>NC_089839.1:292873622-294203622 GCF_035609145.1 Eleutherodactylus coqui
TGCAGGGATTGAACTTGCAACCTTCAGTTAGTGAGCGAGAGCTTAGGACTGAATACTGCAGCCTTAACACCCTGCTCCATTCTATATTCAAAGTCTTTACAATTTTATGTTAAGGAACATATTTCAGAAATTGTTCCACAATTTTTAGATGCAGTTTTTCACAGATTGGTGAACCTCTGACCACCTCTGAGAGACTCTGCTTCTCTAACATGCCCGTTCTATACACAGTCATGTGACTGAGTAGAGAATTGATCCTCTAGCTATTTTTCATTAGAACCCCTTTTTCAGCTTTTTGTTATCTCTTTCCCAACTTTTGTGAGATGTGTTGCAGCCATCAACTTCTAAATAAAGTGAAAAAAATGTCTCACTTTTAACTTCTGACGTGTTCTATTGTCAATAAAATATGGCTATATGAGATTTCCAAATTATTACATTCTACTTCACTTTGTACGTAATTAATTACATTTTACAAAGCGTCCCAACTTTTTCTATATATATATTTAGAGAAAGAGAGAGAAAGGGGGAGAGCTTGATACCCCTGCACTAAAATGATCCTCTTCTACACAAACTCCAGTGTCCATCCAACCACCGACTCCATGTCTGGAAACCCCACTGATATGTGAAATGAGCTATGCGTGGTGCACCTGTGCAGGCCCCCATTACTGCCTCAGGCACATGAATCTTGTATCTCCCTGCTTTCAAAGAGCTGACATATATCCTGTCTTAAAGACAAGACTACTATTGCCAACCCAGGGTTATAAATTACCTGTTCATCCTTCTTACGCTTCCCTCTCTCTTTTTTTTCCCCCTAGCTTCAGTTTTCATTCCAGTATAAACTTTCCTGTCAAAAAGACATTTCTGGTGTGTCAAATCCTCTCCTGTAATGAACAGGTTGACAAATGGTAAAGGTGAACAGACACTTGGCGCGGAGTACCCGCCTCCAGCCATGGTGAGGCCTGGATAGCAAGAGAACACAGATTAGCGTTGGGGGTATCTATTGTCATCGCCCTGATTATACATCCTAAGGTTGATTACAGATCAAGAAGCAGAAAAACACCAATCGCATGTCTTCTGACACCCCTCCTAAATGCATACACTAATTGTGAAAATCAAAACTAAAAATATTCAAAAATTTGACTAGGTCTAAGAGCTTGCACTCTAAAAGTGCCAGGAGGTACATAAGGTTTGCCTACAGTCTAGTAACAACATACAAGCAGCACAGGAAAGCCATATCATTTCAACTTAGCAACTACAGGGTTAAAATATTAATAACCCGATTGGATTTACCGCATGAATATTTTTTAAGACGCGTCATTTGTGCTCATGTGTAATGGCCCGCGCTCGCGGTGACAAAGGAACCGTTTTTATAAATGAAATATTACGTCATGAATTTTGTACGAGAATAGTCTTTTTTTTTTTCCATTTTTAATATTACAAAAATATGAATTGCAGAATATAAAAAAATGCGAAAAACATGTAAAAAGTCAACATGCTCTACAAAAGGTACATAAAAAAAAAAAAGTACAAAAGTGCAAAAAAAAAAAAAACAAAAAAAAAAGTAAAAAGTCCACACGTTCTATGAAAGGTACATAAGGGCTTAGTCACACGGGCGTTTATTGCCGCGATTTGCGCATGCGCATGCGTCCGGCGACTTTTTAAAACCATTGCTTTGCAATGGTATCGGACACATGAGCGCTTTTTATGCGCTCGTCCGATAAATTAGAGAACAGAAATCGCAGATCGCACCTATCTGCGATCTGCGATTCCTGTTCTCTTCTCTATATGCGCTCAACGGGGCCGGCGGCAGCAGCGCCGACCCCACTGAGAACATACAGAGTACAAATCATTCTTCTCTGCCACAGCTGTAACAGCTGTGGAAGAGAAGAACAATGTTTGCCCATTAAATTCAATGGAGCGGCAATACAGCCGACTCCATTGAAAGCAATGGGCTGCCGGCGTGCGCGGGATGAATTGTCGGGGAGGGGTTAAATATATAACCCCTTTCCTGCAATGCATCCTTAAATGTGAAAAAATAAAAAAAAAGGATGTACTCACCAGCTCCCGGCAGCTGGAGATCCCGGCGGTCGGCCTGCAGTGGGTGTGAAGGAGGTGTGACTCAGACTGGCCCCTGATTGGCTCAGCCTCAGCCAATCAGAGGCTGATCTCAGTCACACCCATTCATGAATTCATGAATGGGTGTGACTGAGACTTGCTTCTGATTGGCTCAGCGCTGAGCCAATCAGGGGCAAGCCTGAGTCACACCTCCTTCACACCCACTGCAGGCCGACCGCCGGGATCTCCAGCTGCCGGGAGCAGGTGAGTACATCCTTTTTTTTTATTTTTTCACATTTAAGGATGCATTGCAGGAAAGGGGTTATATATTTAACCCCTTCCCGACAATTCATCCCACACTCGCCCGCAGCGCTTGCATTCAATGGAGCCGCTGTATTGCCGGCTCCATTGAATGCAATGCGCTGGACAGCTCCGGCCCGTTTCTAATGAAACGCGGCTAGGAGCAGATTTTCGGGCGATTTTTGGGCCGATTTTTCGGCGCCGGTCACGCGATTTGCGCATGCGCATCCGTCATGCGATGCGCAAATCGCGTGAAAAAACGCCCGTGTGACTAAGGCCTAAAAGGTTTAAGAAAAAAAGTCTAAAAGTGAAGAAAAGTCCTATTCTCCTGAAATAAATAAAATTAAATATGTTTCAAAAGTGGAGAAAAAAAGTCTCGAAAATATGAAACTTCAAAAAGTTTTGTTTTTAGCTTTTTAAAATTAAAAAAAAAAAATTATATATATATATATTGAATAAAAACAATTAACTCCTTAAATCTCTTTCTGGCCCTATGTATAGAAGAAGAAAAAAAAAAAGACATAAACAAGCAACTGGATTTCTTTCATCCTAAAGACGAATTGCGAGAGAAGAAATTATTAACACATTGTCTTGTTATTGTGATTAAAATTAAATGATGTTCTAGGCTCGCTGACAAATGAATGTGGAATCGCTGTACTAATGATATTACTTTAAATTATGAAAGTGAGCCGAGGAAGAAGAAAGAGAGACGGAGACAAAGGGAGGAAAATTGAGCCTAACAGCCAGATCTTTAACTGTTATTTACCTATTATCTGGGCGAATTGAATCTCGCCGTGCCGCACTATAGACGAGGAGAAGAGATCTGTACTTGCTACAAGGCCTTTTTCCTCCCATCCAGCAAGCTGTGATTCCCAAGGGCCCCATTGCTAGCACTGGCTCAGCTTGTCTGATCATTTACCCATAATTAGAAAATTAATATTTTAGATGGCGCTATGATGAACCCATTATGGTGATGGGCCCCTGTATCAATTATAACTTCAATTTCAATTTCACATACAGCCGCGTAATGGGTCCTGGTGGCAGCGTAGTGATGGGCTAAGTCTGCAGTGCGTGACGAATACAGATCACTGCACATTAAAATGAGCAATTATTTGAACATGTATAAAAACTATTTACAAGCAATGTAATTGACCAGGGTCAGAGGGAGATGCTGAAAAATGGACAGGTTGACAAATTCTCGTTCTATAGCAACAGAAAGGATTTATTAATTTCTGTGGCTGTAATTGAATTTTTGAAAGCTTCTTGTTAGACTCCTATTGCTTTGCTCATCTCCCGTGCTGACCTTCCATAGATCTGCGGTTACATGGCTCCTCGTTCCTCGCTGTTTTTTCTTTCTTTTTTTTTTTTTTTTACCCTCACGCCGCCGTTGGCAGGGAGATTGCTTGATGGAATTTATGGGCAAAAAAAAAAATACGCAAGCAGTCATTTTGAAAATAGATTCAAGAGAGAATAACAGTAAGCTTTACCATTCGGGAAGAGGGAAAAAAAAAAATAACAAAAAAAGCGCCGAAAAATGTATAGATGTATTTAATTATTTTTTTAACACAAGCGGCATGAGGGGGGTATAGAGTAATAGAACGGTTAATGGGGAATTATTGGATTTCATTTAAAGTAATAGGATTAAAAAATAATATTAATAAAAAAAAAATCTTAGCGCAAAGCAAACATGTTCACGCTAAATGAAAAACAAAAATTTGAAAAAACCTAAAAAAAAAAAAGGATATAAAATTAGGAGACGATGGTAGTCTTAGGCCGGATTCACACGACCGTATTTGCGAGCGTATTTGCAGGGAATAGAACCCATTGATTTCAATGGGTTGGTTCACAAGTACGTATTTTCTGTGCACAATTCCGTCGCGCAGGAAAATACGCAGCATGTTCTATTTTCCTGCGCATTTCCTCAAGGATATGGAACATATGCAAGTAGGTACACTAATTGGCCATGTTAATGGCTGGGAATGTAGTTGTGTGGTTCTTTTTTGCGCATGCAAAAAGGAAAAGCTAAAAAGACAGTTGGACGCGCAAATATGCAACCTCCGATGCGCAAAAACGTGATGCAAATGTGGGCGCAAATATGCATACGCTTCTGTAAGTCCAGCCTTACACTGTAGATTCGTAGTCTCATCATCAGTATAAGACGCCTTTTGTGTTGTTGCTGTGTTGATACATTGCTGCTATGTTGTCAGGCTCACATGGCTGTAATTAGCTGCAAACAAGCACGCAGCAAGAACACAATGCCGTGTGAACCTGCTGCGTGCCGCCCATCCCCATGCACTATCTTGGTGTCTATACACGTGTGATACACGCCAAGATAGAACATTTTGTGGTTTTATTTTCTTTGCTCCCGTATTTCCTGACGCTCATCTGAGCGCCATTATTAAAGTATATGGAATTTTGCTATTGCAATTAGCATACGGCCGTGTGCCGTAATTAGCCTATGAGAAGTGGTAAGAAGCCCCCACACAAGGCCCTGGAAGAGGAGGAATTCTGACGCTGGCATGTAAATGTCTGCCTGCTTCGTACATGTCATCTCTGTGTTACTTACAGTAGAAAAGATGAATTTAATGTCTTCCATAATCGCCCGGGGATAGGAACCCTGCAGACATTGAAAGTGTAGGATATGACATTAAGAAGGTGACATTTAAAAAGATATCCACGTCATTACCGAAGCTCATGCCTGGCATCACTTTAATATTTACAGCAGGGAATTGCATAACTAGCAATTCCTCGATATGTTAGGAGTTTCTAGTTAGTCTTAGGAGATTTCCATATTTTCCGCTGTTGCCCTACAGCATGGCCAGCAGATTAGCAGCCTAGTTTATCCACCTATGCAATGCTAATATCAGCATCTGACACGGACAAAGAAAGATGCCTTCGGATGTCAACGTGCTTTCAAGACAAAAAATGGTCCAAAACTATGAGGAAATACAATATTGGAGATGTTTGTCATAGAGAGAGGTTTATAGGATGCATGCATTGAAGAGTTGGGGGAAAATGGTGAAAATAGCACCTAATGGGTCAAAACGATATACAACTGTCACAACGTGCTAAGAATGTTGGCCATATTTATTTTCCTTTTGCCACCAACAGTAATTTGCACTCGTAACCATATTTAAGGTTAGCAGATGCAAAGTGGAAATCACCTAAAAAATTTGGAAAGGTGATTTGGCAATTTGGCAACAATTCTGTAAATTTGCTTAGTAAATCTCCAACGTTGTGGTCCCCCCTCTCCCCTAATCCCGTATATGTCTGGAAATCTACATCAAAGTGTGCATAATTAGAACTGTTAATTGTGTCTATGGCTAAAACAGTCTATTGCTATATATAAAACACTATATTAAGTCTAAATCAATATATCTATATCTGGAACACCATGTGGATGTATCTGTATCTGAAACAGCGTATAGATGTATTTACAGCTTAAAGGGAACCTCCACTGGGCAAAATTCTATCCCAGGATAGGAGGGGCAGGGAGCATATTGCCTGCAGTAGATTTTCTCTGCTATCTCCCCCGATGCAGCGGCTCTGGTTCCGCCTTTCAGCCACCCAAGATGACGATGCAATCTTCCTACTCCCCACTGGTGCATTGATAGTGTTAGACTACCAATGCACTATATTCTTCTCTCTGATTGGCCAGAGCTGCTCATGTGATCAGCAATTGCCAATCAGCAAGCAGAGCAAGTGTGCATGAGCTAGATAGAAAATTGCTGCAGCCATCTTGGATAGACAAAAATAGGCTTTTGAAATGAACAGATTGGAGGAGCAGCAGAGTAGAAAAACTGCAGGTGATATACCCTCTCCCCCTGCTGTCCTGAGACAGTATTTTGTCCTGAAACTGGAGGGTTGCTTTAAACAACTTAGAAGTGTTTGTATAAGTAGAAGCCTATGGAAGTATCTATAGCTAGAACACTGTATCTACCCTGTTTCCCCGAAAATAAGACAGTGTCTTATATTAATTTTTGCTCAAAAAGGTTTAACTTTTTACATTTATAGCTGCCTGGACACTATTTAAATTAACTTTTTTAATTAACTGTTAGCAGGGCTTGATTTTGGAGTAGGGCGTATATTTCAAGCATCCTCAAAAAGCCTGAAAAATCATTTTGCATCCTCAAAAATTCTGGAAAATCATGCTTTGTCTTATTTTCAAAGAAACAGGGTAGTTCTCACTTAGAGAAGAAGTACAAAAGAAAACTGGAAACTTTCATAGCAACCGATCTGTTTGCAGTTTTCATTTCCAACTTACAAAAATGTCACCTGTATTCTGATTGTTCTGATTGTTTATTGGAATTTACGTCATTTTTTTGTTTCGTCGAGTTTTTGTAGCAAATTTTTTAAATTTTATCAGAGCACCTTTTGTCTCTAGCAAGGTGTAATAAACAGGGGTGTAACATGTAGCAATGGAGCGCGATACACCATGATCACCTTCTTTACACAAAGTAAAAATATTACAATTATTTTGGTCTCCCTAATGTACAGGGATAATGCAAACTGTAATGTCACAGTAGAGGGATAGAGGTGGGTCAGATAGGGTATCGTTTCTCCTTAGGGAGAGCATCTAGAGGGTGCGAGGAGACTTATAAGGCCAGCCATGCTCTTCTGGGAAATATGCAAATGAGACAATGGAATAATGCTCTGCAGCATACAGGGATAAAAACACAGAGATGTCACAGTACAGGGATAATGAATACAGTGATGCCTGTGATGTTATAGAGCAGGGTTAATAAACACGCTGATGTGACAGGACAGAGATAATGAATACAGTGATGTCAGACTGCTGAGTTAATAAACAGTGATGTCACAGAAAAGTAATAATGAACACAGTGATGTCACAGTTCAGGAATAATGAACACAGTGATGTCATAAAGCATGGTTATTAAAAAAAAGTGATGTCACAGTAAAGGAATAAGCAATACTGTAATGTCATAGTGCATGGTTAACAAACACAGTGATGATACAGTACGCAAATAATGAATGCAGTGATGTCATAGAGCAGGGTTAATAAGCACGGTGATGTGACAGGACAGAGATAATGAATACAGTGATGTCAGAGTGCTGAGTTAATAAACAGTGATGTCACAGAAAAGTAATAATGAACACAGTGATGTCACAGTACAGGAATAATGAACACAGCGATGTCATAAAGCATGGTTATTTAAAAAAAGTGATGTCACAGTACAGGACAGTAAAGGAATAAGCAATACTGTAATGTCATAGTGCATGGTTAACAAACACAGTGATGATACAGTACGCAAATAATGAATGCAGTGATGTCATAGAGCAGAGTTAATAAATAGTGATGTCACCAAAAAGTAATAATAAATACAGCAATGTAACAGTACTGAAATAAAAAAACACAGTGATGTCATAGTACATGCATACTTAATAAACAGTGATATTGAAGTTGAGGGGGTAATGCTCACGTGTTCTCACATGCAAATATAATGCACCCATGATGTCACAGCACAGGAGTTCAGCAGTGATGTCATAGCACAGGAATAAAACAAACAGTAATGTAATAGAGAAGAGATAATGCACACAACAAGGTAACCATTGACTTCAATAGCAAAACTTAGAACGGGGTCATATTCAATCTTCCTTGTCCCCTTCCTTCACCGAAAGTCATCACTAATTGCATCTTATGTCTGAGTGGAAATGGGGCACCACATTAGCTGCTATGCCGGCTTCCCATCGTAGCTCATGACAATGAATATAAATCGTGCTTCTAATATCAATGGAGGCAAACGCAGTCATTCAGAATCTGAGGTTATATAGAAAACCGTCCATTGGTCTTTTCAAACAGTGCCCCTAGTGGTCAATCAGGAGTGTGCAGGATTTGAAAGCAAAGGTCCTCCTTATTATTCTCCAGAGATAGCACCCCTCTTACTTATAGGCTGTGTCTGGTATTACAGCTCATTGACTTCAACAGACATAAGATGTAATACCAGCCATGGACAAGAGTGGCACTATTGAAAAAAATTAAACTTTTTTTTAACTCCTTTAACATAAAAAAAGATTATTTTTTTTGTCATCACCAAAATGATTATTTTTCGGCAAGCTGTTATTTGAAGAGCTGGATTTGCCACGTTGCCCCCTAGTGGGTCTTATGCTCCACTGCAGCCTTCCTTTATGATAATAAAGCAACGCTTCTTTGGCCTGGGAGGGGTTTCTATGAAAATAAATAATAAAGCGGGAATAAGAAAATAAAGGCTGTTTTATTTGCTAATTTCCGTCTCTCGGAGAGCTGCTTCGTCGAGGCATGGCCTTATGTATAAGCCTTTCCTTTTTGATGTCAGTTTAATTGTTCACTGTCAGGGGCACATCTCCAAATAACAAGCTTTGCAAATGATGTCTGCTGTTACAACACATTGATTAATATTTTACATGTTATTATCCTCTGTCCATTACGACAGCAAATTAAACTATAAATCACACCTTCTGCCTGTGTCAGTGCATCATAAATTGTCTCTACCTCTGCCTCGCTCCGCCGCTGCGCTATGCAAGGCCTCTCGCGTTCGTGAGAAAACAGTGTACAGGAAAGTGGCTGTGTGCTTTAGTCTGAATTATGGACTAGTCATCAGCACAAAATACATCAGGTCCGGTGAAAAATGGGGAGTTTGTTCTGCTATAAACCAGAGGAAAACTAAGCATCTTGGTAAAACTTTAAAGCCGTAATGGTGAAACAATATGTTATCTCAAAATATCTGGTGCCTGTTTTCCAACAATTACCACAGTAGAGACTATAGTTCATGCTGCAAAATGACCAATTCAGGGAGAACCGAGGGACGTCAAATAGCGACAAGGAAAGACGAGGAAGGTGGAATAAAAACCGCAGACGGTAATATAAACCGACATCGGGTCTAATGGGCAGATATATTTGCAATCTAGATAAACAAGGCCTGTACTTACTGCAGCAGTGGCCAGAGGCTCCAGACATAGGAGGTTAGAGTCATTTACTTTCTACTTTTTTTAACCTTGTAGGACAATTTGAACCTTAAAGTGAATGCTGATCCTTTAAAGGGGTTATCCGAGGACGAAAAAAAAACAACATTTTTCAAGTTGCTTAGAGGGCTGTAAAAAAATAAAAGAAGCCATACTCAACTCACCGCAGCTCCCGCTCCTCCACTTGTGACGTGATCGCTGCAGCCAATCAAAGGGATTGGCTGCAGGTGGTCACATGGACCTGCTGCCAGTGACATCATCACTGGCTCACTCTTCTATATTTTGTATGGACGTAGATATATAAGATTCTTACTGCTGGAAATCACCACTAGGGAGAGCTCAGGAGCTTGCTGTATACTGTTAATACATTAAAACCAGTCATAAAACTGTATCCAGTAAGCGGCTGAGCTCCCCCTAATGGTGACTGCAGGCAAAAATAATTTTATCTTTTAAATCTATCAGCTTTCAGTGCTGTCCACACTGACAGTGGGCCTGGGCACCAACTAAATAGCGGGAATCAGGGACATAACTATAGGGGATGTGGTGGCACCTGAGCCCAGGAGCCGTAGGGGGCCCATAAGGCCTATCTTCTCCATGTAGGGAGCCTAGTAGTATGAATAAAGCATTATAGTTGGAGGGCCATGTTACAGATTTTTTGCATTGGGGCCCCGAATCTTCAAGTTATGCCTCTGCCTCCAAAGCGGTGGACCTCCAACGACCAACTACTGATGAGTTAGCCGGAGGATAGGTCATCAATAGTAAAAGTCACAGACAATCCTTTTAATAAGTTCAACATTTTGCAAGTAAAAACAAAATAGTGTTTAAAAATGGAGATTCACTATAAGGGGTGAGAGGATTTTGTTATATTTTTTCCTCCCATCATAATATTTAATTTTTTTTAGTCTTGGACCAAGGGCATAATTAAAGTTAAATGTGCCCCAGGGCAAATTTAACATCTGACTCCACCAGTTTGTTGGCTAGATGCTAAAGGCGTATGGCGGTATCTGGAATATATATATTATTCTGCATATAATTATAGTGCAATTAAAACCAGTAACTGATGGGTGATGTCATCTCTGATTTGAGTAATTCACTTTCACGTTTTTCTTCATCTGACCCAGACCATCATGATAACTTCTTTCAGTCATGATGATGACACATCACTGCAGAATTGAACATACAGACATGTTGGCCCTGTGTTGGACGTGGATGAGGCCTTGTTCTTCGTGAGATTTAATGGAGATAAACAGTCATAATCGGAGGCCTGGGCATCACAACAGCACCCCGTTGTGTGGTCATCTGGGCACACATACTAAGTCTGCACAATGAGTAGGGCATATAATAATGCCAGATTGTGGCTAGAAACAGTCATTCAGATATTATGTTATTTGTATAAAGAGAATGTACTATTTTTCAACCATTTTAAAATTCCAGTGCATTTAACATTATAAATTAAGCAATCAATGGAGCTCTACTAATTCTCTGCTGTGAGCCTACAGTGTTCCCAAGTTAGACTCTTATCGGGGTGGAGGGGTTACTTCCCGTCCCCTGGGGTGACAGGGGCTGCTGTGTTTCAGTCCTGTCTACAAATTAGATTAATATCACATGAGTGACTGTATATGTTTTCAGAAGGAAACATATTAACCTTGATCAGTGTCAGCCATACATTAGTTGAGGCTCTTGGGTTGATGAGCGTGGTAATCGAATAGAAGACTCACAGTAAAGCTTGAACTTCACATAAGTAACATGATAACGTAAGTCACAACATGGTTATTCAATGAAGTTCCTGGAAAAGTTGACCTATGGGGGTGAGCAGGATAAAGCAGCTTACTATATAGTAAAGCAATCTTCGCCAGAATGGACTATTATGGGAAGGAATTCCTGACTAAACTTAACCATAGAAGAGATAAAGGTTTTTGCGACCCTTTAATATAGAAAACTGCCCCTATGTCAATTGCTCCAGACTCTGTCCACATCTTAGCTGCCTTCTCCGCTCTTCAAGATTCTCGATTGCTGTATCTTTTTCTCCAAGAGGGGACTGTCCTTAGGACTGTATCTGCGGCACTGCAGTATACCAGGAGAGCCTCCTGCCTTAACCTCTGTCCTGCACCAAGCACCTCTCTTAAGTATTTCTGGACTCTTCTTCCTGCTTAGATCTTTTCCTCTGTTTCTGCCTCCTGCTAAAGAGACTGTACCAATACAAAGAAAACAACGGTACTGTTATATTATGTCTACACCGGAACATAGGTGGAGACATAATTCAGCTGAGTTGACATGCAGGTGACGCCCCCAGCTTGTGATTGGCTGTCCCCGCTACCCTGCTATGTCCGTCTCTCTGCTCTCATGTGCCGATGAGGATCCCGCTGTTGGCACTGTCCCGTTCAATGTCTGCCGTCATGTGGCTGCAGGGCAGACAGTATCGCCGACAAAGTGCTCTGATCCTCCGCTGCATAGACTTATCACCAGCAGCGGCGCTCTGCTGGGCTGACAGTATATGTGGTGCAGTCCTCCATCTCCCTGGCCATCGCCGATGTGTTCTGCTCCTCGGTTACAGTAAGTGAAGTCCCCCATCCTGCCCGCCGCTGTCCTGCGCTTATAGAGTAAGGCGATTGGCAGCAGGGTCGGGGCACAGACTAAAGCGGGGTCCAGATGGAACATCACATCGCAGACCCACAGATGACAGGGCAGCGGGGACAGCCAATGTACGGGACCAGTGACAGCAACGGGTCTGCACTGATTCTGAGTTACATCCTGTATTATACTTCAGAGCTGCACTCACTATTCCGCTGGTGGAGTCACTGTGTACATACATTACTTATCCTGTACTGATCCTGAGTTACATCCTGTATTATACTCCAGAGCTGCACTCACTATTCTGCAGGTGGAGTCACTGTGTATTTACATTACTTATCCTGTACTGATCCTGAATTACATCCTATATTAACTCCAGAGCTGCCCTCATTATTCTGATGGCGGACTCACTATGTACATGCATTACTTATCCTGTATTGATCCTTATTTACATCCTGTATTATACTCCAGAGCTGCACTCAACATTCTGCACTCATCTTTAAAGGGGTTCTCCAGTTACAAACTATCTATCCTCAGGATAGATCATCAATAGCACATCATTGAATGTTCGTCACACAGGACCTCCACCGATCAGCTATTTGCCAGGCAAGTGCGCTCAATAAACTAAGCTGATTTCTGCAGGAAGCAGACAGCTCTGTTCTTACTATAGTGGCCAGGCTTGGTATTGCAGGCAAATCCCCCATTGAAATGACTAGAAGCTTGGCCTGTAATACCAAGCCTAGCCACTGCAGTGCAGAAATCAGCTAATTGCATGAGCTTGCTGACTTTAGTGAACAGTTGTTCGTGGGGGTCCCGGGCGATGGGTCTCTGCAAATCTACTGTTGATGACCTGTCCTGAGGATAAACCACCAAAAGTCTACAACTAGACAACTCTTTAATGCATCCCTCCATCTCTATAGATAAACTAAGTCCCCTGTCCTCTCCCTGCAGCCGCAGTGATCAGCGTTCAGGAACCGTATTTCCATGGAGAGTATAATAGGATATCAGAGCTGTACATGTACTTGGCTTCATTTCCCTATATTTAAAAATTCATGTAGGAAATGTCTTTCAGGACCATATAAAAGAGGAATGGATCTTCTAATTAGGACTATAGGGCTTGACTTAAATAACTCTCATTTTAGGGCTTTCCATAACTCCCATTCATTTCTACAAAGCATGACCACCACCACTGAGAGCAGGGAACAAGACCCTCTTGTTTCTGGGTCTGATGAGGGCACCAGCAGCCTGACCTCATACCATCCAACTACATGAACATGTCATTAAAGTATTTCATTAGAAAGCCTGTGTTACCCCTTCCTGTCCATGTAAATCTAAAAATGGAGGTTATATATTCAATTGGAAGTCATTGTAGTAATCATGTTAGCACAACTGTAAGCGACAATTCGCTCCCCCCACCAATGATCAGGATTAGGGAGGGAGTCCCTGTTTAGGACCCTCATTTATTAGCAAGTGTGGAAATCTGCTCAAAAGAGCATTTCTTGCTCTGGACAATCCAAAATTTCTTACATATACAGCCCATTGATTTAGATGAGAGTTGGGTAATACCTCATTGTACCTGTGGAGGTGCTATAGGAGAATTGAATACTTGCTATTGGGTTCTTCCTCAAATTACAGCTGGTGGCTCTGGCTGTTGGACATCCTGTGATCAACTGATCAGAAGATCCTTCTAACAAGAACAACACGTCTCAAACCAAGTTCATAGCATTCAACACTGAGTCAAGGAACGGAAGGCGCTTCCTTTCTGAGTCACTGTGAACCCCACCCTTAAAGGAGTTTTCCAACCCTTTAAAAGAAATTTGCCCAAAGGTAAAAAATGGCATAAAATAGCCATTACTTATCTTTCCACTGTGCTTCCGGTCCAGCACCGTTCATTTAGTCACCTGTACTCCGGTCCCCGCTAAAAGAGTAAATGATGATCTCACATTTATAACTCAGATGACTGTTGTAGCCAGTCGCTGGCCTCAGTGGCCATGTGAAGGTCATGCACACATGACCAGCTATTGACTGCAGCAATTATGTGAGCAATGAGCGTCATGTCATCACTTCCTGTTTCGGCAGGGGTACACAGCAGAAGGGATCAAATGGGCGTCACTGGACCGGAAGCACAGTGTAATGGCTATTTTATTAATATCTTGTGCTATTTCCTACTGTGGGTCAAGTTTTTTTTAAAGGTTGGGAAACCCCTTTAAGCTTTTTATTGGACCCCCAGGGCAGCCCCATAATACTGCCACCTAGAATATAATTTGTGTATGGCCTAATAGATAATAATATCCATTGTTAGGGCTTCTACCCACTAGTGATTTTTTTCTCTAGGGATGCGAGATCAAGTGCCTTGCAGTGCAGAGAAAACGCTGTGATATCGCTCATTGTTTTCAATCAATGAATGGCTGAATGGCTGCCTGTGATTGGCTGAGCGCTGTGACCAAGCACAGGCAGCACTCAGCTGTCAAGCAATGCATGAGCGCTGCCTGTGATTGGCTGAACGCTCAGCCAATGACACCAGCGCTTTCTGGAGGCGGGGATTTTTCAATCCCCAGCCTCCAGAACACAGAAGACAACTGCCGGAGGGAGGAGCCAGACGACTCTTCTAGGTGAGTGTGTATATATATATATATATATATTTTTTTTTATTATTATTTTTTTACAGCTAGTCATGATTTTCAGGGAAGGGCTTATATTCCCAGCCCTTCCCCGAAAATCATTGCTGCAAACCCACTTCTGTCAATGTGGCCGCAGCAGTGCCGGCCCCATTGAAAGAAATGGGATAGCATCACAGACTTCTACCACAGCTGTGGCAGAGGGTTCCTTCATCCCCGCAGTCCCCACGAGGATGAAGGAATCCTCTGCCATAGCAGTCACAGCTGTGGCAGAAGTCCGCAATGTATTCCCTATGTTTTCAATGGGGCTGGCACTGCTGCCGCCAGCCCCACTGAAAACACTGAGCGATATCGCAGTTTTTTTCTGTGAGCTGCGAGACATTAGAAAAAACGCAAATAAGTATGAAACCATTGAAAGTCATTGGTTTCATAATCATCGCTCTCACATTGCAAAAAAAAGATATCGCTAGTGGGTAGAAGCCCTTATGCATAGTAATCTACTGGTGTACAGATGTAGTGTCCTGAAGTTAACCAGAATGTGTCCGAGTGATCTATGTGTGTCTCGTGCCTATATATTGTCAGTGTCTCATATGTGAGTGAATTTGATGTGTATTGCACCTCTGCAGCACTGAATAGATTCCTGTCTGAGTTATGACTGGAAAATGTATCTTGTTGTGTGTCATGTGACCTTGTTTGATATATGTGTTTGCAAGGTGCATGAGAGGGAGTTAGTGAGAAGTTTGCAAGAGAGAGTTGAGTCGAGTTGGAGTTGGAGTTGGAGTGAGCATGGAGACCTTTTGATGATAAGGAGAAACTGCGCCTTGCCTTACAAGGAGCTCAGGATGGAAGAGGCTGAGCAAATGCCATGTGTGTACCCTGGCCCCAATCTACCCAGGCCGCTATGCTAGTGACCTGGAGGACCGCAAGTGTGCAAGAACCCGCCTTGCAGTGCTGAGTGCCCTTTTCCTAAACGTGAGTGTGCACCGGTAGGGAGAGAGAAAGATAACTCGGATCACGCAGATAACTCAACTGCAGATCGTCTGGAGCAACGCGAGAGAGCCTTCGTGTCAAACCACTAATTTGCCTGCACCAATGTCTTGATGGTGGATGTAATTTGTTTTGGACAGTTACAAGTTATTCTTCAGTAAATGCGCTTTACTGACCGTTCCCGGTTCTGCTCTTAAAACATATCCCTGTGTGTGTACTATTTTATTTGCCTTGATGGAGTATCACCGTAGAGGATGGAACATTGGCGTCACGTGTGACAAGGACTTAGGGTAAACCACAGTTTGGGTTACCCTTTAAAAAGCCTGCCCTCGGTTACTTGGATGGGTCCTGTGCTACCCTCAGGGTGGGAGATGGTAGAGCCCTGTGACAAGGCCCAAACTCCACCCCGCTGTCTCTTAGGCTGAGGGCCTGCGCCTCGGACACTTCACAGAGATATGTCACCATGAAAAAAAATATATATATATAAAATGAAAAATTGTAAAAAGGGAGAAAAATACAATAAACCAGATAAACATTAAGTATCAGTAATCTACAGAGATTTACCATCTCCAAAGCCATAAGAACCTGCATAATAAATGTAAAACATTATTTATAATGATTAAAAAAATGTTGGAATCAGATTTTTTGTGTGTTTTCCACATTGATAAAAAAGTATGAATTAAATGGCCAGGAATTTCTATATAACCCAAATTGTTACATAAAAGTCTACATCTTGTCCCACAAAGCACAAGATCCAACACAATAGCGTAAAAAAGTGATGACAGTCGGAATATGTGGGAAAGACACAAAAAATTGTTTTAGTACGGTACTAAAGACGAAAAATGGCTGTATCTACAGGGAGTTGAAATGAGTCTACCAACTAGTGCCTACATCTGCGAGGTATGTGTGCAGTGAATGACGATTGTAAGTGCACATTTGTGTGCCCATTCAGATGACATGGATCCCGGCGCATATATGCTGAGGCTGCCATGCCGTTGAGCCTTCCCCTTCCCTCCTCCTCACCGGCTCACCTCCTCTCTCCTCCCCATTTGCTGATTGCAATGGGAGGCGGTGGAGCTAAGTGCCGCCCCACCCCGCCTCCTCCAATTGCTGACTGCGGACAAGGGGCCGGTAGGAGGCGGCAGCTGCTAAATTCCCTCCCACCTCCCTTCTCCAGCCGCTGTCATTGGCTCCCATAGGAGCTCATGCAGGCTAACGTATTATGGCCCAAAAGATAGTTCCAGGACTATCTTTTGGGCTCGACGTAAAAACGTCTGGCGCTATATTGGCCAGCCGGGCACTTTTACGTTGCGGGAATACGGCCATGTGATCTGATGCATTGGAATCCAATGCATTAGATCGTAGCATATATCGGCCGGCCGTGAAAACAACAAGCTGATATATGCTAGTGGGAAAGAGGCCTTAAATAGCGAACTCGAGAAGCTGTTTGATGTAAACAGACCCCAAGTGCCTTTTTAGGGCTTACTCACACGGGCGTGTTTGCACAGAGGATAGAACCCATTGTTTTCAGTGGGTTCATTCTCTTTTTACTTATGCGCGCATTTTGTGTGCACAAAAAAAAAACACGATATGCCCTATTTTCTTGCACTTATGCACACTTAAGCCCCCACCATAGGTACCCTGTTTTCCCCAAAATAAGCCAGTGTCTTATATTAATTTTTGTTCCAAAAGATTTCACTTTTTTCTATGTATAGTTGGCTGGACACTATTTAAAATGACTTTTTTATTAACTGTAACTAGGGGTTTAATTTTGGAGAAGAGCTTATAGTTCAAGCATCTTCAAAAATCCTGAAAAATCATTCTACATCCTCAAAAACCTGAAAAATCATGCTAGGGTTTACTTTAGGGGTAGGTATTATTTTCAGGGAAACGGGGTATGTATGGGGGTGCACAAATGCAAACCCGATCCCTAGGAAATTGCGCAATAAACTGCACAATTTCACAGGGAAATCGATTACACCAGGGGACTAATTGGGCTGTGCAGACTTTTAAATTACGGTGTTGGTGTGTTCCGCACCAGTAATGGTCCCTAGCAGCGCAGAAAGTACAGTAATAAGCACAGATATGCACGTGATAGCTGAAATGCCGCAGTGCAAAAAGTCACGCTGTCGCAAATATTTTTGCGCAAACGTGTAGATGAACGACCAACGCTATGTGAACGAATTATCATTTGTTGTTCAGATCATGCAAGCATTTACGCAGAATGGTATCATTCAGATTCCCACGATGTAACGAGAATCTAAGCGATAATCGTTGTGTGTAAAAGGGCCCTAATGCGCATAACAGAGCCATGAACATTGAGGCCTTTACAGCAGCACACAGAGGTTGTGCACTAAAAAAGTAATGATATTAGGAGCATATGAAAGTATATTAAGGGACCATCTACTTGTACAGGTGCCATATTATATATATTCGTAGAGCTAAGGGTTTATATCAAACTGTAATTTTCTTCTGCCATAATGGGAAGAACAGCAGCTGCCAGACACCTCATATAACAGGTGATCGCAGGAAGTTTCAGCATTGCTGCCCGAGATCAGCTTGATTTCAGACCACCCTTCTAACAAAAAGTAAATTGTAAAAAGTGGAAAACCCCTTTAAAGCCATAATGTGAGAGGTCCCCTTTAAGAATGAACATTCTGATCCCAGGATCACTGATTCCTACCTGTTCTATAGAATCCTATGTCAAAATATGAAATTCTCTCTCTTCCACATGGAGATTGTCTATTGAATTGGAAGCATCGCAGACGTGTAGTTGGTAAATGTCAACCAATTCATGGAGGTCTTCACGTTCACATCTGGAAAATAACACCTGGCATTGGGTAACAGTAGAAGGACTGATTGGGATATTTTCACTTAGGGTAGGTGATACGGCTGCGGTGTGTGTGCGTTTCACTAGACGCCGGAGATGATGGTATTATACAGATGTTACATCAGAGGTCAAATGACCGTAATAACAAGAGCTGTAGGCACGGCGGCTATCATCCCGCGTGATGAGAATGACATGATACTGACATAATATCCAAGGTGAGATGAAAGTAAAATGAACACTTCACCTACTGATGGGTAACATGACCCCAACCGATACATAATCATATCCATATCAGCACAGAGATTTCTCCATGTGAAAGACTTTTCTCCAGGCGTGTTTTTTTTCTTTTGAGGCTACATATTAACCCTGAAGGGGAAGCGACAAGGGAAAATCATACTATCCATTGTGATTTGTTGGTGGAAATAGAAAAATAGATATGAGATGGATAAATAGAGAGATAGATAGATAGATAGATAGATAGATAGATAGATAGATAGATAGATAGATAGGAGATAGATAGATAGATATTATATAGATAGATATGAGATAGATAGATAAATAGATGGATATTAGATAGATATGAGATAGATAGATATTAGATAGATAGATAGATGAATAGATAGATATGAGAGAGATAAATAGATAGATATGAGATAGATAGATGATAGATAGATATGGAATAGTTAGATATGAGATAGATAGATAAATATAAGATAGATGGATATGAGATAGATAGATAGATAGATAGATAGATAGAAGATCAATAGATAGATGATAGGTAGATATGGAATAGATAGATAGATATGGGATAGATAGATAGATAGATAGATATAGAATAGATAAATATGAGGTAGATAGATAGATGGATAGATATGAGATAGATAGATAGATAGGTAGATATGAGATAAATAGATATGAGATAGAGAGATAGATAGATAGATATGAGATAGATGGATAGATATGAGTTAGATAGACAGATAGAGAGATATGCGATAGACAGAAAAATAAATAGTTATTAGATAGATAACTAGATATGCGATAGATAGATAGATATGAGAGCGATAGATAGATAAATAGATAGATAGATATGAGATAGATAGATAATATGAGATAGATAGATATGAGAGCGATAGATAGATAGATATGAGAGATAGATAGATATGAGATAGATAGATAGATAGATAGATAGATATGAGAGCGATAGATAGACAGATAAAAAGATAGATATGAGATAGATAGATAGATAGATAGATAGATAGATAGATAGATAACTAGATAGATATTAGATAGATATGAGATAGATATTAGATAGATAGATAGATGGATGGATAGATAGATATGAGAGAGATAGATAGATAGATGATAGATAGATATGGAATAGTTAGATATGAGATAGATAAATATAAGATAGATAGATAGATAGATAGATAGATAGAAGATCAATAGATAGATGACAGGTAGATATGGAATAGATAGATAGATAGATATGGGATAGATAGATAGATATAGAATAGATAAATATGAGGTAGATAGATAGATGGATAGATATGAGATAGATAGATAGATAGATAGATAGATAGATAGATAGATATGAGATAGATAGATAGATAGATAGGTAGATATGAGATATATAGATATGAGATAGAGAGATAGATAGATAGATATGAGATAGATGGATAGATATGAGTTAGATAGACAGATAGAGAGATATGCGATAGACAGAAAAATAGATAGTTATTAGATAGATAACTAGATATGCGATAGATAGATAGATAGATATGAGAGCGATAGATAGATAAATAGATAGATATGAGAGATAGATAGATATGAGATAGATAGATATGAGATAGATAGATAATATTAGATAGATAGATATGAGAGCTATAGATAGATAGATATGAGAGATAGATATGAGATAGATAGATAGATATGAGAGCGATAGATAGAGAGATAGATAAAAAGATAGATATGAGATAAATATGAGGTAGATAGATAGATAAATAGATATTAGATAGATATGAGATAGATAGATATTAGATAGATAGATAGGTGGATGGATAGATAGATAGATATGAGAGAGATAAATAGATAGATAGATAAATAGATAGATGATAGATACATATGGAATAGTTAGATAGGAGATAGATAGATAAATATAAGATAGATGGATATGAGATAGATAGATAAAAGATCAATAGATAGATGATAGGTAGATATGGAATAGATAGATAGATATGGGATAGATAGATAGATAGATAGATAGATATAGAATAGATAAATATGAGGTAGATAGATAGATGGATAGATATGAGATAGATAGATAGATATGATATAGATAGATAGATATGAGATAAATAGATATGAGATAAATAGATATGAGATAGATAGATATGAGATAAATAGATATGAGATAGAGAGATAGATATGAGATAGATGGATAGATATGAGTTAGATAGACAGATAGAGAGATATGCGATAGACAGAAAAATAGATATTTATTAGATAGATAACTAGATATGTGATAGATAGATAGATAGATAGATAGATAGATATGAGAGCAATAGATAGATAGATAAATAGATAGATATGAGATAGATAGATAGATAGATAGATAATATGAGATAGATAGATAGATATGAGATAGATAGATAGATACGAGAGCGATAGATAGATATGAGAGATAGATAGATAGATATGAGAAAGATAGATATGAGAGCGATAGATAGATAGAAAGATAGATAGATAGATAGATATGAGAGATAGATAGATATGAGATAGATAGATAGATAGATAGAGAATAGATAGATAAATATGAGAGCGATAGATAGATAGATATGGAATGAATAGCTGGATAAGTAGATAGATATGACAGATGATAGATAATTACATACATCATTCTCTGAGACATATACTGTATATATATATATATATTTGAGAGATAATCTTATTTTGTAAATATTTTATATGCAGCCACATCCCTTGAAATGCGAAAATGTAATATTTAGTAGTAATCATAAGAAAGATTTCTATTAATCGGCATGTATGCTAGATTTCCAAAAATAACAGGAGATTTACAAAGCAAAATGAACCAGGACTCTGCCACAAATTGTGCCTAAAAAGCAGAGTGCTCCAAACTTACTGTGTTTTAGGAACTTTTTAAACTTCTTTGATAGTTTTTGTAAAGCATCTAGAAAAAGGGGGATGGCTGACAGATTAGTAAAATACACCAGGTCATAAAGTCAGTAAGAAAGAAAGAGGGTCTAACATGTCTACATAGTAAGCTGCGCCGAATATATCATACAACATGCACCACTCTGATAAACCTGATGCAATGTCTGCCTGTCAAGTTTTATTCTAAGGAACATTAGGACAGAATGAAGAAATCTGCCATTTAGTCATCTTAAAGGGGAGGAACGGGATTAGAAAAACAGCAACACAGTTTGTAGAATAAAAAGTTTATTTTTCAGTATACTTTCTCTATTGATTTCTCATGGTTTTCAAGATCTCTGCAAAAACAATGGCAGAATGGATTTGATCTCTCCCACAAACGGTATATGTAGCCCAAAATGGTACCAATAAAAACAACAGCTCGCCACTCAAATCATAAAAAAGTTATGGCTTTTGAAAACAGGAGATGAAAATCCCCCTAAAATGTTCACATACTTAAAGGGGTTGTATCAGGATTGGAGATGAGCTAGCGTACTCGCTAAGGCAAACTACTCGAGCGAGTAGTGCCTTATGCGAGTACCCGCCCGCTCGTCTCTAAAGATTCGGGTGACGGCAGGGGGCGGGGAGCGGTGAGTTGCGGGAGGGAGCAGGGAGGAGCGGGGGGGGAGGGGGGGAGAGAGTGAGAGAGAGACCTCCCCCCCCCCCCCCGTTCCTCCCCGCTCTCCCTCGCCCCCCGCCGGTACCCGAATCTTTTGAGACGAGCGGGCAGGTACTCACATAAGGCACTACTGCTCGAGTAGTTTGCCTTAGCGAGTACGCTTGCTCATCTCTAATCAGGATCACAAGTTATCCCCTACCCAACGATCCCAAGAACGTGGGTCCCGTGTCCGCTGTCCTTTTCAATACGGGGTTGCTGCACCCCCAGCAGTGGGGAGATGACTGAATGGAGCGCTGGTTGTGTATGCAAAAATGAGAGCAAACCCATTGAAAACAATTCTCTGCTTTTTGCCAATATGCTCATTTGAAGCCGCCCCTGAGTCACTCAGTCCAGGGTGTGCTTTTTATACTCCTTTGATTCCCTGTTCTTTCGCTGCCTACCCAAGAAGCCGCTGCTTGGTGCGTGCATCAGGTTCATCCCTTTACTCAGTGCACACATATATAGAGGTCGGTGTATATAGACATGTTCTGAATGAAGACATAAGTCCAATGCACAGACTAAAGTCCCATTTACACGGGGCTCACACGATCCGGTTCGATTCCATATGCGGAAAGTGCACAGTGGATTCCGGCTGTGACCCTGGCTGGTGACATCAATGGAGGCCATCCCCGCGTATTCTGCAGTAAAATGGAGCATGCTGCGATTTTTCTTCCGATCACGGAATACGCAATTCGTATCCGTGACTGTGAAGGAGAATTCACAAATGCATGCCTTTCAATGCCCGGTTTTACAGGGGATCGTCCGCGTGGACTATGATCGTGGCATCCGCAATTCAAATACAGTCGTATGAGACCAGCCTTAGACAGGAAGATAGTCAGCTAAACGATTGAACGAGTGCTGATGTCACCGCTAAGGTCGTTAGCGCTCATGTGGAGCGTTTAGACAGGCAGAAAACACAGCTGGATCGCAGGGTCCTCACTGGCTTCTTGCTTCACATTCTATGAGAAACGCTGAGCGGGAAGCTTTAATACTTAACAGGAAGCCCTCAATCCAGTGATTTTTTTTAGGCCTTCTTCATATGGGCGTTGTGATTTCCAAACCAGCCCAGTTCGCGGCTGAAAAACCGCGTTTACAGGAGAAGACCACGACCAAGTCGCGGCTAAGTCTCCCGATTTCTCGCTGCTAAGGTCTCTTCCCCTTGCCGGCTGATAGCGGCAATAGAAGCTCCCATAGAAGCCTATGGGAGCTGCCTGCAAGGGGAGTGGGAGGGACTTTAGCAACGCGAGCCACTACTACACTCCCTTCCCTTTTCTGACGGCTCTCATAGGCTTCCGTGGGACTTTCGACCGGCTAGCTTCACGGGCGAAAATCACATGTACAGGAGAAAAGCCACGACCAAGGCGCAGCTAAATCTCCCGTTTTCTCGCTGCTAAGGTCTCTCTCCCTTGCCGGCTGATAGCGGCAATAGAAGCTCCCATAGAAGCCAAAGGCAGCTGCCGGCAAGGGGAGTGGGAGGGACTTTAGTAACGCGAGCTTCTGCTAAACTCCCTCCCCCTGATGGCTCTCATAGGCTCCCGTAGGAGTGGAATGGCTGGCGTATTCTCGCAAAAGATAGAACAAGTCCTTTCTTTTTCCGGCGCCGCGTAAAAGCAGCTAACCGGAATGTGCACCGTGAATGTGCATCGGAAAATCGCCCATCTGAACAAATGCATTGGAGTCCAATGCTTAACATGGTCATGATTTTCAGCCGGCGTTTTATCGCGGCAACATAGCCATGATAAAATGCTCGCGTAAAACAAGCCTTATGCTGACTGAAAGTCAGCGATAATAAATAGTGAGCAAACAGTAAAGAAATTTTTTTTGCATTTACACAGCACGATTATTGCTCATTTTCATTCGTTTGAACGAATTCTGAGCGATAATCGTCTCGTGTAAATGCCCCTTAAGTGCCGGCTTCCCAGGCAGACACAACGAGGCAGGTGAGTATAAAAAGCCCACCTTGGACTCAGCAGCCCCTGTCCAGGAGCCCGTAAACTCCTTTTATGGAGTTCATAGGACTCAACAGGTTCCCTTTAAGAATAAACGAAAAAGACAATAAAAACATACGAAAATTGCTACTTTACCGTATAATCTTGGTTATTCCCTGTCCTAGTGTCACAGTAATAGAGTGACATTATTTCGAAGCCAGCTGCCAATATCCGCAATATTCATCATATATTTAAATGAAGAATCTTCCTAATGCCCCACTGACCTGTCAGACGTGGGGAAGATGAAACGGCCGATTCCCCTTATCCCTAAACATTGCTCCACCGGAGACGTATCCGTCACTGTATCACCCGTTTGGCTTGCTAAGATTCCAGAAGGCCTGGGGCGAGCTCTACAACATTTCAGTGTTGTTTATCGATTTCTGCCCTGGTGTTTAATAGTTTTTCCCAGTCCCCCTGAATGGCTTTTGTAAGCAATAGGGTTTGTACATGGGGCCGATCAATACCTTTTATATTTACAATAAAATTGAAAATGCTTCTGTTGGGGATGCGGGGCGGCATTTGTCATCGTTCAGCGAGGGAAAACTATGTCATTACCTGAATTAAAACATTTATTTCTGATTAAGAGAGTGTCCTATCTCATTAATTTTTCCCTTTCCAATAGAAGGGGAATGGAATCCTATTGATTTTTGGACTTTTACACATCTCCACTGCAAGGAAGATAATTGAGAAGTTAGCCAGAATAAATGAAGTTTCAAGTCTAGCGGTCTCGGCAATACCTTCCAAATTCAAGGTGCTTTTATGAAGCTGGATTTTAATTTGTTGGCAAGCTGAACCTGTGGGAGTTATGCGGCTGAGTAAATTGGATTAAGAGTACAATCTCCTTTGAAGCATATCTTGGTGAATGCCGAGAGGGTTTACTCCCCTCTGAGTAGCCACAGGGCCCTTGTAAGATTTGCACTAAGACAGCTTCTAAATTGCCCTCCTTCAAAAACTCAGACGAGCTCCAGGAAAAGGGGATTAGGAGACAAAAAACTGCCTATTAATTTAGCCGCGGTTCAGCTCTTCATTGTCCTCGAAAAACAACTAGGATCTAATCTCAGCTTGAACTAGACCTTCGTACTGTCCGACTTAATTGATTTGACTTTATTAGAATAATGAGATTAAACATAAACCTGGTTAATAGAAGCAGTCTTTTCGGGATTGCTCTCACCATGTCTACAGATTCTTAATGAGACAACTCGGGCAGTTCATTGAACCAATGATGTGGTCGATTAGGAATTATTAGAGTATTGACTGATCAGACTTGTTGTATCAAAAATGTCCATAATTTCCAAAAATCTCTATAAAATAATGGATGGGCTGAGTGTCATGGGAGATGTGAAGGGGTTATTCAAAAAGGGTTATGCTTTCTTCTTTCTATATCTGTCTACAGAATTATCTGGTATTGCGGCACATTCTCCACTGCACACAACCCATGGAAATGAATGGTGCTTTTAGAAAAAAAATCTGAATCGTGGACTACCCCTTTAAGACGGTCATAGAGCAATGTAATTTAGCTCTTGGATGACTTGAGAATACACATGACTGCACAATTGTTATGCAAGATGGTTTAAAGATGGAGTTTTAATACCTGAGAGGACTACCTATCTGATTGACACCCCTGATGCTGCTGGTTTACTACGTACTTGGAAGAGCTGATACAAAAATTGTACAGCCACCAACCAAGGTGGAGATATTTAAAATAATTCATAATAAGATTTTCTATGCTGTAATAGAAACCATTTCTCCAAGCACTGAGCCCTTTCTAGGCTAGCGGTTGGTCTATTCTAAAAGGGGTTGTGCAGAACTTTTACTATTGATGACTTCAGAATATGCTGGAAGCCAATAGCACTGTCTGAATTGAGAGGCTCGGTTCAGTACTGCAGACACAGCTTCCATTCCTATTCAAATTTGCTCCTGAGTTTAAAGGGGTTCTCCAGAACTCTTACTGTTGATGACCTATCCTTAGGATAGGCCATCAATAGTTGATTGGCTGGTATCCGCCACTCAGGATCCCTGCCAATTAGCTGTTCGCTGGATCTGTTGTCATTAAATTCAATGTGAGCTGTGCCTGTAGTACTAAACTGGGCAGTTGCAATGTTGACAACGCTATCTGCTTACAGTACTGTCTACACTGATAGTGGACCCAGCAATCAACAGGTCAGCAGGCTTTCCTGATGGGCAGACCTCCACCAATCAACTAGTGATGACTTATCCTGAGGATACAGCTCCTATGCAGACCTATGTGTCTCCATGGCAACAGACAACAAACAGACGCTGTGTGTAGTCTGAGCCTGCACTCACACCCATCCAGGTATCTTCAATGTCTTCATAAGCTACCAGATAAAGTAGAGGACAGATGGAAGGGAGTGTGACTGCAGATCAGACTACACATAGGGTCTGTTTGTTGTCTGCTGCCATGGTGACACATAAGTCTACCTCGGAGCTGTAGAAACAAAATGATAGGAAATTTTGAAGCAAAACTTACAGCAACGTTGCAAATTTTTAAAAATTTGACATACATCGGGACAAAAAAATGCCACTTGAAACCTACCCCAACCTGTGCAGATGAGTCCAGCATCTCTCAGTCCTGCTTCCTTTCCGTAATCCTGCTCACTGCACGTCGCGTTCTTAGTCTGTGACAAATGAACTCAATGTGATTACAAATTCTGTACAAGCAAAGAACTTAATTTCTTGTTGCATTTTAATGCTTGTTGCGAGTAGCAAAGTATGCAAAAGGTTGAATACATTCATCACAAACACTTGTGTTTTCATTCCTTACACCAATGAGAAATTACAAGATTATCAATGACCTTCCTTCCAATGAAGCAGAATATAATTATATCCATTCATTATACGCAGGAGATGAATGGTGGAAATTTACATAGAATAAAAATATTATTTAATGCTCCTATTGTTGATATGGTGAATGTAAGCGTCATTTATTTAAATACTGAGCCTCTTATTATTTTCTTATTAAATCATTATCACCACGCACCATTAAAAATCGACAATTAATTTGGAATTTAGTATCTCTAATGTTCTCCATTCGAACAATTCCGGGCGACTAAATTTAATAAGTGATTAGAGTGTCATTATGGAATATATTATTAGTGGTAGTAATGCTGTTTCTATAAGTATTGTTGTTACTATTGTGATAACTATTTACTATGTTAGTCATTTCTTAAAGGGAATGTATCACCTATATATATTGTTTTAGTAATTAAAACCATATAGGAAAATATTTTCTTTTCTCTAATCTGATTTATTTTCCAGTTGTAGATTTAGTTTTTTCATCCTCTTGTCTGTACATCACTATGGGAACTGGCATCTTGCCTGATCTGCAATTAACAGCATTGACTTTACAGCAGCCTCGAGGGCCATAGACACTATGGGCAGGACAGGACCCATTGACGTCTATGGTAGTGTTGTGGGCATGCTTTGTAACTTGTGTAGGAACAGAGAGGAGGTCACCTATTCATCATGTATTATCAATATAGAGGTGACACATTTCATTGACATTCTGCCTGTGATGATAATGAAATTACTGCTGAAAAGTTTTCTCTACTGAACATGAAATGTCAGACTATTATTAGGCCTTTTTTAAGTATATCATGAGATTGAAAATTTTTTTTAAAAAATCAGCAAACAATCTTGAAAAATGTTTAACATTAAAACTTGATTTCTACAATAGGTCACTTCCTGATGACACATAAATGTGGGCCTTAAAAGTGCCCTCAGGGCTGTCCTGAGGTCTTGTCTGTTGGAACTTACATGAGGTATTCATTTAATATTCTCAGGCTTAAAGGTGTAGGTAGGTAGACCTTCTTTCACCTAGGACAAAGGTTCAATTTGCTGCTTCCATGCCTGCATCTACGATTGGTATAGCACAGAGTGTTAAGGCAGCAGAAATACAGTCCTAAGCTCTCACTTACGACCTGAAGGCTGCAGGTTCAATCCCCATGTGGTTCAGGTAGCCAGCTCCAGGTTGACTCAGCCTTCCATTCTTCCGAGATAAGTAAAATGGGGGTAAAAGATGACTGGGGAAGGCAATGACAGACCACCCTGCAAAAACAGTCAAGAAGGCATCATTATGTGACATCACCGTAGAAGTCAGTCATGGACTTTAGCTTTGTGCAGCATGTGTTACCTATTTAGACAAGTTGACTTGTCTCATTACTATGTGAAACACTGAACGAGAACTGTTTAAATGGAACGATAAGTGAACAAGCCAGTATTGAAACTGAATGACGAATGAGAAGCAAGCGACTGTCATTCGTTGATCAGTCACTGGCTCTCTCTTAGACTGAATGATTATATCGTTCACTTTCATTCGATGTTTTGAATAATAATCATTCCATCTAAACACACCTTAGGCAAAGTGGCTGGCTGACCTGGGAAAAACGCTCTTGTAGCCCCTTTTCCCCAACTATGTTCCTTATGCTCCTGTATGCGCAAAAATGTGTTGGAATGCATAGGTATTCTAATGTATTTTTAGGTTATTATGTAAAATAACCTTATTGATTGGAAGTCCCCTTGTGGGAAAAAGAAAACAAATCTATAATTATTTTGAGATATATATATATTTATATTTTATTTATTTATTTTTATTTTATTTTTTTAAACGCTTTTATTTACTAGCATTCAGAACACTGAAAATATACGTATTTGATATTCCCATAATTGTAACAATACACATATATAGAGTTAATGTGTCATTTAAAGTGTTTAGAGAGCATGGTTTAGTTTATTTTTTTCCTTTTTTACTTTCTGCTCAGAAAAACATATGAATAAATTATTTTGTACATGCCACAAAATGATGTCATAGATCATTTGGAAGCACTGAAAACAAGACCTATCAGAGTAACATCAATGATAAAAAAAATGTACTTTAAGTTAAAGACTATGGACAGATTTAGGGCATTTTTTCATTAAAATACATCTGTTTTGGGCTAGCAATCATTTCTCCACTGGGGTTTAATTAAATATTTTGCACCGTTTGTCTGTCGCAGCTTCTACGACATAGCAAAACAAGAAATCAATCTATGAACGACTGCCTGTTCACTGTGAGTGGTGGAGAGATCTCCGGTGCACTCCGCCTCCATTCAGAGATCAATTATCACAGAAGTTAGGATCGTTGGGACAACTATTGGGCGCTCAAGTGCTGGACAGTCATTCCATGACAAAGGGCCTAAGTCCCAATAGGAGATCCGTCAGTGAGGCTGGACAGACAGCTTGGTTTTCAGTCTGTATCTCTCGTCTCCTGACTAATCTTATTAATCTTACCACAGCAAACTTTGAGAGCAACAGCGGAGGAAAACTAAATCATCAGCACTTCACTAATGCCCCATTTACACGGGACGACTGTGATGGTTTTTATGCTGGTTGAAAGTGAGCGACAGACAGATAGTTAATAGAGATGGGCGAGTATACTCGCTAAGCCACATTACTCGAGCAAGGAGTGCCTTAGCCGAGTATCTCCCCGCTCGTCTCTAAAGATTCGGGGGCCGGCGGGGAGCGGCGGGGGAGAACGGGAAGGAACGGAGGGGAGATCTCTCTCCCCCCGCTCCCCGCCGCAACTCACCTGTCAACCGCGCCGGCCCCCGAATCTTTAGAGACGAGCGGGGAGATACTCAGCTAAGGCACTACTCGCTCGAGTAATGTGCCTTAGCGAGTATACTCGCTCATCTCTAATAGTTAATGAATAGTAAATGAGGGCTTTGCATTTAGACATAACGATTTACACATATTTTCATTTGTTTGAACAAATTTTTAATTGTCCCATGTAAAAGGCCCTTAACGGATCTCCTATCAAGGCTCAGTTTGCAGGTCCTATATACAGTGATAAGTAAAAGCAGTGGAAGACAAACAGTGCTACACTTTTAATGAAACTCGATCATAAAAATGACTGTCATCCCAAAATATATATATTTAAAAAAATCTGCTACACAAAAGTGTCCATAGACTTTTAGGGCACTTGAAAAGCAGAAATGCGAGAATTTGCAGCGTATTGAGGCCCAACGATTGGTTCTATAGAGGGTTAAAACACTTAATATAGATACCTTGACATTTTCCTTCTACTATTATGTCATCTTATTATTCCAGCAATATCAGTTATTCTGCAGGGTGGAGCGCGGTAATTTGCTAATTTGGGAGTGAAATAAAAAAATAATGAACTTGTAAAAACTTTATTTTATATTTTATTTACATTGAACAGTAGTGGAATTTACAAATTATTTGGTTTTAAATATTGTATCTGGCAAATGTTGACCTTCGCTACGAACATCGAACGAGTTAGAGCAGCAGTATTGCAATCTCCGAAACGCTCTGCTCGGAAGCAAGCACTTGCTCTTGGCATTTCAAGACGTTCTCTCCACCGGATTCTTCATAGTGAACTTAATTTTCACCCGTATAAAATGTGCGTGGTCCAACAATTGTCAGCACGGGATTATGTTACACGACGAACATCTGTATTGCAACCGTCCCAACACCCTGGAAGACCTAAGGAACAATATTGACGCTGAGATTGCCAGAATACCAGTCGACATGCTTGAAAGAGTGCATGAGAACTTCAGAAAACGTATGCAGCAGTGTGTGGATAGTGAAGGTCAACATTTGCCAGATACAATATTTAAAACCAAATAATTTGTAAATTCCACTACTGTTCAATGTAAATAAAATATAAAATAAAGTTTTTACAAGTTCATTATTTTTTTATTTCACTCCCAAATTAGCAAATTACCGCGCTCCACCCTGTATTTGTAGTTTCAACTGGTTTTTATTGAGTATTTTCACAATGGCATGTAGCATTCTGGAGTCCCCTTCAGGGGCCTAATTATTGTTTTTTTTTCAAAAACTGTAAATTTTAATAAAACTGTTTACTCAAATATATAGGGTTTAGGGAAAGGGGGTAAAAAAAACAACAACAAAAAAAACAGAAGGGCGTCAAGGATCCACATTGCCCTCCATAAGATCTACAGTAGATATTTGGGGCTGGGTGACGGTTAGGTAGATAATACACTATAATGTAGTCCTGGGACTTCTAGGTAGTCAATCCAGGGTTGCAAAGTTTTTAGGAAATTGGCCAATTAATTTGTTTTGATTGCATGGATTGTTTTGTATAGCATGATTATGTTTATTGTGTTAATAACCTCAGAGAAGAGAAGAGTTGTGGATGTCCATTTGGAAGCAATGTGGATCCTCGTGGCCATACAAATATACTGAATGAGCTTATGGGCTCTAAGTGTAATACTTGGTGTAGTTATTGTATTTTTATTGTTATCTTATTCTATCTTAGTGAGACATTGACAACACATTTTACCGACTATTCTTGCTATAATTATATCACTACTTCTTCGAAATTCGACTAACTTTATAAACAGTAAAATATTATTCTAAGAGGAATTTAAAAAAAAATTAAACTCATAAGAAAAAACTCAGTCACCGTCTACCGAAGACACTTTGTCTTTTCTGCTTTTGTTACTTTTCAATGTAGATTTCAATTCCCTGTCTGTTTGGTATTCTGTCCATTTGCCCTAGCTGTCATTATTCCGTGTTCATCGACAGAAGACTTATAGTTGGCAAAAACCTATCAGGTAGGCCGGACAGCAGATAATTGAGGTGATGATCAGAGCTTGCAAAAGACAATTGATAGTGAAAGTGTCAAAGGCTTTACCTAACAAGATCTGTACCCTTTGTATCCTCCAGCCTTGTCTAGGGATGGACAGAATATGGAATAACAGGGACTGCTAAAGCGTATCGATAGCTGCAATTACATTGCACAATACTTCCGCGCTCTCTTCTGTGATGAATATATTTTTTGACACAGCTGCAAGTTATTAAATAGAAGGGTGAACTCTAAAGAAATGGTCCTGACCTTCAAAAGATTTTTTACCACTCAAGAATATTTAGTACTGTGAAATAGGGGTGAAATGCTTTCATTTCATTGGCATTTCCCATGTGAAAAATACAAAAAAAAAAACTGATAAAATAAAAAATATAAATGAAAGATTTTGAATTCAGATTTTTTTTTTTTTTTTAGGATTTTTCAAAACATTTTGCCCAATGTGCAGCCAACAACAAGTTAACAAGTGGTTAAAGTTTTCCAATGTAAGTTAATTTAAAAATGTTAAAAACATGAATGCATTAATTAGCTTTCAATAAATGAGCGACGATATGAATGTGTTACAACAAACTAATAAATCATGTAGGAAAATATAAAATCTGAAAGCCAAAAAAAGGGAAACAAAAATATAAATTTTAATTAATAATTATATATTAATTTTCAATTTTTTATACATTTCTCAGTTGATGGTTATTAAACTTATTTGGAAATTTAAAAAAAGGAAATGACATAAGAATGTAACAACTTGGTGGATGTGATAAACGTAGGTATAGTCTAGTTAAAGCCTTTATAGTCCAAATTTTAAAAAAAAGAGACTTTGGAAAAACTTGGTAAATTAATAACCACATATGTGTCCAAAGTTATTAAAAATAATTTGCAAAATTTTGATAAATTTCCATTGTAAACTATTGTCTTCTTAATTTGTAAATAGGACATGTTTTGCAAAGTAAACTCATGAATGTGCAGAAAACAGAAGAGGGAGGGGTACAATTAAAATTTATGTTGCACGTATTTATTGGCAATTTAAAAATAACTCCAATATTGTTCAACATGTCACCCCGGCAAAGTTAGACACGCTGTGAGGTAATGTCGTAGCCTAGGCTTGATAGATGTTGACCCTATTCTAGACGTGACCACGGCAAATCAATTCCCTGATACAAGCCTTATTCTTTCCTCAAGAGAATGAATGGAAAGGGAAGGTTCATAAATATCTTGATGTTATTGGATTTTGATCAACTTTTTGGTTTAACCCATTTGTAACAATTTTTGAGTCGTCGTGTATTTATACTTGGTAGTGACATACATCATCAGTAGACGTATCTATGCTTCCTTAAACTCAGATTGTTTAAAAATCTAATTGATCATTTTGAGATTAGATCCATTATGTTGGGCTTTAATAGTGAAACTCGTCATTCTTTGTAGGCCTTTTACATACCAACTCCTACATGTACATAAAGTGAAACTTCTCCAAAAGACCATCTCTCTTGAGAAGACCATCCATACTCGATTTCCTGTGATAGATCCTAAGCTACATCATATATTATATATTTTGACTATGTTCTTTGAGGAGACCACCCCACCTGAACGGCAATTTCCAATGCAATTTTGGGTCTTCAGCTCAAAAACGCTTCACAGTGTATTTAATTTTATATGGTCTATCAGTCTAACCGTCTGTCTCATATCTATCTATCTATCTATCTATCTATCTATCTATCTATCTATCTATCTATCTGTCTATCTCATATCTATCTATCTATCTCATATCTATCTATCTCATATCTATCTCATATATATCTATCTATCTATCTCATATCTATCTATCTATCTATCTATCTATCTATCTCATTTCTATCTATCTATCTATCTATCTCATTTCTATCTATCTATCTATCTATCCCATATCTATCCTATATCTATCTATCTATCTATCTATCTATCTATCTATCCCATATCTATCCTATATCTATCTATCTATCTATCTATCTCATATCTATCTATCTATCTATCTATCTATCTATCTATCTCATTTCTATCTATCTATCTATCTATCTCATTTCTATCTATCTATCTATCTATCTATCTATCTATCTATCTATCTATCTATCTATCTATCTATCTCATTTCTATCTATCTGTCTATCCCATATCTATCCCATATCTATCTATCTATCTCATATCTATCTATCTATCTATCTATCTATCTATCTATCTATCTATCTATCTATCTATCTATCTATCTATCTCATATCTATCTATCTTTGTGTAGGATACCTACAAGGCTCATTCCAGTTCTGTTGGGGTCTCGCAGGCTTGGAGCCTATAGGGCTGCTTGTCTCTTAAAACGCTTAAAGGATATTTTGACTTCTTTTTCTTGATCCTCATAAGTCAATAGGCTTTAAATGTGAGAATGAAAAGGGGAAAAAAGGAAATCGGATGACAGGATTACCAGATGATGCTGCCGCAGCCTCCGACCCACATGGGACCATGAAAGCTATCACAGGCTGAAATCAATTTCTGAATAGTTGTCAATGCGAGCCCGACCGCTGAGCTCTTTATATGTCATTTCTCTTTTACAGTGTCGCTGAATCCCATTTGATGTTTTACAGTCTGAGACCCGCCACGTGGACTCCGCCGGGTTAACGGCCGATTTTTATCTAACTTTATCCTTGTCATCTCTTCCAGGTAATATTTTCTATCTTTCTGGAAAAATCTCAATAGAAATTTCTCCTAATTATAAACCTCCCACAATAAGGCAGAAGCGATATATATTTATAGGCCAAGTAATCCTCATCTATTTTACAGAAACCTGCGAATAAAATATGACTTTCTAGTATGAATGCGGCAGACATCTACATATAAAAATATACAGTGTGAAATCCGAAGTCCTGGTTATATTTGCTGTTTCTTCATATTTCAGGAGTCGATTTTCTATGCAAATGTCATGCCAATAAAATTTATTCATTGGGTCTATTAAATGGAGACGGCCATTTTGTTCAGCCCACAGAAATGGCAGGTGTCTATAAAATTTAGATTTAAGTGTAAATAGGTTGAAAACATCAGTGAGTGGATGTGGATCCACTTGGCTACACATTGATTTGGCTTTGGGCTAAATCGGGAGGCAGCGCCTGGGGGATTCCAGATTTCACCCCTTTACCCCACAAATTGGGATTTGGTCTTCACTGCATAGTTTCCAAGCATTTACTTGCAGAAGTAGTCTCGGCTGTGTGGCAGCTAATGCTACAAGAGAACAAGGAACTGTATCTGAGGATGTGAACAGTGACATAACCAGGAGACTTAGCCGAGGTCAGGGCAGGCAGCATAAACTTCAGTACAGGAGTCAGGTAAGAGGTCAGGACTGGCAGAACACATGCAATACCATAAACAGTCTGAATCGGGGGCCGGCAGCTGGCAGAGAGAAATGTCCAATAGATGTAGCTGAGGTCAGAGACGGAGAAGGTAGAGTAGTCAGGAACAAACAGAAAAGCACACAAACTACTGGCCAGGCTTGTATAACAGGTAGTACCAAATTGCTTAGGCATCCATCGTAGGTGAAAGAAACCTAATATAGCTAAGGCTATATGGGGATAGGTTGGGGAAAAATTACCAGGATGCACGCCGGCCCTTTACGTATGAGGGAGGGCACTTTTCCACACCTTACGGTAGAGGCTAAAAACTGGGGGCTGGGAAGGATGTGGCATCTCGTGAATGGTGATCAACCGCTGCAGCAGCAACAGGTGCCAAGATCACGTCTGCGACAGTGCACCATAACAGAAAAATAAGGTTTTCTGGCTAGACGTTATATTAATGAGGCCTCTGTGCCCCATTTTACAGCTCACATAAATGTGCCTTGAAGGGGTTGTACCAAGATTGCTAGTTATCCCCTATGTGTAGGTTAGGGAATATCTTGCTGATCAGTGGGGGTCTCACTGCTGAGACCCATGATGATTTGCAAAAGGGGACTCCTGTGTTCTGTTCTGCCTGTCACTGAAAGTGTGTTTTCTCCCCACAGTGACATCAGTATAAGGCCTCCCTCACACAGGCACTTTTTTCTGCGATTACTGCTGCATTTTCAGCGCCGTGGTAATCATCGTTTAATGCTCCCATTGTTTTCGATGGCGCCTCTCAGAAAGGCATTTGATCATTAATGATAGGGAGTGCTAAAAGCCGGCATTGGCCGCAACATCGAAAACAAGAGTAAATCGCGGCAAAGCAGAGCGATCGAAAACGCGGCCCTTTGCCAAATGCCTGTGTTAGGGCTTTTACGCACTACTGTTTTTTTAACGCTGCGATATCGCTGTGCTTTTTTCAATGGGACTTTCTAATGCTAAAATCACATCACACAAAAATCGCAAAAGCACAAATTTGCGATTTTTGTGCGATGCGATTTTAACATTAGAAAGCCCCATTGAAAAAAACACAGCGATATCGCAGCGTAAGAAAAAAACTCTAGTGGGTAAAAGCCCTGAGGGAGGCCTAAAGGAAGTGCTCTATTCATTTCAATATGGTAATAACCTGACCCCAGGGCTTCCCACAGCTGCAATCTGTAATCTTTGGCAGAACCCAGCATCAAGGGTTCAGCTTCCTGCAGCACCACCACAGGTGAAAAGAGGAATAACACATTCAATCTTGAAATCAATGGGCTGCCTGTGTAACACATGGACATACTGGGTCCTCCAGTGTGAGAGACACTCTTTGTCCGAAGTAGACAAACTAATAAAAGTATGTCTCGTATTTGCAGTACTGATGACTGGAGGGCTGGTGATCTAGAAAGATTTTCTGGCTTACGTAAGTAAAGCTAATTCATTATATATTGAAAAGCCCTGAAAACGCTGAAGATGTAAGTTTTATGCTTACCTTCCCCATCATTCCCCTGATGTCTGCTCTCAAACCTGGTGCTGTAGTGCATTATGGAGGCTCGCTAAGTTGTTCCCTTACTCTATGCACAATTGCGCATGCATATGTAGTCTGCCAGAAGTATTTGACAGCCAACACTGAGGTAATGGTTGGGAAGATAAGTATAAAACTTACAACCCTGGGCTCATCATGTAGGCTACTTTGAGTCCATAAGTTTGCTTATAGGGCTCACAGTAGTTGACAGATTCCCTTTAATGTAGCAAGATTAAATCCACAGTAATTATACTGTAAAATTTGCAGCAAAATCTGCATGTTGCACATAGGGCCGGTCCTATATTTTCTCGCCCGTACTATTAATGGGCAAGAATACAGCTAATGAAAACGAAACCATTGAAATCAATGGTTTTGTTTCGGCCCGTTGTGTGGCTTTCTGCTTTCTCAGCTGTCATTCAATAGCTGAGAGCTGCCTCTGATTGGTCACAGTGCTCAGCGAATCAGAGGCAGCACTCACTCACCCATTCATGAATTCATGAATGGGTGAGTGAGAGCTGCCTCTGATTGGCTGAGGGTTGTGACCAATCAGAGGCACTCCGTTCAGCAGGCGGGGATTTTAAATCCCCGCCTACTGAATACTACAGAAAGCAGTTCAGGAGAACTGCCGGCCGGCCGCGACTGAACTCCAGCAAGGAGAGTATATATATATATATATTTTTTTTTTTTACACTTTTTTGGATGGTTTTCAGAGAAGGGCTTATATTTGAAGCCCTTCCCTGAGAATTAATACAGCGCTTGCCGGCAGCCCATTGTTTTCAATGGAGCCGGCTGTATTGCCGGCTCCATTGACTTCAATGGGCGAACATCATTCTCCTCTGCCACAGCTATGGCACAGCTGTGGCAGAGGATAGCGGGCAGCGTTTTTTTTTCAGCTGTGACGCTGGCTTCGGCCACGCAATTTTTTTGTGCACATCAGTTTTGCACTCAAGCCCTGAGGGTGATTCGACTGTCAATCAAGACCGACATCACCCAGAGATAGTGAACATGAGAACTGCCAACATGACACGTTGGGTGTATCAATAACCCGAACTTTTTAAGGGACATGGGTATAAAGAAAAGCCTTAGAGATAGAGTCAACAAGGCCACGGCGGCAGAGTATTGCAGCCAGTCCGGCTGCTTCTAGGTCATAAATGATCCTCTTTAACAGCAAGCAGACATCTTGAAAATTATGAAAAATTGAAACAAGGGCTCCTTCACACGAACGTAGGCGCAGATACGCTCACAATAGCGTGACTTTTTGTGCTGTGAAGTTCGCACTATCGTGAGTGTATCGGCACTTTTATCTGTACTTTGTGCTCTGCCATAGATTGTTCACATCAGCCCGGATGTGATTGAAAAGGCTGTGCAGCCAAAGTAGTCCCTCGTGTTATCGATCTCCCTGTGAAATTGCGCAGTTCGTTGTGCAATTTTGTGGGGATCGGATGCACCTAAAGAGAGCAAAAGCGTGAATGAACTAAAAAACAATGGGATCTATTCTCTGCGCAATAAATGGATTTGTTCTCACCTTTGCTTTCACACGCAAAAAAAAAAATGCGACAAATGCGCACCCGATCCCAGCAAAAGTGTGCAACAAACTGGCCAATTTCACACTGAAATCGATAACACCGGAGACTAATTAGACTTTTGAATCATAGCTCAGGTGTGTCCCATGCCAATTTGAATGTGCATAGTAGCGCAAAAGTACAGTAAAATGTGTTAAACCGTGCGCAGTTGCATGACTTTCGCTGTTCAAAAAGCTACACTATTGCGAGTGTTTTTGCGCATACGCCCCTGCGAAGCTGCCCTAAGTGTGTTGGGTGTATTATGAAATCCAATGTGCTCTACTGCCATGAACCTATTTAGATCAAGACCTGAGAGGAAGCCGGCATTTAAGGACACATACATGTACAAATATGTCAGAAAAAACTTCCATCCCATCTACAAATGCACAACCGTTAGTGACAATCTAAGCGTCTTTATTCCTTTCATTTGTACTGACCTGATGGCAGAAGATGTGACATAGAAGGATTCTCTAAAAGACTTTTAGCTTAAAGCCCCTTGCTGGGAAAGGTGTACATATCCACAAACCCAAAGACCTCCAGCTATGTCATCCATCAATACACTCTGTACTGTAATCCTTCATCGGCATCACACCTGCCTGTCTGATTCTCTGCGGTCCTGGGGCCACCGGTAGTCCTGGGGTGCCGCTGTTGTCACTGTCCCCATCATGGACACCAGTCATATCCATCATTGTATCAATTCCTGCTCGGAGCTTAATTAATGTCTAGTTAGTCAAGGACTTGTTTAGGTCAAAAACACTTGAAAGAAATCCCAAAAATAATGCATTGTATGGTTCAAAACTGAGAAAAATCATAACTCCGATGTCAAATGTAATTTTATAATATCCTAACATGCAGCTTTTGGAATTGAGTACTATTTTGACTCTGAAAGTGCAGCTTCATTGTGTGCCTTTTATTTGTAGGGGACTGGTTTGGTAATGTTGTTACAACCTATCTTTTCCCCATGACCAATTCAAAAGCCAAGTCTCCTCAACCCCAACTACAGAAGATGCCATCCAGTTTACAGAGGCCTGGTGCTGACCATATACTATCATGGATATACATAGTGGTGTAGGAGTAATCCGTGGGGTGGTTAAAATTGATAATTGGCCAAGTGGCAAGGCTTAAAGGAAGGCTGTTACCACCATTTACCATACCAACCTACTATCCAGTGCCAAAAAAATCAGCATTTTTGCGCTGAGTGCACAGTATGCTAATTAGATTTAAACCATACGATGGGCGGTTCAATTGCAGAACTTGTTTGGGTCTCTGTCCCGCTCCATCTGCGCAGTTGGCTTATGATTGACATCTTCAGCTCTCCTGAGATAGAAATGCTGTGTATTGCAGAGCTGACACACTTCCGGATGTGGTGCATGCAGTGATGTACATTTATCTCTTTATAGCTTAATGCACATGCGCCAAATACGAAACTACAGCGTGGCATATCCAGCTCTGAGACGCAGGAGATGTCAACCATAGGCCAATAGATGTGGTTGCGCAGATGGAGGGAAAAAGAGCTTAGACGAGTTCTGCATTTTCGATGTTGGACTCACTATAGAAGAAAAAAAAGGTATAGTGAGATTTGTCTGATATAATCATACATCATAGTTAGGATTACACTGATAGGTTACGTAGGGGTGACAGACTTCTTTTGAGGAGTATTTTCATCTGAGACATTTTTGGCATATCCACAGGACTCCCAGCTATGAGAAGAATTGAGTCTCTTGATCCTTATTCAACAGCAGAGAGATTGCTGAAATCAAGGGTATGTGTATGAGTTTCTCTATTCTAGTCTGACCAAGTTACAGAAAGGCCTAGTTTGTGGCATAACCTGCTAGTAATGATTGTATCTCACATACATGGGAGTGTAAATAATACTATCTTGTTGGTAGTAAAATGCGTCTTCAGTTTACACCCCGGTTTAACTGATGAAGAGGCCTTTTGCCTCGAAACATATTTTATTGCTGGCATTTTATTACCCATGAAATAGTATTATTTACACTGAAGTTTGTGAGATACAATCCTTACTGGCAGGTCGCAGCATAAACCAGGTCTTTCAATCAAGTCTCCTAACCCTAGGCCTATCCATCAGAGTAAGGCATCTACCCAGTTTGGCAAAACCAACCTTTTCGTTGTTGTCACCAATTTCTCGAAATACGGGAGCAAAGATTTTTTGGCATCTCCTTGGGTTTGCTCCACCCATCCTTTTTCCTTTACTTGGCAAGCTACGGAAAGATTCAAGCAGGCTTTGGACCTCTACCAATTCTGTGGATATGCCATAAATGTCTGAAATGAGAAAACTCCCTTTTAATGTGTTTTCCGAGGCAGTAACATTGGTGGCCTATCCTTAGGATAGGTAATCAAAATCAGATTGGTGGCGGTCTATTTCTTAGCACCCATGGCAATGAGATGACCGAAAGGGCTATTCCATTAAAGCTAGTATTTTGTCCCCTTCATTGTTTTCCAGGCACAGTACGTTAAATTTGGTAATGGCTGTGCCCAGTATTGCAGATCAGGCGAACGCTTCCTTGCACATGTCAAATAGCCAATTTTCTTGTTATCCAGTTATGATTTTAAGAAAAGTGTTAGAGGATGGTTGAACGGAGGATTGGTCGTGGAAGCCAAGGGCCATGACCCCTCACATGCTCTTCCTATAATCAAGTTAGTTGTCTCAGAGCTCTAACTATTCTGTAATTTAGAAGCAATGACTAAATCCCACATCTTGTTCTAGACAAGAACTGGAGCGAAAGCCCTTCAAGTCACAAATCGGGGACAATTTTTAGGTCATAGACCAAAAACTACAAAATGTAAAGGCATATTATTGTGGTATGTCAAAAGATGGTTCCATGTTGGATATAGCCTTGAAAACCTACTAAAAAAATGATAGGATCATGGGAAAAACCTTGGCAGCCTTTAAAGTCCATCTTCCCTAGGTCTTTTCTGTAAGGATAAGGTTAAACCCTGCAATCACTGATTGAATTTAATTCTTTTTTTAATCTCTCCTGAGAATATCATGTCTCACAAAAAAGATCATGTCCTCTTGGACATTCATATTGACCACGACGTCACCTCTGCCCTGACCGGCGACCCCATGTGACAAATGAAGCTCACAGCAGATCACAAGTTCAAAAGATTTTCCTTGCCCGTGTAAGGCCTGTTTTTATAGTGAGATGATTGCAAATGACAACATTGCTGAGCCTTTAATTGGGATTCTACAAACAGTTTGCATCTTCTATTTGCCCGGCCAATACTGGTTAATAATTTAGAAAGCCCGAAGACAAAGGCGCTGACGCAGACTTTCCTGGCTGCCAAGAATTTGTTTCGTAAAAATAATTATGCAGATTTTCAATGATGTTCAGACAACTGAAGTCTCACCAGCTGCAAGTGAAAACTTCGCTGAATGAGTGGCCATCTTGAATCTATAGTTCAAGGAACGGGCCAGAGATTTACAAAAAATGTCACCAAAAATATAACAATATTGTAAGTCCTTCTAGGGCACATTAAAGAGGACCTGTCACTGTAAACTCAGCAGGTTGGTGCATGGCTCTCCAGCCAAGGTCTGCTAACCCCATCCCAATCTTTTTTTCATACTTACCTCTCTTCACCCAAGAGGCTCTTCTTAGATCCACGTACTGGCGCTGACTATGTGTCAAGTGGATGGTCACCACCACTCACTCGCAATGGGAGATGTCTGATTTGATTAACAGAAAGTTGTGAGGACCGCCCACTTGACACATTGTGCATCAGGAGGTAGGGAGTTGAGTATGGAAAAAAAACAGGGATAGAGGCAGCGCGACTGTGGATAAAGAGTCATGCACCCAACCCCACTGACTTTATCCAGTGACAAATCCTATTAAAGATAGTAATAGAGTCTCCCACACAAGATTTGACTCCAAGGGCTTAAGCTGATATTCAGCATGATTCTTTACAGTGGAGGATGATGGAGCACTGGTTAATACCATGAAATGCCAAACATGGCCATTAAAATAAATGGGAGAGCCATGCTGTTACAGTACTTTCTGCTCTGCTGCTGGATGTGACGTCACTGACTAGCAAAGCAGCAGGAAGTGCCGTAACAATTCGGCTCTCCCATTAATTTTGATAGGAGTAAAGCTGGCTAAGGAACTTCGTCCCATGTCTGCTTATGACAACAGCCGACCCACTACATTGGACAGCAGGCTGGACAATCAGCTGATGGGTGGGGGTTTCCAGCAGTGGACTCCTGTCCATCAACTGTGATGACCTATCCATAGGACAGATAATGGGACAGAGAGACAGACAGACAGACAGACAGACAGATAGATAGATAGATAGATAGATAGATTAGATAGATAGATTAGATGGATAGATAGATAGATAGATAGATATGAGATAGACAGATAGATAGATATGAGATAGATAGATAGACAGATAGATATGAGATAGATAGATATATTAGATAGATAGATAGATATGAGAAAGATAGATGGATAGATAGATAGATAGATAGATAGAGAGATAGATAGGAGAGATATTAGATACATATGAAAGTTAGATAAATAAATGCGTTTTAAATAAATAGAGACAGATAGATATGAGATAGATATAGATAGATAGATATAGATAGAGCAATAGATTGATAGATATGAGATGGATGGATGGATGGATAGATAGATAGATAGATAGATAGATAGATATGAGATAGATAGATAGATAGATAGATAGATAGATATAGAGCAATAGATTGATAGATATGAGATGGATGGATGGATGGATGGATGGATAGATAGATAGATAGATAGATAGATAGATAGATAGATAGATAGATATGAGAAATATAGATAGCCATGCAGATGGAAGTTAAATAGATATATATGAGAGAGAGAGATAGATACATGGAAGATAGATAGATAGATAATGAGATAAATAGATATTAGATAAATGGAAGTTAGATATATAGATGTTCAAAAAAAAAAGATAGATATGAGAAATATAGACAAATATATATATATATATATGTAAGCTAGATAAATAGATAGATATTAGATAGATAGATAGAAGTTCAATAAATAGATTGATATAAGTTTGATAAATGGATAGATATGCGGAAGTTAGATCGAAGATAGATATGAGAAAGATAGATCAGTAGAAAGATAGATAGATAGATATGAGATAGATAGATAAATAGATAGATAGATGTGAGAGAGATAGATAGATAGATATGAGATAGATGTGAGATAGATAGATAGATATGAGATAGATAGATGTGAGATAGATAGATAGATATGAGATAGATAGATAGATAGATAAATAGATAGATGTGAGATAGATAGATAGATAGATATATAGATAGATAGATAGGAGATAGATAGATAGATAGGAGATAGATAGATAGATAGATAGATAGATAGATAGATAGATAGATAGGAGATAGATAGATAGATATGTGATAGATAGATAGATAGATAAATAGATAGATGTGAGATAGATAGATAGATATATAGATAGATAGATAGGAGATAGATAGATAGATAGATAAATAGATGTGAGATAGATAGATAGATAGATATATAGATAGATAGATAGGAGATAGATAGATAGATAGATAGATATAATTTACAATTAGGAGACATGGAAGAGTGCAGACATACACTTCAAACACAACAGCTGAACTGTTGTCCTGTGCTTGGCTATGAATACTGCCTGAAGGGAGCTGACACATTTCCTTTGTCCTCCATGATCAATCCCAGCAATAAATATTAGATTGGAATGCCTCTAGATAAACAGGCCTGAATGTTCAGACTTCATTTGGAACAGTGGGGCCATGATAAATTAGGGTTATTGCTTTAATTAGGTGATGAGGCCCTGCTGTACGTGGTCACCACTGATGTATGGGAGACGTTTTTATAGCCCAATAATCACATTCTAATGTAAGAAATAATTAAAATGATCTTGTAGTAAAAGTTTAATACACTAACGAAAAAAAAACAGAATGAGATGGGGAGCGGTTGAGACATTAGGCCACAATACCAAACTATAGGGTCCTGAGATTTATGGTATCATAATTATGTATCTATTAGTTATTTTTGGGTGTCTGTTATTTCACACATGACAGTTTTTGAAACTTTTGAAACATTTCCTTGTGAGCATAGACTGGTCCATATAGTATACGTTTTAAATAAATTAATAGTTTACATAAATATGATGTCTATAGAGATGCAGCATTCCAACATAGGATGCAGCTTTGGGCCTGAGCAGTGTGCTCTATAACCCCATAAGGACTAAGAATGGTCCTTGGTCCTGGGCTTTAATCCTGCGCCATAGTAAAAATCTGGCACAGGATTAAAGTTTCTGCTCCTGCCTGTTGGGTCCTTGTTTGTCAGTGAAAGCCAAGTACCCAGAGGAGAAGACAGAAACAGTTCATAACAGCTTCTGCCTCCTCCTTTACAGGCTACATAGCATTCAATGAGCGCTATGTAGGGAATAGAGCAAGCAGAAGTGTTGCTTATATATATTATACGAGGTATATTGGTAGGAAGGGGGTAGTCCCTGTGCCTTCACCCATTAATGGCGGGGGCCTTTACTCATCCAAGCTTATGGGCTGCCTCTACCTCAGAGGTAGCTCATAAGCTTGCCATAGGGTCCTTAGTGAGAAAAAGTTGATCTCATGCCCTCTGCACTTGGTGTAGAGAACCTGTGAAGGACTCTCTCCTCCTTACTCTATGATTTGATATAAAAGAAAAAGGAATTGGCACAGTGGTCCTGGAAAGAGTCGAGAAAGGACATTCAAGTAGACAGCTTTGGTTCCACGTTGACATTATCTAGCACTCATAAGGCTTCAATTGAAAGTGACCTTGCATGCACATCCACTTGTCTGCAGCGCATAGGAACGTGGCACTGTTGTCTTCAGAATCAATGGGGGTCCTTATGATTGGGACCTTCATGGAAGATCTACTTTATAAAGTCATTTTCAGGAAAACCCATGTAGTGTGAGATGTGTGAAGTAAAGTAAGGCTTTTTCGAACTGAATTTGACGCACCTGGACAGACCCGAGCCAGTATGGATAGGCACACCTTTTAATTGCTATGTGGAATAATGTAGTAAACTATTCCATGTAGAAGCATCCAGTAAAAAAACATATAAAGCTACATTCACATTGCGTCTTGCAGCCCATACGTACCGTAGTTTCCATCCATGGGTTATGTCTGAAATGCCAAAAACGGCATACAAATGGAACCCTGGACAGTTCTATAGACTGTCATAACTGAAAACATAGATTTAAGCAGTGTTAGTCTTAGGTTAGCTGTGCGTAATTATTTTTGGGACACCTCCATTATCAGAAAGAAATTGATATATATTACACCGATAGGCAGTTTGCATGTATTCTGTTTGACAGCAGCATACCCACACCAGAACAGCACAGTGAATAAATACTGTACCAGAACCAAGCTCATAACATAAATACAGCACTAGAACCAAGCTCAGTACATAAACATATCACTAGAATCAAGGTCAGTACATAAATACAGCACCAGAATCAAGCTCAGTACATAACTATAGCATCAGAACCAAGTTAATAGCATGAATATAAAAGCATAACTAAGCAATTGTGTTGTGGGAGTACAAATGGGCTGACAGTAAGGCTGCCTGTCCACGGGCATTGCAGTATCTCATGGCGGATCTCCGCCGCAGGAACCACCACCCGGGAGCAGGAGCTGGCAGATGAATCTCTGCTGTCAGGCTATCTGACAGACAGGCTGATTGCGGAGAATTGCGGCAAATCGCAGCATGCTGCGAATTGCCGCCCGCGAGCGGAGAATCGCTATGATTCCCTGCTTGTGGACAGGGGTAAAGCTTTCACTGTGTTCCCTGCGGCCAGATTATTGCCCCGGGGAACGCAATTAAAATACGACCATGGACAGAAAGCCTAATACCTCCAAACATCAGAGGAGGCAGAGCCAGGAAGTGGAGGATTCATGTAGCTCTACAAAACACTACTGAATGGAGGAAGAAGATCATGTGGCCAGCCGGACCTAAGGGAAGAGTGATCACCCCCAGCCTTGCTTTGACTGGTGCCCTCCTACAAGCTGGCGGCTGGTGCCCTCTGTGACTGCAGGGGTCACATGTAGCTGAAGCCAGCCATGTATCAAAGCTGCAACTTTCAGTTTCTTTTTCAGAAGGTTTGTTTGTTTCCAGCATTTTAGCCAAATTGAATAGTGAGCTAAGCAACTGTGTCCAGCTAAAATGCCAGAAACAAATAAAAGTTTCGGTAATGACAACCTATGGATGTGGGCAACATCCGCCACTGAGTACCTATACAGTGACATATGTCAGAGCTTCCCGTTGGTCCTATACCTGACAGAAGGCAAAACCGAAGTGTGAACAGAACCTTATCTGCTGCTTTTATAGTTTCAAATGGGTTCATTACTAGACCAATGTTGAAGCTACAGACCATCACATCTGGTGGGTTCTTGGGCACTCTGTCCATTGTGACCAGTGGGCATTGAAATGATGCCTACTACCAGAAAAATTCCAACAACTAAATAATTGTGCAACCTACAAAGAGCTTGCTACATCACTAATAACCACTGCCATCGGTGCCAGATATCGAATCTTTGTGAAATCTCCAGAAGAAATCTCTATAAACGTTCGACTTCAAAGGTTACAGTTCTGTAGGTGAGGAGAACAAGGGTTAACTCATCCCGAAATGCCTCAGTCCCAATTTAGAGAACAGAAATCCTTCCATAAATCAAAAGTTACAAACAGACTTTGCGGTGTCATAACTCTTGTGACGGGCTCCCGTGTGATTGATTCGTATACATACATTCTGTCTGATTACCATAATGTGCACTTGTGGGACAATCCAGGCAGGAGACGAGCGAGGAGCCAGCCGAGAGCTAAATAACTAATGATCTCGACTCCTCCTCGTTGAGAGTGATTTTCCTCCAATGTTTCATCATATCAAGTGGGAGAAAAGAGTCCTCAGGTTTAGGCAATCAATTACAGATATGTGGAGCGGCAGACACAATCAGTTCACTGATTGTCACCGGTCCTGAGCGTTGGCACCAAGGGAAGTGATCCATCAGACCATCAGAGAAAGATGGGAGACAATTGTAGACTAACAGGCCCCTGGATTGGGTGACTTGAAAAATAGAGGTGCCTTAAAAATATACAAACCTTTGAAAAGAATCTACGTCTGAGGCTTCTTAAGTCCCTGGTGAACGCAGGGGAATTGGAAAACAGTGAAGGCCGGAGAGAGAAATTAAAATAACCTTGTACTAGTTGAGTCGCAAACTTCCAATATGATGAAGAGAAGACGTCAGGCCGAGATTGATGTTTTTGTACCCCTTCTTCATGATAATCAAGATACTCCCACCAATCAAAACCGTATTTCATGTCATCAATGTAGTCTATACATATGTATTCAAGGGCATTTCCAACTGCAATCAATGTAAACATATATGGACGGGATCACATTAATATTTTTGTACATATTGTCCATAATAGCGAAGATGCTTCAATAATCGGAGAGACTTCTGAATACCTTCTCATTAACCCCTTTAGAAGGAAAAAAGACAATTTTCACACTTAAGGTCCTTTTACACAGACCAATTATTGGGTCCAAATGTTCCTCTGAATACTCGTTCATCGACAATTGGACTATGTCAAAGGACCAACAAGCAGCCAATGAATGAGCTAATGCTTGTTTGTCAACTGATCATTCAGTTTCAGCAAGCATAAAAATGCTTGCTGATTAGCTGTACATCTCCCCGTGTGGTGTGAAGTGGGTGATGTACAACCAACCTATGGGGACGAATGCTCATACCAGCATTTGTTTATCCGTATTCTTGGCCGATGTAAAAGAAAATTAAATGAGTGTGGATTAACATGCAACAGATTTCTGGACTACAAAAGTTGCAACATTTTGCACTTTTTTACTAGACCCTGCCACTTTTCTAAAAGTGGGTGGGGCTGGGAAAAGGGGGCAGATTTATTATAACGCATACTATAAACTGATGTACATTATAGCAGAAACCTACATCAGGTTATTTCTAATGTAGATTGCGCCTCTTTATTTCTCTTAGCTCATAATTCCCTCAGGCCGGCATATTAACAGCCAATTTAAGCAAATGTGCATATCTATCTATCTATCTATCTATCTATCTATCTATCTATCTATCTATCTATCTATCTATCTATTTCATATCTATCTATCTCCTATCTATCTCATATCTATCTATCTATCTATCTATCTATCTCTATCTCATATCTATCTATCTATCTATCTATCTATCTCATATCTATCTATCTATCTATCTATCTCATATCTATCTATCTATCTATCTATCTTAAATCTACCTTTCTCTTTACCAATCCATCAATTGATTGCTTTGTCTATCTATTTCATAACCATCCATCCATCTGTCTATCTGTCTATCTAATATCTACCTATCCATGTATCCATCTACTGATATCTATCTATCTATCTATCTATCTATCCATCTATCTCTTATTTATTTCAAATCTATCTATCTACCGGTATCTATTTCAAATCTATGTCTGTTTATCTATTTCAAATTATCTATCTATTTCATATCTATCTCACATCTATATTTTTCAAATACATCTATCTATTAGAGATGAGCGAGCATGCTCGGATAAGGCAGTTACTCGAGCGAGCATCGCTCTTTTTGAGTAACTGCATTCTCATCCGAGCAGGCTCGGGGGGAGGGGGGGCAGCGGCAGGGAGGAGCCGGGGGGGAAAGTGAGAAAGATCTTTCCCCCCCCCCACTGCCCCCCACTCACCCCAGCCTTATCGGAGCGTGCTCGCTCATCTCTACTATCTATCTATCTATACATCTACTCATATCTATGTCTATCTTTCTTTTTTATATATATCCATCTGTCTATCTATCTATTTCATATCTATCTATCCATTTTATATTCATCCATCTGTCCATCCGATATTTATCTATCTCAAATCTATTTATCTGTCTGTTTATCTATTTCAAATTATCTATCTAGTTTAGATCTATCTATCTCATATCTATATTTTTCAAATATATCTATCTATCTGTATCTATCTTTCTATTTCATATCTATCTATTTCATATCTATCTATTTCATATCTATCTATCTCATATCTATCTATCTCATATCTATCTATCTATCTATCTATCTATCTCAAATCTATTTATCTATGTCTGTTCTATATCTTTCTGTTTATTTATCTATATCTATTTTAAATTATCTATCTATTTTATATCTATCTATCTCATATCTATATTTTTCAAATATAGCTATCTATTTGTCTCTATCTTTTTAATATATATCCATCTGTCTAGCTATCTATCTATTTCATATCCATCTATCCATCCGTTTGTCAATCTGATCTATCTATCTATCTCATATCTATCTATCTATCTATCTATCTATCTATCTATGTCTGTTTATCTATTTCAAATTATCTATCTCATATCTATATTTTTCAAATATATCTATCTATTTGTATCTATCTATTTTTTTTTATATATATATCCATCTGTCTATCTATCTCATATCTATCTATACATCTACTCATATCTACCTGTCTATCTCAAATCTATTTATCTTTGTCTGTTGATCTATTTTAATGTATCTATCTCATATCTATCTATCTCACATCTATCTATCTATCTATCTATCTATCTATTTCATATCTATCTCATATCTATATTTTTCAAATACATCTATCTATCTTTTTAATATCTATCTATTTCATATCTATCTATCTATTCCATATCTATCTATCTATCTCATATCTATGTATTTTTTTATATCTATCTATCTATTTCATATCTATCTATTTATCTATCTCAAATCTATCTATCTATTTCATATCTATCTATCTATCTATCTCATATCTATCTATCTATTTCATATCTATCTCATATCTATCTATCTATCTATCTATCTATCTATCTCATATCTATCTATCTATCTCATATCTATATCTTTTATATATATATATATATATATATATATATATATATATATATATATATATATCTGTCTCTTTAATATATATCCATCTGTCTATCTATCTCATATCTATCTATCTATTAATTTCATATCCATCCATTCGTCTGTCTTTCTATCTAATATCTATCTATGTCTGTCTATCTATCCCATATATATATATACATATACATATATATATATATATATATGTATATCTGTTTTCTATCTATCAATCCGTTATGTATCTATCTATCCACTATATCTTCCATAGATATACTAGCACAACATATAAGTATACATTTTTTCTGTTCCACCTCATTAATATAATAGGCATGGTAATCTTAGCCTAATCTCTTAGAATTGGTCGGGTGGACCCTGGCTGGGGCATCATGTATTAGAATCTTTGGAGGAGCCTATAACTCAGTAATAGCTTTTTTAAGTAAAGTGTGGATGAATTTGAAAAGATCCGTCCACGAGAGTCACAGCTGCAATTGTAACTTTACAATTCAGCTCTATAAATCTTGACATGTACAGGAGATTGGCTAACCCAGCAATACAATCTGTCCAAATCTCATTGTCTGAACGACCAGCCGGCCTCGTTTTAAGAAATGTATGTGAATCTCAAACTAATTTTATCACCTTCATTTGTAAACTAGTCAATCAATCATCGCCCTCCTGCAAGCTTAATACAAAAAGAGGGAGTACATTTTCATGCATTTCCAGATGCTGCGGCCGGAAATTAATCTCAACCTGATCAGACAACTCTTGCCCTCATCTCAATAGAGCATCATTAAGGTCAACAATGTATATTAAAAAGCTGATCAATGTAGCCGGCGATGGAGCTATTTCACATATTGGATAAACTAATATCTTGATATAGAGGTGAAGACAGCTGGGAAAAAATTACCTGGCGGTGCAGAGACGCCAGAGTCGTCTTGTTTCTTAATTCGCAGGATTATAAGCAGAAATAATGCTGGATAGGAAAAGATTTGCGCTGTGTCTGAGTGGATGAAGTAACCCTAGATTTGGGTGGACTACAAGTCTCAGCATCCATTATTAGTAATTCTTTCATTATAAGGGTCACTAGCATTTCAAAAACAAGTTGCCTTAGAGCAAATCACTAAGCCCTTTAATAGATATTTCATTAAATATAATTTCTTCATCCAAGTAATTCTTTTCAGGAATTAGTTTAAGTTGTCGGTCATTTTACTATGGCAGAGACCATCATGGTTCATCTAGACCACCCCTTCTATAAATGAAGACCTTGGTCGGGCAGCTGAAATCTTAGACAATCAGCAGGAAGCTGTTGGGCAGGTGCATATTTTTCCTATAGTGGCCACTACAGGAGATATGTGGTATTACATGGCACCCGTTTAAAGGGGTATTTCAGGACTTTAACTACTGATAATCTATTCTTAGAATAGGTCATCAATAGTTGATCAACTGAGGCCCACCATATAGGATTCCCACCAATCAGGTGATTGTTCAGCCCTCTGTTAGTGCAGTTGGCTGGACGTCGTCATAGTTGCTCAGCGCTGCCTCCTATTACACTCCCGACTTCTCATTGCGGTCAGGACCGGATGTCTGACCCTGACCACAGTGAGGAGCTGGAAGCGTAATAGGAGGCAGCACTCCCATTGATTTCAATGGGGGTGAAGTCAACTGTTACACTTCCTCTCCTGACCACCTATGATGACATCTGCGCTGACAGCAGGCTGAACGATCAGCTGATCGCCGGAGATCCCAAGTGGCGGACCCCATCGATTAACTATTGATGTCCTATCCTGAGGATGTGTCATCATTAGTTAAAGTCCTGGCATACCCCTTTAACTAAATGTACTACATGGTCATGCTGTGCTTTGTAGTGGATTTCTGCTCTAGCTGATGGAGTGAGATCACATATTCATCTAAATAGGGCAGATAGACAATGGAGCCTTTAATGATATAGCACCATCGCAGAATGCAGTCGCATAGGACTCTGTTCCCACTTGGTCTCACAATCTTTTTTATCTTATCTACAAGTTGAAGGACAGTTCTATGCAAGACATTCCCAGAATTCCTGGTTCCTAGTTAATGGGTCAGATCCTCATAGAACAGATATGATGTGTGGATTTCATTAACAGCTGATCAATAGCTAATATAGCTGAACCGGGGTAAAATATTGCTTAATGTTTAAGGAATTATGCAAAAATGGCATCCTCTGTTCATTGGCCCTATGAACATCATAGAGCAGAGTCCACCACTCAGGAGCTCCTCTATGATCCGGTACGGAAGCAACTCAGCAAAAGCAGCACTCGTTTTGGTGAACCTTTTGCCATCCTGGTGTTATAGGATGGCCATTCATGCATTTTTCAGTTGATATAGCACCCAAGTATCACTCAAGGTTGAATGTGACTCACAAGGTAAAAAAGGTTGGGGACCTCCACCATAGCGGTAGTAGAATTAGCCGTCATATCCTGGTCTGGCTGTCTGAGGGGTCCAAAGGCAGATACATAATTTAAAGCGACCAACTGGTTTCAGGTATATTACCTGGTAGTCTAACACTACCAATGCACTGTGGGGATTAGGTAGTCTGAACATTGAGTCAGCCATCTTGGATGGAAATGGAACCCAGAAGCAGCGGATCAGAGGTACATCATCAGAGAAAAACAGCTGCAAGTAATGAACCCCCACCCTCTGATCCCAGGACAGAATTTATCCTAAAACCATAGAGGGTCGCTTTAATGGCCTCAATCTTCTCCTTTTTATGTGCCATTTTTAAAACCAGTGTCTACTTATGTCATTGGCATAACTATAGAGGATGCGGTTACACCTGGGCCCACGAGCCTTAAGGGGCCCATAAGGCCTCTTTACTCCATATAGGGAGCCCAGTACTATGAATAAAGCATTATAGTTGGGGGCTCTGTTACAGGTTTTGCATTGTGGCCCATGAGCTTCAGGATACGCCTCTGCGTTAAGGGGTTAAAAGAAGTTGGGGGGTCCCAAGATAAACCTTTGCACTCGGGCCCATGAGCCTTTAGCTACGCCCCTATGTGGTAGACGTTCTTTGGGCATCTTAATGTAGCAGAACCTGGTTATCTCAGCACCCCCTATGCTTTTACCCCAGGGCCCCTCTAGCACATAAGAAGACACCAGTATTAGATGGCAGATAGTACATGGAGTCGAATGACAGATTTTGCACTGGGGCCCAATAGCCTCTAAGCAAACTTTATGGACTAAATGTGGTCCTCCAAGTCTTCTTCTGTCCTCCTCCTGATCCTTTACATTATATATCTGACTCATTTTCAGCCATACTTTGCCTATGATAAAGCGCGGACATCATTGATATAGCCGCCCAGGTCTATATCTGTCAGCGAGCGGGTTAATTCATGAAAAACAGCGTGAAGGATGCTAGAAGATTAAGATTAAGCCCTGCAGAAGAGAATGTTCTAAGCAGAAATTGGTTTAATTAATAGCACATTTTACATAATGATTACAGTGTAATTGCACTGCCTAACAGAGCACCATTAAATACAGGCAGGCTCCTTTACAACACCCTAAGGCTAAAAATAATGAGTTACATTGGAAATCACTATGCAACAGGTTCATAAATAACATTTAAGCCCATGCAAGGTGAATACTTATAAATAATAAATATTTGCCTTTTGTAATTGAAGAAAAAATGACAGCCTTCCCTTTTCTGCCGCTCGCTACGTTGTCACCTCGCAATTCTGAAGACATCATTCCCCTGATTTCTCGGGAAGGAGATGAATAATTTAGTCAAATGCTAATATTCCCCATAGTCTGACTTTGAGGAGCAAATATTCATACATTAGGAATAGATGTTCCTGGAGGCCTCTTATATATCGCGCCCAATGCCAGATCCGCACTTAATGGTCTCCTTATATCAGCTGCACATCTTCATTACACCCCGATCTTCTGCTGCACCCCAACGTTCATTGCAGCCCCTAATGACTATATATAGTTGCTCCCCTACTTGATTGGCCTCCCATATAGGGCTCTATGATGTCTTTGCTTTATTTTGTGCCGTTCTTCCTATCTTTGCAAACAAGAATGCTGTCTTCCAATAGGTGGCGCTGCAGAGGTAATATTCCATCTCCCTTATTTGCATATTACCCAGAGGAGCATGAATGGCCTTATAAGTTTCCTCACTTACCTTCTAGGTGCTCTCCCTAAGGAGAAAAGATAGCGTTCCTGACTTCCTCTCTTTATAATGGGTGTTCATACTACTTCAACCTGAATTTTCCTTTTCTCAGTATTATTTCGTCAGAACATGACCCTCCGCCCCTCCAATCTAGCACAGCGCACATCCAGGGGTAAATTTATTAAGACTGGCATTTCTAACGCCAATCTTAGGCCGTATTCACACGGGTGAGTTCCATCCTATAGCGATATGGGTGGAACTCATACAAGAAAATGAACCATTATTTTGTAGAGGTTTAGGCACATAGACGGTTTTTCTCTCGGACTGAGAGTCAGAGATTAAAAGTCGTAGCACGTCCTACCTTTTGGGCGATATCGCCAATTCATTCCTATGCGTGAAAAAATTCATAATGCGCTTGCATGTAAATGCGATTTGCATGCGAGTGTAGGCACACAGCACTTCATGTATTAGGCACATCTCAGGAGCGTCATGCAACTATATAGATATGTAGGCAACATACAATCTGGTGTTCATTACTGGTATAATTAATACATAAATGTGTCAGTGGCCACACCCCCTCCAGATAAGCCACACCCCCTTTTAAAAATAAATTGCAGGCAGCAAAAAGTCAGAAATTTTAGCAAAAATCCCACTTTTTAGATTTTTGTCTTTACACCTGAAACTGGCGTGAAAGGTTTTATGCATGTCCCCCAAAGGGTTTCACATATGACCCCTAAGGACATGGTTACTGCAGTGTATTATAGGCATCTTTACATGGGCTATTATTATCGGTCCGATCTGCATTGGATTTTTCAGACGTGGGTCTAGCAGTTTAAAGGCCCACTCACACCTGCGTTTAGGGCTTCTGTCACAATTCCGTTTCTCTGTTCCGTAGCGCAGTTTGTTCTTATGAAAAAAAAAACGGAACATAACAAAAAGGAAGCAAACTACGAGTTTTCTACTGGCTTTCCGTGTTTTTTGAAAACCCATTGAAATCAATTAGGATAAAAACAGAGACATTTATTTCCCTTTTAGTGTGGTTTCATACGAGTATATGCGCCAGTAGGCTCGCCTCAGCGCAACATATTTGCACAGTAAACAAGGCGGATTTGTGCGCGTATAAGCGCATTGTACTGTGCATTTTGCGCACGCAGGGCCTGTACATATGCGCGTGACACCCTATGCCCTGATTTAAAAGGCCTATCTCATTTTGCTGTGGGATATATCCCTTCCAGGGACTGGAGCTCAGAGTTGATGATTCCTGCTATGACATTCGGAGGAAGTAACTAGCAAGTAAGGAAGGGCAAAGTTGTGTGTTTCCCACCGTGTGAGGAACAAACCCCGGGGAACTCTCTATCAGATAACTGAGCCTGAGAACACCTAGATATCGGGAAGGAAAGCGACTCCTAGGAACGTGTGTGTGTAACAGAGTTAGATTAAAAGGAAATGATCAGAAGTGTACTGCCTAAGACGAACAACGTACTTTATGCTTGCAAAATCAAAGCTGGATTATTTGAGTAAAGAACAACGGTGTACCTCCAGCTTGAAAACTATCTTTCTGGCTGTGCACTCTTTTATTCAAACCGAGTAACCGATCGCTCAAGAAGAGGTACTGGCGTCACGTGACATATTACTTGGGAACTATTACCACTGTTGACTTTTGCTTGTCTTTGCACTGCGCGTGACCAAGCTGGGACATATTCTGTCGTTGTCAGGAAAGATCGCAGACAATTATCTTAGTTCTCCGTGGTCTTCCCCACAACGGCAAGCCTCCATTCGGAGGCTGCAACTGCTGCAATATTTATTTGCATTGGTGCTCTACACACCAGAAAGAGTAAGGCCTCGTTAAGACAGTGTTATTATGGCGCAGATTCTGATGTGGATTCCATGCTGAACTCCACATCAAAATCCGCACCATTATAGCATTACTTGGAGTGCTATGGAAATTACAATTAGCGTTATGGCTGGGTTCACACGCTATAATTGAATACCAGAGCCACGTCGGAGTTCTCTGATATGGATCTGACACTTAGGGTTTAAACACATGAGTGATAATTACGGCCGTATAACAGGACAAAGCGAAACCACTGATTTCGTTTTCGCTGCAGAGATTTCTAAGCCGTATGGTCGAGAAAATATAGGACTTGCCCGATCTTCCCCGCAGGTAGTGAATCACATCGCACGGGAGAGATCGGGCAGCCTCTATCTTCCCGCCTCTTTTCTCAAACTCCTGCGCTCTGGTGCAAAGTTTAACCTGCCGGCGAGTGAGAGAAAATCTTTCTTGTTCAGGCGCAGCTACACTCCGCACTATCGAGTGTAGTTGCTCCCCCATGCAGTGTTTTCGGCCTTGGGGCTTATTCACACAAACGCATTTGCACTGTGTATTAGGTATGCAAACTTTATGCGCAGAATACGCAGTGAATGCAGCCCATTAATTTCACATGCGGTTCGCTCACATGAGTGTATTTTACGCACGCATTTTGGTCACGCAACAAAAAGTAGCGCGTTCTATTTTCAGGCGTATTGTGTAAAGCCCATATTGAACTAATTAAAGGTAAATGCTCATTGAAATCAATGAGATTCTGCTTTTTTTTTGTGCTCACAAATACGCAAGGCAGATGCGTGCAAAAAAATACAGTAAAATACTCACACACGCACAAAAACGTAACACCCATCACCCAAATGCGCTTGTAAATACGCTCGCGTGAAGCTGGTCTTGATCTGTGGTAATATCTGAAGCTGACCCCAGAGTTTTGCCATGGATTTTGATTGGAACGCCCCAAATTTTGAAATTGATGTTGTGAAAAAAGCATTGACGTGAATTCTTACGTGGCCTTACGCTGGTTTTCCACACTGACTGGTCTAAATCCACGTATGGATCCCCATGAAAATCCACAGTAGTACTCCAAGTCTGAGTGTGCAAACAAGGCCCATAGTAATTGTTCACCTAAATGCATGTTTCCCGAAACAGTGCCTCCCTTAGGCAGTGTCTAGTATTGCAGCTCAGCCCCTTTCACTTTAATGGCCTGAATTGCAATCCAAGTCCATAGGCAAGAGTGATACTGTTTCTGGAAAAAAGCAGCCATGTTTTTCTAAACTCACACAAGCTCTTAACCCGATACCCCTAAAAGACATAAGTTTACATTGCAAACGCACGTAAACTTACGTCCTATGGATAGCAAGGGCTCAGAAGCTGAACCTGTGCCATCCGTAGTAGGAGAGGACTGTGACTGACAGCTGGCCTCCTGCTGCAACAGCCAGGATCGGTGAGAACACCGATCCCCGCTGTTAACCCCTCAACCTCTTGATTGCCTTGTGTAAAGCGTTCACAGAGGGATGTCATCGGCCCATCGCAATGTAATCTCAGAGGGCCAATGGGTTGCCATGGCAACCGGCAGTACAGACGCACTACAATGTATTGTCATAGCAATGTATTATCACAGGCTCAAGTTCCCTACCGGGACAGAAAAAAAAATCTTCAAAAAAATTTTTAAATGTAAAAAAAACTAAAATATTTTTTTGTATACTTTCCCCTTTTTATTTATACATTTTTAAAAATAAAATAAAAACTAACATGTCTGATATCATCATATCTGTAATGACCCGTACAATGAATTAACCCACTATTTATCCTGCATGGGAAAAAAACTGTAAAAGTAAAAAAAAAAAAATTGCCAAAATGCTTATTATGTTCATTTCGCCTTCCAAAAAAATGCAATAAAAATGATCAATAAAGCCATATGTACCCCAAAATAGAAAACTACAGCTTGTCATATAAAAAACAAGCCCTCACAAAGCCCTGTCGATGGAAAAACAACAAAGTTCTGGGACTTTGATTTTTTTAACACAACCATTGACTCTAATGGGTGACTTTTGTCCGTGAATACAGACCAAAACAGGACATGCAGCAATTCTGTTTGTTACACAAATGTTCATAAAAACACATTTCTGAATGCATCAATTTATTTGAAAATACGCCCGTGTAAATGGGCCCTAATAGCAAAGACCAAAATGGGTCCCTATTATGATTCCAGGTTTTGCCATTGCCACCCAGGGCCAAATGTTTATTTTCTCCCCCCCTTATGTTCCTCTGAGGAGGGTGATTCGTCCATCATAGGTTCTCACAACTCAATAGGAAAGGCGATGGGACCAACCAGACTGGGGTCTCCCGATCACTAGAGGTCTCATAACACTCGCATAGTCCTCCTCTGTGGTCTATATGCCCTTGATCAGATTAAAGGGGTTGTGTGATTAAAAGAAAGGGTTTTTTCAACGGTTGGGCATGTGATAAGATAGGAAAAAGACCACATATGTTGGGACGCCAACTTTGACAGCCTATGAGTTTACACGATCTACATGTAGAGGCTTAGTTACAGCAAATGTGGAGCGATATGCTGCAGGATACCATAAAGAACCTGTATGCCTACAGGCCCTCCCGTATCACATCTTGTATCCAAGCTAGAGGTGGTACAACAGACTACTAGAGCCACCATGCCCACCTGTATCACATCTTGCATCCAAGCTAGAGGTTGTACAACAGGGTACTAGAGCCTCCATGCCTGTCTGTATCACATCTTATATCCAAGCTAGAGGCAGTACAACAGGGTACTAGAGACTCCATGTTCGACCATGTCACATCTTGTATCCAAGCTAGAGGCAGTACAACAGGGTACTAGAGCCTCTATGCCCGCCCGTAACACATCTTGTATCCTAGCTAGATGTGACCCAACAGACTACTAGAGCTTCCATGCCAATCCGTATCACATCTTGTATTCAAGCTAGAGGCAGTACAACAGGGTACTAGAGCCTCCATGTCTCCCGTATCACATCTTGTATCCAAGCTAGAGGCAGTACAACAGGGTACTAGAGCCTCTATGCCCGCCCGTAACACATCTTGTATCCTAGCTAGATGTGACCCAACAGACTACTAGAGCTTCCATGCCCATCCGTATCACATCTTGTATTCAAGCTAGAGGCAGTACAACAGGGTACTAGAGCCTCCATGCCCACTGGTATCACATCTTGTATCCTAGCTAGAGGTGGTACAACAGGGTATTAGAGCCTCCATGTCCCCCGTATCACATCTTGTATCGAAGATAGAGACGGTACAACAGGGTACTAGAGCCTCCATGCCCACCTGTATCACATCTTGTATCCAAGCTAGTGACAGTACAACAGGGTACTAGAGCCTCCATGCCCCCATATCACATCTTGTATCCAAGCTAGAGCTGGTACAGCAGGGTACTAGAGCCTCCATGCCCACACGTTTCACATCTTGTATCCAAGCTAGAGGCGGTACAACAGGGTACTAGGTCCTCCATACCCACCCGTATCACATCTTGTATCCAAGCTAGAGGCGGTACAACAGGATACTAGAGCCTCCATGCCTGCCCGTATCACATCTTGTATTCAAGTTAGAGGCGGTACAACAGGGTACTAGTGCCTCCATGCCTGCCTGTATCACATCTTGTATCCAAGCTAGAGGTGGTACAACAGGGTACTAGAGCCTCCCTACAAGGATCGGTTCTCCACAATAAATGATCATTTTGCTCTGATATTGTAATCACTCATATCTACATTACAATCACACCGAGAAAGTTTCATTCCCTTCCGACAACTTCTAGGGGAGGGATTGGTGCCGACAATAAGTCTATTATGTGTCATTAGAACGAACTGTACAATAATAATCTGCATGCAGATTGCAGACGTGTATAACCAATCCAGTTCTGCAGGTGGCAGCACCGAGCACATCCTCCTGCTCTCAAGATTTGCATATCTGAACAAAAGCTGGCCTATACAATTAACCGCTGTCGAGCCCCGCTGTGACTTGTAGTCCCCCAAACCGGAAACAACTTGTCCCTGACCCGCACGGCGCACAACGCATGGTCTGCGTTTATCGAGTCAATTAATTTGGATCTAATCGCAGCCTCTCTGCACCGCCGTTTTCTTCTATTGCTCTGCAAATTGCTGATTTTTTTCAGGCAGGCTGCTCTCTGTATATTTACTTTTAGCAGCCTGTAATACCATTTATATTATCACGTCTCTATTCTGCCGCACATATGGCGGTAATATGGGATCCTCGCTCTCTCTGCCTAACTGTGACTAAGCGTGTTGATGAATGTCATGCATCTTATCATACGTGCATATGTTTAAATCTAATATCATCTGTAGTCCTCGGTGCAGCGGCGAATGACAACACTCAGGAATTCTTCCATTGCCTGACTTTTAAATGCATTAAAAAGCCGCGCTGCCGCCGCCACCGCTAGATTAGATTGCCGTACGATGATATTATCCCCAAAAACTAAGAGGCCTTGTCAGGAATTGCAGTTGTCATAGTTTGATGCAAATGACTTTACGTGGTGTTCATCTGAATCGCTATCATTTCATAATCTGGGTATACATCACGGCGTGACATCCACATTTCCTGCTATTCTGCTTTTATTCCCACAGGCAGCAATCAAATGAAAAGCGTTCAACCACACCGAAATGTATAAATAATTTTCATTCAAACATATTAACAGTCAAAATACGAAAATTTATCACGGAGCGCCGCGCGTTTTAAGAAGCTATAAAGATTTTACTTTTTAAACATATTCCTACTTAGAAAAGTAATCTGGGTAGTAAGTTGTAGCCTGATCAGAGCGGCGAGTTATAAATGTCTTACAAGAGTAATGCAAAGCTGGGCGAGCTGCTGTGAGCAATGGCGTGCGCTCGGCCCCCTTCATCTTCTCTCATTTCAGTACATACAATTAACCTGTCGCCAAAACACTTTGTGGACGGAAGAGGAAAACATTTACAGGGCTCAGTACACATTAAGAAGCCTGCGGTTAATTGTGGCGTCACTAGTGGTGATGTCACTGCTGTCTAGTGAATGGATAGGCTGCATTCTCAGTGATGTCACTGTTCACTAGTGAACGGATAGGCTGCATTCTTAGTGATGTCACCGCTCTCTAGTGAATAAACAGGCTGTATTCTCAATTATGTCACTGTTATCTAGTGAATGGATAGGCTGCATTCTCGGTGATTTCACTGCTCTCTAGTGAATAAAAAAGCTGTATTCTCAGTGATGTCAATGTTATCTAGTGAATGGATAGGCTGCATTCTCAGTGATGTCACTATTATCTATTGAATGGATAGGCTGCATTTTCAGTGATGTCACTGCTCTCTAGTGAATGGATAGGCTGCATTCTCAGTGATGTCACTATTATCTAGTATATGGATAGGCTGCATTTTCAGTGATGTCACTGCTCTCTAGTGAATGGATAGCCTGCATTCTCAGTGATGTCACTGCTCTCTAGTGAATGGATAGCCTGCATTCTCAGTGATGTCACTGCTCTCTAGTGAATGCATAGGCTGCATCCTCGATGATGTCACTGCCTCTGGGGCATTGCTAGGTTTTTAACCCTTGTGCGGTATCCTAGTCGTCTAGTTGATCACAGCCATGTTTATTGCAGTTCTGCACTTTGAAACTCATACCACACGAGGGTTAAAAGATCAGGGGCATAAGCCCTAAGGCTTATATTGTGCCCACCCTCCAAACAAAATTATACACACACAATATATAGTTATAACATTGTTGCCACTGTAACAGAAGCAAATATTATCACCATACAGTAATGAAATATTATCTACATACTCTTACTGAGCAAAGCTCACAATACAAAGACCAAGGTTACCTCTATACAAGGCCCAAATAATACCGCCACGCCATGACCACTACATAGTGACTGTACTTTACTTCCATGCTGTTACTGATAAAAAAAACTCTGTACAATGACTAATATTATCACTATACAGAGAATATATATATATAGTTCTACACATGCGCTCTGCAAATTCTGTAAGTGATCACACTACCTTATATCCTGTGATCACAGGTGATATTCATTCGGTTTGACGTCATTCACTTCTCCCATCTTTTCTATTCAGCCAGAGCACCATGATGACTTCCAGCCAGTTTGTAATACAAACCTGCAGACATGCATACAGTGGCCATATAATGGTAAATACCAGCTCTACACGCGTGTTTTGCAGGCCATATAAGTGATTACAGGACTGTTAAATCCAGTGATAACAGGTAACATCCTTTCTGACTGGGGTTGTTCAGTTCTCTTTTTCTTCTTTTTCTGTCCCAGACCGCCATGACGACTTCTCCCGGCCACAACTTATCTCTGTGGAATTTGACACACAGACATCTTTGGCTCCTTGCGTTTCCAGCACCCTCCCTATGTTATTTACACCTTTATACAATATACCTTCTATAGTACCCAAGTTAGTAATAATTCCAATTGTGGTGCTCCACACAGTAATACTGTCACCTTTTTGTGTCCTCTGTAGGCCCCACACAGTAAGTGCTGCTTACAGTGACTCTCACACAGTAAAAGTGCCCCCAAGTAGCAATAATGCTGTATTAATCCCCCCACTCAAGTCCCTTTTGTCCCTGCTCACTAATAATGCCCCTTTTAGTAACAATGACACCATTTGCCCCATTTCAGAAATACTGCCCCCAACGTCTCCATGTATGTAATTAAAAAAGAGTCTATTCTCCCCTCCTGTATCGCTCCGTGGCAGCTGTAATGGGTATGCTGTCCCCCGCTGACTTCCATGGTGTGGTGTCATGTGACAAACACATGACCACTGCCGACATTCTCCGGCCAGAAATGACTACAGCGATCATATGTTTTTCACATGACAACCCAACACAAAAGTCAGCAGGGGGAAGAATGCCCATTACAGCTGCCGGGGAGTGATGCAGGTGATGGGTATATGCTTTGTCTGACCTAGCAGTCTGGGCTCCCCTGTGACCCATCTCTGGTCACTAGGTGGAGTAGGAGTCCCTTGCTCAGTAGGCAATGGTATCTGCCTAGTGGGTACTGACACTGGGCCTGGTATTGCCTGTGCCTAGACAGTGCATGAAGGAAAGAAGACTTTTTTAATTCGCATTAGGTATGGTTGCGGTGACAGAGGTTTGTGGGGCAAGGATTCTATGACCCAATGCTCTACCACTGATATCAAGGGATAGGAGTCTTACAGTTGCCGATACATTTGAGTCTGACACTCACCCAGGGATTCAGGGCACTAGCCTAAAGCCCCGGGGCACATGCCCCAGATCTCCAGTGCTAAGGACAATTAGTTTACTTAATTTGTGTGTAGAGGCTTACTAGGGGATGTCCACTATAAATCAGGATCAGTACTGGATAACTAATACACTCTATTTACAAAGTCCCTAATGTAGCCAACTGATCAGCTATCATAGTATAATAATATAATAATAAACCTGCTGCCTGCGTGAATCATACAACCTGTAACATGGTACATATCACTCAGACAGATGACTAGCTGTAAGGAGGGAGCCCAGTTTCAAGTTTGTGCTGTAATGAGCTCTGTTATGGTTCCTATAGTTATGTAATTTGGATGGTATAAGGGCGACCTCTACTGGCCGTCATGCATTACTGCAGATTGTGTATTTCTCAATGGAGTGTTCTATGCAACTTCCCATTGACTGCAGAGGTCAGGAGGGAGATCTGGAGGACTTGACATCATAGAGAGCTGCAAACTGGAGAGCAATTCCAGTGGTACTGAGCCTCAAGAGAGACTGGATTGCCGGGAGAGAGAGCTGCCGAAGGATTGAAGAGTTGGCTGGTAGAGCCGTGGAGAACGTGTCCTGGAGAAACTGTGCTTGTTAGAGAGGGACAGTGGTTAAAGAAAGGAAGCAGTCTGTGTTTGAGAAGTGCAGCTCCATAATGCTTTAGAACCAACATTGCTTGACAGAACAAAGCTGCAGGGACTACAGCTAGAGAGACTGCTACAAAGATTTACATTGATGTGCAGCTCTGCAAATCAGGGTACCCTCAACAGACACCCAAAGACACATCCCTTACATTACTGTACTGAACACGCTGGGGATATGTAAGTGAGGTCGGCCCTCAGGTAAAGGCCCGATGTGTGCACACGGGTAGTGACCTAAACACAGCCCTGACAGTTAAAATACAAAAGAGGATCACATATATGTATCCACCAGTTGCAGACAAGCTATTGGACATCACTTGCGGGAGACGGCCATTGCTGGGTTGAAATGTTAGGTAGCACTACCACGTGTTCTACAGTGAAGTGTACTGCTGATCTTAGTGATTTATAACAGATTGTTACCACCCCCCACTCACGTTAGAGTGCAGCATCCTCTTACTTAGAGTCAGTTAGGTTGTACAACGTTCCTGTTACGGCACTCTGCCCCCCGAGCGCCAGTTGGGGTGCCCTGATCTCCTGCACCCCCACTGTCCCTGCCTACTTGCCTCGGCCCTGGCTAACCCCAGGCGGACAACTGGGCGGCAGTCCCTGCACTGGCTAGGGACCTGGCGACTACCTGGATGGAACTACTAACAGGGGACAGAGTGCCGACAGAAGGGGCAGGTGAAACAGACCAACAAAACTACTAGGAGAAACAAGGCTGGAGGTGTAGCTCACAGGCAAACGAAAGGAAACTGACAAGCAACTAGGACAGACTGGAATAGACCTGACTAGAGGCTAGCAGAACCAGTAACTGGCAGTGAGTTCAGGTCACTGCCAGCCTTTTAACTAAAATCCTCCGCCCCGGGGCGGAGAGTGGGAGGAGCCGACTCTCCCCCTGTTGCATAAGGGAGGTGGATGAGAGCGGGCGGCACCCTACGGGCGGACACGCCCACGCCGCAGCACGCTGGCTGCTCCACGCTGCTGCACGCTGGCTGCTCCACGCCGCCGGGAGATCCCTGACAGCACAGCTCCGGGACGCCGAAGCCGAGCTCGAAGCGGCGCGCGCCGGCCGCGGGACCCAGCGCCGCCCTGTATGGTAACATTACCCCCCCTCTGACGGGGGACCTCCGGGCCCCCGGAAACTCGACCAGGCTTATCTGGAAAACGACGGTGGAACCGCCGTACCAACACGGGAGCATGAACATCACATGCGGCCACCCAGGAATGATCTTCTGGTGGAAAACCCTTCCAGGCCGCCAAGTATTGTAGGATTCCTCGACACCGACGAGAGTCCAGTATCTCCTGGACCTCGTATTCGACTTCATCCCGGACCAGGGTGGGCGGAGGGGGGCCGGAGGTGGGTATCACCGAAGGGACAAAAGGTTTCAGCAGCGACTTATGGAATACCCTGTGAACCCTCCATGTGGTTGGCAACCCCAGCTCGTAGGCGAGTGGGTTCACCACACGTGTGATGGCAAACGGCCCCACGTAACGTGGCGCCAGCTTCAAGGACGGGACCCGCAATTTGAGATTTTTAGAAGACAGGTATACCTTCTGTCCCACCCTGTAAGGTTCAGACACAGACAGACTCTTCCCACTGCGCAACTGCATACGGGCCCCCACTGCCTCCAAGTTTCTCTGCACCTCTTTCCATACTCCCCGAAGCGTATCTGTGGCGTCATCCGCTGCCGGACAGAGCGACGGAGTAGGGATTGCTGTAAGGAAGCGAGGATGCTGACCGTATACACTAAAAAATGGAGACACCCCAGTAGAAGAACAAAGGCGGTTGTTTAGTGCAAACTCTGCCAACGGCAGGAACTCTGCCCACTGGTAAGCCTTTTCGCTGGCAAACAACCGTAAATATTGCACTAAGTCTTGGTTCTTCCGCTCAGTCTGACCATTAGTCTGCGGGTGGAACGCTGACGAGAAGGAAAGCGACGTTCCCAGGTTTCTGCAGAAGGCACGCCAAAACTGCGACACAAACTGAACCCCGCGATCAGATACAATATTTTGGGGAACCCCATGTAGGCGAATTATTTCCTTTACAAAAATCGTGGCAAATTCTTTTGCCGAGGGTAGCTTTTTTAACGCCACAAAATGTGCCATCTTTGAGAACCGGTCGACCACCACTAAGATAGTGGTGCATTTCTGGGATTCTGGTAGGTCAGTGATGAAATCTACTGATAAGTGAGACCAGGGACTGGAAGGAACCGGTAGTGGTCTCAGAGGACCCTCCGGAGGACGCCGCCGACTCTTATTGCGAGCACAGACCGAGCAACCCCTCACAAAGTTGCGGATCTCCTGAGACATGCCTGGCCACCAGAAGTATCGGGAGCAAAGCTCCAGGGTCCCCTGGAACCCTGGATGCCCGGCGAGAGCCGACGAGTGGGACTCATCCATGACTCTAGGGCGTAGGGTCTCTGGCACAAACCATCTGCCCTCCGGCACCCCTGACGGAGCGTCCTGCTGAGCATCCTGTAGTTGAGGGACGAAGTTAGACTCTAACACTGCCACCACCACGCCGGGGGCTAAGATATTCTCGGGAGTCATGGTCCCACTGTCTGGTACCCCGAAACTCCGTGACAGAGCATCCGCCTTCACGTTCTTCTCTCCGGGGATATATGTCACGACGAAGTTAAACCTGGCGAAGAACAACGCCCACCTGGCTTGACGAGCAGTGAGTCTTTTCGCATTGGCGAGATATACCAGATTCTTGTGATCAGTATATACGGTAATTGGGTGTCTAGCACCCTCAAGATGGTGTCGCCACTCTTCCAGAGCCCATTTGATAGCCAACAATTCCCGGTTACCCACGTCGTAGTTGCGCTCTGCCGAATTGAACTTTCGCGAAAAGAACGCACATGGGCTATAGCCAGACCTCCCACTGACTTCCTGCGACAATACTGCTCCTGTCCCCACTTCCGACGCGTCTACCTCAATAAAAAAGGGTAGTAGTGCGTCCGGCTGTATTAGCACCGGGGCAGTCGTGAATGCCTTTTTTAGACGGCTAAAGGCCTCAAGGGCTGCAGGCGACCACTTACCCAAGTCAGCCCCCTTCTTAGTCAGGTCGGTCAGAGGTTGAGCAATAACTGAGTAATTTCTAATGAATTTGCGGTAGAAATTTGCAAAACCTAAGAACCGCTGGAGAGCCTTGAGGTTGTCGGGTCTGACCCATTGGGAGATTGCTGCTACTTTATCAGACTCCATCTGAATCTCTGTGGGGGAAATTACATAACCAAGGAAGGATACTTGTTTAGAGCCAAATGTACATTTCTCTAATTTGACAAAAAGTTGATACTCGCGCAAACGGGTCAGGACCAACCTCAGGTGCCGCACATGTGAATCCCAGTCAGGTGAGTACACCAGGATGTCGTCCAGATAAATGACCAGACATTCAAAATGTCCTAACGGGGTGTTGAACGCTGTCTTCCATTCATCTCCCTCTCTGATGCGAATTAAATTGTAAGCCCCCCTTAAGTCCAGTTTGGAGAACCAGTGAGCCCCTACCACCTGATTCAACAAGTCAGGAATTAGGGGCAAGGAGCACTGGTTCTTCACAGTGATTTTATTCAAGGCCCGATAATCCACACAAGGTCTTAGTGTCCCGTCCTTCTTCTCTACAAAGAAGAGACCTGCCCCGGCCGGGGACCTGGACGGCCGGATATGTCGGTTGGCCAGAGCTTCCGAGACATAGGACTTGAGGGCTTCATGCTCACGACCTGACAGATTGAAAATGGCTCCCTTAGGGATGGGACCGTTGGGAATCAGGTCGATACCACAGTCCCACTCCCTATGGGGGGGCAGAGCCTTAGACAGTCGTTTGGAGAATACATCCTGAAAGTCTGACAAATACTCCGGAATGAGCACCGTATCTGCGGAGCACACAGCTATGGTAGACAGGTGATTGTGACATGATGACCCCCAATGAGTCAATTCCCGGGTGGACCAATCAAATTGGGGGTTGTGCAGTGCTAACCAGGGCATACCAAGCACCACATCAACCGACATTTTTTCCATAACCAAGAAAGACAGTTCTTCCGAGTGGAGGACCCCCACCGTGAACTGTAATCTTGGGGTCCTCCATCGTACCAAGCCTGTAGAGAGAGGGGTAGCATCAATGCTGGTAAAATGAATTGGCGTCTTCAACGCCACAAATTCCGCCATCAGAGAAGGGACAAAACCCAGACTTATCAAGTTAGCGGCTGCTCCGGAATCAATAAACGCCCGCCCTGATCGGGAAAAATCCCCGAATCTAACATGACACGGTACCAAAAGTTTAGGAAGTACCTGAAGTCCTAGGCGATCCTCCCTGCAATCGCCTAGGACTCGGAGTTTTCCGCCGGTTCCGGCTGCGGGCGTTTGAGACCTCAGTGGGCAGGTTATCACCCGATGTCCAGCTTTCCCGCAGTAGAGGCAGAGACGATGCAACAAACGGATCCGGCGTCGCTCTTTGGGGTCCAGCGGGTCCACCTCCATCGGCTCGGGCGCAGAGACTGGTAAGGAGGAGGAGGGACCAGGGCCACTGACCTCCCTGACTCTACGGGTCTGCCTGTCCTGCTCCCTAGACCTGAGCCTCCTATCTGCTCTCACCGCTAGCTCCATAGCCTCCCTTAAGGACCCGGGAACGGGATGGGAAATTAACAGGTCTTTAACTGCGTCCGAGAGGCTCTGCAGAAAAACGTCCTTCAGCGCGCTATCGTTCCATGTCGTATCCCCCGCATAGCATCTGAAGTTGGAGCAATAATCCTCCACACACGAAAACCCCTGCCGCAGCGCCAACAACCGTGAAACCGCCAACCCCGCTCGGTCCGGTTCGTCGAAGATACCCCCGAGTTCCTGAAAAAAGGAGTCCACGGACTGCAGGCAGGAGGAACCCTCGGGGATGGAGAAAGCCCATGTCTGTGCCGAGCCCCGCAGCAGGGACATTATCAGCCCGACCCTCTGAGCCTCCGACCCGGAAGAACGGGGACGCATGCGAAAAAACAGGCGACACGCCTGTCGGAAAACAAAAAACTTGTTCCTCTCCCCAGAAAACACCTCGGGAAGAGGGCACTTGGGTTCGGGGCGGGTTGAGGCGTCCGACCCCTGCGACACCCCCCGCTGCTCCTGGGCCACCATGCGGGCGGATAAATCCTGGATCACAGGCACCAGGGCCTGCAGCTGGTTCGTGAGGGAACTGATCGCCTCCATGACAAAAACGGTTTTAAAGGGCCAGTTATTATGTTACGGCACTCTGCCCCCCGAGCGCCAGTTGGGGTGCCCTGATCTCCTGCACCCCCACTGTCCCTGCCTACTTGCCTCGGCCCTGGCTAACCCCAGGCGGACAACTGGGCGGCAGTCCCTGCACTGGCTAGGGACCTGGCGACTACCTGGATGGAACTACTAACAGGGGACAGAGTGCCGACAGAAGGGGCAGGTGAAACAGACCAACAAAACTACTAGGAGAAACAAGGCTGGAGGTGTAGCTCACAGGCAAACGAAAGGAAACTGACAAGCAACTAGGACAGACTGGAATAGACCTGACTAGAGGCTAGCAGAACCAGTAACTGGCAGTGAGTTCAGGTCACTGCCAGCCTTTTAACTAAAATCCTCCGCCCCGGGGCGGAGAGTGGGAGGAGCCGACTCTCCCCCTGTTGCATAAGGGAGGTGGATGAGAGCGGGCGGCACCCTACGGGCGGACACGCCCACGCCGCAGCACGCTGGCTGCTCCACGCTGCTGCACGCTGGCTGCTCCACGCCGCCGGGAGATCCCTGACAGCACAGCTCCGGGACGCCGAAGCCGAGCTCGAAGCGGCGCGCGCCGGCCGCGGGACCCAGCGCCGCCCTGTATGGTAACAGTTCCTCAATAACCACATATTACTTATCTATTAACAGAAGCTTCTATGGCAACTTCATCTCCAAGTCTATTTGATAACATTAAAAAATATATATTTTTGTAAGCTGGTATCCGCATTGCACCCGGATTCCTGTGTCGCCTGCCCCTACCGTGACATAGCAGTGATGTCACCCTCATATGACACAATTGTGTCGTGTGATGTCATTAAGGCCTTAGTCACACGGGCGTTTTTTCACGCGATTTGCGCATCGCATGACGGATGCGCATGCGCAAATCGCGTGACCGGCGCCGAAAAATCGGCCCAAAAATCGCCCGAAAATCTGCTCCTAGCCGCGTTTCATTAGAAACGGGCCGGAGCTGTCCAGCGCATTGTATTCAATGGAGCCGGCAATACAGCGGCTCCATTGAATGCAAGCGCTGCGGGCGTGCGCGGGGTTAATTGTCGGGAAGGGGTTAAATATATAACCCCTTACCTGCAATGCATCCTTAAATGTGAAAAAATTAAAAAAAAGGATGTACTCACCTGCTCCCGGCAGCTGGAGATCCCGGCGGTCGGCCTGCAGTGGGTGTGAAGGAGGTGTGACTCAGGCTTGCCCCTGATTGGCTCAGCGCTGAGCCAATCAGAAGCAAGTCTCAGTCACACCCATTCATGAATTCATGAATGGGTGTGACTGAGCTCAGCCTCTGATTGGCTCAGGCTGAGCCAATCAGGGGCAAGCCTGAGTCACACCTCCTTCACACCCACTGCAGGCCGACCGCCGGGATCTCCAGCTGCCGGGAGCAGGTGAGAACATCCTTTTTTTTAATTTTTTCACATTTAAGGATGCATTGCAGGTAAGGGGTTATATATTTAACCCCTTCCCGACAATTAACCCCGCGCACGCCGGCAGCCCATTGCTTTCAATGGAGCGGCTGTATTGCCGCTCCATTGAATTCAATGGGCAAACATCGTTCTTCTCTGCCACAGCTGTTCCAGCTGTGGCAGAGAAGAATGATTTGTCTTCTATATGTTCTCAATGGGGTCGGCGCTGCTGCCGCCGGCCCCGTTGAGCGCATATAGAGAAGAGAACAGGAATCGCAGATCGCAGATAGGTGCGATCTGCGATTTCTGTTCTCTAATTTATCGGACGAGCGCATAAAAAGCGCTCATGTGTCCGATACCATTGCAAAGCAATGGTTTTATAAAGTCGCCGGACGCATGCGCACGCGCAAATCGCGGCAATAAACGCCCGTGTGACTAAGCCCTAAGTAGGGTTTGTACAGGCTTTGACTGGTCAACAGGGGAATAAGTAAAACCCCATTGGCCCCTGAGCCAGGGTGGGCCCTCAACCTCCACATGAGTTGCTCCCATGATTTGCGCGAATTAGGTGAATGGAGAGTCTACCAATTCCTGCTTGCTGCATTCTCCATATACTTCAGTGGAAACGGGGCCACATGCAAATGCAGCCACCTTTCTATTGAAGTTTATGGGGAATGCAGCACTACGGAATTTGTGAAAGGGGATCAGGTAACATTTGGAGGTAGATGCACAGTGGGCTTGCAGAATAAATCTAACTGGTGGGCCCTGGGCGACCCAGTCCGACACTGGGTTTGTAGCCCCCTAATTGCTATTCTGCCTATATTACAGATGGCACAATGGAAAAACACAATTAATCACATTTGTATTCATGTTGTGTTTTAGTGCACAGGGGAAATAATTCCATCTCATGGATGTCTCTGGAAGCAGAACTGAGATCCCCGGGTTATAGCAGGCTCAGGCATATGAAATAAAACTTTGCAGTACTAATGTTTTCCTAACTGCTTTCATATTGTAATGATATTTTTCCAAGCACTGGGTTTTATTTGATCTTAAATACCTTTTTGGGGAAGTCCAGTGAGCTGACTCTAATAAAATCATGCGATTGAAAAAAGGTTTAAGTGGAATGTTCAGAATGAATTACAAAACGGCATGCAAGAATACCAGCAAGATCTGCTGTAAAATCCAGGGGCGCCGAAGCCCCCCCAGTGCACTTAAAGGTACAATGTGCAGCGCACAAATGGCAATCCCTACATATCCAGTGACGGCCAATATAGGCCCAAAACTGCTCATTATAGGGAAAAGGGTCTGATGTGAATGCACTCTGCCCCATTGCAGCATGGAGAGCAATTTTTAGGCAATTTTTTTAATACTGATTTTCATGTGAAAAAATGCAATTCAGAAAATATTTACATGCTGTACCACAAAGTAGATCACCACAGGAAGTATCATAGTAGTTATATTCTGGTACATAGAAATAGTATTATAGTAGTTATATTCTTGTACATAGGGAGCAGTATTATAGTAGTTATATTCTTGTACATAGGGGGCAGTATTATAGTAGTTATATTCTTGTACATAGGGAGCAGTATTATAGTAGTTATATTCTTGTACATAGGGGGCAGTATTATAGCAGTTATATTCTTGTACATAGGAGCAGTATTATAGTAGTTATATTCTTGTACATAGGGGGCAGTATTATAGCAGTTATATTCTTGTACATAGGAGCAGTATTATAGTAGTTATATTCTTGTACATAGGGGGCAGTATTATAGTAGCTGTATTCTTGTACATAGGGGGCAGTATTATAGTAGTTATATTCTTGTACATAGGGGGCGGTATTATAGTAGTTATATTCTTGTACATAGGGGCAGTATTATAGTAGTTATATTCTTGTACATAGGGAGCAGTATTATAGTAGTTATATTCTTGTACATAGGAGGCAGTATTATAGTAGTTATATTCTTGTACATAGGGGGCGGTATTATAGTAGTTATATTCTTGTACATAGGGGCAGTATTATAGTAGTTATATTCTTGTACATAGGGAGCAGTATTATAGTAGTTATATTCTTGTACATAGGGGGCAGTATTATAGTAGTTATATTCTTGTACATAGGGAGCAGTATTATAGTAGTTATATTCTTGTACATAGGGGGCAGTATTATAGTAGTTATATTCTTGTACATAGGAGGCAGTATTATAGTAGTTATATTCTTGTACATAGGGGGCAGTATTATAGTAGTTATATTCTTGTACATAGGAGGCAGTATTATAGTAGTTATATTCTTGTACATAGGGAGCAGTATTATAGTAGTTATATTCTTGTACATAGGGGGCAGTATTATAGTAGTTATATTCTTGTACATAGGGGGCAGTATTATAGTAGCTGTATTCTTGTACATAGGGGGCAGTATTATAGTAGTTATATTCTTGTACATAGGGGGCGGTATTATAGTAGTTATATTCTTGTACATAGGGGCAGTATTATAGTAGTTATATTCTTGTACATAGGGAGCAGTATTATAGTAGTTATATTCTTGTACATAGGGAGCAGTATTATAGTAGTTATATTCTTGTACATAGGAGGCAGTATTATAGTAGTTATATTCTTGTACATAGGGAGCAGTATTATAGTAGTTATATTCTTGTACATAGGGGGCAGTATTATAGTAGTTATATTCTTGTACATAGGAGGCAGTATTATAGTAGTTATATTCTTGTACATAGGGGGCAGTATTATAGTAGTTATATTCTTGTACATAGGAGGCAGTATTATAGTAGTTATATTCTTGTACATAGGGAGCAGTATTATAGTAGTTATATTCTTGTACATAGGGGGCAGTATTATAGTAGTTATATTCTTGTACATAGGGGGCAGTATTATAGTAGATATATTCTTGTACATAGGGGGCAGTATTATAGTAGTTATATTCTTGTACATAGGGAGCAGTATTATAGTAGTTATATTCTTGTACATAGGGGGCAGTATTATAGTAGATATATTCTTGTACATAGGAGGCAGTATTATAGTAGTTATATTCTTGTACATAGGGAGCAGTATTATAGAAGTTATATTCCTGTACATAGGGGGCAGTATTATAGTAGTTATATTCTTGTACATAGGAGGCAGTATTATAGTAGTTATATTCTTGTACATAGGGGGCAGTATTATAGTAGTTATATTCTTGTACATAGGGGGCAGTATTATAGTAGTTATATTCTTGTACATAGGAGGCAGTATTATAGTAGTTATATTCTTGTACATAGGGGGCAGTATTATAGTAGATATATTCTTGTACATAGGGGGCAGTATTATAGTAGTTATATTCTTGTACATAGGGAGCAGTATTATAGTAGTTATATTCTTGTACATAGGGGGCAGTATTATAGTAGTTATATTCTTGTACATAGGAGGCAGTATTATAGTAGTTATATTCTTGTACATAGGGGGCAGTATTATAGTAGATATATTCTTGTACATAGGGGGCAGTATTATAGTAGTTATATTCTTGTACATAGGGAGCAGTATTATAGTAGTTATATTCTTGTACATAGGGGGCAGTATTATAGTAGTTATATTCTTGTACATAGGGAGCAGTATTATAGTAGTTATATTCTTGTACATAGGGGGCAGTATTATAGTAGTTATATTCTTGTACATAGGAGGCAGTATTATAGTAGTTATATTCTTGTACATAGGTAGCAGTATTATAGTAGTTATATTCTTGTACATAGGGGGCAGTATTATAGTAGTTATATTCTTGTACATAGGGGGCAGTATTATAGTAGATATATTCTTGTACATAGGGGGCAGTATTATAGTAGTTATATTCTTGTACATAGGGAGCAGTATTATAGTAGTTATATTCTTGTACATAGGGGGCAGTATTATAGTAGTTATATTCTTGTACATAGGAGGCAGTATTATAGTAGTTATATTCTTGTACATAGGGGGCAGTATTATAGTAGTTATATTCTTGTACATAGGGGGCAGTATTATAGAAGTTATATTCTTGTACATAGGAGGCAGTATTATAGTAGTTATATTCTTGTACATAGGGGGCAGTATTATAGTAGTTATATTCTTGTACATAGGGAGCAGTATTATAGTAGTTATATTCTTGTACATAGGAGCAGTATTATAGTAGTTATATTCTTGTACATAGGAGGCAGTATTATAGTAGTTATATTCTTGTACATAGGAGGCAGTATTATAGTAGTTATATTCTTGTACATAGGGGCAGTATTATAGTAGTTATATTCTTGTACATAGGGAGCAGTATTATAGTAGTTATATTCTTGTACATAGGGAGCAGTATTATAGTAGTTATATTCTTGTACATAGGAGGCAGTATTATAGTAGTTATATTCTTGTACATAGGGAGCAGTATTATAGTAGTTATATTCTTGTACATAGGGGGCAGTATTATAGTAGTTATATTCTTGTACATAGGAGGCAGTATTATAGTAGTTATATTCTTGTACATAGGGGGCAGTATTATAGTAGTTATATTCTTGTACATAGGAGGCAGTATTATAGTAGTTATATTCTTGTACATAGGGAGCAGTATTATAGTAGTTATATTCTTGTACATAGGGGGCAGTATTATAGTAGTTATATTCTTGTACATAGGGGGCAGTATTATAGTAGATATATTCTTGTACATAGGGGGCAGTATTATAGTAGTTATATTCTTGTACATAGGGAGCAGTATTATAGTAGTTATATTCTTGTACATAGGGGGCAGTATTATAGTAGATATATTCTTGTACATAGGGAGCAGTATTATAGTAGTTATATTCTTGTACATAGGGAGCAGTATTATAGTAGTTATATTCTTGTACATAGAGGGCAGTATTATAGTAGATATATTCTTGTACATAGGGGCAGTATTATAGTAGTTATATTCTTGTACATAGGGAGCAGTATTATAGTAGTTATATTCTTGTACATAGGGGGCAGTATTATAGTAGTTATATTCTTGTACATAGGAGGCAGTATTATAGTAGTTATATTCTTGTACATAGGGGGCAGTATTATAGTAGTTATATTCTTGTACATAGGGGGCAGTATTATAGTAGTTATATTCTTGTACATAGGAGGCAGTATTATAGTAGTTATATTCTTGTACATAAGGGGCAGTATTATAGTAGATATATTCTTGTACATAGGGGGCAGTATTATAGTAGTTATATTCTTGTACATAGGGAGCAGTATTATAGTAGTTATATTCTTGTACATAGGGGGCAGTATTATAGTAGTTATATTCTTGTACATAGGAGGCAGTATTATAGTAGTTATATTCTTGTACATAGGGGGCAGTATTATAGTAGATATATTCTTGTACATAGGGGGCAGTATTATAGTAGTTATATTCTTGTACATAGGGAGCAGTATTATAGTAGTTATATTCTTGTACATAGGGGGCAGTATTATAGTAGTTATATTCTTGTACATAGGGAGCAGTATTATAGTAGTTATATTCTTGTACATAGGGGGCAGTATTATAGTAGTTATATTCTTGTACATAGGAGGCAGTATTATAGTAGTTATATTCTTGTACATAGGGAGCAGTATTATAGTAGTTATATTCTTGTACATAGGGGGCAGTATTATAGTAGTTATATTCTTGTACATAGGGGGCAGTATTATAGTAGATATATTTTTGTACATAGGGGGCAGTATTATAGTAGTTATATTCTTGTACATAGGGAGCAGTATTATAGTAGTTATATTCTTGTACATAGGGGGCAGTATTATAGTAGTTATATTCTTGTACATAGGAGGCAGTATTATAGTAGTTATATTCTTGTACATAGGGGGCAGTATTATAGTAGTTATATTCTTGTACATAGGGGGCAGTATTATAGTAGTTATATTCTTGTACATAGGAGGCAGTATTATAGTAGTTATATTCTTGTACATAGGGGGCAGTATTATAGTAGTTATATTCTTGTACATAGGGAGCAGTATTATAGTAGTTATATTCTTGTACATAGGAGCAGTATTATAGTAGTTATATTCTTGTACATAGGAGGCAGTATTATAGTAGTTATATTCTTGTACATAGGAGGCAGTATTATAGTAGTTATATTCTTGTACATAGGGAGCAGTATTATAGTAGTTCTATTCTTGTACATAGGTGGCAGTATTGTAGTAGTTATATTCTTGTACATAGGAGGCAGTATTATAGTAATTATATTCTTGTATATAGGGGGCAGTATTATAGTAGTTATATTCTTGTGTATAGGGGCAGTATTATAGTAGTTATATTCTTGTACGTAGGAGACAGTATTATAGTAGTTAAATTCTTGTACGTAGGGGGCGGTATTATAGTAGTTATATTCTTGTACATAGGAGGCAGTATTATAGGAGTTATATTCTTGTACATAGAGGGCAGTATTATAGTAGTTATATTCTTGCACATAGGGGTAGTATTATAGTAGTTATATTCTTGGACATAGGGGGCAGTATTATGTAAGGTATATTTTTGTACATGGGGGCAGTATTATAGTAGTTATATTCTTACACATAGGAGCAGTATTATAGCAGTTATATACTTGTACATAGGGGGCAGTATTATAATAGTTATATTCTTGTACATAGGAAGCAGTTTTATAGTAGTTATATTCTTGTAGATGGGAGCAGTATTCTAGTAGTTATATTCTTGTACATAGGGGGCAGTATTACAGTAGTTATATTCTTGTACATAGGGGGCAGTATTATAGTAGTCATATTCTTGTACATAGGAGGCAGTATTATAGTAATTATATTCTTGTATATAGGGGGCTGTATTATAGTAGTTATATTCTTGTACATAGGGGCAGTATTATAGTAATTATATTCTTGTACATAGGAGGTAGTATTATAGTAGTTATATTCTTGTGTTTAGGGGCAGTATTATAGTAGTTATATTCTTGTACATAGGAGCAGTATTATAGTAGTTATATTCTTGTACATAGGACAGTATTATAGTAGTCATATTCCTGTACATAGGGGGCAGTATTATAGTAGTTAAATTCTTGTACATAGGGGGCGGTATTATAGTAGTTATATTCTTGTACATAGGAGACAGTATTATAGTAGTTATATACTTGTACATAGGGGGCAGTATTATAGTAGTTATATTCTTGTACATAGGGGGCAGTATTATAGTAGGTATATTCTTGTACATAGGAGGCAGTATTATAGTAGTTATATTCTTGTACATAGGGAGCAGTATTATAGTAGTTATATTCTTGTACATAGGAGGCAGTATTTTAGTAGTTATATTCTTGTACATAGCAGCAGTATTATAGTAGTTATATTCTTGTACATAGGGGGCAGTATTATAGTAGTTATATTCTTGTACATAGGGGGAAGTATTATAGCAGTTATATTCTTGTACATAGGGGGCAGTATTATAGTAGTTATATTTTTGTACATAGGGGATAGTATTATAGTAGTTATATTCTTGTACATAGGAGGCAGTATTATAGTAGTTATATTCTTGTACATAGGAGGCAGTATTATAGTAGTTATATTCTTATTCATAGAAAAGTTGCTGTGAATTCCCTTTCATCTCTTTTCTTAGTAGGTAACATAAAACTCTTTCAAGGGTAAAGGGTAACGAGAACTGTGTTCATTGTATTGCATGGTATGGACATTCACATTCAAGAAAAGGAAGGCGAGGTTTATCAAATCCTATTTTTAAGAAAATATCTTTACCCTTTATCAGTAAATTAAGTTTCTAAAATAAAACATTTCTCTGCTGTCCAGTCCTGAATAAATATCATATAATGTGGCTACCGTCCAGGGAAACCACAGATATCATAAAATCGTAACTTATCGGCCATCGTAACTTTATTCTAGAGGGAAACTATTTATTGGAGTATTTTAATGTCACAACTCGATTATCTGCCCTGGAATGAACTGGGTAAGAGTCATGAATAAGGACAAGTGTAGAGAAATCTGCATTTAGTACGAGGCATCGCCAATGCCGTCTCCAGGAACATTTTTCAGTTTGGAAATGAATTACTTAAATTCAGGTCACTAGTAATTTATCTTCCCCCCAAAAAAAATCTTATTTGGTGACTTTCATATTTATGAATTTCCAGGAATATTTCTTGAGATTGCCCTCTCGTGCCCTTGGCTCAGCATTATCAGAATGAAATTTATCCAGCTAATGTGAAACTTCAGGAGCGTCACACAAATCCTATATCACCCGTCACCTGTTCTGCCGCACTCTGAAATGTTTTCATACTTTACCTACCTGCGCTATATAATAGGAAAGACACAATTTACAGCTAAAAGTTTTTAAAAGTTTATAAATTTAACATAACTCTTAAGTATTGTAATAGAGACTCAAGATGTGGGCCTGGAGAAAATGGAGTAAGTTAAAGAGGAAATGAAAATGGGAGCTTTGGAATTTTACTTTATAGTAAAATTACACACATAGGAAGGGAGAAAAAAAGAAAAGTTGAAGGAATAGCAAAATTAAAGGGGTTTATCTACTATTAAATATAAAATTTCTTGGTTAAATCAAGAAAAACAAAACAATTTTTCAGATGAAATCATTAAAAACAATGGCTCCTGTGTCTAGATATTACTGTCACATACTTCTTATAGCGCCCCCTGCTGTTACATATTTGTTATGGCGCTTCCTGTTGTTACATGCTTGTTATGGAGCCCTCTGCTGTTACATACTTGCTATAGCACCTCCTGGTGTCCCTGTGATTCCCTCTCAGATATGTTCAATGCTGGCCGCTTTCAGTACATTCTTATTGGTGGCCCCGTACGCTAGCAGGAATCACTTAGCCACCTGTGTACTGGAGGATCCAGCAATGGGACTGACATACTTAGCATGTGTGACCACTGACACAGGACACAGAAGGGGACTTTCCAGAGAAGGAAGTGACAGAACAGCAGAGGGTGCCACAACAAGTTACAACAGAGGGCTCCATGAGCAGTATCTAACAGCAGGGGGCAGTATATCATGTAAGTAATAGCAGTGTGTACAGAAGCTTTTTTAAATGTTTGAAAAATTTTGTTGTGCTTGAGTTGATAGAGTAAATCAAGTAATTGCATGGGTCAACTCCTTTAAATGCATAAAAAGCTAAGACCCACAGAATGCTTCCCCCAGAGGGCTTCAAGGACTTTCATCTGTTCCTGGATGATGTTACAGAAGGAAAGAAACAAGGTTGGAGAAGAAAGGAAAGAAATTGAATAGCGAGGAGGGAATACCAAAATAAAACCCCTAAAAAGAAATGAAAAAGCCAAACAAACTGCTTTGTCTAAAGGCTTCCACAAATGCCTCCACTTGATTTGGCCCATAAAGGGGTATTCCCATCATGGCTTTTCATGGCAAAAATAGGCAAACTTAGACCTCTGTTTCCAACCAGCTGTCAGAAACAGCAAAGTACTTTGGCGCAGCACTGTTTCCGTAGCTCCTAAAGTGAATGAAAGTTTTGGAAACAGTGTAGCGCAGCATGCTACGGAGACAGTGCTGTGCTGAAGCATTCAGCTGTTTTCATAGTTACTGGCTGGGTAACTACTATATCAGCAATTTTGCATCTCTATTAAGAAAAGCCGAGGTGGTGATAACACTTTAATGATGATGAAGGAAGGGAAAGAATAATAGAAAAAAGGGAGGAATTGAAATTAATCAAATAAAAAAGGTAAGGGTCCTATAGAATGCTTTACGTAGAGGCCTTCACAGATCTTGTTCTACTTCTGAATCATATGACAGAATTAAAGGAAGGAGGGATAGAGGAGGGAAGAAAGGAAATAAAATATGGAAAGAAGGAAGGAATGAGAAATGGAAGGAAGGAAAAAAGAAGGAAGGTAGGTATAGGAATTAAATAAAAAAGGTAAAGGTTTTATAGAATGTTTTGCACAGAGGCCTTCACAGACCTTGATCTGACGCTCTGTGATACCTCAGAAATTAAAGGAAGGAGGGAGGGAAGAAAATGAGGAAACAAAGGATGGAACAGAGGAAAGATGGAAGAGAGGAAGGAAGTAAGACCTTGATCTGCCCCTTAGTGATACCACAGAAATTAAAGGAAGGAAAAGGGGAAGAAAGGAGGAAACAAAGAATGGAAGAGAGGAAAAAAGGAAGAAAGAAAGGAAGAGAGGAAAAAAGAAAGAAGGGAAGGAAGGGAGGAAAGAAGGAATAAAGAAAGGAAGAAGGGAAGGAAGAGAGGAAAGAAGGAAGGAAGACATTAATCTTCTCCTCAATGATATTATAGAAGTTCAAACACAAAGGGTATAAGGAAAGGATAAAGGAATAATGAAATTAAACGCATAAAAAGAAAGTTAACAGTCCCACAGAATGCTTTGTCTAGAGGCCTCCACTTGATTTGCCCCTTTATAATGTTATGGAAGGAAGGGGGCAGTGAGAACGGTAGGAATAGCAAAAATGAACAAGAAAAGTTCAAGGTCCTCCACAGGCCTTGATCCCGATGATATCACAGAAGTAAAGATAGAAGGGGAAAGAAGGAAAGTGGAAAAAAAGAACAGCAAAATTGCTTTGTCCAGAAGCTTCTATATATCTTGAGCTGCCTATTGAGGATGTCATGGAAGGAAGGAAGTAAAAAGGAAAGGTGGGGAAAGTGGGAGGAAAAAAGAGCAGAAAGGTGAAGGTGGACAGATGAACAATGGCCCATTTTGACCTGAGTAATCAAATTACAGTAAAACCTCTACTAACGTTGGTAATCCATCCGAAAGCAATCAGCTGTACCTGAAACTGTTGCTACTCGAGGTAATTATTTCCATAGGAATCAATGTAAATCCAATTAATTTGTTCTAGACATTCCAAAAAACACACCAAACCACATTTAATGGAGAATAAATATGGTCTTTAATACCAAAAACAATAACAGTAATAAATGAATATAAAAGACTACTGTAATAAATAAATCAACATTTAGCATGTTATTGAAGATGTTACTGTGTGTTATTGATCTGGATTATGATTTCTCCAGCAGGCTTTGGGGTATTTTGTCGCTTTCCGAATTGAGTGTCGTGTGCACACATCGACCAGAATCAGACACAAATGCTGGTCTAAAACCGGGAGAGTCTCTACACTGTGTAGAGGCTCAGGCTTTTTATTATAACACATGACAACCGCCCTTTAATGGGCGTGCAACAGATTACATCAGTAACATATAAGATTCTCATTTGTTGGATCATATAGAATCCCCCACCTCTCTGCCCACCCCCTTCCAAGTGTTGAGGCAGCATGGACTTCGTCCTCTAGCTGAAGTCATCTCCGTGTAGTGATGACTCATTGTTTACCTAGCTTCAGGATGAGAGTGGAAGGGGGCCTAGGTAAACACTCAGTATTGAACACAGGATATACACGACACTATGGCCTTTTAACTCTTAGAAACTGGTTGAGCAACTTCTATGTACTTAGAGCAAATACATCACCCATCCATTGGCTAGCAAATACCATGATTAGATTGTGTGTGTGTCCTTTAAACCAGTGGTCCCCAACCTTTTTGGCACCAGGGACCGGCTTCAAGCAAGACCATTTTTACAAGGCCCGGCAGGGTTGGGCGGGACATGGGCGGGGTTTTGGTTATAGGGGGCGGGGTTATGAAGGGGGTTGGAGTTTAGTGCATTCTTATTTAGTTATGACATTAGAATGTCCTGGCAGTACACACATAGGGCAGTGTATAATCTCCCCCCCCCCCAGCACACACATAGGGCAGCATATAATTTATCTCCCCCCCCCCCAGTAATAGACAGCCCCCATCCCTCAGTAATAGACAGCCCCCACCTCTCAGTAATTAGCAGCCCCTCCCCCTGTAATAAGCAGGTCCCCCCCCCAGTAATAAGCAGGTCCCCTCCCAGTAATAAGCAGCCCCCCCCCCCCCCCCCAGTAATAAGCAGGTCCCCCCAGTAATAAGCAGGTCCCCCCCCCCCAGTAATAGGCAGCGCCCCACCCCCAGTAATAGGCAGCGCCCCCCCCCCCCCCAAGTACTAGGCGGCAGCCCCCCCCCCCCCCCCAGTAATAGGCAGCCTCCCCAGTAATAGGCAGCCTCCCCAGTAATAGGCAGCCTCTCCAGTAATAAGCAGCCCCTTCCCCTGTAATAAGTAGCCCCCAGCCCACCCCAGTAATAAGCAGCCCCCCCGTAAGCAATCCCCCCCCCAGTAATAACCAGGTCCCCCCCAGTAATAACCAGCCCCCCCAGTAATAAGCAACCCCATTCCCCTGTAATAAGAACACCCCCCCAGTAATAAGCAGCCCCCCCAGTAATAAGCAGGTTCCCCCCAGTAATAAGCAGGTCCCCCCAGCCAGTAATAGCCCCCCCCCAGTAATAGGCAGCCCCTTCCCCTGTAATAAGCAGCCCCCCCAGTAAGCAACCCCTCCAGTAATAAGCAGGTCCCCGCCCCCCAGTAATAGGCAGCCCCCCCCCCCCCCGTAATAGGCAGCCCCCCCCAGTAATCGGCAGCCCCTTCCCCTGTAATAAGTAGCCCCCCCCCAGTAATAAGCAGCCCCTTCCCCTGTAATAAGTAGCCCTCCCCCCCCAGTAATAAGCACCCCCCCCCCCCAGTAAGCAACCCCCCAGTAATAAGCACGTCCCCCCTGTAATAAGCAGGTCCCCCAGTAGTAAGTAGCCCCCCCCAGTAATAGGCAGCCCCTTCCCCTGTAATAAGTAGCCCCCAGTAATAACCAGCTCCCCCAGTAATAGGCAGCCCCTTCCCCTGTAATAAGTAGCCCCCAGTAATAACCAGCTCCCCCAGTAATAGGCAGCCCCTTCCCCTGTAATAAGTAGCCCCCAGTAATAACCAGCTCCCCCAGTAATAGGCAGCCCCTTCCCCTGTAATAAGTAGCCCCCAGTAATAACCAGCCCTCCCAGTAATTGGCAGCCCCTTCCCCTGTAATAAGTAGCCCCCCCCCCCCCCCCGTAATAGGCAGCTCCCCAACCCATATACTTACCTCCTCCCTGCTGTCGCTCTCTGTCTGCTTGCCCTGACGTCAGCCCGGAACGCTTCCTCCCCGAGTCCTCTCCTGCGGAACTAATGAGCAGGGGACTCGGGGAAGAGTATCCTGGCTGCACAGACGTAAGTGTGCGCCGGCATCAGCGCGATTACCAGCGGGGAGCTGCGGCGCCCTCGCTGGTAATCGCTTCGGTGGTCTGCGGCATCGGCACGCCGCGGGCCACATAGCACAAGGCAGCGGGCCGGATTCGGCCCGCGGGCCTTGTGTTTAGAGTAAAAGTTCCCGGCGGTGCCGCGGACCGGCGCTAAACACCCAACGGCCCGGCCCCGGTCCGCGGCCCGGCGGTTGGGGACCCCTGCTTTAAACTCTTGAGCTAAAAGTCATTACAACAACAAAATACATTTGGGTTATATTAATCGATAGACATTTTATAATAGCAATCATCATGTCTATCACATTATCTGTGGTGTTACATAGGACTGCAGGTGACATCTACTACATCATCTGTCCTCACCATTATCACTGTATGCTCTGTGCTGTTACGTAAGACTGCAGGTGACATCTGCTGTACTACCGTATTTCATCTGTCCTCAGCGTTATTACTGTGTTCTCTGTGCTGTTACATAGGACTGCAGGTGATATCTGCTGTACTACAGTACATCATCTGTCCTCAGCATCATCACTATGTTCTCTATGCTGTTACATATGACTGCGGGTGACATCTGCTGTACTACAGTACATCATCTGTCCTCAGTGTTATCCCTGTGTTCTCTGTGCTGCTACATAGGACTGCAGGTGACATCTGCTGTACTACAGTACATCATCTGTCCTCAGCGATATCACTGTGTTCTCTGTGGTGTTACATAGGACTACAGGTGACATCATTATCTGTCCTTAGCGTTATCACTCTGTTCTCTGTGGTCTTAAATAGTACTGCAGGTGACATCATTATCTGTCCTCAGCGTTATCACTGTGTTCTCTGTGCTGTTACATAGGAGTGCAATTGTACAGTACTGTACTAGTGTATTACCCGTCGCTGATGATGGAAAAGGGTGGGTTGCATTAGCAGCAGGAAGAGGACGCCAAGCAGGAGATCACGTGGGTTCAGCAGCAAGGTCACATGGGCCGGCACATGTCGGTATTATTAGAGGCAACCAATGTTACGAGAGACAAAATTATGGCTAAAAAAGACCTAACTCGAATGCTAGTAGAGGTTTTACTGTATTTGCTTATTAAATCGAGGGTGGATTAGAAAAGGGGCACAGCGTAACTCTGTAATACAAAAATCCATGTAACATTGCAAGAAAAATGAATCCTTTAGAATGATCTGGATTTCTGCTTTGATTACTAATAAAATGTCAGCTGATTATTATCACAATTACAAAAAACACAATGTAACTAATAACACGCAAACAGTTGTATCATTTATTTCTTTTATTGACTAGATTAAAATCCACAGTGCAGAAAAAAGTAAGTGAACCCTTCATATTAATAACTTGTAAATCTACCATTTTGCCTGCAGTTCCCTCCACCAAATGTTTCCTGTAGCTATAAATAAGATTTGCAAAAAGTTGAGGAATTCTGGTCCATTCTCCCCTACAAATATGTTTCAGTTCATCATTATTTCTGCTATGTGCATAGCGCTCTTCAAGTCACAGCATCTCCACAGGGTTAAGGTCAGGACTCTGACTTGGCCATTCCAAAACAAAAGTGTATAAGACTGAAAACAAGAGCTATGTCCATCTATTTCAGCCTATTACTACCCCTTCCCCACCCCATCCACATATTAATGTAGAAGAAGGTAAAAAAAAACAGAAGTAGTTTTCCTCATTTTGGGCTCAGTCAGACGAGTGTTGTTTTTTGCGCACCGATTCAATAAATGGCTGAGCGCTGCCTCTGATTGCCTGAGCGCAGTGACCAATCACAGGCAGCGCACAGCTGTCATTCAAGGAATGGCTGAGTGCTGCCTGTGATTAGCTGAACGCTCAGCCAATCAGACATAGCCCTTTCAGGAGGCGGGGATTTTTAAATCCCCAGCAGGAGAAAATGCTGCAGAAGAGTGCCAGGGAAGCCAGTGACAAGACGCGCCGGAGCCCCGACAGCAGTGGAGAGGTGATGAATTTATTTTTTTTTACAGGGATGATTTTTAGAGAAGAGCTTATATTTCAAGCCCTTCCCCAAAAATCACTGCAGAGGTTGCCTGCATCCCATTGCTATCAATGGGGCCGGCAGCAGTGTTCACTGATGAGGGGACTCCGCGAAGGGGAATCTTTCCGCGCAGCATGGACCTTCCTGGCACACAGATGTCCTATCTTTTTGGACATGTGAACACACCATAGGAAACCAATGGTTTATCAGATGCGGGGTTTTTTGCGCACATAGGCTCGCGCAAAAAATTGCTCGTCTGACTTTGCACTTCAGATGAAAAAAATTCCTTCCGGACTCCAAATGTGGTAATAAAAATAATTCCTGCAATACTGTTGCACTCAAGAAATGGTTCACTTACTTTTTCTTCTAACTATACACTTTGAGTTTGATCTGGAGTTAAATGGAAAATACAGGTAGAACAATACAGATAACTTTTACCATGATGGTTTTTCTTCTCCTTAATCTCCTTAGTCTCTCCCAAATCTCAATCTAAAAACTATGTGAGAGACGATTCTAATACAAATTCATTAGTAATGTCCTTTATTTGTTTATTGAACTTGCACTAAAATTATACACAGTGTGAAATCTCTACAAGGGATGGAAATTATGTCTTCATGTCTATAAAGAGTAAATGGCAACGAAGAACTAGGAAATACGATAAAAGCAGAAAAGGAAAAAAATTAGGCCTGCTTGGAATTTTAAAATGGCAATATTATATCCAAAATAACATTTTTCAGTTTCAGAAATTGAATCAATGGGAGCCCGCAAATACTGCAATATCAGGCTCAATACAATATGATGCAAATTGAGGGGGAATAACAAAAAAACATAATATTTTAATAACACCTACCTATAATCCTGCTACCTATGTAAAAAACTATAAACCCTAACATACAAAAATACTGCCCCCTTTGTACAACAATATATCTACTATAATACTGCCCCATATGTACAAGAATATAACTACTATAATACTGCCCCCTATGCACAAGAATATAAGTACTATAATACTGCCCTCTGTGTACAAGAATATAGCTACTATAATACTGCCCCCTATGTACAAGAATATAACTACTATAATACTGCCCACATGTACAAGAATATAACTATTATAATACTGCCCCCTATGTACAAGAATATAACTACTATAATACTGCCCCCTATGTAAAAGAATATAAGTACTATAATACTGCCCCCTGTGTACAAGAATATAGATACTAAAATACTGCCCCTTATGTACAAGAATATAACTACTATAATACTGCCCCCTATGTACAAGAATATTACTACTATAATACTGCTCCCTATGTACAAGAATATAACTAATATAATACTGCCCCCTATGTACAAGAATATAACTACTATAATACTGCTCCTATGTACAAGAATATAACTACTATAATACTACCCCATGTACAAGAATATAACTACTATAATACTGCCCCCTATGTGCAAGAATAGAACTACTATAATACTGCCTCCAATGTACAAGAATAGAACTACTATATTACTGCCTCCTATGTACAAGAATATGACTACTATAATACTGTTCCTATATACAAGAATATGACTACTATAATAATGCTCCTAGGTTCACGAATTTAACTACTATAATACTCCCCCCTATGTACAAGAATATAACTACTATAATACTACCCCCTATGTATAAGTATATAACTACACTAATACTGCTTCTATGTACAAGAATATAACTGCTATAATACTGCCCCCTGTCTACAAGAATATAACTACTATAATACTGCTCCTATGTACAAGAATATAACTACTATAATACTGCACCGATGTACAAGAATATAGCGACTATAATAGTCTCCTATGTACAAGAATATATCAACTATAATACTGCCCCCTATGTAGCAGAATATAACTACACTAATACTGTTTCCTATGTACAAGAATATATCTACTATAATACTGCTCCTATGTACAAGAATATATCGACTATAATACTGTCTCCTATATACAAGAATATATCAACTATAATACTGCCCCCTATGTACAAGAATATGACTACTATAATACTGCTCCTATGTACAAGAATATAACTACTATAATACTGCACCTATGTACAAGAATATAGCGACTATAATAGTCTCCTATGTACAAGAATATATCAACTATAATACTGCCCCCTATGTAGAAGAATATAACTACACTAATACTGTTTCCTATGTACAAGAATATAACTACTATAATACTGCTCCTATGTACAAGAATATAGCGACTATAATACTGTCTCCTATATACAAGAATATATCAACTATAATACTGCCCCCTATGTACAAAAAAAGAACTACTATAATACTGCCCCCTATGTACAAGAATATGACTACTATAATACTGCTCCTATGTACAAGAATATGACAACTGTAATACTGCTCCTATGTTCAAGAATTTAACTACTATAATACTGCCCCCTATGTACAAGAATATAACTACTATAATACTGCCCACTATGTACAAGAATATAACTACTATAATACTACCCCCTATGTATAAGTATATAACTACACTAACACTGCTCCTATGTACAAGAATATAACTGCTATAATACTGCGGCCTGTCTACTAGAATATAACTACTATAATACTGCTCCTATGTACAAGAATATAACAACTATAATACTGCCCCCTATGTACAAGAATATAACTACTATAATACTGCTCCTATGTACAAGAATATAAATACTATAATACTGCCCCCTATGTACAAGAATATAATTATTATAATACTGCCCCCTATGTACAAGAATATAACTACTATAATACTGCCCCCTATGTACAAGAATATAACTACTATAATACTATCCCCTATGTACAAGAATATAACTACTATAATACTGCCCCCTTTGAACAAGAATATATCTACTATAATACTGCCCCATATGTACAAGAATATAACTACTATAATACTGCCCCTATGTACAAGAATATAAGTACTATAATACTTCCCCCTGTGTACAAAAATATAGCTACTATAATACTGCCTCCTATGTACAAGAATATAACTAATATAATACTGCCCCCTATGTACAAGAATATAACTACTACAACACTGCCCCCTATGTACAAGAATATAACTAATATAATACTGCCCCCTATGTACAAGAATATAACTACTATAATACTGCTCCTATGTACAAGAAAATAACTACTATAATACTACCCCATGTACAAGAATATAACTACTATAATACTGCCCCCTATGTGCAAGAATAGAACTACTATAATACTCCCCCCTAAGTACAAGAATATAACTACTATAATACTACCCCCTATGTATAAGTATATAACTACACTAATACTGCTTCTATGTACAAGAATATAACTGCTATAATACTGCCCCCTGTCTACAAAAATATAACTACTATAATACTGCCCCCTATGTACAAGTATATAACTACTATAATACTGCTCCCTATGTACAAGAATATAACTACTATAATACTGCCCCTATGTACAAGTATATAACTACTATAATACTGCTCCCTATCTACAAGAATATAACTACTATAATACTGCTCCTATGTAGAAGAATATAACTATTATAATACTGCTCCCTATGTGCAAGAATATAACTACTATAGTACTGCCTCCTATGTACAAGAATATAACTACTATAATACTGCCCCCTATATACAAGAATATAACTACTATAATACTGCCCCCTATGTACAAGAATATAACTACTATAATACTGCCCCCTATGTACAAGAATATAACTATTATAATACTGCCCCCTATGTACTAGAATATAACTACTATAATACTGCTCCTATGTACAAGAATATAACTACTATAATACTGCTCCTATGTACAAGAATATAACTACTGTAATACTGCCCCCTATGTACAAGAATATAGCGACTATAATACTGTCTCCTATATACAAGAATATAACGACCATAATACTGTCCTCTATGTACAAGAATATAACTACTATAATACTGCCCCTATGTACAAGAATTTTACTACTATAATACTGCTTCCTATGTACAAGAATATAACTACTATAATACTGCCCCATACGTACAAGAATATAACTACTATAATACTGCTCCCTATGTACTAGAATATAGCTACTATAATACTATTTCTATGTACCAGAATATAACTACTGTGATACTGCCCCCTATGTATAAGAATATCATTACTATAATACTGCCCCATACGTACAAGAATATAACTACTATAATACTGCTCCCTATGTACAAGAATATAACTACTATAATACTGCCCCCTATGTACAAGAATATAACTACTATAATACTGCCCCTATGTACAAGAATATAACTACTATAACACTGCCCACTATGTACAAGAATATAACTACTATAATACTGCCCCCTATGTACAAGAATATAACTACTATAATACTGCCTCCTGTGTCCAAGAATATAACTACTATCATACTGCTCCTATGTACAAGAATATAGCTACTATAATACTATTTCTATGTACCAGAATATAACTACTGTGATACTGCCCCCTATGTATAAGAATATCATTACTATAATACTGCCCCATACGTACAAGAATATAACTACTATAATACTGCCCCCTATGTACAAGAATATAACTACTATAATACTGCCCCTATGTACAAGAATATAACTACTATAACACTGCCCACTATGTACAAGAATATAACTACTATAATACTGCCCCCTATGTACAAGAATATGACTACTGTAATACTGCCCCCTATGTACAAGAATATAGCTACTATAATACTGTCTCCTATGTACAAGAATATAACTACACTAATACTTTCTCCTATGTACAAGAATATATCGACTATAATACTGCTCCCTATCTACAAGAATATAACTACTATAATACTGCCCCCTATGTACCAGAATATAACTACTATAATACTGCCCCCTATGTACAAGTATATAACTACTGTAATACTGCTCCCTATGTACAAGAATATAACTACTATAATACTGCCCCTATGTACAAGAATATAACTACTATAATACTGCCCCCTATGTACAAGTATATAACTACTATAATACTGCTCCCTATCTATAAGAATATAACTACTATAATACTGCTCCTATGTAGAAGAATATAACTACTATAATACTGCTCCCTATGTGCAAGAATATAACTACTATAGTACTGCCTCCTATGTACAAGAATATAACTACTATAATACTGCCCCCTATATACAAGAATATAACTACTATAATACTGCCCCCTATGTACAAGAATATAACTACTATAATACTGCCCCCTATGTACAAGAATATAACTACTATAATACTGCCCCCTATGTACAAGAATATAACTATTATAATACTGCCCCCTATGTACTAGAATATAACTACTATAATACTGCTCCTATGTACAAGAATATAACTACTATAATACTGCTCCTATGTACAAGAATATAACTACTGTAATACTGCCCCCTATGTACAAGAATATAGCGACTATAATACTGTCTCCTATATACAAGAATATAACTACCATAATACTGTCCTCTATGTACAAGAATATAACTACTATAATACTGCCCCCTATGTACAAGAATTTTACTACTATAATACTGCTTCCTATGTACAAGAATATAACTACTATAATACTGCCCCATACGTACAAGAATATAACTACTATAATACTGCTCCCTATGTACAAGAATATAACTACTATAATACTGCTCCTATGTACAAGAATATAGCTACTGTAATACTATTTCTATGTACCAGAATATAACTACTGTGATACTGCCCCCTATGTATAAGAATATCATTACTATAATACTGCCCCATACGTACAGGAATATAACTACTATAATACTGCCCCCTATGTACAAGAATATAACTACTATAATACTGCCCCCTATGTACAAGAATATAACTACTATAATACTGCCCCTATGTACAAGAATATAACTACTATAACACTGCCCACTATGTACAAGAATATAACTACTATAATACTGCCCCCTATGTACAAGAATATAACTACTATAATACTGCCCCCTATGTACAAGAATATAACTACTATAATACTGCCCCTATGTACAAGAATATAACTACTATAACACTGCCCACTATGTACAAGAATATAACTACTATAATACTGCCCCCTATGTACAAGAATATGACTACTGTAATACTGCCCCCTATGTACAAGAATATAGCTACTATAATACTGCCCCCTATGTACAAGAATATGACTACTGTAATACTGCCCCCTATGTACAAGAATATAGCTACTATAATACTGTCTCCTATGTACAAGAATATAACTACACTAATACTTTCTCCTATGTACAAGAATATATCGACTATAATACTGCTCCCTATCTACAAGAATATAACTACTATAATACTGCTCCTATGTAGAAGAATATAACTATTATAATATTGCTCCCTATGTGTAAGAATATAACTACTATATTATTGCCCCCTATGTACAAGAATATGACTACTATAATACTGCTCCTATGTACAAGAATATGACAACTATAATACTGCTCCTATGTTCAAGAATTTAACTACTATAATACTGCTCCTATGTAGAAGAATATAACTACTATAATACTGCCCCCTATGCACAAGAATGTAACTACTATAATACTGCCTCCTATGTACAAGAATATAGCGACTATAATAGTGTCTCCTATGTACAAGAATATATCAACTATAATACTGCCCCCTATGTACAAGATTATAACTACTATAATACTGCCCCCTATGTACAAGAATATAACTACTATAATACTGCTCCCTATGTACAAGAATATAACTACTATAATACTGCCCCCTATGTACCAGAATATAACTACTATAATACTGCCCCCTATGTACAAGTATATAACTACTATAATACTGCTCCCTATGTACAAGAATATAACTACTATAATACTGCCCCTATGTACAAGAATATAACTACTATAATAGTGCCCCCTATGTACAAGTATATAACTACTATAATACTGCTCCCTATCTACAAGAATATAACTACTATAATACTGCTCCTATGTAGAAGAATATAACTATTATAATACTGCTCCCTATGTGCAAGAATATAACTACTATAGTACTGCCTCCTATGTACAAGAATATAACTACTATAATACTGCCCCCTATATACAAGAATATAACTACTATAATACTGCCCCCTATGTACAAGAATATAACTACTATAATACTGCCCCCTATGTACAAGAATATAACTATTATAATACTGCCCCCTATGTACTAGAGTATAACTACTATAATACTGCTCCTATGGACAAGAATATAACTACTATAATACTGCCCCATACGTACAAGAATATAACTACTATAATACTGCCCCCTATGTACAAGAATATAACTACTATAATACTGCCCCCTATGTACAAGAATATAACTACTATAATACTGCCCCTATGTACAAGAATATAACTACTATAACACTGCCCACTATGTACAAGAATATAACTACTATAATACTGCCCCCTATGTACAAGAATATGACTACTGTAATACTGCCCCCTATGTACAAGAATATAGCTACTATAATACTGCTCCCTATGTACAAGAATATAACTACTATAATACTGCCCCCTATGTACAAGAATATAACTACTATAATACTGCCCCCTATGTACAAGAATATAACTATTATAATACTGCCCCCTATGTACTAGAATATAACTACTATAATACTGCTCCTATGTACAAGAATATAACTACTATAATACTGCTCCTATGTACAAGAATATAACTACTGTAATACTGCCCCCTATGTACAAGAATATAGCGACTATAATACTGTCTCCTATATACAAGAATATAACTACCATAATACTGTCCTCTATGTACAAGAATATAACTACTATAATACTGCCCCCTATGTACAAGAATTTTACTACTATAATACTGCTTCCTATGTACAAGAATATAACTACTATAATACTGCCCCATACGTACAAGAATATAACTACTATAATACTGCTCCCTATGTACAAGAATATAACTACTATAATACTGCTCCTATGTACAAGAATATAGCTACTGTAATACTATTTCTATGTACCAGAATATAACTACTGTGATACTGCCCCCTATGTATAAGAATATCATTACTATAATACTGCCCCATACGTACAAGAATATAACTACTATAATACTGCCCCCTATGTACAAGAATATAACTACTATAATACTGCCCCCTATGTACAAGAATATAACTACTATAATACTGCCCCTATGTACAAGAATATAACTACTATAACACTGCCCACTATGTACAAGAATATAACTACTATAATACTGCCCCCTATGTACAAGAATATAACTACTATAATACTGCCCCCTATGTACAAGAATATAACTACTATAATACTGCCCCTATGTACAAGAATATAACTACTATAACACTGCCCACTATGTACAAGAATATAACTACTATAATACTGCCCCCTATGTACAAGAATATGACTACTGTAATACTGCCCCCTATGTACAAGAATATAGCTACTATAATACTGTCTCCTATGTACAAGAATATAACTACACTAATACTTTCTCCTATGTACAAGAATATATCGACTATAATACTGCTCCCTATCTACAAGAATATAACTACTATAATACTGCTCCTATGTAGAAGAATATAACTATTATAATACTGCTCCCTATGTGTAAGAATATAACTACTATATTATTGCCCCCTATGTACAAGAATATGACTACTATAATACTGCTCCTATGTTCAAGAATTTAACTACTATAATACTGCTCCTATGTAGAAGAATATAACTACTATAATACTGCCCCCTATGCACAAGAATGTAACTACTATAATACTGCCTCCTATGTACAAGAATATAGCGACTATAAAAGTGTCTCCTATGTACAAGAATATATCAACTATAATACTGCCCCCTATGTACAAGATTATAACTACTATAATACTGCCCCCTATGTACAAGAATATCATTACTATAATACTGCCCCATACGTACAAGAATATAACTACTATAATACTGCCCCCTATGTACAAGAATATAACTACTATAATACTGCCCCTATGTACAAGAATATAACTACTATAATACTGCCCCCTATGTACAAGAATATAACTACTATAACACTGCCCACTATGTACAAGAATATAACTACTATAATACTGCCCCCTATGTACAAGAATATGACTACTGTAATACTGCCCCCTATGTACAAGAATATAGCTACTATAATATTGCTCCCTATGTACAAGAATATAACTACTATAATACTGCCCCCTATGTACAAGAATATAACTACTATAATACTGCCCCCTATGTACAAGAATATAACTATTATAATACTGCCCCCTATGTACTAGAATATAACTACTATAATACTGCTCCTATGTACAAGAATATAACTACTATAATACTGCTCCTATGTACAAGAATATAACTACTGTAATACTGCCCCCTATGTACAAGAATATAGCGACTATAATACTGTCTCCTATATACAAGAATATAACGACCATAATACTGTCCTCTATGTACAAGAATATAACTACTATAATACTGCCCCCTATGTACAAGAATTTTACTACTATAATACTGCTTCCTATGTACAAGAATATAACTACTATAATACTGCCCCATACGTACAAGAATATAACTACTATAATACTGCTCCCTATGTACTAGAATATAGCTACTATAATACTATTTCTATGTACCAGAATATAACTACTGTGATACTGCCCCCTATGTATAAGAATATCATTACTATAATACTGCCCCATACGTACAAGAATATAACTACTATAATACTGCCCCCTATGTACAAGAATATAACTACTATAATACTGCCCCCTATGTACAAGAATATAACTACTATAATACTGCCCCTATGTACAAGAATATAACTACTATAACACTGCCCACTATGTACAAGAATATAACTACTATAATACTGCCCCCTATGTACAAGAATATAACTACTATAATACTGCCTCCTGTGTACAAGAATATAACTACTATCATACTGCTCCTATGTACAAGAATATAGCTACTATAATACTATTTCTATGTACCAGAATATAACTACTGTGATACTGCCCCCTATGTATAAGAATATCATTACTATAATACTGCCCCATACGTACAAGAATATAACTACTATAATACTGCCCCCTATGTACAAGAATATAACTACTATAATACTGCCCCTATGTACAAGAATATAACTACTATAACACTGCCCACTATGTACAAGAATATAACTACTATAATACTGCCCCCTATGTACAAGAATATGATTACTGTAATACTGCCCCCTATGTACAAGAATATAGCTACTATAATACTGTCTCCTATGTACAAGAATATAACTACACTAATACTTTCTCCTATGTACAAGAATATATCGACTATAATACTGCTCCCTATCTACAAGAATATAACTACTATAATACTGCCCCCTATGTACCAGAATATAACTACTATAATACTGCCCCCTATGTACAAGTATATAACTACTGTAATACTGCTCCCTATGTACAAGAATATAACTACTATAATACTGCCCCTATGTACAAGTATATAACTACTATAATACTGCTCCCTATCTACAAGAATATATCTACTATAATACTGCTCCTATGTAGAAGAATATAACTACTATAATACTGCTCCCTATGTGCAAGAATATAACTACTATAGTACTGCCTCCTATGTACAAGAATATAACTACTATAATACTGCCCCCTATATACAAGAATATAACTACTATAATACTGCCCCCTATGTACAAGAATATAACTACTATAATACTGCCCCCTATGTACAAGAATATAACTACTATAATACTGCCCCCTATGTACAAGAATATAACTATTATAATACTGCCCCCTATGTACTAGAATATAACTACTATAATACTGCTCCTATGTACAAGAATATAACTACTATAATACTGCTCCTATGTACAAGAATATAACTACTGTAATACTGCCCCCTATGTACAAGAATATAGCGACTATAATACTGTCTCCTATATACAAGAATATAACTACCATAATACTGTCCTCTATGTACAAGAATATAACTACTATAATACTGCCCCCTATGTACAAGAATATAACTACTATAATACTGCCCCCTATGTACAAGAATATAACTACTATAATACTGCCCCCTATGTACAAGAATATAACTATTATAATACTGCCCCCTATGTACTAGAGTATAACTACTATAATACTGCTCCTATGTACAAGAATATAACTACTATAATACTGCCCCCTATGTACCAGAATATAACTACTATAATACTGCCCCCTATGTACAAGTATATAACTACTATAATACTGCTCCCTATGTACAAGAATATAACTACTATAATACTGCCCCTATGTACAAGAATATAACTACTATAATAGTGCCCCCTATGTACAAGTATATAACTACTATAATACTGCTCCCTATCTACAAGAATATAACTACTATAATACTGCTCCTATGTAGAAGAATATAACTATTATAATACTGCTCCCTATGTGCAAGAATATAACTACTATAGTACTGCCTCCTATGTACAAGAATATAACTACTATAATACTGCCCCCTATATACAAGAATATAACTACTATAATACTGCCCCCTATGTACAAGAATATAACTACTATAATACTGCCCCCTATGTACAAGAATATAACTATTATAATACTGCCCCCTATGTACTAGAGTATAACTACTATAATACTGCTCCTATGTACAAGAATATAACTACTATAATACTGCCCCATACGTACAAGAATATAACTACTATAATACTGCCCCTATGTACAAGAATATAACTACTATAACACTGCCTACTATGTACAAGAATATAACTACTATAATACTGCCCCCTATGTACAAGAATATGACTACTGTAATACTGCCCCCTATGTACAAGAATATAGCTACTATAATACTGTCTCCTATGTACAAGAATATAACTACACTAATACTTTCTCCTATGTACAAGAATATATCGACTATAATACTGCTCCCTATCTACAAGAATATAACTACTATAATACTGCTCCTATGTAGAAGAATATAACTATTATAATACTGCTCCCTATGTGTAAGAATATAACTACTATATTATTGCCCCCTATGTACAAGAATATGACTACTATAATACTGCTCCTATGTACAAGAATATGACAACTATAATACTGCTCCTATGTTCAAGAATTTAACTACTATAATACTGCTCCTATGTAGAAGAATATAACTACTATAATACTGCCCCCTATGCACAAGAATGTAACTACTATAATACTGCCTCCTATGTACAAGAATATAGCGACTATAATAGTGTCTCCTATGTACAAGAATATATCAACTATAATACTGCCCCTATGTACAAGATTATAACTACTATAATACTGCCCCCTATGTACAAGAATATAGCGACTATAAAAGTGTCTCCTATGTACAAGAATATATCAACTATAATACTGCCCCCTATGTACAAGATTATAACTACTATAATACTGCCCCCTATGTACAAGAATATCATTACTATAATACTGCCCCATACGTACAAGAATATAACTACTATAATACTGCCCCCTATGTACAAGAATATAACTACTATAATACTGCCCCTATGTACAAGAATATAACTACTATAATACTGCCCCCTATGTACAAGAATATAACTACTATAACACTGCCCACTATGTACAAGAATATAACTACTATAATACTGCCCCCTATGTACAAGAATATGACTACTGTAATACTGCCCCCTATGTACAAGAATATAGCTACTATAATATTGCTCCCTATGTACAAGAATATAACTACTATAATACTGCCCCCTATGTACAAGAATATAACTACTATAATACTGCCCCCTATGTACAAGAATATAACTATTATAATACTGCCCCCTATGTACTAGAATATAACTACTATAATACTGCTCCTATGTACAAGAATATAACTACTATAATACTGCTCCTATGTACAAGAATATAACTACTGTAATACTGCCCCCTATGTACAAGAATATAGCGACTATAATACTGTCTCCTATATACAAGAATATAACGACCATAATACTGTCCTCTATGTACAAGAATATAACTACTATAATACTGCCCCCTATGTACAAGAATTTTACTACTATAATACTGCTTCCTATGTACAAGAATATAACTACTATAATACTGCCCCATACGTACAAGAATATAACTACTATAATACTGCTCCCTATGTACTAGAATATAGCTACTATAATACTATTTCTATGTACCAGAATATAACTACTGTGATACTGCCCCCTATGTATAAGAATATCATTACTATAATACTGCCCCATACGTACAAGAATATAACTACTATAATACTGCCCCCTATGTACAAGAATATAACTACTATAATACTGCCCCCTATGTACAAGAATATAACTACTATAATACTGCCCCTATGTACAAGAATATAACTACTATAACACTGCCCACTATGTACAAGAATATAACTACTATAATACTGCCCCCTATGTACAAGAATATAACTACTATAATACTGCCTCCTGTGTACAAGAATATAACTACTATCATACTGCTCCTATGTACAAGAATATAGCTACTATAATACTATTTCTATGTACCAGAATATAACTACTGTGATACTGCCCCCTATGTATAAGAATATCATTACTATAATACTGCCCCATACGTACAAGAATATAACTACTATAATACTGCCCCCTATGTACAAGAATATAACTACTATAATACTGCCCCTATGTACAAGAATATAACTACTATAACACTGCCCACTATGTACAAGAATATAACTACTATAATACTGCCCCCTATGTACAAGAATATGATTACTGTAATACTGCCCCCTATGTACAAGAATATAGCTACTATAATACTGTCTCCTATGTACAAGAATATAACTACACTAATACTTTCTCCTATGTACAAGAATATATCGACTATAATACTGCTCCCTATCTACAAGAATATAACTACTATAATACTGCCCCCTATGTACCAGAATATAACTACTATAATACTGCCCCCTATGTACAAGTATATAACTACTGTAATACTGCTCCCTATGTACAAGAATATAACTACTATAATACTGCCCCTATGTACAAGTATATAACTACTATAATACTGCTCCCTATCTACAAGAATATATCTACTATAATACTGCTCCTATGTAGAAGAATATAACTACTATAATACTGCTCCCTATGTGCAAGAATATAACTACTATAGTACTGCCTCCTATGTACAAGAATATAACTACTATAATACTGCCCCCTATATACAAGAATATAACTACTATAATACTGCCCCCTATGTACAAGAATATAACTACTATAATACTGCCCCCTATGTACAAGAATATAACTACTATAATACTGCCCCCTATGTACAAGAATATAACTATTATAATACTGCCCCCTATGTACTAGAATATAACTACTATAATACTGCTCCTATGTACAAGAATATAACTACTATAATACTGCTCCTATGTACAAGAATATAACTACTGTAATACTGCCCCCTATGTACAAGAATATAGCGACTATAATACTGTCTCCTATATACAAGAATATAACTACCATAATACTGTCCTCTATGTACAAGAATATAACTACTATAATACTGCCCCCTATGTACAAGAATATAACTACTATAATACTGCCCCCTATGTACAAGAATATAACTACTATAATACTGCCCCCTATGTACAAGAATATAACTATTATAATACTGCCCCCTATGTACTAGAGTATAACTACTATAATACTGCTCCTATGTACAAGAATATAACTACTATAATACTGCCCCCTATGTACCAGAATATAACTACTATAATACTGCCCCCTATGTACAAGTATATAACTACTATAATACTGCTCCCTATGTACAAGAATATAACTACTATAATACTGCCCCTATGTACAAGAATATAACTACTATAATAGTGCCCCCTATGTACAAGTATATAACTACTATAATACTGCTCCCTATCTACAAGAATATAACTACTATAATACTGCTCCTATGTAGAAGAATATAACTATTATAATACTGCTCCCTATGTGCAAGAATATAACTACTATAGTACTGCCTCCTATGTACAAGAATATAACTACTATAATACTGCCCCCTATATACAAGAATATAACTACTATAATACTGCCCCCTATGTACAAGAATATAACTACTATAATACTGCCCCCTATGTACAAGAATATAACTATTATAATACTGCCCCCTATGTACTAGAGTATAACTACTATAATACTGCTCCTATGTACAAGAATATAACTACTATAATACTGCCCCATACGTACAAGAATATAACTACTATAATACTGCCCCTATGTACAAGAATATAACTACTATAACACTGCCTACTATGTACAAGAATATAACTACTATAATACTGCCCCCTATGTACAAGAATATGACTACTGTAATACTGCCCCCTATGTACAAGAATATAGCTACTATAATACTGTCTCCTATGTACAAGAATATAACTACACTAATACTTTCTCCTATGTACAAGAATATATCGACTATAATACTGCTCCCTATCTACAAGAATATAACTACTATAATACTGCTCCTATGTAGAAGAATATAACTATTATAATACTGCTCCCTATGTGTAAGAATATAACTACTATATTATTGCCCCCTATGTACAAGAATATGACTACTATAATACTGCTCCTATGTACAAGAATATGACAACTATAATACTGCTCCTATGTTCAAGAATTTAACTACTATAATACTGCTCCTATGTAGAAGAATATAACTACTATAATACTGCCCCCTATGCACAAGAATGTAACTACTATAATACTGCCTCCTATGTACAAGAATATAGCGACTATAATAGTGTCTCCTATGTACAAGAATATATCAACTATAATACTGCCCCCTATGTACAAGATTATAACTACTATAATACTGCCCCCTATGTACAAGAATATAGCGACTATAAAAGTGTCTCCTATGTACAAGAATATATCAACTATAATACTGCCCCCTATGTACAAGATTATAACTACTATAATACTGCCCCCTATGTACAAGAATATCATTACTATAATACTGCCCCATACGTACAAGAATATAACTACTATAATACTGCCCCCTATGTACAAGAATATAACTACTATAATACTGCCCCTATGTACAAGAATATAACTACTATAATACTGCCCCCTATGTACAAGAATATAACTACTATAACACTGCCCACTATGTACAAGAATATAACTACTATAATACTGCCCCCTATGTACAAGAATATGACTACTGTAATACTGCCCCCTATGTACAAGAATATAGCTACTATAATACTGCTCCCTATGTACAAGAATATAACTACTATAATACTGCCCCCTATGTACAAGAATATAACTACTATAATACTGCCCCCTATGTACAAGAATATAACTATTATAATACTGCCCCCTATGTACTAGAATATAACTACTATAATACTGCTCCTATGTACAAGAATATAACTACTATAATACTGCTCCTATGTACAAGAATATAACTACTGTAATACTGCCCCCTATGTACAAGAATATAGCGACTATAATACTGTCTCCTATATACAAGAATATAACGACCATAATACTGTCCTCTATGTACAAGAATATAACTACTATAATACTGCCCCCTATGTACAAGAATTTTACTACTATAATACTGCTTCCTATGTACAAGAATATAACTACTATAATACTGCCCCATACGTACAAGAATATAACTACTATAATACTGCTCCCTATGTACTAGAATATAGCTACTATAATACTATTTCTATGTACCAGAATATAACTACTGTGATACTGCCCCCTATGTATAAGAATATCATTACTATAATACTGCCCCATACGTACAAGAATATAACTACTATAATACTGCCCCCTATGTACAAGAATATAACTACTATAATACTGCCCCCTATGTACAAGAATATAACTACTATAATACTGCCCCTATGTACAAGAATATAACTACTATAACACTGCCCACTATGTACAAGAATATAACTACTATAATACTGCCCCCTATGTACAAGAATATAACTACTATAATACTGCCTCCTGTGTACAAGAATATAACTACTATCATACTGCTCCTATGTACAAGAATATAGCTACTATAATACTATTTCTATGTACCAGAATATAACTACTGTGATACTGCCCCCTATGTATAAGAATATCATTACTATAATACTGCCCCATACGTACAAGAATATAACTACTATAATACTGCCCCCTATGTACAAGAATATAACTACTATAATACTGCCCCTATGTACAAGAATATAACTACTATAACACTGCCCACTATGTACAAGAATATAACTACTATAATACTGCCCCCTATGTACAAGAATATGATTACTGTAATACTGCCCCCTATGTACAAGAATATAGCTACTATAATACTGTCTCCTATGTACAAGAATATAACTACACTAATACTTTCTCCTATGTACAAGAATATATCGACTATAATACTGCTCCCTATCTACAAGAATATAACTACTATAATACTGCCCCCTATGTACCAGAATATAACTACTATAATACTGCCCCCTATGTACAAGTATATAACTACTGTAATACTGCTCCCTATGTACAAGAATATAACTACTATAATACTGCCCCTATGTACAAGTATATAACTACTATAATACTGCTCCCTATCTACAAGAATATATCTACTATAATACTGCTCCTATGTAGAAGAATATAACTACTATAATACTGCTCCCTATGTGCAAGAATATAACTACTATAGTACTGCCTCCTATGTACAAGAATATAACTACTATAATACTGCCCCCTATATACAAGAATATAACTACTATAATACTGCCCCCTATGTACAAGAATATAACTACTATAATACTGCCCCCTATGTACAAGAATATAACTACTATAATACTGCCCCCTATGTACAAGAATATAACTATTATAATACTGCCCCCTATGTACTAGAATATAACTACTATAATACTGCTCCTATGTACAAGAATATAACTACTATAATACTGCTCCTATGTACAAGAATATAACTACTGTAATACTGCCCCCTATGTACAAGAATATAGCGACTATAATACTGTCTCCTATATACAAGAATATAACTACCATAATACTGTCCTCTATGTACAAGAATATAACTACTATAATACTGCCCCCTATGTACAAGAATTTTACTACTATAATACTGCTTCCTATGTACAAGAATATAACTACTATAATACTGCCCCATACGTACAAGAATATAACTACTATAATACTGCTCCCTATGTACAAGAATATAACTACTATAATACTGCTCCTATGTACAAGAATATAGCTACTGTAATACTATTTCTATGTACCAGAATATAACTACTGTGATACTGCCCCCTATGTATAAGAATATCATTACTATAATACTGCCCCATACGTACAAGAATATAACTACTATAATACTGCCCCCTATGTACAAGAATATAACTACTATAATACTGCCCCCTATGTACAAGAATATAACTACTATAATACTGCCCCTATGTACAAGAATATAACTACTATAACACTGCCCACTATGTACAAGAATATAACTACTATAATACTGCCCCCTATGTACAAGAATATAACTACTATAATACTGCCCCCTATGTACAAGAATATAACTACTATAATACTGCCCCTATGTACAAGAATATAACTACTATAACACTGCCCACTATGTACAAGAATATAACTACTATAATACTGCCCCCTATGTACAAGAATATGACTACTGTAATACTGCCCCCTATGTACAAGAATATAGCTACTATAATACTGTCTCCTATGTACAAGAATATAACTACACTAATACTTTCTCCTATGTACAAGAATATATCGACTATAATACTGCTCCCTATCTACAAGAATATAACTACTATAATACTGCTCCTATGTAGAAGAATATAACTATTATAATACTGCTCCCTATGTGTAAGAATATAACTACTATATTATTGCCCCCTATGTACAAGAATATGACTACTATAATACTGCTCCTATGTACAAGAATATGACAACTATAATACTGCTCCTATGTTCAAGAATTTAACTACTATAATACTGCTCCTATGTAGAAGAATATAACTACTATAATACTGCCCCCTATGCACAAGAATGTAACTACTATAATACTGCCTCCTATGTACAAGAATATAGCGACTATAATAGTGTCTCCTATGTACAAGAATATATCAACTATAATACTGCCCCCTATGTACAAGATTATAACTACTAAAATACTGCCCCCTATGTACAAGTATATAACTACTATAATACTGCTCCCTATGTACAAGAATATAACTACTATAATACTGCCCCTATGTACAAGAATATAACTACTATAATAGTGCCCCCTATGTACAAGTATATAACTACTATAATACTGCTCCCTATCTACAAGAATATAACTACTATAATACTGCTCCTATGTAGAAGAATATAACTATTATAATACTGCTCCCTATGTGCAAGAATATAACTACTATAGTACTGCCTCCTATGTACAAGAATATAACTACTATAATACTGCCCCCTATATACAAGAATATAACTACTATAATACTGCCCCCTATGTACAAGAATATAACTACTATAATACTGCCCCCTATGTACAAGAATATAACTATTATAATACTGCCCCCTATGTACTAGAGTATAACTACTATAATACTGCTCCTATGTACAAGAATATAACTACTATAATACTGCCCCATACGTACAAGAATATAACTACTATAATACTGCCCCTATGTACAAGAATATAACTACTATAACACTGCCTACTATGTACAAGAATATAACTACTATAATACTGCCCCCTATGTACAAGAATATGACTACTGTAATACTGCCCCCTATGTACAAGAATATAGCTACTATAATACTGTCTCCTATGTACAAGAATATAACTACACTAATACTTTCTCCTATGTACAAGAATATATCGACTATAATACTGCTCCCTATCTACAAGAATATAACTACTATAATACTGCTCCTATGTAGAAGAATATAACTATTATAATACTGCTCCCTATGTGTAAGAATATAACTACTATATTATTGCCCCCTATGTACAAGAATATGACTACTATAATACTGCTCCTATGTACAAGAATATGACAACTATAATACTGCTCCTATGTTCAAGAATTTAACTACTATAATACTGCTCCTATGTAGAAGAATATAACTACTATAATACTGCCCCCTATGCACAAGAATGTAACTACTATAATACTGCCTCCTATGTACAAGAATATAGCGACTATAATAGTGTCTCCTATGTACAAGAATATATCAACTATAATACTGCCCCCTATGTACAAGATTATAACTACTATAATACTGCCCCCTATGTACAAGAATATAACTACTATAATACTGCTCCCTATGTACAAGAATATAACTACTATAATACTGCCCCCTATGTACCAGAATATAACTACTATAATACTGCCCCCTATGTACAAGTATATAACTACTATAATACTGCTCCCTATGTACAAGAATATAACTACTATAATACTGCCCCTATGTACAAGAATATAACTACTATAATAGTGCCCCCTATGTACAAGTATATAACTACTATAATACTGCTCCCTATCTACAAGAATATAACTACTATAATACTGCCCCTATGTACAAGAATATAACTACTATAATAGTGCCCCCTATGTACAAGTATATAACTACTATAATACTGCTCCCTATCTACAAGAATATAACTACTATAATACTGCTCCTATGTAGAAGAATATAACTATTATAATACTGCTCCCTATGTGCAAGAATATAACTACTATAGTACTGCCTCCTATGTACAAGAATATAACTACTATAATACTGCCCCCTATATACAAGAATATAACTACTATAATACTGCCCCCTATGTACAAGAATATAACTACTATAATACTGCCCCCTATGTACAAGAATATAACTATTATAATACTGCCCCCTATGTACTAGAGTATAACTACTATAATACTGCTCCTATGTACAAGAATATAACTACTATAATACTGCCCCATACGTACAAGAATATAACTACTATAATACTGCCCCTATGTACAAGAATATAACTACTATAACACTGCCTACTATGTACAAGAATATAACTACTATAATACTGCCCCCTATGTACAAGAATATGACTACTGTAATACTGCCCCCTATGTACAAGAATATAGCTACTATAATACTGTCTCCTATGTACAAGAATATAACTACACTAATACTTTCTCCTATGTACAAGAATATATCGACTATAATACTGCTCCCTATCTACAAGAATATAACTACTATAATACTGCTCCTATGTAGAAGAATATAACTATTATAATACTGCTCCCTATGTGTAAGAATATAACTACTATATTATTGCCCCCTATGTACAAGAATATGACTACTATAATACTGCTCCTATGTACAAGAATATGACAACTATAATACTGCTCCTATGTTCAAGAATTTAACTACTATAATACTGCTCCTATGTAGAAGAATATAACTACTATAATACTGCCCCCTATGCACAAGAATGTAACTACTATAATACTGCCTCCTATGTACAAGAATATAGCGACTATAATAGTGTCTCCTATGTACAAGAATATATCAACTATAATACTGCCCCCTATGTACAAGATTATAACTACTATAATACTGCCCCCTATGTACAAGAATATAACTACTATAATACTGCTCCCTATGTACAAGAATATAACTACTATAATACTGCCCCCTATGTACCAGAATATAACTACTATAATACTGCCCCCTATGTACAAGTATATAACTACTATAATACTGCTCCCTATGTACAAGAATATAACTACTATAATACTGCCCCTATGTACAAGAATATAACTACTATAATAGTGCCCCCTATGTACAAGTATATAACTACTATAATACTGCTCCCTATCTACAAGAATATAACTACTATAATACTGCTCCTATGTAGAAGAATATAACTATTATAATACTGCTCCCTATGTGCAAGAATATAACTACTATAGTACTGCCTCCTATGTACAAGAATATAACTACTATAATACTGCCCCCTATATACAAGAATATAACTACTATAATACTGCCCCCTATGTACAAGAATATAACTACTATAATACTGCCCCCTATGTACAAGAATATAACTATTATAATACTGCCCCCTATGTACTAGAGTATAACTACTATAATACTGCTCCTATGTACAAGAATATAACTACTATAATACTGCCCCATACGTACAAGAATATAACTACTATAATACTGCCCCCTATGTACAAGAATATAACTACTATAATACTGCCCCCTATGTACAAGAATATAACTACTATAATACTGCCCCTATGTACAAGAATATAACTACTATAACACTGCCCACTATGTACAAGAATATAACTACTATAATACTGCCCCCTATGTACAAGAATATGACTACTATAATACTGCCCCCTATGTACAAGAATATAACTACTGTAATACTGCCCCCTATGTACAAGAATATAGCTACTATAATACTGCTCCCTATGTACAAGAATATAACTACTATAATACTGCTCCTATGTACAAGAATATAGCTACTATAATACTATTTCTATGTACCAGAATATAACTACTGTGATATTGCCCCCTATGTATAAGAATATCATTACTATAATACTGCCCCATACGTACAAGAATATAACTACTATAATACTGCCCCCTATGTACAAGAATATAACTACTATAATACTGCCCCCTATGTACAAGAATATAACTACTATAATACTGCCCCGTATGTACAAGAATGTAACTACTATAATACTGCCCCCTATGTACAAGAATATAACTACTATAATACTGCCCTCTATGTACAATAATATAACTGCTATAATACTGCCCACTATGTACAAGAATATAACTACTATTATACTGCCCCCTATGTACAAGAATATAACTACTATAATACTGCCTCCTGTGTACAAGAATATAACTACTATAATACTGCTCCCTATGTACAAGAATATAACTACTATAATACTGCTCCTATGTACAATAATATAACTACTATAATACTGCCCCCTATGTACAAGAACATAAGTACTATAATACTGTCTCCTATGTACAAGAATATAGCGAATATAATACTGCCCCCTATGTTCAGGACAGGGCAGTAAACACAGGACTGTGATGACTTTTTCAACTATATATATATACCGGCCTCACAAAAATAAGGTAAAGTGAAGGTGCTAAACCTTAAACTGAGGCACTTGCACTATAATAAAAGAGTATAAGGTAATAGTAACGTTGGGTTTTATAGACACGAGCAGATAGCATTTTAACATTTGGCTCGAGCACTGAACCCTAAGCAGTCTTTGTATGTGATACATCAGTAGCCAACAACCCGTGACTGCTCTTCACTCGTATGAGCTTCTCCGGGAATGATTCATGCAGGAGACATGGCAGGTGTCCATTTTATAGAGTCATTCAATCGGAAAGCATAAATGTTCTGGGGTTTGGAGCCCACCGTAATAATCTGCTGTGTGCAGCCCTCTCTGGGGGTCTTCCTTCTATATCTTTACCCTTTCAACCCCACACTAAACAATAAAAAAAAAATTCCTGTTCCCATTTCCGTGAAAATTCTTTCAGGATTTGCGGGGGTGATAGGTATTTGAGTTATAATTACTGAGCGGAAAGACACAGCAGATGTATTTCAATTGGAAATCTATGTAAAAGGCACTAAAGCAGCAGGAATTGGTACATTATAATACTCCCCCGTTATTAAGAGGACGGGAAAAAAATGTTAACGAGAAGCATCCTCCAATGATACATTGTAGCGGGCGTCGGAACTTGGAATACTCACCCAGGTGCAGACTCCATCAACACTTTTTGGGGGTATTCAACCCCTCCCGCCTTATACATGAGAACAGGAGTTGCTAATATGACCCCATAAGAGTTAAATATCACCCCCCGTTAGATATGGAGGGCCATGATGTTGGTAATTATCTCCAGGTTTTTATTCAGGCACAGATCCAAAAATTCCGGTTGCCCACCCGGCCCCGCTCTCTGCCACTCTCCGCCCCCACCCCTAAGGTGCCTCCTTCTTCTAGCAAAGCTAATTATTCTACAACAAAAGGCTTATTGCGATGAATAAACCGTAAGCCAGATGTACTACGCGATTCCGGGGAATTCAAAAACTCTCCAGTGACAATAAAGGAAACTTCAGTTTAAAGAAAAAAAAAGTTCCACCATATTTGCTCAAACTAACTATGATGAAAGGCAATGAAGGCACGGGCTTTCCGTGTAGGTATCAATATAAATATTACTGGAAGGTCAATTAATATGTAAATTAACTCCTCCATTTAATTAGCTATTTAACTATTTTCTGAAGCATGGACATATTAAATCATGCTTAAAGACCCCTCTAACTAGCCTCATGACGATAGCACTAGGGAGTCGCAGGATCATAAAGCATCGACTTGACCTATAAAGAGCCCGGAGTCTGCTAATTCTATCTCAGGCTAATTTTATTACTTGCATAAAATAACCATAGTGCAGCTTTGTGGCTGTAAAGAGGATATGGGTAATAAAATTGGCGCTGAAAAGCATCTGAGATATCCTCTTTACCTGTGTCCTCATTTAATATTCTATTATTCTTTGCAGAATACCAGGCCCATGCAAAAGATAAATGACCTTATTACATTAAATAATTTGTGAGGATATTAACCGTTAATCACACATAAACAGCATTTAAAAGGTATTGATTTTCCGCACTCTCAACAGCTTGTAAAATTTATATCCAATAACAAGATAATAGATAATCAGATGAAATATACCGGTCATTCAGGGGACAAAGAGAGGTAACGTCGGTATATAGGGGTCACATTCGAAGACAAAGTAACACAAAGGGGGAAGGAATGAAGGAAAACTTGGTAAGGTCGCCTGGAATCCATTGTAGTTGATGGTGAACTCCCCTATTGGGGTGCTTTGGTATAGTCCATGTCACACTGAAGGGTGCACATTGGATCTCTTCATTGCATGATGAAGAGGGGAGTCAACTTTAATTGTTTTTGTAGTGGTGATGTCATGAGCAATTAGTAGCTATTGGATATAGTATTGTGAATGCATTATTGTTGTTAGGGTACGCATTCGCTCATCGTCTCCTGTAGGTGGCGCTAGTGCTATTGCTCCCTGTGTTCTGTCATTCTCACAAGCCTGATGAAGAGGCCTAGTAGTGTTGAAAGGTTGCATGTATAATTTTTCTAGTTAGCCAATAAAGGTATTGCCTCTATAATACTTTTGTTTTTATATACAAGAGTATGTAACATCGTGTGCTTGCAGAAAATAAAAATAATAATAATATATATACACATGCATTTATTTGTTGTGTAGTATATACAATATTGTATTAAGTCCAACAGATAAATAATTACTTTCCATACAAAATAATGTATGCATGTACCTATATCTGAAGGTCTGTATACAGTGAGCTTCCTCTAGCGGTGGACGTATAAATCTTTACAAAGTGAGCTCCCTCTAGGGGTGACTCTTTAAATCTGTATACAGTGAGCTCCCTCAAGCGTTAGCAGTATAAGTCTGTATACAGTGAGTTACCCCAAGTGGTTGTCGTATAAGTATTTACACAGTGAGCTACCTCTAGTGGTGATTCTATAAATCTGTATACAGTGAGCTCCCTCTAGTGGTGGCTGTAAAAGTCTGTATACAGTGAGCTTTTCTTAGTGGTGGCCATATAAGTATTTACACAGTGAGCTCCCTCTAGTGGTGACTCTATAAGGGCTTAGTCAGACGGGCGTTTTTTGCCGCGATTTGCGCATGCGCATGCGTCCGGCGATTTTTTAAAACCATTGCTTCGCAATGGTATCGGACACATGAGCGCTTTTTATGCGCTCGTCCGAAAAATTATAGAACAAAAAATCGCAGATCGCACCTATCTGCGATCTGCGATTCCTGTTCGCTTCTGTATATGCGCTCAATGGGGCCGGCGGCAGCAGCGCCGACCCCATTGAGAACATATAGAAGACAAATCATTCTTCTCTGCCACAGCTGTAACAGCTGTGGCAGAGAAGAACGATGTTTGCCCATTGAATTCAATGGAGCGGCAATACAGCAGCTCCATTGAAAGCAATGGGCTGCCGGCATGCGCGGGGTTAATTGTCGGGAAGGGGTTAAATATATAAACCCTTCCCTGCAATTCATGCTAAAATGTGTTAAAATAAAAAAAAATTGTATACTCACCTTTCCGCTGCAGCCGGAGTCCAGCCGCGGCCGCTGTCAGTTCTCCTGAACTGCTTCTCGGCACTATTCAGCCGGCGGGGCTTTAAAATCCCCGCCTGCTGAATGATCTGCTCTGATTGGTCACAGCCTGACCAATCAGAGGCCGGTTTCACTCACACACCCATTCATGAATTCATGAATGGGTGAGTGACTGCTGCCTCTCAGCGCTGAGCCAATCAGGGGCAGGTCTGACTCACATCCATTCATGAATTCATGAATGGGTGTGAGTGAGGCATGCCTCTGATTGGCTCAGCGCTGAGCCAATCAGGGGGCAGGTCTGACTCACACCCCCTTCACACCCACTGCAGGACGGCTGCCCGGAGCTGCAGGCAGAAGGTGAGAAGGCAATTTTTTTTTATTTTAACACATTTTAGGATGGATTGCAGGTAACGGCTTATATATTTAAGCCCTTACCGACAATTCATCCCGGGCTCGCCCGCAGCGCATTGCTTTCAATGGAGACGGCTGTATTGCCGTCTCCATTGAATGCAATGCGCTGGACAGCTCCGGCCCGTTTCTAATGAAACGCGGCTAGGAGCAGATTTTCGGGCGATTTGCGGGCGACTTGCGCGCACCGGTCACGCGATTTGCGGATGCGCATCCGTCATGCGATCCGCAAATCGCGGCAAAAAACGCCCGTCTGACTAAGCCCTTAAATCTGTATACAGTGAGCTCCCTCTAGAAGTGGCTGTAAAAGTCTGTATACAGTGAGCTTCTCCTAGTGGTGGTCATATAAGTATTTCCACAGTGAGCTCCCTTTAGTGGTGGCAGTAAAAGTCTGCATACAATGAAGTCCCCCTAGCCGTATAAGTATTTACACAGTGAGCTCCCTCTAGTGGCAGTATAAATCTGTATACAGTAAGCTCCCCCTAGTGGTGGCCATAAAAATCTTTACATAGTGAGATCTCTCTATTGGTGACTATATAAATCTGTATACACTGAGCTCCCCATAGGAGTGCCCATATAAGTATTTACAAAGTGCGCTCCCTCTAGTGGTGACTGTATAAAACTGAATACAATGAGCTCCCACTAGTGGTGGCTGTATAAGTTTCTACACAGTGAGTGCCCTCTAGTGGTGGTTGTATAACGTTTAATGCAGGGAGCTAACCCTAGTGGTGACTGTATAACTCTGCATACACTATAGCTCTCTCTAGTGCTGGCCATATAAGTTGTTATACAGTGAGCCCCCTATAATGGGAGCTGTATAACTCTGTATGCAGGGAGCTCCCTCTAGTGGAAGCTATATAAATCTATATACTGTGAGCTCTATCTATTGCTGACTGTATTAATCTGTATACATTGAGCTCCAACTAGTGGTGACTATAAATTTTTCTGCATTGAGTTCCCTCTACTGGAGGCTATAAATCTCTATGTAGTGAGCTCTGCCTAGTGGCTATATAAATATATATATATATACAGTAAGCTCCAGCTTGTGGTGACTGTATAAATCTGTATGCAGAAAACTCCCCCTAGTGGTAACTAAACATATCTGTATGCTGTGAGCTCCAACTAGTGGTGGCTGTAGAAAACTGTATATAGGGAACTCCCCCTAGTGGTGACTGTAGAAATAATAGACTTGCACCAAGCTTTCTGCATTTTCTGTCATCCAAATTAATATGTTTGTCTGACACAAGGAGACTACACCCATTCCATAGTGACCTCTTTTTTTTACGTCTACCAAGTGCGGTATAAAAAGTGCCATTTTTCTTTACGCAATGATTTGTGACAATTTTGATGTCATTTATGCAAAAAACTAGCATAAATACACTTATAAATATGGGCCAAAAAGTAAAAGTGATCCTCCGAGCTTGGAGGAACAAACCACTTCTCTGACTATTTGATGCAGACTGTATATAGTACATGCTGTTCCGACTGGACAGCACTGCTCATCTGGAGAGCAATGATCAAGGCAGGTGTAGTGTTAAGACACATTGTACATCAGGTAGTCAGAGAAGCTGATGCGGCCATTTTTGTTTGACCAGTGCCGGAGAGTCACTTTAATCAGGGAGCTTTCAGTTCTTTCTACCTTCTCTCCATCTGTGCTTCAATATGTAGAGCAGTATATTCGGGGCCATATTTATCATCTGGCTTGCACCAAAACTGTATCATGAAGAAAGTTACAATTTTGGTGTTAGTGACAAAATAGTGAGTTTTTGAAGGTTTATGCTGGTACCTGTCCCTTTAAAAAAAAAAAAAGTGTGTAGGGATTAGCACTAGAGGACGGGGCCAGAAACTGACATAAATTACAGCTGAAAAATAGTCATCTCCAAAGCCACATAGATTTCAAATTTGGTGCATGTTGACCCCGTAGATGTGAAATATGTCTTAAGAGGCTTGTGCCTCATAACACATTTTTGTGCAATTCCCGCCAAATGACATATGAACCTTCTTTAGATGTTTTGTTTGCAATAGAGAACAATCAGGATTGTTCAGGCTCCTAGTTAAGGGCTATTCCCATCTGGGGAATTCTATTTCAATGTCTTTAAAAAATTGCTAAACTTACCCATAAGATGTCTACTTTCAAAATGCTCCATTTTCCAGATATTGCAACTCTTGATTCCTCTGCCCTCTGATAGTTTACTGCTCATTGCCAGAGAAGTCGACCACCTCGTCTGTGGAAAAAAATAGTGGAGCACAACAGTAGCTGGTGGCCGGGCCTAAAGTTAATTCACTTGTGATTCTGAGATAGCAGGTCCGAAGTTTTAGATGAAAGACATGCGCAAGCGCCATCCTCCTCTGCTATTTCCATAGAAGAGGTGGTCTGTTTCCCAACAACCACTGGGCAGAGGAATCAACATCTGTGGAACGGAGCATTTTGGAAAAAAAAACATCCTATGCTCCAGTTCATTGTCATGTGATTTCAAACACACTGAAATAGGATTCCCGAGATGGGAAAGCCTTTTTAACTAGACTCCACCCCCAACAAAAGACACCAATCACACAATTACATTGTTAGTTGGAGGTCATCCAACCTACTATGATTTTATTAGCAAAACATTAACATCCTATATCCGGTCACAGCTACCTGGCAGCAGAGTACAACTGGTGGCCAAAACTCCATGACCACCACCGGTGTAAACGTGGAATTTTATGAAAAAAATAACAAAGTTTAAAAAGTATCATTTTTTACATTTTCTTTCTTTCCAAAAATCGACAATTTTTTTCATCTGCAAATTTACTTATCAAATTGAAAAAAAAGTATATGCAGACAACAGGGCACTGAAAGAGGTACATAATTAAAAAATGGCGGTCACCTGACCCTACCCCAGCCAATCACAGGCTGGGCCTTCTGTCTTCTTCCTATACACAGCATGGTGCCAAATCTAGACGGCAACAAAGAAAGAAGAAAGAGAAGATGTTTTGTGCTCCGCACAACCCACAGAATCTCCCGCCTCCACCCATCGTATGGAAACACAAAGAAAAAATATTATTATGTTACTACCCAACCATTGTTGTTAGAAAAGCTGTTTATAAATATTCTTCGTGTTTTCTAGAATGGAAGGAATCACCCTGCCATTTTATTACTGCCAGGAATCAGTCACTAAAGAATACATTACCCAAAAAAAAAAAAGACAAATAAAACAGCCCGAAACGCGTGCAATTCTGCTTTTTTTATTATTAATCTTTATGTTTACTAAGCGTTACAGACAATCTACATTATATGCGCAAATTGCTTTACATGGCGCGCTCCCAGGAACACTATATCTGTGTTAATTCCTCTCAGTGCAGTTGCTTTACATATTAAGCAGCCGGGGCCTGATGGGCGATGGCAGATTCACTGACACTGTCTGACCCGATCTGACAACTTGAATTGAAATTGGAAATCTTGCTTTTTAGCTTCTGTGGCTTTAACAGCGGCGAAGCTTTGAGCTGGGAATCAATTCTCCGTGTTTACAGACCATTTCACAGGCCTTTACCTGAAACATCACTTGTGTCAGTGCCATAAATATGTTGCTGTATATAATGCTTGAATTAGCATAATGAATTCCGCACAGCTTTCCAAGCACACGATGAAGAAATGTCAACACGTTCCCTTCTCTTAAGCAATTAAGAACCATTATGCCGCCTCAGTGAAAATTTCGTCAAGGTTACAGACAAGCCCGGCACCCCAGAAGCCTTTCCATTTTTTTTTTTCATTCCGAGTTTACGAAATGAACCATAGAAATTGAAATGTTAGTAAACAGTAGAGGCCGAGTGAGATATTTTGGCATCAGGTTTAATCAGAACGCGTGTTGCGTTCACAAGTCAAAGTTCTTGGAGGCCGATATTTTAGGAAGAGCCGTTTACGGTACATGCCAAGGAAGTAATATCTTGTGTCAACTTTTAAATTGCATGATGGGCACAAAATATTATTGCACTTTAGCTTTCGGAGAGGACAGCCAAAATGACCACAGGGAAGTGAGATTGTTGTATGGGAAAAATACACGCATGATCAAACCTCCCTCAACTCTTTAGAATCTAACTTTATTTCATACATTTAAGGATCATTATCAGGAAAACATGAGATGTGGTAATTGGTTGGAGGAGCCAGAATTTTATCATTTAATTCCGCCACTAGAGGGAGCTCACTACATACATCTGTATACAAGTCACAGTAAAATCAATGGAAGTAATATATTTATTTGTAGAGAGCTCCCTCTAGTGTCTGCCCACATGCCTTAAAAGAAAAAAATACACGCATGATCAAACCTTCCTCAACTCTTTTATACCTCTTTAGAATCTAACTTTATTTCATATATTTAAGAATCATTATCAGGAAACTAGAGTTGTGGTAATTGGAAGGAAATTATAAAATTCTGGCTACTTCAGCCACCACTAGAGGGAGCTCACTTCATGCATCTGTATACAATTCACAGTGAAATCAATGGAAGCAATATACATATGTACAGAGCTCCCTCTAGTGTCTGCCAACATCCTTTACAAGAGACGTGTCTACATTCTTCAGAAGGTCACCTTTAGTTTGGGAGACTCTCATATGATACAAGAGAGTAGGGGTTGTATGGATAATTGTTTTCTTGCTCACCAACACATGTACCCATCCAGAACTGGCGGGGGGGGGCAGACTTTTTATAGCCCCTCCTCCTAATTTGTCTGCACCAGCCTTGTATGGTGCAAAAGTTGTTCAATAACTTGTCAAGGTCAGTGAAGCAGTAGAACATTTGACGGAGGTCTCAGTGGGAAGAGTGTCTCACTCTCAATTTTCCAATAAGCCCCCACTATAAAAAGGGAATTTGATGGTGGGGAGGTTCATGCTGAGCCTGATGTTAAAAAGTTGCATTTTTTGCTGCAATTCTTTCTTACGCAAAAAAAGTTGCTATTTTCTGGATTTACATCATTCAAGACATTTTTTAAAATACTGGTTGGGAGGAGGAATACCATCCCCTCCATAACAGAGGATAGGTGATAAAAGTCTGATCAATAGAGTTCTCACCGATCCCAAGAACAGAGGTCCTGTGTCTTCCTCTTCTTCTTACTGCAGGCTTTCTGCACTCCCCTGCAGTGATGTGAGAGTGAACAGAGAAGCAGTTGCGCATGCGCTGCACCACTCCATTCATTTCAATGAGGCTGATGGAAATAGCTGAGTATAAGTGCTTGGCTATCTCCATCAACCCTATTGAAGCTGAACGTAGCAGCACTGCACATGCTTGATCGCCACTCCTCACTGCGGGGGCATCAATGAAGAGGAGAAGAAGAAGCGGGACTCCCATTCTCTTGATCAGTGGGGGTCTCAGCAGTGAGACCTCCACCAATCAAATGTTTATCATCTTTAAAGTGACTCCCCATTTTTGTGGCAGATTTTTTTCCTGGGACCAAAATAGGGGGATATATATTACCTGGTGTTGTTCTTATCTGCTGATGCCCTCCCATTTGATAGTTCGGAATCCTGTTTCCAGCTCTCCAAATGGCCACTGCAATTCTGTATATCTGTCTGATTGGCCAGCACTGGTCGCGTAAGCAGTGTTGGCCAATCAGAGAGTATTTATAGTCTAACACTACCAATGCACTGTGGGAATTAAATAATATGAAGACTGCGTCGGCCATTTTGGATGGCTGAAAATGGGACCAAGAACCAGCAGACCAGAGGGGCAGTGGCACAAAAGACCAACAGCGGGGAGTGTAGCTGCTTCCTCCAGTCCTAGGACAAAATTTTGCCCCGAAACTAGAGGTTCTCTTCAAGTATAATTTATTCCACAAATTTACTCCAGCTCACAACTGCCTCAGATTCCTATATAAGTGCATGGACAGCCCAAAATGCACCAAATCTTCAAAAAGTTGTGCTCTCCTTCATACGTTAGGCACATTTTACTCCAACAGGGATTATATTGACACTAATGTAATGTAATGGTGTCTTGATAAATAAATTTCCCCCCTTTTTGAAACATTGTTACAGTCCATGAGCATTTCTTCCCCAAATGCCCCACGTTCCAGAAGTGAAGGTGTTAATATAGTGGGTCCGACAGCAGGTATTAATATGTGACAAGTCGTATTGGGTTTAACTAGGGCAGCCGCTTTTCATATTCATTTTGTGATCGCTCATATCTTCGAGGCCGGCCCGTGTTTTACACCAAAGACTGAAAAAATTTAAGAACTGTAAAATCTCTTTTACGAGAACTGGATATAAGAGATGAAATGTCGTATTTATCCTCTTCCTGAAGAGAATTTATAAGCACAGAAAGTTATTACTGCTAGACCAATAGTTATCATTTCCATGCAAAACATAAAAAGTGCATTTAAATTGACTAAACCAACTTTTTCCCTTTCAGATTGAACATCTTCTCCACCTCTCTGCTCATTATTATCCCCATATAATTCACCTTGAATATGGAGAATTAAACACGAGCCGCCTGTAACGGAGGCTTCTCAACGGCTTAAATGTCACTTGTTAAAGAGCATTTCACACACAAATAATATTTATAAATGGATGCTATTCGTATCCCTCCATAAATAATGTTCCCGCAAATTTCAGAACCACAATGCTTTGCAGCTAGGCACACCATTCAGGTTTTATTCCTCTATCACTGTTCTGCACTCCAAGCAAAACTGATACCTTATGTTTTGTTTAATGCAAATTTTGAGACTATATGAGAAAGAGATTCTCTATTTGGTGTTCATTAAATTCATGTGTTATGCTCTGCCCACCCAGGCCCCAAACTAGGAGCAATACAGTATATCAGATTTACAGAAAAGCTTTTTCTTAAATGACACTTTTAAAATACTATCTTCAGTGCCTGCGGATTATACAGCCACCAAGTAGTTGAATAAAGGGACAACTTAGGAATTATATAAATATTAAAATACTCCCCCCTATTAAAAGAATATAACTACAATAGTTCCCCTATGTGAAAGCATGTAACTATTATAATACTGCCCCCTATGTACAAGAATATAACTACTATAAAACTGCCTCCCATGTGCAAGAATATAACTACTATAATACTGCCCCCTATGCACAAAAATATAACTACTATAATACTGCCCCCTATGTACAAGAATATAACTACTATAATACTGCCCCCTATGTAGCAGAACATAACTACTATTATACTGTCTCCTATGTACCAGAATATAACTACTATACTACTGCCCCCTATGTACAAGTATATAACTACTATAATACTGCCCCCTATGTACAAGAATATAACTACTATAATACTGCCCACCATGTACAATAATATAACTACTATAATACTGCCCACTATGTACAGGAATATAACTACTATAATACTGCCCCCTATGTACAAGAATAAAACTACTATAATACTGCCCCCTATGTACAAGTATATAACTACTATAATACTGCCCCCTATGTACAAGAATATAACTACTATAATACTGCCCACCATGTACAATAATATAACTACTATAATACTGCCCACTATGTACAGGAATATAACTACTATAATACTGCCCCCTATGTACAAGAATAAAACTACTATAATACTGCCTCCTATGTACAAAAATATAACTACTATAATACTGCCCCCTATGTATGAGAATATAACTACTATAATACTGCCTCCTATGTACAACAATATAACTACTATAATACTGCCTCCTATGTACAAGAATATAACTAGTATAATACTGCCCCCTATGTAAAAGAATATAACTACTATTATACTGCCCAATGTGTACAGGGAAAAAACTACTATAATACTGCCTCCTATGTACGAGAATATAACTACTATAATACTGCCATCTATGAACAAGAATATAATTACTATATTACCGCCTCCCTATGTACAAGAATATAACTACTATAATACCGCTCCTATGTACAAAAATATAACTACTATAATACTGCCCCCTATGTATAAGAATATAACTACTATAATACTGCCTCCTATGTACAAGAATATAACTACTATAATACTGCCCCCTATGTACAAGAATAAAACTACTATAATAATGCCTCCTATGTACAACAATATAACTACTATAATACTGCCTCCTACATACAAGAATATAACTAGCATAATACTGCCCCCTATGTAAAAGAATATAACTAGTATTATACTGCCCCCTATGTACAGGGAAATAACTACTATAGTACTGCCTCCCATGTACGAGAATATAACTACTATAATACTGCCATCTATGTACAAGAATATAATCACTATATTACTGCCTTCCTATGTACAAGAATATAACGACTATAATACCGCTCCTATGTACAAGAATATAACTACTATAATACTGCCATCTATGTACAAGAATATAATTACTATATTACTGCCTCCCTATGTACAAGAATATAACTACTATATTACCGCTCCTAGGTAGAAGAATATAACTACTATATAACTGCCAACTATGTACAAGAATATAACTACTATAATACTGTCCCCTATGTAAAAGAATATAATTCTTATAATACTGACCCCTATGTACAAGAATATAACTGTTATAATACTGGTCCTATATACAAGACTATAACTACTATAATACTGCCTCCTATGTACAAGAATATAACTACTATAAGACTGCCCTCTATATACGAGAAAATCATGACTGTAAGACTACTTCCTATGTACAAGAATATAACTACTATAATACTGCCTCTTATCTACAAGAATATAACTACTGTAATACTGCCCCCTATGTACAGGAATATAACTACTATAATACTACCTCCTATGTACAAAAATATAACTAATATAATACTGCCTCCTATGTACACAAATATAACTACTATAATACTGCCTACTATGTACAAAAATATAACTACTATAATACTGCCCCCTATGTACAAGAATATAACTACTATAATACTGTTCCTATGTACAAGAATAGAACTACTGTAATACTGCCTCCTATGTACAAGAATATAACTACTATAATACCGCTCCTATGTACAAGAATATAACTACTATAATACTGCACCCTATGTACAAGAATGTAACTACTATAATACTGCCTCCTATGTACAAAAATATAACTACTATAATACTGCCTCCTATGCACAAGAATATAACTACTATAATACTGCCCCCTATGTACAAAATTAAAACTACTATAATAATGCCTCCTATGTACAACAATATAACTACTATAATACTGCCTCCTACATACAAGAATATAACTAGCATAATACTGCCCCCTATGTAAAAGAATATAACTACTATTATACTGCCCCCTATGTGCAGGGAAATAACTACTATAGTACTGCCTCCTATGTACGAGAATATAACTACTATAATACTGCTATCTATGTACAAGAATATAATTACTATATTACGGCCTTCCTATGTACAAGAATATAACTACTATAATACCGCTCCTATGTACAAGAATATAACTACTATAATAATGCACCCTATGTACAAGAATATAACTACTATAATACTGCCATCTATGTACAAGAATATAATTACTATATTACTGCCTCCCTATGTACAACAATATAACTACTATATTACCGCTCCTATGTAGAAGAATATAACTACTATATAACTGCCCACTATGTACAAGAATATAACTACTATAATACTGTCCCCTATGTAAAAGAATATAACTACTATAATACTGACCCCTATGTACACGAATATAACTATTATAATACTGCTCCTATGTACAAGAATATAACTACTATAATACTGCCTCCTATGTACAAGAATATAACTACTATAAGACTGCCCTCTTTATACGAGAAAATCAAGACTGTAAGACTGCCTCCTATGTACAAAAATATAACTACTATAATACTGCCTCTTATCTACAAGAATATAACTACTATAATACTGCCCCCTATGTACAGGAATATAACTACTATAATACTACCTCATATGTACAAAAATATAACTAATATAACACTGCCTCCTATGTACAAGAATATAACTACTATAATACTGCGTACTATGTACAAAAATATAACTACTATAATAATGCCCCCTATGTACAAGAATATAACTACTATAATACTGTTCCTATGTACAAGAATAGAACTACTGTAATACTGCCTCCTATGTACAAAAATATAACTAACATAATACTGCTCCTATGTACAAGCATATAACTACTATTATACTGCCCCCTATGTAAAGGAATATAACTACTATAATACTGCCTCCTATGTACAAGAATATAACTACTATAATACTGCCTGCTATGTGCAAGAATATAACTACTAAAATACTGCCATCTATGTACGAGTATATGACTACTATAATACTGCCTCCTATGTCCAAGAATATAACTACTATAATACTGCCCCCTATGTACAAGAATATAACTAGTATAATACTGCCTCCTATGTACAAGAATATACCTACTATAATACTGTTTCTATGTACAATAATATAATTACTATAATACTGACACCCATGTACAAGAATATAACTACTATAATACTGCCATCTATGTACAAGAATATAAATGCTATAATACTGCCCCCTATGTACAAGAATATAACTACTATAATACTACCTCCTATGTACAAGAATATAACTACTGTAATACTGCCCCCTATGTACAAGAATATAACAACTATAATACTGCCATCTATATACAAGAATATAACTACCATAATACTGCCCCCTATGTGCAAGAATATAACTACTATAATACTCCCGCTATGCACAAGAATATAACTACTATAATACTACCTGCTATGTACCAGAATATCCCTACTATAATACTGCCTCCTAAGTACAAGAATATATCTACTATAATACTGCCATCTGTATACAAGAATATACCTACTATAATACTGCCCCTTATGTGCAAGAATATAACTACTATACTATTCCCGCTATGTACAAGAATATAACTACTATAATACTGTCCCCTATGTACGAGAAATTAAATATTATAAGGCCTTAGTCACACGGGCGTTTTTTCACGCGATTTGCGCATCGCGTGACGGATGCTCATGCGCAAATCGCGTGACCGGCGCCGAAAAATCGGCCCAAAAATCGCCCGAAAATCTGCTCCTAGCCGCGTTTCATTAGAAACGGGCCGGAGCTGTCCAGCGCATTGCATTCAATGGAGCCGGCAATACAGCGGCTCCATTGAATGCAAGCGCTGCGGGCGAGTGTGGGATGAATTGTCGGGGAGGGGTTATTTAACCCCTTTCCTGCAATGCATCCTGAAAAGTGAAAAAATAAAAAAAAAGGATGTACTCACCAGCTCCCGGCAGCTGGAGATCCCGGCGGCCGGCCTGCAGTGGGTGTAAAGGAGGTGTGACTGAGATCAGCCTCTGATTGGCTCAGGCTGAGCCAATCAGGGGCCAGTCTGAGTCACACCCCTTCACACCCACTGCAGGACGGCCACCGGGATCTCCAGCTGCCGGGAGCTGGTGAGTACATCCTTTTTTTTTATTTTTTCACATTTAAGGATGCATTGCAGGAAAGGGGTTATATATTTAACCCCTCCCCGACAATTCATCCCGCGCACGCCGGCAGCCCATTGCTTTCAATGGAGTCGGCTGTATTGCCGCTCCATTGAATTTAATGGGCAAACATCGTTCTTCTCTGCCACAGCTGTTACAGCTGTGGCAGAGAAGAATGATTTGTCTTCTGTATGTTCTCAATGGGGTCGGCGCTGCTGCCGCCGGCCCCATTGAGCGCATATAGAGAAGAGAACAGGAATCGCAGATCGCAGATAGGTGCGATCTGCGATTTCTGTTCTCTAATTTATCGGACGAGCGCATAAAAAGCGCTCATGTGTCCGATACCATTGCAAAGCAATGGTTTTAAAAAATCGCCGGACGCATGCGCATGCGCAAATCGCGGCAAAAAACGCCCGTCTGACTAAGCCCTAATACTGCTCCTATGTATAAGAATAAAACTACTATAATACTGCCCCCTATCTACAAGTACATAACTACTATAATATTGTCTCCCATGTACAAGAATATAACTACTAAAGTACGGCCTCCTGTGTACAAAAATATAACTACCATAATACTGCCCACTATGTCCAAGAATATAACTACTATAATATTGTCTCCTATGTACAAGGATATAACTACTATAATACTGCCCCCTATGTACAAGAAGATAACTACTACAATACTGCCAGTAGGTACAAGACTATAAATACTATAATACTGCCCCCCATGTACAAGAGAATAATTACTATAATAGTGCCCCTATGTACAAGAATATGACTACTATAATAATGCCACTATGTACAAGGATATGACTACTATAATACTGCCACTAAGTAAAAGAATATATCTACTATAATACTGCCCCCTATGTACAAGAATATAACTACTATAATACTGCCCCCTATGTACAAGAATATAACTACTATAATACTGCTCCTATATACAAGAATATAACTACTATAATACTGCCTCCTATGTACAAGAATATAACTACTATAATACTGCCTCCTACGTAAAAGAATATAACTACTATAATACTGCCTCCTATGTACAAGAATATAACTATTATAATACTGTCCCATTTGTACAAAAATGCAGCTAATATAATATTGCTTTCCTTGTTCAAGTATATAACTACTATAATACTGCCTCTTATGTACAAGGATATAACTGTTATAATACTACCCCCCTATATACAAGAATATAACTACCATAATACTGCCTATTATGTACAAGGATATAACTGTTATAATACTGCCCCCCTATGTACAAGAATATAACTACTATAATACTGCTCTTATGTACAAGAATATAACTACTATAATACTCCCGCTATGCACAAGAATATAACTACTATAATACTACCTGCTATGTACAAGAATATACCTACTATAATACTGCCCCCTATGTATAAGAATATAAATACTATAATACTGCCTACTATGTACAAGAATATAACTATTATAATACTGTCCCTTTTGTACAAAAATGCAGCTAATATAATATTGCTTTCCTTGTTCAAGTTTATAACTACTATAATACTGCCTCTTATGTACAAGAATATAACTGTTATAATACTACCCCCCTATGAAGAAGAATATAACAACTATAATACTGCCTATTATGTACAAGGATATAACTGTTATAATACTGCCCCCTATGTACAAGAATATAACTACTATAATACTGCTCTTATGTACAAGAATATAACTACTATAATACTCCCGCTATGCACAAGTATATAACTACTAAAATACTGCGTCTTATGTACAAGGATATAACTGTTATAATACTACCCCCTATGTACAAGAATATAACTACTATAATACTGCCATCTATGTAAAAGAATATAAATGCTATAATACTGCCCCTATGTACAAGAATATAACTACTATAATACTACCTCCTATGTACAAGAATATAACTACTATAATACTGCCATCTATATACAAGAATATAACTACTATAATACTGCCCCCTATGTGCAAGAATATAACTACTATAATATTCCCGCTATGTACAAGAATATAACTACTATAATATTGTCCCCTATGTACAAGAATATAACTACTATAATACTGCTCCTATGTACAAAAATATAACTACTATAATACTGCCCCCTATGTACGAGAAATTAAATACTATAATACTACTCCTATGTATAAGAATATAACTACTATAATACTGCCCCCTATGTACAAGAATATAACTACTATAATATTGTCTCCCATGTACAAGAATATAACTACTAAAGTAGGGCCTCCTATGTACAAAAATATAACTACCATAATACTGCCCCCTATGTCCAAGAATATAACTACTATAATATTGTCTCCTATGTACAAGGATATAACTACTATAATACTGCCCCCTATGTACAAGAATATAACTACTACAATACTGCCAGTAGGTACAAGACTATAAATACTATAATACTGCCCCCCATGTACAAGAATATAATCCCTATAATAGTGCCCCTATGTACAAGAATATGACTACTATAATAATGGCACTATGTACAAGGATATGACTACTATAATACTGCCACTAAGTAAAAGAATTTAACTACTATAATACTGCCTCCTAAGTATGAGTATATAAGTAATATAACACTGCCTCTTATGTACAAGAATATAACTACTATAATACTGCCCCCTATGTACAAGAATATAATTACTATAATACTGCTCCCTATGTACAAGAATATAACTATTATAATACTGCCCCCTATGTACAAGAATATAACTATTATAATACTGCCCCCTATGTACAAGAATATAACTACTAGAATACTGCCATCTATATACAAGAATATAACTACTATAATACTGCCCCCTATGTGCAAGAATATAACTACTATAATATTCCCGCTATGTACAAGAATATAACTACTATAATGTTGTCCCCTATGTACAGGAATATAACTACTATAATACTTCTCCTATGTACAAGAATATAACTACTATTATACTGTCCCCTATGTACAGGAATATAACTACTATAATACTGCTCCTATGTATAAGAATATAACTACTATAATACTGCCCCCTATGTACAAAAATATACCTTACATAATACTGCCCCCTATGTCCAAGAATATAACTACTATAATACTGCCAGTAGGTACAAGACTATAAATACTATAATACTACACCCCATGTACAAGAATATAACTACTACAATACTGCCAGTAGGTACAAGACTATAAATACTATAATACTGCATCCCATGTACAAGAATATAATTACTATAATAGTGCCCCTATGTACAAGAATATGACTACTATAATACTGCCACTATGTACAAGGATATGACTACTATAATACTGCCACTAAGTAAAAGAATATAACTACTATAATACTGCCTCCTAAATATGAGTATATAAGTAATATAACACTGCCTCTTATGTACAAGAATATTACTACTATAATACTGCCCCCTATGTACAAGAATATAACTACTATAATACTACCCCCTATGTACAAGAATATAACTACTAGAATACTGCCTCCTATGTACAAGAATATAACTATTATAATACTGCTCCCTATGTGCAAGAATATAACTACTATAATACTGCTCCCTATGTACGAGAATATAACTACTATAATACTGCCTCCTATGTACAAAAATATAACTACTATAATACTGACCCCTATGTACAAGAATATAACTACTATAATACTGCCCCCTATGTACAAGAATATAACTACTATAATACTGCTCCTATGTACAAGAATATAACTACTATAATACTGCCCCCTATGTACAAGAATATAACTACTATAATACTGCTCCCTATGTACAAGAATATAACTACTATAATACTGCCCCCTATGTACAGGAATATAACTACTATAATACTGTCCTCTATGTACAAGAATATAACTACTATAATACTGCCTCCTATATACAAGAATATAACTATTATAATACTGTCCCTTTTGTACAAAAATGCAGCTAATATAATATTGCTTTCCCTGTTCAAGTATATAACTACTATAATACTGCCTCTTATGTACAAGGATATAACTGTTATAATACTGCCTCCCTATGTACAAGAATATAACTACTATAATAATGCTCCATTTGTAAAAATATATTACTAATATAAGGCATCGTTCAGATGATCGCTGTCCGAGCGCATTATAGACGCGCGCAGAATGCGCTTCTAGAAGAACCAATGGTTTCCTATAGAAGCGTTCACATGAAAGCATGTTAGGTGCGCTTAATTCACTCACCGAAGAAAAATAGCACATGCAACTGGAGGTTGCATCTAAGCTCTGTGGTGCGCGCAAAGATAGGACCTGACCTATCTTTGGTGCATGCTTTCCATAGACTACTATGGGAGCTGGAAAGCACGGAACGTGCACTCGGCGTTCTGGCTGGCTTCTGTGTAGTCCCAACGCCGACGGATCATTTCTTCCTGGTAATGGAGCTTGAATGATGTCATTCACCGAATGGCTGTGATTGGTCATCGAGCGCCATCTCTGATTGGCTGAGACAGCGCTCGTGAACCAATCAGAGCAATCTCTTGCTTAAGGTGAGGTACTCAAGCCCTGTTACAAGCAAGTCATGCTCTGTCGGCATTGAGGACTGGGCGGAAGCCTGGCAGAGTGCCAGAGGCCAGCAGGAGGGACCTGCACAGCGCCTGCTGAATGAGTATTGCTTTTTTTTTCATGTAGTATAGCTAGGGCTTATTTTTGTGGTAGGGTTTATATTTCAAGGCCCCTCCTCTTTGCTCCCTGAAAATCAGAACAGGGCTTATTTTCAGGGAAGCACGGTATAATGCTGCCCCCTATATACAAGAATATAGTTATTATTAAGACATGATTCAGATGAAAAACCCCGTTGCTTAGATGAGCGGAAAACCCGTAAGCGGGCAAAGTTTGCTCATGAAACTTTGCTCGTTCACTGGAGTAGCTGCTCCACAAAGGCCTCCTCATCGCTGAACACTGTGACAGCACTGTCACAGTGTTCAGTGATTAGGGTACTACCCGCCGGGATGAAAGAATCCTCTTCCAAAGCTGTCACAGCTGTGACAGAGGACTGCAATGCTATCCCATTGCTTTCAATGGGGCTGGCGCCTCATTGAAAGCTATGTGATAAAGGCAACCCCAGCAGGGATTTTCGGGGAATTGCTTGAAATATAAGCCCTTCCCTGAAAATAACCCCTAGCTGCTGAAAATAAATTTTAAAAAATCTTATCCCACTTAGCAGCACTAACAGGGCTCCGGCGCATCTTCAGCTCCCTGGTACTGTTCTGCATCATTTTCTTCTGGCTGGGGATTTAAAAATCCTTGCCTCCTGAAAGCGCTGGCTCTGATTGGCTGAGCACAGGGACCAATCAGAGCTATTTAATTATTGAATGGCTGTGCTTAATCCCTGTGATCAGACAATTAGAGGCAGCGCTCAGCTGTCATTCAATGAATGGCTGAGTGCTGCCTCTGATTGGTCACAGCGCTCAGCCAATCAGAGCCAGCGCTTTCAGGAGGCGGGGATTTTTAAATCCCCAGCCACCAGAAAGAAGAAGACTGCCAGAGACTGGGGAGAAGAGCCAGGTGAGTTAATATTTTTTATTTTTTTCTACAGCTATGGAAGATTTTCGGGGTAGGGCTTATATTTCCCCCTCCCCCCCCCCCTCCCGAAAATCATCGCTGCAGGGATTGACTTCATCTTGTTTCTTTCAATGGGACAGTAGCAGTGCGCTCCTCTGTCACAGCTGTCACAGCTGTGGCAAGAGATTCTTTTATCCCCACTGGGAGTCCCATCATCACTGAGAACACCATCATCACTGAGAACACTGTGACAGTGCTGTCACAGTGTTCATTGTTAAGGAGACTTCCCGCAGGGATTAACGGAGTTTCCAGTAACTCCTGATCCCATAGGAGTCAATGAAACTCTGGCAAAACGCCACCTAAGATAGCTGATGTCCTATCTTCTTTAGGTGCGTACTGTTTTGTGCTTCAAATTTACGTATATGAACACTTCTATAAGAACCTATTGGTTCCTTTAGAAGCTTGCATTATGAGTGTGCAAAACACACACTCCTATGAATGGGGCCTAAGAAATTATAGCACCAGTTTTTCTGGTGGTGCCACATAGCTAGGGTAGATGCACGTCACACACACATAGCTCTGCTACATGCACGTCACACTCACAGCTCTGCTACATGCACGTCATTCACACACAGCTCTGCTACATGCACCTCAGAGACACACAGCTCTGCTACATGCATGTCACACAAACAGCTATGCTACATGCGTGCGTCACACACACATATAGCTCTGCTACATGCATGTCACATACACACAGCTCTGCTACATACATGTCACACACACAGAGCTCTGCTGAATACATGTCACACACACAGCTCGTCTACGTGCACGTCACACAAACACAGGTCAACTACATGCATGTCACGCACAGCTCAGCTACGTGCACATCATATATACACAGCTCTGCTACATGCATGTCACACATACAGCTTTGATAGATGCATGTCACACACACAGCTCTAGTGCATACACATCACACACATGGCTCTGCTACATGCACATCACACACACAGCTCTTCTACATGCATGTCATATACACACAGCTCTGCTACATGCACGTCACACACACACAGCTCTGCTACATTGATGTGTCACACACACACAGCTCTGCTAGATGCACGACACACACACACAGCTCTGGTACAATGCACATAACACACATTCACAGCTCTGGTGCAATGCACATCACACACATACACCTCTGCTACATACATTTTTCATCCCATGCAACAGGGATCGCCCCCAGCACAGTAGAGTCCTGCACACACTGATCACCCCCTGGTCATGTAACCCTGGACTCCGCCCACGCAGGTAACTGATCACATGACGGTGACATCACAGGTGCTGTAAGCACAAGGCTGCTGTCCGGCTCGCATATTTCTGTTTTCAGCCGCACTTAAGCAGCGCTGCTGATTAGAGCCACCTGATTGGCTCTTCGGCAACACGTGACTACACAGCGTGCACGCGGATTGCCTTCAGCAGCCGTGCACTACACACTACAGTTAAGCAGACGTGCACTACACACTACACTTAAGCAGCACGGGGTTAGGTTTAGGGTTAGGGTTACCTAACCCTAAACACTAACCGTAACCCTATACCTAACCCTAACCCCAACCCTAAACCTAACCCTAAACACTAACCCTAAACCTAACCCTAAACCTAACCCCGTGCTGCTTAAGTGTAGTGTGTAGTGCACGTCTGCTTAACTGTAGTGTGTAGTGCACACGGCTGCTGAAGGTAATCCGCGTGCACGCTGTGTAGTCACGTGTTGCCGAAGAGCCCATCAGGTGGCTCTAATCAGCAGCGCTGCTTAAGTGCATCTGAAAACAGAAATATGCGTCCGGCTCTGCTGGTTTTTAGTAAAGTGAAGGACCTGTGATGATGTCACTGTCATGTGATCAGGGGCAGAGCTCAGAGCCCGGTTGACTGATCACATGACGATGGCATCTTCACATGTAACTTACACAGTCACTCACTTACAGACAAGTGGTCATTAGTATTCCATAGCAACTGAGGGATTTGCAAGGGATGTAGTCCGCCCGTAATCTGCACAGGGATAGAGGAACTGTAATGATGTCACTGTCATGTGGTTAGGGGCGGAGCATGTAACTCATTCACTCACTCAAGGACACAGAGCCCAGGTGACTGATAGTAGTCTTATAGTAGTAGTGTATTTTTTCTACATGTGCTTTTTGTAACCCCAAAAAAGGCCTGAGAAAATCTTTGTGTGAATGAAATCTAATACGGCCTCATGTGTACAAGACTATGCAATAATTACTGTTACACATAATATAACAATGCTGTGGAATGTTGCTTATGTTTTGATCCTTTATACTTTTAGTACAGTTTTAGTCAAATATGGAGAGGAGAATTTTTTTTTACGCAGCAAATAAAACCTTTTTTATTGGTTGTGTAGAAAAAAAGAGTTCGACGATAATGGAAGCTCGTACGGCTATTACCCCCTCTTCCTGGGAAGGCAAAGAAATTTTTATTCAGGTAAGTAGGACAGGGCCAATAAATTTGACATCGCTTATGCAAGTTAGGCATTAATGAATGTCATCTTCTGTTTTGTCACGAAAAAAAGATCTTTCTGCTGCTAAAAGAGACGGATTTAGATTATGAATGGCTACAGTGATTTGCAAAAATGGCTCCAGAGAGATGGAATAAGACTCCATGTACTCCTGACACTTCTGGTTTCTGCCCTTTTTGTTGAAAATTAATTTGTCCTGTGGGTTATTGGATTCGAGCTCAGCCAATGTATATTGCTCAGTCATCACAAATTTACTTAAAATTTAGTGGAGCTGAAGTTCATTCCACAAGACTGAAAAGTCTAAAGTTGAAAGCCTCTAAAAATCTGTCTCAAAGTGTTACCAGAGGGAGGCCGAGGAAAATGGGTTTGTAATCTCCAAATGTTATGCATAAAGTTTAGTACGTTTTTCTCCCAGTTCGAAGTCTGTCATGGTGACAAATCAAAAGGTACTCACTAATGATCGGTGGGCAAATGGAGAAGACCTGTGATGGTGTGAAGACATCTTTGATCATTGACAAAATTATAAGTGAGGCAGAATCATGAGTATCATGATCTGGTAGAAAGGGCGAAAGATGCCCATTGTGCCCAGGTACTGAATGTCATCATGGAAAGTGCCTCTAGTGCCACAGGGCACTACCCGCAGAACCACCATGTCAGTTTTCATGGTACTTCATAAATGAGAGGCCAACAGACTCCTCTTTCACCCTTGTAGACAGTATGACCCAACCAAAACAAGGCTGTGGAGGCTTACAAAAGGCCCGCAACAGCAAAACCTGTTTCCTCCTTTTAACTTCCCACGACTATGCATCTACCATAGTCAGTGAAACCTACACAAAAGACCACCTCTTTCCATCTCTTCTCCACCATGCCAACCTAGACCAATTTCCTGTGATGGATTATCAGGATAGATAGATAGCTGGATAGATAGATAGATAGATAGATAGATAGATAGATAGATAGATAGATAGATAGATAGATAGATAGATAGATAGATAGATAGATAGATAGATATGCAACGTATGACAAGCAGGCAGGGGCCTGAACTCTCTGAGCAGTTTCTAAGATGTGGCTGAGGAACCGTGTCACCGTGGCGATGAATGCAGCACGCTCTTTGTAAACTTGCGCAGCGTTGAAGATATACAACATGATCTGGAGGACTAATGGAATTAGGTTATCGTGATGCCAGTGCCTGAATTAAAAGCTTTTGGTAGCAAAATAAGACTAACACACATTTGTAAGTAAACTACAGGCACACCATTTACTTTCAGGCATGTGGTTGTCTGCAATAATATTAAACACCAGAAATTGCATATGAAACTTGCATATACACAGTTTATCACGTTACCTCAAATAAACAAGCCTTGGGGAGGCAGCATCTGAACTAAGGGGGAGCTATAGAGAGAGACTGACAAAATCTGAAAACCCCTTATCAACCCCACTAACAGTTTTGCCAACCTGAAACACTAGCTAATATTTCTGCAGTACTTATGAAATTCCTATGACGATTCTCTACTGCTTGTCTGAAGCTTGTGTCTGTGTTGCTGTCCAGTAGAAAGCAGAGCTGGCTTGAATGGACGTCTGGTTTGGAAAAATAAACAGTTTCTCTCAGCGTCGGGGTGATTTATTAGCTGCTGTACACTGGATTGCTTGACGGTTTACATAACACGTCTCTAATTAAAGCAGGACAGAGGAGAGGACAGCATGGCTGTGTTCATTCTCCCCCACCCTTCGCTTTTCATCTCTCTCCACTCCGACTGAACGACTCACTCCGAATTCCCCCTTGACTTCCACCTTCTAACACTTATAATTCCTAACTGTGCCACATGAATGGAACTGAAAACCCTCTCTGGGGCTTGCCTCAGCTAAGTTACGTGATTTATGACAGGAAACCTAAACAACCTTAACTATTTAGTTCCCTATCCTGACTCCCTTTGCTTATTAAATGAAGTTCAGCATAACTATCTTTTGTTAACTTGCAGGTAAAGTACTTCTATTCTGTAGTGTCAGTCCAGGTCACTATAGATAGATAGAGAGATAGAGAGATAGGTAGAGAGATAGAGAGATAGATAGATAAATAGATAGATAGATAGATAGATAGATAGATAGATAGATAGATAGATAGATAGATAGATAGATAGATAGACAGATAGACAGATATACTGGCTACTGTATGTTATTTGGGCTATTAGCAGAGGCAGATAGCCCAGGAATGAAACCACAGTTTCACCCCTTCAAGCAAGCTTGGGGACCTTCTTTGCTACATGATCCCCAAGCCATTACCTGCACAGATAGTCTCAGTGGTGTAGCTGCTGATGCTGCACAGGGCTGAGGCACGGTACCTGATGGTGTGAACTGCAGCCTAGAGGATTGACAGGTGAGGATCAGTCTACGCAGATGTTTGTGGCAGACAGCAAACAGTAGCATAGTCCAAGAATCATAGTCAAGGTCAGGGAGCACAGAAGTTAGAGTAGTCAAGGATAAGGCAGGAATCAAAAACCAGAATACATACAAAGGGGGCTTTGTTACAATAGCTATAAATGACCAATTGCTTAGGCCTCCTCAATGAGGGGAGGCTGCCTAATATAGCAGCGGGTGGCTGTAGATTGGTGGAGGACTGGATAGGGAAGCACACACCGGCCCTTTAAGAGGCAGGACAGGAGTGCGTACAAGCCCTACAGGTTGAATGCAGCAAGGAAGCAAAAATACCACAGCATAGAGCAGTGCATGCAGGCTGCAGAGATCAGCAACATCCGAGCTCTAGTTACAAGTGAGCCGCAGCTGAATTGTGTAGGATTTATATGGCATTTGACACTTTAAAGGATCAGTGAGAGGAATTCATAAACTGTTTTACGCCAGAATTCTGGTGATAAAAAGTGGTATACATGTTTTGTTTAGGTGCATGGAGGTGCACCAAAACACAAAAAAGGAATGCGCCTCTTCATATATTAGGCCCATTCTATACCGGCAGAAATTATATTAAGATCGATGTTTAATATGCTGGTCTAAATAAATTTCCCCTTATATTTCTTCTCAAAAAATGACAGTGAGCCGAACTATTGTATTTTGCCCCACCTACTTATGACATCACTGGCTTTTTGTGATAATATGGCCAATGGACTGTCAGGTACAGCAACCCCTGTCTCAATGCCAGTAGATCCAGTGATATCAGTAGTTCTACTACCCATCCAAGGGAGGACATAACAAATGTACAATCTGCATGGGGGCCCAGTAGGTAAAGGGGCCCACTTCCACCCTAAAAACAACCTTTTATAGTCTGATTGAGTGATTAGAGGGGTGTTTTTTGATGAGCTATAGGACGGTAAGGGCGCATATTCTGAACTTTCATGGGGGCTTTCTACTGTCTATGTCTGCCCCTGTACATGTCTTAATGAATCATCAAATATTGATACATATCTTAAACATTTACCCATCAATATTGACAAAGAGATTGCTGATTGACCGCCTTTGTCATAAGTTTATCTTGCATCATCTCCATTAACGATGTCCATTAATGATCCTCAACTAAAGTAGATTATCCACTGAAGCTTGTCTGGTCATCAGCTAATTCCTAGGATCCTTCTTTAAAGGGTTGTCCAGGACTTTTTGATTCTTTCCTATTGATGATTGGCGGGGTCCACTGATTGGATATCGGTGCTGTTGTCACTTTGGAAAATGCAGGAAGCACATCGTGCTGATCATAGAGTAGCAGCCTGGGATGGTGTTGCAGGCGTAGCTCCCATTGAATTCAATATGAAATAGGGCCACTGCGCAATGGCCAACGCAGTGTGCTTCTTGCACTTTCCATAATGGCAGAAGTGCTGGCAGTCAGCTAATTGGCAGGGATCCCCACCGATCATCAACAGAAAAAAATTAAAAAATTTGCGGAAAACCTCTTTAATGTGTATGTTAATTTTTATGCAGCGTAAACCAATAAGCAGTAACTGCTTTAGGTGACCTCTTACGTCCAGGAGAAAGAAGGGATCAGGCATGTCCATATCAAATATGCCCCATCCCTCTTCCCCAACCTCACCAATGCACATTAGACTGTCCGCCACTCCTGACAAAATTGGTGGGTTTGAACAACTTTTGTCTTATGTTTTTGACCAGTTTTGATTGCTGGATCTTACCTAATAAAAAATATTATCTTTTAACCATCAATTTAAGAAGCCACAATTCTTAACAGACTGCAAGGTTAAAGTGACCCTCCATTTTCGGGACAAAATTCTTTCCCCGGGACAAGAGGGAGTATATTACCTGCTTCTCCAATATGCTGCTTCCAGGCTCCATTTTTCAACTGTCCAAGATGCATACTATACACTGCTCTCTGGTTGGCCAGTGGTGATCACGTGAGCAACTCTAGCCAATCAGAGATCAGGTATAGTGCATTGATAGTCTAACATTACTAATGCACTGTGGTGGCCAACAACATGACTTAGAACCGTTGGATCGAAGAGACGACAATATAAGGCAATATACCCCTTCCTCCTCAGGTCCAAGGGTGGAATTTTGTCCTAAAACTGGAGGGTTGCTTTAAATTACCTTGTTTTTTTGTAGGCTGTAACCATGGAGACACATAGGAATGTCTAGAAGCTGCAGATACAAAACAGTAGAAAGTTTTTAATCAACACCATTGTCAAAGTTGTATCATTTTTTTAAATTTTAGCTGTATCAGAAGATTATTGGAAAAGTCTACATACCCTTTAATAAGTATCGTTGACCTGAAGCCCTTGTAAAGAGAGGACGGGTGAGATGATACGTAAGGGGTAATGTGCTGTTTTACTCTGGGTTTACCTCGCCTGATGTACATTTACTTGACTGACATAAGATGGCCTCCTCCTTGCCGGCTTGTTGTTACACACAATTACAGATACATCATCGCACCGGCGCGTGTTCCATTTAAATGAAAAACCACAAATGAATTACTTGATGAAAGGCCAAGTCCAGCTGTCTGCTCAGAGTCACGGGTGAGAGCATTTCCCAATTCATTTGTTTTGATCCATGGTGGTTTGCAGGACTCGCCTCACACGCTCACCGAGGAACTCCCACAGAATGTGACAGGAATCCGCTCCAGCCTTTGTTTTAAACAGAATACAGGATTTTAATGGCTTCTGCAATTTGGGATGTTTTCCTCACAAAAGATGAATTTGTTTATTCTGAAATGCAAAAACTTCCAATGAGAAGGTCTGTGAGGGATGGTATCATTGTATTTTTGTTGACATTTATTTGAAAAAGTTACCAGCAAACCCCTGATGTTGCCAGTGATGTCACCACTCTTTAGTAAACAGATAAGCTGCATTCTCAGTGATGTCACTGGTCTCTAGTGACTGGATAGGCTGCATTCTCAGTGATGTCACCAGTCTCTAGTGAATGGATAGGCTGCATTCTCAGTGATGTCACCAGTCTCTAGTGACTGGATAGGATACATTCTCAGTGATGTCTCCAGTCTCTAGTGAATGGATAGGCTGCATTCTCAGTGATGTCACCAGTCTCTAGTGAAAGGATAGGCTGCATTCTCAGTGATGTTACTAGTCTCCAGTGACTGGATAGGCTACATTCTCAATGATGTCATTGGTCTCTAGTGAATGGACAGGCTGCATTCTCTATTATACCAACAGTCTTAAGTGAATAGATAGACTGTATTTTCTGTGATGTCATTGGGCTCTAGTGGATAAGTTGCATACTCAGTGATGTCACTGCTCTTTAGTGATTGGGAAGATTGCATTCTCAGTGATGTTACTAGACTCTAGTTAAAGGATAGGCTACATTCTCAGTGATGTCACTGCTCTCTAGTGAATGGACTATTTGCATTCTCAGTGATGTCACTGCTCTCCAGTAAATGGACTGGCTGCATTCTCAGTGATGTCACTAGTCTCTAGTGAAAGTATAGGTTGCATTCTCAGTGATGTCACTGCTCTTTAGTGATTGGGTAGATTGCATTCTCAGTGATGTTGCTAGTTTCTATTTAAAGGATAGGCTACATTCTCAGTGATGTCACTGCTCTCTAGTGAATGGATAGGCTGCATTCTCAGTGATGTCACTGTTCTCTAGTGAATGGACTGTCTGCATTCTCAGTGATGTTACTAGTCTCTAGTTAAGGTATAGGCAGCATTCTTAGTGATGTCACTGCTCTCTAGTGAAAGGATAGGCTACATTCTCAGTGATGTCACTAGCCTCTAGTGAATGGATAGGTTGCATTCTCAGTGATGTCACTGCTCTCTAGTGAATGAATAGGCTGTATTCTTTTAAATATTCCACATATGCATTAAGATATAAAATTTACAGAAATACAAAATAGAATTGATAACGACTCCTATAATTATCCTCATGACACCGTCACGTTTCCGCTCTCGACTTTGTATTATTAAAACATCCCATTTTGTACTTTTATAACCATTTGTGCGTCTACTTCCCAGGGAGCTATGGGGGGGGGGGGGGTATTCAACGCCTCATTGTTCTGTAACAAATGACAAAACTACGGCGTGCGGATTTCATTCTCATAAATCTTATTCCTGAGAAGAAGAGGAAGAAAATAACGTTTACGGTCTTATGTGAAGCCTATTTATTTCTCTGAAGATTTATGAGCAGCTTGTAAGGTATGCATCTTATCTCTCCGTCTACAGATTAAAATAAGAAGATCCTTAATCGGTGAGTGGCATAATCTGGAATTGCAGATGATCTAGCTTAAAAATTATTAATCGCAAATGTGCAAGTCAAATGAAAGCATATCCACGGGCTTCAGGTGCAGTCCGTATGACAAAAAACAAAAACATCTTACCTATGGTCCCAAGTCACTAATCACTTCTTATCAGGCCCTGATATAGGCAGGTTCCTTATCATCCAGGTGCAATTTCCACATGGTTAGTGAGAAATTAGAGAAATTTCTATAGACCGGAGCTTTAGTTGATTGATGCAAAAAGTTTGGAGCCTAAAGCCCCATTCGGGCTTTGCTAGAATTTAAAAACCTTTGAGCCAAAGTCTCTGGCTTGGAAAACAATTGAAATTGGCAGGCTTAGCCGTCATACTGCAAGGGATGTTGTCTGCTGCCTCTACCATAGGCTTGACTTGAAAGACACATGTACTCGGAATCAAGAATCAATTGAACACTTAATGGACAATTATCTGAACAGCTGTAAGGACTGTCAAGGACTCAAGGACCCATCTGTATACTGCTCAAGCAGATTCGGGACAGGCGAGAGACGCAGGAGGGAAGAAAAAAAATCACCAAAATATTCTGCTCCGGGGCATCAGTTTCTATTATGAAAATGTCCCTTTCATGCGGAATTTAATGTTAATAGAGTGTCCTTCTCATTACAAACTATAACATGTGTAGAACATTATGGAAATCGTTCTCACCATTTGTCAACCTACTCCGCGTCGGGGGCTGATCGATAAATTTCACCATTTGGTTGCTAATATAGATAAATTTTGGCATTTAATTAAGGTATGGAAAAACGCTGCTACATTTATTTTTCAGCAGATGCTGACCTTTTCTCTTCTCTGACATAGTCTGGGACAATCTCCGGAGAGAAACTAATGTTTTTGATCGGGTGTTTTTAACCTTTTTATTTTTGGAAAAATAGATTTAAAGAATGTTAAAAAAAAAAAAAGTTGACAATTTTGAAACTTTTTACAGGGTAAAGCTTTGAGGATTCTACTAAAAAAGTACACAGAAAAGAAATATGACTTAATTTAAATGTTAAGTTGCGTCGAATTAAATGAATTTCTGTAAATGTGTTAAAATTTACTAAAACACATTTTTTTAAGTTGCTTTTTTTATTTTTGAATTTTTTTTTATTGCATATTTTTGTTTTTACGTTGCAGTTTTTTTCTCTTTTACTGTCTTTTAGTCAAGGGATTTAACACTCCGATCCGGTCATTATTTGCCTTCGGCAAAGTCCATAACTCTCTTAACCACTTCAGTTGTAACGATCCTGAAATACATTGCATAGGCCTTGCCTCCCGGCACTGGAGAGATTACGTCCAGTTAGACATGACAAACGGCTTTGTCTTACTGGGGTGTTACGCCTGCTACTTGTAAATGGTTCTCTTGGGAGCAAAGAGGTTAAAATACTGTTCCCCCGGCAACTGTCATTTGTGGTAATTAATGTTGTATTTAATGTTAAAAGATGAACTGGAGAAATAATTGTGTTTCTTTTGGTTGTATACACCCCTGCTCAGATAGCACTTGCTCACTTTATTACTGGTACAAAAAAAGCTTATAAAAATAACTTCTAAAAATAGCAAGAAAACAAAAAATACTGAAATAGCTTCTGGCAACCAATCAGAGTTCAGCTTCCATTCTTGAATTTTTAGGAACCGTTTAACGATTTTGCATATAGCCTTAGTGGCAATTAGGATAAGGTGGGAATCTCCATGTAAGCAATTGTCTATACATTTAGCCAAATGTGGCTCCACATTGGGGGAATTCTACCATAGAGATATTTTAGATCATCGTATCGGATGGGGGGCATAGTTCAGGGTGGTGACACTGCGGTCTCTGATTGGCTGCAGCTGTCAACTGACTTCCGCTTTAGGCACAAACCAGGAGAGCGGCGGGAGCCGTTATGCTGTTTACTGGGGGGGAGAAGAGAGGTGATTTTCTCTTTTTTTGTTGTTTTAGGTCATGGCTAGCTTTAACCCTCAAAGGCACCTAGCGGAAAGCAGAAGACCCTTCATCTAACTTAATCCCCCCACCCGACACAAGGATCTACAATATTTCTATGATAGAATTCCCCCAATATGGAGCTACTTTTGGCTAAATGTATAGATATTGCTTAAATAGAAATTCCCACATAACCTAATTACCACTAAGGCCTCATGTCCACGGGCAAAAGAAGAATGAAAATCCGCTGCGGATTTTAACTCTTCTCCTGCCCACGGATCCGCATCCCATAGGGATGCATTGACCACCTGCGGGTAGATAAATACCCGCAGATGGTCAATAAAAGTGATTTTTTTAAAAATGGAGCATGAAAAAATCTGGACCATGCTCCATTTTCGTGCGGGTCGCCCGCGGGGATGGCTCCCGCGGGCTTCTATTGAAGCCTATGGAAGCCATCCGGATCCGCGGAAGACAAAAATAGGAATTTACTCACCTGCTCCGGATCTTCCCTTCGCCGCGGCTTCATCTTCTCTCCGTCGTGGCCGGATCTTTTTTCTTCGGGACGGCGCATGCGCGGGGCACATAACCGATATCACCATGCGCATCCGCCGGGCCGAAGAAAGAAGATCCGGCCGCGACGCAGAGAAGATGACGCCGCGGCGAAGGGAAGATCTGGAGCGGGCGAGAGGTGAGTAAATTCTTATTTTTATGTCTCATGTCCACGGGGCAGGAGGGACCCGCTACGGATTCTCCATGGAGAATCCGTAGCGGGCCTGATTTTCCCCGTGGACATGAGGCTGTAGGCTATAGGCAAAATCCTTAAACTTTTCGTAAAGATTCAAGAATGGAAGTTGAACTCCAATTTGTTGGCAGAAGCAATTTTAGTATTATTTTGTTTCATTGTTATTTTTATAGAGATTCCCACATATTCCTAATTTGTGTTTTAGACTCATTTTTTTACTACTCCTAAAACAGGGGCATAACTCTCCAGTAAATGAGAAAAGTGCCCTAAATGTGCCATTGTGTGCCAAAAAGTGTGCCAATATCTTGGCACAAATAGTAACACAGACAAGATCCACTAATAAGTGGTATAAAGTTAGATAAAAATGTCTATAGATGTTCCAGATTTACAATCCTGCCGGAGTTACTGGACTTTTTAAGCCTATCTAGTCTAAGTTTACACTGTCTATTAGACAGTAATAGTAAATCAGTTCCATTATATGCCATAAGTTTCTCAGCTCCCCCTAGTGGTGGCTGCAGGCAGACGGAATATCACCATTTATGTCTATGTCTATTTAGAAGATTTGGAGCTCTGTTTCATAAAAATAATGCTCCATTGGATATAACAATGTACACTTGCCTACTAAAAGTAATTGGACACCTGAGCAAGCTCCTTTTGCCCTAATGACATTGGATACTAGCATAGTTTCTACTAACATCTGATACATTTCAGCTGGTATTTCCCTCCATTCAACCTGCAAATATCGGGTTAGTTCTCTCAAAAAACATGGATGCTGTTCATATTTCCTGACCTGACGTTCCAGTTCATCCCAAAGATGTCCGGTAGGGTTCAGGCCAAGACTTCGTGCAGCCAGTCCAATCATGGAACATCCATATTCTCAAACCAACAGAAAACAGCGTTGGATGTGTGATAAGGTGCGTTGTCTTCTTCAAAGTATGCCGACCATTCCCAGAGCATTTCCACATTGTCGGCAGCACATTATTGTCTAGAATGTCAGGATGCACCTCCGTGTTCATGGTTCTTGTCACTGCAACCAACGGACCAAGAACATGGCACATAAAACACCCGCAGACCATACCAGAACCTAAGCTGTACTTAACTGTTGGCCCAACACCCTTAGGCAAAAGGCATCCCCAGGATCCTTCACACCCAGGTAGTGTGATTCACCACCCGATAAAACTTCATCCATTGTTCCACTGTCCAATGATGACACTCTCCTTGCACCATTATAGACAGGCCAATGCATATTCTTTGAAAGACCTCACCAGACATTTTCAGGATGAATGGAGGGAAATACCAGCTAAAGTGTATTAGAGGTTAGTAGAAAGTATGCCGTAGAGAGTACCCAATGTCATTAGGGCCAAATGATTATGATTATGATTAATTCTTACTCATTATCCACAATTACTTTTGGTAGAATAGAGTTAGAAATGACTCAACCCAGAATACTGGCCCTAAAAACAACTCAGTGTTAAAATGTTGCGAAGAAGGTGAAATTCCCCTTTAAGAATCTGCAGAGGAAAACTGTAGACCCACAAACCGACTTGCTAGAACCTCATAAACTCATCTGCAGTCTTGAGAATTGTGTAAACAGAGAAGAATTCTGACTCCTAGGCCTCGGTTTTGCGCTGTCACCATTATTTTACAGCAAAGACATCAATATCCGCTATCAATAAGCCGCTTCCTTTCTTCAATTGTCAGATCTACATTAAACTGAAACATAAAAATGATCCTAACTTATTGAAATATTATCCCAGGGCTGCGCCAGAGATCAAAACCTGTCATTCACAATCCCATTATTTTCTCAGTAGTGGAGGAAATGGATACAAATCAAGGCCTTTATTCGTGACTAAATTCTGCTCCAGCGGACTGCACAGAAAATCATTTCTCACGCTCCCAAATTTCTGAGGATCATCTGCTGGCTAATTTAGAAAACCTCTCATTTATTCAAAAATAATATTTCACTTAAAGAGGAATGATCGTCGCAGAATCCTATCTATTACACCAGATACAAAGTAGGAAAGATGGAGGATAATACCTGACAGCGGAAAGAGAACCGCATCCTGTACATCGCGTATGGCGGCCAACATCAATCATTCGTTAACACCCCTCCAACCCCCCCATCATTGGAGCCTCTGCTATCACTGCGGCTTTGGTGTTGGTCCGGAGATTTAGGCCTTTAAAATAGTTAGTCTCCCCAATGTGAACCTACCGAGGTTTACTAAAGAATTGGACCTACCTCTTGTCAAGATGATGGACACCTTGGACTGTGTTATATGCTGAATGGCCACTTTATTACAGACCCCCATCTAGTAATATTACCACATTGTTGCAGTACATTATTGTCTAGAATGACCTCCGTGTTCATGGATCTTGTCGCTACAACTGACCGGCCAAGGCCATGGCATATAAATATCCCCAGACCATAATGGGACCTCTGTGGTACTTACCTGTTGGCACAGCACACTCAGGCAAAGTGTAGTAGTATGTTGGACCTCTTTTGGCCTTCAGAACCGCAGTGATTGGTTGTGGTGTAGACTGCAATAGGTGATGTAGGAATATCGGCCCCTGCGGACAGTAAGCTTCTTGTAGTTTCCACAACTTAGATGGCGGTGCTGACATGTTCTGATCAGCTGACAGGAAGGGGTCATCGATTCATGCTGCTTGTGGCAACTTCTGGCTTCCCATCAGTGCAGAAATCCAGATTCATCTGACCAGGCGATGTTTTTCCACTGCTCAGTGATACAATTTTTTAGCTCTTTTGCCCACTTAGCAAAACACACAATGGCGCTGGAACTGGTTGTCTGCTCTTAGTTCATCCATGTTAAGGAACGATGAGTTGTGAGTTTGGAACCACACATGAGTTGGAGCCCCAGCGTTGTATGCAGCTGCAATTTTCCTGACTGCAGCACCCTCTTCATCAGAACGATTCCGGACATCCTCCTGTGACCCCTTTTGGTGACGAGTTGTTTCTGTCCACAGGATGCCTTTTCACGCCATTCTCTGTATATATTTACCACACCGCTGCACAAGAAAACCTCACAAAGCTGGCAGTGACATCCCGGCCTCGGTTAGTCCAACACCAATGACCCAGCCTTGTTGGAAGTCGCTCAGATCGCTGGATTCATCCATCTAATGTGTGTTCATATTGAAATAGATCCACAGAAAACTTGTCATGTGGTTTTATGCCGCACTCCGAGGTCAGGGCTCTTCCATAGAGGAAGCTGCAATCGTGAGATGCCTGGGGTCTCTAATAAAGTGGCCATTTAATGTACGGTATTTTGGTACAACACAGCACACGAGCCCCCTTATTCAGGCCAGACCCCTTATTTCAGTTTGATGGCACATGCATGCGTCTTTCACATTAGGGCTCATGCCCACGGGCGTATATGTAAAATGCGCCGGGTCTCCTCACAACGTTTAACCATTTTATAACTATACGCTCTGCTGGCAGATACGCGGAGAAAACGCGGTCCTGGACATGGAATCTAATGCATCAGATCGTAGCGTATATTGGCCGACCGTGAAAACAGCGGGCCGATATACGCTCATGGGAACAAAGCCTTAGTGTGCAGTTCCCATAATAGTCTATTGAATGTAACTGTTGGTGGTTAGGCAGTTTCAGACGACCATATGCACAACTGCGTATGCTTCAGCGCAACATTTTTGCGCAGTGAATGACTTTGATTTGCGTGCGTGTTTGCACACAGTACTGTACTTTTTACGCATGCAGGGTTGGTTCTCATGCACGTGTAAAACATCTCCATCCTGATTTAACCCCTTCAGTGGCAGGTCTATTATTACCATGTCACACCTCACAGGGCAGGTTTTTTTTAATGAGTCAACAATGCAATCTAATCTCATAAGTATTTATTAAGGAATGTAACAATCACATTCCTTTGACAGTTGGTATTATGGCAGGGAAATCTCTGGGGCTTGCTGCGCTGAGTATGCAGTAAAAACCCCAGAAGATTTCAGATGACAGCTCAGCGCTCTGCACATTTCAGCACTAGATCTGTCCACAGAAATCTTCCAGGATTTAACTGCAGCAAACCCAGAGATTTTCCGGGCGTGCCACTAAAGGGGTTAAAAGGCTATTTAGCTTAATGAGGTCCAGATGTGTTTCCCCCCCGCTGTTTTACACATTATTTCACGCGTCCCTTCGTGTTTTGTGCGCGTATTTGCGCATCCCCATAGACTTGAGCGTATTTTTACATCCCCATAGACTTCTATAGAGCTTTTGGTGCCTAAATACCCAGGAAAATAGAGCATTTTTTTTGTGTACACACTATATGTGCATGCAGAAAAACGTTAATGAGAATGAATCCATTGACATCAATGGGTTATATCCTCCACGTATTACACTCTTATATTTTGCGTCTGCAAAAACAAGCGCAAATATGCAGTTTGAAGGCACCCTTTATGTAATCTGTTAGGGTATGACAGGGAGTTGTGTCATTTGCTTTGTCTTTGCTAGGCTGGCTTCACAGATACGCAGAGAATAGAATCCATTGATTTTAATGGATGCGATCCCACCTCCGTATTTTGCGCGCGCGTTTCGGTCGCGCAAAAACACCCAGAACATGCTCTATTTTTTTTGCGTAATTGCACACCAATAGTCCCCATAAAAGTCAATGGGGAAGGTGGGTGCAAAAATGCACGTGCAATATGCAAGGAGACGCGTAAAAGAATGCGTAATTCCATTAGAAAAAGAACACATCCAGAGCTCGTTAAGACTAACGAGCCATTTCAATTGGTGCGTCTTTTTTTTTGCCACATGCAAATAAGCATGTCTGGCGGCTGCAGAAAAAACATTAAAATATGCCAATGCATGAGCAAAAAAGTTTCGTTCATTCCGCAAAAACGCTCATGCTCATGCGTGTGCGAATACGCATACGCTCGTGTGAAGCCGGCCTTCCTGCTGTACTGCGGATACATCTTCTGCGGAGGCTAAATCCACCATTAAAGAGAAAGCGGAACATTTACTCGCTCTTCATTCTCACAGGACGGCGCAAAATAAGCATTAGCTTGAAATAAACAATCTCTCCCGTATAAAATGGATTCCGGTCTTCTCCATTTACGTGTAAATATGTATAAATATTTACAATGTAGCATAATCCCGGAGAAGAGCGCGGTAAATAGACCCAGTGTGTGTTTTATCAGGAGGAAAGCCTTAGATTAGAACATTAAACCAGCTCTCGTTAAAGCGGTAATAGTTACATTGATTCACTGTTGCAATTACTGCCAGATCTTCCTTAATTACCACAGTGGTATAGCAACTTCATTATGTTCCTGCAGTAATGCATAGAGGCTCTTAGAAGCCCCAGAGCAGAACAGAGCAGCTCGGAACCAACAACAATTGCGAAAGCACCGGCTGCCGGCACAATAAACATGGAGACACTGGCGCTATCTGTCATTTATGTCACGCTGCAAAGGTAGAATATGTAGCGAGCACAAAGATATAGAAGCCTGTAGCAAGTGCTGCTTCTGTTGGACTTCGGTGGCTGTTGGTTACCGCGCGTTTCTCGAAATGATATTAATAAATATGTGAACCTCACAGTCAACAATCACCCTGCAAAACACAAGACCCACATGCAGCGTGGGCGTAGGTTTCAGGACGCGCTCATTCACACAGGCGCTTTTCGATCACATAAATATGCTGCGTATTTGCGCAACCGAAAACTGCTTACACCCGCCTACTTAGCCACTGCTGCGCGTTTTTGTGTGCGCAACCAAAAAAGGTCACAGATGGGCCCATAGATATGCTGTGCCAATCGGCGTATTTGCAGCGGCCAATTCACTTCATTGGCCTATTGTGGTGCGTAATAGGACGTTCCGGTTATTTTTTCAAGCGATCAGACATCCTGTGAAAAAATACGTTTATGTGAACGAACCCCTTAAAATTAATCACTGCACGTTACGCGCGCGAAAAAATTGCACGGCACAAATACACCCATGTGAAGGAGCCATGACAGTATCAGCCGCAGTGCCACAATAATAGAGTCAATGACAGAGCCCCCATTATAGTGACAAGCTCAGTGCCCCAATAAGGAAGTGAGGAACAGCACCCCCACTGGAGTGACAGTCAAAGATCCCAATAACAGGGTTAGTGACAGTGCCACTCTTACAGTGTTCCAATAATCAAGTGAAGAACAGCGCCCCCAATAGCATGACAGTCACCATGTGCCATAACAGAAACAACAAAAGCGCCCCCATTAGCGTGACGGTCACAGTGTGCAATAACAGAAAGAGGTATCTCATTAGCTAATTAGCCTTTTAGATCATAGTGGAGGTGATTCCCCCACCTGTGTGAATGAAGGGTGCCTACAGAAACACTCAGCATATTTGCGGATGCGCAGAAAACAGCCTATGCAGGAGCAAACGTATTTGCGCTTACGTTCAACTGCGGTCGACCTAACACAGGCGAATGTGATGTACTTTGAAAATCTAACCATCAGTACATCGCATTCATTTATCTGTGATGTTCCTGCGATTTTAAAGCATGTACCCATGCATTATGGTATAAATAATGTGCATCAAACTTGCATACGAATCACATACGATGCGAGTGGGATGCGGTTTTTTTTTTGCTGACATTGCAAATAAAACCCGAACAAAATTCGCCCAAAAATAGGACATGCCGCCATTTTTCTATCACAAGCTATCGGATGAGAGAGAAATCACGCGTTGGTATTAACCCACTAAAACGAATGGGTCCTTCTCACAATCAGATGCAATTCATGTATGGAAATCACATGTGTGAAGTTAGTCTTAGGCCTCCAACACACTACCGTATTTTCAATCTGTGTGGCGGACGCAAAAAAATGGCCGACAGCATATGGACTCTGCAACGAGACTACACATGCTAGAAAGTTTTTTTTCACACGGTCTGCATGAAAAAAACTTATTACATGTCCTATTCTTGTCTGTTTCATGAATAAGAATTAAGACGTACAAATGCATGAAAATGTGCCAGAAGCCACGGACAGGTGTCTGGTGAGTGGTGCCCAAGCCTCTCGGATGCAACTCAGACACACAGTAGTGTGCAACTGGCATTAGCGTGACAGCTAGAGTGCCTCAATAATAGAGACAGCTACAGTAACCCCATAGAGTGATAGCCAGAGTGCCCCAATAACAGATCAGTAACAGTAACCCCATAGAGTGATAGCCAGGGTGCCCCGATAACAGAGCAGTTACAGTAACCCCATAGAGTGATAGCCAGGGTGCCCCAATAACAGAGCAGTTACAGTAACCCTATAGAGTGATAGCCAGAGTGCCCCAATAACAGAGAAAGTTACAGTAACCCCATAGAGTGATAGCCAGAGTGCCCCAATAACAGATCAGTAACAGTAACCCCATAGAGTGATAGCCAGGGTGCCCCGATAACAGAGCAGTTACAGTAACCCCATAGAGTGATAGCCAGGGTGCCCCGATAACAGAGCAGTTACAGTAACCCCATAGAGTGATAGCCAGGGTGCCCCAATAACAGAGCAGTTACAGTAACCCTATAGAGTGATAGCCAGAGTGCCCCAATAACAGATCAGTAACAGTAACCCCATAGAGTGATAGCCAGGGTGCCCGATAACAGAGCAGTTACAGTAACCCCATAGAGTGATAGCCAGAGTGCCCCAATAACAGATCAGTAACAGTAACCCCATAGAGTGATAGCCAGGGTGCCCCAATAACAGAGCAGTAACAGTAACCCCATAGAGTGATAGCCAGAGTACCCCAATAACAGAGCAGTTACAGTAACCCCATAAAGGGACAGCCAGAGTGCCCCAATAATAGAGGCAGTTATAGTAACCCCATAAAGGGACAGCCAGAGTGCCCCAATAACAGAGACAGTTTGAGTAACCCCATAGAGTGAAAGCCAGAGTGCCCCAATAACAGAAGCAGTTACAGTAACCTGGTAGAGTGATAGCCAGAGTGCCCCAATAACAGAAGCAGTTACAGTAACCCCATAGAGTAATAGCCAGAGCGCCCCAATAATATAGCAGTTACAGCAACCCCATAGAGTGATAGCCAGAGTGCCCCAATAACAGAGACAGCTATAGTAACCCCATAGAGTGATAGCCACAGTGCCCCAAAAACAGATACAGCTACAGTAACCCCATAGAGTGATAGACAGAATGCCCCAATAACAGAGCAGTTACAGCAACCCCATAGAGTGATAGCCAGAATGCCCAAATAACAGAGACAGTTACAGTAACCCCACAGAGTGATAGCCAGGGTGACCCAATAACAGAGACACTTACAGCAACCCCATAGAGTGATAGCCAGAGTGCCCCAATAACAGACGCAGTTACAGTACCCCATAGAGTGACAGCCAGAGTGCCCCAATAATAGAGGCAGTTACAGTAACCTCATAGAGTGATAACCACAGTGCACTAATAACAGAGGCAGTTACATTACCCCTTAGAATGATAGCCACAGTGCCACAATAATACAGGCAGTTACAGTAACCCCATAGAGTGATAGCCAGGGTGCCCCAATAATATAGCAGTTACAGTAACCCCATAGAGTGATAGCCAGAGTGCCCAATAACAGAGCAGTTACAGTAACCCCATAGAGTAATAGTCAGAGTGCCCAAATAACAGAGACAGTTACAGTAACCCCACAGAGTGATAGCCAGGGTGACCCAATAACAGAGCAGTTACAGTAACCCCATAGAGTGATAGCCAGGGTGCCCCAATAATATAGCAGTTACAGTAACCCCATAGAGTGATAGCCAGAGTGCCCCAATAACAGAGCAGTTACAGTAACCCCATAGAATGATAGCCAGAGTGCCCCAATAACAGAGCAGTTACAGTAACCCCATAGAGTGATAGCCAGAGTGCCCCAATAACAGAGACAGCTACAGTAACCCCAAAAAGTAATAGCCAGAGTGCCCCAATAACAGAGGTAGTTACAGTAACCCCATAGAGTGATAGCCAGAGTGCCCCAATAACAGAGGTAGTTACAGTAACCCCATAGAGTGATAGCCAGAGTGCCCCAATAACAGAGACAGCTACAGTAACCCCATAGAGTGATAGTCAGAGTGCCCTAATAAGAGAGACAGTTACAGTAACCCCATAGAGTGATAGCCTGAGTGCCCCCAAAACAGAGCTGTTACAATAACCCCATAGAGTGATAGCCAGAGTACCCCAATAACAAAGGCAGTTACAGTAACCCCATAGAGTGATAGCCAGAGTGCACCAATAATAGAGGCAGTTATAGTAACCCCATAGACAGATAGCCAGAGTGCCCAAATACAAGAGCAGTTACAGTAACCCCATAGAGTAATAGCCAGAGTGCCCTAATAACAGAGACAGCTACGATAATCCCATAGAGTAATAGCCAGAGTGCCCCAATAACAGAGGCAGTTACAGTATCCCCATAGACTGATAGCCAGAATGCCCCAATAAAAGAGCAGTTACAGTAACCCCATAGAGTGATAGCCAGGGTGCCACAATAATAGAAGCAGTTACAGTAACCCCATAGAGTGATAGCCAGAGTACCCCAATAGCAGAGCAGTTACAGTAATCCCATAGAGGGATAGCCAGAGTGCCCCAATAACAGAGCAGTTACAGTAACCCCATAGAGGGATAGCCAGAGTGCCCCAATAGCAGAGGCAGTTACAGGAACCCCATAGAGTGATAGCTAGAGTGCCCCAATAACAGAGCAGTTACAGTAACCCCATAGAGTGATAGCCAGAGTGCCCCAATAACAGAGGTAGTTACAGTAACCCCATAGAGTAACAGCCAGAGTTCCCCAATTAGATAGCAGTTACAACAACCCCTATAGAGTAATAGCCAGAGTGCCCCAATAAAAGAGACAGTTACAGTAACCCCATAGAGTGATAGCCCGAGTGCCCCAAAAACAGAGCTGTTAGGATAACCCCATAGAGTGATAGCCAGAGTGCCCCAATAATAGAGGCAGTTATGGTAACCCCATTGAGTGATAGCGAGAGTGCCCCAATAAAAGAGCAGTTACACTAACCCCATAGAGTGATAGCCAGAGTGCCCCAATAACATAGCAGTTACAGCAACCCCATAGAGTGATAGCCAGTGCCCCAATAATAGAGCAGTTACAGTAACCCCATAGAGTGAGAGCCAGAGTGCCCCAATAACAGAGCAGTTACAGTAACCCTATAGAGTGATAGCCAGAGTGCCCCAATAACAGAGCAGTTACAGTAACCCCATAGACTGAGAGCCAGAGTGCCCCAATAACAAAGTTACAATAACCCCACAGAGTGATAGCCAGAGTGCCCCAATAAAAGAGCAGTTACAGTAACCCCTATAGAGTGATAGCCAGAGTGCCCCAATAACAGAGACAGCTACCATAATCCCATAGAGTGATAGCCAGAGTGACCCAATAACAGAGACAGCTACAGTAACCCCATAGAGTGATAGCCAGAGTGCTCCAATAACAGAGGCAGTTACAGTAACCCCATAGAGTGATAGCCAGAGTGCCCCAATAACAGAGACAGCTACCATAATCCCATAGAGTGATAGCCAGAGTGACCCAATAACAGAGACAGCTACAGTAACCCCATAGAGTGATAGCCAGAGTGCCCCAATAAAAGAGCAGTTACAGTAACCCCTATAGAGTGATAGCCAAAGTGCCCCAATAACAGAGACAGCTACCATAATCCCATAGAGTGATAGCCAGAGTGCCCCAATAAAAGAGCAGTTACAGTCACCCCATAGAGTGATAGCCAGAGTGCCCCACTAATAGAGGCAGTTACAGTAACCCCATAGAGTGATAGCCAGAGTGCCCCAAAAACAGATACAGCTACAGTAACCCCATAGAGTGATAGACAGAATGCCCCAATAATAGAGCAGTTACAGTAACCCCATAGAGTGATAGCCAGAGTGCCCCAATAACAGAGACAGCTATAGTAACCCCATAGAGTGATAGCCAGAGTGCCCCAATAACAGAGACAGTTAGAGTAACCCCATAGAGTGATAGCCAGAGTACCTCAATAACAGAGACAGCTACAGTAACCCCATAGAGTGATAGCCACAGTGCCCCAAAAACAGATACAGCTACAGTAACCCCATAGCGTGATAGACAGAATGCCCCAATAACAGAGCAGTTACAGCAACCCCATAGAGTGATAGCCAGAATGCCCAAATAACAGAGACAGTTACAGTAACCCCACAGAGTGATAGCCAGGGTGACCCAATAACAGAGGCAGTTACAGTAACCCCGTAGAGTGATAGCCAGAGTGCCCCAATAATAGAGGCAGTTATAGTAACCTCATAGAGTGATAACCACAGTGCACTAATAACAGAGGCAGTTACATTAGAGTGATAGCCAGAGTGCCCCAATAACAGAGGCAGTTACAGTAACCCCGTAGAGTGATAGCCAGAGTGCCCCAATAATAGAGGCAGTTACAGTAACCTCATAGAGTGATAACCACAGTGCACTAATAACAGAGGCAGTTACAGTAACCCTATAGAGTGATAGCCAGAGTGCCCCAATAACAGAGACAGCTATAGTAACCCCATAGAGTGATAGCCAGAGTGCCCCAATAACAGAGACAGTTAGAGTAACCCCATAGTGATAGCCAGAGTACCTCAATAACAGAGACAGCTACAGTAACCCTATAGAGTGATAGCCACAGTGCCCCAAAAACAGATACAGCTACAGTAACCCCATAGCGTGATAGACAGAATGCCCCAATAACAGAGCAGTTACAGCAACCCCATAGAGTGATAGCCAGAATGCCCAAATAACAGAGACAGTTACAGTAACCCCACAGAGTGATAGCCAGGGTGACCCAATAACAGAGACACTTGCAGTAACCGCATAGAGTGATAGCCAGAGTGCCCCAATAACAGAGACAGTTACAGTAACCCCATAGAGTGATAGCCAGAGTGCCCCAATAACAGAGGCAGTTACAGTAACCCCGTAGAGTGATAGCCAGAGTGCCCCAATAATACAGGCAGTTACAGTAACCCCATAGAGTGATAGCCAGGGTGCCCCAATAATATAGCAGTTACAGTAACCCCATAGAGTGATAGCCAGAGTGCCCAATAACAGAGCAGTTACAGTAACCCCATAGAATGATAGCCAGAGTGCCCCAATAACAGAGACAGCTACAGTAACCCCAAAAAGTAATAGCCAGAGTGCCCCAATAACAGAGGTAGTTACAGTAACCCCATAGAGTGATAGCCAGAGTGCCCCAATAACAGAGGTAGTTACAGTAACCCCATAGAGTGATAGCCAGAGTGCCCCAATAACATAGCATTTACAACAACCCCTATAGAGTAATAGCCAGAGTGCCCTAATAAGAGAGACAGTTACAGTAACCCCATAGAGTGATGGCCTGAGTGCCCCCAAAACAGAGCTGTTACAATAACCCCATAGAGTGATAGCCAGAGTACCCCAATAACAAAGGCAGTTACAGTAACCCCATAGAGTGATAGCCATAGTGCCCCAATAATAGAGGCAGTTATAGTAACCCCATAGAGGGATAGCCAGAGTGCCCAAATAAAAGAGCAGTAACAGTAACCCCATAGAGTAATAGCCAGAGTGCCCTAATAACAGAGACAGCTACGATAATCCCATAGAGTAATAGCCAGAGTGCCCCAATAACAGAGGCAGTTACAGTATCCCCATAGACTGATAGCCAGAATGCCCCAATAAAAGAGCAGTTACAGTAACCCCATTGAGTGATAGCCAGGGTGCCACAATAATAGAAGCAGTTACAGTAACCCCATAGAATGATAGCCAGAGTGCCCCAATAACAGAGACAGCTACAGTAACCCCAAAAAGTAATAGCCAGAGTGCCCCAATAACAGAGGTAGTTACAGTAACCCCATAGAGTGATAGCCAGAGTGCCCCAATAACAGAGGTAGTTACAGTAACCCCATAGAGTGATAGCCAGAGTGCCCCAATAACATAGCATTTACAACAACCCCTATAGAGTAATAGCCAGAGTGCCCTAATAAGAGAGACAGTTACAGTAACCCCATAGAGTGATGGCCTGAGTGCCCCCAAAACAGAGCTGTTACAATAACCCCATAGAGTGATAGCCAGAATACCCCAATAACAAAGGCAGTTACAGTAACCCCATAGAGTGATAGCCATAGTGCCCCAATAATAGAGGCAGTTATAGTAACCCCATAGAGGGATAGCCAGAGTGCCCAAATAAAAGAGCAGTAACAGTAACCCCATAGAGTAATAGCCAGAGTGCCCTAATAACAGAGACAGCTACGATAATCCCATAGAGTAATAGCCAGAGTGCCCCAATAACAGAGGCAGTTACAGTATCCCCATAGACTGATAGCCAGAATGCCCCAATAAAAGAGCAGTTACAGTAACCCCATTGAGTGATAGCCAGGGTGCCACAATAATAGAAGCAGTTACAGTAACCCCATAGAATGATAGCCAGAGTGCCCCAATAACAGAGACAGCTACAGTAACCCCAAAAAGTAATAGCCAGAGTGCCCCAATAACAGAGGTAGTTACAGTAACCCCATAGAGTGATAGCCAGAGTGCCCCAATAACAGAGGTAGTTACAGTAACCCCATAGAGTGATAGCCAGAGTGCCCCAATAACATAGCATTTACAACAACCCCTATAGAGTAATAGCCAGAGTGCCCTAATAAGAGAGACAGTTACAGTAACCCCATAGAGTGATGGCCTGAGTGCCCCCAAAACAGAGCTGTTACAATAACCCCATAGAGTGATAGCCAGAGTACCCCAATAACAAAGGCAGTTACAGTAACCCCATAGAGTGATAGCCATAGTGCCCCAATAATAGAGGCAGTTATAGTAACCCCATAGAGGGATAGCCAGAGTGCCCAAATAAAAGAGCAGTAACAGTAACCCCATAGAGTAATAGCCAGAGTGCCCTAATAACAGAGACAGCTACGATAATCCCATAGAGTAATAGCCAGAATGCCCCAATAAAAGAGCAGTTACAGTAACCCCATTGAGTGATAGCCAGGGTGCCACAATAATAGAAGCAGTTACAGTAACCCCATAGAGTGATAGCCAGAGTACCCCAATAGCAGAGGCAGTTACAGGTACCCCATAGAGTGATAGCTAGAGTGCCCCAATAACAGAGCAGTTACAGTAACCCCATAGAGGGATAGCCAGAGTGCCCAAATAACAGAGACAGCTACAGTAACCCCATAGAGTGATAGCCAGAGTGCCCCAATAACAGAGGTAGTTACAGTAACCCCATAGAGTGACAGCCAGAGTGCCCCAATTAGATAGCAGTTACAACAACCCCTATAGAGTAATAGCCAGAGTGCCCCAATAAAAGAGACAGTTACAGTAACCCCATAGAGTGATAGCCCGAGTGCCCCAAAAACAGAGCTGTTACGATAACCCCATAGAGTGATAGCCAGAGTGCCCCAATAATAGAGGCAGTTATGGTAACCCCATTGAGTGATAGCGAGAGTGCCCCAATAAAAGAGCAGTTACACTAACCCCATAGAGTGATAGCCAGAGTGTCCCAATAATAGAGGCAGTTACAGTAACCCCATAGAGTAATAGCCACAGTGCCCCAATAACATAGCAGTTACAGCAACCCCATAGAGTGATAGCCAGAGTGCCCCAATAATAGAGCAGTTACAGTAACCCCATAGAGTGAGAGCCAGAGTGCCCCAATAACAGAGGCAGTTACAGTAACCCCATAGAGTGATAGCCAGAGTGCCCCAATAACAGAGCAGTTACAGTAACCCCATAGACTGAGAGCCAGAGTGCCCCAATAAAAGAGCAGTTACAGTAACCCCTATAGAGTGATAGCCAGAGTGCCCCAATAACAGAGACAGCTACCCTAATCCCATAGAGTGATAGCCAGAGTGACCCAATAACAGAGACATCTACAGTAACCCCATAGAGTGATAGCCAGAGTGCCCCAATAAAAGAGCAGTTACAGTAACCCCATAGAGTGATAGCCACAGTGCTCCAATAACAGAGGCAGTTACAGTAACCCCTATAGAGTGATAGCCAGAGTGCCCCAATAACAGAGACAGCTACCATAATCCCATAGAGTGATAGCCAGAGTGACCCAATAACAGAGACAGCTACAGTAACCCCATAGAGTGATAGCCAGAGTGCCCCAATAAAAGAGCAGTTACAGTAACCCCTATAGAGTGATAGCCAGAGTGCCCTAATAATAGAGGCAGTTACAGTAACCCCATAGAGTGATAGCCAGAGTGCCCCAATAATAGAGGCACTTACAGTAACCCCATGGAGTGATAGCCAGAGTGCCCCTCTAATAGAGACAGTTACAGTAACCCCATAGAGTGATAGCCAGAGTGCCCCAATAACAGAGACAACTACAGTAACCCCATAGAGTGATAGCCAGAGTGCCCCAATAACAGAGCAGTTACAGTAACCTCACAGAGTGATAGCCAGAGTGCCCCAATAACAGAGACAGCTACAGTAACCCCATAGAGGGATAGCCAGAGTGCCCCAATAACAGAGACAGTTATAGTAACCCCATAGAGTGATAGCCAGAGTGCCCCCGTAAAAGAGCAGTTACAGTAACCCCATAGAGTGATATCAGAGTGCCCCAATAACATAGCAGTTACAGCAACCCCATAGAGTGATAGCCAGAGTGCCGCAATAACAGAGGCAGTTACAGTAACCCCATAGAGTGATAGCTAGAGTGCCCCAATAACAGAGACAGTTACAGTGACCCTATAGAGTGATAGCCAGAGTGCCCCAATCAAAGAGCAGTTACAGTAACCCCATAGAGTGATAGCCAGGGTGCCCCAATAACAGAGGCAGTTACAGTAACCCCATAGAGTAATAGCCACAGTGCCCCAATAACAGAGCAGTTACGGTCACCCCATAGAGTGATAGCTAGAATGCCATAATAAAAGAGCTGTTACAGTAACCCCATAGAGTGATAGCCAGAGTGCCCCAATAACAGAGGCAGTGACAGTAACCCCATAGAGTGATAGCCAGAGTGCCCCAATAACACAGGCAGTTAAAGTAATCCTATAGAGTGATAGCCAGAGTGCCCTAATAACAGAGCAGTTACAGTAACCCCATAGAGTGATAGCCAGAGTGCCCCCAATAACAGAGCAGTTACAGTAACCCCATAGAGTGATAACCAGAGTGCCGCAACAAGAGAGACAGCTACAGTAACCCCATAGAGTGATAGCCAGGGTGCCCCAACAACAGAGGCAGTTACAGTAACCCCATAGAGTGATTGCCAGAGTGCCCCAATAAAAGAGGCAGTTACAGTAACCCCATATAGTAATAGCCAGAGTGCCCCAATAACAGAGGCAGTTACAGTAACATCATAGAGTAATAGCCAGAGTGCTCAAATAACAGAGGCAGTTACAGTAACCCCATAGAGTAATAGCCACAGTGCCCCAATAACAGAGCAGTTACAGTAACCCCATAGAGTGATAGCCAGAGTGCCCCAATAATAGAGGCAGTTACAGTAACCCCATAGAGTGATAGCCAGAGTGCCCCACTAATAGAGACAGTTACAGTAACCCCATAGAGTAATAGCCACAGTGCCCCAATAACAGAGACAGCTACAGTAACCTTATAGAGTGATAGCCAGAGTGCCCCAATAGCAGAGACATCTACAGTAACCCCATAGAGTGATAGCCAGAGTGCCCCATAAACAGAGACAGCTAGAGTAACCCCATAGAGTGATAGCCAGAGTGCCCCAATAACATAGCAGTTACAATAACCCCTATAGAGTAATAGCCAGAGTGCCCCAATAAAAGAGACAGTTACAGTAACCCCATAGAGTGATAGCCAGAGTGCCCCAAAAACAGAGCTGTTACAATAACCCCATAGAGTGACAGCCAGAGTGCCCCAATAACATAGCAGTTACAACAACCCCTATAGAGTAATAGCCAGAGTGCCCCAATAAAAGAGACAGTTACAGTAACCCCATAGAGTGATAGCCAGAGTGCCCCAAAAACAGAGCTGTTACAATAACCCCATAGAGTGATAGCCAGAGTGCCCCAATAATAGAGGTAGTTACAGTAACCCCAGAGAGTAATAGCCACAGTGCCCCAATAACATAGCAGTTACAGCAACCCCATAGAGTGATAGCCAGAGTGCCCCAATAATAGAGCAGTTACAGTAACCCTATAGAGAGATAGCCAGAGTGCCCCAATAACAGAGCAGTTACAGTAACCCCATAGAGTGAGAGCCAGAGTGCCCCAATAACAGAGAAAGTTACAGTAACCCCACAGAGTGATAGCTAGAGTACCCCAATAAAAGAGCAGTTACAGTAACCCCTATAGAGTGATGGCCAGAGTGACCCAATAACAGAGACAGCTACAGTAACCCCATAGAGTGATAGCCAGAGTGCCCCAATACCAGAGGTAGTTACAGTAACCCTATAGAGTGATAGCCAGAGTGCCCCAATAAAACATCAGTTACAGTAACCCCATAGAGTGATAGGCAGAGTGCCCCAATACCAGAGGCAGTTACAGTAACCCCATAGAGTGATAGCCAGAGTGCCCCAATAACAGATCAGTTACAGTAACCCCATAGAGTGATAGCCAGAGTGCCCCAATAACAGAGCAGTTACAGTAATCCCATAGAGTGAGAGCCAGAGTGCCCCAATAATAGAGGCAGTTATAGTAACCCCATAGAGTGATAGCCAGAGTGCCCCAATAACAGAGAATGTTACAATAACCCCACAGAATGATAGTCAGAGTGCCCCAATAAAAGAGCAGTTACAGTAACCCCTATAGAGTAATAGCCAGAGTGCCCTAATAATAGAGACAGCTACGATAATCCGATAGAGTGATAGCCAGAGTGCCCCAATAACAGAGACAGCTACAGTAACCCCATAGAGTGATAGCCAGAGTGCCCCAATAACAGAGCAGTTACAGGAACCCCATAGAGTGATAGCCAGAGTGCCCCAATAATAGAGGCAGTTACAGTAACCCATTAGAGTGATAGCCAGAGTGCCCCAATAACAGAGCAGTTACAGTAACCCCATAGAGTGATGGCCAGAGTGCCCCAATACCAGAGGCAGTTACAGTAACCCCATATTGTGATAGCCAGAGTGCCCCAATAACAGATCAGTTACAGTAACCCCATAGAGTGATAGCTAGAGTGCCCCAATAACAGAGCAGTTACAGTAACCCCATAGAGTGAGAGCCAGAGTGCCCCAATAACAGAGAATGTTACAATAACCCCACAGAGTGATAGCCAGAGTGCCCCAATAATAGAGGTAGTTATAGTAACCCTATAGAGTGATAGCCAGAGTGCCCCAATAACAGAGCAGTTACAGTAACCCCATAGAGTGAGAGCCAGAGTGCCCCAATAACAGAGAATGTTACAATAACCCCACAGAGTGATAACCAGAGTGCCCCAATAAAAGAGCAGTTACATTAGCCCCTATAGAGTGATAGCCAGAGTGCCCCAATAACAGAGCAGTTACAGGAACCCCATAGAGTGATAGCCAGAGTGCCCCAATAACAGAGAAAGTTACAATAACCCCATAGAGTGATAGCCAGAGTGCCCCAATAACAGATAAGTTACAGTAACCTCATAAAGTGATAGCCAGAGTGCCCCAATAATAGAGGCAGCTACGATAATCCCATAGAGTGATAGCCAGAGTGCCCCAATAACAGAGAAAGTTACAATAACCCCATAGAGTGATAGCCAGAGTGCCCCAATAACAGATAAGTTACAGTAACCTCATAAAGTGATAGCCAGTGTGCCCCAATAACAGAGGCAGTTACAGTAACCCCATAGAGTGTCAGCCAAAGTGCCCCAATAATACAGGCAGTCACAGTAACCCCATAGAGTGACAGCCAGAGTGCCCCAATAATAGACGCAGTTACAGTAACCGAATAGAGTGATAACCCCAGTGCCCTAATAACAGATGCAGTTACAGTAACCGAATAGAGTGATAACCCCATTGCCCTAATAACAGACGCAGTTACAGTAACCGAATAGAGTGATAAGCCCAGTGCCCTAATAACAGATGCAGTTACAGTAACCGAATAGAGTGATAACCCCATTGCCCTAATAACAGACGCAGTTACAGTAACCGAATAGAGTGATAAGCCCAGTGCCCTAATAACAGACGCAGTTACAGTAACCGAATAGAGTGATAAGCCCAGTGCCCTAATAACAGATGCAGTTACAGTAACCCCTTAGAGTGATAGCCAGAGTGCCCAAATACTAGAGGCAGTTACAGTAACCCCATAGAGTGATAGCCAGAGTGCCCAAATACTAGAGGCAGTTACAGTAACCCCATTGTGATAACCAAGAACAGTAGCAACCCAGTGCTTCAGTTATTGATATTAACCCTTTGCAATCTAATTTTGGATTCAGGGTTTCCTATGGGGGGGGGGGGGGGGTTCTGCCATTATACAATAGCGCAATCTGCTGTCTAGAGCCAATACTGCAGTATGGGACATGCTGGAGAGGCCCCCCCAGACAGAGTGGCCAGTAATATACAGTAAGAATACCCTGCCGGGCGTCTTCCGACATCGGAGCTGTACAGCCTTCAGTCAGAATGTCTTCAGACGTCAGACAGTGGATTGGAAAGGGTTAACCCCATTACAGTGTCAATCACAGCTCTCCCATTACAGTGACAGCCAGAAAGCACCAATAAAAAAAAGTCAGTGGCAGTGCCCCAATAATAATTCCTTCATCAGATTGACAGCCAATGATGCTCTACACCAGTCAATTCCTTTAAAGTATGCGCACCTCTGACTATTTTTGAATATTGAGAATGTAGAAGATGCTATCGTTGGGGGGTTGTGAACTCGGACCTCCACCAATCACTAACCCAAAGGGGCTGCAGCACCCTGGAGAGCGCCCTATCTCTTCACTTTCCATCAGTTAAAGGGGTTGTCCCGCGCCGCAACGGGTTTTTTATTTTTCAACCCCCCCCCCCCGTTCGGCGCGAGACAACCCCGATGCAGGGACTTAAAAAAAAAACCGCACAGCGCTTACCTGAATCCCCGCGCTCCGGTGACTTCTTACTTACCGGTTGAAGATGGCCGCCGGGATCTTCTCCCTCGGTGGACCGCAGGGCTTCTGTGCGGTCCATTGCCGATTCCAGCCTCCTGATTGGCTGGAATCGGCACGTGACGGGGCGGAGCTACACGGAGTCGGCATCCTGCACGAGCAGCCCCATTGAGAAAAGAAGAAGACCCGGACTGCGCAAGCACGTCTAATTTGGCCATTAGACGCCGAAAATTAGGCGGCTCCATGGAAATGAGGACGCTAGCAACGGAGCAGGTAAGTGAAAAACTTCTTATAACTTCTGTATGGCTCATAATTAATGCACAATGTACATTACAAAGTGCATTAATATGGCCATACAGAAGTGTATAGACCCACTTGCTGCCGCGGGACAACCCCTTTAAATGTAGATTACACCACTTTTTTCACTGCATGTATTTGTGCATATTTAGTGCATATTTGGTTCTTTTTGCATTTTTTTCACGAGTGCAAAAAAAGGCAAGAAAGTCCAATTGATTTCTCCTGCCTTCTTACGTAAATACGCATGTATCATGTATTTTTAATGCTCCCATATACTTGCAGGGGGCGATTTTTGTCCATAATACAGAATAAAGTAGGACACACTGCTATTTTTTTCACTTGTTTCTAAACACCACAATGCAAGTGAACAGGGTGTATGCTGTCCGTATTACGCGCGCAATACAGACCACAAATATGACCGTGTGAATGTGACCTTAGAGTACCATTGAGACCAAAATTGGAGATACAGAAACCTCCAAGGGTCAAGAAGGGTACAGTTTTTCTTAGAAGGTGGACTTATAAGGCCATGCATGCTCCTCTGGGAAAGTTAGTAAGCAAATTGGAGATAGAACAATGCCTCCACAGTGCCACCTATTGGAAGGCAGCATTCCTGCAAGTCAATGTCTGGCTTTTTAAAAAGCCTTGTCACAATAACTTGGAATACAAACCAAAACCAGAGTCTTCTCCCCGAAAGAAAAAGATAACCTCACACTTTCTAGGTGCTCTCTATAAGGAGAAACATTACCACTCCTGACCCACATCATAGGCCTCTCAACCAGTAACCTACTACACACTGATGAGGGGCAAAACCTCTGAAACAGTCTGTCTGTACGTTGTTACCTTGTCCTTCTGGAGAAGACTCTGGCTTTGGCTTATATTCCCAATCATTGTTACAAGGCCTGTTAGAAGGTCAGAGAATGACTTGCAGGAATTCTGCCTTCCAATAGGTGGCACTATAGAGGCATTGTTCCATCTCCTATTTGCATATTAAGAAACCTCCAAATGACGATCAAAAAAGTCAAAGGGGCGGGGCGCTCAACATTTTGTTCTAGTGATTTTATGGTAATGTTATTGACACAATACATTTGAAGGTCCCATTGTGAGGTTGGGCCCCCAGCAATTTGCAAAATAAAAGTGCTCCTATGTTCTCTAGGGTGCCCTAAGCCATGTGGACACCTAAAAGACCCCATTTACACAACATTATATTAGATAAATTCCACTGACGTGAATGATACTTCATTTGTAACATTGTTTTTTGGATTTTCAGTGATGGAATTCGGTGGCGGTCCAAGTTACACAGACTTCACCAATAGTAGTGAGCAAACGTTCGGTTTGGCCAGTTTGCTAAACTTTGGAAAAGTTTGGTTTGGTCCGAATTAGATCAAGCTGAATGGAAAGTTCACCAAAACCCCTAAAACTAGTGTATAACACTATCTAAGAGCCATAAAAGACCTATGTAACACTCTAAGAATTCGACCAGAAACAGTTCTACAGGCTTGGTTCACTCAGCACTATACGACCTTCAAGAGTTTCAAGGTCAAGTAGAGAGCATTTTCCTCATAAGTCCTTTGCTGAACATCGGAGAGCTATGACTGTGCTATCTCTTCAATGGAAGTGGCAATCTTCATCTGAACCCAATTTTTGCTTTGCTCAGAAGACATATTTCCTATAAGCAGGCATCTCTGAAGGTTCCCCTTTAATTAACCCTTTGCAATTTTTCTGCATTAGTACTGGTCAAAATCATACAGAGAAGCATTTAGGACCATTCCTTGGGAAGCTTTTTTCTGAAATCTCTATGAATTGTTTTCCTCTATTGAATAGCAAGTGGAGTAATTGGGCCATTAACCCTTAACCTCCTTGACATATCTTGGTTGGGTCATCTTTGCTTCAAAGTGGAAAAGTAACAACTGAGGCTTTTGTGCATTTTTAGCTATTAAAATAGTTTTTGTATGAAGGCTCCCTTGAGTTTGTCAAGTTCTGAAGAAGAAAAACAATGGGAAATATGTAAGTGGGAGAAAGCAAAGATGATAGTTATGTAACAGCCAATGGTATCTGATGGGAGATAGCGAATAAAAATGTCAGCATATATACAGTGTAACAGCAGAAAATGTACTTTAACTACACACAATGCTCTTCACTGATCAAACTCCTTAAATTACATATCCAGTGATGATTAATAGAGTATTAAAGGGGTTGTCCTAGTTATGGAAACCCCTATCACTCTGTCCCATGTGCCTTAAAATCAGCGGTTACTCCCCCCTCCCCCTGGCCACTGGCTCTGGTCTCTGTTTACAGGCAGCAGTGACATCCCGTAAACCTGCTGTAGTAGCCAATTACAGCGCTGAGCCACAATCACTGTCATTAGCTGCTGTAGCTTGTTTGTAGACGAACTCAGCATCTAAAGTGACATCAAAGTGGAGACCAAAACCAGTGGTGGGGGACTAACGAGGGAGCAGGGAGAGGTGAGCAACCACTGATTTTTTTTATTATAAGGTATGGGGGACCCAGTGACAGAGGTGTCCTTAACTCGAACAAGTCCTTCAACATTTCAGTAAACATAATAGAGGTTAAATAATGAAAAGAGTTATCCCATGAATCATTTTCATACCAAGATGTCTATTCTGAAATGCTGTTAATTGTCATCTTAAAGTAATTTGCAGTCTTTCTAGCATTAAAAAAAACCTTTTTAAAAGATTTATTATGCTTCTATTCATCCCCCCTAGTGTTACTGCTAATCTCTGCTGCTAGGGGTGGGCTCTGGACGGAATCAGTCTCCTTCCCCCTCTGGCAGCTGACAATATAGTCACTTCTTACATTTCCTGCAAGAGGAGTCTTCTCAGCTATCGAGCCATGTACTACAGAGGCTGCTCCTTCCTAATATGCAGGGTCGAAAGATTTTTTTGTTGCTTACCCTTCAGTGAACACTATGCAGAGACCTGGATGTGTGTCCTGACTGAGCATGTAGGTCCACCAGTATTTAGGGCATTAGGTGGACCATAGCCGGCCTTAGCTATGTGTGCCCTGCATGGTCACACAGGGCACCAGCTTGTAGGGGGCAAAAGGGCAGATATAGGCTGGCAGTGATCTCGCTCCCTTCAGCTTCGCCCAGCCAGATCATCTTCCTCAATTTGTCAGCGTTTTGTGGAACTACATGAATCATCCTCCTCCTGGTACTTTCTTCTCCACTCTGATGTTTCAAGGTACTGCTGTCAGCCCATTGGAACCTTCAAAATGCAATTACTTAGTTCTGCTATAGAATTTTTGTTCTACGTCTGGCTTTGGTGCTGTATTTCTGTTGTGCTTGATTTTGGTATTGTATCTATAAACTGAGCTTGGGGCTGGTATTTTATCTATGTACTGAGCTAGGTTCTGATACAGTTTTTATCCATTGAGCTATTCTAGTATTGCATCTATGTACATAGCTTGGTTCTAGTATTGTATCTAAGTACTGACTTTGGTTCTGGTATAGTATTTATCAATTAGGCCTCGGTCAGACGACCGTTTTTTGCCGCGATTTGCGGATGCGCATGCGATCTGCGCATATATAGAACCATTGCTTCGCAATGGGATCGGTCACATGTCCTCTTTTTATGTGGATGTCCGATAAATTATAGGACACGACGAATCGCAGATCGCGCCTATCTGCGTTCTGCGATTCCTTGTGTTCTATATATGCGCTTAATTGGGTCGGCAGCAGCAGCGCCGACCCCATTGAGAACATATACTATAAAGATCATTCTCCTCTGGCACAGTTGTAACAGCTGTGGCAGAGAAGAACGATGTTCGCCCATTGAATTCAATGGAGCCGGCAATACAGCCGGCTCCATTGAAAGCAATGGGCTGCCGGCGAGCGCAGGATGAATTTTCGGGAAGGGCTTAAACATATAAGCCCTTCCCTGAAAACCATCTAAAAATGTGTAAAAAAAAAAAAATAAATTATATATTATACACACACACACACACACACACACACACTCACCTTGTCCTTGCAGCCGGAGATCAGCCGCGGCCGGCCGGCAGTTCTGTGTAGTATTTAAAATCCCCGCCTGCTGAATGGGCTGCCTCTGATTGGTCACAGCCCTCACCAATCAGAGGCAGCTCTCACTCACCCATTCATGAATGAGTGAGTGAGTGCTGCCTCTGATTGGTTCAGCGCAGGGACCAATCAGGGGCAGCTCTCAGCTGTAACCGCAATGAAGAACCAAAAGTGTAATAATAGGCATAGCTGCCATTGCTTTCTAATGGGAGCGAAGCCATCTAGTACACTTCTTGCCCTGACCACCCATGTGGTTGTCCAGCCCCACTGCATTAACAGCAGGCCAGGGGATCAGCAGGCATCCCAAGTGGTGGACCCCGCTAATCAACTATTCATGACCAATCCAGCGGATAGGTAATCATCAACATACCTGCTTTTCCAAAGTCTTCCCTATAGAAACATTCTACAAGTACGACCAAAAAAATGCAGATGGGCTATTTTTTCCAGGCGCGAATTTTTACACGCCCCAAAAAACGTTCATCTGAATTAATACATGGGAATCCAATGCTTCGGTGGGTAGCGGTTTTTGGGCAGTTTTTTGACACGGCTAAATACCTGCGTATAAACGGTCGTGTGAATAAGGCCTTAGACTAATGATGCATACTAATACACAGTGTGCATCAGGTAGTCAGAGAAGCTGGTGTGGCCATCTTTGTTTCTCCACCCCAGTAGGGTTACTCTAAAGCACCTGACGATGCCCCGATCCTCCACATGAAGAGACTCATCCAAAAACCAGCAGCTATTAATAAACCCATCACCAAACAGGGAAAATATTTTGCGCTGTTCTTCCAAAACAGAGCAGCTATTGACAACGGCGGGCGAAGAAGAAACGGGGTTCACAATGGACGTGGGTTTATGCTGTATATGGAAGACTCTCACGGGCCACGTGTCACGGCTTGTTTCCGTAGGGTGGGGGGGAATCTTTAGAAAGCAGACTTTGTAAATTGATCTTGCAAGAGCTTAAACTGAGATCACTGAATAATGTCTCTCTGATCCACTGAACTCTCTTGGCGGAATACATTACCCACAGAAAAGGCCGCCGTGTCAATATCGCGATTGGCAGCTGTGTTAACAGTCAACGAGGCGCTTTTCAGAAGAGGCTCAATAATCACATTTCTCCTAAGACCGTGACTCATTAATCAAATATTCATACATCTCTGTAAATACTCTCTAAACAGAGGGCGACACAGCCCAGCACAAGCGGGCTTTCATCAGACCCCGAAAATGCGCTGCAAGCAACTTGTCATGTTTAGAATTTTTGATGTTTTAGCGTTGTCCCAAAACAGAGGCCGAGTCATGGCCGAGGCTCCCAGCGCTACACGGACACAATTAACATGATTCCACCATTGCTTCATCTGCAAATGAAGACCCTGAATCAATTCTTCTGTTCATTGTCCACCATCGGGAACAGAAGCAAATCTCCCCCCTCCCCCCGTAAAATGGAAACCAAAGCCCAATAATAGGAGGATGTGTAGAAGCTCTAAAACAAGGAGCAGCACATTGTGAAGGCTGGAAAAACAGACCTTCATTTACATTCTAACCATTCCAGCACTGGTGAAGCAGCAGAGAACCATTAGATGGGCAAAGGGGTGACAAAAGTATCTAATTCCTATAATCCAGCAATGGATAATCTAGAAATTCTGTTAGTCTGGAACTTTTCTTTAGGCAAGCTGTAAAGAAAAAAAATGGTCTGTAATGAGTCCATGAAAGCAAAAAGTTTTTTTTTCTTCTTTAAAAAAAACATAAAAAGAAGAAAAAAATAAAGCCAAACTGCACAGGACACAAGAGTGGCATCAGAGTCCTTTCCTTTTTCGCATCCCCACTGATTTGAATGGGCAAATCTCACCCACAATTCGCATCGGATTAGTGTGCAACGCAATTTTTTTTTCTTGCAATCTGCGTGCCTGTGTAAAAAAATACAAAGTGCATTTTGCCACACTGCATATATTGAGCCATACACAGTCCAAGCGCCGTTAATCTTTTGATTGAAAAGGACACAGACCTTACAAAAAATAAAATGTTATGCCAGTGTCCTTAGTTAGATTGAATACAGAAATCTCTAACTACAAAGTACAGTAGAATGAGCAGCACCATGTTTTGGCTTTTTGTTAAATTATTAGTAATAAGGAAATTAAAGTACCATTATTTCTGGTGGTGCAATGCGCCACACAGGTCTGCTACATCCATCCTGATTTCCACACATCACACTCACAGCTATACTACATCCATGCTGATTCCCACACATTACACATGGCTCTACTACATCCATGCTGATTCCCACACATTACACATGGCTCTACTACATCCATGCTGATTCCCACACATTACACATGGCTCTACTACATCCATCCTGATTCCCACACATTACACACAGGGCTACGTCCATATCCATCCTGATTCCCACACACAGCTGTGCTACATCCACATCCATCCCAATTCTCAAATATCACACACAGCTCTGCTACATCCTGAACCCTTCAGCTCACCTAGCAGAAATGACAACCAGCAAAGCAGACTCCTGGATACAGTGATCAGCCCCGCATCATGTGATCCCTGACTCCACTCACACAGGCGATCACGTCTGACACACCACAGGTCCTGCTAGCTGCTGTCAGGCTCTGTAGTTAGCACTTATCCAATATACAGTCCTTTCTACCAAACTCAAGAACGGCTCTTCCCACAGCAGCGCTAGTCACATGGAAAGGAGGTCACCGAAGGTCCTTCAGCCCGCCGGATCTTTGTGGTGGCGGTAGGTCGTTGTCTGTCTGAGATAACAGCTTAATTGTATTTGCCTTTTGTTATTTTTGTCCTCCCCCATCAAGAGCCCTAACTTTGTTCTCCTGTACTAACTACTATAATACTGCCCCCTATGTACAAGAATACAACTACTATAATACTGCTCCCTATGTAGAATATAACTACCATAATACTGCCTCCTATGTACAAATATATAACTACCATAATACTGCCCCCTATGTACAAATATATAACTACCATAATACTGCCCCCTATGTACAAGAATATAACTACTATAATACTGCCCCCTATGTACAAGAATATAACTACTATAATACTGCCCCCTATGTACAAGAATATAACTACTATAATACTGCCCCCTATGTATAAGAATATAACTACTATAATACTGCCCCCTATGTATAATATAACTACAATAATACTGCCCCCTATGTACAAGAATATAACTACTATAATACTGTCCCCTATGTACAAGAATATAACTACTATAATACTGCCCATATGTACAAGAATATAACTGCTATAATACTGCCCTCTATGTACAAGAATATAACTGCTATAATACTGCCCTCTATGTACAAGAATATAACTGCTATAATACTGTCCCCTGTGTACAAGAATATAACTACTATAATACTGCCCCCTGTGTACAAGAATATATCTACTATAATACTGCCCCTATGTACAAGAATATAACTACTATAATACTGCTCCCTATGTATAATATAACTACTATAATACTGCCTCCTATGTACAAGAATATAACTACTATAATACTGCCCTCTATGTACAATATAACTACTATAATACTGCCCTCTATGTACAAGTATATAACTTCTATAATACTGCCCCCTGTGTACAAGAATATATCTACTATAATACTGCCCTCTATGTACAAGAATATAACTGCTATAATACTGCCTCCTATGTACAAGAATATAACTGCTATAATACTGCCTCCTATGTACAAGAATATAACTGCTATAATACTGCTCCCTATGTATAATATAACTACTATAATACTGCCTCCTATGTACAAGAATATAACTACTATAATACTGTCCTCTATGTACAAGAATATAACTGCTATAATACTGCCTCCTATGTACAAGATTATAACTGCTATAATACTGCCCCCTGTGTACAAGAATATATGTACAAGAATATAACTCCTATAATACTGCCCCCTATGTACAAGAATATAACTACTATAATACTGCTCCCAATGTACAAGAATATAACTGCTATAATACTGCCCCCTATGTACAAGAATATAAGTACTATAATACTGCCCCCTATGTACAAGAATATAACTGCTATAATACTGCCCCCTGTGTACAAGAATATAACTGCTATAATACTGCCCCCTGTGTACAAGAACATAACTACTATAATACTGCCCCCTGTGTACAAGAACATAACTGCTATAATACTGCCTCCTATGTACAAGAATATAACTACTATCATACTGCCCCCTATGTACAAGAATATAACTACTATCATACTGCCCCCTTACTACAAGAATATAACTACCATAATACTGCCCCCTATGTACAATACTGCCCCCTATGTACAAGAATATAACTACTATAATACTGCCCCCTATGTACAAGAATATAACTACTATAATACTGCTCCCTATGTATAATATAACTACTATAATACTGCTCCTATGTACAAGAATATAACTACTATAATACTGCCTCCTATGTACAAGAATATAACTACTATAATACTGCCCCCTATGTACAAGAATATAACTACTATCATACTGTCCCAATGCACAAGAATATAACTACTATAATACTGCCCTCTAGGTACAAGAATATAACTTCTATAATACTGCCCCCCGTGTACAAGAATATAACTACTATAATACTGCCCCCTATGTACAAGAATATAACTACTATCATACTGTCCCAATGCACAATAATATAACTACTATAATACTGCCCTCTAGGTACAAGAATATAACTTCTATAATACTGCCCCCCGTGTACAAGAATATAACTACTATCATACTGTCCCAATGCACAAGAATATAACTACTATAATACTGTGCCCCTATGTACAAGAATATAACTACTATAATACTGTGCCCCTATGTACAAGAATATAACTACTATAATACTGTCCCCCTATGTACAAGAATATAACTACTATAATACTGTCCCCCTATGTACAAGAATATAACTACTATAATACTGTCCTCTATGTACAGGAATAGAACTGCTATAATACTGCTCCCAATGTACAAGAATATAACTACTATAATACTGCCCCCTATGTACAAGAATATAAGTACTATAATACTGCCCCTATGCACAAGAATATAACTATTATAATACTGCCTCCTATGTACAAGAATATAACTGCTATAATACTGCCCCCTGTGTACAAGAATATAAGTACTATAATACTGTCCTCTATGTACAGGAATATAACTGCTATAATACTGCCTCCTATGTACAAGAATATAACTACTATAATACTGCCTCCTATGTACAAGAATATAACTACTATAATACTGCCTCCTATGTACAAGAATATAACTACTATAATACTGCCCCCTATATACAAGGCTATAACTGCTATAATACTGCCCCCTATGTACAGGAATATTACTACTATAATACTGCCCTCTATGTACAAGTATATAGCTACTATAATACTGCCTCCTATGTACAAGTATATAACTACTATAATACTGCCCCTATGTACAAGAATATAACTACTATAATACTGCCCCCTATGTACAAGAATATAACTACTATAATACTGCCCCCTATGTACAAGAATATAACTACTATAATACTGCCCCCTATGTACAAGAATATAACTACTATAATACTGCCCCCTATGTACAAGAATATAACTACTATAATACTGCCTCCTATGTACAAGAATATAACTACTATAATACTGCCCCCTATGTACAAGAATATAACTACTATAATACTGCCTCATGTACAATAATATAACTACTATAATACTGCCTCATGTACAATAATATAACTACAATAATACTGCCCCCTATGTACAAGATTATTAACAGCCCTTTCTGGGACATGTATTGATAATTTCAAAACCATATTCTGTCTTTTAATATAATTGTTCAACAAACAATAGAACCCTTAATACCCGACAAGCTACATCAGTATTGTATGACAGGCACAAGGGAGAGTTTATATGACAACAGATTTCCAAGCAGCACATAGTACACCACACCTGTGGTTGGACCTTCTGTGGATGCAACAGCCACACAGCTCCGAACCCCTTCCGTAATACAATATCGTAGAATAGAAAATGTGGCAGCACCAATGGATGTAGAAAGTAGCAGATTGTCAAGCTTGACAAAGGTCCAATTGGGGACCGAAATGTTGCCTACTTTTTATTATGGAAGAATAAAACAATCTGCTACTCTCTACATCCATTGATGCTGCCACGTTCTCTATTCTAAGGCACAACGGAGAGGTCTGTACACGGGGAATGTAGGTCTTCAGCAAACAATGGCTGTTAGTTATAGAGTATAAATCGCACATAGTGATGTAAATCCGCACCAAAATAAAGTGTCCGCATGTTGACCGTGGAGCTCGCTTACTGCAATGAGTGACATCTGCAGGGTAATCTCTGGCTTTCCTGTGACATGTACATTTTCGTCTGAGTGAATGTAGAGCATAAAAGCATTCACTTACATTGTAAAGCACATGGTTGCGGTATTTTGGTGTGCATTCAACAGTTACAACAAGTCCACAATGTGCCAATTTCACCCCAAGGCCGCCTTCACCCAGACAGCAATTGTATGGATTATCCGCAAGGGATTTTTCTGCAGAAATCCCATTGTATTTACAGTATAAACCATGTGGATGGAGAGAACAAATCCCAACAGAGCATGGTAAACTGTAGCACTGAATCTGCAGCGTGCGTGTGTGTATATATACACACACACACACACACACACACACACACACACACACACACAGCAGATCTTTGTGGTTTTCAATCCTTGGAATGCAGGAGTTAAAACCCACAGAAGATCTGCAACAATATACTTTGCAAAATTCACAACAGTTGGGTGCGGATTTGCTGCAGGTTTTCCATTGTGGAAAGCACACAACCAATCTGCCAAGTGTAAAGGCATCCTCCTAAGAGATCTGTAGCAGCAATGCTAGAGCTGCAGAAGTCTTAAAGGGAACCCGTCACTTACCTACAGCACAAGAAACTAAGTTATGGTGCTGTTTGAGGTGCGACAGGGAATCGGATGAGGCACTTTTATACTCATGTGACTCCCTATGTAACATTTCCTAAAAGCATCATAACTTAGTTTATCATGCTGTGGGGGAAGTGACCAGTTCCCTTTAAAGGGGTTGCATAGGATTAGAAAAACATGGTGGCTTTTTTCCGAAACCAGCATACCACCAGTCTGTAGGGGGCGTATGGTATTACAGCTCAGCCACATTCAACTTAACGGAGCCAAGCGTGGACGGCAGTAGAAAATAAAAAGCCGCCATATTTTTCTAATTCTACACAATCTCTATTTCGGAGGTCACAGAAGTCGGTTTTTGGTGCAGTTTACCACTTGAGCCAAACCCAGAGCTGGAACTTAACGTAGGAGACGTAGAAATGAAAATACGCCATCTTCTGCTCATTAGGGGTACCAAAAACATTCACAAACTACATCAAAAGTGCCCTGCATAAAGGAGGCCTTTTACAAGGGATGATAAGTCGTACAGTATAAACGCACGCTCCAACGGATGGCCAAAGAATACGTTTCACCGATGTTCCCATCATATAACAAGACCAATCACAAATCCACAGGTTTTTTTTTACCAGCTCAGTTTTATTTGGAGGGACCTTCAATGTACAATCCGATGTGGCAATCACAGTGACGCTGCAAACGTCATCAAGACAAATTGTGGCGCCTCGGTCGCAGACATAAAAAAGTCATTAGTGTAGGTATTAAAAAAAATAATTAAAAAGGCCGCTCACAAATATTTAAAAACAATGAATAAAACTTTAATAAAAAAAAAAAGAAATAACTTTAAAACAAAACTCCAACCACACAGCCAAGTTCTAGTGTTCCTGCCGGATGGACCCATCGTGGAATGGAAAGTTTCTAGGAAGAGGACACGCACAAAACAAATTCACAGTAAGACAAACTCCTCCGTGTTAAATCTCTTTAATCGTTTTTTTTCCTCCTCCGTGAAAAGGTCATTCTGTTCGTAGACCGGAGTGCGTTCAAATTCAGAGTCGTGAGCGTGTCTGTTCACAAAGGTAAATAAAGGATAACTCTGCTTGCTGGAAGATTTCAGTACCTGGAATACAGAATGAAGGGTCGTGTAAGAACAGGATACGCGGAAGGCTGCATGGAGCAACCAAAGCTGCTGCAACACAATCCACACTGGTGGTAAAGGTTTGGCAGCACTTACATGGTTAAAAAAAAGTTTCAAGAATTGTAACCTTTCACAATTTAGAAGAAATAAAATTTTAAAGTAGCAGAGCCGAACATGCTCTATACAAAACTACACAGCTTGATACAATCCTGAGCACTGCCGAGTCAGCTCTGCTACATCTGTATATTTCTAATCTCTCTATAACCCTGGTACTTGGTATGATGCAATCATATGCATGTGTAATGTACAACACGTGTACAGTCAGAGGGTACGCCAGGCTCGTTAGTCACTTCACATTGTAGATAAAGCTATAAAACTCTAAATTACAGCAAAAAAAAAAAAAAAGTACCCGTGGTTTAAAGTTCTGATACATTTTAGTCTCACTGTAGTTATGCATGCGAAATGCGTCAGAATAAAAATGCTGAAAATCACGCCATGAATGAGACACTTTCCTTTAAAGGGGTTGTTTCAAAATTGCAAGTTATCCCCCTATCTCCAGATTAGCGGATACCTTGCTGATCGTGGGGGACTCTTAAGCGATCACTTAGACGATAAGAGCCATTGTCCAAGGAAGATGACGACCCTTCAATAATCCGACACCTATATTATCTCAATGATGCCAGATTAACTGATGTTCTGTATTATCAAACTGGCAAAGTAAAAAAAAAAATCTCGATTTTAGAGGACCCCGGTACCGCTGTACTCGTTTCTGTCCGCAAAAATAAAATAGCATCCACATCATAAAAAACAGCCTCTGTTACTACTATTTTGTACCAATATCGTGCGGACTACAGAGAGTCGGGAAAAAACAAAGTGCAAAAAGTAAGAAAAATTGAGCAACTGCTGAAGTCCTAGAAAACAGAATCCTGGGGATGGAAGAGATGTCTCAATGGCGCCACCTTCTGGCAAGCAACAGATTTTGCTTTTGAAAAGACGAAGATGCACTCTCCTTAAAGGGGTTGTCTGGTTACTAGACAACTCCGCTTCAATAGGCCTGAAGGGGTTAAAAATAATCTGAAACATACTTACCCTTCAGTGGCTGCTGGAATCCAGCGCTGCAGCCCCACTGTGGTCCCGGTGGTTGTTGCGATTGTTGACGTCACAGGAACTCAGGTGATTGCTGCAGCCAATGAGAGGCTACGGCGTCACGAACTCCTGCCATCATTGCCCTCGGAATGTGAGTGCCGATGCCAGGAGAACGAGCGGTGACACTACTACCTCTCACTGGCCGCAGCAGACACCTGAGGCCCTGTGACGTCGGCCATCACAACCACCAGCGGGGCTGCAGCGCTATGTCCCAGCGGCCACGGAGGGGCAAGTATGTTTCAGATTACTTTAACCCCTTCAGCCACATAGAAGCAGGGTTATCCTGTAACCAGAAAACCCCTTTACGGTCCAAGAATGGGGTGCAGATATTACCCCAAACAAATAGAGTCAACGTTAGCGCTGACATTGGGGCATTACTAGAATCAAGAACTATCTAGTTACATAGATATACATCTCCTGTTCCAGTATTACTGCATAATGTGATTGATCTGCCCATTCAGGAATCTGGCAAAGCTGGGTAATCATTAAAGCAGCTGAAATGGTGCCCAAGATTTTTACCCAGCTTTCCAAGAAATGGATACAACATAAAAAATGAGTTTTTAAAATCTTGACAGACAAGAAGAACTCCAGGACCCACAGAATACATGCCAATACGGTTTTCATAGGGGGTACATCCTGTATTATACTCTAGAGCTGCACTCACTATTCTGCTGGTGGAGTCACCATGTACATACATTACTTATTATGTGCTGCTCCTGAGTTACATCCTGTATTATACTCCAGAGCTGCACTCACTATTCTGCTGGTGGAGTCCCTGTGTACATACATTACTTATCCTGTACTGATCCTGAGTTATATCCTGTATTATATCCCAGAGCTGCACTCACTATTCTGCTGGTGAAGTCACTGTGTACATACATTACTTATCCTGTACTGATCCTGAGTTACATCCTGTATTATACTCCAGAGCTGCACTCACTATTCTGCTGGTGGAGTCCCTGTGTACATACATTACTTATCCTGTACTGATCCTGGGTTAGATCCTGTATTATACTCCAGAGCTGCACTCCCTATTCTGCTGGTGGAGTCACTCTGTATATACATTACTTATCCTGTACTGATCCTGATTTGCGGCTCTGGTGTATAATACAGGATATAACTCAGCATAAGTAATGTGACACAGAATAGAGACAGGAGAGGGCGCTATTCTATCAGTCTTGCAATAGCTGGAAAAAAAACAGCAGATGGCGCTATTCTAACATTAGTCCTGGAATATCTTGATAAACAGCGGGTGGCGCTATTCTAACATCTGGTGAGAATTATTTTTTAATCATCTTTATTGTGGGCTGTATTTAACTATAAAACAATATTCTTTGTGAACTAAGGGGCCCATTTCTATCTAGATATAATATATAAGGACCCAAATCATTTATCTTTTCTGAGGCCCCATTCCAAGTTTTCCAATAGATCCCCATTGTTTATTGCTATACCCCCAAGTCTTTGTGTCCCTTTAAAAAGGGAACCTGTCATGACTTTGGAGCCCCATAGACTACATCATGGGGCTTAAAGGTCAGGGAACAGGGAGTTTCGGGACAGATACTCATCGTGTACCCGGCTCCTGTGTTGTGGCCCCAATGTAGTCTGCGCACTTGCCCTCCCATTCCTCCATGTGCGAGCATGCGCGGATTCAAGAGTCACACAGCTGGCATGTGCCGACTTCAAGGGGTGACCGTGCTGGAACAAGGCACCTAGTGGGTATAAACCAGCGCTCCCTGGACTCTCCATTCCCTGATCTTTGAGCCCATAATGTAGTTTATAGGGCCGAAAAGCCATGACAGGTTCCCTTTAATAAAACACAACCATTTAATTTCATGTGAACCAGAACCGCGGATCACAGAAATGGTTTTGTATTGATGAATATTGGCATATTCCCTCCAAGCGCCCCCATATACACAGGGTGGGGGCACTAGAATACACCCCCACATAACATACCTACCTTTGTCAGTTCATCTACCACCTTCTCAAAGTCCCGTGCATTTCTGCAGTAAAATCCAATTGTGCAGCTCGGGTCCATTTGCTTGAAAGGCATTTTCTTTGGGGAAGGACAGTGGAATGACTGCAGGGAAGAAGATGTAATACAACGAGGTGTGAAGAACAGAAGACTCATCATAAAGAGGGTTAGCCTGGCAATCCCCGGAGCCAGCAGATCGTCCCTGCAGTAAGGGCCCTTATACATTAGCCCCCCAAAAAATCGTTCAGATTCACGCGGTCAAGAAGAATCTGAACGATCATCGCTTAGTCTAAATGCACGACCGACCAGCGATAAGTTCGCCCAGACTCGATACCTGCAGAAACTGAATGATGAATAATGGATCGGTCTTACTGTGAATGGAGACGGTCGGGTCAGAACGATCCGCAGCCCACTTTGTCTCCATTCACTGAGCGATGGTCAACCGGAGCAATCATCGTTGGGATGACCGGTCGGACATCTGCGCCTGACAGGTTGCCCCATGTAAAGGCACCCTCCGGCTGAACGGTTTTAAATTTGCTTTAAGAAGTTAATGAAGTCTCGAATGAAGCAACGATCAGGAGTCACAAGGACATAACCCGGGGTGGTTTCTGTTGTCAGTGGGGATCCAAAGCTAACAAAACTGTAATAAAACTTCTGACATGTCATAAGTATTAAAGAGGTTTTCCGGTTACTGGACACCCCCTTTTCAGTAGGAAGCCCTGGAGTAACATAATAAACAGATACTTAACCCTCCACGGCTGCAGCGTCACCAACCATTCCCCAGGAATTGGCACTGACTTGCTGAGCACCATAATGCCAGGAGTACAAGAACGTGATGCTGCAGGCTCTCATTGGCTGCAGCGGTCACGTCATTTCTGGTGACATTGACTTTTAGGAATGCTGGCTTCCAATAGGTGGCGCTGTAGAGGTATTTTTCTATCTCCCTTATTTGCATATTACCCAGAGGAGCATGAATGGCCTTCTCTTTTACCTTCCAGGTGCTCTCCCTAAGGAGAAAAGATAGTTTCTGACATCTGTCACAACAAACGCTGGGACCATAGCGAGCTGCAGCAGCGCTGGATCCTGACGTCCATGGAAGATTTAGGCCTCATGTCCACAGGGAAAATGAGGACCACCGCGGATTCTTCATGCAGAATCCCACAGCGGGTCCCTCCTTTCCCACGGACAAGATGCTAAAAAATAAGAATTTACTTACCTGTCCGGAAGCTGCGGATCTTCCCTCCGTCGCGGCTGGATCTTCTGTCTTCGGCCCTGGGTTTGGCTCGGCACATCCGTCGGACCGAAAAAAGAAGATCCGGCCGCGACGGAGGGAAGATCCGCAGCGCAAGTTTTAATTCAGGTACGGGTGTTCTGCGGATCCGGACGGTCTCCGTAGGTTTCAACAGAAGCCGGCGGGAGCTGTCCCCACGGGAGACCCACATGAAAATGGAGCATGTCGCGTTTTTTTTTCCCGCACACGGATCTGCGCCTGACGGGAAAAATGACATCCGCAGGTATTTAAATACCTGCGGGTGTCCAATGCATCCCTATGGGGTGCGGGTCTGCGTGCGGGAAGAACGCTGCGGATTTTAAATATTTAATTATCCCGTGGACATGAGGCCTAAGTATCTCCGATTATTTTACTCCAGGAAGTCCTATTGAAAAGTGTTTTTCCAATACCCGGACAACTCCTTTAATCAGTGGGGTTTAGGTACTGAGACCCCACCGATCACTAAAAACGAACGGGTGAAGTGATCAGTTGAGTATTGTACCAGCGCAGCCGTTCCCATCCTTACACGGAGCTTTGTAGATGCTCCAGAGAGTCTAACAAACCTGTACGCTTCTCATGTTTGCACTGGAACGGGCACTAAACTCAGCTGAGGACTTCTGAATACTTGCTTTAGCAATTGGTAGGAGTCGCAACACCCGGACCTCCAAAAGTCTGTCCCAAAACGGCAGGGTAGCTTCAAGTTTGATATTGTTGCCAAAAGAATGAATGGGACAGTAATGCACATGCGCAAGCCTCTAACTGAGGTGGTACTCCATAGTGCCTCGGGACGCATTGTTGTAGTCACCATGAGGTTCCAGCTAGAACAGGTCTCTGCACAGAATTTAGAAAGTCTGACATTCACATGAAGTGTAGATTACTTAGATTATAGCTCTATTTGTCCGATACGGCGTTCCAAATCTCTAGCTCAGATGTGAAAAGTCATTCCCTTTTCTGCTTGCAGCTACCACTAGGTGCAGCTCAGTGTATACAATGAACTCCCCCTAGTGGTCGCTGCAGGAAGCCAGAATCTTGCAATTTAACTCATTACAGGAAACAATACGTTGGCGTGCAGAACACTGAACTTTCAAGCGAGTCTCCAACTTTTGATCCACATATTCGTTTTTGATTGACCTACTAGTAAGGGCTCATTCACATTGGGGCTTGGGGGTTCTGTTTTCCATTATGAGATAAGGAAAGATGGCACAAAGTGGCCGAATGAAACAGTCAAGACAGAACTGAAGAGAACCCACTGAGTATAATAAGGTCCATTCAGTGTCCATCAGCACGTCCCGTATTTTACAGGACGAACTAGTGCTGTTTAACGGGATTCAGCAACTGATATTCCGAATGGAACCTCTGACGCCGATAGGAACAGACCCTTATAGTGCCACGACTACCTATGGCAAGGCTTACAGCTATATGCGTGACAGTTTCTGCCAAGCTAAGAACATCTGAGTGTTTTGACTACAAACCTAAAAAGGGGTTTTATAGGCAGCGCCCGCTGTCAGTGCTGGGATACACCGGGGTCGGAGCGGAAGCTGCTACTCTGACCAGTCTAGTAGCTGGTGCTTGGAATTGCAGGCACAGTTCCCATTGATTTCAATGAGAACTGCGCCTGCACTTAGGAGCGGCGCCCACCACACAGTACTGGAGCAGCGCCTTCGGCTCAGACCCCGGTGTATCCCAGAACGGACAGCGGGCGCTGCCTGGAAAACCCCTTTAAAGGTGACATACAGCGTAATTTGCCGTAGTGCGCACGTTTCTGTTTACGAAGAATTTACCATTAGGATGCGTCTGGGTGATCTAAGAAATGGCATCTGGTGTGCGTCAATCATATTTTATCAGCTGCTTTAGTAAACATTACACCTCGTTCACATGGAGGTACTTTGCTCAATACACACGCCTTCAAATTTTTTTTTTTTTTTTTTAACCTTGACTAGAGATTCCTCACCCTCCACATTCACGAGAAAGCAATGTTTGAACGCGGTAATGTGCATGTGATTCTACCTAATTAGATTTGCAAATCTATCTGTGAAGAGTCTGAGCTGTAGTGAAATGTACATTACTCCGCTGGGGTCTATCTATCATTGTCAGCGTATCATGATGCCGGAATTGTAAAGTCAGCGTGCCAAGGATTTGGAAGAGAAGGTAAAAAAAAAAAAAGGACTTCCTTGCCTTGGCACGTAGCGCAAATGCACGTGGCATCAGGACCGTCAGGCAGCAGACGGTGCTGGTGGCAGTTGGGGGTTATATTGCAGATAAGCATCCTGACCAATCAGGTTCCTGCTCACGTTTTAATGCAACTTGACAAATAAACATGGCAGCCCGATTCTTTTGCAATGGGTGACGCCAACACTCTTGCTCTGCATTAGTTTTTAAGCCACTTCTACCTACTGTATGCATCTTGCCATACTCAAAGGCCAATGACACGGATCAGGGTACGTCTTGTTTCGATGGCGTACACACTGCAACAAAAGTGACCTGATAGTTTTATTCTATGGGTCAGTACGATTTCTATGATACCAAATTTATGTAGTTTTTTGCTATACTATATTTTTTTCAAAGATTTAATTTTTTTAAGTTTTCTGCTGCCATCTTCTGACAGCTTTAACTTTATCTTTCCGTCTACACATTTGTGCGGCGTCTCATTTTGTTTGGGATGTCCTGTAGTTTGCGTTGATACCATTTAGGAATACATGCAACTTTTTGATCTCTTTTTATTACATTTTTTCTTGGAGATGGGGTGACCAAAAAAAGCGCAATTCGAGTGTTCTTTATTTTTTTTTCTCAAGATGTTCACCGTGCGAGGTAAATAATGCGTTACCTTGATAGATCGGACTTTTACGGACGCAGCGATACCAAATATGTATTTTTGTTTTACTATTTAGATTTTATTAGAAATATGGCGAAAGGGGTATTTTTTTATATATATATATATATATATATATATATATATATATATATATATATATATATATATATATATATATATATATATATATATATATAATTAAAAAAAATATATAATAATAAAAGTTTAATTAGCAAAACTTTTTAAAACTTAATTTTTACTTTTATTAGTCCCCATAGGGAACAAGAACTTGCAATGCCTTGATCGCTCCTGTAGTATGATGTAATGCCATAGCATTACAGCATACTGCGTTCTAACAGGCATTCTATCAAGCCATGCCTCGTTGTGTGGGACCCCGACAATGCCCGGGGGATTTAAATGCCACTGGCAGAATTGACAGCAGCATTTATAGGCTTAAAAGCTCCGAAGAGCTGTGCAGCTTATCAGAGCTGTTGCGGGCGGCTGTTGGCTACAAGAAACAGCCGTCAGCCGCAATGTATGGAGGAAGATCACCCCACGATTTCCCTCCATACACACCTGAATGTGCAGGACATAACCTTACGTCCTGTGTCATTAAGGGGTTAATCGCCTCAGCAGAACTTTGTTCCCTTCCTGATAGTCTGTTACAATGTATCAAGTTGGCCACCTTCTCTTGCACTAATAAGTGTTCCACCAAAAGAAGGTTTGTAGATGGGGGATAACTAACTGCTCGGTGGGGGTCAGACTGCTGGAGCTTTCAATAATCACATAAGGTTGCTGAGTGAACGGAGCAATGGTCACACATGCACATCCTACGCCATGCCTTTGACAGTCGCATTGAAATGAGTGAATGCATGCTCGATCGCTTCTCCATTCCCCCATGTTTTTATGACCAGTGAGGATCCAAGCAGTCAGACTCCAACTGACCAGCTAGTTATCCCTTTCCTGTGGGTAGAGGGGAACTTCTTTTACTAGAACAACCCCTTTAAGACTTACTTGGTTCAGTATTTAGACAATACGTTACTGGTGATTTACTAGTAGCTGCGAGGCACCGTGATCTACAAGACCTTCGTGTGGCTTTAAGAAACTAACCACATCTCAGACGTACTTAAAGGCGTTAAGCCAAGTTATAAAACTATCCCCCATTTACAGGGCAGGGAAAAAGTTTATGATCTGTGGGGATATGACTGTTGGAACCCCCACCGATCCAAACAGGGGTCCCGAAGGTCCCAGCATGAATGGAGCAGAGTCTGTGCATGTGTGCTCCCGCTCCATTCATTTCAATAGGAGCACTAGAGATAACAATGCATGTGTAATCGGCAATTTCCGACGTTCCCATTCATACGAGTAAAGTGGTTGCATAGTTTCCGCTGCATTCACGCCGGGACCTTCTAGAACCCCATTCTTTGGATCAGTGAGGGTCCCAGCAATCAGCCCCCCACCGGTCATAAAAGTTATTCCCCATCCCGTGAACAGGGAATAACTTTATAATTTGGAGCAAGCCCTTTAAAGACTTACTGCCCTAAAGCAAAAGCACTTCTGGACACTTCATAGTGACAAGTCAGAGCTCTTCATTCCTGGGGGTCCGGGTGCCAAGATCCCACCGATCGCTAAAACAAAGGGGCAGAATCATTCAGCCAAGCTCTGTGCCCCTTTGAGCAGGTAACTCCTAAGACTTTTTTTTGAAGGGGTGGAGAGGGGGTTTCATTACTGAAACAGAGATGACTGTATAATCTTAGTTCATAATTAGCGCATAAATTAGGAGCAAGATAACGGAGCCAAAACCGACGGCGACTTTACCTTGAGAGGGAAATCCTTTATGCTGACATCTACAAAAGATTGGCAGTAATGAGGATCCATGTATATCAAGCTGTCATCTGCAAGGACAAAACAGAAGATAAGTAATTCCAAATACACTTTATTATTACACCGCTTACAATCCAATTTCTATGCAGAAGAACAGAAGAGAAAAATCGCAGACAAAGGCTCCTGCCATTCGGAAGCCTCCGTGACGGATGCGCACTCCTTAACGGGACAGATTAACTTCTGCATAATCAAATATGCTTGTATAAGCAGATTTTTTTTTATAAAAGTGATGAGTCTGTCATTTAATTTTTGGTGATGAAATTACTTTCACAAACACACAATTATATGCCGGAGTTTGTGGATGAAAAATGCGCTGGGAAAGCGCGGCCGACAACGAGGACGTATTACTTGTCATCCTAACATCAACTCGCGGCGCTTAAACTGCTCAAATGTAAATATGTAAATAAAATCTGCCAAATGAGAACAGCGAAAGCGCTTAAACTTTCATTAGACAGAAGGTAAAATATGCCTTGTTTATGCAGTGCAGGAAATTAAACATGCAGTTTGCAGAAACCAATTACAATGGAGGCTAAGTGACAAATGAGTGGACTTTGGTGGGATCTGATGAATTAATAGAGGCCTCGGTGCTGCGGTAATTATTCAGTCTGAGAATGGTCATTTACAAATGGCAGGCGCCGTCTTGTTACCCGGTTTAAAAATATATATATATTTTTTATAATCCAGAATATTTGATAATCTGGCACTTTCACGGTCTTTTAATAAGGGAGTCCTAATCCGTTCGCTCTACTTGGTCTCCTATTTCTGGGCTTGTGAAATACAGTTGGTAGACAAAAAAAGAAAAAAGGTATTCCTGCGAATATTAAAAGGAGTGTCAGCAGAAAATGGCCTATTGTAGATATCAAGTTTTTACGGAGAAAAGTTAGGAGTTGGACAATTTTTTTTAAATTCTCATCAATCTAACATTTATATAGAGAGAGATATCATCCCTCTAGCCAAATAAAGAAAAAAATCTTGCTATTGGTATAGTGCCAACTTATTCCACAGCGCCTTCAGGAAATTTATAACCCCCCCCCCCCCAAGCGGCTTACTCATTTTAGCGACAGCGGAAGGATGAAAGGCGGAGTCAACCTTGAGATGGCTACCTGCACTACGCGGAGATTGAACTTGCAACCTTCAGGTCGTGAGCGAGAGCATAGGACTGAGCTGTCTACCCGAACCATGCAGGGTTTGAACGCACAACCTTCAGGTCGTGAGCGAGAGCATAGGACTGAGCTGTCCACCTGAACCACGCAGGGATTGAACTCACAACCTTCAGGTCGTGAGTGAGAGCTTAGGACTGCATTTCTGCTGGTCTATCCCTCCACCCGTAGCATGATGTAGTACAGTTTGTTATCAAAACAACTTTCCCTTCATGTGTATACATTAGGGTGGTTTCACATCTGCGCTGGGGATTCCACTTTCCTACTCCGTTCGGTGCGCAGGAAAGAGGAATCCCTGTGGCTGAACGGTTCTGCCTCTGGACGGAACCGAACAGCGCCAGGCAAACCCCATTGACTACAATGAAGTCCGCTCGCTTTCTACCAAACTGCATAGCTTACGGATGGAAGAAAAAGTGCGTCATGCAGCATTTTTTCATCTGGAACTTTCAACCCCATTTGTGATGGAACGTCCAGCCGGAGGCCAAGATGAGCGGGCTCAGACTCACGGAGGCCAAGATGAGCGGGCTCAGACTCACGGAGGCCAAGATGAGCGGCCTCAGACTCACGGAGGCCAAGATGAGCGGCCTCAGACTCACGGAGGCCAAGATGAGCGGCCTCAGACTCACGGAGGCCAAGATGAGCGGCCTCAGACTCACGGAGGCCAAGATGAGCGGCCTCAGACTCACGGAGGCCAAGATGAGCGGCCTCAGACTCACGGAGGCCAAGATGAGCGGCCTCAGACTCACGGAGGCCAAGATGAGCGGCCTCAGACTCACGGAGGCCAAGATGAGCGGCCTCAGACTCACGGAGGCCAAGATGAGCGGCCTCAGACTCACGGAGGCCAAGATGAGCGGCCTCAGACTCACGGAGGCCAAGATGAGCGGCCTCAGACTCACGGAGGCCAAGATGAGCGGCCTCAGACTCACGGAGGCCAAGATGAGCGGCCTCAGACTCACGGAGGCCAAGATGAGCGGCCTCAGACTCACGGAGGCCAAGATGAGCGGCCTCAGACTCACGGAGGCCAAGATGAGCGGCCTCAGACTCACGGAGGCCAAGATGAGCGGCCTCAGACTCACGGAGGCCAAGATGAGCGGCCTCAGACTCACGGAGGCCAAGATGAGCGGCCTCAGACTCACGGAGGCCAAGATGAGCGGCCTCAGACTCACGGAGGCCAAGATGAGCGGCCTCAGACTCACGGAGGCCAAGATGAGCGGCCTCAGACTCACGGAGGCCAAGATGAGCGGCCTCAGACTCACGGAGGCCAAGATGAGCGGCCTCAGACTCACGGAGGCCAAGATGAGCGGCCTCAGACTCACGGAGGCCAAGATGAGCGGCCTCAGACTCACGGAGGCCAAGATGAGCGGCCTCAGACTCACGGAGGCCAAGATGAGCGGGCTCAGACTCACGGAGGCCAAGATGAGCGGCCTCAGACTCACGGAGGCCAAGATGAGCGGCCTCAGACTCACGGAGGCCAAGATGAGCGGGCTCAGACTCACGGAGGCCAAGATGAGCGGGCTCAGACTCACGGAGGCCAAGATGAGCGGGCTCAGACTCACGGAGGCCAAGATGAGCGGGCTCAGACTCACGGAGGCCAAGATGAGCGGGCTCAGACTCACGGAGGCCAAGATGAGCGGGCTCAGACTCACGGAGGCCAAGATGAGCGGGCTCAGACTCACGGAGGCCAAGATGAGCGGGCTCAGACTCACGGAGGCCAAGATGAGCGGGCTCAGACTCACGGAGGCCAAGATGAGCGGGCTCAGACTCACGGAGGCCAAGATGAGCGGGCTCAGACTCACGGAGGCCAAGATGAGCGGGCTCAGACTCACGGAGGCCAAGATGAGCGGGCTCAGACTCACGGAGGCCAAGATGAGCGGGCTCAGACTCACGGAGGCCAAGATGAGCGGGCTCAGACTCACGGAGGCCAAGATGAGCGGGCTCAGACTCACGGAGGCCAAGATGAGCGGGCTCAGACTCACGGAGGCCAAGATGAGCGGGCTCAGACTCACGGAGGCCAAGATGAGCGGGCTCAGACTCACGGAGGCCAAGATGAGCGGGCTCAGACTCACGGAGGCCAAGATGAGCGGGCTCAGACTCACGGAGGCCAAGATGAGCGGGCTCAGACTCACGGAGGCCAAGATGAGCGGGCTCAGACTCACGGAGGCCAAGATGAGCGGGCTCAGACTCACGGAGGCCAAGATGAGCGGGCTCAGACTCACGGAGGCCAAGATGAGCGGGCTCAGACTCACGGAGGCCAAGATGAGCGGGCTCAGACTCACGGAGGCCAAGATGAGCGGGCTCAGACTCACGGAGGCCAAGATGAGCGGGCTCAGACTCACGGAGGCCAAGATGAGCGGGCTCAGACTCACGGAGGCCAAGATGAGCGGGCTCAGACTCACGGAGGCCAAGATGAGCGGGCTCAGACTCACGGAGGCCAAGATGAGCGGGCTCAGACTCACGGAGGCCAAGATGAGCGGGCTCAGACTCACGGAGGCCAAGATGAGCGGGCTCAGACTCACGGAGGCCAAGATGAGCGGGCTCAGACTCACGGAGGCCAAGATGAGCGGGCTCAGACTCACGGAGGCCAAGATGAGCGGGCTCAGACTCACGGAGGCCAAGATGAGCGGGCTCAGACTCACGGAGGCCAAGATGAGCGGGCTCAGACTCACGGAGGCCAAGATGAGCGGGCTCAGACTCACGGAGGCCAAGATGAGCGGGCTCAGACTCACGGAGGCCAAGATGAGCGGGCTCAGACTCACGGAGGCCAAGATGAGCGGGCTCAGACTCACGGAGGCCAAGATGAGCGGGCTCAGACTCACGGAGGCCAAGATGAGCGGGCTCAGACTCACGGAGGCCAAGATGAGCGGGCTCAGACTCACGGAGGCCAAGATGAGCGGGCTCAGACTCACGGAGGCCAAGATGAGCGGGCTCAGACTCACGGAGGCCAAGATGAGCGGGCTCAGACTCACGGAGGCCAAGATGAGCGGGCTCAGACTCACGGAGGCCAAGATGAGCGGGCTCAGACTCACGGAGGCCAAGATGAGCGGGCTCAGACTCACGGAGGCCAAGATGAGCGGGCTCAGACTCACGGAGGCCAAGATGAGCGGGCTCAGACTCACGGAGGCCAAGATGAGCGGGCTCAGACTCACGGAGGCCAAGATGAGCGGGCTCAGACTCACGGAGGCCAAGATGAGCGGGCTCAGACTCACGGAGGCCAAGATGAGCGGGCTCAGACTCACGGAGGCCAAGATGAGCGGGCTCAGACTCACGGAGGCCAAGATGAGCGGGCTCAGACTCACGGAGGCCAAGATGAGCGGGCTCAGACTCACGGAGGCCAAGATGAGCGGGCTCAGACTCACGGAGGCCAAGATGAGCGGGCTCAGACTCACGGAGGCCAAGATGAGCGGGCTCAGACTCACGGAGGCCAAGATGAGCGGGCTCAGACTCACGGAGGCCAAGATGAGCGGGCTCAGACTCACGGAGGCCAAGATGAGCGGGCTCAGACTCACGGAGGCCAAGATGAGCGGGCTCAGACTCACGGAGGCCAAGATGAGCGGGCTCAGACTCACGGAGGCCAAGATGAGCGGGCTCAGACTCACGGAGGCCAAGATGAGCGGGCTCAGACTCACGGAGGCCAAGATGAGCGGGCTCAGACTCACGGAGGCCAAGATGAGCGGGCTCAGACTCACGGAGGCCAAGATGAGCGGGCTCAGACTCACGGAGGCCAAGATGAGCGGGCTCAGACTCACGGAGGCCAAGATGAGCGGGCTCAGACTCACGGAGGCCAAGATGAGCGGGCTCAGACTCACGGAGGCCAAGATGAGCGGGCTCAGACTCACGGAGGCCAAGATGAGCGGGCTCAGACTCACGGAGGCCAAGATGAGCGGGCTCAGACTCACGGAGGCCAAGATGAGCGGGCTCAGACTCACGGAGGCCAAGATGAGCGGGCTCAGACTCACGGAGGCCAAGATGAGCGGGCTCAGACTCACGGAGGCCAAGATGAGCGGGCTCAGACTCACGGAGGCCAAGATGAGCGGGCTCAGACTCACGGAGGCCAAGATGAGCGGGCTCAGACTCACGGAGGCCAAGATGAGCGGGCTCAGACTCACGGAGGCCAAGATGAGCGGGCTCAGACTCACGGAGGCCAAGATGAGCGGGCTCAGACTCACGGAGGCCAAGATGAGCGGGCTCAGACTCACGGAGGCCAAGATGAGCGGGCTCAGACTCACGGAGGCCAAGATGAGCGGGCTCAGACTCACGGAGGCCAAGATGAGCGGGCTCAGACTCACGGAGGCCAAGATGAGCGGGCTCAGACTCACGGAGGCCAAGATGAGCGGGCTCAGACTCACGGAGGCCAAGATGAGCGGGCTCAGACTCACGGAGGCCAAGATGAGCGGGCTCAGACTCACGGAGGCCAAGATGAGCGGGCTCAGACTCACGGAGGCCAAGATGAGCGGGCTCAGACTCACGGAGGCCAAGATGAGCGGGCTCAGACTCACGGAGGCCAAGATGAGCGGGCTCAGACTCACGGAGGCCAAGATGAGCGGGCTCAGACTCACGGAGGCCAAGATGAGCGGGCTCAGACTCACGGAGGCCAAGATGAGCGGGCTCAGACTCACGGAGGCCAAGATGAGCGGGCTCAGACTCACGGAGGCCAAGATGAGCGGGCTCAGACTCACGGAGGCCAAGATGAGCGGGCTCAGACTCACGGAGGCCAAGATGAGCGGGCTCAGACTCACGGAGGCCAAGATGAGCGGGCTCAGACTCACGGGAGGCCAAGAGGAGCGGGCTCAGACTCACGGGAGGCCAAGAGGAGCGGGCTCAGACTCACGGAGGCCAAGAGGAGCGGGCTCAGACTCACGGAGGCCAAGAGGAGCGGGCTCAGACTCACGGAGGCCAAGAGGAGCGGGCTCAGACTCACGGAGGCCAAGAGGAGCGGGCTCAGACTCACGGAGGCCAAGAGGAGCGGGCTCAGACTCACGGAGGCCAAGAGGAGCGGGCTCAGACTCACGGAGGCCAAGAGGAGCGGGCTCAGACTCACGGAGGCCAAGATGAGCGGGCTCAGACTCACATAGGCCAAGAGGAGCGGGCTCAGACTCACATAGGCCAAGAGGAGCGGGCTCAGACTCACATATTATGACCATTTAATGCGAGCAGAGTAGCTAGAAAAATCTATAATTCTTGGACAGATCAGTGGCAAAAGAAGACCCGGCGCCAAAGAACACGATGGCCGTTACTGTCAGAGCGGATACTGGGATGGATATCACACAACTGAAAGAAACAAACATGGAGGGAGCTCGCAGTTAGGGTTGCCTGGAGGTCGTGAACGACTAAGCGACTAACACCACCACAACTTTACACTTTATGCAAAATTGCACCCATGACTGAAAAATACTTGACGGAAAATTCACAATGTGCCAGGTGTCTGTTTAGAAAATACAGATATGGTGGCGAGAAATCTCAGAATATAGAATGTCATAATCACATTTTTTCTCTGTAGTACCTACCTTGGAATCCCACGAAGTAATACGACTGTTTTGGTCTCCCACCAATGATCCCAACACAATATTCAAGGCTAAGAATCCCCTGAAAACGAGAGAACGGAACATAAGGCGTTTTATCTCCCCTTCTAGTACCTTCACACAGAGCAGCCATCGCTCAGATAGTCGCTCAGAGTAGTCACTGAAGCGTATGAACAGTCGTTCGTTTGCCTTTACACAAAGTGATAATTATTCTTTAGTTATTTGCCAACATTTCATTTTTGAAGAAAACTGAGCAAATTTGTCCGCAAGTCATTTAAGAGCGAACAACTGACTTTACACCACGACTTGATCAATCAGCAACTATTTTTAAGGTGAGCTGAAACAAACTCACTGAGAATGCAGATAATTGCCCCGTGTAAATTACCCTCTAGGGTACATTTACATGGGATGATTGTCAGGCCTGACGGCTGTCCCATCTTCTGTTGCTCCTGCGCTCACACAGGGGCGATTGTCGTTGAGTTCTCTTTTGCCATTACAGTCACTGGTTCTCCTTATGGAGATCCAGGGAATCTTACAGGCAATGCTCCCTGGGAAAAGTATGCAAATTAGCTCCTCTCCAGAAAGAAGAAAACTGTCTCCACCGCCACCTATAGATGGATATTGACTTCCAGGGTTACAAACTGGCAAAAAAGCCATAACCCCTTAAGGACCAGGCTGTTTTGTACCTTATGGACCACATACCTTTTAGAGATTTTACCCATGTGGCAGCTTTACTGCCCTATTTTATTTCCTTTAGCTACCAAAATTATTTTTATTCCTTTTTTTCCCGTGACATATAGGGCGATTTTTAAAATAGATTTGTCACCTGACTTTTTCCAGTTTTTTAGTTTTATTGGGGGTAAAATGATAAAAAAAACCATGACTGGAGATATCAGCCCAATGAAAGACCTCTTTCTCCATCTACAGACAGAGCCGTTAGAGTTCTCGTTCCTTATCAGTCCAGAGTCCACCGACCACCAATCAGTCTTTAAAGGGGTTACCTGCAGACATGTACTTGCCCAAATCTAATTTGGGTCCACCAGTGCCAGCAACTCCACTTGCAGCCCAGTTCTTACATTAGGTCACGTGGTGACAATCATCTTCTCTCCCCTCCCAGTGAGGTCATTAGAGGGGATGGGCTTAGTTATTAAAATAAGCAACTCAATGACATCACTGACCCTTGGAGGGGGAGAAGATCTATACCGTGCGACACCGGCCACCATCTCTTGGCAAAATATGGTTCATATGAAACAGTAAACAAGTTGAGAACTTCTTTAAAACCCACCCCAGCATATAGAATATGGGATTATGGGGGATAGCAGGGTTTTATTCTGCCATCATGGGTAAGCTGTAAATTGACCCATCCCATCCAGTAACGTCTCCACCGCAGAACGGGACAGCAGACATTTTAGAATTCCGAGTACCTTCAAAAACTCCAAATATTCAGTATTGGTCCTTTCACAGCCGAGTCGGACGGGAACCAGAATGAGAACGGATTTATCACAGTCAGAGTTATTCTGTTGGTCATACACATCGTTGCGGTAAACTGCGGAAATAACAAGTTATATCAGATATAATCTCCCAGAATGCTGTGCATTTGCCCCATCTCACCTCACAAAGATGAAGTTTCATATTTTGTCGATACTGGTGAATTTATATAACTCATACGCAGGACCTGGACCCATGGCTCTACAGCCATGGCTCCATTGACTATACCAGTTTTGGCTTCCCATACTACCTTCTATTCACTTGGACAAGCTTGTGGCACTGAGCGGGTCAGGCGGGAGGGTCCCCAGCGGTCCCTGAGCGGGTCAGGCGGGAGGGTCCCCAGCGGTCCCTGAGCGGGTCCAGTGGACTGTCAATCAAGTCTAAGGTCACCTGTTAAAGGTAGTTCTGGGGACCACCCAACTGACCCATTTACAGCCTGAGAGCAGGACCCAAAAGCCTGTCCAGGCAAAGTAGGGGGGCGAGAGTCACAGTCAGCTCACCTAACTTTATTACCGGTCCTCTATATAATGACATTCCAGTATCGGTAAACCTACAATTTCCCAGTTTTTTGAAGATTTCTGCTTGCTGTCATTCAACAAACATTCCTAATCATCTGCCCTTGTCATGCTATGGACGCTCAGGTGCGCAGCTATTAGTAGACCGCTGACAGACTTACTGTAATGAACCGGGCTGAGCTTTATTTACTGGAAGTGAACCACAATGATTCCTATTGAAGGATGGCAAGCAGAGATTTTGAGAAGCATGAAGAATTGATACAGAACATATTAGAGAACTTCACCTTGTACACAGAACAACATTGGCTAAAGCTGGAACACCCCTTTAAGGGGCACACCGGTCAGATTTTGCTGAAGAAGTTTTCTGCAGCAGATCTGCATGGGATTCTGAAAGTAAAATTTTACCAAAATCATGCAAATTTTGATGTAAATTTGCTCAAGCAGGACAACCGTGAGGATTAAGTTTAAAATACGCAGTTATGGATTCTGCAGCAGATCCATAACAAATTTTACTGAAGAGTTTTGCAGCTTTTGACCTTCCTGATGAAGTAAATAGGAAAAATCCACCATCCATCCACATCAGAAAGTAACATGCGGGTACGTGCACCGCAGGTCACTATGTGGATGGGCGTTCAGTAAAGTCTCATCCACTTGCCAGGTACTATAATCCTCTGCGGAAGCCTTGGAAAAAAAAATATCAAAAGTTGCAGAAGTTTTTGTTGCATGATGAATAAAAGGGATTGTACCAGAACTGCAAGTTATCACTTATACACAGGACAGGGGATAACGTGCCGATCGGTAGGGGTCTCACCGCTGAGACTGATTCTGAGAATAGGGGGTCTCAGGTCCTCCTCTTGCTGTCACTGTAAGCTCACTTCTCCTTACCCGCTGTGACATCAGAACGAATAGAACATTAGTCAAGCCTGTGCGTTTGGCGCGCTGTTCATATCAATGGGGCTGATGGAAAAACCTGAGTGCTTGCCACTTGGACATCTCTGGCAGTTCCATTGAAAAGTCAGCACTTCATTCATTCTCCTCCTCACTGCAACGGGTGCAATAAGACGACGACAGGAAACACAGGACATCCATTCTCAGGTTTGGTGGGGGTCTCCATGGCAGACCGCCACCAATCACCAAGTTATCCCGTTTCATAGACAGGGAACAAGTTGTATTTCTGTTACAGCCCCTTTAAGCGCTGACAATACACAACTGGTTTAGTCTTTAAAAAAATAAAAAAATTAGAAAAACAACAAGACCACTACCTACTTGTACAGTCCTGAGCGACGTATATGGAAATGCCCTGCAGCTCCGGCTCGGTGGAATTTTCCTTTGCTTTCCTGGAAAATTTTACAGATACCATTAAAATTTGTTAAGAGGTTAACACAATTTAACCCCATGATGACCAGCCTTACAAATGAATGGCCTAGTCACGGAACATGTCACCAATAACTGTTTTTCAGGGGACTGCAGCCAATCAGCTGCTCACCAGGCCACTGTCACTGTGTAAGGACTGCAGATAGCACCGCATATTATGCAGTGGTCCAGCGTAGTATTGCAGGCACAGCCATCCCACGCCAGGCCACTGCTATGTATGGAGCCATATGCTTCCTGATCTGTACACCGTGACAGGAGCCGGCAAAAAAACCCTCATCAACTGGGCTCCAGATGCCTAATAAACAGCAGTTTATAAGGGCTGGAAAACCAATTAAAGGCAAAAGTAAAGTTTTTCATTGTGGCATTCCAAGAACAGTAACTTATTCTTCCACTAGGAATGTATTGTATAGCTTGTATTCACATCAATGACAGAGCCGGAGAGCTTCTTTTATGCTCCCCGCTTGATAACCCGCTGGCACCCCCATAGTAATCAATGTCAATAGGGAGGCAGCAAAGTCCCAGCCCTCTGTAAAACACTTGGGTGCTGTAGTTGCCCCCGACAGATTTAGTACGGGGCCCATGCTAACTGTTTGTAATTGAAAAGCCAATTTGATAGCAGTGCTCCCTTTGGTTATGTGGGTGCTGTCTTTTTTTTCAGTTATTTTTTAAGAGTTTTTTCCTGTTTATATTGTCATTTTTTAAAAGTCCGCTTTGTTGATTAATCCCCATGTTCCATAAGTCCAGAACAAGGGTGTCCAAAGTTGCCCAATACTGTGTCCTTAGTAAAACGTCCCATTGGTTAGCTGTGAAAAATTTATGAACGTTGTGTGAAGTGACAGTAGGCTGGCCCATGATGGACCTTCATGTGTCCTATAAATTACCACAGAAACATCATGCAAGTGAAATCCAAAAGTTTACACACTTGACTGGTGATGCTTTGCACAATGAAAAGGGGAAAGTCCTGTGTCTAAATTTTTTCCCTCAGGTTTAGTGCTCTAAAAGTAAATCACTGACCTTCATAGAGATGTACAGAAAGAATATATGAAGATTGATGCAAAAAAACTTTAGCTATAAAAGTAGTCAAATGAAAGATACCCTTGGAGGGGAGATGGGAACAAAAACATCTGAGCTGTGCCCGTGAGGCCAGTTGCTTCCAAGGCAGTTTGTTACAGAATTTTTTTTGAACCACAGCACATGATTTTAGTAGAAATAAAGGACAAATACCATAGCTTTTCTATATAGTTTTATTGATTATTTTTATTTTGGACAAAGCGCTAACGAGGTAATGGTTATTAATTTGGCAAACTTATACCTATTGTTTAACGTCAGAAAATGAATATAAAAGCGTATAAATTTGCCAATAATATTTAAGCTCGCAACCCACGTCAAGGGTCCTCGTTGTCTTGAGAGTCCTTAACTAATAAAGTGAAAAAATAAAAAATAAAAAATAAAAAATTGCTAAAACGTAACATGAAAGCACGTCCGGATTTTAGAAAATGATCAGTTCATCTCGTTTCTCGAACCTAGTCCATCTGCCATGGAACTGCCCCATGAGGACTCCGTAAAGATGTTCCCAATTTGCAGATCTGATGTTGCTGATCTGCAATGCAGCCTGGGGTGATCCCAACTTTTGAAGAGGGAGTTGCTGGTCAAGCCTCCTCTGCATTCCAACGGGCATTATTGTCCCAGCATGAACTGTGCAGAACCCCGCAGGCTTTAATTACCACCCACACATTCTGAGGTTTCAGCTGAAGTGCGCTCTGGAAGATTCTCCACTTGTTAGTGAGAATCCCAAAGGCACACTCCGAAATACACTGGGCACATGCGAGTCAGTAATTAAAGACTGGCCGTCCATGTCTCTATGAGCGAAGGGACGCAGAAGTGGCAAGACCAAAACCTTCTTCCACCACAATGATGAATGGGGTAGGTGGACGTGAATAGCCAGGAAAAACCCATGTTTCTCGCAGGGACAGCTGGTTGGCAAGAAGCCGCTGACCCATTCTGGAAAACCCCCAAAATGCGATCTGCAACGCTTCCATAAGCCCCAATATCTACAATTATAAACAGATAGCTTCTATCAGCAAGAGCCAACAGACCTACCGAGAAGTACTGTTTATAACTAATACTGGGATCCTAAGTGCGGTGGCTTTTTAACACGGATGTGTTTGCCGTCCAGTGCCCCAATGCAGTTCAGAACCTGTGCGTTAGCCTGGAATCCCTGGGCAATGTCCATCCAGTTTTCATAAGACGGCAGAGGCATCACAAAAAAGTGACATGAAAGGTCTTCCTGATGACTCCAGAAATTGTAGATTGTCCAATGAGAAACACAAAATGTACCGAAGCATACAAATTCCCAGTGGCCAGGAACTTGCATGTAGTCCAGATCGCACCTCCTCCAAAAGCTTATTGAACAGCGGGAACGACAAAACGACAGAAGGTGATAAACTTGTCCAAATGCGCACACAGCGACACCCCAGAGGATGAACTTCGAACCTCCTCTTCCTTCTAGGCCCATTCTCCAGCATCTCAAGTGACTCTCCAAATTGGCAAGACCATAACCAAGCGAAAAGATAATAATCATCAGAAGACATGTCTCCAAGCTCAGCAACTCTCACAAACCCAGAAAGTCAAGAAGCATAGCAGAATGGCTCCTGGCCGCATAGGTGACCCATTTATGGTTGAGTACAGTGGGCAGGGACAATGACTTTAGGTCTTGCTTGCATGTTTTTTTTTGTGTGTGTGAAAAAGAAAAATACACACAGGCATGCACAAAAACGCAACACTCACTGCGCAAATATGCTTACACCCGTGTGAAACCGGCCTAATATATGAATGTGTGCGTCTCTTCATGCTTTAGATGCTTCATGGGCCGGGAAAACTGCGCTAAGAACAGTGCTGAAAATGCTTGTAAAATTTCCTACTTCGTATTTTTTAGGACAAGTTCTTTTTTAGGAACCAATTTCAGGTACTTATATATTCAATAGCTTAATTTTTTTGCTGGGAGGCAATGGTGAAGAAGAAACAGGCAGGCACTGTAACATGGAGAGGCATTATTACTTTGAGGGGGCATAGAGGGATACTATTTTACCATTGTTTTGGGGGATTTATAGAGTGGTATGAATGTTACTTTTATTCTATGGGTCAGTACAATAACTCCAAATTGATAGAGTTTTAGTACTTTTGCAGAATATAAACACTTTCCACAGATAGGCAATCACCCTACTTCAGGACCTTTATTTTTACATTGACAGAGTCAAATAGGGGCTTAATTTTTGTTTGCACGTCAATAACAAGTCGTCACCAGTTATGTACAGTATCACTTTTTGATTACTTTCTTTTTTCCCCCTTTTTATTCCTCTTTTGGGGAAGCAAGATGAACAGAAAATGTGTATTTTGGATTTTTTTTTCCATATCACAGAATGGTAGAGTTGGAAGGGACCTCCAGGGTCATCGGGTCCAACCCCCTGCTCAGTGCAGGATCACTAAATCATCCTAGACAGATTTGTCCAGCCTTTGTTTGAACACTTCCATGGAGGGAGAACTCACCACCTCCCGTGGTAACCTGTTCCACTCATTGATTACTCTCACTGCTCAGGACCATCATTGATTGGCTGTTTGATCACCCTGTCAGAAAGTTTTTTCTAATATCTAATTTGTGTCTCCTCCCTTTTAGTTTCATCCCATTGCTTCTAGTCTTTCCTTGTGCAGATGAGAATAGGGCTGATCCCTCTGCACTGTGACAGCCCTTCAGATATTTGTAGACCGCTATTAAGTCTCCTCTCAGCCTTCTGTTTTACAAGCTAAAACATTCCCAGATCCTTTAACCGTTCCTCATAGGACATGATTTGCAGACCGCTCACCATCTTGGTAACTTCTCTGAACTTGCTCCAGTTTGTCTATGTCTTTTTTTTTAAGTTTACCACTCTGGCAAAATAATGTAATATTTTATAGTATGGGTTGTTACGCATGAGGCAACAACAATTGTGTAGTTTTTTTTCAGTTTTTTTTTTTGTTTTTTTTTTAATACTGAAAAAATATCAGGGAAAAAAAAATTGTCAATTACAAACGTTTAGATGCCATGTCGGCAATGCCTATGGCATCTGTGCGTTAAAGGGCATAAAGAAGTGATTAGATCAGTAAGTGTTTGTCCTTTCACTCCTTTGTAAGGAAAAAAGACCCCCTTATGTAGCAATCAGAGAGCAAATATGTTCTCTGATTGATAAAGGGGAAAAAAACAAAAAACATGAAACAGTTAATATCACCCCTACCCCTGGACAGAGACAGACAGAATAATCACAGTTCTTCTCTGGTACTCATCACCCCAGACACTATACTTGTAAATTCAGTGCTACCAACTACAATTCAAATAGCCGGTAGCACTGATAGAAGTGGAGCTATGACAGTGCAACCAAAGATGTTTGGCTTTAAAATGACACCAAAAGCATGTCAGTAGGACTGATTGAGCCGTTTGATTTTAAATGCCAGTTCTGTTTATCGAAAACTGTATTGTACTTTTCCTCCGGAACTAGCTGTGTTCGGGGTAAACCTAAGGTGTAAAGTCACCCAGCCAGCCCCAAAGCATGTTCAAACACTTACATTATTGCTACAACTAAGGGGCCTTTTACATGGGACGACCTGTAGGGAACTGAACTCCCAACAGCTGTCCAAGTGATAATCACTCTTGTGCTTTTACACAGGAACGATCATCGCTCAGTGAAGGAGACGGAGCAGGTCAGAGATCATTCTTACTGCCCGCCTCCATTCACCATAAACAGGCAGTCGTCCATAGACTGCCTATATACACAGACCGATCCGTCGTTTAGTCAGTGCATGCATACAGACTAAATAATAATTGTTCAGATTCTCACTGGATCGCGGGAATCTGAACGATTATCAGCACATGTAAAAGGGTCCTTATAACAGCTGTCCTACCTTAGGAGGTGAGAGACGACCGTAGGACTGTACCAGTCTCCAGCAACTTTCCCTGAGTTTTTTCCAAGCTTGATCAACTGATGAATCCCAAAGTGGGCCGTGGGGTGATCCGAGAACCAAGAGATGATTTTCCGATGATGAAATGCAGTTTGTTTTTGGTCCTCATCTTTTTTGGTTCCTTGATAGCCGCTGGATGTTGTATTCTGAGTGTTGAGGTCATACGATAACTCGGTGGGTGCAAGCTTCTGTAACCAGAATTCTGCCTCTGGTCGGTAAAGGTCCAGTGCATTTGGCCATAACCAGTCTAAGGAGAGAGAGGAAAAAAAAAAAAAAAAAAAAGTAAAAGGGGTTTCTGATTGTGATGGGAATGCCCCCCCCACTATGACATAAGAGTCTGATAAGTGGGAGCCTCATTATTGAGACCCCTAGCTATGGACTGAAGGGTATTCCTCTAACCCCTGTTGTGCTGTTAAAGCTTTGCTACTGGACAGGGACACAGACATTAATCGCATAAACATAACAGATGTTACCATAAAGTATAACTGCGCTTTCTAAGCTTTGTCTAAGGAATCCCATTCTTCACTTTAAGATTACTTGGTTTCTAGTGCTGATAACAATCACATTGTAAACTTTTGGCTTGTTACAGGAATGTGTCAAAAGTTTTGATCGTTTGGGGTCCGGATGAGGAGACCCTCACTGATCGCTGGAATGAGCTAGCTGAAGCTCCCATTTGAATGTAGTCACTGCTTGTTAGCTACAGAAGAGGTCAATAGAAAGTCTATGGCCCATCTTCAGCGAGTGACCGGTGACTGCAAGCACTTAAGCTGGCTTGTACTGGCGATGGACGGGGGTCTTAGCAGCTGATACCCCCAGTAAGCAAAACTTTTGACATGTCCATTAGATAACCTTTTAAAGAGTAACTGCGCCGTCAATCAACAATCCTTTTTAAGGCTATGTCTAAGAGTTGTCAAAAAAAATCCACCAGTGGATTTTGGTGCGGATCCATGTCGAAGTCCACATGGGTCACATTCAAATTTTGACATGAATTTCACCTTCTCATTTGAAGAGGGGAAATCACTGCATAGATTGCTATAAACATGCCACAGCTCCACTTATGTTGCAGATTTCTTCAAATCCTAGGTTATGATCACATTAGAGCTTTTTGTTTTGATCTAACTGTTCCGTCCCGGAAGCAGCTAAAGGAGTAAGAAAAGGTTTCAGTTATTGTGCTCTTAGACACGCACTGAACCGGAAGACCTCCAGCTTCAATGTGGTCGGCGACTTTTCATTCTTTTAAAACTGAAGCAAAAGCGCAGACTACAGCACTTTCACTTCGAGTTAAACTAAACGGAACCTGAACGCTTCCTTTTAACATGGCTGTCAATGAAATATGGAAACAAATGGAAAGTTATCCATTAGCTTCTGTTTTTCATTTCCGTTTAGCAGCTCCTACAATGGAACCGCTAGACGGAAAGAAACGTAGTGCGAATATAGCCTTATCCACAATACTTTTACTGTAAAATGCTGCAACATGTGTACATACGCTAAAATGCAAGATGTATATAAACCTAGAGAGTGTTCTGAAAACCCCAACTGCACAGCATCAACCCCCAAAATGCAATTCACAGAGCTGTGAGATTTGCCCACTTACCAACCGAATTTGTGACCTGGCTGCTGCAAAACAAGAGCATCTTGCAAAAGCCATTCTCATGAGACTGTCGCTCTTAAAAAGCACATTGAAGATACAAAATGAAGTAACTTTACGAGTTTTGTTCTAAGATGTCATCTGCCTTTCGTACGCCCTATTAGGGCATATGATCATATAGTGAGGTCCCCTGCTCAGAACTCCCCTTTATGTTTCAGAATGGAGACCCGCTCCCATCCTGGCAGACCTTCTGTTGTTCTGTTATTAGAGGGTAGCCATTCATGTGAATGGCCATTCTGTAATACTATACATCCCCCTTCATTGGCCAAATGTCAGGCTTGCTGCAGCTCCCAACCCCCCCCCACCCCCCACCCCAGCTAAATTAGCAGGGTGCCAAGGGCAGGACTCATTGTAATCAGGGGATTTCCGCAAGCCCTGCATTCTCAGAAGGGTTCTGCATCTAGGCACAACCCTTGTAATTTAAGGGTTGTTCAGTGATTGAAATATTGAAGACCTATCCTACCGGTTAAGCAATCTGATTGGTGGAGGTCCAAAGCTCAGGACCCCCACTAATCAATCGACTGAAGAGGCAGCAGCACTCGGGCGGCCCGACATTTATCAGTCAAATGACCTAAGAGCAACGCTGTCCCATTTGAGTCAGCTGCTCTACCAGGCACAGCGCTATGCCCGATAGGCTCTAAAGTGACAGCGGCACTCCTGCTGTCGCTTCATATAGCTGGTCGGCGGGGGTCCCAAGGAGTGGACCCCAAGCAATCAGATATTGATGGGCTTATCCTCGATTAGCCTCCGAAATCTCCTTTTTAAAAAACACCTTTTACCGCTTTTTGTACAAGCTTCTATGCAGACACGCCTGCAGGGTTACTGAATATAAAGTTGCTGTAGGCTAACCAGAGAATACAGAGGAAGTTAAGGATCAGGACACGCACAGGGTTTTTTGATAGACTGACCACATTTGCATACGAGCTGCATACACAAAACGGTAGTTTTTTGTTTTTTTTAAATTGAGCATCTGCAAAGCTGCATTTTATTTTAGAGGATTTGGAACAAAAGTGCACAAATCCTGTAAAACAATTAGTACCGACCTCTTCCTATGAAGTGAACCAGAAGAGCCTGAGCCAGTAACATCTGCCCGGTCCTGAGGGTGCAGCCCCAGCTGCAGTCTGTGGTCCATGTTGACCCCTCCAGTTGGGGAAACTCTTTCCTGTATGTCAGCCATATCCTGGAAATAAAGTCCTTACGGAAATCCTCCACATTGCCAAATCCATCTTCGTTTGTCACCGAACCAGAATCTGAGCTATCGGGAGAAGAATCGGACTCTGAAAAGTAAAAGAAATGTTCACCGATATTTCCAGAAAAAACTATTTTCATCGTAGGACCACATGAGACCAACGGTGCCACGCCGGCCATTGTGGTCAGAACAAAGTTTGCCTGTTGCGCCTGTTGGCAGCTTAGTAAGGCACAAACCATATACAATAGTTTGAGGGTCGGCATTTTGAATACCCGTGGGTTTATAGTCTGCTGTGGAGAGCCAGAGCGGTCTATGGTCATTCCCTAAAAGCAGTTCATTATTGGGACTCACCTTCATATTTGAAGTGGTAGCATTTGCCGAGCAAAAACACAGGGGAGCTTCGTTTAAAATAGGTTTTCGTCCTGAGTACCCAGCCTAAAATACAAAGATACAGGTTACTACAACAAGAATTATACCATGCGTAGTGGGAAACCTTGACTTGAATCATTTAGGATTTGACGCCATATTTAACCTGGCTGACGGCAATGACAGAAGATGCAGCATGAAATCCCTGCGCCTCAATGTGCAAAGCGGGCATCATGCCTACCTGCACAGCTGCGGGGACAGAGCCCAGCGGGCTGATCTCCACAAGTTACTTTTCCACTCCATGCTCCACCTGCTGGAAGAGCCACCAGGTGCTCCACTGGCAAAATCACCGGTCCAAAGCCCACCGGGTGCTCCCCCCCTCTGCCCACAAAGCCGCCAGGCTAGTCCCTGCAAGCTACTTCTCCACCTCATGCTTTAGCCTGTGTCTTTTCCCCTTTCCCAACAGCATGACAGGTTCCAACCAAGACTCCTTGAGGAAAATGCAGCTAAAATGCCTCCTCAGCATTGTAGAATATGAAGTGCATGAATAACACTGACCAGCTCTGACCACAGAGGCCTTTACAGTGCTCAGGAGTAAGTCGCAGCGGAGTAACACGCGCCTGTAGGATCAGACTACACACAGGGATGGGCTCCAACTATACACATAGATCTGCATAGGTGCTGTATACATTAAATGGCAGGAACTTAAGTCAAGACTATTTGTAAAGTTGCTCTAGAGATGCGGCAAATATCACCCCATTAAGAGGGTTTTCCACTTTTAAAAGGGGTTCTTGTTATTTAAAAAAAAAACACAAAACACAACAAACAAGCCAGCTCGGCTAGAGACAACGTGACACGGGGGACTGCAGAAGCTCAGGGAGGGGAAGGTGCCATAAGGAGACTGCCTCCAGAGGAATAGGTGAGTATAGAACTTTATTTTTTTTTTAATTGAAAAAAACCCCTTTAAGTATATAAAGGTCACTCCAAGATAGCAGCTTCCTGTGGGGATATAGAAATATTTTCCTTTCCGTTTAGTCCTGATCACACTGCTAAAGTTTGTCTTACAGGGGGATTGCCTAGGTTATTATACACTCTGCTACCAAAAGTAATTGAACACCTGAGCAACAGTCAGAAGTAGTCATTATTTCCATATGTTAATACTTAGTGGGGCTCCTTTGGCCCTAATGACATCGCATACTCTGTGGTATACCATCTACTAACATCTGATACACTTCAGCTGGCATTTCCCTCCATTCATCCTGCAAACATCTAGTAAGTTCTCTAAAAAATTATGCATTAGCCCATCTACAAGGAGTGTTGTCACTACATGGAATGTTCTTCCATTGCTAAACTGCCCGATGACCAATCACCCTACTTCATCTTTACATCGGATGGAGGTACCTGGGTGTGGAGGATCCTGGGGAACTCCTTTTGCCTGAGTGTTTTGTGCCAACAGGTAAGTATGGCGGAGGTTCTGTTATGGTCTGCTAATGATTTACGTGGCACGGCCTGGATCCTTTGGTTGTAGTGACAAGAACCAAAAACACTGCGGTGTACCCTGACATTCAAGACAATAATGTGCTGCCGACAATGTGGCAATACTCTGGGAACGATCAGCAATACTTCCAACAAGACAACGCGCTGCGTCACACATCCAATGCTGTTTTGAGGATATGGATGTTGCACGATTGACTGCCCTGCGCAGAGTGCCAACCTGAACCTCACTGGACATCTTTGGGACGTACTGGAACGTTGGATCAAGAAATATGAACAGAGAGAACTCGCCAGATGTTTGCAGGATGAATGGAGGGAAATACCAGCTGAAGTGCAGACGTTAGTAGAAAGTATGCCATGGGGAGTATCAGATGTCGTTAGGGTAAAAGGAGCCCCACTAAGTATTAACAGATGGAAATTACTTTTCCTTTTAACTCACAAATATGAAACCCATTCTTTTGAATTGGTTAATACACATTTGCAATGTTTTCCTGCATCGCATGGGATGCAGAGAACAAATTGCAGCATGTTCGTTCTTTTAGCAAAATCGCCCATCGTTTTCAATAGGGCTGGCGGCAGTTACAGGAGGATCTCCTAGAAATCTCCCCATATTCGGAGGGATAGGAGTCAGGGCTAGAGGGCTTCCTTGGGAGCAGGGGAAGGGTCCCATAGTAAATCCTCACTAGCCAGGAGGCAGCGCTAGAGGAATCCGCCCTCTAGTCCCACATTCTTTCTTGGCTAGAGAGGAATCACTATGAGAACCCCCTCTCTCCCAAAGAAGAGAATATGGGAAGATCTCTAGGAGATCCCCTGTAGCTCTGCCTCCCACTCCTCGCCAAGGGAGATTCCTTCAGCCTGTAGGGATGCGAGGCCATTTCCATGTGAAATCTCCTCACATCCAAGGATTGCGAGGGCGATTTCGGGTCGTGATTCACCCTCGCCAGTGTGCAGGAGCCCTAAGGCTGCCTGTCCACGGCATTGTTGCATTGCGTTCTCCGCGGCAATAATCCAGCCGCGGGAACGCAGTGCACGCTTTCCATAGCCCCCCTATGATTCTCCGCTCGCAAAACGCAGCATGCTGCGAATTGCCACGATTCTCCGCGGTCAGCCTGTCAGATAGGCTGACCGCGGAGATCCATCTGCTGGCTCCTGCTCCCAGGCGACAGCACCCGCAGTGGAGATCTGCGGCAGGATCTCACAAGGCCCGTGGACAGGCAGCCGAAGATATCAGCTGATAAGGCTTCAAATACGGTGAAGAAGAATAAAACAAGCTTACTGTATTTTACATTATTCCACGCTGATAAAAACATAGACTTTGCTTTGTCAACGCTACCGCTGGCCTCCATATTCTCCCCGCGAGAAGGACCCAACACCGCGTGTAGTCTCTGCAGTCATGGACCTAGAGGAACGAAAACATGCATCAGTGATGGGCGTTTGTTACAATGTATCAGCGCAAATAAAATACATCACCCAGGAGCCCATAATGTATAGAGGACTGCCTACACGGAAGCCAATGTAACAAAGCCTCAGCTGAGGCTTTCATCTGGAGAGCGTCCACACTCATGCAATTCCACGCAATTTCTAAGATCTCCGCTTCATGTCAGCAAACAGGAACATTCTTGTCTCCATTCAGAAACAGAACACAGCAGACTGAGCGATAACTTCTCACAGATGAGGGTTTGTTACAACTGAATTCAGATTTTCCACCTTAATATAAACCATGACATTTTATTTGGGACTTTTAGGCCGCCTGCACACGGCCGGGTCGGACTCTGCATGCGGGATCCCAGAGCAGAATCCGACCCGATGCCCGGCCGATGACCCCTTGCGTACCTGTCCGCAGCGTTCCCATCTCTAATGTGGATGTGCCAGCCAAGCTGGCCAGCACATGCGCAGTACAGGTGACGCGGGTGTCGCTAGGCGATGACACGGATACCGCGACCTTTCCGCAATGGGAATGGCCGCGGGCCAGAAGGCTTCCATTGAAGTCAATGGAAGCCGTTCGCACGGATGCAACAGCATGCTGGGATTTTTCTCCAGCAAGTGGAAACTTGCAATAGATTTCCACTCGTGGGCAGGAAATTGCGTTTTGCCATAGCATGCTATGGGCAGCATTTGCTGCAGAATCCGGAGGCGGACGCCGGCTCCCACCGTGCGCAGGCGCTCTACATTTGTTTAGAATAGAACAGATAAAAGGTCCTCCAGAGAACCGCAGCTTGCACGTACAACCGGCGACCGCTCATCCTCACAGGCCGCTCGCTTCTCAGTCCGTATGGATACACTATCAGGCCATACCTGGTTTGTGGAGAAGGCATCCTGACCGTTTGTCCAGAGGACCCATTTATTAGGGGCCACAAAGTTCAGGATCCCCCGAAGCAATCTAAGACAACCCGGTATTAGGCTGTGTTTACATTACCGCGTATTATGCTCGTCATATGCGCCAATTTACGGGCAAACACATTGCCTTAAGCTGTTTTGCTTACATTTGCGTGTCACCATTGTGCAATACGTGAGCAAAAGAGAAAGCAGTAGGTTCTATTTTGCCATCTATTAGGCTCAAGAGAGCCCATTATTCTCTACGAGCACTTAATCAACGCCACTCATACGTAATGTAATTACGTACGGGCGGCGTATATACATGTCGGTGCGAAATGTGGGAAATTTAATTTAAAAAAAAAAACAAAACCGGAAGTCTGTGCCCGACCGTGTGCGTGAGATACCGTCATAAACCGTACAATACCGCGGCAATAGGCCGGCTCACCACCGACGTCACAGCGATACAATCCTGCGGGTGCACAGGGTTTTACGCATACAGCCGAGTGAGCGCGACTTCACACAGATGTAATTGTACATGCAATACGCAGAGAAGAGAACCCACTGATTGCAATCGGCACGATCACATGCGTATATTTTGGCGTGAGCATTTCGGCCGGGCAAAAAAAAAAAAAAAACACTCTATGTATTTGCGCACTAAAGTCCTACAGAGAATATGCAAATTGTGGGATACGCAATTTGTATCTGTGAGTGTGAAGGGGGGTGAGGGAGAAAAAAAAAAGAAAACGAAACTACATGCCTTTCTATGCCTGTGTTTGCCACGGAATGTCCACACGGATGGCGATTGTGGATTCCGCAAATAAAATCCGTGCGCGAGACCCTTCCTTAGAAGATCTTCTAGTTACCGCATACATGCCGGTTTCTTCCCCCAGTCACCCTTCTGAGCCACGACGGGTCTTTGTACCCTGTAACGGCTCGCCCTGCCCGTGCAAGGAGAAGCCCGACCATCGTTTAGTGAAGAGACAAAAACAATAATCGCCCTGCATCCCATCTGTGGAATTCGGATCCTCAAGATTCACACGCAACAGCGGATCGGAAGGGTTCCCCACATCACACGAGAGCCACGCGATGTATTTAAGGTCGGTTTAGACCTGCTGATTTCCCGTGGGAACGCGCCAAAGTCTTTATGCTAAATAAGATGACCGAAAAGTGAACAGTTTATTATCCGTCGTTGCTGCGTTCGCACTGAACGATTATCCTTCATTTTCGCTCCTTTGAATGATTTTGATTTGTTGAAGGCTGCTCGTTGCGTGTAGAAGAGCCTTTATACAACATGTAAGCAGAGCGACCGCTGCAGCCTTTATGGCATCCTTAGTCACCCGCTGGTCATCCCCCTGCAGGGATCACAAAGGAGCTTCTGATGGGGGAATCCCTGGAAACAATAAGCATTCTGTATACTGATGAGCGTTCCACCCGGACCCCCACCCAACCCGGACCCTCCCATGAGAGATCACATATTGCATGAAGCTAGCGTCTACAGAGTGTAGTCACAGCGACGGCTGCAGCGCTGTATCTCACGACTGGCTTCTATATTGTAATAATAGCGCACTTTAATAGGAAGGCATGGCTGCGCTACGTGATGCACGGCCCTGGAAGATGGGGCTCAATCTCATGCAGGCGCATGATTACCATGTATTACGTGTGCGCTGTATACCCATGTGATATGCAGTAACACGCGTACACACGTACACACGCACACACACACAAAGGGCCCATACACAATTACATTTCCCAACGGTGTGGGAGATATAAACAAATAAAAAAACCAAAATCGGTGGACTGCTCATGACAGCGCGTGCGAGATACACCGCCATGCGCAGTACAGTTTTACATGGCACCGCCGACTCCGAAGCTGTAAAATGTTGCGTGAATTGTGCAGCCGTGTGACAGAGTGTAGAGTTGAAGAGCCGCATGTGAGAAGCGGAAATCTTAACGGCTTGTTCACAGGGGCGCAAGTGCACTTTGAATGCACAAATACACCGCTTCTGCCCGGATATCTCGCCCGCTTGGACATGCATTTCTATGCGTTAAATGGACTCGTTTGCGCACACAAAAGAAAAAAAAAAGGGTGTGAAATCGCATTAATTTTGTGCAAAAATGCTTAAATGAATATGCAGGTATTCTGCATAGGTCAGGCGCAAGAAAACAACGGCCGCCGCCGTCCATGGAGTCTTTTGGTGCGCATTTGCAAGATGCGTCATACGGTGTATTTTTTTTTTTTACATGATCACACACTGCCTGAAAAAATACTCATGTGACTGAGCCCCGCGGGGCCCGCCGCCACCGTGTCAATGAGCCCCGCGGGGCCCGCCGCCACCGTGTCAATGAGCCCCGCGGGGCCCGCCGCCACCGTGTCAATGAGCCCCGCGGGGCCCGCCGCCACCGTGTCAATGAGCCCCGCGGGGCCCGCCGCCACCGTGTCAATGAGCCCCGCGGGGCCCGCCGCCACCGTGTCAATGAGCCCCGCGGGGCCCGCCGCCACCGTGTCAATGAGCCCCGCGGGGCCCGCCGCCACCGTGTCAATGAGCCCCGCGGGGCCCGCCGCCACCGTGTCAATGAGCCCCGCGGGGCCCGCCGCCACCGTGTCAATGAGCCCCGCGGGGCCCGCCGCCACCGTGTCAATGAGCCCCGCGGGGCCCGCCGCCACCGTGTCAATGAGCCCCGTGGGCCCGCCGCCACCGTGTCAATGAGCCCCGTGGGCCCGCCGCCATCGTGTCAATGAGCCCCGTGGGCCCGCCGCCATCGTGTCAATGAGCCCCGTGGGCCCGCCGCCATCGTGTCAATGAGCCCCGTGGGCCCGCCGCCATCGTGTCAATGAGCCCCGTGGGCCCGCCGCCATCGTGTCAATGAGCCCCGTGGGCCCACTGCTGTGACTGAAGACCGGAAAGTGTACTGGAAGTGGCCTTCTGCTGCGATACATACACGGAGCCAGGAGACAGTGCAGTCCAGGGCCGACACCATCATTACCAGACCGCGTTAGTGAACGGCGATTCGCGGATTCACTGCAGATTACTAGTAAGAGCACGATCCAATCAGCCCAAAGTGACTGCCTTCCCCTCCTCCCTGGTCTCCAAGCAGCCAGAGAGTTATCTGCGTACATTTGCGCAGTTGAATGTGCGGATGCACTGCGGATCGCTCTCTTCCATAGAGATCGATAGAGCCCATCCGCGCGGAATCTGCGGTAAAATGGTACACGCTGCGAATCAAATCCACATATGTGCGTGGAGGTGCGGATGCTCCATGCTTTCCTACTGGCGGCAGATCTTCGGCGCGGGTGACGATCGTGGATTCGCAAATCAAATCTGCCTGTGGACATGAGGCGGTGACCCCGCTTACCTGTCCAGATTCTTTATCTGTACTGCGGTAGTCGCACCGCAGAGGATGTGCAGTACAGATAAAGCCGCCATCACTAGGAAAGGACGCAGACCCCACAGCCTTTCCGCAATGATGATTGCGTACGGGCCACGGGATGGCCGGCTTCATTAACTTCAATGGATGCCGTCCACGTGGAAACCGCACAGAAATGGAGCGTGCTGCGATTGTCCTGCTGAGAGCGGAAATCGCACTTGATTTGCGCTCGTGTGCAGGAAGCAGCGGTTCTCCATAGGAGGCTATGGGCGGTATTTACTGCGGGATCCAGGGACAGCCGCCGGCGCTGGATTCCGCAAATCACATCCGCCCGTGTGCAGAAGCCCTGAAGATATATCTGGGCATCATATGCTGGCATTTTATGGACTGTGATATAGTGGGATTACCTATCAGTGTTCCCCAACTCCAGCCCGCAGCGCCCCCAACAGGTCATGTGGCAATATCTGAGGCACCGACAATAACTACATCACCTGTGCAATACTGAGGAAATCCTGAAGACCTCACCTGTTGGGGGCGCTGATCTACATGACAGCATTATGTGGGCTGCGGTATGATGGCATCACTGTTCTACGGCTGCAGTATGGCGGTACAATCTTGGCACTATATGGTGGTAATATACGGGCTCAAATTGGAAAAGAACAAGTCGAAAACGTGTCAAACCAAGACCCGCGGGCCGAACCCGCCCGCCGCTTTATTTTATGAGGCCCGCGATGAAGTATGAAGCAGAAGGACCAGCTTTCCCCAAAGGACGCAGCCAGCGCTTAGCAGAGGGTGCGGCGCCAGCCCAAGGAGCCGGTGCCATCTTGGATTCTGAGCTCCATACCGCTCTGTTCAGCAGCTCACAGGTGTTGGCACAGCTCTGCCAACCTCACCCAGGCATCCAGCCAACTGCCATGGTAGGAAGTCTGTACTAGAGAGGTGAAAGGGGTGAACCCCATCACAGTGCAGAGAGCGCCGCTGACGGGTTATGGAGGGCGTACATTAAGGCTTCATGTCCACGGGCAAACAATGAATTTAAATCCGCAGTGGATCACCCACACGCGGATCCGCATCCCATAGGGATGCATTGACCACCCGCGAGTAGATAAATACCCGCGGATGGTCAATAAAAGGGAATAAAAAAAAAAAAATATGGAGCATGAAAAAAATGGACATGCTCCATTTTCGTGCGGGTCTCCCGCGCGGACGGCTCCCGCAGGCTTCTATTGAAACCTATGGAAGCCGTCCGGATCCGCGGGAGACCTAAAATAAGAATTAACTCACCCGCAGCGGACCGGGCAGGTCTTCTCTTCTTCACGGCCGGATCTTCTTTCTTCGGCCGGCGGATGTGCTCGGCACACCGGCAGCATGCCTCGCGCATGCGCCGGGCACATCCGCCGGGCCGAAGAAAGAAGATCCGGCCGTGAAGAAGAGAAGACCTGCCCGGTCCGCTGCGGGTAAGTTATTATTTTCAGCGCTCATGTCCGCAGGGCAGGAGGGACCCACTACGGGTCCATGGAGAATCCATAGCGGGCCTGATTTTCCCCGTGGACATGAGGCCTTAGGGCTCATTCACACCAATGCAGTTACGCTCCATAAAATACGCATTTTCACGGACCAAAACCGCGTGCATTTGGACACACAATATGTTTTTCACGTGCGCAAAAGGAAAAAAAAAGTGCAACAAGGTCCCATAGATTTCCCCCGCCTTCTCACATACGTCTTCAGTAAATACGCACTAATACACATTTGCGCGATCCGGTTGACTTTTATAGGCTATTTCAGCCCATAATACGGACCAAAAACAGGACATGCATAAAATACACACGAAAACCGCCCGGACCGCAGCGCTAACCAATGGCGATTACACTTCCCGTATTACGCACCACAAATCTGCCCGTGTGACTGCGCCCTCGCAAACGGCCCTTTATAGGCGACCGTAATGCTGATGTGGCCCTCGGTGATAAGGCATCAAGCAGGGGATCTCACAGCCGGTGCCAGCCGCCCGCTACCGTGCCACCAGGAATGCATTCATAAGGGGACATAATAAAGGGGCTGAACACCCAGCTGCCACTCTCCAGGGTGATGCCACTGTCCTGGGGTGCACAGCAATGTCTTACAGCCCTCACTCCCCCCAAGACATACCCCCTGCCCTGTGACTGTAGCCCACCCGACCCCCCGGTGACAGCAGCAGCATAACATAACCTCACTCACCGCTACAACTTCTCCAGCTGCACGCCACTAGTCTCCTCACACTACAACTCCCATGATGCCCGAGCAGGCAGCTCTACAGGAAGGCATGACGGGAAATGTAGTCCAAGGAGGAGCTAAGAGGGAGACAGCTGATCCCCGGGCGGTCTGTCACCGCCGGCCACAGAGAGGCGCACGACTGGGAAGACGGGGCCACGGTCCTTACCGTGCAGGGGCCGCCGGGTGTGGCTTCAATAGAGACTACACACCTCCCGCCGGAAGTCGTCCGGTCAGCGGGGGGCGCATATTATCAATTTCTGCAACACCTCTGCCCTAATAACCAATCAGGTTGAATCAGCAAACCCAAACAACCAATCAGGATGAATCAGCAAACCCAAACAACCAATCAGGTTAAATCAGCCAACCCAAACAACTAATCAGGTTGCTGGAATTGCTGAATAGGGCAGAAATTGATAATATGCCACCGGGACGCATATTAATTCTTCCACAAGACTTCTGCACTATTCAGCAATTCCAGCAACCTGATTGGTTGTTTGGGTTGGCTGATTCACAATTCCAGCAACCTGATTGGTTGTCTAGGTTGGCTGCTTCACAGTGATTGGTTGTTTGGGTTGGCTGATTCACCAAACAACCAATCAGATTGCTGGAATTGCTGAATAGTGCAGAAGTCTTGTGGAAAAAGTTAATATGCCACCAGGGCACTTCCCAGAAAGGGGGAGGAGAGCGCTGCAGTATCTTTATAGGCCGCTGGGGGGTGCTGCGGAGCTTTGAATATAACTACAAAAAATAATACGGTAATATACGGTAGTAGTGTGGTTAATAATACGTCCATTTTCGGTTTTTCCTGCTCACTTTCAAAAAACTCTTATTTTTCCGTCGCTGTCTGCGGGCTCGTCGTTTTTTGCGGGCCGAGTTGTATTTTTCAACGGTACTATTTAATGTAAAATATAATGGACTGAAAATTTTTGAAAACTTTGTAAGTCGAGGGAAGTGGAAAAAAACCACAATTTCGCCATCTTTAGGGGGTTTTGCGGCACATATGACATCATAGCTTTATTCTGTGAGTCGGTACGATTACAGCGAGACCACATTTATGTCGTGTTTTTTTCTTGCTGTACTGGTTTTTTAACAATACATTTTTTGTCGCCATCTTCTGACCGCCATGACTTTTTTACCCGTCAGTGGAGTTCGGCGCCGGCTCATTTTTTGCTGGATCTTCTGTAGTTTCTTTTTGTAGCAACTTTTTAATGGCTTTTTATTACATTTTCCCTTGGAAATGGGGTGACCAAAAAAGCGCCATTCTGTTGTTTCTCCTACAGGACAAGTAATGTGTTACTTTGGTAGATCGGACTTTTACGGACGCAGCGATGCCAAAAATGTTTTTTTATTTTGTTTTGATATTTTTATTATAAATACAGGAAAAGGGGAAAAGTTAAACTTTTCATATCCTTTATTTTTTACAACAATGAAAAACGTGCCCAATCGCTGCACTCAGCCATCTAAGGCCACTCATCATTTACCGCGATTACTATGGCGTTTTGAACGCCTTGCTAATCGCGGTATAACGCTCCCATCAATTTCAGTGCGGCCTTGCCGACCCGCCAGGCCAGTGATTAGCTTCAACCATAAGGCTGGGTTCGCACGGGGCGTAAATCCTGTGGAAATCTCGGAGCGCATGGAAATTCCGCAAGATTTCCGCGGCAGAGAGGCAGCTTCAAAACCTGTGCCGGAGAGTCCGCACGGAAATTCGGCGGCAATTGCGCCCTGTGTGAATCCAGCCTTACATGTGTATACGCAATGTCACTGCTGCCAAGTAAGGCCGGACAGGAGCGGCGGCGCTGTATCAGCGGGAGATCACAGCGGTGAAAGTAACCTAGTTTTTTCTTATTTTAACCATTTCCAGCCCTCTGTCCAATTTTGCAATAATTTGGAAAAACCCCTTTAACCAAAACTGGGAGCGGAACATGTGCAGAGAAAAAGTGTCACGGAAATATCTGCACCTCTAACATGTTTTAGACCCGTTTCTGGCGCTGGCTTACAAATACTGACCAAAATATGCAAATGTGAATGCAAACAATGTGAAAAATGTGATCCTGAACCGTTGCACTTCATATGCTGTTTTGGGCAATGAGGCCAGCTTCACACGGGCGTATTTGTGCATGACGCAATACGCAGAGAACAGCGCCCATTCATTTCTATGGGTTCATTCACAACTCCGTGTTTTGTGTGCGCATTTTGGTTGTGCAAAAAAAACTGAAAAAAGCCTGTTATACCAAGGATCTCCGTAGAAGTCAATGTGTCCACCATCCGCAAGGACAAGAATGAAACACTGTGTAATTATCTGCCTGCTTTTGGAGTGCTATGTGGGGTCCGCACAGCCGGATGTATTCCTGCCTCTGACAGCGGCTTTAGCACATCCCACTATTGATGAGGTGCGCGAAACGCAAAAAATAGAACAGACCATGCTCGAAAAATCGCCTGCGAGGCTCCATTGAAATCAATGGGAGCGTGATACTGCGATTTTGAACGCCACCGTAATCATGTGGCCTGCAGAATTGAGTCCCGGCCTGAACGCAGGTCTCCGGACCCCAACCGCGTAGGGTGCTCTGAGTTTGGGACCCGCAGTCATGCCAGGACACACTTCTGCACTCAGTACATGAAACGGATGATGCAGAAGACAGTGCGGTCGGGCCCTAGCATGCTGCAAGGCTGGTGCCGCCTGTGTCTCATCCAGTATAAGCAGATTTAAAATGGAACTTTGACATTCTGATAAAATTGCAGCATCTTATTGCCAGACTAGGGCTACAAGGTGACTTTGGCTGAAAGAGGGGACGTGCGACTAAAGACCGCTGTGTTGTCCTGCAACCTTGCCCTCTCATTGAAGTTAATGGGGTCGTGGTGCAACCCGCAAGTGGCCACAACCGCAGATCAGAAAAAATCCACCAAGGTTGGATGTTTTGCAATCTGAAGGTCACAGCAACTTGTGAGTTGCACCACAACCCCATTGACTTCAATGAGAGTGCGAGGTTGCAGGATGGCATAAGCGTCTTGCTAGCCAAGCAAGAAACCTACTGCACACTGATGAGGGGCAAACCCCCCAAAACTGCTGTCTGTGTATGGATTCTGACTTGCTTTCAATTCCCAGTCATTGTTATTAGGCTTGGATAAAGAGTCTAACATTGACTTGAAGGAATGCTGCCTTCCAATAGGTGGCGCTGCAGACATATTGTTACATCTCCCTTATTTGCATATTACCCAGAGGAGCATGGATGGCCTTATAAGTCTCCTCACTCACCTTCTAGGCCAGTGGTGGCTAACCTATGGCACGCGTGCCAGAGGCGGCACTCAGAGCCTTTCCAGCTGGCACTTGCTGCGGTCGGCCACTCACCGCATTAGTAAATACCGGCAGGGGTGCCGGAGCTCCCCTGCTGGTATTCACTCAGCAGCGCTGATCCCGGGGCACACTGTGATGTCATTGTGCATCCGGGATCCTCCTCCCCCCTCCTCTGACGTCTTCTACTTGGTTCCGCGAGAGCAGGGGAGGGGAGAAGGTGTCCGGCAGCACGTCACAGTGTGCTCCTGGGATCAGTGGCAGCAACAGCGCCAAGCAGATGAGGGGGGGGGGGATATTTGGGTCTCAGAGGGGGGTGAGGGGGCTATTACTACTGGGGGCCACTGTGGGATGTCGCTATTACTACTGGGGGCCACAGTGGGATGTCACTATTACTACTGGCTACTGTGGGATGTCACTATTACTACTGGGGTCGCTGTGATGTGTCACTACTACCACTGGGGACCACTGTGTGGTCTCACTATTACCACTGAGGCCACTGTGGGATGTCACTATTACGACTGGGGCCATGGTGCGGTGTCACTATTACTGCTGGGGCCGCTGTGCGGGATAACTATAACCACTAAAGCTGCTCTGGGGGGGGTCACTATTAGTGCTGAAGCTGCTCTGGTGGGGTCACTCTAACTGCTTGGGCCGCTCTGGGGGGGGGGGTCAATATCACTGCTGGGATATGTTTACACGAGGTGGAAATGCTGCAGAATGTCCTCAGCGGAAATTTCCGTGGCAAATTCCACAGCATCCGCATTCAAAAGAAGTCAAAATCTGCCATTTGTCTATTTTGAAACAGCCCTGTCCTTTTAAGAACGACGGCGGTAAAATCATACGTTGTGATAAGCCCCGCCCCCTGACATGTTGGCACTTTACAATAAATAAGTGGGTTTTGAGTTGCAGTTTGGGCACTCGGTCTCTAAAAGGTGCGCCATCACTGGTCTAGGCACTCTCCCTAAGGAGAAAACATAGCGTTCCTGACACTGGTGAAAAAAACAACACATATTGCTTCAATACTTATACGTAAAAATGGTATATCGACGTACATCGTGCAATGCCTCCCAGGAAATAATGGGCTATATCATCCAAAAATAGGGCACGCTGCGATTTTTCTATCTTAGCCTCATTGTAAATTAACCCATTGAAAACAAGGTGTATTTTTTCCATGCGATTTCTGTACATCTCACCCGTGTAAATACACCCTAGGAGCTCGTTCACTTCGGGGCTTTCTTTTTCCATTGTTCGGACATACTAGACCCGAAAGGCGCAGGATGGAACCCATTGATTAAAATTGGTTCATCGGCTGTCATTATGCTGTTCGCTGTGCAGTTCTGCTATTTCGTCCGGGTTCTTTTGCAGCTAAATCAGCGGAGGCGCCAACACTGATGTGAACCCCAATCTGGAATCTCATGAAAGAGGCAACGGACACAGAGACTGCTCTCAGAGCCATAGAATAGGAGGGGCTCAACACATACAGATGGGAGGAGCTCACCGTATACAGATGGGAGGGGCTCACCACATACAGATGGGAGGAGCTCACCACATACAGATGGGAGGGGCTCACCGCATACAGATGGGAGGAGCTCACCACATACAGATGGGAGGGGCTCACCACATACAGATGGGAGGAGCTCACCACATACAGATGGGGGGGGGTTCACCACATACAGATGGAAGGAGCTCACGGCATACAGATGGGAGGAGCTCACCACATACAGATGGGAGGGGCTCACCACATACAGATGGGAGGAGCTCACCACATACAGATGGGGGGGGTTCACCACATACAGATGGAAGGAGCTCACCACATACAGGTGGGAGGAGCTCACCACATACAGATGGGAGGGGCTCACTGCATACAGATGGGAGGAGCTCACCACATACAGATGGGAGGGGCTCACCGCATACAGATGGGAGGAGCTCACCATATACAGATGGGAGGGGCTCACTGCATACAGATGGGAGGAGCTCACCACATACAGATGGGAGGGGCTCACCGCATACAGATGGGAGGAGCTCACTGTATACAGATGGGAGGGGCTCACCACATACAGATGGGAGGAGCTCACCACATACAGATGGGAGGAGCTCACCACATACAGATGGGAGGGGCTCACTGCATACAGATGGGAGGAGCTCACCACATACAGATGGGAGGGGCTCACCGCATACAGATGGGAGGAGCTCACCATATACAGATGGGAGGGGCTCACTGCATACAGATGGGAGGAGCTCACCACATACAGATGGGAGGGGCTCACCACATACAGATGGGAGGAGCTCACCACATACAGATGGGAGGAGCTCACCACATACAGATGGGAGGGGCTCACCACATACAAATAGGAGGGGCTCACCACATACAGATGGGAGGGGCTCACCACATACAGATGGGAGGCGCTCACCACATACAGATGGGAGGAGCTCACTGTATACAGATGGGAGGGGCTCACCACATACAGATGGGAGGAGCTCACCACATACAGATGGGAGGGGCTCACCACATACAGATGGGAGGAGCTCACCACATACAGATGGGAGGGGCTCACCACATACAGATGGGAGGAGCTCACCACATACAGATGGGAGGAGCTCACCACATACAGATGGGAGGGGCTCACCACATACAGATGGGAGGAGCTCACCACAAACAGATGGGGGGGTTCACCACATACAGATGGGAGGAGCTCACTGTATACAGATGGGAGGGGCTCACCACATACAGATGGGAGGAGCTCACCACATACAGATGGGAGGAGCTCACCACATACAGATGGGAGGGGCTCACCACATACAGATGGGAGGAGCTCACCACAAACAGATGGGGGGGTTCACCACATACAGATGGGAGGAGCTCACCACATACAGATGGGAGGAGCTCACCACATACAGATGGGAGAAGCTCACCGCATACAGATGGGAGGAGCTCACCACATACAGATGGGAGGGGCTTACCACATACAGATGGGGGGGTTCACCACATACAGATGGAAGGAGCTCACGGCATACAGATGGGAGGAGCTCCCCACATACAGATGGGAGGAGCTCACCGTATACAGATGGGAGGGGCTCACCACATACAGATGATAGGAGGTCATGGCATACAGATGGGAGGAGCTCACCACATACAGATGGGAGGAGCTCACCGCATACAGATGGGAGGAGCTCACTGTATACAGATGGGAGGGGCTTACCACATACAGATGGGGGGGGTTCACCACATACAGATGGAAGGAGCTCACGGAATACTGATGGGAGGAGCTCCCCACATACAGATGGGAGGAGCTCACCGCATACAGGTGGGAGGAGCTCACCCGTGACAACACAAAAGACGAAAAAGGTAAACCTGGTTCCGGTTACCCACTACTTAAATAGCCTGCCCCTGGCGGACGTGTCCCTGGCTACCCTCCGGGTGGGAGACAGTGGTGCCACCGTGACAAGGCCTATGACTCATCCACGCAATCTCCTAGGTTGGGGACCGCTTCTCGGATGCTGCAACAGCACTGCTTTCATTTTCTTTTTTGCTCCTGAGAAATGAAAGCTGTGCTCTGATTGGTTACCAGGGACAACAAAACTTTTAGACAGTTTTCATAAATTTGTTCCTGTATCTTCCGATGGCTCCCCCTAGTGGTGGCTGCAGACAGGCAGAAGATTACTGCATTGTTTTACTGTAATTCAGTGACTTCTGGGGATTTGGCGCTCTGTATTAGAAAAATAGCGCTCTGATAAATGTTTCCACACGGAATAAAACAAAATCATAACTGTTGTTAATTCTACCACTGTGCACTGACCGACCACTTTATTAGACTCCCATTAGAGGTATACGTCTGGACACTATATTAGAGACCCCAATCTAATAGCATGTTGGACCTCCTTTGGACTCAGAACAGCAGAAATACATTGTGGCGTCCATCCATAGATATCAAAGGACCCCTTGTGTGCCAGGAAATCATTCCCAACACCATTACTCCACCAGCCTGACCCGTTGCCACCTGACAGGAAAAGCTTGCCAAATTCTGCCCTCCCATCAGCTCGGTGCAACAGAAATCCGGATTCATCTGACCAGGTGGTGTTTTTCCACTGCTCAGTGATACCATTTTTGCGCTCTTTTGTGCACTGGAGTCTTGCCTTTCTCTAAGGGTTCCTGCACACTGGCGAGAGCGATATCGGGATGTGATTGACGCCCCAGTAACACTGTCGCAATCCTTCTTGCAGCCCTGGATGCGAGGCGTTTCCACAGGGAAACAGCCCCCCATCCCAGCAGGGCTGAAGGAATCTCCTGCTGCGGCTGTCACAACCACAGCAGGAGATACTGTTCTTCTCCCATTGCTTTCAATGGGGCCGGCGGCAACAGTGAAGTGACAGCAGTGGCAGGGGACTCTCTGCAACAAGAATTTTGGGGGGGTTGGGGGCTTGAAATATAAGGCCCCCGAAAATAATCAATAACTGTAAAAAAATAAATAAAAAAGAAGAATACATCACCTTAGTAGTGCTGTCATCTCTGGCGCGTCTTCTTGCAGGTCCCGGCACTCTTCTTCTGCTTCTCTTTTGGCCGGGAATTGAAAAATCCCCGCCTCCTGAATGCGCTGCCTCTGATTGGCTGAGCACTGTGACCAATCAGAGGCAGCACTCAGCTGTCATTCAATCCTTGTCGTTGAGAATCCCTTGCCACTGCTGCCACAGCAGTGGCAGAGGATCGCGATCCTCACCCATTGATTTCAATGGGGCTGGCACTGCTGCTGCCAGCCCTATTCGAAACAATGGGCGAGATCGCAAAAAGAATGGACATGCCGCGAGTTTGTTTTAACGCTGCATCGCAAGCGTTAAAGCATCACAAATGTGCATGGAGCCAGTGGAAGCCATTGGCTTCATAATTTTGCAATTTCTCGCAGCGCTGGGAAATCGTGCGATTCCCTCGCCAGTGTGAAGCCACCCTTAGACAGCAATGGAGCTGGAACTGGTTGTCTGCTGTTAGGCCTCATGTCGACGGGGGAAAAGATGATTTAAAATCCGCAGCGTTTTTCCCGCACGCGGATCTGCGCCCCATAGGGATGCATTGGACACCCGCAGATAGTTAAATACCTGCAGATGTCATTTGTCCCTTGAGGCGCGGATTGCGTGTGCGGGAAAAAACGCGGCATGCTCCATTTTATTGTGGGTCTCCCGCAGGCTTCTATTGAAGCCTATGGAAGCCGTCCGGATTCGCGGAACACCCATACAAGAATTAAAACTTACCTGTCCAGACGCTGCGGATCCTCGGACCGAAGAAAGAAGATCCGGCCGCGACGGAGGGAAGATCCGCCGTGTCAGGACAGGTGAGTTTATTCTTATTTTTAGCCTCATGTCCGCGGGAAAGGAGGGACCCGCTGCGGGATTCTGCATGGAGAATCCGCGGCGGGCCTGATTTTCCCCGTGGACATGAGGCCTTAGTGGCCGTCCGTGATAAGAAATAGCGAGTTGTGTGTTTGGACGCGATAGTTGCAGCACCAACTGTGATCACATTTGCAGCAGAGGGTTTGTTAGGCGACATTCACACGACCATGTTTGCGCACCTTTCTGCCTGTGCAATATGCAGAGAATAGAACCCATTGATTTCATGTGCGTATTCGGCGTGTGCATTTTGATGGCGAAAAATATTGCGCAGCGTGCTTTTTTTTTCTGGGCATTTGCGCACGGAAGGACAACATATTGAACTCATTAAGTAATCGGCCATTTCAATGGCTGAGAGCATCTTTGCGTGTTTTTTTTTTACGTGCAAACACACAATTTGCGCGGGTAAACAGTACAGTAAAAAAACGCTCAAACACCTAACGCTCATTCCGCAAAAATGCTGCTCAAGTGCGCGCATAAATACACATATGCATATCTGGCTTTACGGTACGTTTGCACAAAGTGGAAATGAAAAAATTCCACTGAAAATTCGCAGCATTTCCGCATCCAAAGCTTCGGTGCGGACGGTGACCTGATATCATCAGCAGGAGTTTTTGCGCTGTCAGCACTTCCCGCTACCTGGTACATGGCGGCCTGTAGTGAGCGCAGTGTTGCTGGTCAGGTGATGGGAAACTTGTATCACCTGACCGGTAGCGCTGCGCTCACTACAGGCCGCAAAGCGCTGATTTTGACTCTGTTTTGGATGCGGAAATGCTGCGTAATATGCTGTGGAAATTCAGCAGTATTTTTGTTAAGTGTAAACGTAGACTTAGACCGCGCCTACGCAGAGCGTCGGCAGTAACTTGTGTCCAACGGCGGTTTTTAAAGCACCCCATCATTGTGATGGGTGATGAGGTGCGTTTAAAAGCGCAAAAGCGCATCAAAATAGCGGAGTTAGAAAGCACTGTGTTTGAGCGCAGGTCTGCGTGGCCCCATTAAAATCAATGTGAACGTTCTACCGCGATTACTGCGGCGTTCAAAACGCTGTGGTAATCGCGGTAAAAAGTGCTTGTATGAGAGTGGCCTTAGACCTCTGTAGTTTTGGATGGTGAAAATGATGGATGCCTCATCTGTACCTGAGGGACCCCTGTGATAGATGAATGGGGTCTGCTGGCCACCATTGGTGTCTCTCATGCGACATATCCGGACTGGCATCGCAATTTCCATTTATTATAATTTTATCAGAGTTGCTGACTGGAATGTCGCAGCACACAATGATACGCTCGACGTAAAAACAATGGCGTCCGGCGGAAGGACAGATCCAAAACAGCATGTAATGTATCTATGCACAGGGCCTAAAGAGAAATGATATATACTGTATGCATGTATGTATGTGTATGTATGTGTATATATATATATACAGTATATATATATATATATATAATGTGTATACTGTGTGCAGGATGAAGAACCGGTATAATATACCTCCTGAGGAAGATGCAGTGAAATACAGTAGTGGACAATAATGCCAGTTATTACATTTTCCACAAAGTGTTTGTCATAAACTGTAGTTTATTGTACCTGGGACACTGATACAAGAGCAAAAAGTACAAGAAAAGGTTCATTTAACGAATGTCAAAAATACAGGGTGGCCACGTAGGCCAGCGCCACACTCTTATGAAGGCTGTCTAAAACTGAATCTGGCTTTGTTGCCCATAGCAACCAATCACAGCGCAGCTTTCACTTTACCTCAGCAGTATAAGAAATAAAAGCTGCGCTGTGATTGGTTGCTACGGGCAACAAAGACAGATTTTCTTTTAGACGGCTTTTAGAAGAGTGCGGCGCCGGCCTAATTTTCCATAGCGCTTCCTGTAGATACAGCATATGGCTCCCCCGGGCAGGTGTGTCATCTATGGGGCTGGTACGTCTGACTGATGAGCTGATTTTTCTGGCAGCGGGATACATGTGAGTGATGAGGCTAATGTTTCACACGGGCGATCGCGATATCACCGCAAGAAAATGGCTGGACAGTTGTGACTTTTTTCTTGCGATTCCTTCGCTTCCTATACGCCATTTTGCTGTGATTTTTTTTTTTTTTAGCACAAAAGTCAATAGGACATTTTAATGTTAAAAACGCAACGCACTAAAATTGCAATTTTGTGCGCTGCGATGCCGTAAAAAGCAGGCTCTACAGGGAAACATGGAAGATAAAAAAAAACGGAAAACGCAGAGAGATCGGGCGTGCTGCGATTTCTTTTCTCTCACAACATCGCAGGAGTGAAAACACCGCAAATGTGAGGGAAACCATTGAAAATCATTTGTTTCAAAATTCTGCGTTTTTACTGACTCCTCGCATCGCATGAAAATTGTGCCATTTTATCGCTTCTTGTGAAACCACCCTAAGGCTACATTCACGCAAGCGAGCGCGATATCCGGCAGTCACGGGATGATTTTGCATATGCCAACATGCATTTTCCCTGCGGATGCGAGGCAATTTTCTCTCCGCCTAGCATCCGTTCGGAGACGGTCGTGGAGCTTCTTCCATTGTTTTCAATGGTGGACCTGGCATCGCACTGCGTGCGCTGATGCGATGCGAGGACACGCCCAAAGATAGGATGGGCTGCAGTTTGTTTCCCACATCACATTGCGGAGCAATACGGGAAAACATGGCTCCTGTGTATGACCCCCTTCAGAAGAACGGGATTCATATTTGTGCGAGATTTATGCGTCTCGCAACGCACACATTTCGTGAGATTTTATCGCCCGTGTGAAGCCGATCTAAAACTACATCCACACAGGCGCGTGCCGATAAAATCATCCCGATATCGCGCTTGTCAACATGCGATTTTTACGACAGTATTTTTTATTGAAAATCGCTTCTGTGAAATTGCGTTCCTCGCGCGTGTGTAAGAGCCGCGAGTGTTAATTGTTGACTTCAGTGGGGAACGCTGCACCGCACTGGCATGCACATTAGTGGTATGCGGGCGCCGTGCGACGTCTTTCAAGGCCCCATTGTAAACAACGGGCGAGGCGATCCGAGGGAGCGCACAAGATAGAACGTGCCGCAATGTTTTTCCCTCGCAGAATCGCTTGTGTGAATCAATCCATTTGAAAGGATGAATATCATATTCGCGCGCGTTTTGTGCGTATCGAGAATAGCGTTCGTGTGAATAAGCCCTTAGGCCGCTTTCACACGGCCGTGAAAATCGCGAGATATTTGTGTGTTTTGCGAGGCGCACAGTTCTCACACAAATATGAACCCCGTTCTTTTGAATTTTTCCAGCGTTGCATCGCCGAGTGAGAAATAAATCGCAGCGCGTCGCATCCTTGGGCGTTCCCTCGGAGCGCGGCGCCGTTTTTTTTTACTGGGACCTTGTATGGCGCGCGATGTCTTGCAGTGTTTCGCATTGAAGTGGATGGGAAACTCATGGAATTTTTGTGTACGTGAAAATCACACGTTGACAAGCGCGATGTCGGCCGGAGTTTTTTTTGCGATATTACGTTCGCCGTGTGAATGAAGCCTCCGCCCGGCGTTTCCTGCAACGGGATTAGTACAATATCGCCAGGCGCACGGAGCGCTGAATACACGAAGAGGCGCAAGTTACTGTAAAAAACTGCGGCCTTTTTATGCAAGAAACTGGCGTAATAACATGATAACTGAGCCTCATAGTATCCTATATTATAATGTACAGCACGTATAATAACTGGTGATACGGTATACCGCCTCTATTATTACACTGTGTGATTATATATATTATACTATCTCGTATACTGATGACGTCATCAGTGTGTATTATACAGTATGGTGATGTGGGGTATTATAAAGCAGACACTGATGATGATGGGAGGATGCTGAGGATGATGGGGTAGTACTTGTGCTTAGGACAATCTTGCGCTCTCTTGTGCGCGTCTCTTACAGACATTACGGTAGCCGGCCGCTGCCGTATTCTTCCGTAGCAGCGCGCACTCGGCTCCCCAGTGCTCCTATCCTCCCTCCGCCGGGAGCCGCTCCGTTGCCGCTATGGCTGAGCGCAGAGCCTTCGCTCAGAAGATCAGCAGGTACCGGGGGTCGCCGCCATCACCGCACCGGTCTGACAGGAGGCCCCGGGGATGGGCTGGGCCGCGGGGAATCCCAGCCAGTTCCCGGCGCAGGCCGCCCCTGCTGACAGGCCCGACCGACCCCTCCTCTGTGCTGCTGTCAGGCCGGGCGCCGGGCATTGTGTGCGGGGAGAGGGGGAGGAAAGCACCGAGGCTCTACTGTGTTATCCTAGGGGGGACGAGGACAATGGCGACCCCAGAACCTGGTAGCCCCCCGATAATATCCCCCCTGTGCTCCCCGCCCCCAATAATATCCCCACCATGATACTCTCCCCCTGGTATTCCTCCTGTGCTGGCCGCCCCCGATTAATATCCACCCTCCCCCCGATTATATACCCCCAGTGCTCCCTGCCCCTGATAATATACCCATCGTGTTACCCTCCCCATGATAATACCCCCCCCTAATAATATTCCCACCGTGCTCTCTGCTGCCGCCCCCCAATAATCTCACCCCGTGCTCCCAACACTCCACTCCCCCCCCCCCCCCCTCCTTGATAATATCCCCACCGTACTACCAACACCCCAGTGATGTACCCACTTTGATACCTGTGCCCCAATATTACTCCTATGATGCCAGCACGATAAGATCTCCACTGTGGTGCCCTCTCCCCGATAACGTCATACCGCTGTAATGCTTGTACCCCAATAGCATCAACTCTGTAATAACCCTAAGTAGTATCTGCACCCCAATAATATCATCAGTATAATACCTATCGCACCCCAATAATATCACGGCTGCAATAATAGTAATAACCGCAGTTACGATCTACACCCCAGTTATGCCATTGTTGTGCACCCCAATAATATCACCATTGTAAGAACCCCAGAGATCTGTTCCCTAACAATCACACCCCTGAAATAACACCAAATATCTGCGCCCCAATTATATACACCCCACTCTGATGCCCGCACCCCAATAATGTCCCCTCCATACCCCCATAATATTATTCTTGTGTAATAACCTGAGATAGTAATATTGCTTTTGAGTAATAACCCCAGACAGCTGCACCCCACTATCATTACCCCCCTGTAATAAAAACAAAGTGCACCCCAATAATATCTCTAAAACCCCCAGATCTCATCAGACCCGGTAATAACCCCGGATAGCTCCGCCTCCCCAGTCCATAATAGGACACCCTGCCTGTATAATGCTCCCTAATGATCTGCTGGGGCTCTACTGCTCCTCCTGTCGCTGGAGCCTTGCGGTTGTCACCATCATTATTACTGCTGTTTATTATTGGGGTGTATGAGACGTTGTCCGCCCACAATAAGGAGGGGCCGCGGCTCCTTTGTTCTCTCCATGTCTGGGAAGGTTCTGCTGACATGTTGGGGCTCATATATAACTTGTCATCAAATCCGAGGAGGAGAACGAGAGCGCCGAGCTCCCATCACCACTGCGGTGTGTGCGGCTATCAAGGGTCTTACTGTCATGGCCGCTGGCGGTCTTATTGGTCCCTCAGTGTCCCTGAGCCCCGGCGGGTGCAAAACTACAACTCCCGACATGCTTGCCCCCCCACAGGTTGGTGGGGACCCGTAAGGCCGGGCTTTGAGGCGTGGCATGTCAGTTTCAGCGCGGCTTGGCCACAGCGCGTGGGCGAGATTTTTGCAAATCTCATCCACTCTGCTGCTTGGGTTCAAGATTGCCGGCGGAAAGTCAGCGCGCAAATTCCGTGGCAACCTCGCCCCATGTGAACTCGGCCTTGGGGTGCAGGCACATGGGGGCGAGAAAAAAAGCTGCGCCTTAGAATTTCAGGCGCAATTTGCACTGAACAGCACTTGGACATCCCATCCATGCGCTGTCCATGTGCTGAACAACATTGGCGCGTTATTGTCAACCAAAAATATGCTGCGGTTTTTGATAATTGTTTTTACCAAGTAAAAAAAAAAATGAATGGGTGCTTGTGGAGAAGGAAAATTAGGAAAATACATCCGTGTGTCGGTAACTGTTACCAAGGAGAGTAGAATGAAATCTGTGTAGCCTCCACCTGCGTAAATATTACTATATACCACATATCTCCAGCGCTGAGACCTTCTGGATACTGTATGTGGGACTGATAGAACACCACTGTACTGTAACTATATACCTCTACAGACATAATAGTCATCAGCAGTGCAAGAATGATAAATACATTACTTATCCTGCATTATACCCCAGAGCTGCACTCACTATTCTGCTGGTGGAGTCACTGTGTACATACATTACTTATCCTGTACTGATCCTGAGTTACATCCTGTATTATACTCCAGAGCTGCACTCACTATTCTGCTGGTGGAGTCACTGTGTACATACATTACTTATCCTGTACTGATCCTGAGTTACATCCTGTATTATACTCCAGAGCTGCACTCGCTATTCTGCTGGTGGAGTCACTGTGTACATACATTACTTATCCTGTACTGATCCTGAGTTATATCCTGTATTATACTCCAGAGCTGCACTCACTATTCTGCTGGTGGAGTCACTGTGTACATACATTACTTATCCTGTACTGATCCTGAGTTACATCCTGTATTATACTCCAGAGCTGCACTCACTATTCTGCTGGTGGAGTCACTGTGTACATACATTACTTATCCTGTACTGATCCTGAGTTACATCCTGTATTATACTCCAGAGCTGCACTCACTATTCTGCTGGTGGAGTCACTGTGTACATACATTACTTATCCTGCACTGATCCTGAGTTATATCCTGCATTATACTCCAGAGCTGCACTCTCTATTCTGCTGGTGGAGTCACTGTGTACATACATTACTGATCCTGAGTTACATCCTGTATTATACTCCAGAGCTGCACTTACTTTTCTGCTGGTGGAGTCACTGTGTACATACATTACTTATCCTGTACTGATCCTGAGTTATATCCTGCATTATACTCCAGAGCTGCACTCTCTATTCTGCTGGTGGAGTCACTGTGTACATACATTACTGATCCTGAGTTACATCCTGTATTATACTCCAGAGCTGCACTTACTTTTCTGCTGGTGGAGTCACTGTGTACATACATTACTTATCCTGTACTGCTCCTGAGTTACATCATGCATTATACTCCAGAGCTGCACTCTGTATTCTGCTGGTGGAGTCACTGTGTACATACATTACTTATCATGTACTGGTCCTGAGTTACATCCTGTATTATACTCCAGAGCTGTACTCACTATTCTGCTGGTGGAGTCACTGTGTACATAAATTACTTATCCTGCACTTATTCGGAGTTACATCCTGTATTATACTCCAGAGCTGCACTCACTATTCCGCTGGTAGTCACTGTGTACATACATTACTTACCCTATACTGATCCTGAGTTCAATCCTGTATTATACTCCAGAGCTGCACTCACTATTCTGCTGGTGGAGTCACTGCGTAACTCAGGATCAGTATAGGATATGTAATGTATGTATACAGTGACTGCACCAGCAGAATAGTGAGTGCAGCTCTGGAGTATAATATAGCATGCAACTCAGGATCAGTACAGGATAAGTAATGTATGTACACAGTGACTCCACCAGCGGAATAGTGAGTGCAGCTCTGGAGTATAATGCAGGATGTAACTCAGGATCAGTACAGGATAAGTAATGTATGTACACAGTGACTCCACCAGCAGAATAGTGAGGGCAGCTCTGGAGTATAATATAGCATGCAACTCAGGATCAGTACAGGATAAGTAATGGATGTACACAGTGACTCCACCAGCAGAATAGTGAGTGCAGCTCTGGAGTATAATACAGGATGTAACTCAGGATCAGTGCAGGATAAGTAATGTATGTACACAGTGACTCCACCAGCAGAATAGTGAGTGCAGCTCTGGAGTATAATACAGGATGTAACTCAGGATCAGTACAGGATAAGTAATGTATATACACAGTGACTCCACCAGCAGAATAGTGAATACAGCTCTGGAGTATAATATAGGATGTGACTCAGGATCAGTACAGGATAAGTATTCTGTGTATATATGCTTTGCTCTGTCAGCACCTCACAGACTGTGTTGCATGCGCCCCCCATTGGTTGGTGTTGTGCCCACTGATTGCTCGATGGTCCGGTCGGATCCTGTACTACTGGCTTTATGGGGTCCGTGTTGGCATTGGAGAGGAATCTGGGCAGATGTTGGGACCCAAATCTCTACAGCAATGGAGTCCCTAAATCGAGCGATGTGGGGGAGAGCAGTGAACCTCGTATCGCTCCCCTCGTCATTGTTCTTGCAGTAATTTGTTTGTAAGTGTTGATGGGGCGGAAACGATCAGTCAGTCAGGCATGACGTCTGCCGTTGTGTCCTAGATCTGTTTTTCTCAGTGTCACGGGGGATCTCAAATTTTGCTTCTCTTTCAGGACCTCTGGTTGCTGTCACTGTATTTATCGTCATTCAGAGAGTTTCCATATAGATTGCAGTGTAGCGTCTGCCAGCGGCAGGTTATTACAGTGTATTAAACACAAGTTACAAAGTTACTTTTTACGCAGATTGGACAGGATGGACCATGGAAACCTGTCCGCCTCCCATCCCCTCGGCCGGTCCCACACGAACGTATACGCACACAATGTACGGTGAATGGCTTCAATGAAAGGATGTTGATTTTCATTGTTCTATTCACACTTGTGTATGTTATGTGTGTAGTAAAAAAAACCCAAAAAAGCGCAGAATGTTCTATTCTGTCATGTATTACATGCGTACAGCACTAAAATCTGTTTCCCATATCAACCAATCACAGCGCAGCTTTCATTTCCCCTCAGCAGTATAAGAAATGAAAGCTGTACTGTGATTGGTTGCTAGGGGCACCCAGGTACCAAACTACCTACTAAGTGTTGTATTCAAAGCCTGTTTCAGAAATGGCTCCTAAGCGGGTCTGTCGCAAACATGAAGAAACCGAGGCCTCTGTCACTCCGGACGTTCAAAGTCATCCGTAATACACCGCAGCGGATTGCAAATAACCCTCAAAAATCAACTTGGAGACGGCCTGAGTAAGATGATGTACGGCGAACGACATGTTGGCGAATACAGAAACCTCTGAACCTGAAACCATACAGAATAACGTGTGCAGGAACTGAAAGAGCGCGACAAAGCTAAACACGTAAATTAATCTACGTGGTCTCTAACTATGATTGCTACGGGACTTTTGAACCCATCGCCGCATTTGATGACGGATGGCCTGTGGTTTCATTTATCAGGTCACATGAATTCACAGAATACGGGGAACTGGATTATTGCAAATCTCCACCTGATTCACCAAACACAACTGTACGACCGGAAAATTGGCCTTTAATGCGCACGTCAGGAACACGAATAGCGGGACCAATTGTCTCTGAGTCGGCTGTGAATGCTGCGGTTTATCTGCATGAACATTCTGACAACCAACGAACACCAGAAGAAGGACTGTACTGCTTTTTTTCAACAAGATCGGCGCCAAAATCGGCACCATTTGGTGCCAATTTTGACGAATCCACAGCTGATTTAACCCTTTCAGTTGAAGGGATGAGGTGTGCTGCGGATCTGCGTCAAAATCTGCAGCAATGGTGCAGACTTTGATGTAATGTTTGGTGATTATGGTGCATATTTTTCGCTGTGGAAAATCCCCCTCCCCACCCCAATTTTGCTGCATGTGAACGGTCCCTTGAAGTGTTCTTGAGATTTTAACAAGTTTTCTAAAATCCATCAGGTTCTTCTTATTTTCACTTTCCTGCTGTTTGCGCCCTGTTTCATATCTGTAAGTTCAGACTTTCAGGAGGTCTTCCTCATATTTGTCTTGCTTTATTGTTTGCAACCCACCTTCAGGCTGGGGACTTGTAGCAAGTTTAGCATTCTGCCAGTAGTTCACTGTCCTGACTTCCTTGCTGTTACTTCCCACGCTGCATTGCACTAACTCTCATCCAATCAGCAGGGAGCCGGTATCTGAATGCCCACCCCTCTGCTTTTCCAGGACATGCTTTTTCTGTGTCTAACAGAGAGTGGTCTGCAAAGAAGCCAGAAGGGAGCCCCCTAGTGGCAGCCACTTTTAAACATGATTTACAGTGCAAGTATATTACAGAAATGATGCGATTAGCACAAGCCAGTGGAGGAGCAGAAGATGTCTGTAGAGTTAATGCCCCTATAATGACCAGTCCAGTTCCTGAGGGGACACCAAAGAGAGAATCCCCGTGTCCTCCTGCGCCCCCTTCTGGCCCTGCACCAGGTATAACACTGTGTCGGCTTTACCCGGCATTTTCCTTTAACATCCCAACTCTTTTTGTATAAAGTAGTAGTTGGCTGTGTGTCTCTCCAGCAGTTTAGAACTACAAGTCTCAGCATGGCAGCCTGTGGCATACGGGTAAGGTTTGTATGTGAAGGCTGGATTGCGCCCGCTTGCGTCCATCCTCATAATGACAAGTGGAGGTCACTAGTCTCATTTCCCTTTATTTCGGAGCGCTGGCCTAGTGGTTCCCCTCCGCCCTTTGTATCCGTCTCCTCGTTCTCATCAGTTCTTCTTTCTCTTTTGGAAATAATTAAAAAAAAAAAAATCCTTTACTGACTCATCGCATAAAAATATATATCCTGTTTCCCCAGACGGAGGCCAAACGCTTTATTCTATTCTAAATCCATGATTTAGGCTTCCAGATGTGTGGGTTGTGTTACTAGTGTTGTCTACGGAGCCCCATAGGACCGGATGGAAACTTACTACAGTATCTGAAAGTTGCCAAGCAATTCCTTACTCCTGCCCATTCTCATATCGGCCATGGAATGGCGCAGTATAGCTTCCGGGGCAACCGTATATCACCCACGGAGTCTACAGCAGGAGGGTCGGGCTCCTGGCACTGTCAGGTACTTACCGTCCTCATCGGATCGCCTATGTGGAATCTAGAGACAGTTGCCTTCAGTGGATAGAACAAGTCTCCACCGCCCTGCTAGAATGCCAGGCTTTGTCATGTTGAAAGAATCCAACGAAGATGAAACATTTCAGAATTATTTCCACCTTCAATGTGACCCGTGATCTGTACAATTCTTCTTGGGCCGGTGTCTATCAGCGGGGCACATCTTCACTTGGCAATCTTTGCCCACTCTTCCTTGCAAAAGCGTTCCAAATCTGTCAGATTGCGGGGTCATCTCGTGTTTAGCGCCCTCTTCAGGTCAACCACAGATCTTCAATGGGATTCAGATCTGGACTTTGGTTGGGTTGTTCCAAATCTTTGATCTTCTTCTGCTTTGGGTTGTTGTCGTCCTGAAAGGTAATATTCATCTTCAGCTTTTTAGCCGAGGCCTAAAGGTTTTGGAAAAACGAAAAAGAAAAATGTGCTGCTCACCCGTGGGTCACAGAAAGGCGCACGGACAGTTCTTGGTGCTGCGGCCGGAATCTACTGAAATAGGGAGAAATGAAGGAAGAAATCCCAGGGCAAAACAATCCAGTGATGATATAAAATCCTTAAAGGGGTTGTCCCGCGGCAGCAAGTGGGTCTATACACTTCTGTATGGCCATATTAATGCACTTTGTAATGTACATTGTGCATTAATTATGAGCCATACAGAAGTTATAAAAAGTTTTTCACTTACCTGCTCCGTTGCTGGCGTCCTCATTTCCATGGAGCCGACTAATTTTCGCCGTCTAATGGCCAAATTAGCCGCACTTGCGCAGTCCGGGTCTTTTTCTTTCCTCAATGAAGCCGCTCGTGCTGGATGCCAGCTCCTTGTAGCTCCGCCCTGTCACGTGCCGATTCCAGCCAATCAGGAGGCTGGAATCAGCAATGGACCGCACAGAAGCCCTGCGGTCCACCGAGGGTGAAGATCCCGGCGGCCATCTTCAGCAGGTAAGTAAGAAGTCACCGGAGCGCGGGGATTCAGGTAAGCACTCTCCGGTGTTCTTTTTTAACCCCTGCATCGGGGTTGTCTCGCGCCGAACGGGGGGGGGGTTGAAAAAAAAAAAACCCGTTTCGGCGCGGGACAACCCCTTTAATACTTTATCGTGGGATAATCCTAAAAATATACAAACGTCTGCTGGCAACCGCTGCCGCGTCTCAGCCGGGCAGGTCTTACTCGCAGCATGAGGGTTTTGTGCCAAAATGGACTGATATTTGGAATAGTTCATAATACCCCCTCCGTTGACTAAGGCCTCCTGTCTACGGGTGTAACGATATGCCACGGCAGATCTCTGCCACGGGAGTCGCCGCAGGGGAGAGCTGAGAGCTCTTTGCACTGAGCCTATCTGACTGATTGGCTCACCGCGGAGAATTGCGGCAAATCGCAGCATGCTGCGATTTGAATCCCGCGAGCAGATAATTGCTATGATTCTCCGCTCGTAGACAGGGCGACTACGCTTTCCATAGCAACACTATGGAATGTGTGCACCGTATTCCCCGCGGGCCTAAAGCCCCAGTTGCAACAGCAGAAAAACAGCCCCCCACATAATGCCGCCCCCACCATCTTCACTCCAGGTCTGGGGGTCTCTGGTTATGGCAGTGTTGGCTTTGCACTAAACATAACTTTTGGAATTAAGGCCAAAAAGTTCCCCCTTGGTCTCATCAGACATAATACGTTCTCCACAGACTTCTGGCAGACTTGATTGAGGTTTTGATAAAACATAGCCGGGATTGGATGTTTGTCTTTGTTAGAAGAGGCTTCTGGAGGCAGGGATCGGACCACCTATGTGGGATCAGGGATGTGGAGGCAGTGATCGGACCACCTATGTGGGATCAGGGATGTGGAGGCAGTGATCGGACCACCTATGCGGGGTCAGGGACGTGGAGGCAGTGATCGGACCACCTATGTGGGATCAGGGACATGGAAGCAGTGATCAGACCACCTATGCGGGATCAGGGACGTGGAGGCAGTGATCGGACCACCTATGCGGGGTCAGGGACGTGGAGGCAGGGATCGGACCACCTATGCGGGGTCAGGGACGTGGAGGCAGTGATCGGACCACCTATGCGGGGTCAGGGACGTGGAGGCAGGGATCGGACCACCTATGCGGGGTCAGGGACGTGGAGGCAGTGATCGGACCACCTATGCGGGGTCAGGGACGTGGAGGCAGTGATCGGACCACCTATGCGGGATCAGGGACGTGGAGGCAGTGATCGGACCACCTATGCGGGGTCAGGGACGTGGAGGCAGTGATCGGACCACCTATGCGGGGTCAGGGACCCGGAGGCCGGGATCGGACCACCTATGCGGGGTCAGGGACCCGGAGGCCGGGATCGGACCACCTATGCGGGGTCAGGGACCCGGAGGCCGGGATCGGACCACCTATGCGGGGTCAGGGACCCGGAGGCCGGGATCGGACCACCTATGCGGGGTCAGGGACCCGGAGGCCGGGATCGGACCACCTATGCGGGGTCAGGGACCCGGAGGCCGGGATCGGACCACCTATGCGGGGTCAGGGACCCGGAGGCCGGGATCGGACCACCTATGCGGGGTCAGGGACCCGGAGGCCGGGATCGGACCACCTATGCGGGGTCAGGGACCCGGAGGCCGGGATCGGACCACCTATGCGGTGGTCAGGGACCCGGAGGCCGGGATCGGACCACCTATGCGGGGGTCAGGGACCCGGAGGCCGTGATCGGACCACCTATGCGGGGGTCAGGGACCCGGAGGCCGTGATCGGACCACCTATGCGGGGGTCAGGGACCCGGAGGCCGTGATCGGACCACCTATGCGGGGGTCAGGGACCCGGAGGCCGTGATCGGACCACCTATGCGGGGGTCAGGGACCCGGAGGCCGTGATCGGACCACCTATGCGGGGGTCAGGGACCCGGAGGCCGTGATCGGACCACCTATGCGGGGGTCAGGGACCCGGAGGCCGTGATCGGACCACCTATGCGGGGGTCAGGGACCCGGAGGCCGTGATCGGACCACCTATGCGGGGGTCAGGGACCCGGAGGCCGTGATCGGACCACCTATGCGGGGGTCAGGGACCCGGAGGCCGTGATCGGACCACCTATGCGGGGGTCAGGGACCCGGAGGCCGTGATCGGACCACCTATGCGGGGGTCAGGGACCCGGAGGCCGTGATCGGACCACCTATGCGGGGGTCAGGGACCCGGAGGCCGTGATCGGACCACCTATGCGGGGGTCAGGGACCCGGAGGCCGTGATCGGACCACCTATGCGGGGGTCAGGGACCCGGAGGCCGTGATCGGACCACCTATGCGGGGGTCAGGGACCCGGAGGCCGTGATCGGACCACCTATGCGGGGGTCAGGGACCCGGAGGCCGTGATCGGACCACCTATGCGGGGGTCAGGGACCCGGAGGCCGTGATCGGACCACCTATGCGGGGGTCAGGGACCCGGAGGCCGTGATCGGACCACCTATGCGGGGGTCAGGGACCCGGAGGCCGTGATCGGACCACCTATGCGGGGGTCAGGGACCCGGAGGCCGTGATCGGACCACCTATGCGGGGGTCAGGGACCCGGAGGCCGTGATCGGACCACCTATGCGGGGGTCAGGGACCCGGAGGCCGTGATCGGACCACCTATGCGGGGGTCAGGGACCCGGAGGCCGTGATCGGACCACCTATGCGGGGGTCAGGGACCCGGAGGCCGTGATCGGACCACCTATGCGGGGGTCAGGGACCCGGAGGCCGTGATCGGACCACCTATGCGGGGGTCAGGGACCCGGAGGCCGTGATCGGACCACCTATGCGGGGGTCAGGGACCCGGAGGCCGTGATCGGACCACCTATGCGGGGGTCAGGGACCCGGAGGCCGTGATCGGACCACCTATGCGGGGGTCAGGGACCCGGAGGCCGTGATCGGACCACCTATGCGGGGGTCAGGGACCCGGAGGCCGTGATCGGACCACCTATGCGGGGGTCAGGGACCCGGAGGCCGTGATCGGACCACCTATGCGGGGGTCAGGGACCCGGAGGCCGTGATCGGACCACCTATGCGGGGGTCAGGGACCCGGAGGCCGTGATCGGACCACCTATGCGGGGGTCAGGGACCCGGAGGCCGTGATCGGACCACCTATGCGGGGGTCAGGGACCCGGAGGCCGTGATCGGACCACCTATGCGGGGGTCAGGGACCCGGAGGCCGTGATCGGACCACCTATGCGGGGGTCAGGGACCCGGAGGCCGTGATCGGACCACCTATGCGGGGGTCAGGGACCCGGAGGCCGTGATCGGACCACCTATGCGGGGGTCAGGGACCCGGAGGCCGTGATCGGACCACCTATGCGGGGGTCAGGGACCCGGAGGCCGTGATCGGACCACCTATGCGGGGGTCAGGGACCCGGAGGCCGTGATCGGACCACCTATGCGGGGGTCAGGGACCCGGAGGCCGTGATCGGACCACCTATGCGGGGGTCAGGGACCCGGAGGCCGTGATCGGACCACCTATGCGGGGGTCAGGGACCCGGAGGCCGTGATCGGACCACCTATGCGGGGGTCAGGGACCCGGAGGCCGTGATCGGACCACCTATGCGGGGGTCAGGGACCCGGAGGCCGTGATCGGACCACCTATGCGGGGGTCAGGGACCCGGAGGCCGTGATCGGACCACCTATGCGGGGGTCAGGGACCCGGAGGCCGTGATCGGACCACCTATGCGGGGGTCAGGGACCCGGAGGCCGTGATCGGACCACCTATGCGGGGGTCAGGGACCCGGAGGCCGTGATCGGACCACCTATGCGGGGGTCAGGGACCCGGAGGCCGTGATCGGACCACCTATGCGGGGGTCAGGGACCCGGAGGCCGTGATCGGACCACCTATGCGGGGGTCAGGGACCCGGAGGCCGTGATCGGACCACCTATGCGGGGGTCAGGGACCCGGAGGCCGTGATCGGACCACCTATGCGGGGGTCAGGGACCTAGAAGCAATCCTCAGATCGCATTGGTCCCTGATGATTGCTTCTAGGTACCTGATTCCACATCGGTGTGGTGATGACTGCTTCTTTGTGGGATCAGGCGCTTCGCTCCGTCCTTGGATCACCTATGTGGGATCAGACTCTTATGTCGATCATCAGCCCATCTGATTAGATCTCCTGTGGGTTACTAGTCCTATGCAGGGGCATTTCATACTACGATAGCACAGGAACAGAGCGGCTCGCTCTTCTCTCTCTATGGTTATATGGCTGTCCCTGAATGAGGCGTATCTACGTGGGACCCCCTTACTTAGTGCGTTGCCCCTTTAAGCTGATGATCTTTAGCTTCATATCCCTCCATGGTTTTGTGAGATCACCTTGTATTTTATTAGATGCGGTTTTCGTTCTATTATACTTTAACGGCTTCTGTAAATATGCGATACTCGGCCGTTCGTCATCGGAGCCGGCAGACGAATCCCATCAGTCACAATCGCACAAAGATCTATTGACTTCTTTGCTGCGGCTGCATTTTCCTTGCTATTTCCACATGCGGCCCGGATGGCCGGTGGGCATGTTCTGCCGCTCACAGTTCTCCCGCCTACGCCTTTTATGAATTTCAGAATGTCACTATTAATATTAATCTGTTTAATGCATAAATATCAGACACGGAGATCTGGGTAGGAGGAAATTGCTCCTTGTAAGAGTAGAGCCACTTAAAGGGCCGCTGCGCCCGACGTCGGGAGCTCCCAGATACGAACACGGCCCGCTTCACGCTGGCATTGGGATTTCTATTCTCAAGGCTGATTCACACGGGCGTATGCGTATTTGTGCCACGTTTTTTGTGGAATGATCATTGCGTATTTGCGCTCACAAGCGTGTGTTCTGCTGATCTTTTTGCGCCCATAAATTGAGCGTATTTGCACACGCAAAAAAAAAGCACACAACCGCGCTCCTATTCATTGAAACGGGCAATTAACTTAATTAGTTCAATATGTGCTATTTTTGTGCGTAAAAAATACAATGTGCTGCGGAAAAAATGCGCACAAAAAATTTGTGCTTGCAATATGCAGAGAATAGAACCCATTGACTTCCACGGGTTCGCTCACATCCGCGGATTATGCTGCAGATATCAATGGGTTCTATTCCCTGTGTATTACACAGGCAAATTTTTTGTGCGCCAATACGTACGTCACAGGCGTATATTTTGCGCACGCCTTTTGTTTTTAAAAATAAATATGCATCATACTGTATTATCTTAGGCATTTACGCACAAAAATAAGTTAATTAGTTGAATATGTGCTATTTGACAATTCCAATGGATGGGAGCGTAGTTGCATGTTTTTTTGTTTTTTTTTTTGCATGTGCTAATGCACGCGATTTATGGGTGCAAAAAATACAGTAGAGCACAGACTCGCGCACATAAATACGCAATTCCCGGAAATGACTCTGCTAGTGTATAAGTATGGCGCATCTTTAGATACTTCTGTCTAAGGCCGCCTGCACACGGGCGATTTCCCGCGGGATTTCCGCCACTGAAAGCCTGCATAGGAGTGCATTACAATATGCACTCCTATGCAGACGGCCGCGGTTTGGCCGCGCGGCAAACAAACCGCGGCGTGTTCTATTTCTGTGCGGGGCTCGCACAGAAACGTCACTCACCCGGCCGCCGGGTCTGCGCATGCGCCGACAGCCGGCACATGAAAGATCCAGGGCCGCCGGGCGCGGGTGAGTACGCGCTGCTCCCTGCAGGTGCTGGGGTCGGGTCCCGCGGCGAGAATTCTCGCCGCCGGAACCGACCCGTCCGTCTGCAGGCGGCCTAAGGGTGCCTTTCCACTAGCATTTTTTTAACGCGATTGTCAATGGGACTTTCTAATGTTAAAAACGCATTGCACAAAAATTGCAAGTTTGTGGTTTGGAATTTTCGTGCGATGCGTTTTTAACATTAGAAAGTCCCATTAACAATCGCGTTAAAAAAATGCTAGTGGAAAGGCACCCTTAAAGCGCCCTCACACAGGCGTTGGTACAAACTCTGCGTTTTACAGCGTTTTCATGAGCGTTTTTACTGCATATTTTGTGCATTAACAAGGCAGGGAGAAAACGCGGATGGCGTCTCCGTTTTTCCCATCCCGGTGGCATAGTGAGCAGTGTTTAAAAAGGCTGGAGTCCGTGTTTTACTGCGTTTTAAACACACCCCATTCGTTTTAGTGGGCGATGCAGGGTGTCGAAAACGAGCCGAGCGTCCGAAAATAGAACATACAGCGAGTTATAAACGTTGCGCTAAAACGTCGTCTGAGAAGCCACATTGAAATGAATGGAGGCTTAGTGCAGCATTTTTAGCGACCGCTTAACGCTGTAAAAAACCGCCTGCGTGAAAGAGACCTAGTCGATGGCTTAGTTTACGCAAGTTTTGGCGCAATTGTTGTGCTTGATTTCTCGTTTTAGCCAAATTCTCTTTCTGTGAAGCCAAGACACTCCAAAAAAGTGTATAAAAGACCCCGTAAATGTATTGTAAAGCGTCCCTTTAGATGGGACAATGTGGCCAACGGTTACCCTAGTGATGATCGCTCAGTGAATGGAGACGGAGCTCGCCGGAGATTACTTCCAGCCGCCTGCCTTTATTCGTCGTAAACGGGCAGTCGCTCATAGATGAATGGCTGCCTGTTCACACGGGCGATCGTCTAAATAATGACAAATGGTAAGCGAAGGAATTGGCGCTGGTAGTTTTGCACTAAACGATTATAGTTTAGATGTGCGCGATCCAGCGAGAATCTGAACGCTAATCGTTAAGTGTAAAACGGGCATAAGACTGTTTTCTGCTGCAGTTTGCAACTGGCACCGCAATGCATCGTGGGAAATTTGACACAAGACAACAAAATTGGCACCGATTGTACAAATTGTATAAATTAACAAAGTCAGAATGATTAGATTTGGCTGAAATGTTGAGGATTTGAGACCATTTCTGCCTGAATCTGGCGCAGTTCGCCTGCTAACAGTTTGCTGGCGAATTTGCTGCAGATTTTCCACGATTCACACCAAAACCAGTTAGGCTTCCTTACACGCGGGCGAGCGCAATATCGGGCCATGAAGCTCGGTCTGATGTCACGCTCGTGAACGTGCGAGTTACCACGGATGGGAGGCGTTTTCAGGCAAAACCGAGTTGCATCAGCGAAGTTCCGATCCTCTCGCGCGATAGAGGATTGGTAGTTTTACCAATTGATTTCAATGGCAAGCCTCGCATCATACGGCATGTGCGGCAGTAAAGGTCCCAATGAAATCAAGACTGCGCATGACAGCGTGTGTGAGATACGCGGTTATACGCAGTACAATATTACTGCCATAGGCCAGCTCCACAGCGGTAAAACCCTACGTGACTGGCACAGCATTATATCCCTATGGCCATGTGATTCCGGCCTCAGGCCGTACGCTTCCATCTGTCTAACATATATGTTTTAGTTCTTTAAAGTCCTGAAATAAAAATTGAAGCAGAATAGGACATGCTGTGATTTTTATTTATTTCTTTTATTTTTTATTTATTTTTTGGTATAAAAAAAAAAAGCAGGTTTACATAGCGCCATTACTGTAATTAGTCCGTGTACTTTCTGTCTGTAGTCCATTTTAGCATGGACCTGCAAATCACTTGTGTGAATAAGCCCTTTCGTTGCATTTAATGAATTTAATGTCTCCTTTTTAGGACTGTGGCCGCAGAGGTACGCAAACAAATCTCAGGGCAATATGGGTCTCCGCAGCTTCATAAAAACCTGAGCGTTGGTGGTGGGTCGCATCACGCCTCGGTAAGTGTCAGCACTTGCTCTCTGTTGTCATTGGTTGAGCTGCATGTCAGTATTGCAGCGTTCGTCCCAGCTGAGGTCGCTGTTAGGCCCCCCTCATACAGGCCTTTGCAGAAACGCAGTGTTTTTCAACCCTGCGTTTACTGCGTTTTCAGCAGCGCTGGCATGCGTTTTAGCTGCGGTTTCAGCACAGATGAAAAAGCAGCCATGGAAGCTGGAAAAAAAGCAATACTCCCCCCAGCAGGTGCCGCCCGGGTCCCTCCTGCCTCTCTCCGGAGTTCCGGGCAGGCTTTCTTGCATTTGTCAACACCAACAAAGCATCTCTTGCTGGTAACAGAGATTGAGTACCCCGCCTCCAGCAAGAGATTGCTCTGGTTGTTGAGTGCCATGGCTCAGCCAATCAATCAGAGCAATCTCTTGCTGGTAACGGGGATTGAGTACCCCACCTTTCGGCAAGAGATTGCTCTGGTTGGTTCTCGAGCGCCGGTTCTGATTGGCTGAGCCACGGCACTTGACAACCAGTCCGAGCAATCTCTTGCTGGTAACAGGGATTGAGTACTCCGCCTTTCAGCAAGAGATTGCTCTGGTTGGTTCTCGAGCGCCGGTTCTCATTGGTTGTCGAGCGCCGCGGCTCAGCCAATCAGAGCGATTTTTATTTCTGGAGGAGGGGTAATCAATCCCTGTTACCAGCAATAGATGCTCTGTCGGCGCTAACAACTGAATGGGAAGCCTGCAGGAGCGCTGGAGAACAGTGGAAGGGACCTAGACAGCGCCTGCTAGGTGGGTATTGCGCTTTTTCTCCATCTAATGTAGTTACGGCTGATTTTCGGGTAAGGCTTAAATTTCAAGGGCCACCATTCCCCTGAGAACCAGGGTGTGGTTAACGGTGGTAAAAACGCGGTGCCAGGTTGTGCCATGTTTTCATCAGCGCTGAAAACGCTGCCCATTCATTTCAGTGGGCAGTGCACAGCATTTTCAACCCAAAAATATAACCGACATCGCTTTAAAATCGCAGCATTGAAATCACTGCATTGTAACGCTTGTCTGAGAAGCCCCAAATGGCAGCGTTGTACAGCGTTTAGCGCAGCACTGAAAAAGCAATGTTAAACGCTGAAAAAAACCCCACTTGTGTGAGGGAGGCCAAACTTTTTCTGTATCTTGTGCTTCTACTTGTATGTTAGGTCCCTCTTACTGAAGTGGTCGACCCTGTGGATTTTGAAGAGTATCTCACCAGTCATCCTATAGTTAATGACTCTGGCCCTATAAGAGATCTGTATGAATTTCCCGCTGACGATGTGGAGGTGGTCTACACTCCAAGAGAATGCCGGACGGTGGTCTCGTCTGTGCCGGAAGAGAGGTAATTCTGAGTAAGGCTAGGGCTGCATGGCGGCAAAAATTTTGGGCAATTTATTTGCAGTTTTGCGCTTATTTTACAGTGCAATTTAGGGTTTCCAGCACCCATTAGACATAAGGGTTCTTTAACCCTTTCCAATCCAATTTGTATCCTGGTTTTCCTAGGGGGCTTACTCTTTTATTGCTGTTATACAACGGCGCTATATGCTGGCTAAAGCCAGTACTGCATGAGGCGACACGTTGGATAGGCTCCGACAGCAGAGAGGCTGGCAATATACAGTAAGAGAACCCTGACGGACGTCGTCCAACATCGGAGCTGTACAGCCTTAAAGCATAATGTCTTCAGAGGTCAGACAGTGGATTGGAAAGGGTTAAGATGAGCAGATGATTGTTTGAACAAGCCAGTGATGTCCCCGCTAGCTCGTTCACTCTTGTGCAGTCTGTTTAGACAGATACATAGTTGGCTCGTCCTATGAGAATCGTTCAGTCTTTCACATTTGCTGTATAAGTGACTGAGAGGAGCTGAAGGAGCGCTGGTTAAACCGAATGATAAGCGAACGAGCCAACGATGGTTTTTATTCCTGCAGAAAATGAATGAAAAGCGAACGATTATTGTTCGTCTTTCGGTTATCGGCTCACGGTTGGATCGAACGATTATTGTTCACTTCCGTTTGTTTGAACACTTTTGAACTATAACACAGGTCTACAAACAAAATTTTTTTTTAGATCCAATAACTGATTTTGTATATTCAGAGGGGATGGATTACAGAAATGACTTCCATTCTCCTGTATTACATCAAGTTTTTTAAAAATTACGCATGAAAGAAATCTTTACAACATGAAAAGCTAGAAGTTCTGAAGCGTCCTGTGGGAGATCTGAATCTCTGACCAAATCAGTAAGTTCATCTTGTGTTAAAGGTTGGAGTGTGACTTCAGTGTCTGGCCAATCAGAATCTTCAGATGACTCGACTGGCTCACGCCATACCATTAGAACCCCAAGACTACATGGCTTTATCTTTCCCTTTGACCAGTTTCTCAGCTCTGCAGCACAAGCACGGCACACTTTATGGGGGGCCCACGGTTTATCTTGATCCCCCAGCTTCATTCCAAAATAAGCGAAATACATACTTTTAACACATGAAGTTCTGCTCTGTCTCTGCATTGTGATCATAAAACGTCCACGAATGTAACAAAATATATTTGGATCATTCAAACACTTCCTTGTTTGCATAATTATAGCACAACAAATATACTAAAACGGATTAAATAATCCACTGAAACCCTCTATTCTAGACATAAGAGATGAGTGAGCGTACTCGGTTCGGGTGTTTTTGCACTCGAGCACCGCTTTTTCCGAGTAACTGACTACTCGGGGGAAAAGATTCTGGGGGTGGCGTGGTGGAGTGGTGGGGAACAGGGGGGAGCTCTCTCTCCCCCCCCCCCCCCTTCCCCCACTCCCCTCTGCAACCCCCCGCTCACCCCCGGCGCCCCCCAAATCTTTTCGTCCTAGTAGTCAGTTACTCGGAAAAAGCGGTGCTCAAGTGCAAAAACACCCGAACTGAGAGCGTTCGCTCATCTCTTCTAGACATGCATTACCCTATCTTGCTTTAGCACTGGTTGATGTAGCTTCTACCCAATGTCCGCCATTACAATAGTGGATCGTGCTGCCGACTGATAATGAACTAAATTAGAGAGAATGTTTACTTGCAAATACATATTTGTCTTCCTATTTCATTGGAGATATTGTTTATTTTTTAATATCTTGTCAATCATAGTTACTGAAAGGATTAAAAATTGGGATGTAATGGGACATAAGGGCACTTTCTTCAGGAGAATAAATTACATATAAAACAAGAGTCAAAAACAGAAAAGGAAAATCCAGGTTGACCTGTGTAATCGTTCCATCTAAAAGCACCTTGAGGCTTGGGGCTACACCAACATCACTGTTGTGAATGCGGTTAGTTCACTACATGCAACATGCTATCATTGTGACACGACTTTGAAACCACTAAACCTGCTGAATGTTTGGTTACAAACTACAAGCAAATTCTCCAATGTGGATTTCAGTGTAAGGCTGGATTCACGCGGATGATGGCGATATCAGTCTAAGAAACTCGGACCGATATCGCACTCTTAAACCTGGGATTTTGGATGTGAGCGCAATGCAGGTTTCCTTAAAAACGCATCGCGTTGCATCTATGTATTTGTGATTATTATGTGCGTAAAAAACCGCAATGCACTCGCAGGCAGAGAGCATGGGATGCAAGCGCAATGTGAATTTTTTTTATTTATTTTTTTTTATTTATTTTTTTTAAAGATCCCATAGGAAATTATGGGTGGTTCCTTACAAGGAATCACCCAAAAATAGTGACTTTTGTATCTCACGAGAGACATATCACTCGTGAATAAATACATTGAAATCAGTTTGGAATTTTAACCCTCGATTCTGTCCATATCGCTATCGGACAGAACTCGCACATGAAAATCGCTCTTGTGAATCCAGTCTATGTCACATGTGACTCTGAATAGTTTGCAACATGTTGTTAATTTTTTTTCAGTGTTTAACGGATCTTTTTTTGTTTTCTTTATAATTCTCACAGATTTTATTGTTTCTCCTATAGTGAAATGGAGCCGCATGTCAAGGATTGTGTGCGGAGTTACACTGAGGACTGGGCCATCGTCAATCGGAAGTAAGTAACTGCATACAAAACCTATCTGTAGCATCATTTCATTCATCCTTATACGTATAAAACCTTACAGGGGTTCTCCGGGACTTAACTATTGATGATCTGTGCTTAGGATAGGTGATCAGTAGTTATTGTGGGGGCTCACAGTTTGGAATCCCCGACGATCAGCTGATTGAAGAGTCTGTGGCGTTCATGTCAACTCCGCAGCCTCTTCTTAGAAAGGACTGAGCTGCAATACCAGGCACAGCCACTATACAATGCATGGTGCTGTGCCTGGTATGGACTTAAGTGACAGCATTGCTCACCCGAACACCACATTCACTTCAATTAGCTGATCGGCAAGGATCCTGAATGGTGGACACCCTCCGATAAACTATTGATGACCCGCTCTGACGATAGGTCATCTGTAGTGTCGTCCTGGAAAACCCATTTAATATGGGATCAAGTGTTTGTAATTTGTTTCAAAATATGTTTATTCGCTTAACTTTACATGTAACAGGTTACGTGCTTGTATCTCCTTTGCTGGCAGGTTTACGTACAATAATGTTGGGTGTTTATCTTGCAATGATACAAAAACACATTGTTTGCTAATTTCCAACAGATAACTAAACGGTCAATAAGTGTTTGTAATTTGAACAGAGATAGGAAAGCTGCCAATCACTTCTGTTACTGCTTATCTCCTTGAAAAATTAGTGATTTAATAGGTTACAATTAGAGATGAGTAAGCACGTTCGGATAAGGCAGTTACTCGAGTGAGCATCGCTCTTTTTGAGTAACTGCGTTCTCGTCCGAGCAGGGGGGGGAGAGAGATCTCTCACTCCCCACGCCGCCCCCCCCCGAGCCTGCTCAGACGAGAATGCAGTTACTCAAAAAGAGCGATGCTCGCTCGAGTAACTGCCTTATCCGAACGTGCTCGCTCATCTCTAGTTACAATCCAACCAGTTAGACTCGTGATTTAGAGGACGGAATTGCCTATAGACATTAGATTGTCGGCAAATCCCCTTGAAGTAGTCAGGTTTTTCTGCCTCATTCTGTGCGCAATAGTAAGCTTATTTGCTTGTACTTTATTATAATTTGACCCTTGCTGTACTGAAATCCAGCACTTCATGCTGAGTGTATTCTTATAGACAGATAACAGTTAATCAGATGAAGCAGAGCTGCAGTATAAAGCATAGGGGGAATGATGTGGCAGGAAGCTGAGCCTTTGATGAGACATCTTTCTAATCAGTGCTATATTTGTGACAGATACCACAAGTTGGGCACAGGCTTCAACCCCAATACCTTAGACAAGCAGAAGGAGAGGCAAAAAGGTCTTCCTAAGCAGGTGTTTGAGTCTGATGAAGCCCCGGAGAGCAGCAGTTATCAGGACGAGCAGGTGCGTTGTTTGCTTAACAAAATGTTTATTGATTTTGTTATGTTCAACACATAGCAATCCAGGATTACAACATTACATGCATGCGTATGGTCAATCAGCAACAAGATTGAGCAAGTAAGGCCTAATGCCCACGGACGGGTCGGATTCCGACTGTGGAATATTGCAGCGGAATCAGACCTAGCGCCCCCAAGAGACTCTATACTCACCTCTTTGGATCCGCGGCAAGAGTCTCTGCCGGTGAGCCGGCGCTCATACTCAGTGCAGTGCGTGACATGCCGGCGATGGGCAGTGACGCGATTTCCCGCTATAGTTCGGCTGTGCTCACAGCGGAAGTATCGCTGGACGGACAGCTTCCATTGACTACAATGGAAGCCGCCCATGCATTTTTCTGCACAAATAAAAACAAAGTGCGATTCTCCCTTACGAACGAAAAACCTCAGCTGATTTCCACTCATGGGCATGTGAGAATCGCTTTACATGGCATGTCTATGGAGGGTTATTGCTGCGGAATTTTAGACAACCGCTGCGATTTCTGCAGCGATAATCTGTCCGTGGGCATTAGCCCTTAATCGGGAGTTAAATTGTCTAATGTGATTTCTAGAAAACATAATAAGGTCCACTTCTTCATTAACTGCAACTCCTAATAAAGTAAATCGGTATGAACATTAGAGGACCATAAACAAAAGTAACAAGTAATGGAAGACAAAGGTTAGATCACATAAGGAAAAATCATGAGGGATGAAAGGGAGAAGGCTGTAATGTGGTTTATTATGTGGGTAAACCTGAGATGGGAAGTTAAAATGAACTAGTTTTATTAACCTGGTCAGAAATTATGTACCTCATAAATCTATTGGAGGAGTAGATGAAATGCTTGATGGTAAACTCGATTACCCTGGAAGAGTCAAAGCTCTGGTTGTTGGGTTCCATAGATGCATGGTCTGCAAATAGTGATACCAGGACGACCAGGTTTGTTCATACAACACTTCACGATCCATAAGGATATAGCTGCCAGCTTCTCATTGACCGTGATCCACGATAATTTTGTTTTCACAACGTCAATGCTAACTATAGTTTTCCTCCAGGAGCGAGCGCAGGTGCGTTGTTTAAAGTGCCGTTTTGTTATTAGCATTATACTAGTAATGGTTAGGAAATTATAGCACCAGTGTTTCTGCTCTGCTGCATGCACAGCGCACAGCTCTGCTGCATAGATTTTTTCATCCCATAAATAGGGGATTACCACCAGCACAGCTGAGACCTACACACACTGATCACCCCCTGGTCATGTGACTCCAGACTCCTCCCACACAGGTGACTGATTACATGAAGGTGACCTCATCAAAGGTGCTGTAAGCACAGGGCTGCTGTCCGGCTCTGCAGGTTTTTCATAAAGTGAAGGACCTGTGATGATGTCACCATCATGTGATCAGGGGCGGAGCTCAGGGCCCAGGTGAGTGATCGTGGCATCTTCACATGTAACTCACGCAGTCACTGACTTACAGATAGGTGGTCGTTACTATTCTATAGCAGCGGAGGCCGCGGGGGTTTGTAGCGAATGTAGTCCACCTGTAATCCGCACAGGGATGATGGACCTGTGGTGACGTTACCGTCATGTGATCAGGGGTGGAGCATGCAACTCAATCACAGACGGACAGGTGGTCGCTAGTAATTTGATTCATTAAGCCATCCTTACACACTTTTAAATGTATGTGGCAAGAAAATAATTTTCGTCTTTCTTCCATTTTGCGCACGCACATTTAAAATCAAATCCGTTAAACGTACAACAAAAACAGAACCAAACAGAAACTTTTGCCACTCAGTTCCATCGCCCATTGACTATAATTAAAAAAATAAATAAATAAAAGAGGCCGAAGGGTCCTTTTTGCTTTCCGTTTTTCTAGTGCAAAAAAAGTGCCGCGGTCTTTAATGTTTATGATTTAAAAAAAAAGAAATCAGATGGAACAGAAACAAACTGGGCCCAACTAAAGCTCAGAAAAGCCCATTGAAATCAACAGGAAGCAAAGAGATAAGCAGTCGGCCAAACTCATGTGTCGTCGTCGCCTCATCTGACGGGACCAAAAATATCTGACAATACAATAGTGTAGAATTCTGCAATTAATTTGTTACCAAATGCTTCTTGTCCACATTATGGCAAATCTAGCCAACAATAGAGTCTCACATAGCTGTGCCAACTGGACCACCCCTATGGGCGCATATGAATGTCATAGAGGGGACTCGCCTGCAACCTTCCCCTATTAGTCAATGTGGAGAGCCATTGTTAAGAGCAGTGTATGCTCTGGGTGATTCAGGGCGACCTTGTTATTAAAGTCACATGTTGATTTGAAAGGGTGCCTATGTAATACCACGTGTGTCCTGTAGAGGCTGCAACTCCCTCCAGCGATAACTGCCTGACCCATGACTGCACACCAGTGAATCCTCATTTTGAGACGCGGTTATTCACATGGGACACCCCATGAAAGACTGGAAACACATGGCATATATTGTGCTTTTGGAGGGGCAAAAACATACAGCGCTCAGATGTGCAGATGTTCCTTGAACTGATTCTATAGAACATTTGGTAGAAAATGTCTTATCTGAAAAGATTAGAGATGAGCGAGCACCAAAATGCTCGGGTGCTCGTTACTCGAGTCGAACTTTCAGTGATGCTCATGAGTTCGTTTCGAGTAACGAACCCCATTGAAGTCAATGGGCGACTCGAGCATTTTTGTATATTGCCGATGCTCGCTAAGGTTTTCATTTGTGAAAACCTGGGAAATTCAAGAAAGTGATGGGAACGACACAGCAACGGATAGGGCAGGCGAGGGGCTACGTGTTGGGCTGCATCTCAAGTTCCCAGGTCCCACTATTAAGCCACAATAGTGGCAAGAGTGAGACCCCCCCGCACTGTCAGCATAAAGATCGTTCTCCTCTGCCACAGCTGTAACAGCTGTGGCAGAGAACGATGTTAACGATGTTAGCCCATTGAATTCAATGGAGCCGGCAATACAGCTGGCTCCATTGAAAGCAATGGGCTGCCGGCGATCGCGGGATGAATTGTCGGGAAGGGCTTAAATATATAAGCCCTTCCCTGCAATTCATCCAGAAAAGTGTAAAAATAAAAAAAATATATACTCACCTTGTCCCGGCAGAACGATGTTAGCCCATTGAATTCAATGGAGCCGGCAATACAGCCGGCTCCATTGAAAGCAATGGGCTGCCCGCAATCGCGGGATGAATTGTCGGGAAGGGGTTAAATATATAAGCCCTTCCCTGCAATTCATCCAGAAAAGTGTAAAAATAAAAAAAATATATACTCACCTTGTCCCGGCAGAACGATGTTAGCCCATTGAATTCAATGGAGCCGGCAATACAGCCGGCTCCATTGAAAGCAATGGGCTGCCCGCAATCGCGGGATGAATTGTCGGGAAGGGGTTAAATATATAAGCCCTTCCCTGCAATTCATCCAGAAATGTGTAAAAAAAAAAATATATATATACTCGCCTAGTCCCGGCAGACGGAGTTCAGCGCGGCCAGCGGCAGTCCCCCTGAACTGCTCTGAACAGCTGTGAGTAGTATTCAGCAGCCGGGGATTTAAAATTGGCTCAGCGGGACCAATTAGATGAGAGGCAGCAGTCACTCACCCATTCATGAATTCATGAATGGGTGTGTGAGTGAGATCTGCCTCTGATTGGTCAGGCTGTGACCAATTAGAGGCAGCTCATTCAGCAGGCGGGGATTTTAAATCCCCGGCTGCTGAATACTCCTCACAGCTGTTCAGAGCAGTTCAGGAGGACTGCCGCTGGCCGCGCTTAACTCTGTCTGCCGGGACTAGGTGAGTATATATTTTCTTTTTTATTTTTACACATTTCTGGATGAATTGCAGGGAAGGGCTTATATATTTAAGCCCTTCCCGACAATTCATCCCGCGCTCGCCGGCAGCCCATTGCTTTCAATGGAGCCGGCTGTATTGCCGGCTCCATTGAATTCAATGGTCAGTGCTCGTTTAATCGAGACGAGTACCGCGTGGTGCTCGTCTCGAGTAACGAGCATCTCTAGCACCCTAATACTCGAACGAGCTCGGACGAGTATGCTCGCTCATCTCTAGAAAAGATTCATTCTGACAATCGCAGCAAGGAACACATCATACATCAACACATTTTGCTGAGATTTGGGGGGGGGGGTGTAAATGGTGCAGTTCTGAATACTACACAATGGATGAAAGGGGCTTCAGCATTATATGGATTGTCCGGGACTTTACTATTAATGACGTATCCTCAGGATAGGTCATCGGTAGTTGGTCAGTGGGGGTCCGCTACTCGGAACCACTGCCAATCATCTCATATCAGGCCAGCTGTCATTGTGGAAAGAACCAAAAGCAGTCAGCGCTGCCTTGACTGAAGCGGTCAAGGTTGGTAATGCATTGAGTTCAACGGGAGCTGTGCCTGCAATACCAAACCAGGCCACTGCAATGTTGACAGCGCTATCTGCTGTGGACACGGTCTCTAATGACAGTGACTCCAATACCAGCTGATTAGCAGGGATCCCGAGTGGCTGTCTTATCTGCCATTGTTCTTTTGCGGATCAAGTTTAAAAAGTTGAGAGCATTTCAATTAATGTTAACTTCATTAAAGGGGTTGTCCCGCGGCAGCAAGTGGGTCTATACACTTCTGTATGGCCATATTAATGCACTTTGTAATGTACATTGTGCATTAATTATGAGCCATACAGAAGTTATCAAAAGTTTTATACTTACCTGCTCCGTTGCTGGCGTCCTCGTCTCCATGGTGCCGACTAATTTTCGGCCTCCGATGGCCAAATTAGCTGCGCTTGCGCAGTCCGGGTCTTCTGCTGTATTCAATGGAGCCGCTCGTGCAGAATGCCGGCTCCGTGTAGCTCCGCCCCGTCACGTGCCGATTCCAGCCAATCAGGAGGCTGGAATCGGCAATGGACCGCACAGAAGAGCTGCGGTCCACGGAGGGAGCAGACCCCGGCGGCCATCTTCGGCAGGTGAGTATGAAGACGCCGGACCGCCGGGATTCAGGTAAGCACTCTCCGGTTTGTTTTTTTAACCCCTGCATCGGGGTTGTCTCGCGCCGAACGGGGGGGAGGGTTAAAAAAAAACAAAAAACCGTTTCGGCGCGGGACAACCCCTTTAAGTGTAAATAATTCTGTCCCGGAGTCTCATTAACGTGTTTATTCTGGGGAGAAGATCCTGCTTCTATACAGAAAATATGTTGTGAATATGCTTCTATGAATATTTGTGTGTTCTCCGGGGAGGTAATTAGTGGAGCGTCCCGCTGGTAATGAATAGACAGGATATCAGGCTGGAGAGATGTGAAAAGAATGAACATGTTGTTGTTTTTCCTCCTTACAGGATGATCTGAAGAGAAGATCTATGTCCATCGACGACACACCCCGGGGAAGTTGGGCTTGCAGCATTTTTGACCTCAAGAACTCCCTACCTGACGCCTTGCTTTCAAACCTCCTGGACCGTACCCCAAATGAGGAGATCGATCACCAAAATGAACACCAAAGGAAGTCAAATAGACATAAAGAAATCTTTGCACTACACCCAGCTCAGGACGAGGTACATGAAGCATCTGACAGCGTGGCATAGCTGTGGGCTCCGCCGTGTACATCAGTCCTAGTAGATTAAATTTATATTTAATATCTTAATAAGAGAAAGTGTTATGAGACGTCTGTGATCTAAACATAAGAGCATTTCCCCCCGTTAAGCTTAGATGGGAAAAGTCTGCTGTACACAGGAACATGTTACATGCTGCCTTTTCATTCACTTCTATAGCAGTTAAAGGGATTTTCCAGAGAAATACTATTGATGACCTATCATCAGGATAGGTCATCAATAGTTGATCGTCTGGGGTCCGTCGCTAGAGACTCAGGCCGATCAGCTGCTCGGGCATCTCCTGTCATTGCTGCTACATGTTGGAGTATGGAGCAGAAGCTGCTGCTCCGATCCCTGTGTAGTGGCCGGCGTTTGTAATTGCAGGTGCTGCTGTCATTACAGTCAATGAGAGCTGTGCCTGCACTGACAAACACTGGCCACTTCATAGGGGTCGGAGCAGCAGCCTCTGCTCCGTACGCCTGTGTGTTGTGGCACTGACAGCTGACGCGTAATCAGCTGATCCCATAGGGTCTTGAGCGGCAGACGCCAGCCAATCAACTATTGATGACCTATCCACAATAATAAAATAAGATGCTTTTATGCACACTCACAAAACATAAACTCAACATACATAACAGCTATCTTTTTTACCACTATGTCTTAACTGGGAGGTTGAAGTTTTCAATATTGTGTATACACCCGCAATGGTGTGGATGAGCCCCTTTATGGATTTATCAGAGGTACATTTATACACGATTGGTCAATTGTGTGCGGGTTCTCTTGGGGGGGTTAATACTTGGTTACTCAGCCCCAGAGTGGCAGTGCTTAGACTACTGATAATTCTTCTCTCTTCACTTTTCTGACCTCATGGGCAGATATGTGTACCACTAGTTTGTGATTACACTGTGTTTCTATTATGGGTCCTTCCACAGTAAGGCATAGGGTAAATAGTTTTCGGACTGGACCTCTCAATCTCAGTGTATTGGTCCTTATATAGGTGGACACTTAGAAAAAAGTCAGTCGGTGGTTAAGGATGACTCCACAGTATGGGGGGGTCAAGCTAGAATATATACCTACCCGTTACGTCTTGTATAGGGCCCAGAGTGGTACTAGGGTCCTAAGTTGTAGACCGTAAGTGATATAGTTTTAGGTCAAATATAGATCAAAATCTATTCTTAGTTTTTTATGTGGATCTTATGTGGATCTACGGGTGTATATACAATATTGAAAACTTCAACCTACCAGTTAAGACATAGTGGTAAAAAAGATGTCTGTTATGTATGTTGAGTTTATGTTTTGTGAGTGTGCATAAAAGCATCTTATTTTATCATTGTGAAAAATAAAAGCTACATTTTAAGCTACATAATCAGTACAAATCTTATAGGTTTCCTACAGTGATTGGTTAGATTGGGTCGGAAACCCACTGTCTCAGTGATTAGTATTGATGACCTATCCTGATGATAGGTCATCAACAGTATTTCCCTGGAAAACCCCTTTGAAAAAAGCAGTGTAGAACACTCTTGCTTGGCTGTTTCAGTAATCCCGACCAGCTCTAATCATGGCATAAACATGGTACATCGCTGCAGACTCGGGAACTGCACTGCCTGCTGTCAGAAGACAGCGATCATTTAAAGGGGGTCTGTCATCTGTTTTGCTGAAGCAATACTGATAGCATTAGACGGGAGCATTGGAGCAGGGTATAAACCTACCGGTGACTATGAGTAAATAAAGTTTTAATTGCTGGGGCACCACCGCTGCAAGTGACATGATGGCAGGCCTTCTTCCTGCAGTGCCCTTTGCTCTCCATTAAAGGGGTTGTCCCGCGAAAGCAAGTGGGTCTATACACTTCTGTATGGCCATATTAATGCACTTTGTAATGTACATTGTGCATTAATTATGAGCCATACAGAAGTTATAAGAAATTTTTCACTTACCTGTTCCGTTGCTGGCGTCCTCGTTTCCATGGAGCCGTCTAATTTTCAGCGTCTAATCGCCAGATTAGACGCGCTTGCGCAGTCCGGGTCTTCTTCTTTTCTCAATGGGGCCGCTCGTGCCGGAGAGCGACTCCGTGTAGCTCCGCCCCGTCACGTGCCGATTCCAGCCAATCAGGAGGCTGGAATCGGCAATGGACCGCACAGAAGCCCTGCGGTCCACCGAGAGAGAAGATCCCGGCGGCCATCTTCAGCAGGTAAGTAAGAAGTCACCGGAGCGCGGGGATTCAGGTAAGCGCTGTCCGGTGTTCTTGTTTAACCCCTGCATCGGGGTTGTCTCGCGCCGAACGGGGGGGCTGTTGAAAAAAAAAAAACCCGTTTCGGCGCGGGACAACCCCTTTAAGTTGCTTTGACTGATGGCTATAATGGTCTTCTGATTGGATGCTACGGTAGTCAGTCATAGTTGTAGAGCAGCTGAATGAACAAAGTGGAGGGCGCTTCAGAGAAGGCCTGCCATTGTGGCACTTTTGGTTATGGTAGGATTTCACCACGTTTCCCTGCCCACACCTAGGTCTGTCAACATTTTTGCATCGGCAGAACTGCTTACTGACTCCCTTTCAGACCTCTGATTTCATACGTGATAGACATTATCTCTCCTGGAATCATTGCTTCTAGGAAAAATCCGGTGGCACATGGAGTGCCTATAGCTGGAACCTCTGAGATGACTGCTCTCTACCCATATTTGTGTTCATAAAATCTAATCTAAATGTTGTGTCTGCAGGATGAGCCCATTGAGCGTCTCAGTGTACCGGAAGTACCAAAAGAACATTTTGGGCAGCGGTTGTTAGTGAAATGCTTGTCCCTCAAGTAAGTCCAGCATCTTGCATACACATCGCATGGAATGCACTTTACATTTGATTGAATACAAGTGAGCGGAGAGCATGCTGTATCATAATCATCACCATTAGGCATGGGGCACATTGCCATATTTTTAGTGCATGTACTGTCTATGTAATTACATGGACAGCACATAGAATGGTAGAGTTGGAAGGGACCTCCAGGTTCATCGGGTCCGACCCCCTGCTCAGTGCAGGATTCACTAAATCATCCCAGACAGATATTTGTCCAGCCTTTGAACACTTCCATTGAAGGAGAACTCCCCACCTCCTGTGGTAACCTGTTCCACTCATTGTTCTTTCTCACTGTCTAATATCTAATCTGTGTCAGTTTCATCCCATTGCTTCTAGTCTTTCCTTGTACAGATGAGAATTAGGGCTGATCCCTCCGCACTGTGACAGCCCTTCAGATATTTGTAGACCGCTATTAAGTCTCCTCTCAGCCTTCTTTTTTGCAAGTTAAACATTCCCAGATCCTTTAACCGTTCCTCATAGGACATGATTTGCAGACCGCTCACCATCCTGGTAGCTCTTCTCTCTGGACTTGCTCCAGTTTGTCTATCTCTTTCTTAAAGTGGGGTGCCCAGAACTGGACAAAGTATTTCAGAGGAGGTCTGATAAGGAAGAGTAGAGGGGGATAATTACCTCACGTGATCTAGACTCTCTATGCATCTCTTAATGCATCCCAGAATTGTGTTTGCCTTTTTGTCTGCTGCATCACATTGTTGACTCATGTTCAGTCTATGACCTATTAGTATACCCAAGTCTTTTTCACATGTGCTGCTGCTTAGCCCAATTCCTCCCATTCTGTATGTGCTTTCTTCATTTTTCTTGCCCAGATGTAGGTCTTTGCATTTCTCCTTGTTAAATACCATTTTGTTAGTAGCTACCCGCTGTTCAAGCTTTTCTAGATCTTTTTGAATACTCTCTCTCTCTTCCCTACTGTTAGCTATCCCTCCTAGCTTTGTGTCGTCGGCAAATGTGATCAGTTTCCCATCAATTCCCTCCTCCAGAGCATTTATAAAATGTTGAACAACATTGGGCCTTGTGGTACATAGCACTATATACATGGCCGTTTCTTAACATGGACCTATGAGAAAAAACTCATGGCATGTCCTATTCCTATCTGTTTCACGGATAAGAAAAAGGACATGACAATGCCCCAGGATGTGCTGTGTCCGTGTGTATTGGACAGCACATGGGGGGCATCTCGCAGTTACGGCTGTGTGCACCTAGCTTTAGTGGTAACGTCACATACATTTTATTACACTTGTTAATCTGCAATTCGTATAATGGTTGTGATTTTTATTACTAGTCTTTAAAGGATGTGAGCACATTTTTTTTATTATTGCCTCGTAGCTAAATGAAGTATCTTACAAATAGTCTTGTTTAAAGATCTCCCATTTTGTGTGCATAGCCCCCTTGCACACCTACGTGTCCCCATGCTAACATGTTCTCTGATTATTCAATCAACTGACCCCTACTTCCTAAAGGTATCTTTATTTGGCATGACGCTCTTTTACTTTACACAGGAATTATAGTCGTTCAGGTGAATGGAGGCAGAGCGGGCCAGAGATCGTTCCGGCCACCCGCCTCCATTCACAGTATATAGGGAGTCATTCATAGATTGAACGACTTCTGTTTACACCGAGTGAGGAAAACTGCTCTTTCCTTTTCAGTGAGTTGAAACTGAACGATTGATGACAACTCAGTGACTTCTCGCTGAGTGCCCTGTTGGGGCCACGTGTCCATGGGCTAATGGTCACCCCAAATTGATTATTCAGGCAGTTATCGGCCCGCAAAAAGGTACCTTAAGGGTGTTTTTGTTGTTTGTTACCATGGAGACACATGGTCTGCAAAAGAGCTGTATACATAGAACGGCAAGAGATTTATAATCAAGACTTTAAGCTGGGCGGATTTGTTTTTTAGTTTGGATGAATTGGAGCAATGCAAAAAAGTATTTAAAGGTGTTATCCCAAAGACTAATGGTATCCCCTATCCACAGGATAGGGGGCAATGTCATGATTGGGGGGTATCTCAGCAGTGTCAAATTTTCCTCCTTAATGTAGGCTTTCTGCACACCCTGCAGTGAGGATGAGATTGAATGGGTCGGTGCCGCTGCATTCACTTTCAGTGGGACTGTTGTAGATGCCTGAGTACAAGCGCTTGGCTATTTCCATCAGCCCCATTGTAATGAATGTAGCTGCGGCAGCGTGTGCACGACCGGCGCTGCAGTCTGACATCTCTGCAAGTGGGAGATGTAACCCTGCAGGGACGAGAAGAGGGGATTCCCATTCTCAGGATCGCTAGGGCTCTCCATGTTGAGACCCCCACCGATGGGACTTTTATCCCCTGTCCTGTGAATATGAAATGACTTTGGATTTTGAGATAACCCCTTTAAGGGTCCGTAAATGGAACAGAGGATATAACTAGGTTGGAGGAATACTTCTAAGATCTGATTTGCTGGATCTCTTGAATATTTGTTGTCATTCAGTAGTAAAGGGGAGAAATAATTGGAACTACTCCCATCTTTCAGTCCTGTTTCTCTTCTGATGCACCCAATGTTATCTGTGCCTGTCCCGTGTCTCGTCTTACTCGCTATACGAGGCTCCGGGGACGTCACATGAAGCTTCAGTCTCGGCGGCGTTCTGGCCTGAGGAGATGATTTCCATCCCTCATCAATAATAATGTCTTTTATTAGTCATAATCTGCATCAGATGCCCCGGGGGGCGCTGCTCTGATAGTCTGCTTTATGTGAGCGGCCAGATTACATATACAGGAGGCGATGCACAGCTGCGGAGGACCGACTCCTTTTAGTGCTCTTGCGCATATATTTTGTGCTTTGTATGTTATTAGTTTTATATCATTTGCCAACCAGACTTAGACAAAAGGACCTACCCCTTTATGAGCAGGGCTCTCAGCGCAGACAATTGCTCATAAAGCAGGAAATGCAGATGTTTTAGGGGGTTCTATAATGGATAATGTGAAGGGTCCAGGACGAGTCCTATCTACAATCTAATAGCAAAAACAATTAACTTTAATGGTTTAAAGAGAATCTACAGTTTATAAGTTACTATTATATTATGGGCCTCGACCCTCATGTGTTGCTGACAGAATCGCTGCTGCAAACCTAAGAAACAGACGGCAATGATGCATTCAGCTTCCAGTATTGCAGTACATCTAGTTGGCCACAAGGGGGAGCTGGGATGTTATCTGAATTTATGACAGTATTTTAAAAGCAAAAAATCTTTCTTATTGAAGAGTGAAAACCTCCGGTCCTTACTATTGGGAGAGACTTCGGGGAGATGCCAAATTTTATCCAGCCTAATGCAATTTATTCATAAATTCCTGTAAATCTCCAGAAAACGCATAATTTTGACACCCCCGTGCCCCCTAAGGCTGGCCGCACACAAACGGGTTGGATTCTGGATCCTGCACTGGAATCCGCCCCTGTGCCCGGCTGGTGACACCGCGTACCTGTCATTTTCTTTCTGCATATAGTCTGGACGGCTCGCCCTCAGACATGTGCAGTACAGATTTTATTTTTTTTTTAAACTCCTGCTTTTCTCACGCTATTGGCTAGCGATGACACAGACTCTGCAACCTTACCGCAATGTCAATTGCATAAGGGCTGCGGGTTGGACGGCTTTCATTCACTTCAATGGAAGCCGTCCGCGTGGAATCCGCTCAAAAATAGAGCATGCCGCAATTTTTCCTCTGCAAGTGGAAAATCACAATTATTTTCCGCTCTTGTGAAAAAAAAAGTATTTGCTGCAGAACTCTGAGGCGGACACCAATCCAGTCATGTGCAGCCGGCCTAAACAGTGCCTGCTCTGGAGTGTATGTGCGCGTAATATGTGCCAAGATGAAGCGTGTCACGTTCTTTTCTTGTGCGCGCATTTCGTGCGCTGTTTGTGAGAAGCACAGCTGAAAGTAGAGTAAAGTTTATTACTGAGTACTACCCGCACAAAACCCGTAAGTGTAATACGCTGTAAAAACGCTCGTGTGACAGGGCCCTTGCAGTGCTCAAAATTCTGTTTCATTGTATTCTTTTAGGCTTGAGGAGGAGTTGTAACATTTTCACATTAAAATGACTAATTTTCAGTTAGAGTGGACTTTGATCTTACCATGAGCCCTTCATGTACACCGCCTCATTCACACAGTGTACAGGGGTATATAGATGGGTATACACTGCATGAGGGGGACACATAATGTGGATATTTATTGGTGCTGTTCTTATTTTCCCTCTTTTCTTCCTTTTCTTAGATTTGAAATAGAAATCGAGCCGATCTTTGCAAGTTTGGCTTTGTACGACGCAAAGGAAAAGAAGAAGGTGGGTGAAGGCGGACCTGCGGGTTCTGTACAACCAATATTAGAAAATTACTTAAATAGCAGCTCCATAATGTTGTTTGCATTGTAGGAGGGTTCCAGAAGGGGCAGCAGACACTTATACGACACCTAAAGGCTCTTTTACACGGGACAACCTGTCAAGCATGGATACCTGACAGGCGGTCGTAGTAATGATCATTCTAGTGCTTTTACACAGAAATGACTATCACTGAGGTAATGAAGGCAGAGTGGGACCGGGGATAATTCTGTCCCGCCTGCATCCATTCACAGTAAACAGACTGTCGTTCATAGATGAAGGCAGCTTGTTTAAACAGGCCGATCATTGTTCAGTTTTTAGGCGTACAGTCGGGGCATTTGCACTGAACGAGTCGTTCTCATTCTCACTGGATTGCGGGAATCTGCACGATTTATCTGCCCGTGTACAAAAGCCCTGAGGGCTCATTTACTTCGGTGCTATGGATTCCTTTTTCCGGTTTCATCAGAGAAGTAAGAAAATTGAATCCCTTCCAAAATGGATTCATTCTATGGATGAATCTAGGATATCCCTTTAAAGCGGTTTTCCCTATAGACAGATTGGTAACGGTTATCGGTTATGGTTTGGGGCTCCGTCTCTTCTATGCACATCCTTCTCCCAACATAATCTTATAGTCAGGGGGGGCTAAACAGCTGGAAAGCAGACACCCCCCTCTAATATTCGTATCCTTGGGTTTAATATTGAGTACTTCATTTTTTTCATTGCTTTTTCTAGATTTCCGAAAACTTCTACTTTGATCTTAATTCAGAGCAAATAAAAGGAATGCTGCGTCCTTACGTCACCCCGGCAGCCATCAGTACGTTGGCTAGATCCGCCATTTTTTCCATCACCTACCCGTCCCAAGATGTCTTTCTGGTTATTAAAGTGAGTAGTATTTAGATCACTTATCACTGTAATGGGTTGTTTTCAGTGGGTTTCTATTCCACACCATTTTCAAGATCTCTGCCAGTAAATGAAAGCCCTATTGCTTACAGCCTAAGTCCTCATGTCCTCGGGCAAAATTGAATTGTGGAGTCCGCACGCATGATCCGCATTTCAATATGCACGTAATTAAATACCTGCGTATGTAATTTTTCCCAGGTGTGTAGATCGCACGCGCGGGGAAACACCCACAGCATGCTCCATTTTCTGCGTTTTTTTCCCGCACGGGCGACTTCCATTGAAGTCAATGGAAGCAGTCCAATCCGCGGCACAGATGCAGCTGACACTGCGTCCATGCAGATCCGCAGTAAAGCAGGACATTTAAAAAAAAAAAAGCGTGGCGCATCCGCAGATGAAGGAAGATCCGCCCGCGACGGAGGAGACACATGCAGCTTCCGGACAGGTGAGTAAAATGTCATGTTTTGTCTCATGGTTTTGGGCACGGCTGGAATCTGCTGCCGAATTCTGCACTGGGAAACCGTGTGTCCATGGACATGAGGCCTTAGGCTAAAAGCCCTGCACAGACCTAATACGTCTCACAGCTCAGTGTCTGCTGCAGTTGTATGTAGTCTAGACAATACACAGTGCTAAATACGTGCAGATACATTGTAACAGACAGGAGAGAGATTTGTTCTGCTCTTGCTTCCAAGGGCTCCTGTCCATGGGACGCTGCGATAATCCGTCCGCGAGTAACGCAGTGCACGCTTTCCATAACGTTGCTATGGAAATTGCTGTCCCCTGTCCACGAGCGGAGAATCATAGCGATTCTCTGTTCACGGGACTCAAATTGCGGCATGCTGCGATTTGCCGCGATTCTCTGTGGTGAGCCTATCTGTCAGATAGGATCACAGCAGAAAACTGTCAGTTCTCTCCCCTGCTCCCCAGCGGCAGAATATCGCTATCCATATTCCGCCTCGCCTTACTCTAAGGATTCCTAAGAATGGAAGAAATTGTAACAAATTGCCAACTATGAGAAATACTAGGTTTGTACCTGCTTCTTTAAACAATGTTTCCAGTCACTGACAACAATCAGAGATCTTGAAAATGGTGAGGAAAGTAGAGATCAGAAAGTTTCAGAGCTTTTTAAAGGGGTATTCCAGTAAAATTATTGGATAGTTATTCCTTATCTGCAAGATGGGGTTCCATGTCCCCTGAGATACAGGCAAAATAAATGGAGTGGCAGTGCGGATGCTTGGCCACTGCTTTCCTCATTTCAGTGAGATTGCTGTACATTGCCAAGCGCTTCAACTCGGCTGTATTCAACACTCTCATTGAAATGACAGAAGCGGTAACCGAACATGCTGCTCCATTTATTCTGCCAGTGTTTCGGGGGAAAACAGGACCCCTGTCCTGACGATTGGTGTTGGTCCAAGCAGTCGGACCCCCTACTGGTCAGCTAGATATCCTCTATCCTGCAGATAGGGATTAACTACCATATATACTCAAGTATTAGCCAACCCGAGTATAAGCCGAGTCAATAAGTTTTACCACAAAAAATTGGTAAAACTTATTGACTTGAGTATAAACCGAGGTATAATAGATAGCTAGATATACCAGGTAAAGGAAAAAAACGAACAATACTCACCTCTCAGCGTTTGTGGCAAGCTGCTTCAGTCTTCTCCCCGCTGTCATGGTTTTGAAATCCCTGCCTTCAGTGCTTTGCGAGGAAGCGTTGTGATTGGATCGAGTGCCGGCCAATCACAGTGATGTCATTCTGCATGGCGGCGATTGGTTTATCGAGCGCCGGCCAATCATAGCGCTTCCTCACAGAGCACTGACGGCAGGGAGAAGACTGAGGCAGCTTGCCGCACCGCTGGGGAGAGCATCGCGCCAGGTACACAGACATCGGCTGAGAGGTGAGTATTGAAGGTTTTTTTTTTTTGTTTTTTTTTTTTTACCTCACTCGAGTAAAAGCCGAGGGGGGAGGGCTTTTTCAGCACATTTTTTTGTGCTGAAAAACTCTGCTCGTACTGAAGGTAAATGTCAGCAGAATACCATTTTAACCTTGAATGCCCTTCACTATGATTTGATCTTTGAGATCCTCTCACATTAATAGTCCTGTAATAGAGGATACAATTAGACAATGTGACCTTCAGACCGAAAAAGATGCAGCGCACAGCTATGAGCGTCATCTGTCGAATCAGCCGAATTCTTTGTCTCTTTGACGTCCTTGTGATGATTTATTGTGTTTGGAGTTGGGCGATGTTAATTCACACAATGTCTTTGTTTTCAGCTGGAAAAGGTGCTACAGCAGGGCGACATAGGGGAGTGTGCCGAACCCTATATGATCTATAAGGAAGCGGATACAACAAAGGTGAGTGACCTTATACGGTATATGGGATTATATCCTTCCTACTGTTAATTATAAGAATATTACAAGCCACGAGGTGTCCGGTTATCATGTACAAGGTCATTGGCCACTTAGTTGCGTGCTTGCTTTTAATATTCTTAAACGCAGCTGCTGTGGACACTAAGCAAAAAATTTGGCTGACACTAGATTCTCCCTGTTACCCCACCGAGGAGGGCAAACATACTGGTGTTACCAATTTATTGCCGTCCTGACCATCAGAAGGCAAGGAGGCATGACCCTGACCTGCCAGCTATAGTGGCCTCCCTATTGGAGCACTGCTTTTCTACCTTAAGGCAGGCGAGCATTGAGGTGCACAATGCTGGAGTCCTCAAGCCCTATGGTCTGCATCGGATAGGTGAGCATTCCATCGGGGTAAGTATCATTCCCCCTCCCCTCCTTTTCTTTTTATTCCCACCACCACCAATATTACAACCCTCTTCCTCCACCGTACATGTCCCCATTTCCCCGTCGTGGGTTCATCGCTGCGATACCTCTGGGTAGCAGGGGGACTACCCTTTTGGGAGACAGTTCCATTTTCTCCTCCTTGCACCTAGGAGGACTATTATGGCGTTTCCGCTTAGGAGTAAAGGGATGGTGACCGTTTCTCATGCGGTCCTATTCCTTGTGGCCATTGGGGTTTCCTTCTCCTGGGTCCTCCTCCCACTGTTGACGGCACTGCTGACTGGGGATGAAGGTACTGGCTATTTGCGAGCTCAATTCTACCAGCACCGTAGGACCGTGTACTTGCAGCACCCAAGCACACTTTGCCTGCTCAGCCCTTGTCGACTGCCGAACCGGAATGGGTGCGGTATTGGACCTTACTAAAGCGTCCACCGCCATAATAGACAGGCTGGACCGCTCTATTTATCAACCACCACAAAGCGTGTCTGACAATGATGAAATTGCCACAGATGACCTGTCTTGTGGTAAACCCTGGAAACAGGCTAGAGATCCTCCCTCAAGGTAGTCTTCTAGTCTGCAACTACGTCACGGCATTCTTTCTGACTTTTCCCAGAAGAATTAGCAGACATTGCAGCATATAAGCGAGGTGGGAAAATTTCTCTGTAAAGCCTCCTTAGATACAGCCAGACTATTGGCTCGTGCATCAGCCATTTTGGTTTCCACTCGCCAAACTCTGTGGCTCCTGAACCCCAGATATCAAAAAACCCTTGCAGGACCAAAACTAAAGACCCTCTTACAAACCACGTCCTTCCTGGCATTTCCTACCACAATCCTCAAAATTTACCTCTACAAAATCTTCTGCATGAAGGGTGGCCCCCACCCAAGCTGTCCAGAGGTGGGGAGACAATTGTTCCTATTCAGGGAGACCTGGCGCTTTGGCTCATGCTATATACACACACTCTTTCCTCTTGGGGTGTAATAGTCCCTGTTCTTAACTTAAAACAGTACAAGGGCTTCTATTCCAATCTCTTTGTGATCCCCAAAAAGCATGGCACAGTCCAACCCATTCTAGTTGAAGAGGTTAAATCAATACATCAAGGTTTGACACTTCCACATGGAGTCCTTGACATCCATCATTGCGTCCATGGAACTGGGGTAGTTTCTGTCCTCCATCGACATCAAGGATGCGCATCTTCATATTCTCATCTGTCCAGCACATCAACGATTCCTTTGTATTGCCATCCAGTCAGAAAACCCTGCCATTTCCATTCTGGTTGGCCACGACCCCCCCCCCCTACATAAAATCCCATGGTGGGACTCGCGATCTTGGTGGTCATGGCAGTGGCCATGAAAATCCTGACATGGACTGAAGATCACCTTCCAGTGCTGTTGGCAGTCCACATGCCAGGCATGGATAATTAGACAGCTGATTTTTTTTTTTAGCAGGGAAACAGTTGACCTAGGGAAATGGGAGTTACATCCCCAAGTTTCAAACACTTTGCCAAAAATAGGATCACCTGGACATTGGTTTGATGATGTCCGGAATTGACTGCAGTCTCCCGAACTTTGTGTCCAGCTCTCAGGATCCCCAAGCTCCAGCATCTATTCCCTCTGTTTTCACTCATTCTACGACTTCTCAAGATGATCAAGTTGGAAGGCCTTCAGGTGATTCTCATCGCCCCAGACTGGCCACATCCCACATGGTACACTGATCTCGTTAACACTCCATGTCGCCTTTCCCCTCAAGAGGATTTTCTTTTAGAGGGACCCCTCTTCCATCCCAGTTTATCCATGCTTCGTTTAACGGTGTGGCGGTTGAAGTCACGGTTTTGTGGAACCTGTGATTCAGACTATGATGGCCAGATAGCCCTCCTCTTCCAGGCTTTACAAACGTGTCTGGCTAATCTTTTTTCTCTGGTGTGAACAGCACAACTTCCATCCTATGAGTTGTTCGGGGATTGGGCCTCAGTTCCCTGAAGAGTCACATGTCGGCACTGTCCATTCCGTTTCAACGGCCCCTGGCTTCTAAGTTTGCAGCTCGTATCTGTCTACAAGGGGTTGCCCATATCGCTTCTCCATTCCGTTCTCCTGTCCCTTCTTTGGACCTCAATTTGGTACTGGATTTGATGCAGTCTCATCCCTTTGAGGTATTACGCAACATTCAATTTATCCTGGAAAGTGGCCTTTTTGGTGGTGATCACGTTCATCCTACGAGTTTCTGAGCTTGCGGCCTTGCCAGTCTTCATTCTTCCATCAGGATAAGGCGGTCTTGCGTCGTCTTCCATCCTTTCTCCCAAAGGTGGTGTCGGCCTTCCACATTAATGAAGACCATGTCTTACCTTCATTCTGACCCTCGGCTAATCTGAGGGCATGCGCTCTCCACAAGTTGAATTTGGTTTTGAGCCTTGAGAATACACCTCTCCCAGACGTCGTCATTCAGATGCGAAGTACAAAAATCTTGTTTTCTGTACACCCCTTATAGTTGTATGTGAGTAGCCCCTCAAGTGTACCGGCCCTTTTACATGAACCGAAAAATTGTTCAAATTCCCGCGATCAGCGAGAGTCTGAACAATCGTCGTTCAGTGTAGCAGAATATACCGACTGGATGCAGAATGATAATTTTTTCATTGTTCAGTTTATGCCTGCCTAAAAACTGAACAATGAATCAGCCCGTATGAACAGGCAGTCGTTCATCTATGTCTGTTCACTGTGAATGGAGGCGGACGGTCCGGACAATCTCCGTCCCGCTTTGTTTCCTTTCACTGAGCGAAGATCGTTCCTATGTAAAACCACAGGAACGATCATTGCTGGATCAGCTGCCAGGCATCTGCACCCGACAGGTCATCCCATGTAACAAGACCCCCATCTTCTTCCTGAGCCAGTTGTATGCAAAGATGGAGGAACTGCTGCAGATTGTAGATAAGATGAATAAGAAATGTGTAATTTATTTGAAGGAGGCACAAGCCCCGTAAGCTTGTCCTGTACCAACTGATTCCTTCTTGTATGTGACATTACAGAATAAAGAGAAGCTGGAGAAGCTGCGGAGTCAGGGCGAGCTCTTCTGCCAGAGACTGGGGAGGTATCGCATGCCCTTTGCATGGACAGCAATTCATCTAATGAACATCGTGAGCAGCGCCGGGAGCCTGGAGCGAGATTCCACAGAGTTAGAAATAGGACCTGGAGGTATTACACTGGCATTTTTATACTTGTCTGTGGAAAGGTTGTCGGAGGTGGGAATTGTGTAAAGACCATCTATTATTAAGAACACCATGACGTTTTACTGAACTTTAAGTGCTTTATCGCTGGGATTTTAATCCTGCCCACCAGGCCCGGCATGCTTATTTTATTTCCAACCACAGATTCTTAATTCAACTGAAGTTTCCAAACTGATCTCAAGTGGGCTGTAGTAAACCTATAGCTGGCCATAGACCTCATATAGTAGGTGGAGTATGTGTGTTTATGGCCATTATGAAAGGAGTTCAGAGGAATTATAGTGACACCTGCACAAAAATCTTATAGGGACATTTCCTTTGGCATTTAGTAAAAACCATACGCTCTTGTCTTTTTGGAAATTTCTTAAGAAGAATATAATGCGGTCTGCAGAAACTGTAGGGCAAGTTTATTAGCTAAAGCTAATAATGAATTGAGGCTTGCAACAGAGGCCAAAAGCAATAAAAAAAGGATTTTGGGGGTATGTCAAAAGCAAAAGAAAAATCAAAGATGCTATTGGATGTTTTCAGGATGGAAATGGTGAATTGGTTAAGAATGATGTTGAGAAGGCTGAACTTTTAAATTCCTATTTTTTATCTGTTTTCTCTCAGAAAGTAGATGGAACACCAGCTGATCTTCCCTGTGCTATTGGGGGAATAAAAGAATGCAGGCTATCTATAACCTGAGAGATAGTAAGGGAACACATAGCTAACTTGACTTAATAGCTGTCTACAAATATCTGAAGGGCTGTCACACTGCAGAGGGATCAGCCCTATTCTCATTTGCACAAGGAAAGACTAGAAGCAATGGGATGAAACTGAAAGGGAGAAAACACAAATTAGATATTAGAAAAAGCTTTCTAACAATGAGGGAACAGGTTACCACGGGAGGTGGTGAGTTCTCCTTCAATGGAAGTGTTCAAACAAAGATTGGACAGACATCTGTCTGGGATGATTTAGTGAATCCTGCACTGAGCAGGGGGTTGGACCCGATGACCCTGGAGGTCCCTTCCAACTCTACTATTCTATGATTCTATATACAGCTCGTATGCCAAACAATATCTTTTAGTGGTACAAACCTACAAACAAACCCTATGTTGTACCTGATCCTACAGATCTGTATTACTCTTGCTAACTTTCTTCAGTGTATTGTACAGACATCTGTGATCTGAGCAGATTGGTGCATTACACAGCAGGTCATATATTCCTGAGGAGACATCAGAGCTACAATGTCTCCTAGATATTATCTCTGCTGGTGTGAGAGAGAATGGGGGTAATACACAGACATTAAGGGTACAATTGGAAAGGGGGGGGGGGGTAGAGAGGAGCAGACTTATAGGTAGTTCCCACTGAGCTCTGAACCTGCAGTTGTACATGCAGGGAGGTAACACCAACTAAGCTCTGAACATGCAGTTCTACATATTGGAAGGTAATGCCCACTGAGCCCTGAATCTGCAGCTGTATATGAAGAGAATGATTTAAAGCTCTCTGAACTTTGTACCTGCAGTTCTACAATCAGAGAGGTAAACGCCAACAGAGTTGTGAACCTGCAGCTCTACATGCATGGACTTAATACTCAATGAGTTCTAAGCCTGCAGCCCGACATGTAAGGAGGTAACCTCCACTGAGGTCTAAACCTGCATCTAGACATGTAAGGAGCTAGCGTCCACTGAGCTGTGAACCTGCAGCTTGACATGTAAGGAGGTAACGTCCACTGAGCTCTTAGCTTGCATCTAGACATTTAAGGAGGTAACGTCCACTGAGCTCTTAGCTTGCATCTAGACATGTAAGGAGGTAACGTCCACTGAGCTCTTAGCTTGCATCTAGACATGTAAGGAGGTAACGTCCACTGAGCTCTTAGCTTGCATCTAGACATGTAAGGAGGTAACGTCCACTGAGCTGTGAACCTGCAGCTAGACATGTAAGGAGGTAACGTCCACTGAGCTGTGAACCTGCAGCTTGACATGTAAGGAGGTAACGTCCACTAAGCTCTAAGCCTGCAGCTCGACATGTAAGGAGGGAACGTCCACTGAGGTCTGAACCTGCATCTAGACATGTAAGGAGGGAACGTCCACTAAACTCTAAGCCTGCAGCTTGACATGTAAGGAGGTAACCTCCACTGAGCTCTTAGCCTGCAGCTCGACATGTAAGGAGGTAACCTCCACTGAGCTCTTAGCCTGCATCTAGACCTGTAAGGAGGTAACCTCCACTGAGCTCTTAGCCTGCATCTAGACCTGTAAGGAGGTAACCTCCACTGAGCTGTGAACCTGCAGCTTGACCTGTAAGGAGGTAACGTCCCCTAAGCCCTAAGCCTGCATCTAGACCTGTAAGGAGGTAACCTCCACTGAGCTCTTAGCCTGCATCTAGACCTGTAAGGAGGTAACCTCCACTGAGCTCTAAGCCTGCAGCTTGACATGTAAGGAGGTAACATCCACTGAGCTTTAGACCTGCGGCTCGACATGTAAGGAGCTTTAGACCTGCAGCTCTTCATACAGGGAAGTAACGCCTACTGAGCTCTGAATCTGCGGCCCTACATACAGTCCAGCAATGCATGAGCACGGATTCTGCACTATATGGAAGGAAGTAATGCCCACTGAGCTCTGAACCTGCAGCTCTATAATTAGGTGTGCTGCAAAAGGATGGTCTTGGAAATAAAACGGGTATTATGCAAATCGGCCAACAAACTGGTGCACGTTTTCAACCTCTCCATATACACCTCTTCCTCCTATGACCAGGCGCTCATGTCCTTTAACACTCACATAAAACTACTTGGATTCACTGGTCATTGATGATGTAATACAGTTTCACCTAAATCCTGAGGCTTCCTGTATGTCCAGGATTATCAGCAGATATTATAAGCCTAATCTACTTCTGCTCTCTCCAGAACGTAAAGGCTCATGGTCAGAGCGTCGCAATTCCAGCATTGTTGGCAGGAGGTCCTTGGAGCGTACCACCAGTGGAGACGAGTCGTGCAACCTGACCAGCTTCCGACCGGCCACACTTACGGTCACCAACTTCTTTAAGCAGGTAAGAAAGCTGCGGTTTTTCTACTGTTGCAGAAGAACATACCAAATTCTGTTCACATTGCGTTTCTACTTTTGGCGCTTACGCCTGGAAAATCTCTCATTTTATGTGCTGAATGTAAAACTGGGGTGAGAAACGCTATATTTTCTCCTTAGGGAGAGCAACTATACTATAAACTGAGTGAAGAGACTCAAATAGCCATGCACGCTCCTCTGGGTAATATGCAAATAAGGGAGATGGAATAAATCCTCCACAGTGCTACCTATTGAAAGGCAGCATTCCTTCAAGCCAAAGTCAGACTTTTTATACAAGCCTCGTTATAATAACTGGGAATTAAAAGCAAAGCCAGACTCCATGTACAGACAGCTGTTTCAGGGTTTTTGCCCTTCATCAGTGTACAGTAGGAGTCTGGCTTTGCTAGTGAGAGGCCTGGGACAGGGGTCAGAAACGATATCTTTTCTCCTTAGGGAGAGCAACTATACTATAAACGAAGTGAGGAGACTCAAATGGCCACGCACACTCCTCTGGGTAATATGCAAATAAGGGAGATGGAATGCCTTTCAATAGGTGGCACTGTGGAGGATTTATTCCATTTCCCTTATTTGAATGTAAAACTGATGTATGTAGCTGTATTACTATACAGGTGAATATGATGTCCATAGGCCCCAAGAGCCGCAATGCAGCACTGGACCATGTGAACAGATCACAAAGGCTCACTGTGGTCCATGACAGCAGACTGAGAAAAAGTAGGTAATTTCCATGATGCTGCTTCCTCCTTATTACCAATGGTTACCTACTCAGTCTGCTGTGTGAGACCACATGGAAAGGTGAGTTTTTTTGATCTGTTCACATGGTGCAGTGGTACATGGCGGCATTTGTTGTGTGGGGTTGTGCGGTCCAGAGCCAAGGGAGCCTAATCTGACAGCAAGGGGGGTGCTGCTGGGCTGCTGAATCACTCCCCCTATAGGTGTGATGTTGCATTGGCGACAGTTGTTATGTTGTCTGCTAAAAAGAGACCGCTGTAAAGTCGTACGTGGACTTACACAATTTTGATTAAATGACCACTTTATTAGAGACTCCAGCCCTTTCACGATTGGCACTTATCTTATGCAAATTAGACCGGGGACCCCGGAGTGCAGCATACAATCACGTGACAAGTTTTCCGTGGATCAGTTTGAGTGAATCCATATTAGATGGGAACATCCAGCTTCCAACAAGGTCATCGGTGCTAGACCAGCCGGGACCTAGATTTCACTGCCAACCTTTTAGGGAGGTGTGGAGAGTATACTGAGAATAGAGTGAGTGAGGAACAACATTAAAGGGGGTCCTGTGGGTGGAAACAGCTCATCACCAGGAATCGTTCTGATGAAAGGCGCTGTGCAGTCAAGTAAATTTCAGCTGAGTTTAATGCTGGGGCTCCATTTAACGTGTCTGAATGCATAAGTCGCCGTTCCTTAGTACATATGGGATATAATAGCAGACAAACCAGTTCCAGTGCGAAGAGAAACAGAAAGGCCAGACTATAGAGGTAAAAGAGCGCAAAAATTGTATGCCGAAGTAGTGGATAAACATCGCCTGGGCAGATGGATCCAGATTTCTGTTGCACTGTGCTGATGGGAAGTCAGAATTTGGCGCAAGCAGCATGAACCTATGACCCCTTCCTGTCAGCTGGTTAGAACATGTCAGCACCTCCATCTAACCTGCAGCAACTACATGAAGCTTCCTGTCCGCAGGGGCCGATATTTCTGCAGATTGAGTTAGTCACCCAGTCCACAACGAGTTTTCGCAATTCCGAAGACCAAAGGAGTCCAGTGTGCTACTAGAAGGGAATCTAATAAAGTGTCCATTCAGGGTATAATATGTGGATTTCTGGTCTTATTGTTCTACAGTTTGGCATATTTATTTTAACTTCTCTTTACATACAGTAAGTTAGAAGGATTTCATGTTTCATCTGTAATATTCTCGGTTCCCTAGGAAGGCGATCGGTTAAGTGATGAAGATCTGTATAAGTTCCTGGCGGACATGAGGAGACCATCTTCTGTTTTAAGAAGACTTCGCCCTATTACCGGTAAGGACTCTGGAATTCCTTACGCCTTTATTCACATGTGAGACGGTGATGATCTGGGATCCTGCAGTAATGTGCTCCTTGGTCACTGGCTTCCTGCGTGATCAGTCAGGGACAAAGAGCGGCCGAGCTCCGTGCAGCCGTTCACGTGAACTGTGATTATATCAGAGAGTAGGACTGGCACCAGACGTTCAGCTCGCATTCACCTTGTATGTCGTGTACTACGGCACGTGGACAGCGCACTCCTATCTGGTTTTGTTCTTTGTGCTGCTGATAGCTGCAGTGGGAGTTACGTCACATCGGTCACTCACTGTATGGCTGCCTCCTTAAAGGGGAAATGTTCAGTTTTATAGAAATAAAGTTTAATTGTTCCATATTGTTCTGCAACTCTGTAATCTTATATTAGAGCCTCGTGTGGCGCAGCGTGTTAAGGCAGCAGAAATGCAGTGCTAAGCTCTCGCTCACGACCTGAAGGTTGCAAGTTCAATCTCCGCATGGCTCACAAATTTGAAAGGCCAATCTTCAATAACCCATGCAGCTCACGGGTATATCACCTGGTAATTATATAATATCCATCTCGGTCATCTCCAAGAGGAACACAAGCACAGCTTCTTACACAGAAGCACCCTATATAGCTGCATTTGAGAAAGGATTCGCTTTTGTTTAAGGTGGGGTCAGAGTACTTGCATTCTGTAAAGGTCGTTTGTAGGACTTATGAAATATCCTGACAGCCATGACTCCACCAAAAAAAATTAAATGCGACCAGATTAAATAAAAAGGATTCTTGGTTCCTGTATTAACCTCATAACAACCACTCACCGTAGAAATATGGTGGTTGGTGTATAGAGGAGGCTCACGGGCCAAGCCCGCTCACAACCCTGTGGATGCTGGCTGTTTGACAGCTGACACCTGCCTGCAATGGCAAGGATCACAGTTAGCTCTGATCATGGCTGTTAATTGTTCAGATACCGCTGTTAAAGTTAGTAGCGATCTAAGCAGCCAGCTGGAAGGGAGGAACTCTCCAGCACCCCATTGACCCCACCTCTTCCCCAACACATTTGCAGGGTGCTGATGGGTTCACAGGGCAGCCCGCAGCTCAGTGAAGGCTCCCAGGGCTTCCATAGATTGCAGTCTGTTAATCTCTGCTTGGGTTTAACCCCTTAGTGATGACGCTATCGTAAAACTACGTCCTGCTGTTGCAGGACGTGTATGGAGGTAGCGCCGCTATCTCCCTCCATACAGCGCGGGCGTCAGCTGTTTATTACAGCTGACACCCGCGGGCAATAGCCGCGCTATTAACCCTTTAAATGCCGCTGTCAATTCTGACAGCGGGATTTAAATCCCCCCGAACGCTGTGAGATCGGGGGAGCCGTGCAGGTGTCATGGCAGCCGGGGGCCTAATGAATGGCCCCAGGGCTGCCTTAGCAGACTGCCTATCAACCCATCCACACAGCGTGGCTTGATAGACTGCCTGTAAAAAAGCAGTATGACGTAGTGCTATAGCATTACGTCATACTGCAGGAGCGATCAAAGCATCGCATGTTAAAGTCCCCCAGGGGGACTTCAAAGTAAAGTAAGAAAAAAGATCAATAAAGTTTTTTAAATTGTAAAAAAAAAAAAGTTATAAAAGTTTAAATCACCCCCTTTTGCCATATCAATTATTAAAAAATCTAAATCATAAAATAAAAATATGTATTTGGTATCGCCGCGTCCGTAAAAGTCCGATCTATCAAAGTAGCGCATTATTTTTCCTGCACGGTGAACGTCGCCCGAAAAAAAAAAATAAAGAACGCCAGAAATACACTTTTTTAGTTACCCTATCTTCCAGAAAAAATGCAATAAAAAACGATCAAAAAGTCGTATGTATTCCAAATTGATACTATCGAAAACTACTGGACATCCCGCAAAAAATGAGCCCTTGCACAACTACGTCGACAGAAAAAAAAAAAAGTTATCGCGCGCACAAAATGACCGCAGAAAATAATTGAAAAAAATTAAATATCTTAAAAAAAAAATACAAGTACTACAGCAAAAAAAATAAAAAGCTATATAAGTTTAGTATGGTAGTAATCGTACTGACCCATAGAATAAAAATATCAGGTCGTTTTTGTTGCAGTTTGTGCGCCGTAGAAACAGGACGCACCGAAAGATGGTGGAATGTCGTTTTTTTTTCCATTTCTCTCCGCTAAGAATTTTTAAAACGTTTTTCAGTAAATTATATCATACAATAAATAGTGCCATTGAAAAATACAACTCGTCCCGCAAAAAACAAGCCCTCATACAGCGACGTCGATGGATAAATAAAGGAGCTACGATTTTTTAAAAGGGAGTAGGAAAAAACAAAAATGGAAAAAAGCAAAAAAGCTCCGTCACTAAGGGGTTAATAGACTATATCGTTAAAAATACAATATACTGTATTACAAAAGCATTGCAGTATATTGTAGAGGTAATTGAACTATCGTGGTCAGGTCCTCTAAGGGGGATGAAAAAAAAGTAAAACAACGTGAAATAAAGTTTTTTGCAAAAAGTAAATACAATATAACTGCTATTTCTGCATCCGTAAAAGTCCAGGCTATTAAAATATATTCTACATGGTGAATTTAAAAAAAAAAAACATGATGCAAGAATTGCGGTTTTTTTTTTTTTGGCCACCTCATCTCTCAAAACAACGACCCTCATACGACCATGTTGGCAGAAACATAAAAAAGTTATAGTTCTTCAAAAGTGTTGATAAAAAAGGAAGCAGAGATCCGTTAGAGTACGTTACTCTTGCCATATGACAAGACAAATGGAATATCTGCTGGCATTAGAATCTAGGAGTTGTCAGCAGGTACAGGATTAGTTGGTGTGGATGTTATCTGCCACTCGTATGATGACATCGACTCCTTATTTTATAGCTCAGCTGAAGATTGACATTTCACCGGCCCCAGAAAACCCCAACTATTGTCTGACTCCAGAACTGTTACAAGTGAAGCCTTATCCAGACAGCAGAGTGCGGCCGACCAGGGATATCCTGGAATTCCCAGCAAGAGATGTCTATGTCCCGAACACGACGTACAGGTAATGTGTCCCATATTATACACCTTCTGACGAGGAAATCTGTAGAAAATGAACCTTCAACGATTTAGAACAGGAAAACAAACTGAAAAACAATAATAGTAATCTGATAAAGTAACAACAAACTTCACACCTGGAATATAGAAACACAGATAAGCTGATATGTGAAGTGTTTGTCCACTGTATCCAATAATACCCAGCAGAATAGTGAGTGCAGCTCTGGAGTATAATACAGGATGTAACTCAGGATCAGTACAGGATAAGTAATGTATGTACACAGTGACTCCACCAGCAGAATAGTGAGTGCAGCTCTGGAGTATAATACAGGATGTAACTCAGGAGCAGCTTAGGATAAGTCATGTATGTACACAGTGACTCCACCAGCAGAATAGTGAGTGCAGCTCTGCAGTATAATACAGGATGTAACTCAGGATCAGTACAGGATAAGTAATGTATGTACGCAGTATGCTGATTACGGTAGTTCTATATTAAACTAATGCTCAAAGAGGAACAAACAAAACAAAAAGTTAAATCCCTGATATCAAGTGATTAGTTTAAATCTAAAAATCCACATAAAGACCAACTTTGCAGTTATAATTATTCTTGCACTAAAAGACCAACTTTGCAGTTATAATTCTTTTTACGCAAAGTCTATAATCCTCCTTGGTCATAATATGCAAGGAACGGCTCCACAGATTCCCCTTTAATGATAAGCGCGCTCTCATATTTGTCCATGTATAACAATCAGCAGATTTTTATGATTTCATCAGTGACTATATCGCTCTCCTAACATCCGCTGTGCCTCCCCTGCTGTTGCAGTCATCGCTGCAGTCAGGTCTGCTGTGAACAACCTCTAATTTCGGGGGCCGCCGTAGACACATGCAGTCGGCCCATGAGACGAGTTGACATTTTCTTTGAAGGTTAAAAGAAATAGGAGAGTGTAATCAATATGACAAGATAATTACTGTCGCCTCTAATGGAGTTGTCCCTGGGGGGCGCCAACCTGGCTGATGATCACTGGGAGACGTGAATTATGGGGGGAAACATATTTACTCGTTCCATTATGTGCTCACAGGCTGCAATTCCTTCTGGTAACAAAGACTTTTAAAGGAGTTTCTTTTCATTATAAGTAACAAGCTTATTATCCTGAGCGAACGCTAAGCAAAGATCACCGGCTTACTTTCAATAAAACTGCAAAAACAGTTGCTAGATATTCTTAACTAAAGCAAATGCTTCATAAGTGGTGGAAAGAGGTAGATGTGGGCATAGTTGCCCGCTGCCAGGGGCAGTGCCAGGTTAATCTCTGTTCAGATTTCCACCAGACTGTTCTGTCTATGGGTTCCATGATGCAAGAGTGACTGTGTTCTGTCAGGTGCCGCCAGGTTCCATCATTCGCCAGATTCGGCCACCATTTTTATTTTTGTACTTCTTTCCATAACCGAATGAAGAATGGAAATGTGAAGTTTCAAAGGATTCGTCCCATGTGGATTTTGGGATTTTTAGCCAAAGAAATTCCTCCAGTCTCTTGCTGCTGCCTTAAAGGGGTTTTCCTTATTTATGCAACTAAATCTTAAAAGGATAATCCAGAACTTTTGGCATTGATAACCTGTCATCAGGATAGGTAATCAGTAGGTGATTGGCCAGGGTCCGCCACTCTGGATCCCCGCTGATCATTCAGCCCACTGTCATTGCAGTGGACAGGGCATCATTATCGGTGTTAGGGCTGGAAGTGTCATAGACGGCTTCACTCCCATTGAAGTCAATGGCAGCGATGTCTCCTCTAACACTTCCGGCTACTCATTATGCTCAAAGCCGGAGCAGTGGACCTCCGCAGATCAACTTGGGATAGGTCATCAACACTAAAACCCCCAGAATATCACTTCAATAATTGTTCTGCCTCCTAACATTTGCAGCCCGGTTCATAGAACATTGTCATCCCCATGCAGTTCGCCCAGGAACACCCATTCTTGTGCCTATTTGCTTAAGGGCTCTTTTACATAGGCAGATTACTGTTCAGTGTAAATGCATGCAGCGACTGAATGACGAACGATAATTCATTCACTCATCGTTCAGTTTATGCAGGCATAAAGACTGAATAATGATCAGTCCGTATAAACAGGCAGTCGCAGTATTTCGTATTTGAACGACTTGCGAACGCATTTGCATGGAGATCGCCCTATAAATCATATCTTTGCAAACAGATGAACAAAATGCTCAGTGTAAAAGCAAAGGAGCAGCTGCCGTTCCTACACTCCAGCAACTTTACTGAGCAACTACCTGAAAAATAGTTTATCCTTGTAAAAGTACCACAATACACTTTTATCACCTTTGTATAAGTTAGGTGATGAACATCTGATTGGTGGGTTCTTACTGCTGAGACCCCCACTGATCCCAAGAATAGGGTCTTGTGTCCCCATCTGCATTGAGGAGAAGATTCAGCGGTCATGCATGCACAATGCTGCTCCATTTATCCTCAATGGGACTGCTGGAGACAGCTGAGCACTTGTACTCTATTTCTATGAAATGAATGGTGCCGTTCTGCACATGTTTGGCAATCATTCCATTCAGTCTAATGTCTTTATGGGTGGGCGCAATGATAAGAGTGGGGCACATGACCTTGTTCTTGAGATCATGGGTCTTGATGGTGAGATCTCCACAGATCAGACTTTTATGACCTATCCTACAGAGAGGTGATAAGTCTGTCATGTTAAAACCCCTTTAAAGTGACTCTCTGGCTTGGAGAAACAAATATGGCCACACCAGCCGCTCTAGCTACTTCATGCACACTGTATATAGCATGCATTGATAGTCTAAGACACTATATGCTGCTCTGACTAACCAGCTCTGCTCATGGGGGCAGCACTGGTTGATCAAAGCAGGTGTAGCGTCTTAGACTAATGCACAGTATGCATCAGGCGGTCAGAGAAGCTTGTGTGGCCATCTTTGTTTCTCCAGGCCTGTAGGGTCGCTTTAAGGGTACTTTTTCATGGGATGACTGCTTGGCGCTTAAGTGTCTCACAGCCATCCCAGTTATTATTGCTTCTGTGCTTTCACACAAAAGCGATGATCGATCACTGATTGGAGGTGGAGCGGACCAGAGATCTCTTCCTTCCACCCAGCTCCATTCAGAGTAAACAGGCAGACGTTCATAGATGGACTGCCTGTTTTAACTGGCCTCGCCGCTTGGTGTGCTAAAAAAAACTGAGCAACTCTGACATGTGAGCGATTCTCACTCACTTGCCCTTTCGGACCGCGTGTTCACACAGGGCGACAGTCACCCAGAATCGCTCTTTTGAGTGGTCACTCGGCAATTGTCGGCTTGTGTAAAAGTGCCCCAAGACATCTACAGCACATCTCTCTGCTGTCCTAAGCGTCTGTTACAATGTATCTCCGTTAAGAAATTGTATCAATCTGTACTCTGTAGGACAGCAAGCAGAGATCTTGTAAAAGATGAGGAACTCAACAGATACAGAAAGTTACAAGACTTGTTGTTATTCGGTATTACTCCTGTATGGTCATTACGGGCCTCGGGTATTTCATGTCCATAATTCATTCTGTAGCTGGGAATGTTAACCCCCCGTGTTCTGTCGTTGGTTCCAGGGGTCCCGCGTGTTCCTCTTAGAAGTCAATAAAGACAGAAAATGATACTTTTCCCCTTACATATTTGTGTATGCGTTCAGTCCGCACTTGTATTGGGTTTAGTTGCAGAACATTTCCTGTCCTTTTTGCTCCTCTTTATTTTTAGTCTCTTCGGAACGTGTTTGTTTTCTTCTCTCAGCCGCGCTCACGGTGATCGTCTTACAAGGTTAGATGACGCACCCAACAACCCACTCCTCTTTACCTTTCACCTAGAAAAGATTCCTTAATGTATTAACAGTAAGCAGTCCTCACCTGCCCCTCCGATGGTCGCTGCGTACCGGAGCTGGAACAAAGCGGTTGGCTTTGGCTTAACACAAAGTTGTCAATGGGTAACGTGATGGAGTCCGGCTTCTCGTGTTCCTGCGATCCATCATAAAAAAACAACCTTCATAGCCCATGTAGTGTTGCAAGGTCAGAGCAGAGGTGCGTTCATTCATTCATTGTATCAAGTATCCATCTGGATTCAGACAGATCTGAGAACTGGAGAGGGATATGAGATGGATATAAGGGCCGGCACGCACTGGCACTTTTATGTACTTTTCACATACGTGAGAAACGTACATGGGGAAAAAAAGTCTAAAAATGCATGCCTTTCAAGCATAGATGTACGTTTTTAAAAATCGTAAGCGTGGTATAGGCTTACATCCATTTAGATCCCTTTTTTTTCTTTTACAAGAAAAACATACATTTTTCACTATAAGCTTTTTTTCTACTCAAGATTTATAGTTCAACACTTTTTTTCCCCCCCATTATCACAAAAAACATGGAAATGTGCAGCCAATACGTTTCTATATGCTTTTCATTGACTAGACTGTTTAAAAATAAAGTAAGTATAGGGATTTATGTTTGTTTGTGGGACAGAAAACCTTGGTAGGATAAATTTTTCAATCCCGCAAACATTTTAAAAAAATAACCGCACGGAAACGTATGCTAGGCTGAATGTAGTCAATTGTATGCAGTTTGACTACGTTTCACCCATTATGGCCTATGAATCCGTGAGTCATTACGTTTCATGGATGGACATATGCAAATGTGGACAGCCCCTTAGAAGAAAATACTAGTGAGGTAGACGTTGGTGATGTAGAATAATAGGTGTGAGAGGGATAGATGTGCGCTATTAAAGAGAGATCTTTAGGGTATATTCAGATGGCAGATTCCAATGCAGATTTCTCCATGTGGACTACGCCTCTAAAATCTACAGCTGAGCTGCTTGTCTGTACTGGGGTTATGTAGGGGGTCTCAAAAGTGTGGAAATGCGAATAAAGAATGAAAACTGTTTGCTTGGCAACTCTAACTTTTCCAATGGGAAGGTCGGTGTGTGATATATCAGAATTTCACCAAAAACTGTGTGCTCTGTTTTACCAGAACTTTATTTTTTCTTCATTACAGGCAATGTGAATGTTGGCAGAAAGCAATGAGATCCTCCTTACGGTGAACGAAGCACACGTGTCATCACAGCAGATTTAAATCAACGCCTCCCAACCAGACCTCCCAATATCCACAGTAGGTCAGACTTCTGAGAAAAAATTCTGTCGCTGATCAACCAAAATCTGGACAACCAAAAACCGTAACTGATGAAGCCTCAACAACCGCTCTTCTGGCCTCATTCATCAGTAGTGATTTTTAGTCTTCCAGATTTTGGTTTATCGGTGACAGAACCTGTTTCTCGGAGTTTGGAAAGACAATTGGCCCTGTGGGTAATGGGAGGTCAGGTTGGGTGATGTGGATCGAAATCTGTGGCAATGACACTTGTGCTTCGCTCACCTGACATAATGATGATCTCAACGCGTTTTGCTTGAGGTAGCATCATCCTTCACATCGCCTGTAATGAAGAGTTAACATGAGAACAAATATGTTAAAATGACACACACCGCTGTTTTTCTGGTGAAATTCTCTGCAAGTTTGATATATCACACACCGACCTTCTCATTGCAAAAATTAGAGTTGAATCCACAATGGCTGCATTCAAAATGGCCGTCATGTTGGTGACATGGCCTAGTAGGCTTTCCCCTTTTCAAAATTTCGTTACGGTCTGCCAAACCGTTTTAATTCTACATAGTTGTTTCCACACTTTTAAGACATCCCGTATTTGGCTGTGGATTTAGCCCTTCTCATTTTGGTAAATCTGCGTGCAGAAATCCAGATGTGGATTTTGATATATATATATATATATATATATATATATATAATTAATTACAGAAAAGATTCCATTTAAAAGTTGAGGAATTCGAATTTAATGCAAAACCTGCCACATCAAATTCTGCTGCAAAAGTCCTCTGTGAGAACATGCTTAAGAGAATAAGTGATGTGAATGACATATGTAGCTAAGCAGTGGAAGTGAAGAGATCTATTAGAGAGAGTGATGTAGTGGAAGGAGAGTGGAAAGGGGAGCGCAAGGCTGAGAGATTTGGGGTGAAGGGAGACTACAACAGGGTGGGTGGTTACTGGAGGTGTATCCCAGCCTAAAATATTTGTAATCCGTTATTTCCTTCAGTCTACTAGATGCTTAAAGGGGTTGTCCCGCGAAAGAAAGTGGGGTTCAGCACTTCTGTATGGCCATATTAATGCACTTTGTAATATACATCGTGCATTAATTATGAGCCATACAGAGGTTATTCACTTACCTGCTCCGTTGCTAGCGTCCTCGTCTCCATGGTGCCGTCTAATTTCAGCGTCTAATCGCCCGATTAGACGCGCTTGCGCAGTCCGGTTTTCTCCCTGGTGAATGGGGCCGCTCGTGCCGGAGAGCTGGTCCTCGTAGCTCCGCCCCGTCACGTGTGCCGATTCCAGCCAATCAGGAGGCTGGAATCGGCAATGGACCGCACAGAGCCCACGGTGCACCATGGGAGAAGACCCGCGGTGCATTGTGGGTGAAGATCCCGGTGGCCATCTTGGTAAGGTAAGTAAGAAGTCGCCGCAGCGCGGGGATTCGGGTAAGTACTAAACCTTTTTTTTAACCCATCCCTTGGGTTTGTCTCGCGCCAAACGGGGGGCCTATTGAATAAAAAAAACAAAACCGTTTCGGCGCGGGACAACCCCTTTAAGGAGGTGTTGGCGCACATGCTGGACCACTACTCCATTCTAGCTACTTCTTGGCTTTTAGACGAGCCGATTCTCGAAGAGTGACGTCACCGCTGACTCCTTCGCTCTCATGCAGCCTGTTTAGACAAGCAGATACATCACTGGCTTGTTCAATTGAGAATCACTCAGTCCCTGTATAAGCGAATTAGAGGAACTGAACAAGCGCTGTTTGAATCGAATCGTAAGCGAATGAGGCAACAATTGTTTTTATGCCTGCATAAAATGAACGACAAATGAAAACCAAATAATTGTGGTTTGTAGTTCAGTCGTTGGCTCACGTTTACACCGAACGATCATCATTTACTTTCACTCGTGTGAACGATAATCGTTCCGTCTAAAAGGACCCTTACCTGCTGCTTAGGAGCGGGCGGTGCGCGGGACCCAGTGGTCGGAGTCCCACTAACCCAACATTTACAGCTTCACTCATGGATAGAATACGTGTTTAAGGCTGGAAAATTCCATCTAAAAAAAAAAATCCCCCGGTAGCAGCATTATTACATCACATCTTCTTGGTACGGATATACACAAGTCACTGGGAGGAAGTTCAGACAATGGGAACCTTTTATTGCCTTTATCTTTATTATCACAAAACATATTAAAAAAATCCAAGCAGTGTACTTCCACGTCTATAAATGTCCGTCCAATAATAATGTTACAATTACATACCATAAAAAACCTATGAAGAAGCCAAACGAAGAGGCGTCTATCCAGTGTCTACAACTACAGAAGCGGCTATTATTACAACAAGCTTACAGTACAGAAGTCAATATGACTTAGGGATATTTCAGCCCACAACTGCTTGAAGATGCAGTCCGACTACCGACGCAAAAGAGAGATAAATACAATAGAAATATAGGGCTCTTTCACAGTCTTTAAATATGTAGAAACACTAAACGTAAGCCGCCCGCCCTCCCCTAATATGACCTAAACCGCCCGCCCTCCCCTAATATGACCTAAACCGCCCGCCCTCCCCTAATATGACCTAAACCGCCCGCCCTCCCCTAATATGACCTAAACCGCCCGCCCTCCCCTAATATGACCTAAACCGCCCGCCCTCCCCTAATATGACCTAAACCGCCTGCCCTCCCCTAACATGACCTAAACCGCCCGCCCTCCCCTAATATGACCTAAACCGCCCGCCCTCCCCTAATATGACCTAAACCGCATTCACATTATACATTTACACGTTGTTTTTAAGTGTTGATTTTGCAAAATAATATCCAAAATGCAATCTACTACCCCATCACTAGCGAGCCAGAAATCTGGAAGCAACCAAATGTGTTGGCCACATCATTACCAGTATGTATTAGACTAGTGAGTCAACCTATTACTTTTGCTCTCTTACTGCCATCTTTGAATATGGCCTTCAGATTGAAAGGGGGTCCGATTCCTGACTTATGACTCGCCCTGCTTAAAATAAACATTGTATCGCTTTTTTTTAACTTTTGCTACATTTTCATATAAATACATGAATTTATTTCCTATAGCTACTACTATGGTTAGTTCATTCTAACATTTAGTTATTTGCATTGTGCGTCTGTTTATGCGATATACAATATACTCGCTTTTGTAAGATTTGATCCTCTCAGAAGTGGTTTTGGTTTTCTACTTTCACTAGATCAATGTGGTAAGAAGATGATAGGTTAATCTTGAAGGACCATATAAATGTTGAGCACTTTTTTCCCTACTATAGTCATTATTATCAACGTTGTACTCTGGGTCCTAATGATATATTCTTGGTTATTATGAACCCTTCGGTCCACCAGCTGTCTCATACTGCTGGGTCTACATCTTCATGGATCAGTCCCGTTGGATGTTGGTATGGGTTAGAACCACTTGGAATCAAATGACCTCAACAGTTCGTGAGGGTTGACTGTCACTTGGCTTCGAAAAGTCCTTTCTGATGTGTCTTTATGGTTTCCTTCTCAGTTGCACCATGTTGCAAGGTGTCCTTCAAGAAGCAACCATTCGCGCTACTCAAAATTCTCCAGCTCTGTGCGGTAGAGCATTATCTTGGTAGACCTGAGAGAGTACATTCTGCCCTTCTCCGGTTTCCAGGACAAGCCCTGTCCTCGTCGTCTCTCTCCTCTTGCCCTCGACCTGGGTTTACTGTATTTTCCGTTCAGATTGGTTCCTCCGCAGGATGATTTCCACCATCCCCCTGCAATAAAAACAACATTATTATTAGCTTTTTCCGTACGTAAAACCTTCAGCTCATAGACCAAGACTCTTCCACCAGGCCATGTTCAATGAGTTAATGCTAACCTTCAGCTTTCACATGTAATTTAGCATTTTTCTCCACCAATAGTGATATCTAATCTGTTTAGAAAGATGAGGATCAGGATAGTCTTCTGGCATGTTTTATGTATTTTTTTTTTTTCATGGAGGACATCTTTTGACAACTTTTTGAACTTTTGGAGTTGGTGAAGGCTCTTGAGAATGCCATAAACACCAAAGAAAAAATAAACTTCCAAGTGCATCTCTGATCCGATCAATCCAAACCTTATGACTAAAGTTAAGCTTTTTTTAAAAAAAAATCTTTTTCTGCACATACTAGGAAAAGACAAGTATTCTTGAAAGTATAGAAGGAAATTGAATGATGAAGTACAAGGATGTTAAGATAGATTAGGACTTACTAGAGATGCATTATCCATGTAGTTATCGAAATTGCAATAGATTTGACAGTACTTTAACGGGATCGTCTGGTTTTAAACTATTGATGGCTTCTCCTCTGGATTGGTCATCGATGCTAGAGTCACAGGAGTTCGTCTCCAAGGCCCCTGACAATCAGGTCTTAGCCAGGTTGGTGTGCTCGTGCTCTGAGCTTATTTCTGTAATAAGCAGACATAGCCAGGTTTGGTATTACAGGCCATTCATTTCAATGGGAACTTGGCCTGCAATACCGAGCCTGGCCAGTGCAGTGAGAACTGAGCTGTTTGCTTCCTGCAGAAATCAGTTCAGTGCACTTGCCTGGCTAATAGCTGATTTGTGGGAGCACAGGAGATGGACCCCTGCTGATCTACAATCGATGACCTATTCCAGAGGATGGGCCATCAGTACATTACAATTGGACAACCTTTTTGAATGCAGATATGATGGAACTGTAGAGTTTGCCCCCATCTTCCTGTCTGCTATGGCATCTTTTCCCAGTTGGCACACCAGCTGTCACATCAGACAACCACCGCCATGCATTGTACAGGGACAGAAGGGCTTTGTGGAGTATTACCGAGGCCATTTCAGTATTCTGGTCTGCTATTAGACTTGGTACATTACCTGATGAGGTCTCTGCGGGGCAGTTGAGATGTTGGGCGTGGTGGTCGCTGGTAGAGAAGGCCAGCGGGGTGTGTTCTGGTAGAGCGCTCGGGATGTTCCCCAGGACTTCAGACACTTGCAGTCTGAAGCTCGTATCTTCACCGCCGAGAGTGAAGAGATATTCCACAAAGCGCTGGTTGTTCTTCCAGTCCTGCAGCTCGATGTGAAGGATGTAATCCGCTTGCTGGGAGAGAGAGAAGATCTTCTGAAGGCCCAGCCAGAACTCACCTAGAAAACCACAGGAAACTATAAATCCTCAAAGAAAGGAAAAGAGGAAACGATCGCAGACCCCCTGCTGAATCTTAAGGGGGCTTTCTGGCACAGAAAAAGTTATTTTGTAGAATGAAAAGTTACGCGTTTCAATATACTTTCTGTATTAATTCCTTGTGGGTTTCAATATCTCTGCTTGCTGTCACTCAATAAAAACATTTGACCGATCACATGACCGGAGCACGCCTATTTGACCGATCACATGACCGGAGCACGCCTATTTGACCGATCACATGACCGGAGCACGCTAATTTGACCGATCACATGACCGGAGCACGCCTATTTGACCGATCACATGACCGGAGCGCGCCTATTTGACCGATCACATGACCCGAGCGCGCCTGTGTGTCCGTCCCCCGACCCGAGCGCGCATGTGTGTCCGTCCCCCGACCCGAGCGCGCCTGTGTGTCCGTCCCCCGACCCGAGCGCGCCTGTGGGCCCGTCCCCCGACCCGAGCGCGCCTGTGGGCCCGTCCCCCGACCCGAGCGCGCCTGTGTGTCCGTCCCCCGACCCGAGCGCGCCTGTGTGTCCGTCCCCCGACCCGAGCGCGCCTGTGTGTCCGTCCCCCGACCCGAGCGCGCCTGTGGGCCCGTCCCCCGACCCGAGCGCGCCTGTGGGCCCGTCCCCCGACCCGAGCGCGCCTGTGGGCCCGTCCCCCGACCCGAGCGCGCCTGTGGGCCCGTCCCCCGACCCGAGCGCGCCTGTGGGCCCGTCCCCCGACCCGAGCGCGCCTGTGGGCCCGTCCCCCGACCCGAGCGCGCCTGTGGGCCCGTCCCCCGACCCGAGCGCGCCTGTGGGCCCGTCCCCCGACCCGAGCGCGCCTGTGGGCCCGTCCCCCGACCCGAGCGCGCCTGTGGGCCCGTCCCCCGACCCGAGCGCGCCTGTGGGTCCGTCCCCCGACCCGAGCGCGCCTGTGGGTCCGTCCCCCGACCCGAGCGCGCCTGTGGGTCCGTCCCCCGACCCGAGCGCGCCTGTGGGTCCGTCCCCCGACCCGAGCGCGCCTGTGGGTCCGTCCCCTGACCCGAGCGCGCATTATCCTCTGTAGGTAAAAAGTGAAATCTCCTACTACATGACAGTAAGCAGAGATCTTGAAAGCTATGAAAGTGTATTTGAAACAAATTTCAGCATTTTATTATATACAGAATAAGCCATATTTGGTGAAACTAGGATACGTTTTTAATTTGGTTTCGCATTGGGCTTCAATTCTAGAAAAACTAGATTGGAACAAGAAAGGAATACGAGCAGTCTGCTGTAAAGGCGATGCCAGGTGACATCCGCTTAGAGCAGCCATAAAGCTTTCCAAGTGCCAATAACTCTTACTTCTTCCTCTTCAACTTTTCCCACTTTCATGGTTCTGTGTCGGTCTTTACCTATAATTCTTGCATTGTATTCCTGAATCAGCAAGCTCAGGATGAACAGAACTGAAGCTTCCCCATCCTACGTAAAATGACTCCAGTTTCAGAACACAATTCTGTCCTTGGACGAGAGGGGGGTAGATTACCTGCAGTTGTTCTCTGCCGCCCCTCTTGTCCATCAGCTTCGGGTCTCGTTTTAGGCTGTCCAGGATGGCCACAACAATTTTGTTAGTACCTAGTGCACACTGTGCACTGCTCTCTGATTGGCCAGCTCTGATCACATGAGCATCTCTGGCAAATCAGACAGGAGGTCTAGTGCATTAGCAGTCTAGGGTCCTCTAACACGGTGCTTTCACACAAGAGGAGGCGGAGCGGGCGGGAGATCCCACCGGCTGTCCACTCCATTCACATTGAACAGGCAGTTCATAAGTGAAAGACTGCCTGTTTACACGGGCCGATCGTTGTTTGATCTTTATGCCTGCTGAAACTGAAAGGCGATAATCATTCACTTATGGGTCGTTGTTCAGTTTCAGCAGGCGTAAAGATCAGCCGACGATCGGCGCGTGTAAATGGGCAGTTGTCGCGCAAATGATTATCGTGCAAATTTCCACGATCAAGCGAGAATCTGAATGATAATCATCCGTGTAAACGGGCCCTGACATTACTAACGCACTGCGGATTAGGTAGTCTGAAAATTGCATCATCCGTCTTGGACAGCCCAAAACGGGACTTGGAACAGGCGACAGAGGAATGGCAGAGCAGAACGAAAGGTACTAGATCTTCGCCCCCTCTCGTCCCGGGATGGAATTTAGTCCCGAAGCAGGAAGGTCACTTCAACTAACTTCCAAAGTAGTCCAAGTCCACAGTACAAGGGTCTTCTTTTAGTCTTTGACCTGTATTTCTAGCTGCGGTGATAGTTGCCCCTTCATGTGTGTTGTGACCCGCTGCGGCCCTTGGCATGTTGTGCTGTGACTACACTTCAGTTTCATAAGTTAGTTTTGGGTCTGGGAGCGGTGATTTATTAACCAGTGTAAACATAGGCGTTTCAGTTTGACCCGCTGCGGCCCCCACTGATTGGCCCTCTGGGGTCGGTCGATGGGTTTGTGAGTTTGTTTGCCTCATTAGATAAGTATATGATTTTTGCCTCTTCCGATGGAGTGTCTGCTCTGACCTCGTGAAGCAATAAGCCCAGCTGGTCGGGTCATTGGTGTGTAATACAGTATTAGGAAGGTCAGATTGTTGTGTGCTGACCATGGGGTGAGCCTGGCGATTGCCATTTAGTGGGTTTGTGCCAAGGATGTAGATTCATGGTGCCCTAAGTCTGTACTTGCGTTGCCATATTTTCCTGTGAAAGGGCATTTTATATTCTCTTTTCCTTAGTTATCTGTTCCCGGGAAAGCTGGGTGAGAGCAATGTGGTCAACTTTACTGCTGCCTTAACCTGCAGTACCAGGCACTGCCACTGCTCAATGTACAGCGCTATGTCTGGTAATGATGAAGGGGACACAAGGGTCACCGTAGCACAGCAGGCCCCTTCAATCAGCTAACCAGCAGGATGCCAGGAGTCGGCCCCTCACTGATCTGATATTGATGGTCTCTCTTAAAGGGGTTTTATCACTACAACAAAACAAATTCCAACAGCTGGGCCTGGCGTAAAATAAAAAAATAGACCACACTCGACTCTTTTCAGCCTTCTGGGGCACAGCTCCCTTGGCCCAGCTTTTGGTGTGTATGTCTGGTGGAAGTCAGGTGACCATTGCGGCCAATTAGAAGCCACAGTGTCACCATCCCAAACTCTTGGCATCAAGACGCCCAGGATGTAAGTATTGATGCCAGAAATTTGGATGGTGATACTACGGCCTCTAATTGGCCGCAGCGGTCACCTGACTTTTGGCAGATGTACACACCAAGGACCAGCCATGGGAGCCCGCTAGGCTGTGCCTTTGGGGGGCTGAGGAAAGGGGAGTATAGTCTATTTATTTGTTTTATTTTAGGACCGGCCCGACTGTTGGAACATTTTCTTGCTGTAGTGACAAAACACCTTTAAGGGCAAGCAATCAATTTATAGGGATTTATCTCCAGGATAAAGTCATCAATAGTTGATCGCCTGTGGTCCACTGATCAGAACTCCGGCCAATTAACTGATTGGGCGCCCATTGTCAGCGCAACATGACAAATGGGTACGGAGTGAAAACAGTTGGCCCCGACCAATGTAGGGGCCGGCGCTGGTAATTGCAGGTGCAGCTCCCCGTTAAAATGAATGAGAGCTGCACCTGCAATGATGAGGGCCGACCACTACACGGGTCGGAACCAACTGCTTCCACTCCGTTTGTGATGTGTTGCTGGCAGCGAGTTCCCGATCAGCTGATCAACTATTAATGACCTATCCTGAGGGTAGGTAGGTCATCAATAGTATTTGCCTGGAAAAACCCTTTAAGTACCGTGCCTGGAACAGTTTGGTGATCACTAGAGATATGCGAGTATACTCATTAAGGCGATTTACTCGAGAGAGCATCGCCTTTTTCGAGTACCTGCTGGCTCGTCCCTGAAGATTCAGGGGGTCCGCAGGGGGTTGCGGAGGGGATCGGGAGGGGGAGAGAGAGAGATCTCTCTCACTTTCCACCCTGCTCCCCTCCGCCGCCCCCTGCAGCCCCCCCCGAATATTCAGGGACGAGCCAGCAGGTACTCGAAAAAGGCAATGCTTTCTCGAGTAAATCGCCTTAATGAGTATACTCGCTCATCTATAGTGATCACCCTTTTCGGAGCTTTAATGGTTGTCGGCCAGCTTTCCCCATAAACTAATGTGATGAAGAAGGGCCCGGATATAAAGCTTAACCAACTTGTGAGCGGACGACTCCTGTGTCATGGAATTATCTTCAAGACGACTTTATAGGATCTGACTTTACAAGATGAACTCACCGCTGAGGTCGCCGAAGCCTTGGGTGTAATCTTCCCACGTCTGGTTAAAGTCCATAGATCCATCTGTCCTCCTCTGGATCACCGTCCATGCCACGTCTGTGAAGAGATAGGAGGATTCATGACTAATGTTGGCAGCGGAGCTCCTACCAGGGGCAGATATCCCACTTGTGTCTAATCTGCACCACTTGGGTCACCCTGCTGGCACGGCTTGTGTAATGTTTACCCTCAGGCCTCCATGCACACTGGCAGGGATAGCACATGGACCAACTATACACTATGGGACTGATCGCCCATGGGAAAACTCATTGAAGGACCTGTTCTTGTCTGATGAGAATTGTATCATGGATGAGAATGCGTGTGAATGTGCCGGCTGTCCATATATCGGACACCATGCGGACAGTTCTCTGTGTGGTATCTGATGTGACTTGCACCTGAGAGGCTCGTGTGTGCCCGGCCTAGGGGTATATTCACAAGTGTGATGTAGGTCAGTGAAGATATGACTTCTTTACATGCTATTTTTACATGCGTGAAAAAGGCATTGAATCTCATGCAAATAATGTCATGTGATGGAATGAAGCGGGCAGTTCTTAAAGCTGAATCCCACAGAAATTGGACCTGCTGCAGTTTCTCTTCCTGGGACCGCCGCTCCTTGTATCTGTAATGTGGTCCTTCTCGCTCAGTGTTACCTGCTGTAAATTCACAGTAGACGCTGAACTCGGTTCTGTTGTTAGGGTTGATGCTGTAGATGCCGCTCAGCCGCTCGCCTTGGTTGTAAACGTCACTGCAGTCTCGCGGATGATCTGAAACGCGGAACAGGGACATTGCTTAGACTTGGATTATTATATTCGTTAAGAATTGGGAAAAGGTAACTAATTATCAAATCAGCTCAGAATAAGTCAAGAAGTTGCGAAATGGAAAAAGAAGCAACTTTGTAACATAAACCTTGTTTCTGTGTTACAATATCTTCCAGCTGCAGCCTGCAGTGTAAAGTATGGAGGTTTTGATTCACTATGTACATGGTTACATAAGATACCCAGTGCTCCATGTGATATTATACAGATACACCATATTATGTATTGATGTGTTTTTGAAAGAAGTCTCCCACCGGAAAATCGCTGCTGAACTGCTCCCAACTGTGGCGTTGGCGCTCCGGTCATAAGCGGTATCGTGCCGCCTCTTTTCGCTGCCCGGGAGTTATGAGATTTTATAGGTTTTCCACACTGTATGCAAATCGGTTGCAACTTGTCCGATGGGCAGAGTTGCAGCTTGTTCTGGTCCAGCTGTCTGATCCTCGGCCCTCCTTACCCCATTCCCTTGTAGACGTCAATCAAGCGAAGGAGACCAAGCGGTAGACAGCCGGACCACAACAAGCTGCAAGACCGCCCAACGAATAGATTGCAGCTGCTCTCGTATACCAGGATGGCCTCTCTTATGTCTGTGCATTGCTCTTCAAAGGTTATGGACACCTTTTGGAGAGCATTATTTTTTTCATTTAAATGCTTGTATTTTGGGCTGACTATTTTTGCAATAGAGCTTTATGAAAAATTTTGCGCAGTTTGTCTCTTGCACCTTCTACATATCCCTGTATATATGCACTGCAGGCTACCTTTCGGTAGGACATCCAACTTTTCATAGCCAAGATAGAAAACGGCGGCCATCGCTACCTGCCACCCAGCTGGAGCTTATGGGAAGAGCAGAGCGCTTACAGCAGCGTTGTGTCTGTAACTCCCATTAAAGTGAATGGAAGCTACAGAATCTGTATAGCGCAGCATGCTACAGTTTCCGTAACTTGGGGGGTTACGAAAACAGCGCAGTGGGCCGTTCTGCGCGCTTTCTGTATGTCCCAGTCACTTCAATAAGAGCTACAGAAACAACTCTGCGGCCAGAACAGAGCTTCCAGTTTCGGCAATGAAGAGCTGAGGTGGGAATACCCCATTTAAGGGTAATCAGAGCCCCCAAATCCTTCCTGCCACCAATACAACTTCTGCTTACAGGAGCACCTTTACTGGTCATGTGATACTCTTTAGCCAATCCCAGGACAAATTATCTACCCTGCTTATCATTTGACTACAAAGTTGCCCCTAACCTGTAGAGGGCGCTCCTCTCTGCCTGGGACTGCACAACAATTTCTAGTATGAAGGTGGGAAACTCCTGGTGTTATATAAAGAACCTGTATGGGGTCCTAGATTATTTATAACCCACCAAGATATGGAAAAGCTTTACCGTTGGGATCCTGCATCGGGTTAGTTGAGTTGCTTGAACTGATCGGCTGGTCCTCGAGCTTAGAGCTTCCAGCTGAACTCTTCTTACTGCTGCTGACACTGGCATTGCCCATCTGGAAGGGAAGGGTTCAGAGTGAAGATCCACTGATATCGCTCGCTATGGACCACTGGGCAACTTCTTATACGTACTGCGTCCGGTTTGAGAATTGAAAAGTATGACGCCGTCCCTTTCATGGGGGCTTCTACAGAACTAACAAAAACATGGCTGCTTTTTTCCAGAAACAGCGCCACACCTGTCCATAGGTTGCATCTGGTATTGCAGCTCCACACCATTGGAGTGGAAAGGGCTGATCTGCAGTACCATGCACCACCTGTAGACAGGTGTGGCGTTGTTTCCTTAACTCCTTTTACATTCTCAGTTTACAGACCAGAATGCAACATGGCAGCCGCGATTATTGGCATGGGTAAGGGATGGAGACACGAAAATACGTTAATATTGCCTTTCTGATGGTTACCTTTTCTTCCAGATCCTTTAGTTGGCTGTTCTGGTAATCAAGTTGCACATTCTGGTCTGCGACCACCTTCAGCAGACGGCGTATTTTCATGTCTTGCTGCTCCACGTATTGCTGAAAAGCAACATTTTTTGATTTTGTTAATTAAAATACTGCTTTATAGGTATTTTTATTCATTGTAGAGTAAATGCAGAGCTGGAGGCAAATTCTCTCATCCATCTATTGGTTGTCAGTTGCTCCTCAGCGCCTCACTGATGTGATTCCGGACCGTGTGTCAGTTTCTAGTCTGTTGCTAAGGAGCAAGTGATCTATGTGACAATTGAAGCGGTTGCAGTTCCTGACACATGGGAGGCTGTTGAGTTCTATGGGGGAGCAACTAACAGAACTTTACGTGTCAGGTGGCAAAACGAGGCTGAGCCCGGGCTTCATTGTAGAAGGAGAAGTTCTGAAACTTGCAAGATTTATTAAAGGTTTTATGACTGTTTCCTGGCATAAAAAGTCACCAATTATGGTCTGCGCCACGTTTGCACAGTAAATTGCAACTTTTTTATACCTCTCTTGCAACTTCTGTCAGCGGGTTGAGCTTGGCAGGAGGGGTCTCATGCGGGCTAACAGATTTACTGCAATCTGGCATAAATTACAGTGCAGATCTATGCCTGTTCACAGGTCTAGACTTCAATTTTTGGGACATGGATAGCCAAATGCGCGCCAAATGTATTAAGTCGCCTACACTTTTTAACAAATTTGGCACATATTGCTTTCATAGGGGTTTCAGGTCTTCACCATGGTCATGATTTCTGCTTGCAGTCAGTGAGTGGAAGCATCCTACAGACGCCGTACATCTTGTAGCTGAACATTTGTTATACATGTAGCCAGTCTACACGTTTCTCTGTGGATACATTGGACTCCAGATGGATACATTGTACCTGCACTGATAGTTTGTAACAATGTATCAGAATAATGAATGTGTGGTGACAAGGTATTCCGGTCGGCATACGCTGTACCAATGAGCCTTAGGTCCCTTGTTGCCAATCGCAAATATTGCGCAAAGTAAACACGCAAGAAAGATTGCGGAGTGTTCTATCTTGGCGTGTATTATGTGCACATACACACTAAGATATTGCATGGCGATCGCTGGCAAGCAGCAAGTCATTGCGTACTTGCTGTGCAGCCGTCTCATGTGGGTGGGACACAGCGAATTACGCTCACGTGGAGCCGCCCTTTGAGAGTTTTGCGCTGCTTTTCAAAAACTAGTCGCTGGTTGATCAAAACCCGTCCGCTCTAAAGTCCCATTCACTCGTATTTGAGAAACTTGAGAACAAATTTGCACAGAGATCTCCTCTCCTCAATGACCGATATTTCAGCAGGCAACTAATAAGCAAACGAATGACTGCCCTTCATTCACTTCAATAACTTTACCGAGCGACTCTCTGAACAATAGTTGCTTCTTATAAAGGTACCTTAACCCACATGTCATATGAGATACACTAATACTCTAATGGGCTTGTGTGGGCTAATATGGTTGATAACAGAGAGCACTACCTGAGCTTTGGGTTCCACAATCTGCCTGAACATACCTTTCCTTATAGCCTGCGGCAGGGTGCAAAGCTGTATCATGTTGTTGTACCCTTATCAGCTGCATGTAATGATCATCCGGGCACACTGCCTTGGCAACATCAGTCTAGTCTGCAAGCCTGGGCATGATGCTACCCGGATGTGTGCCAGTTAGATTGCTACGCTTGTGGCTGAACTAGACACTAGCAAATGAAGCTGCTCTCTGCTCCAACTCCTAGAAGGGGGTCCCAAACCCCTCCGTATAAAGACCATGTGCCCTAATAAGACATCTGGGGAGGTGTTATAATTATATGCAGCACTGCTTATAGGTATTGTCCAGTAAATCCTTGAGACGTCCTCTTGTGTCAAGTTGCTATAAAGTCCATCCAGACCTTAGTTTTATCTGTATATCGGAAAGACGGGTGAAACCAGTAAACCCCCACACACGCAACTCCCCCGGAAGTCATCATCCAACTTTACCTGTATGCCAAATCTACCGCTTGAAGGGGTTTCCTGAAACTTTAATTTAAAACAATTATAGGATTGAGATGATGTTAAATAAATAAAAAAATGGATCCTCGCCTACATCGCGTCCAGCGCTGGAGCCCTGGTACCCACCGCTTGGAACCTGCAAGGAGGGGCAGGCAGTCACGTGCCGATCATTGTCCACGTAGCCACTCGGCCAGACGCACACTTCAGTGGTCATGGAAGGATCATGGCTGAAGCCATTAGTAAGCGGTCATAGGCACGGTAAACTGCACGTGACCGCCCGCCAGCTTCTTCTGGCTTCTGGGTAGCGGGGCTCCAGATCTGGATGGGAGATGCTGGACAAGATGAGCATCCATTTTTTTTCCTTAGTTTACACCATTTAAAACTAGTAATTTTTTTTTGAGTACCAGGAAACCCTTTTAACTAGGTTGAGTTGGCATTCAGGAGGCTGGAAAAGCTGGGTGACAACCTCCGAGGAAGCTGTAATGGTGGTTTTCCTGGTTGTACCCATCCCATTCCCAGTTCTACACTTAAAAATCTAGTAGGAAGTTGCTTGAAGGGCAATTCCCTAGATAATGCTATCAGTGTGTCACAGTGGATTCAAGATCTCTGCTGCCTCTTGGAATTTCCCTTGAACTTTGACAACAAACTATTTCTACCTCCTACAGCTCTTGTGAAACTACAACTCCCAGCATGGCCACTTTGATCCCGCAGCTAATATAAGCAGTTACAGTAACACTCTCGAGGAATTGCCATTTAAGCAATTTCTTAAGGGTGTATACACAAGGGAAATTTTCCAAAGTGATTTCTGTCTGATTCTGAGATGGATAGAGACCATATGGCTATAGAGACCATATTAAAAAAACACACAGGAAGTACAGAGCAGTTAAAAATATGGGAAAATGGATCTAAAATTGTAAAAATGAATGAAAATCGCACTTAAAATTCAGTTTTTCGCTGACCAAAATCTCATTCACCCGTATGAATACACCCCAATATAAGCAGCTCTACTGCTCATGAGCAGGACCCTTACCTTCAGTGTGACTATTTCTTTGTGGTCCTGTTGCTCTTGGTGCCCCTCGGTGATCTGGTTGAGCTTCTCCTCCAGCCGGACGATCTTGGCCTGGAGTTGGACCTTGTCCTGCAGGAGATGCTCGATCTCGGAGTAGATTTTACTCGACAGGTTCTTCAGCTCATCGTTGTTCTCTTGCAGCTTGGAGGTTTTCTCCTTCAGCTCCTCTTCCTTCTCCCGGATCTCGTTGGTCTGTTCCGAGAGGTCGTAGAAGGACTTGTCGAAAAGGTTGAGCTTCTGAAAAATCTCGTTGATCTGCCCTTTCGTCTTGTGGACAAAATCCTTCAAGCCATGGCCCAGTTGTAGGAGGCCGTTGGCCAAGATCCTCACGTCGTCCAGCATGGCGAATCGAGATTTGGATTCTGCGGGGAAAGTCTCAAACTGGACATCCTCATGTTTGTCAATGGATGCGGAGAAGACGAGAGGCAGGAGGAGAACGAGGGCTTTCATTGTGCTGCTGCGAGGTCCTGATCCTGGCGTGCTGCTGCTGCTGAGTGTGTCCGTCCTGCCTTACTATTAAGCTATATATATCGCCGCACAGATTAAGCACAGACACTGCACTAGTTGATAATTAAACACGACGCTTGAACTAATGTAACCTCTGCCCACCTTTTTTTTTTTTTCGGAGGTTTCCGCAATGTGGAGCTGACACAATAGCCTGGAGAAAAAAAATATTATTTACATTCATATCATAACCCGAAGGCATAAACAATCATCATCATCCTTATGGTGCCTTCTGGGACGGCCCGACCTTTATACAGCGTAAACTCCCTGCCTGGAAAACAAGCTGCTGTTTAAGAATGTGCGAACCACCTCCTCTCTTCCAAGGACACTACTTAGGAATTTGCTGTTTTCTTGGGATTATTGCATCATGTACAGTATTGGGTAGCCATGCAATTTATGCTTCTTGAGTACACAAAGTTGACATCCAGGATTCAGTGTGTATGTATGGCTGAATGGACACATTATTACAGCCCCCGGACCTTTCACAATGGGAGCTTGCCTGTATGGATAGTGGACACATGACCGAGCAGTGTGGCTTAAAATACCGTGGCAAGTTTCGGTGGATCCACATTATACGGGGGAAATCCAGCGATCTGAGCGACTAGAAGCAAAGTCTGGTCATCGGCGCTGGATTAGCTGGGGCCAGGATTTCGTTGCCAACGTTGTGAGGTTTTCGGGATATAGAGTATACCGAGAATGATATGATCGAGGAGAAAGATTCAGCGAAAGGGGAATCTGTGGACGGAAACAATTAGTCACCGTAAGGGGTTAACGGAGGATGTCAAGAATCTACAGGTAGTACAAAGTCAAACTGCAGTGAAGTAAACACTGGTGCTGCAGCTAGTGTATTCAAATGTACAACTCGCCGTTCCTTAGCACGGATGGGCTATAACAGCAGATCACCAGTTCCTGCGCCATTTTTCTAAGATGAACAGAAAGGCAAGACTCTGGTGGGCAAAAGAGCGGAAAAATTGTACTACTGAGTAGTAGAAAAGCATTGCCTGGTCAGATGAATCCGAATTTCTGTTGGACCACACCGATTGAGTTAGAATTTGGCGCAAGCAGCATGAATTAATGAGTTTTTTTTCCGTCAGCTGGTCAGAACATGTCAGCACCTCCGTCTAATCTGGGCAACTACAAGACACTTCCTGTCCGCAGGGGCCGATATTCCTGCAGAACAATTAACACCTAGTGGAATCTACACAATGATGAATTGCTGCGGTTCTGAAGGCCAATGGAAGTCCAAAGCACCACTGGATGAGGGGCTAATAAAGTGTCCAATCAGTGTATATATACTGTAATATAGATTATAGCATTATTTATACGTCTGGGTCTGCAGCACACGCGGTCGCTGTACATCATGTACGGGATGGGATATCCTGCAGGAAGTCCACGCTGTGAAGTTTGTGTCTTCTTTACAAATCGTTGACTTATTATAATACACGAGATGTTACTATATCTCCTGTTAAAGAAATAGTCCAACACTACTTCCCCGCTCTACATGTTCCATCCTATCCTGTAGGCCCCATTCACATGGCCAAGGTCACTGCCATGAATTCATATTTGAAGATGCCTTGGAGTCGCACCATTAAATGGGGCTACCGCTTGTGTGGATTTCGCATCAAGAATTGATTTTTTTTTTTTCAACTTTTTTTTTCTCTCCGTGGCACAGATTTCACCGCCATGCTGTAATCTTCCATTCAACTCTCAATGCTGAAAAATGGAATCCCTGTCCTTTTAATCGTACCCTAAAAACTGTGTGAACCAGGTTTAGGGGGATATTGATCCCCTATCCACAGGATGGATGATAAATGTTTGATCATTGGGTACCGCACCCTTCATTAGAACGGGCTTCCTGAGTCCCGTGACACCCCCCCCCCCCCCAACCCCACGTACCTCTTCACTCAATGGGCACTCTATTCAGCCTTTCCACTGTTGTCTAGTGAGGTGGAGGTGGTTCGGGACACCCATTCTAATGATTGGTGGGAATGTCATAGTAACATAGTATGTAAGGCCGAAAAAATATATATATACGTCCATCCAGTTCAGCCCATTTAACACTCCCCCAATGTTGATCCTGAGGAAGGCAAAACCAATGATGAAACATGTATAACCTGTGCTGTGGATAGTTGATAATTGTTCATTGTGGCCCAACCTCTGTAGGTCAAATTCACACTTCCGTATGCGAGTTGCTCCAGAGATTCTCAGGCACAACTTGCATCGGACAGCACATGGACACATTTCCGCCTGCTGTCTGAGCAGCGGGGACGGTGGACATTGCATGTTCTACTGTGATACGGACAAAAAATCGCATGTCTGAAAAGTCCCATTGAAGGAAGTCTATGGGTGTATGTGCTGTCCGTGTGCTGTCCGTGTGCAGCCCGTTGACTTCACGTGGACAAAAAACGTGGATGTTAATAAGTCCTTTAAGGTGATTTTCAGATGAAGCAGACTTATCGCAGAAATTTCTGCGACCGAAAATACGTTCCGGTTATCAGAATAGGATTTGTTTCAGCCGGAACCGCATGGATTTCGGATGAAAGGGACAGTAATTTCAGTAAAACATCCAGATGCGGGATTAGGATCTTGTTACTTACTCTCTTGGTTGTGCTCACGTCTTCCCCGTCTGACTCTTCTGTCCTTGTCTCTTATTTTCTGTGTCTGCACGGATCTGTGTGGTAACCCCCGTAACCCTTACAGTCATACTCCACAATGACTCAGTTGTGGGGGTTGCACAATGTAAAAATCCCACAGAAGGGGAACTTTTATACAGTTGTTCTTTTTTGAGCCATATCCATTGGGTTACCTTAGTTCTTACAGAAAATGTCTTTATAAAACATCAGCAAAATAAAAAATTAAGAATATTCACACTTTTTTGGAATCTATATTCCTTGTAATCTGGCTTCATGATGCAATGTAAGTGTGTTCACCACTTGGCGGTTTCACTTCTTCTCCACTGAACCGTGAGATATTCGTAACATCTGGTCTCCATTATAGACTGGATGCAGTTTTTTTTTTCTATGCCGTCGTTGACTTTTCACCTAATTTCTAACACTCCCGGCCCAGCACTATGACATACTAACGGGCCTCCAATCACAGGAGCAGGGGAAGTCAGAACTCCACTATTCCTGGTACAAATACCCCTTTCACAAGACTTGGCTATACATTTTTGTGTCTCCAATGAACCCGAGTAGCCTTTATTATTATTTTGATCTGTTATCTTGATCTGTTGCAAAAACACACATACAGTTGCTAATTTAAAAAATTCGGGCATAGGTTCACAGTTTATATATAGATATAACCCACTTAGAATTTTCTTGAAGAGTATCTGTTAAGGTCTTTTTATGAGATCTATGTTTATAAAGTAGGAGATGCTGAGTTCCTGGATATATAGTTTTCTATTATTTTAATACAGTATTTTGATATAAAAAGGTGATTCGGGTTTTCTTTGACATCTTAGAGTCTTGCCTACTCTGCCAACTTGGAGAGAGTAAGTGAATCCTGCTTACCTCTCCCACTTAGAGAGAGCAAGTGAATTCTGCTTTCCTTGCCCACCCGAGAGAGCCAGTAATCCTGCCAACTCAGAGAGTTTGTGAGTCTGGCTTAGCCCACCCACTCACATAGAGCTCCTTTGAATCCTGCTTACCCCCCCCCCCCCACTTAGAGAAAGTAAATCCTGTCTATCCTGCCCACGCAGTGCAAGTAAATCATGCTTACCACTCCCCTTCGGAGCGCGCAAATCCTGCTTACCACTCCCACCCAAGAGAGCGAGTAAATCCTACCAACTCAGAGAGCTTGTGAGTCTGGCTTAGTCTACCCACTCACAGATCCTGTGAGCTCTGCTTACCTTGCCCACTCACACTCTGTGAGTCCTGCTTACCCTTCCCACTTAGAGTGCATTAATTTGAGCGAGTCGGGCCTGACTCTCATTGCACGGCGTGCAGACAATGCGACCTTGTGTTGTTCAATGTGTGGGAGACCGCACATAGACATGTTCTATTCACATGCGAGACTCAAAAAAAATTGAGCAAAATCTCCCATGTAAATACACCCATTACAAATAATGGGCTATATTTTTGTGCGTCTCGCAACGTGCGATTTTCTTACCCATATGAATGCACCCTTACTGAGAGACTTTCTGAATCCGGCTTTCCTTAACCCACTGAGTGACAGTATTTCTGGTATGTACTTGTAGGTACTGTTGTATTATGTCTCCACCGGAAGCTAGGGGTGGAGACATAATTGAGCTGGGTTGACCTGCAGGTGATGCCCCCAGCTTGTGATTGACTGACCCCTCTGCCCAGCTATCTCCATGTCTCTGCTTTCATGTGCCGCTCAACCCATGTCTCCACCTATGGAGACATAATACAACAGTACCGTACTTGTGTACAGGGAGAGTTATCAATCACTTGGGGTGTGCAGCCGAAGTATGACTGGTGACCTTTCTCTGAATGGGCGGAGTTAGTGGGACTCATAAGCTTTCTTTATCAACTTTTAATGTGAAAATACCAAATCATAGAAATCTTCTATACATCTTCAATCTCTGTCTCCTCCTGTATCCAACTCTGCCTTCCAATAAATACGTTACAGATCCACTTATCCACTTTAATAACTTTACAGATACTTTCCCCTACTTATATTGTTCTTACCTTAAGTTTCATCACATCCAGAACTACGTTCAAAGTTCTGCCGGTTTGCCTTGTTTATCTCTTATGGCTGTTGGACCTCACAATTCTCTGCTGCCCCTTTGGAATATGAACTAAGATACATGAGGCTGGTGGAGATAAACAAAATCCACCCTGAGGTTCTGCCAGCTACATCTTATCTAGCAATGGGAGGCTAGTCCATGTATAGTCATGGCGACTGATGGGGCCTTGACTTTGGATTACAGCTTCAGCACATGAACATAAGGGGGAGACATAGTCTAACTGACCTCCATAAACTCTTCTAAGTCATATTATTGGCTATCAATGGAGGCGGAGGATAGAATGGTATATCGCTGTCCAGCTGTGCCTGTCTGGTTCAGCACAAAGGCTGACTGCTTCCACTTTGACCTGTTTCTGCCATCCTCACACTGCTCCATTTATAACCCAGATACTTTTTTTTTTAATCCTAGTCCACATTATCAAAAAGTACAATTCAAAGTACAATGTGATAACGTCAGGTCTCCCGGACCCCTCTGCAAAACAACACTATTTTTGGGATTTCAGCACGTGCAGCAGGGCGCTTTAAAATAAGGGGAAAAGCTAAATATGTCCTTCGTATCCTCAACTACGGGTCAACTCGAGTCAACGTCAACAGAGGGCGGTGACTACATGTCAATAGGTGGGGCAGTTGCTTTTAAAGCAGTTCCCTAAAACCGTGACAAAAGTCACATGTAAATTGATGATGAAGTGGCATTACCTCTGGTGATACTTGGGAGCACCCACACCTGTATAAGTTGTGAGGTGTTATCTTGTGAGTGAGGTCGGACACTGGCCAGAGTGTTCATGGCTTGGCGATGTGAATTATGGAGTTGGAAACAGGTTTGATTGTGGGTGTCAGACAGATGGGACTATTCATTTCTGAAGTTTTGCGAGCATCTAACATTCCTCAGTCACGTGTGTCCCATGAAAACCTCATAGAAGGCATTACCACCCACAGTGGACAGTGCAATGGTCACCCACGAGTGTTTAATGATCGTTACCAGCAGTGTCTAACTAGAATTGTCATGCAAACAGACAAGAAAGGCCACATTGCTTGTTTGTTACTGCATCCCCTTCCACTGAGCTATTACAGAGGACTGTGTCATAGTGCCAGGGAGATGGTGTAGGAGAGAAGAGGAGAGAAAACTGCTATTATAGAGGGCTGTCATTCACTCCAGCATGCAGAGATAGCTGTGTAGTATTGAGTATTATACATAGATGTAAGTGGATATAAATGTATCAATGTTTTTATGTACTATGCCTGATAAAGTCACGGATTGCAACGAAAAGTGTTGCATTAAAGTTTAACCATTTACTATTGAGAGGATCCAGGAACCCCCTTTTTTCTTAACGAGTGCTGAGGGCATTTTTGCATTTTGAAATTGGACAATTTTTTTGAAGATAGGGACATTTGCCCTTTTCCAATCTTCTGGGATTTCTCCTGTTCTCCAGAAATTTGCAAAGATTATGGCGAGTGGTTCAGCAATTACCTCCGCTGCTTCCTTTAGTATCCTAGGATGTAATTCATCTGGACCTTGAGACTTGAATTTATTTCAGTTATCTATGTGTTCCCTCACCATCTCTGTGCTTATAGATAGTCTGCATTCTTTTATTCCCCTAATAGCACAGGGAAGATCAGTTGATGTTCCATCTACTTTCTGCGAGAAAACAGATACAAAATAGGAATTTAAAAGTTCGGCCTTTTCAACATCATTCCTAACCAATTCACCATTTTCATCTTGTAAGCATCTAATAGCATCTTTGACTTTTCTTTTGCTTTTGACATAACACCGAAATTCTTATTTATTGCTTTTGGTCTCTGTTGCAAGCCTCAATTCATTATTAGCTTTTCTGACACTTGCCCTACAGTTTCTGCAGACCGCATTATATTCTTCTTCAGATATTTCCTCCTCTTTCCATTTGGTATTAAAAAAATAAATGATTGATTATATATATGTGTGCTAGTTCTGCATTCATCCATCCTGGTCTCTTTAAATGCTTCCCATTCTTCCTTCTTTTAGGGATTAACGATTGTGCTTTGAGAATCTCATTTCACAATATTTCCCAACCCTCTTGGACATTTCTGTCCTTAAGAACATCCAGCCATTGGATTCTTCCTACCCTCTTTCTGAGTTCATTCCTCAACCATTTCCTCCCTGTTGGTAAGAATTAGGTCCAAGATAGCAGATCCCCTTGTTTTCTCTTCGGCATTTTGGGTGAGAAAGTTGTCAGCAAGAATGGATAAGAATTTGTTGGATCCATTACTTTTACCTGAGAGATTGCCAACAAGTATCTGGATAGTTACAATCTCCCATGATCACTCTGTCGTGCTTCTTTGAGCGCTTGGTGATCTGATGTAGAAAACGACCATCAATATCTTCTGCTTGTCCAGGGGGCCTATACTAAATGCCTACAATGGTGTCCTTTCTGTTGTTCTCGCCTTGTATTCTTACCCAAACACTTTCTACAGAACTCCCAGCTCTGAAGCTTGAATCTCTGTGGAGATGAATGTTTTCTTAACATACAATACAACACCTCCTCCCCTTTTTTTTGGTCTGTTTCTTATAAATAAGTTGTATCCTTCAAGCCTTCTCTTCCAATCATGTGTATCATCCCACCAAGTTTCCCTGATGCCTATGACATCATATCTCTGTTCCTGTGTTAGGAGCTCCAACTCCCCTTGTTTGTTTCCCATGCTCTGTGCATTTGTGTAGAAACCTTTTAGTTTGTGATCGGTGTCTCTTGCTCCTCTACTTGCCTTCTGAATTTTTTCTTTTTGTTCTTTCTTTCCACTTCTAATAGCAAGGTTCTTAACATAGTTTGCTATATTGTCTCAATACAGGTAAATTGTTTCATGTCACGAAGAGTATTCAGCCGCTGAGGATATGTTCACACCGCAGAATTCAAAGTGGAATTTTTCACAACAAACCCACCTCTAAAAGCTGGATCAAAATCTGCGTCTGTCTGCCACAGTTTGTAGCAAGGATTCGCATGAGGATTTAGTCCTGCCAATGGGCAAAATACGCATGCACAATTCCAGTGAGTTTCCACATCAGGAGGCGATATGTCAGAAAACTATGTTTCCATGTCGGAATTCCACATGCGGATTTTGCCCATTAACGGGGCTAAATTCACATGCGAATTAGCACCAAAATCCGAGGCAAAAAGCCCCGGATTGTCACTGTTTTTAGAGAGGGGGAATTCGTTGGGGAAAATTCTATGGCGAATTCCACCGTGTGAACATACCCTGAGCGTGGATACGATTTCCAAATATTATTTGGAATGGACGAAGTCTTGAGCGCATACAGTTCATAGTATATGACAAAACGGCTGAACCTTTCAATAGACGATGATTAAACCTTATTTACATCTCTTGTTGATCAGGAGCTGCAGCTTTCCAGGGGTTTTCGGGACTAGACAGCGCCACTCTCTGGGCTTGAATGGGGCTGAGTTGCAATACCAGATACATTCTATAGATGAGAGTGGTGCTAGGGTTTGGGAAAGAAATCTTTTTACTTGTATGATCCGCCAGTGATGTTCTGGTTTCCTACCTATTTTTGAATATGATTCACCTGCAATCTGCTGGTGAGTATTGGTGATAATGTGATAGGTTACGCTTGTGTGTCGCGTCCGGCGGGCCGCCTTGGTTTTCTTACTATGATGCTTCATATAACTGCAAAATCGCCCTCTTCTGCGAGTTCCAAGAACTGATAGGAAACGTCTGATCTGTGTCTCACGTGTTGTTTTGTTGATCTTTTGGTTTGTCAGAACATGTTACTTGCGTGACGTGACGTGTTTGTGCGGCTGGATTACACAGTCATGGCAGCTACTGTTTTTTAAAATCTTTTTCTTATGTCCTGTGAATGTTTCTGCGAGCTAAACAGAGCAATAGCCCCCCGCACATACAGTAGATGAAGCATTATGAAGTACCGAGTGTAAGGCTGTGTTCACACGGTGCGGATTTTGTGCAGATTTAGCAGTGGATTATCAGTTTATTTTCTGTGCAGATAATCTGCTGCGGCACAACGGCACTGAATCCCCGACTCCTGTTGCAGATATAGTGCGGATTTCAGCCTCTCCATTGAACTCTAAGGGTCCAAATCCATGGTGTATCTGGTGCTATGATTGTCTTGTCGGGGATTTAACCCTTTCCAATCCAATTTGTATCCTGGTTTTCCTAGGAGGCTTACTCTTTTTCTGCCGTTATACAACGGCGCTATCTGCTGGCTAAAGCCAGTACTGCATGAGGTGACACGTTGGATAGGCTCCGACAGCAGAGAGGCTGGCAATATACAGTAAGAGAACAGACAGACGTCTTCCAACATCGGAGCTGTACAGCCTTAAATCATAATTTCTTTAGAGGTCAGACAGTGGATTGGAAAGGGTTAAATTCTGCACCGCACACCAGTTTCCACAAGGGTTTTGTCCTGATTTTTTTTTTTTTTGCAGCGTTTGGACAAGATTTTGAAAATCTCATTCACTTTGCAGTTTACTGTAAATGCCACGGATTGTCTGTGCAGAGGGTCCGCACAGAAAATCTGCGGCAAACCCTAAAGCGATGCCCACAGGGGACGGATTTGCTGCAGAATGACTGCAGTATAAAATCCACATTTAAAAAACGCACCATTTGGTACTGATAATAATGTAGATTTTAACGCAAATTTTGGTGCGGAATTTATACTCCTTATTTAGAGAGGTGGATCCGCACTGAATTCTGGTGCTATAGTTGGCATGTTGCGGATTCAAAATCCATTCTGCAGGTCAGTTTACATGGCAAATCCATCCCATATGGATATAGTTTAAATGAAATGGCATCACTGCCCACTAAACACTCTGGGGCATGTTCACTATTTAAAGGGGTTTCCAGAATAATGATAACATTAGTTGGTGTGGGTGGGGGTGACGCATACCATAGTGTAAATGGGGAAAAAACAGTCCTCTCCGCTGCAGCGTCGGTCTTCTGTTTACTTCAGGCTACAGTGGTCATGTGGTTGTTTACCCATGTGACAGCTGCAGCCAATAGAAGGCCCCACAGGGCCGTCATCCGTGACTTTCTATAAACCCGCTCGGTGCTTCTATAGAAGTCTTACGGGACATCACTGAGTCTTTGGTTTATGCCATGGCATGGCATGCCAGCAGAGGTCCGGTGCCATAGTGTGTACATTGATTTTACATAGTTCTGCGCACATGGGGCTCAAAACTATATAAAGAAAATAAATCGGGAAAACCCCTTTCAAATATAACAGTTTTCTGGCACAAATTGCACATCTGTCTAAGGCTTCATGTCCACGGGGAAAATCAGGCCCGCTACAGATTCTACATGGAGAATCCGCAGCGGGTCCCTCCATTCCCGCGTACATGAGGGCTGAAAATAAGAATAAACGTACCCGCAGCGGACCATGCGTGTCTTCTCTTCTTCGCGGCCGGATCTTCTTTTTTCGGCCGGCGGATGTGCTCGGCACGCCATCTGAGTGTCGCGCGCATGCGCCGAGCACCTCCGCCGGGCCGAAGAAAGAAGATCCGTCCGCGAAGGAAGGAAGATCTGCATCGCCCGGAGCAGGTGAGTTTAATTTAGGCGCGGGTCTTCTGCGGATCCGGACGGCTTCCATAGGTTTCAATAGAAGCCTGCGGGAGCCGTCCCAGCGGGAGACCCGCACGAAAATGGAGCATGTCCATTTTTTTTCATGCTCCAGGATTTTTAAAATTCCCTTTGATTGACCATCCGCGGGTATTTATCTACCCGCGGGTGGTCAATGCATCCCTATGGGGTGCGGATCCGCGTGCGGGTGATCCGCTGCGGATTTTAAATCTTCTTTTCCCCGTGGACATGAGGCCTAAGGGTGCCTACATACTTGCGAGAAAATAGTTTGTTTTTTGAGCGATGCGAGAGTGAGTGAAAACGCAGAATTATGAAACCCATGCTTTTCAGTGGTTTCCTTCACATCTGCAATGTTTTCACTCATGTGATGTTGCGAGATTTGTAAATTGCAGCATCTCCTATCTTTCTGCATTTTTTTTTGTTAGCGCTCATGCTTCCCTATGGAGACTTCATTTTATTTTATCGCAATGCACGAACTTGCGATTTTCGCGTGAGGCGATATTAAGATTAGAAACTCCTATTGTATATCGCAAGGAAATCGCAAGCGGCAGCGAAGTTTTTGGAAGAAAAAGCATTGCCGATGCTTAGACGTCTCCTGAGCAAAATTTGCGATATTGCTGCGATTTTTCTCGCGACGATTTTGCGATTGCCAGTGTGAGGGAGCCCTTACATGCTACACAGTCTTAAAATTTGACAGATTTATCATCCAACATGGGTCAAGACTCTTAGTTTGCAGTGTCTAACTTTTAGACAGTATTAGTAAATCTGATCTCCCACAAATCCTGGTTTTCCCTTGCAGTCCGCGGACAGCTGCCCTCAAACTGTAGGCGACAAGTTAATCGCAGGGAGTCCTGCCTCTGTAATCTTCAGGGATCGGTTACAATCTGTGAGAATAACCTGCAAGTGTTATGTTTCCCTGCAGCACTACCACAAGGGCAAGTGAGGTATTACATAGCTCTCATTGAAATCAATGGGTTGTCTTTATAATGCAGGGCATGCCAGGTCCTCCAGAGTGTGGGACACTCTTTGTAGCCACTCACAGCTTTTGTCTAGCTGATCGAATCCCTGAATATTCGACCCCTTATTATACAATGAGCTTTATAAACTAGACAACCCATTCAAGTCTGAAAAGCTTTGTAGCAAAGATTTGCAAAATGAAGAATGTCACCGCTGGTCTTTGCTTACTCGGCTACAGTGGAGACATTCCGTATACATACATAACTGCTGCAGCCAATCACTGACTGCCATCCTTGGTCTCAGGCTGCTGAGGTCAATGATTGGCTTGCAGCAGTCATGTGTATTTATGGAAGGTCATCGCTGCAGCCAATGTCAACACAACGGCTGGGGAGGGCGGGAGCAGCAGTGATGGACCAGCAGGGGAGCGGAGCAATAATTATGGGTTAGTGTTTTTTTTTAACCATTTTCTGCCCCCTTAATTTTATAATAATATGGAAAATCATATTAACATCACATCACTCTGTCTTTTTGATTATTATTGGATTGTTTTGTAACCGGTTGCTTAAAATATGCAGTGGTGGCTTTTGGCTCTCCAGCATCTTTCAACATACAGCTGTCAGAGCATGCTGAGAGTTGTAGTGTTACAGAAGCTGGAGAACCACAGATTGGAGGTCCACTTAACATTGTGTCGGTGTACAAAAACATTCTTCATATGAAGGTTGCTGCGTCTGTTACGTAGATTAGTCATGTGACCATATTGGCAATGTGTAAATGTATGTAATACATTTCTTTTTATTCCATAGGAATATTCTGTATGTGTATCCGCAAAGCCTTAATTTTGCAAATCGGCAAGGATCAGCAAGGAACATTACAGTGAAAGTGCAGTTTATGAGCGGAGAAGACCCTAGTAATGCCATGCCAGTAAGTAACCGTTTTGCACATGGGGCCGCATCATGGAAGATGCACAGTCTATACAAATTTTTAACAAGACGTTATCTCATGAGGAGAGCTCCTGTCCATATGCTCTACTAGACGTCAGTGGGCCGTCCCCCACTTAACATGTTTGGTTGGCAGGGCTGCTTCATCCATAGGGAAAACTGCATTTTCATCGGGCCTCCTGGCAGTACATCTTCTTCACTTTCAACTGTATCCGCGTCCTCGGGGCACAGATACAATAGAAAAATATTGTGGGGCTCAAAAATAATAAAACCACAAATACTTCTTGAGTACATGGGCACTGTGGACCCGCGGTCTCTACTCACTTCTGGATCTAGTGGTCACATGTCTTTCCAAGCGCATGACTGATGTAGCCACCATCTCTGCAGCCTTGGGACCAGTGATTGGCCGCAGTAATCATGTGCTTAGATGGACAAGTGACCACTGGACCTGGAAGTGACTGCAGTCTGCGGAGAATCGGGACAGGAGAGTGCAAGATTAGATTTTTTTTATTACTTGGCCACAGAGGGGGCAGGGCGACAACACAGAGCGAGCGTAGTGATGGTGGTTTGTTATAATACCCTTTCCCTGGGACCACTAGGGTGTTAAAACGGGCCCTGCTAGCTAGCCATGGCTCGCTTCAGCTTTTTGCTGGGGATAACTGGGAATAGGGCCTGCAACACTTGGGTGCTTCACTTTTAAATGTCTGAATGGTTTCTTCTTTTTTAAATCACTTATTGAAAATCTCCTTTTGAACTTTTAGGTTATCTTTGGAAAATCAAGTTGTCCAGAGTTTTCAAAAGAAGCCTACACAGCAGTTGTCTACCACAACAGGTGAGTTCTTAATGGCCTGAGCATATGTGCTGTGGTCTTTGAAGACTGGAAAAAAGGTCTGATCCTCAATTTTTGTTCCTCAGACAGCACCACTTTTAAAGAGCCACTCCATCAAAAACTCATTTTTCCAACCATGTCCCCTCACCTGATTGCCTGTCACACTCTGGAGGTTTCCTATGTATATTGCAGCCAACTCCCTGCCATGTAGCTACAGACCATAAGTGTACAGTTAGAAGGATGATCTGTGATCTCCTCTATTATAACTGTGTGACAGGAGCCGTTCGACCATCATCAAAGACTGTGATAGGAGTGTCCGCGTCCCCCTCTAGGCAGTTTCTCTGGTAGAGATCATGTAACAGCATCACGCAGACCCAAAAATTGACTAGTTGCAGCCATATTAACCTCAAATAAATCTGAGCTGGTCTGAATTAAGATCACATGACCATCTGAGGGAAAAGAGCCCCGGAGTTTCAATTAGAAAGAAACAACTAACCAACTTGTATACACTTGATGATACCTACATAATGAATTAAAAAATAAATAAATAAATAAAATCACTGGAGGGGCCCTTTAAACTGATGGCTATATCTGGTATTGCAGCTCTGCCCTGTCCGTGTATACTGTATACCAGACACTTAGACAAGAGTGATGCTACTTCACTGAGGATGGAAAATATAAAGCAGACTCTTTTGTCTAATCTCCTCCAACCCTTTTAGGGTCAACAACCTCTTATAAGGGTGGAACTTCCAGACTTTTAGAACCTAAAGGAATTCAATGCTATACACGTTTTTTGCATAGCTTTTTATTTTGCTATGGTAATCTACTGGAGTACCACACGTGATAAGACTAAGGTGACTTGGACTTGCCTGTGCTACAGAAATTCTAATGGAGTTTGTGCGGTCTACATGATTTTTGCATTCATTGACTATTCTAATAGGAGAATTGCACCAGAGGTTGCGGTACTAAATATGAAGGCGTAGGAGACCTAATGCACGCTTTGTCTGCACCTCTGCAGTTTATGTGCAGCACAGGCAGTCCATATTGCAAAATGAAGTACACCACTACAGTGAGGATCCTAGTTTTTTGGTTTCTGACCCGAGTTACTTGGCTATCTCTGATTAGATAATAATGTACATAACATTTTTCTCAATTACATCCGTTCAGGTCTCCAGACTTCCACGAAGAAATCAAGATCAGGTTGCCGGCCACATTAACAGATCATCACCACTTGTTATTTACGTTCTACCATGTCAGCTGTCAGCAGAAGCAGAACACTCCACTGGAGACCCCAGTCGGCTACACAGTATGGAGCATGAAATTACATTATATCACGAAGTGTTGTCATGTAGATACATTGTAACATTCAATGTTTTCTATTTCTACAGTGGATACCAATGCTACAGAACGGCCGCTTGAAAACTGGACAGTTCTGTCTTCCTGTATCCTTAGAGAAACCTCCACAAGCTTATTCGGTGCTTTCCCCTGAGGTCAGTCCTTAAAATATTCTGGTAGACCCCCATGTTCTGTATGGCTTTATATTGTGTTTGATAAGAAGTATCAGCTTTGTTAAAGGGGGATTCTCATCTCAAACTTTCACAACATATTCAGGGGATGGGCCATAAAAGTCTGATCGGTGCAGATCCTACATCTAGAACCCACACTTATCTTGAGTTTTGGCCCGTGGCCACCCTTAATGCAGTTGTCTGGGGTAGTCGGGAGGGCAGAAGCAGCCAAGTGTCCTGCCCCCTACATGGTTTTCATTGCACCCATATAAGTCTGTGGGAGTTTGGCAAACAGCAGGGAACTACAGAGTTTGCTACGTTATTTGAAGAACTTGTATGGGAGTTAGAAAAACCGTGTAGCTCAGCGGAACTCGGCCGTGTCCATCATCTTGTGTAGTAGACATGATAATTAGTTAGTATAAAATGTCTATTGATTTGTATAAACCAAATGTATTATGCTATTGTAATGACTTTTAGCTCTGTGGGGGGTTGATGGCCACACAATCTCATCATGGTATTTGCCGGACAATGACATGGTGAAAGATATGTGGTATAATGTTAGCTGAGTATATAGAAGTTGCACAAGCAGCCTCTAAGAGTTAAAGGTCATAGTGTTATATATATATATATATATATATATATATATATATATATATATATATATATACCTGTATTCAATATTGAGTGTTTTTTCCCAGTCCCTCCCCATCCCCCACACAGAATTTTCTTCAACAAAGAGATATCTACTTTCAGTTTCAGATTTGGCCACATGTTATTGAGACAAAGGCTCCTACTTGAGAGAGGTGGGGAGAGGGGGAGGTGGGGAATTCTATATAACCCAGCGAATAAGAATATATATATGTTACTGATGTAATCTGTTAAACGCCCATAAAGGGCAGGTGTTATGCTTTTCAATAAAAGGGCCTGTCTGGATGTTTCTCCCAGAAGAGCCATTTTGAGCATGAGATTGATACCTCGTGTTTGACTTGGTCAGTGTGCGCATACTGCTTCTACACAATTAGGAAGCTACATAATACCCTGAAGCCTGCTGGAGAAAACCCTATTCCAGCTCACTTGGCCACCTCCTAATCAGTGGTGTTGAGATGGGAACACCCCTCTAGAGAGGCTTTGTAACCCATTTCGCTGTGTTAGGACATAAGCCGATAGAGGAGGAGTTCCCTAACATTCTCTACTAGTTAGTTATGATCTATGACGAGAGGGGTCGCTCCCTTTTAACTCCTTAACTACCAGGTTTGTTTGGGTCTTAGAGAAGGTATCCAGGGGCCAAAAAGTTTTTTAAAAACTGCTCACAATACTATAAAAACAAACAAACAAAGGAAGCCATACTCTCCTCCCTTGCTCATTCCGCCAATGCCCAGTCTCCTGCTAGTCTTCAATTGTGGCAGCAGCAAGCCAGCGATGGCACGGACAACAGGGAGGAATTATAGTGGCCGTGATACAGTCGTTAACCACGGCAGTATGTGGCCATTTTTATCAATTGTTAAATTGTTGTACATTTTTGCAGAGTAAAAACAGTTTCACCTTCAAAACCACATGGTTATTAAAATTAGCTCTTAATGACCGCACGGTTTTGCAGGTAAAATGGATGTTTATCTGCAAAATTTTGTAGTAGTATGCAGTAAATGCCAAGCTCCCCCAGTGGTGACCAGAAGTTAACATTTAACCCTGTGTGTGCTGGGGATTTTTTGCTGTAAAGGGCTTGTCATAAATATTTCATTTATTAAACTAGGTTCCCCATGGCAAAAAATAAAAAGCCAGCTCATGCCTCTCCCTGCTTGCTGTAAGTCATCTGTCAGCAGTTCTTGGTCTCCCATGTGACACTTTGTTTGTAGGCTGCTGCAGCCTGTGTATGGGGCATCACAGGCTGCTGCAGCCAATCACAGAGCTCTGTCATCAAGCACTGGGCTCTGATTGGCTGTAGCAGCCTGTAAGCAATACATCAAAGAGGAGACTCGGAGCTGCCATCGGATGACTTGAGAGAGGGGGAGAGGTAAGAGCCAGCTTATTTTTTGCCATTGAAGACCTGGTTAAACAAAATATTATCTTGGGCATCTCCTTTTAATGAAGTAAGTGGAGCATGATCAATTATTTCAATGCTTTCCCGGTTTCTTAGGTCCCTCTGCCTGGGATGAAATGGGTGGACAATCATAAAGGAGTATTCAATGTGGAGGTCGTCTCCGTATCTACAGTTCACACACAGGTGAGTTGAAGAAGGAATCCGTCTTTGGACAGTAAATTTCCTTCAATCTCATAATTGTGTTAGATTTGGATAAAATAATTGCAGAATTATACAGGTCAGTCAGATAATTTCCACCAGTCCCCTCCCTTCTTCATTATAAATAATCTACACTCCTTCTCTCTGTTGGATTGTAACGTTGATATAAGTAAGTGATTACACTTTCGGAGCAAAAGATAAGAATGTTTGAAAGCTTGCTGTGACATTATGTATTTTTGTTGGCCATTAAAATGTATCATATCTACAAGATTACTTGGTTTCTCTCACTGAGAACAATCACACCAGGAAAGTGTTCTTTACAATAAGAATAGTCAGACTTTTGAATCCTGGACCACAAAGCTGTGGCAAAAATAAAGACATTGTCATTTTGCTGCAAAACTCTACTTGCAGTTCCATCTCAGACAGATCTGTAAATGATGAGAGTTGTGGTGATTAGATGAACAGTCTTGTCACCGGAGACCCTAGAAGTGGTTTCCCCCCGGCCTATAAGAGGCTCTCGGAGGCTCCTTGTGTGCAGTGACCTCTTCTTCCGCTTGTGTAGAGCTTGTTGACCACTAGACGCCTCTACAATATAATCTAGGAGATTCCCCCCCCCCCCCCTCCCGTTACCAGAGTCTGGGAAGGGCGCATTATCGGAATGCGAGAAACTGAATGGTCATATCAACGAATTGCCCTCCACTTGGGTCATTCTGACCAGACAGTTAGTTGTTGGGACCAGCAGATGTGTGATGACACAAGGCGACCGGGCTCAGGACGCCCCCTACAGACTACCAGTAGAGAGGAGCATCTGATCAGTCGACAAGCATAAGCAGCTTCATTTGAATGGGGCTGAGCTGCAATACTTGATGCATGGACAGAAGTGGAGCTGTTCTTGTAAGAAAGCGGACATGTATTTCTAATGTGCTGCAACCCCTTTAATAAGATCACATATAAGGCGTTTAGTCTTTTTCCCCCCAAGCTCAACAAGAGACTTCCCATTTCAGTTGTTAATACAGTTGGCTGTAACGTTGTAACTGGAAGATACTGACAAGCATTTGTGGTATATTTTGTGATGAAGCCTGTGTACGCCTTCGCAGCCAATTTTTTTTCTTATTGTTCTAAAGCATCTAAAATTAAAACGAGGCGGTGTTGCAAATAGTCTTAATTTTAAAAAATCTCTAATTTCATAGGATAACTTTATATCTCGGTACAACCCCTATAAGTATCTGCACATTTCGAAGTACATTTCATAGCATTTTCTTTGATCATCCCACAATTCACAACATCTAATTTACTATAGTAGATGCAATAATGGAGGAGATTTGATTACTGACCATAAAACTAGGTGAAAAACTGCGCCAAATCTATCACCATGGTGCATGTTGTGTGATAAATTTGGTGCTTCTTGCTAAAAGTCATACTTTTCTTCACACCACGTCTTGGCTGGCTTAGTTCACACCAGTATTTTGCCCTAGAATAATAGCATAAATGTGGCAGATTTATGGCACCACTTTTTTAGACGCTTTTCAAATCTGTCTTGGTCCGTGTAATAAAAGTGTAACATGCAGAAATCTGGTGCCGGCAGTTTGTATAGTGAATCTCCGACAATGTGTAATTGGTTGCATAATGTATATGTCTTTCTTTTTTCTTAGGATTCATACCTTGACAAGTTTTTCGCCCTTGTTCACGCTCTGGATGAGCATATGTTTCCTGTCCGTATAGGAGATATGAGGATCATGGAAAATAACCTGGAAAGTGAGCTGAAGAGCAGCATCCTGGCCTTAAATTCGGCTCAGCTAGAACCAGTGCTGCACTTCCTTCACCTCCTGCTAGACAAATTGATTCTTCTCGTCGTAAGGCCGCCGGTCATTGCCGGTCAGATCGGTAAGTGAAAACTCTTGTGGTTGTGGCTAGATAAAGATTAATGGCCGAGCCTGTACATTGCGTCCATAACATTTTACGAGATTGCGTAAGTGTGTGTGGAGGGATTAAGACTTTACGCGTTTAATGGACAGAGTCCTTCTCATGACAAGTTCTCTCCTCTCAGGAGCCGTAAAAAAACTGTTCTTGTTAGTTAACTTAGGTCAAGCATCATTTGAGGCGATGGCTTCCATCACGAATAGGCTCCATAAAAACCTGGAAGGAAATCAGGACCAACATGGAAGGAACAATCTCCTGGCGTCTTACATCTACTACGTGTTCAGGCTTCCAAACACCGATCCCAATTCACCATCTCCAGGTAATCTAATGGTAGAAATGATCATTTTTTTTACCTTTTCATGTATACAGCTCCCATGCAGACTTGTGTGGTTCCATAGTAACTGACAGCAAAATTCTTTTTGTAAGTTAGATAGGAGGAAGATTGAGCAAAGTTATATGTGACTGCCGGATCAGACTACACAGGGGTTTGTTTGTAGTCTGTTGCCATGGAGATGTATAGGGCTGCAAAAAAGCTGTTTATAAGTGTTTGCAAAATGGTTTTAATATTTATATCTTTTAGAAGAGGTCCAAAACCTTTGTATTTTCTAAGCCACGTTCAACTTTGAGTGATGGTCAGGAGCCATATTGTGTACAAAATTGGGAGAGACAATTTTTTAGGCTAGGGTTACACGGTGACTTTAGGCACAACACGCATCACCCAAAATTTAGGTGAATGTGGTCACATTGCGTGACCTGGCATTTACAAGAAATCCAAAGTTTTGATTGGATTTTTTTTGTCTTGCACTTGCCAGGCCCTGCAGCTTGCGAGTTACAGTGCGACCACATTCACCTACTGTACATTAGGATGTGATATAGCAGGCCCGTACTGTGATCTTTGGTTGCATTCAGAGTCGCCATTTAGACCTAGTCGACGTGGAGAAACAAGAAATTGTGAAACTGAAGAAACTGCAAACATTTGATTAAACATCTGTGCTTGTGAAATCTGACACTAGAATTATGCCATCCACATTGGCACTGTTTGGTGGGTAGGCTAAATCTGTAATAATGGCAATTGCCTGTGGACTCCCTCGGCGAGCCACACTGCAAAGGCTCGTAAGTCACTTATTGGTGAGCCACTGCATTAGAGGAACAAAAATAGTTGCAAAAGTCTCCATATTCTTTAATTTCTTTTCTATTTCAGTAATAAGCAATTTCCATTAACACCTTCCCGCTCAAGGGCGTACAGTTATGTCCTTGGCATGCGGGGTTTGTCTGGAGCGGGATCTTTGACAGCTGACAATCACCTGTGTTCTTGTGGATTGCGGCTGCCAACTCTGTAAACGTCACTGTCAGAACTGACAGCGGCATTTAAATGTCCCGATCAGTGATTGGGGGTCCCAAATGGCCCCCCTTGTGATGAGACTGCGAGGTGCTGTTCGCTTGCCATGACAGCCTGCAGCTGTCTGAAGGCCACCAGGACTGCCATGACTGATTCACTAGCAGTCCTAGATGGGACTGGGTCAGTGTCATTGGACCAAAGGCAGCGTGAGAGGAAGAATAATGGTAATTGTTTTGGTTTTTTTTATGCCATTCCTTACTTTGGACTAATTTTTTAAATTCTTTTTTTAAAGGTCAAAAAACCTCTTTAATGGGTTAAAATTTTAACACACTTTGACCAACATTTAGCCAAACATTATCTAACAGATATTAGAGGAAAAAGGCAAAAAAATGTGCCGAAAAGTATTCTGAACTGTTCTCAGCAGTAACAGTGTTGCACCTAATGCAACTGATTCTAATAGCAGAAGAAAGTAACGCGGCGATTGATTATTGTTTTATTATAATTTTTTTCTTCAGGGCCTGGAGGCCTGGGAGGATCAATGCACTACGCCACGATGGCCAGGACAGCAAACAGACCAGCAAGCCTTAACTTGAACCGCTCCAGAAGCCTTAGCAACAGCAATCCTGATATCTCCGGAACTCCCACATCTCCAGATGATGAAGTCAGATCCATCATTGGTGGCAAGGTAGGATAAGTCTACAGGCAGGTGTCTTTATAGTAGATCAGGGGTGACGTAAGGACCTAAAATGAGTAAATGACAGTTTGGGGAAGCTCACTGTATACTGTGTGATTGAGTTCTATGTATAGTCAGTATACAATAAGCTCCCCCTGCTGGTGGCCACAGGTTGTCAGACATTTATCATGTGTTTTTAGTTCTGTGCAGGGGGTTTGCACAAACATAAAGAAATTGATCAGTGCAGAATTCTGGGCCTATTTTACGTAAAATGAAATAGTATTCAATAGTGGACGCTCGCTTTTTAAAGAGAACCTGTCACCACATTGATGTTGCCTGAAACACGGACAGCATGAACCCGGGACAGCTATGCACATTGTGCCTGTGTATACCGGACAGCATGAACCCGGGACAGCTATGCACATTGTGCCTGTGTATGCTTTATTCTGAAACGCTGCAGTGTCTGAAGTTTGACTCTGAATTGAGCTCCGAGTCACAGAGGAGGGCCGCGTTGTCCTTTCCCCGCCCGCATTATGCAGACTGGCAGCTTTCTCCCTATGCACCATGGGTGCACAACTCCAGTCCTCAAAGTACCCCAACAGGTCATGTTTTCAGGATATCCTATGGTAAGCACACCTGTGGCAATGTGTGAGGCACCGACAATAATTACATCACCTGTACAATACTGAGGAAATACTGAAAACGACCTGTTGGCGGTCCCTGAGGACTGGAGTTGGGGAACACTGCTGTACACAAAAAAATAAAACATACACGGGCGCAATGTGCATACCTGTCCCTGGGTTGATGATGTCTGTGGTTCAGGCAGCGTGAAGCTGTTAGTATGTTCCTTTTAAGTCCGGGCTCACGCGTGGCGTTTTACAGCTGTGTACACGGCCCTGCATACGGCCACATATGGCGGTAAAATTGTACTGCGCATGACCACGTACTCATGCAGGCAATCATGCGCAGTAGACCTGTTTTTTTTTGGGGGGTGGTTTGTTTATATTTCCCGTGTCGTCGCTTAGCGATGATGTGTATACCCGCAACCCATACGCAATGTAATTGCATATGTGCTGTGTGTATATGCGCGACAATAGAGAACAATGGGCTCTATTTCGTGTATATACGTGGTAAAACAGAACATGCTGCATTCCGTTTTATGCTCGCGGATTACGCAATTCGGACACGCTAATGTGAGCGGAACTGTGTAAGGCAATGTAATTGATTGGCTGTGAGCTACAGCGTATCACACGAGCTTATAGAGCCAGCGTAATACTCCATTCCCATACAGTCTTGTGGCCACGGCCTAAAGGCTTGTTCCCACCCTAGACATTCATGTGACTTCCACAGGATATGTCATAATTATGTGACCATGAGAAGACCCCTCGTCCTCTACTGTCTCCATTTATTTCTATGAGAGTTATGGAAACAGCCGAGTGGGATTGTGGGAAGACTTGAGCTCTTTATGTAACGCTGACCTGTATTTCACATATAAGCGAGAGTTGAAGAGTCTGTACCAACGTGCAGGTTTCACAACCTCACGCGTTCATACACCCTTGACCTCGCTGGAGGGTTCAAGCCATGGATGAAATTTAGCCAGGGTATTGCAGTATAAGCTGGATTTCTCTGGGATCATTTTTTCCCTTCCCCTCTCATTTCATAGGATACAATAGAAAAGTAAAGGTTTTTAATAACAAAGAAAAAATAATAAAATTGGCCAATAATTTTTTTTTTGGCAATTTTGAAGAGCTAATTATTAGAGGTATTTTTCCTCTAATGACCTTCATCTCTTATTCACTGTATAGGGAGTAACTGACCGCTGAAGACCTCCGGTGATCCTGACTCCTGCTCACTCCAAGGAGTGGTGGTCACATGGGGAACTTGGGGTGTGCATATTTAATGTTCACCAGGTGGATCCCATTGGCTGGACCCTACTGATCCTGCAGATAGAGGATAGATGTCATTAGAGGAAAAACCCCTTTAATAAATACCAGAAAACCCTAAAGAAATCCAGAAGTGATTTGTCGATGTAAGGGCCGGCTCACACCAGCGTAATTTCATCGTGTGTTACGCGCGCAGAATACGCGGTGGATGGAGTCAGTGAAAGTACATTGATTCTCAGTGACCCAGTCACACTAGCTGTTTTCCCTATTGCATATAATACACCGTTAGAAAGAACGCTGCATGTTCTATTTTACCGAGTATTACACGCTGTAGAGCCCTATTGTTCTCTATAGGCGTGTAATAAAAGCCGTACATGCGTATTTAAGACTATTTCAAACACTTTTCACTGCATCAGAAAAAGGGGGTATTTCATGAAAAGGACGATTGGCCTAATGAAAAGGGGTGTGGCCTAAATGTGAGATTGGGTGCCAAAATTGCTCAGAATTTGTGCAAAAATGACAAAAACCAACTAAATAGATGGTGCAAAGTTAGACTCGACAGTCTGAAGATGTGCAAGAGTTATCATTCAGCATGAACCACTGATAAATCTGGCGCATTTTAGCACTGCGTAGTCCAAGTTTGTACGGAGAGGATTAGTAAACTTGCCCCAATTATCTATAAACGTTGTCATGTATTCTTTAAAGAAGCACTTCCCTGAAAACACATTTTTCTCCTCCCCTCAGCTAATTGCCTGTCATACGCTGGAGGTCTCCTCTGTATATTGTACTGTCTTCCCTGCAGCACAGCTTCCTGTTTGATGCTTATCCGGCACCATCTTGATGTTAGTTTTACTTTCAAAGAATCCCATAAGGCACAGCTATTAGCTAATGCTGTTCTGAAACGATTGCTGAATGGGTGGACAATGTAAATGTCATTAACCTCTGCATTCACCTAAATAAGCTACGGGTCATAAGTATATACAGTCAGGAGGATGAACTATCATCAACTTCATTCTAACTATGTCATTAGCAGTTAAATTATAGGTGTCACTGCCCCCCTGAGAACAGCTTGTGTGGTACAGGCCATCCACAGGAAGCTCTGGTAGTGACCCCCTGCAGAGAACATTAAGCATAGAAATTCCCAGGGGGTCACCATGAGATCACATGACCCAAAGGAAGGTAAGCTTTCAGTTAGAAAGGGTTAACTACTATTTATATATATATACGGGGGGGGGGGGGGGGGGGTACATAATGAATGATCCAGGGGAGTGCTTCTTTAATGATCTTATGCAACTCGTTTTGTACATTTCTGTGAGCTTATTCCTAAAAATTGGTGCCAGTCTCCCATAACAAGAGCCTGGTTGCCTCGACTTTGTTTCACGCTGATTCTCATACATGATCGCTGTGTCTGTGCGACATTTTTTATGCAACATTTCAATTATGTAAATGACTTTATTAATTTTAATGATCTGTATTTTTATTAATTGTTAACCAAACTAATGAGTTACGGAGCTTGCTGATATGTCTGTTCCTTTAATGTGATCCTCTGTGCAACCGGTAACGCCATCTTTCCTTTCACGCTTGCCGCTGTTGCCATGTGATCAGGGCTTGGATCGATCCAACTCCTGGGTCAACACAGGGGGTCCCAAGGCTGCCCAGTGGGGGACTGACCCCAGCCCCAGTGCTGACTCGGTGCAGGTGGTGTTTCTGTGGAATGATTACTTCTTCAGTCTTAGTTTCCTCTTTACATTTGGGGGTTTCTTGCTTTCTTTCATAATCGGGGGGTCTTTCATTAGTGACACCAGGAGTGAAGTCTCAATGGCAGTCTCGTCATCCGGAAGGATTCTGGAAAGCGCTTCTTTTTTTCTTTTCTGAATTGCTTCCAGTCAACTCTTTACAGCTTTACACAAAGATCTCTGCTTGGTGTCAGTGAATGAAAGCATTCATTGGCTGGCAACTTGTCAGATCACAGGGACTCCCATCCCCTATAAGAAGTCCTGAACTTTACTGTTGTACATAATCAGGACACATTTAATCTCTGAGAGTGCTTTCATTCACTGACAGCACACAGATCAAGTGGTGGAGGATTGCGATAAAGAGTGAATTGGAAAGTTGCAGAGCCTTTTAGTAAAGGCATCTCATCACAGATACCCACTTTAATATGATTGTTACTGCTGTGGCTCCTGAGGCCCCCGACATACCGCTTGAGGCTGTTGGCCAGTAGTATTGATGCAGAGCCCTTCACATGAATTGATGACCATGTAATGCATGGACAGACCCAGCGCACCAGAACCTGTTAGTGGCGCTACACTTTGGTTCATACAGGTGGTCCGAAGCGTTAGACCCCACTCTATGATGTCGAGATGCTCCAATATGGTGCTGCATATAGAAAGGGACTGTTGAGCTTAAACAACACCTTAAAAGGAACCTGACCCCTGCCTGGAGCACCATAAACTAACCTGTGGTTCTGCTCGGCGTGGTAAAGAGGCACGGCTTTTGTATTTTTTTTCTACTCACCTGCTTACCGGTTTCCGCCACTGAAGTTCATGTGTCGGACAAAAATCTAACTTTTCCGAATCCTATACGGGCACTCTCCTATGGACTTGTATGGAGAGCGCTCGCACAGGACTCTGAAAGGAGTCAGATTTTCCTCCGGTCCGCGGACTTCAGTGGCGAAAAGCAGAAAGCGAGTAAGTAGAGAATATATGGCAGCAGGCTTCCCGTCGCCTCGCCAAACTGCCACATAAGTTACTTTGTGGTGTTTTAGGAAGGTGACAGGTTCCCTTTAAAGAGGATAACTTTCTGATTGATGGAGGTCTGAACGCTAGGACGCCCACCGATCCGAGATATCACCCCTGATGCGTCCTGAATGCTTTGTCAGCGGTGGCCGTGCAGACATGTCACCATGCCTATTAAACACAATGGGGCTTGCTGGAGGGAGATGAGTTTCAGTGCTCGGCAATCTCCGGCAGGTCCCATTAACGTTAACAGTGGCGCACCTACCACCGCTATCCAAAAACAATTACGGATTCTTCATGTGTGTTATCTCTGGGTCAGTGGGGGTCCCAGCAGTCGGACCCCTGTGGATAGGGCGAGCCTTGCTGAGATGGGATTACCCCTTTTATAGCTTCTTTTAAAGTTAAACGCTCTAAAATGCAAAATAAAACCAGATTCACTAATCTACAGGTACCTTCACACAGTACGGCCGTCGGGCGTATAAGTGGCCGCCAGCCATCCCAGGGACTGTTGCCTGCTGCCTTTCTACACAGAAGCCATAGTCTGACAAAGAACAGAGGCGGAACGGGACGGAGATCTCTGCCAGCCGCCCGCCTCCATTCGCAGACGTAAATGGATTAAGCGAGAAGGCGTTCAGTAGTCGTCCCGTTCCAATGAGCTGAAAAGGAACGACTAGTGATTAATGAGCGACTTCTTGACGAGTTTGTGCCGTGTGTACACGGGCCGACAGTCGCTCGTAATCAATTATTTGGGTGACTATCCTGCCGTGTAAAGGTACCTTTAGGAAATGACTCATTATCATGTGCTGCTCCTCTCCCAAGCACTGCTGCTTTAAATGAATCCGGAAGGTGACATCTGCCATGTGAGGACACCCTGCGGAGTCGGTGCATGTTCATCATTCCGGAGCTTCTCGTCTTCTGTCCCTCTCTGCGTCCCGTCATCCAATGTTTTCATGCATGCAACTTCCATTGTTTCTGTGCTCACACGCTGTCATGGCTGCCAGGGAGGATCCGTTACTAATAGGTTACCACAACTGTCAGTGAGACTGTCCTTGTGGCCCATACCAACCAATCACAGCGCAGCTTTCCTTTTACCAGAGCAGTTTCAGAAATAAAAGCTGAGCTCTGATTGGCTGCTAAGGGCAACAGAGACAGATTTTCTATTCAACAATTTTGTTAAGAGGCCCATATTTCCACAATAAAAAATAACATAAACGATTTGCAAGTAGAATAGATTATTGTGATTACTGCATCCCGGCACTCCACTAGAGGGGAGCAAAAGAATTTTCAGAGTCACGTTGTTGGACTGAACTGCAGTACCAGACACGACCACATGGACATGAGTGGTGTTTTTTCTAGAAACAGCCTCATGCATATTAGATTCACATACAGCCATCCATATTTGTAGTTGGCGGGCAGCAGGGCAAGTTGACTAATGGGGAGAAACTAGTAACAGCTCTGCTTTACTGCAGATTTGCCACATGTTTGGCCCTTTGCAGAGTATTTGCCACACATCTTCATATTCACATAACCCCCCTCAACGCCCAATGTTGATCCAGAGGAAGTTGTAGTTTTTTTAATGATGAATCGACACTGAAAATCTACAACAGATTCTCCATGTCTGAACATGACCTTAGAGTTTTAAAGTGACCCTCTGATTTTGGGGTAAAGTGCTGTCTGGGGGGAGTTGGTTTATATTAATTTTCTTCTTTGCTACCCCTCTGATATTCTGGTTTCGGCCTTCCAAGATGGCTGCAGCAATTTTCTAACTACCTAATGCACACTATGCTTTGCTTTTTAATTGGCTAGCATTGAGCACATGAGCAGCTCTGTCCAATCAGAGAGCAAGGATAGTGCATTGGTAATCTAACATTAACAATACACTGTGGCGATTGGGTAGTCTGAAGATTGTGTCGGCCATCTTGGACGGCTGAAAACCGGACCCAGAAGCGGTGGATCAGGGGAGGGACAGAGAAGAATGATTACAGGTAATACACCCCCTACCACCCAGTTCTGGGACTGAATTTTGTCCAGAAACTGGAGGGTCACTTTAACTTTAGAACATAGAGAAGGAAAGTTAAAGGGGTTCTCTGAGAAGGGTATAAAGTGGCTGCGGACGGTGACGCCTGTAGAAGACTTCATCTGCAGTCCAGAGGGAGAGGGAGAACCCCCTTTTAAAGGGCTTTTCCCATCTTAGAAAGTAATGGCTTATCACTAGGACTTCTCCTACCCCCAGAAATCCTGAAAATAAAGGACAGTAATGCTGATTGAGTGTCCTCTCCCTTCTAAAGCTTCGCTGCACATTGGCGCTCCTGGCCACCATGTCTTGCAGGGAGCTGTAGTCTGCCCCATATGGCCACACTGCAGTCCCCTGCGTTGCGAGTGGACAGCAGAAAGATGACAAAGGGAATACCTAGGATTTTTAAGGCTAGGATTGGTGGGGATCACAGAGGTCAGACCCCCCCTCCCCCCGCCACCACCACCACTACCGATCATAAAGTGACGGTGTCATATACTAGCAAGGTGTCATCCGTTTATAAGATGGGCGTACCCCTCTAGAAGGATTTTCCAGGTATGGATGGTTTATCCTTAAGGCTGAGTTCACACTGGGTGGATTTGCTGTGGAATTTTGCTGCAGCAAATCCACCTGCAGTTGCTAATCCCGAAATTGGCCAGCCATGTGGATGAGATTTTGCAAAAATCTCCTACACGGGGCGGCCAATTCGTTGCTGAAAAGCCGGGTGGATCTGGCGGTGTGGTGTGTATTTGAAATATGCAGCATGTCCATTTTATTTTTCCCGCTGCGGTCTCGCTCCTCTCTATGGGGAGAGAAAGCCGCAGCGTAATGCCAGCAGCCGAAACCGCTACAAAATGCCGTGGGTTTTGAAGCTGTGCTTTTTCAGCAGAATTCCTGCTGTTTTTCAGTGCTACCAAACTGTTGGAATTCTGCTGAAAATCCGCCCCGTGTGAACTTGGCCTAAGCCTCTATTACGTGAGACGACGGTCGGGCACTTCTTCGGTTCCTGACAGCCGTCCCAGTGATGATCACTCCCGTGCATTTACATAGTAGCGATCATTGCTCTGTGGAGGGAGGCAGAACGAGCCGGAGATCATTCCAGCCGGCCTCCATTCACAGTTCATAGATGACGGCCTTTTTACATGGAGCGATGCAGCGGTCTGCATGAAATAACGAATCAGCGATTTATAGCTGATCGTTCTTTCACTGCATGCGTGCAAACTGTTCAAACTAACGATTCGCGCAATAATCGTGTCGCATAAAAGGGGTAGTTAGTCTGATACATAAGACATAACTGTGGCGGTCGGACCACCAAACCTTTCTGTCCTGGTTGCAGTTACCAGGGGGCAGTTTGATCCTGCTGATGCTCTGTTTGAGCCCCTCTTGAAGCCCCCTTTCTGTTATGTGCGCCCTCCATTGATTGAAATCTTTTACTAGTAATTGCACGCTGCTTTGCATGAGCTTGAAAATCCCTGAGATTGACTCACTTGGACTAACCGTGCAGAATTAATCATCGCACCCCTCTCTTTGTCTAATTCTTCACTCCGGGGGTTTCAGCCTTTTGTTTGGGCAAATAGAATTAATGTGTGAAGCTGACAACATCCATCAGAGCAGAGACTAATGAGTCCAAGTGTAATGTAGTCTCATCCTTCATTCATCTCCACCCAGGCCTCGGACCGCTGTAATCGCATGTCCTCGCACACTGAGACATCAAGTTTCTTACAAACTTTAACTGGACGGTTACCAACTAAAAAGGTAGATTTATCAGCGTATCTTCTTCAGGGTCAAGGAGAGAAGCCAAATCACTTCTGTCATCCGGTCTGTGGAGACCCGACTAATTATACAGTATTAATGAGAAGAGTTTATATGACTTGGATCTGAGAGTTTGGAGCAGCAGTCATTGATCTTAAAGGGAACCTGTCACCTACTTATAGTCCTACAAGCTAAGGGCCCTTTTACACGGATCGTCCAGCCATAATCGTTCCTGTGCTTTTACATAGGAACGAGCATCGCTCAGTGAATGGACGTGGAGAAACCGGGGATTCTTTATTTACACTGAACGATAATCGTGCGGATTCCTGCTGGATCGCAGATATGAACGATTTATCAGCCCGTGTAAAAGGGCCCTAATCTGGGGGTGCGATGTTTATACTTGCCTTCCCCGTCATTCCCTCGGTGTCGGTACTGAGAGCAGCGGCTGAATGCATTGAGCGGCGTGCGAAGTAATCTGCCCATTGTAATATTATAATAGGTGGACTACTTCACATGCCGCTCAATGCACTGCAGCAGCGGCGGCTTCCAGCGCTGATATCGGGGAGCGATGGGGAAAAGGTAAGTATATCATTTACACCCCCGGATTCCGCCGATCACCTACTTTCAGCCAATAAACTGAGTTGATATGGCTTAAAGTCGGTGAGTTTTGAGAGCAGCTTTAAAAGTGAATGAGATAAAATTGATGAAAAAGTGTTACTTTGCACTTGTCAACAGTGTGTGCGTCCCTATACAGTCTGATATTGGACAGTCAGTACTGGTCGGGTCAAACTGGACAACAAGTTGAGTAGTTAAATAGGTTGTCCGGTTCTCCTGTAGCGACCGCTCCAGCACTGCAGCCTAGCTGTGGTCCCAGTGTTTGTTGTGGCAGGTGATGTCGCCAGATGTTACCTGACCGCTGCATCATCACTGTCCCAGGATGTAAGCGCGGATGCAAGGAGAAGAGGCAGTAATGCTGCAGGGATCAGGTGACTTTGGGTGACATCAACTGTCAGAATGAACATTGGGATCATGGCATGGCTGCGGCGTTGGATTGCGATGGCAGAGGACAAGTAAGTACTGCTCCTTTTGTAATTTTAGCACAGTGGGCCCATATTACCCGATAGGTAATATATTGTCCGGTAACCGGACAACCCCTTTACCACCCAGTTGTTAAGTGTATGCATTTGCAGGAGGAGTAACAGAGGAACAGCACATTTCAGAGTTTTAAGAGAATATGCTCCAAAATTGTTTCATGGAGGATACAAGCATTTAGCATTTGCTAAAGCAGACGTTTCAGGCGTTTGTAATAACATTTCCTATTGGCTTATAAGGAAGCTTTAGATGGTGGGGACCCCAACTAGAATGGGTGGCCATCATGTGATGCTTAATTAGGAAGAATAAGTAATAGCAGCTTATCAAAGTGGGACATCACCCCATCAGCCAGATGCCAGGGCAGCAACCTATTGGAAAGGGCGGACTGTTCCTTTACCTGCATAGATACGTAATGACAGACATAAGTCACACTTAAACAGAACATAATAGAATAGCGGCCGCAGCCGACGTGCCGGTGTATGCGTTGCCACACTAGTTTGTGCGTTGTGTGCCTGTCATGGTGTGAGACATCAAGCTTTCATCGTCTTGTGTTGTGCCGTGATGGTTTATGCACCCGGCATTCAGTTCTGGGTTCTGTTTTATGTTAGATTGTCTCTTCTCGTCTTATTACTGTTACATAGCAGACTCAGTTGTAACATTGACTCTCTTGTTGCGAGTAGCTTTTCCATGAGGAGCTGGCGTTACAGTGGGTGGTGTGCAGCGGAGCCGTACGGGAAGCCACTTTACAGCAAGCATGGTTCTTCTTTGAGCTAATGGTGAGTCAATTTATATTTTATAGTATCTTCAAAAGACAATTTGTGACTAAATTCTAGAAACCTTGTAAATACCTTTATTACTTACTGATCCTGAGTTAGTTTGTGTTGTACTCCAGAGCTGCACTCACTATTCTGCTGGTGGAGTCACTGTGTACATACATTACTTATCCTGTACTGATCCTGAGTTACATCCTGTATTATATTCCAGAGCTGCACTCACTATTCTGCTGGTGGAGTCACTGTGTACATACATTACTTATCCTGTACTGATCCTGAGTTACATCCTGTATTATACCCCAGAGCTGCACTCACTATTCTGCTGGGGGAGTCACTGTGTACATACATTACTTATCCTGTACTGATCCTGAGTTGCATCCTGTATTATACTCCAGAGCTGCACTCACTATTCTGCTTGGGGAGTCACTGTCTCTATACATTACTTATCCTGTACTGATGCTGAGTTACATCCTGTATTATACTCCAGAGCTGCACTCACTATTCTGCTGGGGGAGTCACTGTGTACATACATTATTTATCCTGTACTGATCCTGAGTTGCATCCTGTATTATACTCCAGAGCTGCACTCACTATTCTGCCTGTGGAGTCACTGTGTACATACATTACTTATCCTGTACTGATCCTGAGTTGCATCCTGTATTATACCCCAGAGCTGCACTCACTATTCTGCTGGTGGAGTCACTGTGTACATACATTACTTATCCTGTACTGATCCTGAGTTACATCCTGTATTATACTCCAGAGCTGCACTCACTATTCTGCTGCTGGAGTCACTGTGTACATACGTTACTTATCCTGTACTGACCCTGAGTTGCGTCCTGTATTATACTACAGAGCTGCACTGACTATTCTGCTGGCGGAGTCGCTGTGTACATACATTACTTATCCTGTACTGATCCTGAGTTACATCCTGTATTATACTCCAGAGCTGCACTCACTATTTAGCTGGTGGAGTCACTGTGTACATACATTACTTAAACTGTACTGATCCTGAGTTACATCCTGTATTACACTCCAGAGCTGCACTCACTATTCTGCTTGGGGAGTCACTGCCTCCATACATTACTTATCCTGTACTGATGCTGAGTTACATCCTGTATTATACTCCAGAGCTGCACTCACTATTCTGCTGGGGGAGTCACTGTGTACATACATTACTTATCCTGTACTGATCCTGAGTTGCATCCTGTATTATACCCCAGAGCTGCACTCACTATTCTGCTGGTGGAGTCACTGTGTACATACATTACTTATCCTGTACTGATCCTGAGTTACATCCTGTATTATACTCCAGAGCTGCACTCACTATTCTGCCTGTGGAGTCACTGTGTACATACATTACTTATCCTGTACTGATCCTGAGTTGCATCCTGTATTATACCCCAGAGCTGCACTCACTATTCTGCTGGTGGAGTCACTGTGTACATACATTACTTATCCTGTACTGATCCTGAGTTACATCCTGTATTATACTCCAGAGCTGCACTCACTATTCTGCTGGTGGAGTCACTGTGTACATACGTTACTTATCCTGTACTGACCCTGAGTTACATCCTGTATTATACCCCAGAGCTGCACTCACTATTCTGCTGGTGGAGTCACTGTGTACACACATTACTTATCCTGTACTGCTCCTGAGCTACATCCTGTATTATACCCCAGAGCTGCACTCACTATTCTGCTGGTGGAGTCACTGTGTACATACATTACTTATCCTGTACTGCTCCTGAGCTACATCCTGTATTATACTCCAGAGCTGCACTCACTATTCTGCTGGTGGAGTCACTGTGTACACACATTACTTATCCTTTTTTATGTGTGTCCGTTTTGAGCATCATTATAACATCTCCATGGTATAATATCCTGTCATTGTCAGTAAGATTGCTTCTGTCTTTGGCTTCCCTTACAGGTAAAAAGCATGGTGCACCATCTATACTTTGCCGACAAGCTGGAATCTCCACGGAAGCACCGATTTCCTGAGCGCTTCATGGATGACATCTCGGCTCTAGTTAGCACAATGGCTAATGATATCGTCACTCGCTTCCAGAAGGTAGGACTGATGCACTGCAAGAGATACATACAGTACATTGCTTGATATCTCAGTAGTTGGGGACATTCGTCCTACAGCAGCAATTTATGTGTCTCCCATTTCTTTGCAAAACTACATCTCCCATCATGCCCCGCAGCTTGTGTCAATATCGTGCAATGACTGATCGGGTGATTAATTTTCCTTCTTGTTCTCAGGATACAGAAATGGTGGAAAGACTTAATGTCAGCTTGGGGTTCTTCCTGAATGACCTGCTGTCCATCATGGACCGGGGGTTCGTCTTCAGTCTGGTTAAGGCCCATTTCAAGCAGGTAAATTTGTCGTTTAAAGGGAAGGTGAAACTGAACAGCAAAGTTTGAGTCAAGAAAAACATTGAGGGTTGCATCACTTTGAATGGCAAGAATAGCGCAGCTTTCAGCAATTTTCTTGAAGGAAGCCCCCTCGATACACCCTATTATAAGTCAATGGGGGTTCTCTGGGATCCATTATATGATCGACCCAGCAGAACATAACTGCTTCTGAAGCACAGATACAAACAGCTTCACCACGATGTTACTGTATATACATACAGTCCATCTTCTGATTTAGAGTGGTATAGATGCTCCATATCCTTCAGCACATCCAATTAATACTTCCAACTGTAGTAAAGTTTTTTTGTTTTTTTTAAAGGAGTTGTCCAGTTGCAAACTTCTGATTTTGGTCATCAATAGTAGATTGCTGAGGGTTCACCTCCTGGGCCCCCACTTATCGGCTATAACTGGGCCTTTTTACAGAGCTCATTTCTGCAGGAAGTAGAATGCTCTGTTCCCACTGCAGTGGCCAAGTTTGGTATTTCAGGCCAAGTCAGCATTCACTTCAAAGTATGATTAGTGGGGTCCCAAGTGGTGGACCTTTATCCATCTACTATTAATAGCTTATCCTAGGCCATCAGAATTATGCAACAGGACAGCCCCTTTGATTCAGCAATACTGGGAGCTGAGTGGGCCAGATTATTTAGGCCTCCTAATAGCTCAATGCTTACAGTGCGGAATTCTGCACCGTAAAATCATCCAGACTCACCCGCAGCATGCTCTATTTGCCGCCGGTGTGCGCGCGGACGGCTTCCATTGCAGTCAATGGAAGCCGTCCCGTCACACTATCTTCCGCTGTAGCACAGCCGAGGATAGCGTGAAATCGCCTCTCCGCCTACCGCCGCTGCGTCAAATCACGAGCCGGCCGCGTCATGTGACGTAGCCGGCGTGTCACATGGCGCTGCGGTGCGTCACGCCGAAGCGTCATGCGTGACCTAGGACGCCGGATCCGCAGGTAATTATGGGGTCTCTGGGGGGCGCTGTGACGGGCTCTGCCGCGGTATTCCGCGGCGGAGCCCGTCATGGCCGTGTGCAGCTGGCCTAAATGTTCTGTAATATCAGATGGTTGTAGAAAAGTATAAACAGAGCTACTTTTAAGAAAATTGGACCCCTCAGAAAAGCTTAAAGCGAATGCAAGATTTGTTGCTATTACATGACTCGGCAGTGCCTTAGGCCCCCTGTCCATGGCCATGATTTCGCCGTCGAATCACGCCATCTGAAGCTTTTCATAGCATTGCTATGCACTGCGATTCTCCACTCGCGGCCGGCAATTCGCAGTATGCTGCGAATTGCCGCTATTCTCCACGGTCAGCCTATCAGATAGGCTGACCGCGGAGATTCGTCTGCCAGCTGCTGCTCCCACGCCGGAGATTCACCGCTGGACTTCTTAACGCCCGTGAACAGGGGGCTTTATGGTTTTCAGTCTTTAGCTTTAGGCTAAGATCACATGGGGTAGATTTTGCAGCGGAGTGTCCGCAGCAGATCTGCAGCTAAAATACCGGATTTTGACAAGGTTTTTCATGTGGAATTCACCCCTTCATTTGAAGAGCTGAAATCTGCATTGACAACCCGCTGCTATAATTGACATGCTGCAGATCCAAAATCCGCAGCGGAGGTCAACTCCGGCAGCCCATGAGTAAGATTTTAAAAATCTCATGTGCTTTGCTGCTCCTGTAAGTTCCGTGGATCTTATGTGTAAAGGGTCTGCACAGAAAATCCATGACAAATCTGCCCCATGTGAACATGACCTTAATATCTAGGATAAAACTAATTAAAAACGTAAGTTAATGGGATTGTGTCATCAGGAAGCGACCTGTGATATAAATCACGTTTTTTATGTTAAAGATATTTGTGTTTTAATTTTTGGTTAGCTTTTATAAAGTTTTATGTCACTATGTAGAGTAGATTTATAATAAATCCTAAAATCCTGCAGTTTTCACTCTGACCTCTAAGCCTAATAATCGTCTGACACTTCCTATTCTGTAGAGAAATTGTCTCAGCAGTCATCTGATTATCACACAGGCAGGATTACCATGAAAGGTGACATCTATATATAGATAATACCAAATCTACCATTCACAGTAGGTGATGGTCACAGCTCACCTCCTTCTACTGCCTGGACATGTCATACAGCATGTCCACAACACCCACATGCCCACAAGTCAGTTGGTGATGGACACAGGTTACCTCCTCTCCCTTCCTGCACATGTCAAATAGCATGCCTACAACACTCTATAGGTGATGGACAAAGCTCCTCCCCTCCATTCACAGTTCACAGCACTCTCCCATGGAGGTCAGTGAGTCCCCTGCAGCCTATTGTAAAGAACAGGAAGTCCCTGCTTATTATAAGAAAACTGCAGAATATTAGTGGTTTTTTTTCTTAAGACAAATCATGATCTTCAAGTAAAATGTATTCAATACAACATTTGATAGTCTGTCTTATTTTTCTAGTATAGAGCTACTTGATAAAGTGGAATCTCACAGAAGGAGATGACCGACCAGAAAGCTACTGGGTTATAGAATAGCGTGATAGTAATATTAGACATGTGAGCTTTACTTGTATCAGTGGCCATTCAATAATCCAGAATCTTTGTAATCTGGCATGATGCCAGATTACTGGGAATTGTATGGCTGTGATGAGTTATAGTAATCATGCAAGCAGCATACTGCAGCAGGGTGATGCTTACAGTATATTAATGTGATTACTTCAGTGAGTCAAGGACTTGGTAATGGCAGGGTCTTTCTTCTCAGGGTGGAGATTTCAGCTCTGATTTCTTGCGGTACAATTTGATCATTAAATAGTCGCCAATCGTTTAAGCATATAATGCACTTGGTTGTCAATATATTTTAACAATGACAAAATCGTGTATTCATATTGGCCACTAGGTGTCACTGCAACAGACCTAGATCCATCTGGTTGGTTTGCTTTGCAGCTTGCTGAGAAGAGTCTTTATAAGTGTAACTTCAGTGTTATTCGTAGACTGAGGGTAACAATGACAGAATAAATGTTTTCCTCTCTTACTGTGGATATTGTCCTTGGCGTAGAGCGTAAATACCCCCTACATACATTTCAGAATGTGAATTGCTGTTGCAAAACTGTATGGGAACAGTTTTGTGTGTAACTTTATATTGTGATTACCAGGTATCCTCAAAACTTCACATCCTACCTAACCCGAGCATATTGGTATCGCTGAGGCTGGATTTCCTGCGCATTATCTGCAGTCACGAACATTACGTCACTTTAAACCTCCCCTGCAGTCTGCTGACCCCGCCATCCTCGCCTTCTCCATCAGTTTCCTCTGCAACATCCCAGGTAGGTAATTCTGACACTAAAGTCATGATGCAGAATAGTGTCTCAACGCTATGCAGGTGAATTCTTTATATAAACGGTTTAACTGGTGTATAAAGGTGGGGACTTCCTTCAGGTTTGTATATGTCTTGATTCTTGCAAGCTTTCACGGGTGAAGACGATTCCTGTTGTATTATTGATATTGCACAATTTCTGTAAGTGACTCAAAAGTGTAGAAACTCCCCAATAAAATGAATACTGGCAGACAGTAATGCAATTTTGCATACAAGCTGCAGGGGAAAGGGGAAACCTGTTAGGCCATGTCACCAACATGACGGCCATCTTGAATGTTGCCATCTTGGATTCAACTCCTAATTTTTGCAAGGAGAAGGTCGGTGTGTGATATATTACACTGGCGGAGAATTTCACCCCCCCCCCAAAAAAACGGCGTGCTTCTTTATAACATAACTTTATTCGTTCTCATGTTAACACAGTGATTTTTTTTCATTACACGCAATGTGAATGATGGCGTTATATCAAGCAGAATGTGTTGCGATCCTCCTTATGTCAGGTGAATGAAGCACAAGTATCAACGCAGCAGATATCAATCAACCAGACCTTTCATTACCCACCGTGCAATTGCAATTTACTGTATGGAGACATGGCTAACCCCACATTCTTGAGACAGACGACTAGTGCTGCGTTGTGGGCTCTTGCTGAATGAAGCCAGAACTGAGGTTGCTGGTGCTTCATCAGTAAATGTTTTTGGTCATCCAGATTTTGGTTTATAGATGCCAGAACCAGTTTCTTGGAACTTGTGGGTAGTGCCCTGCACTGTGGGTAATGGGACTTCTGGTTGGGTGGCACTGATTGAAATCTGTGGCGATGACGTGCTTTGCTCATCTGACATAAGGAGGATCTCAATGTTTTCTGCTCGAGCTAGCTCCATCCTTGACATTGCTTGTAATGAAGATAAATCACTTTTTTAACACAAGAACAAATAAAGTTATGGTAAAAGGAAACCCACCGTTGTTTTTTGGTGAAATCCTCTGCCAGTCTGATATATCAGACCGACCTCCCCATTGGAACCCAGGATGGCCATCGTTTTGGTGAAATCGTCTAACAGGTTTCCACCTTTGCCCTGCAGCTTGTATGAAAAATTGGATCACTATCCACACTTTTGAGACATCACAGAGGACTTGTCTTGTAAGGCCCCCTGCACACGGGTGGAAGTTCCGCGGCGGGATTTCCCGCAGAATTTCCGCCCATGGCCGCTGCCGTAGGATTGCATTAGAAAATGCAATCCTATGCAGACGGACGCGATTTGTCCGTGCAAAATCACGCGCGGAAAACAAATCGCAGCGTTCTCTATTTCTGTGCAGGGCTCGCAGAGCCCCGCACAGAAATGTCACTTCCTGGCCAACAGCTGGCCGGCAGCCGGCACATCAAAGAGCTGGAGCTGCGGGAGAGGTGAGTTCCACGCTGTTCCCTGCAGGGGCTCGGGCCTGGTCCCGCTGCGAGAATTCTCGCAGCAGGATCCGACCCGGCCGTCTGCAGGCGGCCTAAGACTGGAGTCAGCAGGAGGCTTTTTATTTCCTGAGGTTCTTTTTCAGGTGTGCACCACTATAACAGAGGTTGACTACGTGCCACGTGACGTGGTTTATTTGAGCTTGCACACAATGATTATGATGCAAGCCGCTATCATAGGTGTAATCCGGTCCCAATTGGATTTTATAACATCGGCCCTTCTTTTTTAGAGCTCTGGATTTTCGACCAACGTCCAGGACCAAAAGATTGCAAACATGTTTGAACTGTCTGTGCCTTTCCGCCAGCAGCATTATTTGGCAGGACTCGTGCTGACTGAACTTGCCGTCATCTTGGACCCAGAGGCAGAAGGGTGAGCAGCGAGTGGGGGGGAACCCAAGAGTTTGGCGCAGTCACTGCAGCAGATAAGGGATGTCAATATATTTTACTAATTAGATCCATAACAGCAAATTGCTGATCAGTTCTACAGAAGACGACATTTTCTGATCCAGGAAGCATTCTGAATGGGTTTATGGGTGCCAAACACATAGCGGTAGTATGCCTTTAGTTGCATGGGTAAAAGTATGGGAAGTGTAATTGGCGACTTCGCTCCCAGTGATTTCAATGGGACCGAAGCCAAATGTCCTGCTCCAACACTGATGATGACCGGCTTGACTGGACGATCAGCTGATCTTTGGGGATCCTGAGCAGCAGAACCCCAGGGATTAACTACTGATAACCTGTCCTTGGGATAGGTCATCAGTGGTAGCTGCCAAAAAAAAATCATTAGAGGGGTCTCTTGGGGTCCCATGATGGCTTTTGGTATTTTTGCTAGAACTAATAGTGCAGTCTGCAGTACATGAGGACCGCCAGAAATAAATGTCCCTCCATCTTCCCATAGTAATACAAGTTCTTGCATTGTACAAACAGTATAAGGTTAGAAAGTTCCGAGTATCCAGCAGTAGCTGGTCCGGACATTTACCTTTACATTTTCAGGTTAGCTGAGAACATGGCGTTACATAAATATCCTGTAGGCTGTTGTATTTGCTCTGTGGGTTATAACTAACTGCGCTTACAAAACTCCCCTCTCAGGTTATTTGGATTGCATAAGAAGGTGATCAATATGGTACACAACCTGCTATCTACTCACGACTCTGATCCTCGATATGCTGATCCCGAGGTAAAAGCCCGAGTGGCCATGCTTTACCTCCCTCTGATTGGTATCGTCATGGAGACTGTCCCCCAGCTGTACGACTTTACAGGTACCGTATCAGGTCATTGACACACAATCCCCTCCGCTCCGAAAACAGAAGTCACTGCATGCTACCGTTACATATAATCAGCGCGGTTCTTATTCCATCTCCTTCCTTTCCTATTAATATCCGCTTTGTGGTGACTTCTTCCCACTGCATTCCTTTTTCATTCCTTCTCCCCACTTTCAAAAATGTCATAATTTTAGTTTTCTGCATGATGGCTACATGGGGGTTTCTTTTTTACTGGACGAGTTGTATATTTCAATGCTGCCCGCTGGTGTACCGTATAATGTATATATAACATGTAATGTATTGGGAAACGTTTAAGGGGTGAGATGACACAAAAATGTACAATTTCACCATTTTCGGAGAGTTTTTGATGCTGTTCACAATGCGGTAGAAATGACAGGTTATCTTAATTCTGTGTGTCCGTAAAATTATGCCAATTCCAAATTTATAGTCTTTTTTTATGTTGTACCACTTGAAAAAAATGAAATACCTTCTCTTTTAAAAGGTATCTTATGATCCCCATAACTTTTTTCTTCTTCTGGCGATTAGCCGGTGCGAGGTCTAATTTGGTGAGGGATGGGCTTTAGTTTCTATTAAAAAGTTGCCTTACCTGAAAATGGGTACAGGCAACCTTTTAGTTGCTTATTATTCACATTTTTTGTGGAAATTGAGTGTGGATAAAACAATATTTTTCGTTCCGGTTGCATTCATTGTATGCAGTAAAATAATGTAATGTTTTAATGAATATTTTTAATGAATTAAGAAAGCTTTTAATATTTTTTTTAAATGTACTAGAGATTAAAAAAAACGTTTATCTTATTTTAACTTAGGGGACTTTAACTTGCCATTGTCTGATCGCTAATACAATATGCTGCAATACTTCAGTAATACATCATATTGTATTTTTGCATGCATCCTATTTAAAGGAACCTCTCAGCAACTTTGAGCCCCATAAACTACATTATGAGGTTTAAAGGGTTGAGAATAGGGAGCTGCTTTTTATGCTAATCAAATTCCCCGTTGCGGCTTAATATCCATGGCAGGCATGGGATCCTTTACAAGGTCCCAGGCTGCCGTGGCGCTCAAATGACGCCCCACAATCTCATTGTGGATGTGCTATTGGGGGAAACCGAGGGATCCACCCTTCCTCTGTCAGGCCCTTTAAATGCAGCTTGTCTGTAATATACCTGTTGTATCGCTACTGTCAGTATGGTACCAAAAGAGTTACCAGCCTGAATCAGACTTATCTCTGATCTGAGCCAATGCAGCCAATATGTCGGCAGTCAATGCCAGCTGATGTCCGCCGATTGTGTATCAGGCTCAGCTTCCGTGTGTGTTTTTAAATCTATAGAGGTCAAAATTCTGATAACATTAATTTCCCAATATATCCTGATACAGTGCACCAAACGCCCTGTGTAGTCAGAGAGGTAAATGATGAAATCCTGTCTGCCCCTAGCCAACACTAGAGGGAGCTTACTGCATTCTGGGATTTGATGGGACTTGGGTTTTGATAACCTATCCTCAGGATAGTTCATCAATATTAGATCGGTGGGTGTCTGCCACTCAAGACCTCCGGCAATCAGCTGATTGAAGAAGTCATTGCACTTCCTCTCAGGCCTGTGATAACACGTTCATCGATCACATTGCCTTAAACGTAGCTCAGTCCCATTCAAGTGAATGAGACTGAGCTGCTATTACCAGGCACAGCCACTATAAAACGTACAGCGCTGTGCCTGGTATTATACAGCCAAATGACAGCAGCATTCACTCGAGCGACACGACCACTTCAGTTTATTGGCGAGGATCTCGAGCAGCGGAGCCCCACTGATTAGATATAATGATCACTGTCCTGAAGATAGTACCTCAGTAATTTCGTCCCAGAAAAACCCTTCGCAGCAAATACCGCCCATATCATGCAATGCATAAGTGATTCTCTATTTTCCTGCGGATTCCACACAGACGCCTTCCATTGAAGTCAATGGCAGCCGTCCAAACCGTGGCCCATCCGCAATTGATATTGCAGCCGGGCCACGTATTGCGTAGGAAAAGCAGGAGTTAAAAAAAAAAAAATCGGTACTGCACATGTCCGATGGCGATCATCTGCAGTACAGAAAAGAAAATACAAGTACGCGAGGATGCCGGCTGGATTGTGCTGTGGGCTCCCACATGCGGCCTTACACTAGCTTTGGTACTACATATGCGACTCCCAAGGTTTTCTTCAGTGCATGTGTCAGAATTGCCTTTTGATACAAACAATAGCAGCGCCCCCTTTTCCCGGTGTTACTGCTTCTCAGATGTGACTTCGTTTGAATATATTGTGAATTTTCATTTTACGTGGACAGAATCGCACAACCAGCGAGGGCGACCCAACTGCGCTGCTGGAGAGGAGCACGAAGGGGAGGGAGGGAGCATGATCAGTCAGACTGTGGCCATGGCAATCGCCGGAACGTCCGTACCGCAGCTGACAAGACCCAGCAGCTTTTTACTGACCTCACAGGTAAGTGTGTATTATACTGGGATGAGGACAGGCTGTAAGCTGCGGTCTGTTACTATTTTCTTGACTTCTTCTTTTCAGCCCTCTCGGCAGCATTCAACATTTTCTGCAGAATCCAGCCGCAGCCTCTTAATTTGCCTCCTTTGGGTGTTGAAAAATGCGGATGAGATTGTGCTGCAGAAATGGTTCACCGACCTGTCCATCCTGCAGCTGAACCGTCTGCTCGACCTGCTCTATCTCTGCGTCTCCTGCTTTGAGTACAAGGTGAGTCAATAAGTGGCCCCTGCAGTCGTGTATTGTGTTTGTACTGTAGGGTCTGAATCGGAGGGTCGCTGACCGGAGTGGGTGGGGGGCGGGGATGCAGGGCTGCTGACAACTCCTGTGCTCAAGAACTATTGACACATCATGTTGCCAGGAGGCTTTGAAGAACGTTTCAGTTCTATCAAATTAGAAGTTTTAATGTTCCCTGCACTTGTCCTCCATGCTCCTGTATCTTTGTGGCTCTTCTACACTTTTAAAGGGTTTGTCCCACAAACAAATATTAAGGGGTCACTCTGATGTAAACATATTTTTCATCCTTGCCCCCCCTTCCTTACCTGATTGCTTGTCACACCCTGGAGGTTCCTCTGTGTATTGCAGGCACTTCCATGCAGTGCTTATCAGCCACCATCTTGCAGCACTTTTTTTTAACTTTGTTTCACATCTATCCCATGATGCATCAGCACAGCATTACCTGAGGCTATACCATTTTTGTCTGCTTGGGGAACAGTTTAATTATCCTTACTTTTTATATTCACCTAAATAAGCTACAGCCCAGAAGCATACAGTCATGAGGACGAGCTGTTATCTCCTCTATTATAACTGTGTGACAGGAGCTGTGTGACCATCATCAGTAACTGTGATAGGAGTGCCTTTGTCCCCCTTTAGGTAGTTTTTGTGATGGGTGCATGTAACAGCATCACTCAGACTGTGAACATGACTAGTTACAGACAGCATAAACCCAAGCAGATCTGAGCTGGTTAGAACTCAGGTCACGTGACCATCTGAGGAGAAAGAGGCCCGGAGTTTCAGATAGACAGAGATAACAATGGTAACACTAGCTCATTTATATATACTTGGGGATAGCTACATAATGAATGAATTTTTAAAAAAAATCACTGGAGTGGCCATTTAATTTCTTTTTTTGCATAAATCACACAAACTTTAGGTTCGAACCATTTGAAATGAAATTCTTCTATGTGTAAATATTGCTGTTCCGCGCTTGTTATGGCACCCTTTGGTGTAGCTCACATGTTATGGCAGCCCCTCTGGTGTACTGCATTTGTTTTGGCGCCCCCTGGTGTAGCACTATTGTTATGGCGCCTCTTGGTGTTAAAATACAACAGTTTAAACCTGTAGCAGATCAACACCAACAACAGTGGCTGAATCTGCACCATTCAGGTGTGGATTTGGTTGCTGCGGGTTTTCTGCTGCAGAAAGCCTACAGTAGATATGCTATGCGTGAAGCTGTATGTGCCCCCACATTCCTCCTCCCACCGGGTGCGGATACTCGCTGTACTCCAAGAACTGAACCCCCGGGCACGGGAGGAGTAAAGAATCTGTGCTATGGAAGACTGCATAGACACTCAGCCTCACCGATTTAGACGGCAGCCAGTGTGAGTGTGTTTTTCTGAATTTAACCCCTTCCACCAGTGGGAGTTTCAGAAGCGGGGCTGCGAGGGGCCCCTTCTTCTAAGCGGAGTGTTGTGCTCTGTGCAGTTGCACATCCCAAAAGCTGGCCCTTCATAAACCTATATGAATTTGGTACTGCTGTAATCCTACAGGCCTGCAGAGTAATGTGATCATATTATTTACACCACATGGTAAATGCCTTAAAAACTAAACCCAAATAAAGGCAATATTGCTTTCCCCCCCCCAAAAGAAAATAAAAAAATAGGGTTTTTTTTTTAATTGTTATAGAAAATATTAAAAGTTTTAAAACCCTTTTGTCATCGTCAGTGTAAAAAAAAATCAAAAGAGGAAAATAAGCATATTTGGTACCACTATGTCTGTAAAAGTCCGATCTATTAAAATAGAGCAATATTTATTCCGGTCTTCATAAGAAATGGTGAGAGAAATGTTGTTTTTAAAGTAGTACAAAAATCCATCCATACTAATATTATAAATGCAAAAGTAACGGTTTGTTTGTTACCTGAAGCGATTTTGAGGCAGGGAGATGGCTGGCATCTTGAGGAAGGAGATCGGCTACGTTTTATCCCCAAAATTTATCGAGTTCTCTAGAGAGCGGGACAAGACAGATTTATTTGTTGATGTGCCGTACGGCGAGGGGAAGGGGGTGCACATCATAAGCGCTGCCTATATAAACGTGGAGACATCGCTGCCGCACATATGCCATTAATAAGCTAGCAGAGCTACTCGGTGTCGAACAAAAGACACATTAACATGGATTGAGATTTTAAAGAAAATCTGTGTTGCCCGTAGCAACCAATGACAGCAGTAGCAAAAGATGACAAGACCAAAAATATACATGTTGCAGTTTCTTTTACTTTTGTCAACTTTCTACGTTTCAGTTTACAGGAAGACAAAAATTAGATTTAAAAAAATATATACAAATTCCACGCGGACAAAGTAGCGGGTAACAAGCCAGTAATTCTATAAATCTGCGAACGAAGGGATTATTCTGAGTACAGAATAGCTGCCATGTCATTTTTGCTGCACCGTGTACACTGTAAACACAACAACCCTTCAACCGATTTCCACCCCCCCTCCCCCCCCAAAAAATTGTGCAGTCGTGTTTTTCTGCTTCACCTCACGTAGATTTTACATTATATGGTCCATCAAATGGCATCATTGAAAGCTATAACTCACAAATAACAAGCTTTCATATAGCCATGTCAACAAAAAAGTGTTAAAAAATTGCTCTGTCTCCTGGGTGTTAAAGGGATATTACCAAAAAAAAATTACCACAGTATAGAGGCCAACTTGCTGATCCAACAGCTGGGACCCCCACCGCTCCTGAAAACTGCTCCAGAGTAATCCCGAATCAATAGGGTGGGGGCCACACATGCACAGACATGCGAGTTCCAGGAATTGTTGGCAGGATTTGAGCCTTAGCTCTTATTTCTTATATTTCAGGGCAAGAAAGCTTTTGAACGAATGAACAGCTTAACATTCAAGAAATCGAAAGACATGAGAGCCAAACTGGAGGAGGCCATTCTGGGCAGCATCGGGGCCAGACAAGAGATGGTCAGAAGAAGCCGAGGTCAGCTTGGTAGGTCTGTCCAGACCAACTCTGCCAAGCTTCTTAGGGGTTAAAGCTGTAAAATGGGATTTTTCACTGGGGAGAAAAAACACTTCATGCAGCTACTTCTCAGAATCTACTGGGACAGCTGCATAAATAGACATTCCCTATAATATTAATTTCTCATCCGTATCACTGGGGGATACAGAAGACCTTGGGTATAGATGTTATCAGGGTTGGTCTGTAATTAGGGGGAACAGGGTTTCCAACAAAAACTAAAGTTGTCCATATAACCAGAAAGACAGAAGTGAGAGTGGCTGCCAAAGGTTAGTCATTGTTACATTAACTTGCAGAGATTTTTTATTTTTTTGTGGCGGCCATTTTTGCATAAGCATCAACGAGAAGTGCAGCCATATTGGTTGTCACTTTTGAATTAGCTTCTCAAAAACTGACATTTTGTCAGCTTGAAGTGACAATTTTATCATCAGTTCCTAAGAAATGAATTCTGACAGCGGCATTTAAATGTCCTGAAAATGGCAGTCTGTGTCCTCCAAGGGTTAAGATGGCCACTATTGTGACCAAAACAAATGGTCACCGTTATGGTCCTTGTAAATTCCGCCACCCAGAGTGGTAGTTCTAGGCAACCTAGTTATCTGCCAGGACCGCCCATTTACAAGAGTGCATTCATCTCTGTTACGGCATCTACAAGTAAATAGCGGAAGGCATAGAAAATCCAGCTTCATCCTCATTTCAGCCATGAGTATAGAATCGAGATCGGGCGATGCAGCCTGATCCACGTAAAGAGCCAAAATATCACTGAAAATATGAAGATCTAAAGTGTAAGCCTTATTAACAATATATATAGAAAGAAGTGGATCCTCAGTCATCTAAACAGATGGGATGCAAACAAGCAAAACCCTAGAGGTGTTGGTGATACCCCGTGGCCGATTAGGGCATATAAGGGGTATAAACGGACGTGTTATATGGTCCTCCTGTGTCCCTTCCGTTTTCTATCCCGACACACCTAGTCTACCACGTGTCTGTGTTTCACCTGTGTAGGTCACTGCAGACCAAATATATGTTATATTTTAGATCAGAATGTTTTTAGTAATTGCATATCTTCGTTACACATTCTGCCCGTTTTTGACACATTTTTACTGTTTTCTTCTGTGCGGTATAGGAAAAAGGAATCCTTATGGAAAGCATCAAAAATCTGCTGTTGACGGATCTACAGTTCTTATCATTTGTTAAGGCTGATTTAGACATAACGATTTTCGCTCAAAAATCATTCAAAGCCGTCTTTTGAGCGATAATCGTTGTGTCTAACTTCACTGACATCCTGCAGTTTTCGTTAGGGAATCGCTGATCGTTCTGATAGGCAACGATCAACCTTATCAGGAATTCACAGCAGCATACAGCTGATACTATTGTTTCTGCTGTATCCCAATCACTGAAGACAGGTGGGGTATGAAGAACACAGCTGTCCAGTTGTGTTCTTCATACCCCGCTCGGAGCGCTCAGCTGTATAACAGCCAGGCTCTCCGAGCAGAGAACAGCTGGATGCAGAAGACAAGCGGTCCCGCTTGTCTTCTGCATCCCCCACTCGGAGCGCAAAGTAATCGCTCAACATTTGAGCGATCACCTTGAGCTTATAAAGGCACACAACTAGTAGCGCTCAAAAGTCGCTCAAAAGATTTTTTTGAGCAATAATCATTGTTAAACCAGGTTTTAGTGTCCTGCTGCGAGTAGGCTGTCACTCTGATTCAGGTGTTCCCATGTTAATCATCCCAGCTGTCTTGGATAATAAAGGCAATGATAATTAGAATAAAGCGAAAGCCTTAGTAAGCGCTGTCAGCGGCAGCTTGTTGATCCAGGTACTCAGAAAAAAAATTCTGCACTGATCACAGTAAGCATTAAAGTAAAAATAGGTAAAATCTGCAAACAAAACATAAAAAGTTTTGCAGCAACCCTAGATTTTATGTTTATTGACTATATTGGTAGATTTCATTAAAGGTGGGGCTTCCTCTTGTGTCGCCCGCTCTCAACCCTCTAAAAACTAATGTTGTTGCTGAGCTCTTGTTGGCCTCCAGGAAGGCTGCTGTATTAATAGCTGGAGGTCTAGAAGACTTTCTAAGAGTTGTAAACAACTTATAGCAGATTGCGCGAGTTTTTTATCTCCTCGGCGGCTCTGATTTAGTGCGCAGCACGGAGGTAAATTAACGGCCTTTCGTGCCCTGCAGATTTATTACACATCCTGTTGCGCTCTCCACCTGAAAACGCTGAGCAAGCTCCATTTTTCTTGGCAGAGAGGAGCCCGTCTGGAAGTGCTTTTGGCAGCCAGGAAAACCTGCGTTGGAGGAAGGAGATGACTCACTGGAGGCAAAACACAGACAAGATGGACAAGTACGAATTTGGTCACTGATGTCACATGTTGTCATGTTGTCTTAACTTTTTTACTTGCCAACTTTCTTGAGAAGGAAAATCAGGGAAATTTGAAGAGTTACAAAATATTTCGACTTATGCCCCACCCATATATATAGAGGCCACTCCCACTATCCTCCAGAATTTGAATTCTAAATGGTGGTAAATATGACCCCTTTTGACACAATTCAAAATACAGACCCCCAAACCAGACACGCTAAACACATATAGGCCACAGACTGGACTCTAAATAAGAAATGATTCCAGCCCCCCCCCCCATAGGGTTTCCCAGGAAGAGATAAATATTTCAGGAGTTTCCCTTTTAAATAAAGTTTGTAAGTCACTAATGGAGGAAACCTCAACCTCAGAAAACTTTTCACACTTGTTCACATGTGCTGACATCTAGTGGCCAAAGGGATGACATTGCAGACTGATCCCAGCAACCTCTGGTTTTGCAACCTGCAGTAAATATTTGTCACTTCATTATCACTTGTAGCTATGAGATCAGTGACATCTCTGTTTTACTGTAGTGGGCTGATGATGTCAGAGGGAAGGCGTAGTTATATGGGAAAGGCCGGTGACATCACTGCTCACCTCATAACAGCTATCAACCGTAAATAAAGCTTCTGGCTCCTGTGATAACAGGTGCGAGGGGAGAAGATCACGGAGGACTCCCTAAGGAAAGTAATGTACACTGCGCAAAAAAAAATTAACGGAACACTTAAATCACCCATTGGGCATACTGGATGATGCAGGTAGCATAACGCTCACCACGTGTCAGTCATGTGTTCGGTATGAACCTGCTCTCATCTGGGAAGAGAACTGAGCACCAATGGCGGACCTGCCAATTCAAGTGTTCTTTGGCGACTGCCAGTTGCGCTGCACGGCGCTGAGCTTTGTGCACATATCCCATTACAGGATGCCGGGCCCTCATTGAGTCTGTGTAGGACAGTTTGGTCAGTAGCTGCTGGGGCCACTTTGTAGGACCCCTGATGCTGGGATGATGCTTTTCTGTCCTTGTTTAACAGCTGTGTCCTGGTATCTCTTCCATCCTCATGATACTGTGGTGGGTGACACAGCCAACCTTCCTGCTCCGGCATGTATGGATGTGCCATCCTGGAGGAGCAGGACTACCTGTACACCTGATTGGGCTGCAGATAGCGCCTCATGTACCAGTAGTGATAAGGACAGGAGCAAAACGCAGAACTAGAGAAGAATCAGTCAGGAGGGAGAGAGGGATTGTCTCCAGTCACTGTTTGGGGGTTGCTGTTGCCTCTCCAATGGCTTCTGTTGTTGTCATTTTCATTACAATTATAACAACACCAAATTGAAATGATTTTTTAACATGTTTTACTGCTTTTGTACAATAGAGACAATGTTTCTAAAAACTTTTTGTGTGTCACCACATTCCAAGACCAGAGCAGTTTTATTTTTCCATTGACAGAGCTGCACGGGGGCTGTTTTTTGCTGGATGACTCGTTGTTTTTACTGGTGTTATTTTGAGGTTTATATGACTTTTTGATTACTTTTTATTCCTGTTTTTGGGGAGAGATGACCAGAAAATGAATTTGACATTTTCTTTATTTTTTTACGGAACTTACCATGCTGGATAAATAATGTAATATATTATAGTACTGGGATGTTATGGAATTTTGTGTAGTTTTTTTTTATTTTTTTTTATTTTTTCAATATTTAAAGCATATGTAATGGGGTGGAGTGTTTTTTTTCATGTTACCCATCGCTTGGGACGAGGGGAAAAGTCCGGAGAAATCACAGTTGTCCCTAGCTGCCTGCTTTCTTGTCCGCTGCCCCCTTTCTCTGCAGCACATCGCACCCCCTCCCTTCTCTGCACACACACTGAAGATGGGAATACTGAATTTACAGCTGTAATTTCAAACGACTATAACTCCCAGTTCTTTTGGTGCTAGGGACAAGCATCTGGTGTCAAATTAAAGCCAAGTACCACTGATAGAACAAAAGCTACAGCCATTTGAAGTTGAACCAGCTCTGTTCGGCCAAAACTGTTAGGTCTTTTCATGTATAATGAACAGAGCTCATCCTAAACTGTAGGGGAGCTAAAGCGTACCTGAGTTTTCAAGAAGTTTTCAAAATTTATAACCGGTTCTCCTTACCCTCTCATTAGCCACTGTTTGCACCATTTCATGTTTTTTATATTTTGATTTTCAGGTGGGTTCCCCCATTTTCATGCTGCCCTGCTGTTTACAATCCACGTTCAAGCAGGGGGTGTGTCACAAGTCTACCATTCTGCCAGTAGTTCACTGTCCTGTACTTCCATTCCCTCACTTCCCAGCTGTACTGCTCTGTCTCTGGTCCAATCAGCAGGGAGGCAGTATCTGAATACCTGCCCCTCTGCTGTTCCAGGACAATTGTAGGGCAATCAGAGACATTCTGGCCAAAATGATTAGCAGACCCAAAGTGATGTTCACACGTGCTGTGACAGCAGGAGCAGCAGAGGATGTAGAGATTGGTTTACTCAGTGTCTGCAGGTCTGTCAGCCTATGAAGATAGCCCGTCCCCACAGCTAAGAAAACATCCCAGCATTCCAGATACTACAGAAGCTCAATACATAATTATAGGCAGTGGATTGCAGAGGAGCTGGAAGAGTGACCTCTAGTAGAAGCCACTTCAGCCTTGATTTACGGTGGTAAAATAAAAAAACTTTATTGAATGTATATCACAAGATTGATGAGACACATCCAGGCTATTAGATGAGCGGCAGTTGTCTGAAAAGTTAGTGCCCCCTTTAAGTTCCTTTTAAACGATAGGATCCTTTCCTAAAAAATGTAGGTTTACCACCATTAGCAAGTGATCTGCACCTGCCGTTCTCCTCTTCCCCATCCTAATGACTACTTTTGATTGTCTTTCCACATGCGCTGTATATTTAGAAGCCACAAACCCTGCAGGTACAGTTTTTGTACTGTTTCCCGTCTCCATAACAAGCATTTTATGGATTGCCCTGTGTTGTGATAACATGTAGCCTGAGATTTGATGTCGGCTGTTTATAAGTTTAATCATCATTTATTTAATGTGTGATCTGTATTTTCTATATGATGATGAATTATGTTGTCTGTCTTTTATGGATAAAACTCCAGGTTCCCCGTAATGCGTGTTAGTTATAGATGAGCACATTTTTACAGTTTCTGTATAGATCTACAGTGCATAAATAATGGATTCACTGTGTACATACATTACTTATGTACATACATTACTGCTCCTTAGTTACATCCTGTATTATACTGCAGAACTGCACTCACTATTCCGCTGGTGGAGTCACTGTATACATACATTACTTATCCTGTACTGATCCTGAGTTACATTATATATTATACTCCAGAGCTGCACTCACTATTCCGCTGGTGGAGTCACTGTATACATACATTACTTATCCTCTACTGATCCTGAGTTACATCCTGTATTATCCTTCAGAGCTGCACTCACTATTCTGCTGGTGGGATCACTGTGTACATACATTACCTATACTGTACTGTTCCTGAGTTAAAACCTGTATTATACTCCAGCGCTGCACTCACTATTCTGCTGGTGGAGTCACTGTGTACATACATTACTTATCCTGTACTGATCCTGAGTTACATCTTGTATTATACTCCAGAGCTGCACTCACTATTCTGCTGGTGGAGTCACTGTGTACATACATTACTTATCCTGTACTGATCCTGAGTTACATCCTGTATTATACTCCAGAGCTGCACTCACTATTCTGCTGGTGGAGTCACTGTGTACATACATTACTTATCCTGTACTGATCCTGAGTTACATCTTGTATTATACTCCAGAGCTGCACTCACTATTCTGCTGGTGGAGTCACTGTGTACATCCATTACTTATCCTGTACTGATCCTGAGTTACATCCTGTATTATACTCCCAGAGCTGCACTCACTATTCTGCTGGTGGAGTCACTGTGTACATCCATTACTTATCCTGTACTGATCCTGAGTTACATGCTGTATTATACTCCAGAGCTGCACTCACTATTCTGCTGGTGGAGTCACTGTGTACATACATTACTTATCCTGTACTGATCCTGAGTTACATCCTGTATTATACTCCAGAGCTGCACTCACTATTCTGCTGGTGGAGTCACTGTGTACATACATTACTTATCCTCTACTGATCCTGAGTTACATGCTGTATTATACTCCAGAGCTGCACTCACTATTCTGCTGGTGGAGTCACTGTGTATTGGGGGAATGTCCATGTAGCAATTCTTGCCTCTATGACCAACGTAATTGTAAATCTCACATTGTCCTTAGCGTTAGTTTTTTAATTATGAATCATTTGGGCATCGGATGTGCGGTGACTGTCATACTAACTGCTTTTGCATGCCGGATGTTACATGGAGCACAACATTTCCTGTTTGCTTCTTGTTGTTTGTCTTGTTTTACATAAACTATTTACAGTGGGATTCAATCAAGGAGTAGTAAACCTAAAATCAGGATACAAAGCATTTTCCCTACTGTCACTTATCTGATCTCTCCTTTTTGTCACTATCGACTCTATTGGGGAATTGCAATTTTAGGCAATTCCTTAATATACTGACATGCCAAAAGTCATGGGACAGGAACTAATATCATGTACGACGACCCCTCTAGCTCAGCGAAGTGGAGCAACTCAATGTGGCATTGATTCCACAGAAGACATCTGCAGGGATGTTGAGATGTCTGGATAGCCCCCCACAGCTCCGTGGTAATTGTAGGTACAGGATCTCTTCTTCACATCTCATAAATGCTAAACTGGACTCATATTGGGGAAATGTGCAGGCCAGAATATTCATAGGAACTCTCCAGAATGCTTCTCAGGCCAATTCTGGACAACTTGGACCGATGGCACTATAATCCTGCTGGAGTATCCCATCAGTATGGAGATACATGAAGTCCATGAAGGGCTAACAGAGGCACTTTGGTGTCTTTTGCTCTCATGGAAGCTAAAGAGCGCTGCTCTGACCTCCTGGATACACGTGTGGGGTCTCCTGCATCGCATGTGGGTGTAGTTTCTGTTGAAGTTGTTTCTTTACATACATGAACAGTTCTAGTGATGATCATTAAGCACGTGTGCGGCCACTGCGGGCGGTGATGCCTTCTATGACACTGTGGATCAGGGAGGGTTAGAGCGCTTATGTGTGGAAGAATTATTGTTTCGCTTCCCGTTGGATCGCGGGAATCTGAATTATAATTGATCTGCTGCCAGTGACCGAAAGATGAATGATAATTCGTTCGCTTACCGTTCATCGTTCAGTTTCAGCAGGCATAAAAATCAAACGACTATTTACTATGAATGGAAGCCAGAAGCCGTCGCCGCCCCTCTCTCCGTCTCCTTTTACTGAGCAATCACCGCTCCTGTCTGAAAGCACAGGAGTGATCATCCCTGAGACGACCGTTAGGCACTTTAGCACCTGACAATCGTTCCCTCTGAAAGGCCCTTGAAATGCCCACACAACTTCGGAAATAGTGTCCCATCTGTCTGGCACCCACTATCACTCCTCTTTCCAACTCGATAATTCACATCGCCTTGCCATGAGTGCAAATTGCAGAATCCACACGGGGCACTCACGCGGAAGATCCACAATGCAAGCCGCCCATAGGGAAGCATGGGCGTCCGCACTGGAATTAAAGCATGTGGATTTGCTTTGCAAACCTTTTGGTCCAGAAAACAAATCGCAGCATGCTCCATTTAGTGCAGTACCCACACGGACGGCTTCCATTGAAGTCAGTGGAAGCTGTCCAATCCGCGGCCTGTCAGCAGTGCTAGCTGGATCCCGCGGGAAAGCAGTTATTTTTTAAAAAAAACCTCCACTGCACATGTGCAGCGGCACTACACATATGTAGTGAAGAAAATAGAAGACCCGGACCGGACATGGTCAGATTCTGCTGCAGGCTCCAACATGCGAAATCCGATCCACCCGCGGACATTGAACTTTACACAAGCCGTCAACTAAGGTAACTCCACTTCATCATCAACTTACATACCGCTATCCCACGACTTTTGGCACATCAGTGTGTCTATAAGTGTTGTGAATATACAGAACTGAATTAGAAAATAGACCAAAATAGATTAGATCTCATCTAGGAATGTAACTTTAGTCTATGATGGCTGAGCTTTCTACAGGCATCGTATGTATTAAATCTAGAGTCTGTGAGAAGCATCTCATGGTGTCCCACCAATAGTCCCGTCAGTCTGTGAGAAGCATCTCATGGTGTCCCACCAATAGTCCCGTCAGTCTGTGAGAAGCATCTCATGGTGTCCCACCAATAGTCCCGTCAGTCTGTGAGAAGCATCTCATGGTGTCCCACCAATAGTCCCGTCAGTCTGTGAATGTTATGCGTAGCTTCTTTTTATGTTGTGTTGGTAACATTGTAGGGTCTCTGAAGAGCGCAACGTAACACGTGCTATACGGAGCCGATGACTATGTCCTGCCGGTCTCTTGTGCTTTATGTTATCAGGGGTTCTTACTTTGTCTTTAGCTTGTATGAATATTTCTTCTCTCCCACAACAGGTCCAGGGCAGAACTGGAGCATGAAGCCCTCATAGATGGCAACCTGGCCACCGAGGCCAATCTGATCATACTGGACACTTTGGAGATTGTAGTCCAGGTGGGATGACCTGTTTTTAGGGCGGTTTACATATGTTTTGGATATAGGAAATGCTTATGTGTTGTTGTTTTTCTCCTCCAGACTGTTTCTTTAACAGAGTCCAAAGAGAGTATCCTGGGTGGGGTATTGAAGACCCTCCTACATAGCATGGCCTGCAACCAGAGCGCCCTCTACCTGCAGCACTGCTTTGCAACACAAAGGGCATTGGTTTCTAAGGTATGGTGTAAATTATAGTATAGCCCTCATGATGTCTGCATTCCACCTGCATGCTGTATATGCAGATAACACCTATATAGTTCAGTATGCAATAAATAAGACCCAAGCAGTAACAGGACGAGGGGTGGAATGAGTAGGCAGACGTTATAGTTGCCAAATGAATGGCAAAGCTCTAGTTGGGATCTGTATAGTTAGCGGGATTCTCTGTGTTTCCGCAGCGCTTCCACCCCCCCCCCCCCCCCCCCACTTCGATTACTGGTCAAAGTGGACTTCCCTGCTTAGAAAACAAAGGACCAGAATTGATATTGAAAATCCACCAGTTTTCTAGTTCACACTACACAAGAAAATCGTCTTTTATAATTTACATTTATAATGTGTTTTAGACACTTTTTTGACAAGTTCAAAAAAGGGGCTTGACTTTAGGGAAAGGGGCATAGCCTAAATGTGGCAGAAACTAACAACTACTAGATGGTCCTTTATGCTGACCTATAAGTTAGTGACAAACATGCTGATTTCAGCGGTCTGTCATTTATAGGGTAATTTGCAGTGGGTTTTTAAGAATTTACTGTTTTTTTCTGTATCTTTCTTCTGCTCCCAGAAAGAAAGAATTCCAGATTAGTTTCCGAGGGCCTAGTAGCCCCGCCATCCACCCGAATAGGTAGTATGCATTGTAATAGCTATAAGACTGCCAATCACGGAGTCTGGGCCCGGCTACTAGGTCCTCATGAATAAACTGGACTCCTCTCTTGCTGGTTGCTGCTCAAACATAAGGAGCCATGCTATAAGTTCTTAAACCCCCTGCATATTACTCTATAAGTCACAGAGCGCTGACGTCCGTATCTGTCCCTACGTTATGCTACCCTTAGCGAGGGCAGCATGAAGCACATGGCAGGATCCGTTTAAGTTTACGCTAACTGCAGTATAAGACAGTGTTAGTAAATCTGCTCCATAGAATTTGTAGTCTATATTAGCCATGTTTCACTAAATCTCATCTAGACTGATTCAATAGGAGAAAATGTATATTTTTTTGCAGTGGTAAAAATGTTTTAAATTCATATTAAAAAAAAAAAAAATTTACATTTGTGACCGGCTTTGCATGCAGCAGACAGACCTCGTCATCCTTCGAGCTACAACCAAATACTGATCTCGTAAGGCGAGGCTCTACTTTATATAGTGACTGTTTTTAGAATTCTCATTCTAATTCTCTCTTATTTCTGCTTTTTTGCCCTTTCTCTTCCAGTTCCCGGAGCTGCTCTTTGAAGAGGAGACGGAGCAGTGTGCTGACCTGTGCCTCAGGCTGCTCAGACATTGCAGCAGCAGCATCAGTACCATCCGGTCACACGCCAGCGCCTCGCTTTACCTTCTCATGAGGCAGAACTTTGAAATTGGCAATGTAAGTTCTTCCATCTAGTCCTGTTTTTTTTTTTTTCAATAGCCCCCCCGTTCGGCACGAGACAAACCCGATGCATGTGTTGAAAAAAAAAAACCGATAGTACTTACTCGAATCCCCGCGCTCCGGTGACTTCTTACTTACCTTGCGAAGATGGCCGCCGGGATCTTCACCCTCGGTGGACCGCAGGTCTTCTGTGCGGTCCATTGCCGATTCCAGCCTCCTGATTGGCTGGAATCGGCACACGTGACGGGGCGGAGCTACGAGGACCAGCTCTCCAGCACGAGCAGCCCCATTCAACACGGAGAAGACCGGACTGCGCAAGCGCGTCTAATCGGGCGATTAGACGCTGAAAATTAGACGGCACCATGGCGACAAGGACGCTAGCAACGGAACAGGTAAGTGAATAACTTCTGTATGGCTCATAATTAATGCACAATGTACATTACAAATTGCATTAATATGGCCATACAGAAGTGTATACCCCAACTTTGTTTCGCGGGACATCCCCTTTAAGGGCTCGTTCACATGGCGGATCATGCCGCAGAATATTCCACACAGAATCCAGCTGTAAAACCGGCTATTCTGCCACGGATCCGCACACGTATTCAGCCCTTTCACTGGTCAAAATCTGCATGCAGATTTTCTAGCTGGTTTCTATGTTGCTTTTTCGCCCAGATCCGTACGGAGAGGTGTCCGTAATGCCAGACGATGATTTTGCCCATTGACAAGGCTTTAGCTACATATGGATCTCTGGCAGAAAACACAGCTGAATAGCCATGGATTTCTGCCTTGGCTTGACAGGTGGATCCCACGGCAGAATCAGTCATTTTGAACATGCCCTAAATGTTAGCATGGTCCAATGGAGCTGTAGCTTCCCATGTGAACATACCCTTAATGCTTTTAGAGAGCTCATAATAATAATAATCTTCATGTGTATAGCGCCAACATATTCCGCCGCGCTTACAAAAACACGGGGATACAGAAAGACAAAAATACAAAAACCACGGTTACATGTAGTAATTCTCCATTGGTGAAAATGTTATTAAAGGGGTTGTCCCGCGCCGAAACGGGCTTTTTTTTTCCTCAACCCCCCCCCCCCCCCCCCCCGTCGAGACAACCCCGATGCAGGGGTTAAAAAAGAACACCGCACAGCGCTTACCTGAATCCCGGCGCTCCGGTGACTTCTTACTTACCTGCTGAAGATGGCCGCCGGGATCTTCTCCCTCGGTGGACCGCAGGGCTTCTGTGCGGTCCATTGCCGATTCCAGCCTCCTGATTGGCTGGAATCGGCACATGACGGGGCAGAGCTACATGGAGCCCCATTGAGAAAAGAAGAAGACCCGGACTGCGCAAGCGCGTCTAATTTGGCGATTAGACGCTGAAAATTAGACGGCTCCATGGAGACGAGGACGCCAGCAACGGAGCAGGTAAGTGAATAACTTCTGATAACTTCTGTATGGCTCATAATTAATGCACGATGTACATTACAAAGTGCATTAATATGGCCATACAGAAGTGTATAGACCCACTTGCTTTCGCGGGACAACCCCTTTAAATCTGCTAGTGTCGCACCAGGCTTGACCCTCATAGCCGAATGCTTTACCCCAACTCCCATCTCTGGACCGTACTCCGTTACAGTTCTCCTTTGCCGTTTGATAGCTGCAGTATTTTTCACTGGTGCTCTAACATCCCTTGTGAGTTTGGACATGGCTTGTGCGGCTGATCTGGTTGTTCTCGGAGATGGATTAGCAAAAACTTTGCTATTTTTCTTTTTTTTTTTTTTATAAACTTATTTTTGTTAGCATTTTCACTGGGTACATACATGGCAGATGTTTTAAGAAAATCTATACAGAGTTTTGCATGATATACATTTCTTTTACAGTGATATTACATTGTTTAGGTACTGTCATATGCGTATTTCTCTCTGTAATCTTCCCAATTATTTTGCCTCCAACCCATGTATGATCCGTTCTTATTTCGGTAAAACTCTCTCCCCCAAATATGGTAACAGTTATTAGCAGATTGAAACACACATTGAAATTCAATGCTAATATTAACCATCAACTATCTAATCCGCGGACTAAACCCCGGCGAGTATGTTCCTTTCAGATCAGTCACGATATTTTCAGTGATCCCAGACTGTTCAAATCCTTTTGACTGTAGTACCATGTTGTGTTAGCTAATTGCGTCATGCATTCTTTGATTTCGCTGGAGTTAAGAAATTTTTCTATAAATTCCCTCCATTTTCTGAAGAATTGTGAGGTTTGGGATTCCAATCTTCGTTCTATCTCACTTTTTTTCATTTTTAAGAGATGTTTTAGCTGGTGTATCACCTCTTCTATCCCTGGGGGTTTGGCTTGTAGCCAGTTATTTAGAAGGCACCTTTTACTAATTAGAAGTATGGTATGGGTCATTGTGGTTTTTCTAGCCTGTTCTGGCAGTTGGTGGAGTACGAATGTCTGTGGTGATAGCTGTAGGAATTGGCCTCCAATGTCTTGTATTATTTTTTGAGTCCCCACCAAAATGATTTGATTTTAGGGCAGTGTTGGGTAATGCACATTTTGGGCATGCTTGTAGTCTTGCTGGACCATTTGGGTTCTGAGGTATGTTGAACCCATAAATCGCTCTGTGGATTATCTTATATGTTTCCCGCCATCTTTCGTTTGATACCGCCCTTCTCACAGAGTTCCAGCTCTTGATTATGCCCTCAGATATTTCTGGATCCTGTAGGTCACTTATCCATCTTTTAAAAAAGTTCGAGCCATTCTCTTTCACCCATGCTTCCCTGAACTTAGTATAGAATACTGAAATTGATTGTTTATAGGTACAGTTTTGGATTAGGATATCTATAGAGTTGAGCATTGCCTCTTTTGAAATGTCAGTTAGCCTATTCCGTAGGAAGTTTTTCATTTGTGCATATGGAAGAAAATGGGTTGTAGGTAGGTTATATTTTTCACCCAATTCCTTGAAGCTCATATATCTAGGAGTTTCTGGGTGTATAAGATGTTGGACTTTTGAAATGCCCCTCTGCTGCCAAACTTTAAACATTTTGTGCTATCTTTCTTTTTTATAGCTACGGTCTGTCCACGGCCTTTCGCAACTTCACAATCACCAGGGGCTTTGTTACTTCACACATTTCATGGAATTGCTTGAGTCCGGGTCTTGTTAGCAGCAGGCTCCATTTTTGCTGTAGACCTAGTAACTCTTGTTACAGTGGGTGCAGGGCCCTTTTGTGTCAGTTTTGCAGCAGTTGGGAAGATGGGATGAAATGACGTTTTAGGCTTGTAGACTCCACATTTAGGCCCCATGTACACTGGGTAAATGGAATTGCGGACTGCGCAGCGGATTTTGCCCATAGGGAATCCTTGCCATCCGCGGGTCCATTAAATTGATTTTTGCACCCGCGGATGGCATTTTAAAAGAATTGCGTTTTGTCATGCACGGGAGAAAAAACGCGGCATGCTCCATTTGCCGCGGAATCCACGCGGATCAGCAACATTGCTATCACATTGATGTGTGCGGATATCTGCATGCAAATAAAAATGCCATTTAAAGCAAATTCGCGTGGAATCCGCCGCGGATTCTGCGCGGATTGTATTTTTTGAGTGGACATGAGGCCTTAGAGACCCCTTTACTGGCTTTTTCTCCTTTAGTTTTCTCAGTTGCTTTTTCTCTTTGAAACGCTGCAACATTGCACAGCGGTCATCTCTTATCATCAGTTCTTTAGTTTAACCCTTGTTTGTTGGCTTGTTATCTTGCCCTTTTAGATGACAGGACTGGTTCATCTCTACTACGGTCAGCTCCTGCTCCCTCATAAGGAAAACATTGGCATCGGCCAGCAGAAGGCCCTTGCTCCTTCTAAACAGACACCTTTGTGCCTGTTCTTCTGGGTTATGGATTTACACTGGGCAACTTTAGCTCTTAAGTTGTCTATGCTCAAGTCTTTTTTTTGTATCGGTCAGCATATTGGGAGTGAACCTTCATTTTTGCTTTGGCACCTGACCAATTGCGGAGAGTTTCTTTAAAAAACAATTGTTTACTTTGAACTATCTCTTTATGATAGGACATCGTGTGAGGAGTTTATTACAGTCTTCTAATTAATCAACTGTAAACTGTGGGAAATTCCATCAGCAAGTGTAAAATTCTCCTGCGGTGCCCCTACAGGGTAAATGAGGCATTACACATTTCCATCTGAAATCAATGGGCTGTACATATAAAATGTCCGGATATGCTGGATCCTCCAGAGAGTGATGGTTTTTATAGCCACGGGCCGTAGTGCTGCAAGTTAAGCATCTTAGACACATTCCTTTACAACATAATGACTGACGTTCAAGTGCACCAACAATTGTTCCAAATGTAACACACATCTTATAAATCTGGTACATTTTACATATTATTTTAGCCACACTTCGTCGCCTTTTTCAAGATCTGTTGTTTATGTTAAAGGGGTTGTCCCGCGGCAGCAAGTGGGTCTATACACTTCTGTATGGCCATAATAATGCACTTTGTAATGTACATTGTGCATTAATTATGAGCCATACAGAAGTTATAAAAAGTTTTATACTTACCTGCTCCGTTGCTGGCGTCCTCGTTCCCATGGAGCCGACTAATTTTCGCCCTCCGATGGCCAAATTAGCCGCGCTTGCGCAGTCCGGGTCTTCTTATCTTCTCAATGGGGCTCCGTGTAGCTCAGTGTAGCTCCGCCCCGTCACGTGCCGATTTCAGCCAATCAGGAGGCTGGAATCGGCAATGGACCGCACAGAAGCCCTGCGGTCCACGGAGACAGAGGATCCCGGCGGCCATCTTCAGCAGGTGAGTATGAAGACGCCGGACCGCCGGGATTCAGGTAAGCGCTGTGCGGGTTGTTTTCTTAACCCCTGCATCGGGGTTGTCTCGCGCCGAACGGGGGGGGGGGGGGGGGGTGTTAAAAAAAAACAAAAACCCGTTTCGGCGCGGGACAACCCCTTTAAGTGGCTGAAACCCCACCTTGATCTAGTCCTGCTCATACACTGTAACAAACTACAGCTGTATCAGTGTAGCTAAAACTGGAGCCTAGTTGCTGTGTTTTGATTGCCCAGACTGATACATTGTAACAAACTGCTCAGTTGAGTGACACCGTGATAGCATGGCCTTTCAGTCTCAAATGTAAGCAAGTTTGTATTCACTCACAGCAAGCTGAGGTCTTGAAAGGGGTGCGTGAATGAAACGTACATGAGAAAGGCATAGATCTTATAAGAGCGGTCAATGCCTTTAACTTGTCCAGAAATTACTATATTGTGTTCTAGTTTTCTACAAGCTGTTCTGACAGAGTTTGTGCCTCGTTGCAGAATTTTGCTCGGGTGAAGATGCAGGTGACCATGTCCTTGTCCTCCCTGGTCGGAACGTCTCAGAATTTCAATGAGGAGTTTTTAAGGCGCTCCTTGAAGACCATATTGACCTATGCAGAGGAAGATCTGGAGCTTCGTGAGACGACCTTCCCTGATCAGGTGAGCATGTGGTGTCCAGTGCAGGAGCGTAATTTTTCATCCCCGTGATCCACAACAAATGGCCTCAATCATCAGATGGTTAATGTGTAGGGCTATTTCTGCAGCTTTTCAATTTCCCACAATCCTGAGCCTGGGTTCACACAGGGTGGATTTGCCGCGGAATTTTGCGCCCGGGATTAGCCAGCCATGTGGACGAGATTTGTCAAAAATGTCGTCTACACAGGACTGCAAAGCTGGCTTCGGCGTGGATTCCTGGAACGCAGCATGTCCATTCTTTTTATTTTTCTGCTGTGGCCGCGCTCTCCTCTATGGGGAGTGCTGGCCGCAACAGAAAAGCATGCAGTGAAGCCCCTCCAAAACCCGCGGCTGAGTGCCGTGGGTTTTAAAGCTGCGCTTCCACGGTGGAAATCTCAGGGTTTTTTGCAGTGGCTAAACCGCAATATTTCCGCCGAGAATATGACCGGTGTGACCCCAGCCTGAAGGTGTCGGTTGCTGATTATTATGCAATATTTAAATTGTAGCTATTTACTTTTTTGTTTAATAGCAGTTGAATAATATATCTTCCTCAAATCAAAGGCAGGAAATTCTGAGATCTCCCTCGTTACAGAGCCTTCTTTATTACAGCTACAGAGATAGATTATAACAATGCCTGTAGCTACCACCAGGGGCAGTATCATGTAGGCAGGTTTAGCGTACTTTTTCTTGTAGCGCAATTGATGTGGGTTTTTCCACAGCGGAAAATCGGCATCAAAATCTGCATGAAAATCTGGGTCAAAAAATGCACCATTGGTGCAGATTTTAATGCGGATTCACAGCAGACTTCATACCTTCAATTGAAAGGGTGAAATCTGCTGTGGATCTGCATCAAAAAACGCCTCAAAATCCGCATCAAATGGTGCGAATTATAGTGTAAAGCTGCACCAAAATGCGCTATGTATGAGCATACTTTCCTCATGTTTAGGCTGGGTTCACACGGGGCAGATTTGCAGCGGAAATTTGGCGCGGAATTTCGCCGCGGCAAATATGCATGCGGCCGCTAATCCCGGGATTAGCCAGCCATGTGGACGAGATTTCTCAGAAATCTCGTCCACACGGGACGGCAAATCCGCTGCGGCTAAGCCGGCAGAAGCCACCGCTGCGGCGCTGATTTGCCGACCGCAGTGTGTTCATTTTTTTCCCCCGCTGCGGCCGCGCTCTCCTCTATGGGAGCGCCGGACGCAGAGGAAGAGCGAGCGGCCGGGCCGATTCAAAACCGCCGTGGGTTTTGAAGTAGCGGTTCTCCCGGCGGAAATCTCGCGGTTTTTCGCTGCGGCTAAACCGCAGGTTTTCCGTCGGGAATCCGCCCCGTGTGAACCCAGCCTTAAAGGACATCTGTCAGCATTTCTGCAGCTACTAAATAAGTAGCACAGTGGTGGCACAAACATTGGGGATCGGCTATACATACCTCCCTCCTGCTCAGCTTGCTACAGGAGTCCCAAAATCCACTTCCGAAACCTCTGTGTGCGTTAGTGGTCCAGTGTGCGGTTCACTGCCGATAATAGTGCTTGACTTTCTGCAGTAAGGGATAGTCCACCCTCCCCTCTCGCACTTGACAAGCTGCTAGCATCATACTTGAACCATTACTCAAAAAAGCCTGGGACCACTATGCAGCGAAGGAGCTTCCATCGGACCACTCTTATGTTATTTGCGTATGATACGGGGCAGTTTTGGAAGCTGATTTGAAGCTCCTGAGGCTGGCTGAGTGGCCGGGCAGGTTTGTATAGCCTGTCCAACATGTCGGCATCCCTGCAGTGTTATTGGTTTAATAGCTACAGGGATGCTGACAGATGTCCTTTAATGGGAGCTACATACATCTATGGTGAGCACCCCCTATTGGTGATTTTAGTCTATGGCTGAGTGAAAGGAAGCATTGGATTTGGAGTTTTTGCAATGTGAAAACATTGCTCTGACCCCTATAAAGATGTGTTATGATCGTACAATGCTTGGTTCTGTTTAGATTTATTAAAGGGGTTTTCTGGGACTTTTACTATTGGTGACCTAACCTCAGGAAGGTCATCATAAGTTAATTAGCTGGGGTCTACTGCTCAAATTGGAACATTTTGGAATTAATGTAAAGTCCATTTTGTATTTCAGGTTCAGGATCTTGTATTTAACCTCCATATGATACTTTCAGACACGGTGAAGATGAAGGAACACCAGGAAGACCCCGAGATGCTGATTGACCTCATGTACAGGTGGGGGAGGTTTTACCACCACAGAAAGTTTATGTGCACTTTTGCAACTATTTTTAGTGCTTCGGTGCATATAAAATAAAAAGAATTATGTAACTTTGCCAATTCAAAACCTCCTGTTTTATGTCTCCAGCTGTTGCGCTCCTGTAGGCTGTGGTTACAGACTACAAGCAAACTCTGTGCAGTCTGATCTTACAGTCGTGTCACTCTGCCCTTCTGTCACCTACTTGTGCTATCTAAACACAGAAGAAAAGGAGACATGTAGAAGAGTAACACATGACTGCAGGATCAGACTACAGACTTTTTAAAACTATATATAGAAAACTCTATTGAGATTTTAAACCTCTTAACGCTCCATGATGTAGAGTTATGTTATGGAGGTTCGGGATTTGTATGGAGTGGGATCGGAGGGGCGATGCTGCTCCATACAATGCTGGTGTCGGCTGTCTTCGACAGCGGACTTGCCCAACAGGTGCGATCAGCGCTCACACTGATCGTGGTTGTAAACCCTTTAAATGCTATCATCAATTATGACAGCAGCATTTAAATGCCCTAAATTTGAGTTTGAGGGTCCTGAATGCCTCCCCCCCCCCCCCCTTTCCACGATGAGATTGTTGGGTGCTATTTGGTTGCCATTGCAGAACGGGTCCTTCTGAAGGCTTCCAGGGCTGCCATGACAGATTGCCTATGAAGCCATGACTATGGTGTTGCTTGATAGACTGCTTGTCAGATTGCGATATAATGTAATATGGTATGGTATACTATGGAATTAGATTATGTTTCAGGAGCAATCAAGCAGTCAGAAGTTCAAATCCCCTATGGGGACTTAATAAAATTTTAAACATTAGTTAAAAAAATACAATTTTTAAAAAAGAATAAGATCGCCTGCAGACGGCCGGGTCAGATCCCGCTGCGACAATTCTCGCAGCGGGATGCGGACCCGTGCCCCTGCACAGCCCTGCAGCTCAGCTGCCCCCGGCGTCTCCTCTGCTCTGTGATGTGACGGCTGCCGCCCAGCCAGCAAGCTTGCAGGGCGGAGCCGGTCCGTCACCAGTGACATTTCTGTGCAGGCCTCTGCGAGACCCACACAGAAACAGAACATGCTGCGATTTGTTTTCCCGCACGTGTTTTCACACGGACAAATCTCAGCTGTGTGCATAGGATTGCATTATCTAATGCAATCCTATGCAAGCGGGCATGGGCGAAAAAACTGCGGAAAATCCCGCTGCGAAATTTAAATGTTTCCCCCCCACCCCGTTCCCATATTTATAATAAAATAAAACTAGAAGAACAAAAACCTATTTAGTGTTGCTGCGTCCGTAAAAGTCCGATCTATCAAATTAAGGTACTAAAGTCTTTTTTTTTTTTTTTCAAAGTAATGCAGCAAAAAAATATATATATAAATTTGGTACCGTAATCGTGCTGACCCATGAAATAAATTTATTGTGTCATTTTGCTGCAGTGTGTACTCCATAGAAACAAGACTCACACAAAGATGGCGGAATTGTGCTTTTTTTTTCACTCCACATAGCATTCGGGGAGGAGAATCCTGGCTGCACACTGATGTCAGTGTGCGCCGGAATGAGCGCGATTACCAGCGGGGTGCTGCGGCGCCCCCGCTGGTAATGGCTTCAGTGGTGAGCGGCGTCGGCCGCAGGCCACATAACATAAGGCAGCGGGCCGGATTTGGCCCGCGGGCCTTGTGTTTAGAAGACAAGTTCCGGTGGTGCCGCGGACCGGCGCTAACCACCTAACGGCCCGGTGGTTGGAGACCCCTGATCTAGATGATACAGGGGGGAAGAGGGTGGCGCAGTGCCGCCTACATGACTCCGAGCGCCACTTGAAATCAAACTTCATAGTATGTTAATTCTGAAACACTGCAGTGTTTCAGAATAAGGGTGAACACCCACTTCCGTTTTTCTTTCGTGTTTTTTTCACGTGATTGTCGATGGGACTTTCTAATGTTAAAAACACATTGCAAGTTTGTGCTTTGCAATTTTTGTGTAACGCGTTTTTAACATTAGAAAGTCCTATTGACAACCGCGTTAAAAAACCGCAGTGATATCGCAGTGTGGCAGTCAGCACTGTGGGGCAGCTCAGTGGTTAGAGCACTTTAGAGAGAGGGCCCATGGCGCACTCGGGGGATTAAAACTTCTTTTTCTCGGTGTAGCTGACTGATGTAAAATCCTGTCCAAAGGTACGTATAGCCTCCTCTTTCCTGCCTCTGCCTTATCAGTTTTGCAGAAATCGTCTAAACTGACGACAGTAGCAGTGTGTCCTAAAGTGGAGGGAGTGATGTTTGCACCAGAGCTCCATTCATACCAGCAGAGTACTTGAACTTTGCTTTCTCCACTGGTCTTATCAAAATTAATGGAATTGCTGTTTGCATGTACGATCGGATCGCCACTGCCCCCACTTTAGGATGCACTAGAACCTCTTTCTTGGGATTGCTGTGGGGGTCGCAGCAGTTGGATTCCCACTGATCAGACACATATCCCCTACCCTGTGGATAGAGGATAGCCTTCAATCATGGCACAACCCCTCTAATTCCTGCTGGACTTTCGTTAGTGCTTAATGTATCATTTATACACAGTTCTATACATGGATTGGTTTTCAGTGCCTTGATGTTTCGTTTTATTTTTTTGTCGTCTTGTTTTAGAATTGCCAAAGGTTACCAGACCTCCCCGGATCTGCGGTTAACATGGCTGCAAAACATGGCGGGGAAACACTCTGAAAGGAGCAACCATGCCGAATCAGCACAGTGCCTGGTGCACTCCGCTGCGCTGGTGGCTGAATATCTCAGCATGCTAGAAGACCGCAAGTATCTGCCTGTTGGCTGCGTCACATTCCAGGTGAGTACCAACATTGGGGAAATTAGGCTTAATCAATCCCCGTGCAATGAAAAGTTCAGCAACTTTCTAATCTACTTTTGTGTTTCAATTTCTCACCGGTTTCAAGTTCCCTGCTTCCTGTCAGCGAATGAAAACAATCTTGTTTAAGGCTGAAAACCTGTGCATATCTAATGCTTTTCTGACAGCTGAGGGTTTGCTGCAGTTGTCAGAAAAGTCTAGGCGGTCATTTATGAGGGCACCAAATCCTTGCCTGATGCATTGTAACAAACCAGATAGGATATGGATTTGTGCTGCTGATGTGTTTCGCTCAGTGAACATGGTCTACACTGGATACAATTGTAGCAAAATCTCAGCTGTGAGAAGACTTAGATCAAGATAGGTTTTAGTCCTCCTGTATATAAACATGTGTATGTTTACTGACAGCAAGCAGAGATATTGGAAATGGTGAAGAATTTATACACAAAGTATGTTTAGAAAGCTGCAGAACGGTTCATTATACGCTGATTAATCAGAACAACCCCAGTCTTATCTGCATTATGACCACGTGAGTCACGGAGATGGAACTTTCTCCGCAGAATATTTCCTCCAACGTTTTGGAAGAGTCTGCGGTGTCGGACGATGTGGTGTCGCCGGATGAAGAAGGAATCTGCTCAGGGAAATACTTCACAGAGGCTGGACTGGTCGGACTCCTAGAACAGGCGGCAGCGTCATTCTCCATGGTAACAAAGTCTAATACTCTGTCCGTTAATTATGTACAACGATCTCTGTAGTTTTTCACGCAGCTTCCACAGCACAAGTAACCCTTTCACGATACAAGCCCTGCATCTTATATGGAAGCTAATATCTCTCCTCTGCCCCAAGCTTCTCGTCTAGTGTTAATGTTAATCCACACTAAATATGGAAAATAGCTCCAGTCTTACGGCACGGAAGGAAGTGACGTTCTCAGAGATCACCCAACTTATTATATTATACACGTTCTTTTTAACCCCTCAGTGACCACAGCAGCTCAGTCCTGACCAGTCACTTTTATTAGTGATGTTGTTCAGTGTTGGCTACAAAAATAATTTTTTTTCCATTTTTTTCAGCGTGGCACAATGGGCTGTTTTCATATCGTTTTTAGAGATTTTTTTTTTTTAATCCTTTCGAGGTTAGAGGTTTTTTGACTTTTTTTTTTTTTCCCTAAATTATTTTTGTCTCCGTGGTCCAAAGGGCCGTAACTTTTCTTCAGTTGATATAGTTTGATGTGTTCTTGTTTTGTTTTGTTTTTTGTTGTGGGAGGAGTTATTTTTTTTGCCAAAGCACCATGTGATGTACAATATAATTTACTGAAAAAATACAAAATTTAAGTTAGATGAAATGGAAAAAAAAAACCAATCATGCCATTTCTTCTCGGGAAAGTGCTAAGTGTATCGTTTGTCTTACTGCTATTAAAAACTGAAGGACCTTTTTTTCCTAAACAAAAATTGCATTCTGTTGCCATATTCTGAGACCTTAAAACTTTCTTTATTTTTTGTCGATTGGTCTTGTTTTTTGGCAGGACAAAAAACTCTTTTTTAACCCTTTTTATTAAAATTGTCCTGGGAGCCAGGGTAACGGAAAAAAACTGAAATTCTAGCAGTCACAATTCTAGAGCTGATAACAGCTGATTGCATTGTCTCAGCTGTCAGCCCTGCCAGCAGAACAAAGAGAATTTATTCAGAGAGCAGCGGGTGGTCCTCTGAATATATTCAGCTCCCAGCAGCTCACCAGCTACTAATTGGTACTAGCAGTCATTAGTACCAATTAGTAGATTATGCAAGATGATCGCTCAAAAGCCACCTTTTGAGCGATCATCTTTGAGTCTAAATGCACCTTCAGTGTGGAGAGTTACTAGTGTAAAACAATAAGGTTGGGTTCACACAAGTGTGCCAGTATAGCGTATTCCACACACGTTTTGCACGCAGAACATGCTACACCAATCTCCCATAGGCAGCCATGTTACTGCTTCTATGAAATACGCACGCAAGAAAAATCGCAGCATGTTCTATCTTGTTACATATTATGCATGCCAGATAGTACATGGCTGTGAGCGGCACACAGCTACTATGCAATGTCATTGCATACTGGCTGCGTGCCACACATATATCTCGCAGTCTGCACGCTGTAAGATACAGTCCTGTGAGCCTGACCTAAATGGAAGAGTGGAAGGAGGGGATGAGGGGGATTTGCAGCTGCATTTTCTCTTTGTGAGATTGCCTGCTGTGAGAGGGAGGGAGGAGCAGCATGAGGAAACATGATTGGCACGGAGTACAGAGTGCAGCTGTGGCATCATACTCCGCATTAATGCATAGAAGTGTGTTATTAGAAATTCAATCCCCATCGCTCATTCTTACTGGCTGACTGCTATCTTCCAGGCTGGTATGTACGAGGCTGTGAACGATGTCTACAAAGTTCTCATTCCCATACATGAAGCCAACCGAGATGCCAAGAAGCTGTGTACAATTCACGGTAAACTGCAGGAGGCGTTCAGCAAGATCGTCCATCAGGTAACAAGAACGCATCTCTAGACACTCCTATGTGGTGGTTCTGTAATTCAGGGACTTCTGGGTGTAGCTGTCACGCTGTAGTCAGGTGACTTCAAAACTAGTGCAACAACTGTTGTGGTGAAGAATAATAGGGACTACGTATGTGCACTAGACAATATCAGGAATTATCACATAGCTCAGCGCCCTCTGGTAGCCACTGTGGTTATTGCATCTCTATGATGGATGACGCAGACACTTCAAACTCACAAGTAACATTTGTAGAACTATGTTTTCTTCTTTAAATACTGTACACACATCTGCCAGAAATGATGGCGGCCTCACTTATCTGTGCTGACATTTACAGTATAATGCCCAAATCTACAGATCAGAAGATGGTTATTACCCCCCTGTAGTGGTGACCTTCTCCAGAGGAAGACACAATATACCCAGCAGAGTCGGTCACCCATCAAACCCCCACTCTGTGACATAAGTTGTGTCTCCTGTACCGTGCTAGATGAATTTTCTGAGATTATAAGAGAAATCCGGATGTTCTTCCCTATAAATAGAGGTATAAATAAGGACGTCACCGGAGTGTGATCTAGTGTCTGACACACCGGAATACTTAGAGATCAGCCACAAGGAGGAAAAAGGTAGAAAGATATTTCTCTCTGGCTCTCTCACTGACTCGCTCTGCCTTTCTTTCTTCTCTGTCTCTTTCTCTCTTCTCTCTCCCTCTCTGCCTCTTTCGCGCTGCCTCTCCTTTGCGCTGCCTCTCTCTTTCTCTCCGACTCTTTCGCGCTGCCTTTTTCTCTCTGACTCTCTCTCTTTACTCCCTCCTTTTCTCTCTCTTTATTCCCCCCTTTTCTCATGTTCCCTCCGTCCACCGTACACAGTCCCTTTTGGGCAGATTGTCTGCAATGAAAGAAACAAGTTAAGCTTAGAAGTAGAGTAATAAGCTAAGTGGGCGCTATAAGCACTACAAACCTGTCCTACTGAACTGTTATGTCATTTCTTATTTATGGCGTAGGATAAAAGGAGGCGACCTACGCTCATCAGTTTGTGGCGCAGCACTGAAACTCCCAGAATGCCTTGTCTGTGTCTAGGTTTTTCCACAGTAACCACAGAGGCTGAGTTGGTCTTCAGAGGCACAGACACGACATGCTGGGAGTTGTAGTTCTGTCTGTCGCCTCCACCTGTGAATGTGCATTGTTCAGCTGACGCTGTTTTTTATCTCCTTGTTACACAGAGTACTGGCTGGGAGGTAGGTAATGTGCAGTCAGTAAAGACCACTAATAGTCTGAGACCTTCTGCAATGCTTGACCCACATGTGCTAGCGGTGGGCTGTGTGCTGTGACCTGACACATTGCATTGGGACCACCCTCTGGTCATGGTAAAGTCCAGCTAGACCTAGTGCATGACGTTCACACCGTTACACTAATAAAGTTATTATGTCACACACTCATCATCCTCCAGATGTAGTGCTGTCTCCATCAACACCTCTGTCAACCCCCTCACCCCCTCCCCCGCCGAAGTCAAGGGGTCGATTCAGCCATTTTATATAAAATTGCATGTAGTTCCAATAGTTAAAACACGTTGCACTCGCATGGCATGACTCAATAAATCAGAAATCGGCATTTATTGAGTCATCCTTATCTATCCAGTTGTACAGATTCTATTTGGTGTTAAAGCGGTTGTCCCATGACATTAAAGGGGTTGTTCCATGTTAGCATTTCATGGCTGAGATGAGAAACGTGAAACTGTTTCCAGATCGCCTCGCTGGGTGTAACAGAAACAGCCTTACCTTGTTTCCAAAACTGCTGTTGAAGTGAATAATAAAAGTTGAACAATGTAAACGCTGTATCTGCCTTCACAGCCAATTTTTTTTTTATTGCCCTAGCTCCTCTGAAATGAAAAATGTAGCAACTTTGCAAATGGTTTTGATTAAAAATGCCCTCTTTTTCTATGTACAGTTTCTATGCTGTTCCATGTGTATCCATGGTAACAGACTACAAACCAACCCTATGTGTAGTCTGATCCTGCAGTCATGTAGTATTCCAACACCTCTACTTCCACTATAAGGGTGGCTTCACACGAGCGTGTTTTTGTGCGTACATAAGTGCGCACCCATGTACGTGCAAAAACATGTGTGAATGCAGGTACGTGCATTGTTTTCAATGGAGCCGCAGCTGCTGCCGGTGGCTCCATTGAAAACAATGGTCTGACGGCTCCCTGCATTGTTTTTCAGGGAAGGGATTTACATATAAGCCCTTCCCTGAAAAACAAAAATTTTAGTGTTAAAAAAACCAAAAAACACTTACCTCTCCGCCGCTGCTGTAACCCCCGCGGGGGCAGATGTTTCCTTCATCCCCGCTAGTAAAAAGAATTCCCTGCTGCTACATCTGCCACCCTAAGGCCACACTCACACACAGCGTCGGCAAAACGCTATTACTTTGATCGCAGCGTTTTGCAGCGATTTTACAGTTGTTTTTAAACGTGGGTTACTTCATTCGGCAGCGTTTTTTTACGCACCCCATCATTGTAATCGGTAATGAGTTGCGTTAAAAAGTACAAAAATGTGGCAAATAAAGCAGGCCTGGTAACGGTGTGGATTTTCCTCAGCGGAAAATCTACATCAAAATCTGCACTATTCTATGAAAATGGTGAAATCGACACTGGATGGGCCCCAAAATCCGGGCGGAAGTCTGCACCATGTAACCTTACTCTAACTTGCAGAAATAACGTTTTCAGCTCTAACCGTGATGAGAAACAGCTCTGCATAGGAGCTGTATACACAAAACAGTGAGGAAAACCCCTTTCTCTACATTCTGCAAACCTACATTTAGAAAGAAAAAAAAAAGTCGGAAACAGACGAAAAGCGGTGTTATTCAGGGCGGGTCAGACAATACAAGTATTGTTTGTGGTCTGTAACCATGGAGACACATAGGTCCACATAGGTGCTGTTGACGCACAAAGATAGGAAATTTGTAGTGTTTTTGCAAAGTGTTTTCATTTTTTTGCATTTCAGATGCATTGGAGCAATAAACTGTCTTTAAGCAGGTGGATGTAGCCTTTACTTTTATGCTTTTATTACTGCTTTTTCAAGGGTAATGCTCTTCTGGGGAAAAAAAAGACAAATGCAACCAAAACTATTGACAATTAAATGCTAAAATGATGCTTCAGGCATCGGAAAGCTGCAGCCAAGATCCTTTCTATGAGAAGAGAGCGATTTTTGTATTCTACTTTTCTGCTTGGGAAGTGGGAGGTCAGAGAAAATAGCTTCCTCGGGTATGGAAACGGCACATACAGTTCCAGATACGCTGAGATTCAGAGGCAGAGGCTTCTAGCCCATTGGCTGCTTGAGGCAAAAAGTGATGCTCTCTGGATATGTTGTTGTAGTGCAGACTATCAGAGACGGAGGGAGTCTGATTTATTCCCCTTCATCAGGGCCTGAAGTAGGGGGGAAAAAAGTGTTTAACATTTAGATATTTACCATATGACTCTCTCTTCTGTCCCCCGTTGGATCTGCATATTTACAACATTGTAAAACCGAAAAAAAAGTGTGTTCATACAATAAGCTGATTTCTGTAGGAAGCGGACAGCTCTGTTCCCGCTGCAGTGGCCAAACTTGGTATTGCAGGCCAAGTTCCAATTCACATCAATGCAAGCTTGGCCTGCTATACCATGACTCGCCACTATAGTGAGAACGGAGCTGTCTGCTTCCTGCAGAAATCAGCTAATTGTATGAAGACATAGACTCAGCAAACAGCTTATTGGTGGCTGCCCCAGATGGCAAACCCCCGCCAATCAATCAGGAATGGCTTATCCTGCTGACAGACCATCAGTAGTTTACAACTAGACAAGCCCTTTAAGAAAAAAATTAAAAAACATAGAGGATGCGCCCCCTGAGCATTACATGGCTCATTGATTTCAATGGGTTCCTTGAAATTCTTAATTTTAACAGTTGGATGGCCCATCAGCGGGACCTGCTGAATCAAATCAGGGACGTCCAATCTTTACGTCCCCATTAGGATTTCTGTCAAAGTACAAATAGCAAGAATAAATACTCATATAAAAGTAGTTTGTAGACTTGTTTTCCCTTTTTCACAGTTTTGCAATAATCAGAATGTTTGGAATTGAATGTGCCGTATAGGAAAGCTGATTTTCTTTATTTTTCTCAATTCCTCTGCATGAAGGTGGCGCTCTTGCTGCTGCATGTGTCCTTCATGTTTAAACCAGAAAAAGTTTTAGAACAGGGTCATTTTAGTGAGAGACTGATAAGTGATCCAGTTATCTCCTAGATGCCCAGCTTACCTGCTAGAGATGTGTCTGACAAGGATCAGTACAGGATAAGTAATGTATGTACACAGTGACTCCACCAACAGAGTGTGAGTGCAGCTCTGGAGTATAATACAGGATGTAACTCAGGATCAGTACAGGATAAGTAATGTATGTACACAGTGACTCCACCAGCGGAATAGTGAGTGCAGCTCTGGAGTATAATACAGGATGTAACTCAGGATCAGTACAGGATAAGTAATGTATGTACACAGTGACTCCACCAGCGGAATAGTGAGTGCAGCTCTGGAGTATAATACAGGATGTAACTCAGGATCAGTACAGGATAAGTAATGTATGCACACAGTGTCTCCACCAGCAGAATAGTGAGTGCAGCTCTGGAGTATAATACAGGATGTAACTGAGGGTCAGTACAGGATAAGTAATGTATGTACACAGTGACTCCACCAGCGGAATAGTGAGTGCAGCTCTGGAGTATAATACAGGATGTAACTTAGGATCAGTATAGGATAGGTAACGTATGTACACAGTGACTGCACCAGCAGAATAGCGAGTACAGCTCTGGAGTATAATACAGGATGTAACTCAGAATCAGTACAGGATAAGTAATGTATGTACACAGTGACTCCACCAGCAGAATAGTGAGTGCAGCTCTGGAGTATAATACAGGATGTAACTCTGGGTCAGTACAGGATAAGTAATGTATGCACACAGTGTCTCCACCAGCAGAATAGTGAGTGCAGCTCTGGAGTATAATACAGGATGTAACTGAGGGTCAGTACAGGATAAGTAATGTATGTACACAGTGACTCCACCAGCAGAATAGTGAGTGCAGCTCTGGAGTATAATACAGGATGTAACTGAGGATCAGTACAAGATAAGTAATGTATGTACACAGTGACTCCACCAGCAGAATAGTGAGTGCAGCTCTGGAGTATAATACAGAATGTAACTCAGGATCAGTACAGGATAAGTAATGTATGTACACAGTGACACCACCAGCAGAATAGTGAGTGCAGCTCTGGAGTATAATACAGAATGTAACTCAGGATCAGTACAGGATAAGTAATGTATGTACACAGTGACTCCACCAGCAGAATAGTGAGTGCAGCTCTGGAGTATAATACAGGATATCATTCTGAATCAGTATAACATAATTGCAATCGGAGAAGGAATTATAGTACATTTGCGCAGCTTTTATCAAGACAATTTCCACCAAGATTTTATGACCATTTCTAAGCTTTTGGTGATTATCCCTATTTAATGGCAAATTACTTTGGCCTGATCTCAGTTCAGCTAAATCGACCCCTGAAATTGATGTTCTGCAGTTTGTAGTTCGTCCTGTGCTGTCTGCATGCTAACATCCATCCTCCCTGTAACCTGTAGGTAAACTAAGCTGCTTGGCGGCTGTGGACTGCAAGTTCCTCCTGGCACTTGTAGCCCCACAGCATCTGGTCAGCCACTGATTGTCTCTCTCTTCCGCTTGCTTTTCACGCATGTCACCTTTTCTTAACACTTTCCACCCCATCCACTAATCCCGCTGGCCTCTGCATTGCCTCCCAGCACCTCAACCCTGTCATTGCATTTGTACGTTTTCCAGTTGAATATTTAGTTTTTATCCTTTTTTTTTTTGATGATCCCGAATTAAAATAATTTCTGTTTTTTCCCCCTGCACCCACTGTCTCCCCGGTTCCTGACCCTTCTCCCCACTTTTTACTCTTGTCTGTTGTGGTAAGTTCCATTTTGTGGATATTACAATTGTATGATTTAACTTCAGCCAAGAGGAAAAAAAATTAACGATTGACCCTTAGTGCGCCAGATTACTGGAAACTTTTTGCGATTTGGACCCAAAATTTTTTGAAAAAAAAAAAAAAATTGCTCCATTTTAGTGAACTGTAACTTTTCCCACTTACAGTTTTCTATGGTGGTAACAAGGAATGGCCAGGCTGGCGCAGCATCTCCCTTTCTGACGATGTGAATGATCCCCCTCCACACACCCCCCGCAGCACCGATGAGAGGGGTTTACCGTGCGTTAAATAACAATATGGTGGCTGTGCGCTATCTCTCAGCTCTGTTAATGGCTCTTTGGTGTAATCTCCTCTCTCGAGCTGCCCTATTATTTTTTTTTCCTCTGGAAAATAATAGGTTAATCAGCGCTTTAGTCTCCTATAATCCTTTCTGCTGCTGTGCGCGTCCATCTGTAGTATAAAGCCCCGCCTGGTCCCGGTGTGTTCATCACATTGACAACACTCACACTTCGGATAGTCTTCATCCTCATGTCTATATAGTAACATCTGACATCAGAGAGGGCTTCACGCTGCCTGTTTCATGGTTTTCATTCTTTCGGGAGTCAAACGCCCTTAATGGGGCTTCTTTTCTCTAGAAACAGTGCCACTCTTGTTTTTGGGCTGTCTCTGGTATTGCAGCCAATTCCTATCCACTTAGCCACAATACCAGATACAGCTGAAGGGCAAAATTGCAGTTTCCGGAATATTGCTTCCATGTTCTTTCTAGTCGCTTTAAAGCATAGCCCAAAATCTAGCTTAAAGCGCCCCTCCGGTTCCAGTAGAAGGGGAGGTAGTATTATCTGCTGTCCATTCTTTGCACCATTGTCCCTCAGATCTGGTGAGTCCAATGTCTTATTTTCGATCTTCCAAGTTGGCCGCTGCGATCTCCTAACTACCATCAAAAAGCAGTATGACGTTCTTTGGCCTAATCATGCACAGTGTGCATGCTGCTTTTTGATTGGCCAACGCTGATCATATGAGCAGCTCTTGCCAATCAGAGAGCAGATGTAGTGCCTTAGTAGTCTAACACACTCCTAATGCACAGAGTGAATTACTTAGAGGATTGCGGTGGCCATCTTGGAAGACTTTATGTAGGGCCTGTAACTGATGGATTAGAGGGAGAACAGTGCAGAGGACCAACAGCAGGTAATACAACGCCTCCCTCTGGTCACTGGACGGAATACTTTTCTGGAACCAGAGGGTCACTTTAAAGGGATTCTTCAACTAAACTTGTTTTTTTCAAAAATCTGCTTCTTGTTGCAGTCATTGGGAGATTTGAGCGTCGCAGTGCCCTTCTGACTGTGTCTTTGCCCTTTCATTAAGCACCAGCTGAGTCTGAGATCTGACACAGACTGGTTGCTAGGGATTTGCTTCTTAGCAACCCTGGAGAAGCTCTAGTTGGTCTCAATATCCATAGCAATTCCATGTTTAGACTATAGCGGTGGTCCCCAACCTGTGGCATTCCAGCTGTAGCAAAACTATACGTCCCAGCATGCCCTGACAGCATACTAGGTGATGTACTTTTGCAAAATTCGGTGAGTCGCGGGTTGGAAACCACTGTAGTTAGAGGTGTTGAATTTTCCCCGAAGCCCGCTGTGATCACTTCCAATTCCTGACTTCGTATTATGAGTGCTGGTGTCATTAGTTCAGCCCATATTGATAACTATGCAGCCTGCTGGTATATTATGGATGATCAGTGATTTATATGCATTAAAGGGTGTGTAGACTTTTGCAACTAATAGTTTAATGTCTTATTTCATCCAAAATGAAGCAATTTTGCAAATAGTGAATCAACGAATCTCCTGCTGTTTTATGTATATAGCGTCTATGTAGAGCTATGCGTCTCCATGGTTACAGACTACAAACTAACTCAGTGTAGTCTGATCCTGCAGTCATGTGTTACTCCCTTCCATTTGCCTCTTTCTTTTGGTTCTGTCTGTTGGTTCTAAAGAAGAGGAGGCAGAAAGAGTGAAGTAACACATAGACCTGTAACTATGGAGACGCTTGGATTGACGTAGGAGCTGTATACCAAAACGACTTGAGATTTGTAATTCAGACTGTGTATTTTTTTTTCTCTCTCGTGAATTAAGGGGAAAAAAAGCATTGTTGCTAAAGAATACACGCCCTCTAATTAAATAGCCATTGGTCTTGGTTCAGCGGATTATGAAGGCCGCATCCACCGCGTGTAATCATTAAGTGCACTTAAATCGTATCTCCATTTTCTTTCAGTTTGTTCCTATATAACGAGCTGTGGTCTCTTACAGATACTGTGCTTCACTAACCTTGTATTGATCACCAGTTAATTCATATTACCATCAACATCCAGAGCTGCATTCAAAATCCTGTTGGTTCACTGTCTTTACTGATGATGCCTTGCTGTACTGCATTGTGGGAAATGTAATGAAGTCCCCTATCAGAAGGCTGTAGTAGAGAAGAACTACAGCTGTCACAATGCATCTGATAGATTGACGTTTGCAGCCAGGAGAATTCTGATTTCAGCTCTGGATGTAACCGTAGTGTCAGAAATAAAGTAACTGAAGATCAGTGCAAGATGAGTGAAGCAAAGTCTTAATTTGATGTTCTGCATTGATGTACAGGGTATTTAATGTGATGCCGCCCACTGGTCATTAACCGTGTGATAATTTAGCCACTCCTCCTTCTACTTAGGACGGAAAGAGAATGTTTGGGACGTATTTTCGTGTCGGTTTTTACGGAACCAGATTTGGAGACCTAGACGAACAAGAGTTTGTTTACAAAGAACCGGCAATAACCAAACTGGCGGAGATATCTCACCGGCTGGAGGTAAACGTGTTTCATGTATTGTGTCTGTAGAGCCCATGTCTGCAGTATGAGCTGCGTGTAGCAACGTGGATGGATTGCTACATACTATATGAGTCCACGCCGTTCATCTAGAGAGACAGAAAGGCTGTACTGGTATTAGTGTATCTTGACGCCACCAGGAAGTCCTGGTGGCGTCAAGATTGACAGGGTGGGTGACGCCCCCCTGAACGTGATTGGCTGCGCATCTTTGTTTCCTCAAGGTCCTGGAAGCCCACAATAATAATACTGCAGCTGGAAGTGCTTTAGTAAAGGACGGCGGACTGCACCTCTGTGCGTTGACGGCCACCGCTGCTGCTCAGGATTTCCCCTGCAGAAACCCTCATTCCCCGGCGGCGGAGCAGAAGCCGGAACCCCGCTCTGTATAGCTACGCTGAGCGCCTTGCTCATTACTCGCTGCAGACAGAGTGCTGTGAAGGCTGCTTGCCGCCAGCGGTGCAGAAGCCGCTCCACTGCCCCTCGCCACATGTGTGAGACACAGCGGTACCCAGCAAGGGAGCACACAGTGCCGGCCCGCCCGTAACTCACACAGGCCGTGCGGACATACAGCAGCACGGCCAGCGGTGCCATACACTCTGTGCGTCCCCAGCACACTGCATCAGGACAGCAGGGAGCGTACAGCCGCAGGGGACAGTAACGTGCAGCGTGAGGAGACCTGGCAGGGCACTTCAGGGACCCAACTGCGTCCCCCAAAGCAACTGCCAAAACTCCCAGAACAGTGCCCACTGGACACCTACTACTGTGGGCTAACGGAGCTGCTACACGAATGCCGCCAATGGGGAGCTGGGGGTGCGAGAGGGGCGTTCCCCCTGTCAAACCCCTAGCTTCTGGTGGCGTCAAGAAACTTGAGTACTGGCTGTACTATCTGTGCCTTCATCATTTATATCATGCAGAGAGGTGGCACTATCTGTGCTAACTTTATTTTTCTAGACCTACTGGGAGGCAACAGTTAAAGAGACTCGGTCATCATGTTTTTGCAGCCATCAGTGAGAGCAGCACAATATAGAGCCCGTCACTCTGATTACGCTGATATGCCTGCTGTGTAGATCTGAGCAGTAGCTTTGGAGAAACTTGCATTTAATTAGCAGCAGACAGACACAGAACTCATCCTGAACTGCCAGCTTGCCACACCCCCTCCAGCCAGTGATTGGCAGATCTCTCTATGCATAGTAATAAGCAGACAGCATTGGCTGGAGGGCAAGGTGGGTGTAGCTAGGCTGCAGCTCCTGAATATCCAGGACTACTTTAAGTAGTCCTCTATGCATGTCCTGCTACTGATAAAATGCAGGGATCCACACAGCAGACCTATCGCTGTAATTAGTGTGACGGGCACCAATCATCTGCTGCTCTCTGTGGGGAATGCAAAACGATGGTGACAGGGTCTCTATAACTGCATTACATCATTTATATAGAGAAACGGGAGGTAATACTATTTGTGGCCTCGTCACTTATATAGAGACAAGAAGGCAGTATTATCTGTGCCTTCATCGCTCATAGAGAGGGTTAAGGAGGCAGCACTGTCTATAGCTACATTATATGGCAGTACTATCTGTAGCTACATTATATGGCAGTACTATCTGTAGCTACATTATATGGCAGTACTATCTGTAGCTACATTATAGGGCAGTACTATCTGTAGCTACATTATAGGGCAGTACTATCTGTAGCTACATTATAGGGCAGTACTATCTGTAGCTACATTATATGGCAGTACTATCTGTAGCTACATTATAGGGCAGTACTATCTGTAGCTACATTATAGGGCAGTACTATCTGTAGCTACATTATAGGGCAGTGCTATCTGTAGCTACATTATAGGGCAGTGCTATCTGTAGCTACATTATAGGGCACTGCTATCTGTTGCTACATTATAGGGCAGTACTATCTAGCTACATTATAGGGCAGTACTATCTGTAGCTACATTATAGGGCGGTGCTATCTGTAGCTACATTGTAGGGCAGTGCTATCTGTAGCTACGTTGTAGGGCAGTGCTATCTGTAGCTACGTTGTACGGCAGTACTATTGGTAGCTACGTCATTTGGCAGTACTATTGGTAGGTACATTATTTGGCAGTACTATCTGTAGCTACATTATTTGGCAGTACTATCTGTAGCTACATTATAGGGCAGTACTATCTGTAGCTACATTATATGGCAGTACTATCTGTAGCTACATTATATGGCAGTACTATCTGTAGCTACATTATAGGGCAGTACTATCTGTAGCTACATTATAGGGCAGTGCTATCTGTAGCTACATTATAGGGCAGTGCTATCTGTAGCTACATTATAGGGCACTGCTATCTGTAGCTACATTATAGGGCAGTACTATCTGTAGCTACATTATAGGGCGGTGCTATCTGTAGCTACATTGTAGGGCAGTGCTATCTGTAGCTACATTGTAGGGCAGTGCTATCTGTAGCTACATTGTAGGGCAGTGCTATCTGTAGCTACATTATAGGGCAGTACTATCTGTAGCTACGTCATTTCGCAGTACTATTGGTAGCTACATTATTTGGCAGTACTATCTGTAGCTACATTATATGGCAGTACTATCTGTAGCTACATTATAGGGCAGTGCTATCTGTAGCTACATTGTAGGGCAGTGCTATCTGTAGCCACGTTGTAGGGCAGTACTATTGGTAGCTACGTCATTTGGCAGTACTATTGGTAGCTACATTATTTGGCAGTACTATTGGTAGCTACATTATTTGGCAGTACTATTGGTAGCTACATTATTTGGCAGTACTATTGGTAGCTACATTATTTGGCAGTACTATCTGTAGCTACATTATTTGGCAGTACTATCTGTAGCTACATTATAGGGCAGTGCTATCTGTAGCTACATTATAGGGCAGTGCTATCTGTAGCTGCGTTGTAGGGCAGTGCTATCCGTAGCTACGTTGTAGGGCAGTACTATTGGTAGCTACGTCATTTGGCAGTACTATCTGTAGCTACATTATTTGGCAGTACTATCTGTAGCTACATTATTTGGCAGTACTATCTGTAGCTACATTATAGGGCAGTACTATCTGTAGCTACATTATTTGGCAGTGCTATCTGTAGCTACATTATAGGGCAGTACTATCTGTAGCCACACTGTAGGGCAGTGCTATCTGTAGCCACACTGTAGGGCAGTGCTATCTGTAGCCACACTGTAGGGCAGTGCTATCTGTAGCCACACTGTAGGGCAGTGCTATCTGTAGCCACACTGTAGGGCAGTGCTATCTGTAGCCACACTGTAGGGCAGTGCTATCTGTAGCCGCACTGTAGGGCAGTGCTATCTGTAGCCACATTGTAGGGCAGTACTATCTGTAGCTACGTCATTTCGCAGTACTATTGGTAGCTACATTATTTGGCAGTACTATCTGTAGCTACATTATTTGGCAGTACTATCTGTAGCTACATTATAGGGCAGTGCTATCTGTAGCTACATTGTAGGGCAGTGCTATCTGTAGCTACGTTGTAGGGCAGTACTATTGGTAGCGACGTCATTTGGCAGTACTATTGGTAGCTACGTCATTTGGTAGTACTATCTGTAGCTACATTATTTGGCAGTACTATCTGTAGCTACATTATTTGGCAGTGCTATCTATAGCTACATTATTTGGCAGTGCTATCTGTAGCTACATTATTTGGCAGTACTATCTGTAGCTACATTATTTGGCAGTACTATCTGTAGCTACGTTATTTGGCAGTGCTATCTGTAGCTACATTATAGGGCAGTGCTATCTGTAGCTACATTATAGGGCAGTGCTATCTGTAGCTACATTATTTGGCAGTGCTATCTGTAGCTACATTATAGGGCAGTGCTATCTGTAGCTACATTATAGGGCAGTGCGATCTGTAGCTACATTATAGGGCAGTGCTATCTGTAGCTACATTATAGGGCAGTGCTATCTGTAGCTACATTATAGGGCAGTGCTATCTGTAGCTACATTATAGGGCAGTGCTATCTGTAGCTACATTATAGGGCAGTGCTATCTGTAGCTGCATTATAGGGCAGTGCTATCTGTAGCTGCATTATAGGGCAGTGCTATCTGTAGCTACATTATAGGGCAGTGCTATCTGTAGCTACATTATTTGGCAGTACTATCTGTAGCTACATTATTTGGCAGTACTATCTGTAGCTACATTATTTGGCAGTGCTATCTGTAGCCACATTGTAGGGCAGTGCTATCTGTAGCTACATTATAGGGCAGTGCTATCTGTAGCTACATTATAGGGCAGTGCTATCTGTAGCTACATTATAGGGCAGTGCTATCTGTAGCTACATTATAGGGCAGTACTATCTGTAGCTACATTGTAGGGCAGTGCTATCTTTAGCTACATTATAGGGCAGTGCTATCTGTAGCTACATTATAGGGCAGTCCTATCTGTAGCTACATTGTAGGGCAGTCCTATCTGTAGCTACATTGTAGGGCAGTCCTATCTGTAGCCACATTGTAGGGCAGTGGTATCTGTAGCCACATTGTAGGGCAGTGGTATATGTAGCTACATTGTAGGGCAGTGCTATCTGTAGCCACATTGTAGGGCAGTGCTATCTGTAGCCACATTATAGGGCAGTGCTATCTGTAGCTACATTATAGGGCAGTGCTATCTGTAGCTACATTATAGGGCAGTGCTATCTGTAGCTACATTTTAGGGCAGTGCTATCTGTAGCCACATTGTAGGGCAGTGCTATCTGTAGCTACATTGTAGGGCAGTCCTATCTGTAGCCACATTGTAGGGCAGTGCTATCTGTAGCCACATTGTAAGGCAGTGCTATCTGTAGCCACACTGTAAGGCAGTGCTATCTGTAGCCACACTGTAGGGCAGTGCTATCTGTAGCCACACTGTAGGGCAGTGCTATCTGTAGCCACACTGTAGGGCAGTGCTATCTGTAGCCACACTGTAGGGCAGTGCTATCTGTAGCCACACTGTAGGGCAGTGCTATCTGTAGCTACATTATAGGGCAGTGCTATCTGTAGCTACATTATAGGGCAGTGCTATCTGTAGCTACATTTTAGGGCAGTGCTATCTGTAGCCACATTGTAGGGCAGTGCTATCTGTAGCTACATTGTAGGGCAGTCCTATCTGTAGCCACATTGTAGGGCAGTGCTATCTGTAGCCACATTGTAAGGCAGTGCTATCTGTAGCCACACTGTAAGGCAGTGCTATCTGTAGCCACACTGTAGGGCAGTGCTATCTGTAGCCACACTGTAGGGCAGTGCTATCTGTAGCCACACTGTAGGGCAGTGCTATCTGTAGTCACACTGTAGGGCAGTGCTATCTGTAGCCACACTGTAGGGCAGTGCTATCTGTAGCCACACTGTAGGGCAGTGCTATCTGTAGCCACACTGTAGGGCAGTGCTATCTGTAGCCACACTGTAGGGCAGTGCTATGTGTGGTCACACTGTAGGGCAGTGCTATCTGTAGTCACACTGTAGGGCAGTGCTATCTGTAGTCACACTGTAGGGCAGTGCTATCTGTAGTCACACTGTAGGGCAGTGCTATCTGTAGTCACACTGTAGGGCAGTGCTATCTGTAGTCACACTGTAGGGCAGTGCTATCTGTAGCCACACTATAGGGCAGTGCTATCTGTAGCCACACTGTAGGGCAGTGCTATCTGTAGCCACACTGTAGGGCAGTGCTATCTGTAGCCACACTGTAGGGCAGTGCTATCTGTAGCCACACTGTAGGGCAGTGCTATCTGTAGCCGCACTGTAGGGCAGTGCTATCTGTAGCCGCACTGTAGGGCAGTGCTATCTGTAGCCGCACTGTAGGGCAGTGCTATCTGTAGCCGCACTGTAGGGCAGTGCTATCTGTAGCCGCACTGTAGGGCAGTGCTATCTGTAGCCGCACTGTAGGGCAGTGCTATCTGTAGCCGCACTGTAGGGCAGTGCTATCTGTAGCCGCACTGTAGGGCAGTGCTATCTGTAGCCGCACTGTAGGGCAGTGCTATCTGTAGCCGCACTGTAGGGCAGTGCTATCTGTAGCCGCACTGTAGGGCAGTGCTATCTGTAGCCGCACTGTAGGGCAGTGCTATCTGTAGCCGCACTGTAGGGCAGTGCTATCTGTAGCCGCACTGTAGGGCAGTGCTATCTGTAGCCGCACTGTAGGGCAGTGCTATCTGTAGCCGCACTGTAGGGCAGTGCTATCTGTAGCCGCACTGTAGGGCAGTGCTATCTGTAGCCGCACTGTAGGGCAGTGCTATCTGTAGCCGCACTGTAGGGCAGTGCTATCTGTAGCCGCACTGTAGGGCAGTGCTATCTGTAGCCGCACTGTAGGGCAGTGCTATCTGTAGCCGCACTGTAGGGCAGTGCTATCTGTAGCCGCACTGTAGGGCAGTGCTATCTGTAGCCGCACTGTAGGGCAGTGCTATCTGTAGCCGCACTGTAGGGCAGTGCTATCTGTAGCCGCACTGTAGGGCAGTGCTATCTGTAGCCGCACTGTAGGGCAGTGCTATCTGTAGCCGCACTGTAGGGCAGTGCTATCTGTGGCCGCACTGTAGGGCAGTGCTATCTGTGGCCGCACTGTAGGGCAGTGCTATCTGTGGCCGCACTGTAGGGCAGTGCTATCTGTAGCCGTACTGTAGGGCAGTGCTATCTGTAGCCGCACTGTAGGGCAGTGCTATCTGTAGCCGCACTGTAGGGCAGTGCTATCTGTAGCCGCACTGTAGGGCAGTGCTATCTGTAGCCGCACTGTAGGGCAGTGCTATCTGTAGCCGCACTGTAGGGCAGTGCTATCTGTAGCCGCACTGTAGGGCAGTGCTATCTGTAGCCGCACTGTAGGGCAGTGCTATCTGTAGCCGCACTGTAGGGCAGTGCTATCTGTAGCCGCACTGTAGGGCAGTGCTATCTGTAGCCACGTTGTAGGGCAGTGCTATCTGTGCTTATGGCATTTTATGTCACAATTTTTGTATCTACTGACTGGTTACCCTAGAAAATGTGAATCTCTTTGCAATCTTCTTTCTGTAGGGATTTTATGGCGAGAGGTTTGGGGAAGACGTCGTTGAGGTCATCAAGGATTCCAATCCAGTCGACAAGTGTAAATTGGATTCCAATAAGGTAATGGAGAAGATTCCAGGTTTTGTGTTTGGGCTCGTCTATGGCTACTGAGAGAGTATTCTGTCCTCCGCGCTGAGATCTCCTATGTAGAGTCTTCACACTATACATGTGACGTGTACGGTGAGGTCACCAGAGCCGCTGCTGACAGCTCTGTTCTAGAGCCCCTGTGTGGTCAATTTTCCCCTTTATATGTAAAAAATCAGCCTCTGATCTGCCTAAGTTGCAGCATCCTGCTGTCCTGTATGCTGCATTCTGACTGCAGATGTTATATTGTAAACCCTAGAGCCCATCTGCTCCTGTCTAACGCCACAGTGTCGTTCTTCCCCAGGCGTTCATCCAGATTACCTATGTGGAGCCGTACTTCGACACCTATGAAATGAAGGACAGGATCACTTACTTCGACAAAAACTACAACCTGCGACGGTTCATGTACTGCACACCCTTCACCCTGGATGGTAGGGCACATGGAGATTTACACGAGCAATTCAAGAGGAAGACTATCCTAACCACCTCACATGCGTTCCCTTACATCAAGACCCGGATTAACGTCATTCACAAGGAGGAGGTGAGGCCCGTCTGGTGGGATGTACACTGTGGGGGAGAGGGTGAAGGGGTGGGGGCGGCAGGGGTCAGCGGACACAGATGGGTGGATTGGTGCTACAGGCTGGCCGAGTGAAGTGCTAGTGGGGTTGTTGCCCGGCCATCATAATCTATTTTTACCTTCCATTAATGGCCAGTAAAAAAAAAACAAAAAATAGCTGGTTGGCAACAGCTGTCCCTCCGAGGGTGCCCCTGCATGCAGCACAATGGAAGCATCCATAGGGGATGCATAATGTAAATGGAGAGTCTGTTCTTTTTTCTGCAACTTTCTAATAGACTTTGGAGGGCTGCATGTCATAATTGTGCTCTAAAAAGTTGCAAATAGTGGCTCTCGGGTACCAAAAACATTTTTGTAACTAGTAAGAAGAAGTGTACAGAATGATCTTGGAATGAATGTTGTGTAATTTGGTAGTAACCGCTCTTGTACTGCTACTGCAGATCATTCTGACTCCAATTGAAGTTGCCATCGAGGACATGCAGAAGAAGACCCAAGAGTTGGCCTTTGCCACCCACCAGGATCCAGCCGACCCTAAAATGCTGCAGATGGTGTTACAGGGCTCAGTGGGGACAACAGTGAATCAGGTCAGTTCTGACTTCTCGTTTATGCGGAGTATCATATGTAGACCAATGAGTCACATGATCATATGTCCTGCTCCAACGAGCTTACATACTACGAATAGTGGGGTGATACAGAAGGTAAAGGGGCTGGAGATGTGCACAGTATGGCGAGGTGGAGAGTGAACGATGCTATATACAGACAATGGTCAGACATTTAGCCGTGTGACGGCAGAAACGGTGTGACTGCAGGAGCGGTTTATGGTGGCTAGCAGGGATTGCAGTCAGTAGGTCAGGGAGCATGTTATCAGGCGGAGTACAGAGAGGTTTGTTTAGGGAATGCGGTATGCCTCCCTGAAGAGGTGCGTTTTTAGAGCACGCCTGAAGTTCTGCGAGTCCTGGATTGCCCGGGTATCCTTTGGTAGTGCGTTCCAGAGGACCGGTGCTGCTCTGGAGAAGTCTTGGAGGTGGGAATGAGAAGTTCGAATTAAAGGGGCACTCAGTCTGGTTTCATTAGCAGAGCGGAGAGCCCGGGCTGGGTGATGGATTGAGATGAGGGAGGCGATATAGGGGGGCGCTGCGCTGTGGAGGGCTTTGTGGATGAAGGTAGTAAGTTTAAATTGAATTCTGTATTTAACGGGCAGCCAGTGCAGTGACCGGCACAGGGCAGAGGCGTCCGAGTAGCGGCTGGACAGGAAGATGAGCCTGGCTGCCGCATTCAGGATGGATTGGAGAGGGTAGAGTCTGGTGCGGGGGAGGCCGATCAGCAACGAGTTGTAATAATCGAGCCGGGAGTGGATAAGGGCAACAGTAAGCGTTTTTAGTGTGTCCACAGTGAGAAAAGAGCGGATTCTTGCGATGTTCTTGAGGTGCAGTTGACATGTTCGGGCCAGAGATTGGATGTAGGGGGGTAAAAGAGAGATCCCCCTGTCTATGTAAGCGCTGCGGAATATGTTGGCGCTATACTAATAAAGTTTATTATTATATGTAGACCTAAGAGTCACATGGTAACGACATCACACACAGATGATGGTTGGACACATTTCATTTTTGAGGTCGGAGGAGTTTAAAGTACATGGACAATTTTCAGCAATTATATCACATTGGCAGCAGTTATTTCTTGACTCGGACAGTGGCAGACGTGGCAGGATGCGTTGATGTTTCAGACGTTTCACATGAGCATGTTATGGACACATTTACAGTATGTAGACAATTCAGAAAAACGTCTGCGCCTATAAGAAGAATGTGGTAATCAAAAAAGTTACTTACTAGGGAGAGGGGGATCTATTGCCCATAGAACCCCCCTCAAAAGAATAGGTCAAAGTTGATCCAAACGATAAAATGTTAGGTAACAGGAAGGTTTTATCCTTTAAAACACAGGGTAGGTTGCAACGCGTTTCGGTGATGGAAAATCACCTTTATCAAGCATAATTATAACAACCATCATTCCAAAATATATGAGAATACAATACACAAAATATGGTGGAGGAGTTAAAAATGGGCAACCAATTTTTACCTAGCTAGGTTTCACAGCATTCGCTATAGGCGGGGTTAATTGAGGGGTTGGGGGAAAAACATTATATTAGTTTGGTATACTTGCACTTGAAGTGTGGAGACGCTGCATGCGTCGTCTGTGATTTACAACTTGCCTCTTGCGAGTTAATGATGTGGGAGAAGACTCTAGGATGAAGAGGACGTTGTGGGAAATCCCGCATGTAGCGTCCTCGGTGCGTCACGCATGATATGTCGTCATAGTTACGACAGGATAGTAGATGAAGTAGGTGGGCGTCCACAAACAAGCATACTACATTAGGATCACTGTCAGTGATCTCATAAGGCAGCGACCGTACAGACTTTGGTTGGCAAAATGCATTTTTGATGAGACATCACGGACAATGACCTCATTCGGTGCCGACATTCTGCACTCATAAAGCAAAATAGTTGGCCAGCTGGTTGGCAAAAAACAGCACCACTGTTTGGTGATGTCATAAGGGGGCGATCATGTCGCTTTCAGTTGGCTAATTAAAGAAATATATTCTTAGTGAAACATAATGGATGATGACGTCATCCAGCGCCAACATTCTGCGCCTATGGGCAGGGAGGTTGGCAGTAGGCTGATGGGCAAGTAATTGTATCAGTAATCCGGTTAGCAGTCTACTCCAGGTAAGTCCTTTTCCTAAAAATATTTTTCAGCCTCACGTATTGCTTTAACACAAGGCTCTATCCTCCTGATATTTATAGTATAGTATGAGTGTCCCAGCCCAATCTGATGCTCTGAGCAAGAGTCTGTAGACCAGACTTAAAGTTGGACCAAGACACTCATTGGTGTATAAATATACCCATGATGTGCTTCAGTGAAACTGGCCTGATGGTCGCTTCTCTTGCAGGGTCCACTGGAGGTCGCTCAGGTGTTTTTGTCGGAGATTCCAAACGATCCAAAACTATTTCGCCATCATAACAAACTTAGACTCTGTTTTAAAGACTTCACAAAAAGGTATGTTCTCCTCCGCATGTCATCATGAGACCTCAGTGCATAGGGATCTGGTGGTGGTTGTGGATGTATGATGGGAGGAGGTCCTTCCTGTGCTTGGGAGACATGGGGAGAGATATTGCAGCCATCTCATGAGCTCTGCCTTGTGTAATAGGTGCGAGGACGCTCTACGAAAGAATAAGAGTCTCATTGGTCCAGATCAGAAGGAATATCAGCGTGAATTAGAGCGTAACTACCACCGCCTGAAGGAGGCGCTGCAGCCGCTCATCAACAGGAAGATCCCACAGCTGTACAAGAATGTGGTTCCAGTCACATGTCACAGGTAAGTCTGCCTTATTCATGTCTGGTGGAGCTGGGATGGTTGAGCTTCAAAACAGGATTTGAAGTTTGTAAAATTTTTAAGCCCTTAAAGGCCAAAGAGCCATAGCCTTTTTGTTTTTCTATCATTATAGCTGTCTGATGGCTTGTTTTTTGCCAGACAAGTTGTGTTTTTAATGTACCATATCAAATGGCAATTGCACCATTTTTTGGTGATTTAATTTTATGGCATTCACGGCGCAGTAAAAACAAGTGAACTTTGTTCTGTTGGTCAGTACAATTACGGCGATGTCAAATTTCTATTGTTTCTTTTCCCCCTCTTTTTGTTTTCTTTCTTTTGAAGAGTGAAAATTTTTTTTTTCTCAAAACCTGCTTTCCATCACCGTATTTTGAGACCCATAATTTTTTTTTTTTTTTTTGTCAATCGGGTCAAGTGAGGGCTTGTTTTTTGGCAAGCTTATGATTAAAATCCCATGAATTTTGTATGGTGTATCCATATTTTTGTCCGCCCCCTGTATATAAGACTGGAAACCTGTTAAAGGATATGTACACCGGTGTAATTTACTCTGGGTAAATTCCCTGCTCTTATCAGCAGTGAAGGGGAACGGACCAGCAGCTACTCGGACAAAGGATGAGAGATAGCTGTGTAGTACTGAGTAGGTGTGGTTATGCTACACAGCCTCTAAAAGAGAAGTGGTGAGGGGGGAGCTGTACATGTTCATGAGAGAGGCCAGCTGATCAATGCTGGGAACACCCCTTCAGCCAGAAACTTGAATGTAGGAGAGGCTGCAAACCAAGTATGAGACTTTTTAAATGCATGAGAACGAAAACTCAATGTAAAAAATCCAGAAAAGTGCAGCACTTTTATGCAGAGACTTGGTAAGATAAGTGTATTGATTTTTCATGCAGAAAGGTTACCATAGCCTTGTAGTCATGGTATACTAAATATATGTATATATGTACTGTTTAACACTCATTTCTGTACTCTGTAGGGATTCTTTCAGTAGAATGAGTCTAAGAAAAATCGACCTGTGAGGTGGAGACAGCGGAGATCGCTCATCATTATGGAACTGATAACTGGCGGAAAGCAGGGGGCGCAGGATGTAGGTGCCGGTTCCACTGAGAGAAGACACTAAGTCCTGCACATTGTGGCACAGTGACCACTAGAGTGTGGGGGATTACCACATCGGACTGTTACAGGATGGTCCACTAATTGCAACATTCTGCACAACTTTGGATTCATCATTTCATTATTTTTCTCTTTATTTCCTGTGGTACAAGAATCAATTTTTTTATCGCTATTTATGCAGCATTAACGCATATTAAGTTTATATTAATTTATATTCCACTTCATTTTTAATGATTTTGTTTAAAGGTACTCCCCCCCCCCCCCCCCCCCCCCCACCCCCCACCCCTCCTCCATGCATTATCACCAAATATTTGTTTGGCACAGCCGTCTGTTTTTAGGTAAGAAACTGATTCACCTCCATCATGTTGTGGATTATTTTTTAGTAGGGTATGGGAGGCAGACGTTGAGTCCGGCACTAAGCTTTCCGATTCCCGCTCAGACGTTGAGTCCGGTACTAAGCTTCCCGATTCCCGCTCAGACGTTGAATCCGGTGCTAAGCTTCCCGATTCCCGCTCAGTTGCCACCGTAATGTCCCGTCCTTTTTTTAACACTAATTTCCATGGTTTCACTAGGCATCCTGTATAACAATCTTTAGCTTGAGCTCCGCCCAGATGTCAAATCAGACTTAAGAAATTCAAAGGGGTTCTTTATTCTCTATATATGGCTGGCAAGTATAACCAACCCCCCCGGAGAGTCTTCTGCTGGTATGGCGATTATTTCTTTCATTTCTCTCATTGGCTACCGCTAACTTCTGGATTGCGTGGCCGGGGTGGTAGCATCAGCAGCAGTTGGACTGGCATTTCTCTTCAGCCGCACTAAGCACTCAGGCCCTTCAACTCTGGATGAATTCTTATTGGAGGAAGGGGGAGGTTTACTTTATTTATTGGACAGAATTGAAATTGCTTATGACGGTACAGTGGGAGGTCGCATCTGCCTGCCCTTCACACTTATGAAAAGACCAAGAATGTCTCTAAGATACAATATGGCCGCTCCTGTCCCAGTCTTAAAGGGGTATTCCGGACATGAAAAAATAAGTATCTATCTATCATGGGCAGGGAATGGGATAAAAAAGAAAACAAGAAATGTTCATCTTCTTAAAGGGGCTGTTTAAGAATGCTGCAAAATAGCCGTGGTCTGTGCAGCAGGAGGGCGGAGCCTCTGAACAGTGCAATGATAGGCTGTCTTCACACATGGCGGAATTGCTGCAGAAATTCCGCCGCATTTCCAGTACATTGCAGGTAGAGATGTTTAAAATCTCCTCAAGAAATTTGCAGCGTTAAAGGAGATGTCCCGAGGCAGCAAGTGGGGTTATACACTTCTGTATGGCCATAATAATGCACTTTGTAATGTACATTGTGCATTAATTATGAGCCATACAGAAGTTATAAAAAGTTTTATACTTACCTGCTCCGTTGCTAGCGTCCTCGTCTCCATGGAGCCGACTAATTTTTGGCCTCCGATGGCCAAATTAGCCGCGCTTGCGCAGTCCGGGTCTTCTGCAGTCTTCTATGGGGCTCCGTGTAGCTCCGTGTAGCTCCGCCCCGTCACGTGCCGATTCCAGCCAATCAGGAGGCTGGAATCGGCAGTGGACCGCACAGAAGAGCTGCGGTCCACGGAGGAAGAGGCCATCTTCAGCAGTGAGTAGAGAAGTCACCGGAGCGCGGGGATTAAGGTAAGCGCTCCGGTGAGCTTTCTTTACCTCCCTGCATCGGGGTTGTCTCGCGCCGAACGGGGGGGGGGTTGAAAAAAAAAAAAACCCGTTTCGGTGCGGGACAACCCCTTTAATGAAACCACATGTCCAGTTATTCTGAGATTTGACCCTTTAAGTACAAGAATTAAATCCCACAGCAGACTTGCTACAAAAACCCTTTAGGTGCAGATTTGCCAACTGTGGTTTTCCAGTGTAGCTGATGTGGGTTCTCTGTTGCGGAATGCCCACTTGGTGGTAAAGTACCAATTAGGCTCTCCCCATCCTATCTGTAGATGCATACTCTCACCCTGGGATGGGTTTCCACAGGTCATGGAGACAGCAGCTATGTTGTGGCATTCCTGGACAAGCACCTTAAGTGTCCCAGCGCTGGAAGTAGCTACAGTAGTCGCATGCAATTCATTGTACATGTGATCGCTCAGCCAATCACCGGCTTCAGCAGTGCTGCTACCATGAATGGCATGCACCACTGAAGCAAAGGATTGGCTGAGCAGCGATCTATACAATGAACTGTCACTAATGTAGCTACTTTCAGGCCCGGAGTAATGGAAATTGGTATAGTAGAGCGGCCCGTCCTGAGCCGTTCTCCCGCTGGACATCTTTTATAGTGTCGTCTTGTGATATTAGAGTAGAAGCACCTTTGAAGAAATGTTTCTTTCCTTTATTTTTTTTTCTGCTCCAGAAGTAGTCTTCTTTTTCAGCATTCCCATTTGTCTCCATGGTCCACGTCGCTGCAGACTGTTAGCTCATGCTGGGAGTTGTAGTTTTGCCACCGGTTGGAGGCTACTACTCTACACCCATTACCACGGAGAAAGTGCAGAACATTTCCGGGGGTCCACACAGCATGGAGCGGGTTAGGTAGACTTCAAGGTTCAGGACTTGTTCTCTCTCCCCTCGTAGGTATACTCTACACAGCACAAGTTACTTTCCAGCCACTCGCACTTAGGAATATTAAAAGTATTCAGTTGTCAAGGTAACAATAAACATTTCCCAGTTCCTGACGGGTTAATAAATGGTGGTTATTTATTGCTCTTCAGCCGATGTGTTCAGATTATATTCAGTGTATATTTTGTATTATTTGGACTCATTAAACTATGAAATACTTTTATTTGTGACATCGGAGTCATTTGTACCATTCATGGATATTTTCTTTCCGATACAGAACTCCAACTTCCCCACATGGACCAAATACACTGCTGATATCCTGTCTCTGCAGCCGCCACTAGGGGGAGCTTACAGCATGCTATTTATACACCGAACTGAAGCTTCCTTACCTAATTCTTGGTGGAGAGTTGGGTTTTTAAGGGTATATTCACACCGAGATGGACAGAACTTGAACAGGAACCATTCATTTGAAAGGGTTAATGCACACAAGTGAGTTTTCTCTCTGATAGTTCTAGTTGCCTGTTCTTTTCTATGGGAGTTTTCCTTGTAAGTGCGATGTGTTTTTAATGCAGGTTACTCTGGGAAGAACACGCAAGTGTAGAGCTGCAAAGAATGCACAGAGGAAAGATCAGTTTTTCAAAGCCCAAAATCGCAGTTGCCCGCGTGAATGTAGCCTGAGGGCGCTTTTACACGGAACGATTAGAGTTGGAAAGAAATTTAAAAATGTGAATGATCCTGAGTTTGCTTATCGCTCATTCTGTGGAGGCATAAAAATAATGGTTGGCTAATTGTTTGGTTTAAGCACAGATGGTTCATTCGTTCTCATTCACTGAATGATCGGGTTAAATCCTTTATTCTTTTTTTTTGTTTGTTTTTCTCTATGCCCTTAAACTGACTGCAAAGAAGCAAACTGTGGCCCCGTTGGCTTGGGCAAATGATTTCTCGCTACGTGTAAAAGCACCCTAAGGGCTCCTTCACACTGGTGAGGGCGATATCACCTTCACCATCCATGTGAAGCCTGTGGATGCGAGGCGTGACCATGTGAAAACGGCCTCACATTACTGCGAGGATGAAGGGAATCCCCTGCCACGACTGTCACAGCCACGGCAGAGGATTGCGGAGTTCTCCCATTGCTTTCAATGGGGACGGCGCTACCAGATCTCGCAGAAAGATAGAACGAGTTGCGATGTGTTTCCCGTATCCCAGTGTCATGCAGGAAAAGGTCGCTTGTGTGATTGACCCCATTCAAAATAATGGGTTTCATATTTGTGCATCTCGCAACACACAAATCTTGCACGATTTTCTCGCCAGTGTGAAGGCTCCATAAGGGCTATAAAAAGGGATTCCAAAACTTGTTCCGGCTAAGATCTTGTGCCTAAAACCTGCGCAATGTTATAGAGGCGGATGTAGAAACGTTGTGGATTTCCCCAGGAAAGGATGAAATCTGTGGGGAAAATCTGCAGCAACAATGTACATGATGTATCCAGATCATGTGATGCCGATATCTACGCAGACGAGGTTTGTTTAACCCTTTCAGGTCAACTGTCGGCTGTCTTTCAACATAACCATTGAAGCTTGTACAGTTCCAATGTCAGAAGATATCCAACAGGATATACTTAGTGTTCTGCTGTCTGCCTGCAGCTTTCCAAGGCATCCCAGCATGTAGTTACTAGTTTTATCCAGCAGATGGAGCCGTTGTATAATGGCAGAAATTGCAAGTTCCCTAGGAAACCTTGAATCCTAAAAGGGATTGGAAAGGGTTAGGCCTCATGTCCACGGGCAAAATATGATTTAAGATACGCAGCGGATCTCCCGCATGCGGATCCGCATCCCATAGGGAAGCATTGACCACCCGCGGGTAGATAAATACCCGCGGATGGTCAATAAAAGGGATTTAAAAAAAAATGGAGCATGAAAAAATCTGGACCATGCTCCATTTTCGTGCGGGTCTCCCGCGGGCTTCTATTGAAGCCTATGGAAGCCGTCCGGATCCGCGGGAGACCTAAAATAGGAATTTAAAAGTATTTACCCATCCGGAGCGGGCCAGGAAGGTCTTCTCTTCCTCACGGCCGGATCTTTCTTGCTTCGGCTCGGCGGATGTGCCCGGCGCATGCGCGTGGCACGTCGATGACGTGCCGGCGACGTGCCGCCGGCGTGACGAATTCATCCGCCGGCCGAAAAAAAAGATCCGGCCGTGAGGAACAGCAGACCTTCCCCGCCCGCTACGGATAGGTAAATTCTTTTAAATTCTTATTTTCAGCCCTCATGTCCGCGGGGCAGGAGGGACCCGCTGCAGATTCTACATGTAGAATCCATAGCGGGCCTGATTTTCCCCGTGGACATGAGGCCTTAAACCTCATACACAACACGGATGCTGTATATGTTGCAGGTTTTCCATAGTGAAAATCCACAGCATTTACACATTGTAGGGAGATGCCCTTAAAAACTTCAACTCAATTCAGCTCGCTATCGAGTACAACGAGACTCATTCTAGGTCATATGGTGCAGAAGACAAACTGCACGGAATGACGCGCCACAGCATGACTCTTTCCTATCCAAGGGGTGGATTTGCCACAGCAGTTTCACACTAAAATCCATAACAAAACGCACCATTTGGTGCAGTTTTTGCTGCTGCAGCAGTTTAGTCCCGTGGCAGCGTAACCGCAGGATTGAAATCGGTGTATAGAATAAAGATTTACTGCCATGAAGTGGCTGCAGCAGTTCTTAAGATGTGAAACTGCTATAAAGCCCACAGCCAATTAAAGGCTCCCCAACCCTGGGCAGAAGAGCAGTAGGTGGATTAACATGAGTTTTTGTGAAATCAGTTTTTTTTGTTTTTTTTTAAGGGCCATACCCGCAAAAAAAAACTTTTTCTTGTCCGTCTCATTGGGGGACACAGCTATTTGCTCTCCTTAACCCACCAAGCAGCGCGAACACAACGGACTTAACTGCTCTGCTGTTTGCCCTATCCTCAAAGAAAAGGAGGCAGGTTCAGGCGCTACCTTAGACGAGAGCAGTAAGTGTCCCCCCCACCTTTTTTTTTTCTTTTACTAGAGCACGCCCTTTGTCTCTAAAGGCAGTCGAGTCGGGGGGCGCGCACTGCTGGAACGGGGAAGTGCCTCTCCCTCATTGGTGGGTAGGTATTCCTTCTATTTAGTTAGAAGGTAAGTTTTATTCTCCCCTACTCTGGATGAGGTGAGCTCTGCCCGCCGGATCGCTCCCCTTCTATTTTACCCCTCGTGCAGTTCAATTTGCTGTAGTAGCGTACGACAGATTTTTACACTAATTAACTGCACCAATTTCAACACGAGGGTGGACGACTCTAGACGGGGGTCAGCCATATACTATGCGTGCTCTTGCTGCAGGACAAAATTTACATGTGAGCAGTTTGAGCCGTTTTGCCCTGAAGCCCCATTTATGCGCAAGAATGATCGCCCAAGCTTCGTTCAAAAGATAGTTTGATTGACAGTTTGAGCGAACATTTTGCATTAACTACTAAAGGTCCTTATCTACTGAACGAATGTCAGGCAAACGATGCCCAACACTCGTCCCTGTGTTTCCTCGCTCCTGCACGGGAGCTAGCTCGCTCATAGAGCGACCACCAGGGGGTGGGGCAGTGCAGGAGATTTCTCTCCTCTCGCTCCCTGCCCCTCTCCATTGAGATAACACAGCGACTGTTCACTACTGAACGGCTGCTGTTTAAACTGAAAGACGAGCAATGAAGCTCATTGCTCCTCGTTGTGTGAACGGCCGCTGTGTTATCTCTATAGGGAGGGGCGGGGAAGCGAGAGGAGAGAAGTCTCCTGCACCCCTGCTGGCCGCTCTGTGAGTGAGACAGCTCTGCTACCTCCCATGCAGGAGCACAGAGACACAGGGACGAGTGTTGGGAATTGTTTGCCCGAAATTCGTCCCATGTAAATAGACCTTAATGTTATCAGCGCTCCCCTGCCATCCCTACTATCACAAACAATGGGTTTCATGCTCCTACCAGCAAACGATGGTAGGATTTACTCGCAACGATTATCGCTCAAAAGCCATAGTTTCAATGAATTTTGAGCAATAAGGCTGATTTAAACGCAACCAAATAACTGTATTCCATCATGGCAGGTGGCTTTAGAACCTATTACTTGCACCCATCCCACTAAGGCCTCACCGACCTAAACCGTGGAATGGGCACACTCACTGTCACAGGCCTTATTAGACCTTACAGGTTGGACAGTGTTTACTGCTCCACCTATTCAGAATGTATCTGGCAGAGATGACTCCTCCAGTAGTAGACCACAAAAGAAAAATAGACTCTCCCGCTGACTACAGTCTTCCAAGATCTCCTGCATTGTTGTCCTGCCCACCACTTCCGGGGATGTGCTCGCAATCTTCCTTCAAGCACAATAGTTGCTCAGAAGGGGAACTGTCTGAGATGGTCCTTTTGGATTCTGATCTAGATGAGGGGCAGCTTGATTGTCTCAATGAATATGATCAACCTATAAGACCAAACAGTTCCTACGGCGGCTTTTTCCTTTAGACATCCAAAGCGATCTCCAAAGACCTTTCCTCCTCATGAGGATGTCTTAATTAGGGAATGGAACATTCCCAACAGACACTTAGCTAAACCAAAGTGTCTAGACCTAATGTATCTTTGTATAGAATAGTTAGTGATGAAATGGTCATCTTCAGCAGTGGATCCACCGTTGGTCCGTTTGGTAAAACATACCACTCTTCCAATGGCGGACTCTTTGTCTTTTCAAGATTCTGTGGCTAAAATCATGGGATGCAGATGCCTCCCCTAAAAAGTCCTTATTAGGCCTTCCTTTCGTTGGTTGTGTTCAGCACCAAACTGGATGAGATCATCTCTGATGCCATCGGTGGGAAAAGTTCTAAACGTAAGAGCGCCACAGAAGAAAGACTTCAATTTTGTTCCTTTTGCCGTACCAATCCCTGGAGCTCTGGTAGTAAGAAAGCATCACAAGAACAAAAATGAAAGTTGTCTTTAAAGCAGAGACCACATTGGCGCCCTATTCCACATGAAGGGCGATCCCAACCCAAATCATACAGGGGGAGGGTAAGGGAGGGAACATTGGACTAGGATGTTCCCTATTCAGGGAGACCTGGTTTGCCCACTTATCACGTCTAGGATCGTGAGGTTGTTTTATGTACTTCAGCGCCAGCATTCCCAGGTCTCCTTTATAGTTCAATGCTCTTGTTTGGGCGATAAACAAGCTATATTCCCATGGTGTGATTGCTTTGGTTCCTTAACGCTTTATGGGTTTCTAGCCCAAGCTATTCATTGTACGCAAGAAGGATGGCAATGTCAGACCCATTCTGGACCTGAAAACGTTGAATCAGTATGTGAAGGTCTGCCACTTCTGCATGAAGTTGCTGATATCTGTCATTGCATCCATGGAACCAGAGCAGTTTCTGCCATCCATTGGCATAAGGATACCTAACTTCAAATTCTCATTTGTCAAGCGCATCAGCAATTTCTCCAATTTGCAGTCTGGTCCCATAGCTATCAAGTCACAGTGCTTCCATTCGGACTGCAGATGCCCAAACTGCTCCGCTTGCAGAAGCATATCTGCTTTCTGCAAACGCAAGACTCACGTAACCATTTTTAACTGTATGAGTGTGATGCGACTGATGGTCTCCTCCATTGAGGCGATTCCACTCAGCCAATTTCACACTATGCCTTCTAGTGGACCATTCTCTGCAAGTGGGACAAATCTGTGGAATCTCAATCGGAAGATCCAAATTACCCCTGCAAACAGCGCTCCCTTTGTTTGTAGCTGGATTCCCCACAGATCCCTCTGACTCCTTTACGATCTTCCAATGGCAGGTTCTCACCACGGACGCCAATCACAAGGCACGTGGAGCGTACAGGAATCCAGGCTGCTGCTAAACGTGTTGGAACTTAGTTGTCCTGCTTTCACTTCATATCCCAGGTGCTAGGGGTATGAAGCGAGTAACTCTGAGCTAGTGAGAACTGAGATCACATGACCACCTGCGATGGAGGCCAGTAGTTTCAGAGAGAAAGCAATAACCAAAGTACTACTAACCAATGGGGGACTAGCTACATTTAAATTTCACCGCAGTGGTGCCTTACATACCCATAGAAGAGCCCAGAAAAGTTAGTATAATGTAACATCTGGCCAGTGTTTTTTTTTTTTTTTTTAAAAACACATGAAACCAGCGTAAGGCTACTAACACTGGAGAGCGCGATATCTGGCTCAGAAACATTGGAAAATGCCTCCCATCACTTCAGTAAAGTAGCGATCCTCTGATGCAGCATTTAGCCACGTCGGAGGATCGGCAAGTTTCCCATTGTTCTCAATTTGAAACCTCACATCGGACGCTGTTCGATGTGTTCCAAGAAACCCAAAGGTAAGACATGATTTTTTTTGCCTGCACACGTGTATGACCATATGTGTGAGATGTGTGGTCTTGCAACGGACAAATCTCACAAGAGTTTATCATCAATGTGAAACCAGCCTAAGGCCTCATGTTCATGGGCACGCACGGATTCTAAGTGCAAGAATCCATCCGTGCCCGCAGCCATGGACATTTTACTCTCCTGTCTAGATGGGGTGCAGGTCTTCTCCGTTCCAGCTGGATCTTTCTTTTGCACTGCAGATGCGCTTGGTGTGCTGTGCGCATGCGGAGTGCATTTTATTTTAAATTTCCTGCTTTCCCGCAGATCCGCGGCACGTCAGCTGGAGGTGTGCCGCGGATCGGACAGCTTCCATTGACTTCAATGGAAGCTGTCCGTGCAGGAATCCGCAGAAAATGGAGTATGCTACATGTTTTTCCCCACGTGTGGAAAAAAATGACATCTGCAAGTATTTAATTACCTGTGGATGCCTAATATTTGTCTACAGGCATATTGATCTGCAGATTGTCCACAATTCAATTTTGCCCGTGAACATGAGGCCTAAGGCTACTTGTACGCAACAGTTTTTAAAGCAACTCCCATCAGCCAGCACCCCCGACACCCCATCCGAGTGCTGTCCAATGTGCTGAATACCACATATTGCCGTGTGCTATTCTTGTCTGAAAAATCAGACAAGACTAGGACAAGGTGCAATTTATTTCACTTGGATTATGAGTTTGAGTAAATTACCCCATGTGCATACACGCAATTCCATCTGATTTTCAGACAGATTTCAGTCTGAAGGATAGCCCTAAGTAACCACCAAAGAAAAACAGAAGCAGGAAGAAGATAAAAATCTAAAAAACCTTTATCCAAATACAAATCCTTAGAATGGTCACAACATCAGACAACACTTCAATACAAAAAGTCTTAGGAAAACTTCTACTAAACATTTAGAAATTCTGCAAAACGTTTTCCTGAATGTGTGTTACTCGGTAACAGCGGTGGCCTCAGTCTGTACCTCAGGGTTCGCTTCATCGCTCTGTTAATAAATAGGTTTTTATAGCCTATACATTATTGCTGATTTGACAAAATAACTTTACATAAAGTTGCATTGCCTGGGGGTTCTCTTAAAACGACCTTCTATGCCTGGAGAAATAAAGCTGGCTGCACCTCTTCTGACTAGCTGACGCAGGCTGTACATTAGTATGCATTGGAGGTCTGACACTGGATGCTGCTCTGACTGGTCCATCTAAGCAGGTGTAGGGTCTTAGATTACTGATGCATACGAATATACAGTGGACATCAGGGAGACAGAAGCGGCGCAGCCATCTTTGTTTCTCCAGTCCCAGGAGGGTCAACTTAAAAGCTGCCGTGGTGCGTTTACTACCTACTCAACCAATAGAATGTGTTTTTTCTTGATTTTTTTTTTAGCATATAGAATAGGAAACTTTATTTTAAAAAAGTAATAAGTGTCTATGTGGAAAAGAATTGTACACAAGAATCTATATATAAAGTATATACATACGAAGGCTCTACGTACAATCTGTTTATGATGGCGGCTTCTGTCAAACAGATCTGAATATATACATGTAAAAGATATATACATACACTGGCAGAGGCTGAAAACTTTACATATGATACAGACTGGAACAAAGACTTCTACTCCACTATCCTCTTGTAAAACAGCAGGTAGGGCGTGGACGTTGACTGAGTGGTCGGAGAAATGGTGGTCAGAAAGTCTCTTTCTTCCGTCACTTTTACTTCTGAATCATCGAAGAGCAGCCACTTTCCCTCATACTCCCTCAGACTTTGCAGTACATACAGCGCAGACTTGTTATTGATGCCTTCTGACGCAGCTTGAGCTTTTTGGTCATTTTCCCCACGGAGATCACAATTCAGGCCGATACCTGCTAATCCTTTGTCATCAGGGAGGGGGCTCTGGACCTTCTCAGCTTTTGGAGTTTTTGGTGTAGGCAGCTGCTCAAAGTCCACTTTACTTTTCTGTCCTCCAAGGAGGCCAACTGTGTCAGTATTCTTTTTGGCTACTTTGCCATTTGTAAGCAAGTTTGCACCAGTTCGAAAAGTGACTTCTCCGTCATAGTTTTCGTCAGATGTCCGAGCTTCCTCTTCCGTCAAAGGCTCAGTAGGAGCCTTCAACTGGTTGACTTGGAGGTTGAGGTTACTCAGCTTGACGTATGCTGTGTAGTGTCCGCTGCTGATGGTAACTCCACTGTGCATTACCACAGCGAAAAGGCCATAAATATCCCTCAATGGCTTAGTACTCCACTCCTCCAATGACAGCTGCAATGGAGTTAATAAGGGAGTGTTTACTTTAGAAAGTCCACCGTAGCAATCGAACCTTAAAAAGAAATAAAAAGGGGGAGAGAATAAAAAGTTGAATAAGGTCCCCAACTCTTTATGTACTAACTTACTCTACAGTGCTGTAGACAGAACATAACCGTTCACGTTAGACCCATTACGTAGGTGGTATAGAATAGTTTTACAGAAGCCATGGCATTTCCAGCATCTCCTTGTGTGGGCTTCATCAATGTTCTCTAGTTTCCACCCACATCAATATCCATGCTTCTGTTACTGGTTAGAGCCAAAGATCTCCTTAATACTTAGTGTGACAACTACAGTCTTCAGAAGTTTGTCCTTTTTAAGGACATCAAAAAAGTCCTCCTCAATAAGCCCGAGTGGGGTCAGTTAATGGCCGGGGTACTTTATTCTAAAAAGCAGCTGCCCCAGAAAGAAAAAGCCCCTAACCAGTGAAAAAATACAAGCTTCTCTCCCATGAAATTTATTTATGGTATTCAATTCTCTTATGGTCCTTCTACACGGGATGAGCTGTGGGGTCAACGATGCCCGACAGCTCGTGCCATTGATGCTCACTCTTGTGCTTTTACACAGGAACTAATATTGTTGGAATAGTTTACAGCGCTGCTTAGTATCCAATTACTAAGCAACGTTGGGATTATTATACCCTTCTATTATGAGATTCTCTTTGGCGCTCCAATTCCCTGCGTCAGGCTCCACCCCCTCAGGAGTGATTCCAAATATAACAGGTCAGAATCGCAGATAGCATTCCGCAATGGAACACCTGCAACAATCATGCAGGAAATCTGCAATGGCCAAATCCGAACCACCCCCATTCATAGTAAGCAGACAGTCGTTCAGAAGTGAAAGACTGCTGTTTACACTGAACAATTCTCGTTTAGTCGCTGCATGCATTTACGCAGGACGATGATTGTTTAGAATACTGCAGGAGGCTGGAAATCTGAATGATAATCGCCCTGTGTAAAAGGGCGATAAGACACTGTGGGGATAATCTGTCCGCGCCATGTCATGATCATACAAGTGCTGTGTACAAGATAATACAGTTAGAGCACCAACTATAACATGGGAGATCAGCCTCTGGAAGCAGTAAAGCTTACCGTTCAATGAGTAAGAAATCTTGAAACTGAGAAATTCATATACTATGTATATTCTATGGATACTTTCACACACTGAGTAAACAGAAAAATCTACCAGACAAATGCACATGTAAAACATGGATTTTCTGGTAGATTTATTCAATAGGCTTACGCAAGCTTAATCTGCCAAAACTGAACAATTAAGACCTACCACAGAATTTTTTTTTACTCTGCTCATTAACAAATACAAAAAAAAAAAAAAGTTACTGGGAAAACCCCTTTTTAACAAAACTAGAGAAATTTAAAGAGCAGGCAATGGTCTGAATTAATAAATGAACCCAGACTCACCTGTTTCATACCCTTGTAGCTCCCACTTTACACACTGGCACTACTTGTGTGTATATGGAACATCACCGCTGCAGCTTGTAACCAGTCTTCAGTCATGTACAGCAATTGGCTGCAGCAATCTTGTGTATACAGATCATCACTACTGTAGCTTATAAAAAGACCCCAGCAAATAGAATGGGAGCAGCAGGGGGTCTAGAGTTAGTAAATTTGGCTTCCTTTATTTTTTTAGGCCATTGCCTGCTCTTTAAACAGGTAAAATAACTTGGAAACTCCGCTTAAGGTCTCCTGCACACTGGCGAGAGCGATATCGGGATGTGATTGACAGCCCGATCATCGCTCTCACAAATTTTCTGAAGCCCTGGATGCGAGGCGTTTTCGCAGGGAAACAGTCTCCCACCCTCCAAAAATCCTTGCCCCTGGGAGTCCCCTGCCACTGCTGTCACAAAAGTGGCAGAGGATCGTGATCATCTCACTGTGATTTCGATGGGGCCACCTCAACTGCCGCCAGCCCCATTGGGAACAATGGGCGAGATCGCAAAAAGAATGGACATGCTGCGATTTTGTTTTCATGCTGCATCGTAAGCGTTAAAACATCACACGTGTAAATGGAGCCATTGGCTTCATATTTTACGATTTCACGCAGCGCTGGGAAATCGTTCGATTTCATCGCCAGTGTGAAGGCAACCTAAGGCCTCATGCCCACGGCTTGGTCAGATTCCGACTGTGAAATATCGCAGCGGAATCAGACCCAGAGACCCTATACTCACCTGTCCACATCAGTCGCAAACGGCTCGCCGGCATGCATGTGCAGTGCATGAAGCGCTGGCACTGGGCTGTGACTTCTGCAGTGTTCACTGCGGAACTATTGCGAGTCAGACCGCTTCCATTAACTGCAATGGAAGTCATCTGTGCGATTTTCCCCACAAAATAGAACATGCTGTGATTCTCCCCTGCGAGCTGAAAATCGCAGTCGATTTCAGCTCGTGAGCAGGGGAGAATCAATTAACACAGCATGTCTATGGATGGACATTGCTGCGGAGTTTCACAGCAGGTGTCTGACTGCGAATTCCGCAGTGCTAATCCATCCGTGGGCATTCGGCCTTAAACAGATAAGGATGTTGGCACTATAATATATCTCTCACTGTTAGTAACACGAATACGTACTCTGAGCTATTTGCAGCAAAACACTTCAGATGAATGGTCACAATTTCTGGGATCTTATCAAACAGAAGACTTCTCTCTGCTTCTGTGTAATGATGACAATTCTCACAGAAGTATTTATCTTCTCCAACTATTCTCTCCACAGATGCAAATTGGGAGATCGCCCATTTCAAGGTTTTAATTTCCATTCTGGGATCTGGTGAAACTGTAAAAATAAATAAAATAAAATAAAGTTGCATAATGGAGAAATATTGAGAAAGTATAAAAAACGGCAGACATTAACATATGAAAGCTAGTAGTATTGGATTTACTGTGCACCATAGTAGGACCTCCAACGATGCATATTGCTGGGAGCTGTGCTTGCAATACACAAGCCAGCCACTACACGGAGGTTGAAGCTATCTGCTTCCACTCTGTATCCTGTGTTTTTTGCTGGTGACAGAGGGCGCCAGATCAGCTCATCAACTGATGACCTGAGAATGAGTAATCATTAAAAACAGCCTGGAAAACTCCTCTAATGCCACAGTTATGTCCTGGGTGTGCGGGGTTTATATGGAGTGGGATCGCTAGCCATTAAGGCTCCACACATTATGGCAAAAATGACATTCTGTGGGACAATGTGTATGCTGTGAAAAAAAAAAAAACCCTACAATGTGGAATTGTGTTTTCTTCTACATTTCACTCTACATCCGCATCCTTTAAGTTAATGTGTAAGAAGACAGCCAAGCTCAGTCTACCTGAAGAGAAAAAATATGGTGGGTATCTTAGCCTCTGTTCACAACTGCATTTGCCTGTCACCATTTAAATCATAAATAACTGGAAAAACACACAAATCAGTGCTGGTTGCAGGATTTTCAGTTTTTATCTGCGTTACATTTTAATTCTGATACTTATAAGCAGCCACGAAGGTGAAAGAAGCGCTTACCATCAGATGAGTCTTCCAGTTTTGGGGGATCATTTTCCTGTACGGGAACGCTGATGTCTTGGAAGTCTTCCCTCCGCTCAGTGAAACATTCACACTCCAGACATCGTGTTCTTAATACGAGTTGGCCCTGGAATAATTTCTCCACCAGTTCAAACTCACTTGTTTCTATAATCATAAATGAATCTCATCAGGTCTGAAGAATCAACAATCATATATAAAACCCAAAACATCTACAGCAACATAAAATGCCAATTATAGTTTGCTGAGATAGACAGAAATTAAAGGGTTGTTCTCTTATCAAATGAAGATATATCACTAGGATATGCCATCACTTTATGACTGGAGGATGCCTGACTGAGTTCCTTACTAACCCTCCTGAGACTAAAAGGGGCAGTAGTACCGATTTAGTGCTGCCCCCCGTCCCAATGTTCTCCCTACACACCAGCACTCCCAGCCACCTAGACATGTTGTGGTGGGGATGGAAGGGGCCGTTTTGTGATTTAGAGTGAATGTGTTATGGCGTTACTACAGAGTTGCGTTCCTCTCATCTTTAGAAGCCCTATGTAATAGCAAATGCATAAAGAAATAAGTTATTGTAAAGTCTAGATACAGATGCAAAGGAACACACCAGACGATAGTAAAATAGCATGTCTAATACAGATCATGATGGGGCAGGACATAGAATTCTCTTTATATAAATAAATGGATACGTGCTCCAGTCAACAGAAAAAGGGGCTCATCTGGTGTGGAACACCCATACGGTGACAGGTGTCCACACCGCCAGTCCAGGAAAACCTTCAGGTATTATTCACTATACGAATCCCTAATCCATAGGGAGAGCGTTTGGAGTGAGGCCCCATAGAAGAGTATAATAAAAGTCGCCACGCTTCTCAGTAATTGGACAGTAGAATTATAATCTAATATAATATATATATTTTTTTCTCAGTAGTGATAGTGGAACTTACTCCGAAGAGGAGTTTTGTGGCAGATAGGACTCCTCTAAATCAAGTTGATCCTTAGACCTCCTTCAGATGAGAGACAGCGTTATCGCAGCGATATCGGGATTGTCTCGCTAAAAAGTTGCACATTGTGCTACAAAGTTGAGCGACTTTGTGGTGCGCTTTTGCCTGGATTTTCAGGAAGGCTTAAAATATAAGCCTCATCCCGAAAATAAGTCCTGGCTGCATAAAGAAAACACAGTCACCTAACAGCCACTGTCTGCTCCACCGCACTTCACAGGTCCCTGGCACTTGTTTGAAGTCTTCTGTCAACACTTCCTGGATTGGAGGTTTAAAGACCTCGCCTCCAGGAAGCACTGGTTCTGATTGGTTTTTTAGTGGCACGGCTCAGCCAGTCAGAGCCAGCGCTCGATGATCCAATCTCGATTGATCCTCCAATCCAGGAAGCACTGACAGAAAACTTCAAATAAGTGTCGGGGGACCTGTGGGAGGTGCGGCGGAGCGGACAGCGCTTGTTAGATGATGTATTGTGTTTTTTTTTTTTTAATGCAGATAGGGCTTAGTTTAGGGACAAATAGTAGGACTTCCTACTATAAAAGTTGCATCGCGCTGCATGAAAGCCCCGTTTTCGTGCAATGCGATGCAATAGAACGGAAGGCTCCATAGGGAAACATGTCTGCAAAACATTCCAAATTGCAGCAATACTTAGCAACCCGCAATTTTTTTTTCTCTCGCAATGTTGCATACTACAAAACATCTCTAATGTGAATAAACCCACTGGAAAGTATGGGCTTCACGTACACGTGATTTGTAGCACTGTCGCACCGCGAGAAAATCACGCGATTTTGTCGCACGTGTGAAACAGGCATTAGCAGACCAAATCATGTCCTGGAAGATTTCAATCATAGGTTTTATTTGCATGTAACAAGATACTATATAGGAACAAAAACATAGACTAATGGCACTTTATCTAGTTTATTAAGTATCAACTTTGATTTAGAGGACTCCTATCTGGCACAGGACTCCTCTACAAAGTAAGTTCCACTATCACTACTGAGAAAATAAATTATATATATATCACACTATCCAATTACTAAGAAGTGAGGGAACTTTTATTATACCCTTCTATTATGAGATTTTCTTTGGCGCTCCAATTCCCTGCATCATGCTCCACCCCCTCAGGATCGATAGAGATATATCAGGACAGAATCACAGACGACATTCCGCAATGGAACACCCGCCACAATCATGCAGGAAATCTGCAGTGGCCAAATCCGCACCAAACTTATTCCACGGCATGAATAAATATTTCCACCCCATGTGAAGGAGACTTCTGAAATCTCCACCACACGGCTTGCACTGTAAACGCTGTTGAATTTCCGCAGTGATTCTGCAGCATTTACTGGTCATGTGAAAGCAGCTCAATAACGTATATATATTTTTCCTGGAAAAGGGTTTCCTTTAGGTTACCAAAGTCCAAAAGTCTCATCTAATTGCATATTTTGAATAGGTTATAGTAGTATATAAGATTTCCATTTTAAAAAAAACTGTAGGGAAAACATGCAAACATCTAAAAATCTGGCCAGCAGTCCTTACAGACAGATGCTCGTAGATATAATGGGCTAACGCCGATAATAGATTACCAACCATTCTGTGATGTCTTGGGATCTTTGCCTTCCTTTGGCTTACAGTCGCCATTTTCCTTTACTGGCTTCTCGTTCTTAGATTGGTCCAGCTCTGCTTTAATGTTGGCGTTTTGGAGCTCTGCGGAGGAACTTTTAGACGAGCTCTCAGTTTTACTCAAACTCCTGAACTTTGATAAAATACTTGGCTGTTTGCTTGATTTTAACCAGTTCAACCCCAATCTGGATTTTTTCTGTTGGGTGTGATTGGTGGCAGCGCTGTCAGCTTTAGAGCGATTTGCTTTATCCTCTTGCTTTTCCACTACAGATTTCCTTTTTGATCTGGTGATTCTCTGCTCATCGGAGGCCGGCTCTTTAGTTAGCTTTGTTTTCTTCTTTGCATTTCCAACCTCATTATCGCTCTTTCGTTTGCCGTTTTCACTTTTTGAACCCTCCGTTTCATTATTAGAAGAGGCATCCTCAGATCCGTCAACAGATCCAGACTCACAACCATTAGGTTCTTTGCTCTCAACTTGTGGTGCTGCTGGTTCAGTCACATGTAAATTTTTCATCTCTTTTTTGAGGTCCTGACAGGCTTCCTGAATGTTTCCCAAAATACATTGCAACACTTCTTGTGCATCATGTTGGAGATAGCCTTCATACATGGGATTTAGTTCTCTGGTGAAAAAGTTCAAAATAAAATCAATTTGAGATAAGAATTGGTTATATATTTGAATATATTTAACACCTTAATGATGCGGGCCTTCATATAGTTTTGCAAATATGTAATTTTAAACACAGGATTTTTTTCTATAGTGCACGTGAAAAATGAGGATTTGCACCCAAAAATGGATACCCCCATTGTGGCCCTAATCTTCTGTCCGTATGCACAACGGGACCCAAACCGAAAGGAGCAGACGGTGGATTTCAGATCAGACATTTTTGCTTGAAGGCGTTTTAGGCCCCATTGCACACTTGTAGACCCTCATTTTGGAAACTAGACCTCATAACGAATCCTCTAGGGGTGTACTTTTTATTTTGATCGCACACTTTTTGAATGAATCTAAGCAAAGCAGAAGTAAAAAATTACGATTATTTTTTTATAGCAATTCGGTCATTTAAAAAAAAATTGTTTTTATTGTACAGCAGATACTTTCACCCCAAAATGGATCCCCCCCATTTGTCCTGTGTTCAGAAACATACCCACTGTGGCCCTAATCTTCTGTCTGGATGCACAACGGGGCCCAAACTGAACGGAGCATCAAACTTTAACTGTCTTTTACCTTTGACCAAGGAACACTCACCGCAGCCCCCCGTGACATCTCCAAGCTCTTGGCTACCTTTAGTAGCCAGGAGATTTTTAAATTTCCTCTTGCCCTCCCCAGCTTCTGCGCTTGCGTTCGCCACTTTGGCGACGGGCACATGCACCAAAGTTGGGGAAAGGTCCACAGATAAGGATCTCGTCATGGGACATTGCCGGGGGCCTTGGTTAAGCAATTTCACCTCCCCTCACGGATCGGATCCCTGACGGCAGGTGAAACTCTGGTTTTAGGTTTTTTTTTTTACTTTTACGTGATCGCCGTTATCCATTCGATAACGCCGATCACGTGACTGGAACCTGCGTACCGTGGCACCCCGTGAAATCTCCAGGCTCTTGGCTACATTTAGTAGCCAGGTGCGTGATTTTAAATTACCCCGGCAATCTGCGGCTTTTGCGCCTGCATCCACCATTTTGGCGATGGACGTGTGCACAGAAGCTGCGGTAAAGTCTGCGGATAAATCCGGGGACCTTAGGTAGCTAATTTTCTCCCCCCTCAAGGATTTTTGTTTTTTACACTTTTTTAAACTTTTACATGATCGCTGTTATTCATTGGATAGCAGCGATCATGTGCCCGGGAACTGCATATAGTGGCTCCCGGTGACAGCTCCCTGTTCTTGGCTGCTTATACTAGCCGGGAGCAGGGAGTTTTTAAATTTCCCGGGCCTCCCGGCTCTCTGCGATACGCGACGTAATGTGTCTGGCGCACACGCGCAGACGCTGGCGGCAGGTATGGGGAGGATGAGGAAGACGCCGGACATTGCGGAGGCTGGTGGGGTGAGTATTCTCAGCTTCCCTTCCCCATCGAATCCATAAGGGGAGCTGAAACTTTACTTTTTTTAATCGGCGATCGCGTGATCGGGAGTGGGGTCTTGCGGCCTGGGATGACAGCTCCATGCTGTCGGCTACCTCCGGTAACCAGCAGCATGGAGCTGTCACGTCCAGAGCCTGCAGGGCTGTCATTCCCAGAGGAAGCATGTTTTTACGTCCTCTGGGAATTAAGCCCAGCAGTTCAGGAAGTAAAAAGGCAATGGGCTGGTCACTAAGTAAAGTCCCCCTAGGGAACCACAACTAGCGAAGCATTGATTGCACCTGCAGTATGATGTAATGCAATAGAATTATATCATACTGCAATCTGACAGGCAGTCTATCAAGCCATCCCAAGACAGCCCTGGGTCCTCTAAGGCGGCCCCGGCTGCCATGACACCCGCAGAGAAACTTCTTTTTTTTTTTTTTTTAATCTCCCATGTTTCCCTATGGAGCTCCTTTTTATTGCATTGTGATTTTCGTGCGATGCGTTTTTAGTTTTAGAAAGTCCTATTGACTTTCGCACTGAAAAAAAAATTGTGGCAATATCGTGCAAAAAAAAAGCACAAGAAAGATTGCAAGAGAGCAATGTTTTTGTGAGTAAAAGCAGCGCTAATGATTAAATCACAGAAAAAAAATTGTGATTTTCTTGCGGTGATATACTAATCACCCGTGTGAAACTACCCTGAAGAAAACATGCAGTAGCCTTATACCTGAGTGTGTTAAGAAGTCTTCTGGGTTGTGCAGCGAGCTCCGTATCATAATTCTCTGGATTTAAAAGATAGCTGACTTGTAGGTGTTCTGTAGAATGAATCAATGAACTCAAATTGCAGATGACCTCATAACTCACAGGCAAGACTTCTTTCGTACCCTCCTGTAAAACATCCACATTAAAACCTTAAATAGTGCATATTTACTATTGAAAAATGTGAGTTTTCCAGCACAGATTGCACCTGAAAACCATCTTGCGCTTTAAGACACTTTTTACAATTCGACAAATGGGCATTGCGTCATGAAAAGGGGTGTGGTTTAAAGGTGACCGTGCACAAAAAAAAAAAAAAATTGCATAAAATTTTAACACAGTTTTGTAGTAAATTAAGCCAACTAACAGGTGATAGAAAATTATGTGATGCGTATTTTGGTGCGGATCTGTAGCAGATTTCCACCAATTCAAATAAAGGGGTGAAATCTGCTGTGGATCCGAACCAAAGTCCACATCAAATGGTACAGATTTTGGTGCAGATTTCTTCCACTGCATAAAATCCACTACACATGAACGCACCATTAGACAGAATTTTGTATATCTGTCACATTTTGTTCTTAAGTGGTAATCCAAAATGTGAAACAAGAAAAAAAATGCATGCAAATAACTGCGCCCCAACATGAAAAGCAAAAGACTACTTACTTTATTTTCCGCAGCATGTTCTTTGCCTTCTTTCTCCATCTTCTTCGATATAACATCACATAGTTGTTTCACACCACTTTTAAACCCAGGACAGTAGCATAAAACCTATTAGGTACGGGCATAAACGATACGCATCATTGTCAATTTGCATAATAGTATTTGTAAATCTAAACAGAGGCAAAGTTTTATAAAAACAGGAAAAAATAAATAAAAAAAGTAATGGAGGTACCTGAAGTATGCTGTTAAGGTAGCAGGTGTTGCCAAGATTGTTGAACCCTACAAAAGGAACTAAGCTTTCCTTCTTCACACAGCAGACGGTTGGGGATAATTGGGCAGTGGAAACCATCTGATCACACCTGCAAAGAAAAAAATTAATTAAAAAAATGTATTCAAATGACATATCCCATACGCATGACCTGCATATTACATACACACACTGACACATTTTCCTTGGTTCTGGTTTAGACAGAATTATATATTTTTTTGCTTCAGTGCTATGGTTTTTTCACACATGTGAGAGCGATTTGTGAAAACCAGACCAGTTTTTTGGTGTGCTTTTCATGCGTTTTTGCTTTTTCATACATGGTAAACCAGAAGGTGGCCAGTATATACAGGACATGCTTTTTTTCCCCTTCTTCCTGCAATTTCTTGATCCCCTCCATTTGAGTAAAATTAAATGCAGAATTGAACCATTGAAATCAATGTGTTTTATTTTCGCACACGTTCAGTGCGATTATCACATTGGCGTTTTCCCGTGTGAGTATGGTTCAATGATTATTAAGCCTTTAAAGAGGAGTTTCCAGGACTTTTCACTAGTGATGACTTATAAAAATAATAATTTTTATTTACATAGTGCCAACTTATTCTGCAGCGCATCAAAAGTTGATTTGTGGTGATCCTCTGCTCAGGATCCCCAGTGATCAGCTGATAGAGCCAGCTGTCAGTGGGGATGGAATCAGAAACTGACAGCTTGGTCCCCACGGCAGTGGTCTGGTAATTGTAGGCACAGCTCCCACTTAAGCATAGGTCTCAGGATTCCAGACAAAAAAAAACAAACCAAGGGGCCATTGGCTCCTAAACTGAAAAACTTGGAGCCAAATTTGACGCGTTTTGGTTACAATAGCCTTTGAATGTAATTTTTTTTTTTTTTAACGCTAGCAGCTCCTCTCCACTTCTATTTTTTTCATATGGAATTTAGCCGTCTGCCATCGGCTGGTTGAGGACGGAGCTCCCGTTGAAATTCAGATTTCCCTGCTATATTGGAAGATAATGCTGGTGAGGTGAGCCCATACTTCTACTTTGGCTTATGTGGCATTTAGTACATAGGCTGACTGCAGCCTATAAACATTGCTGCAGAGCAGAGCTGCAGTACTGAATATGCAGGGACTTGACATAAGTGAGTATAGAATCATTTATAACAGGGACAATCAGGTCCTTGGGCTTCCGATCCCCCACAGAGGTTCCCATCTGTTTACTAGACCCTCAGTAGTTTTACAACTGGACAATCTTTAAATTTAATCCAGTCTGTGCAAATAAAGGCAGCAGTTCCTGGCTGGTTAGCATGTCTATCTAAGTAACAAACTGTGCAGTGATGACAGCTAAAGCAGCCATGCCACCAGATAGAGCCCCTTTTACAAGGGCTGATAATCATTTTGATAATCCGCCTGTGTAAACAGGCAGTCGTTTGGCTATAAAGGAATGCCCGTTTACTGTGTATGGAGGGGGAGCGAGATCGTTCTGGCCTGCCTGTCGGAACGATCTCACTCCTGCTCCATTCACTGAACGATGATCGTTCTCCTGTGTAATAATCATCACTGAGACGGCCTATTGGGCATCTGCACCCTACAGGTCATCATGTGTAAAAGAGCCCATAGACGGGAAACATTCAGACCATACAGAATGAACCATTATGGCACTTACGTTTCAGTTTCCTTCTCCTCCACATTTTGCTCTTCAGTCTGCGGTGTTTCTGCAAAGTCCAAAGCTCTTTTTGCCTCCTTTTTCTGGAAGAAGCGCAGGGACAGGCGGTTCCTTTTGGTGGGGCTGGCTTTGGCCAGCAATGTCTGACTTTCACACTGAGTGACTCCTGGCATTTTCCTGTAGCAGTCTCCACCAGATCCAGCTTCTGTAGAAGAGCCAGGGGCGGCACTATGGCAGAGGTCTCCTATCAGGAATAACAGAATAGTGTTAGGTTGAATGCACACAGGCGGATTTGAACTGCGGAATCCGGAGCGTGCGACTGCATCCAGACTCCGCAACAAATACTGCCTGTAGCATGCAATGCAAAAGTGATTCTTCCTGCACACGAGCAGAAATCAATTGCCTTTTTCCGTATGCGGATGAAAGATCGCAGCATGCTCCATTTTCCTACGGATTCCATAGAAACATAGCCATATGGACGGCTTCCATTGAAGGCAATGGAAGCTGTCCGACACACAGCCTGTCCGTAACTGACATTGCGGACGGGCTGCGGATTACATCTGGAAAAGCGGGAGTTTCAAAAAAAAAAAAGTATTTCGCATGTCGAATCAGGGCTGCCCATGTTCATGCATCCTTAATTGACTAAAGAACAGACAGACGTGTAATGTTTTGATCACGGTTTACAGACTAAAGACTCAGACATATAGCAAAGCCTGTACAGAGACCTACTACAGAGTCCCCTTGGCCCCCTGCTATTAGGGCACAACATCTATGTATATAAAGCACCCATGAAAGTGAATGGAGGAGCGGTCAAGCATGCGCACCACTGCTCGATTAACATGTGATATTTGGAAGTGCGGGTCTCAGGATCACTAAGGTTCCCAGCAGTCAGACCCCCAGGTCACACATTTAAGTGATCCAACGACTGCAAATTCAAATCCCCTATGAGGACTAAAAAAACACAAAGTGGAGAGAAGAAAAAAAAAAGTAGTCTTATTGTGAAAAATAAAGATTAGTGACAAAGACTGTTTGCGCCTTCATGACCAACTAATTCTTCCATTTTCTTCATAGTCACATTCCAGGAACGATAACTTTTTAATTTTTCATTCAATATAGTCGTATGAGGGCTTGTTTTTTTACAGGAGAAGTTGTATTTTCTAATGGCATCATTTTTGGGTACATATGTAGTGTACAACTTTTTATTTATTTTTGTGGAATATGGGGGGGAAAAAATGTCTGCCATTTGTCTTTTGGATTTCATTTTTACAACATTTAGGCTGGGTTCACACAGGGCGGATTCCCGTCGGAAATATCGCGGTTTGGGCGCAGCAAAAACCGCGAGATTTCCGCCGGGAGAACCGCGGCGGGTTTGAAGCGACTCGGCCGCATGCTTTTCCGTTGCGGCCGGCGCTCCCATAGAGGAGAGCGCGGCTGCGACGTAAATAAACAACAAAAAAAGTAAACAGACATGCTCAATCTTTTGAGACCGGATTTACCGCAGCGGATTAGCCGTCCCGTGTGGACGAGATTTCTGAGAAATCTCATCCACATGGCTGGCTAATCCCGATTAGCGGCCGCGGGCGGATCTGCAGACGAGCGGGTCGGATCCGGCGGCGAGAATTCTCACCGCGGGACCCGACCTGAGCGCCTGCAGGGATGAGCGTGTACTCGCCCGGCGGCCCCGGCTCTTTCATGTGCGGGCTGCCGGCGCATGCGCAGACCGGAGCCGCCGGCTGCGTGAGTGACGTTTCTGTGCGAGGCTCTGCGGGCCCCGCACAAAAATAGGACATGCCGCGGTTTGTTTGCCGTGCGAGATTTCGCGCGGCCAAACCGCGGCCGTCTGCAACGCAATCCTATGCAGGCTTTGAGCGGCGGAAATCCCGCGGGAAATCCTGCCGCGGGATTTCCGCTCGTCTGCAGGCGGCCTAAGTGTGTAAACTAAATCCTGTGATAACATTATTCCCCGGGTCAGCACGATTCCAGGGACACCAAGTTTAAAAAAAAACCCAAAAACACTGCTCCCCCCCCCCCCCCCCCCCCTTTAAAGATCTGCTTTTGTGTTTCTGCACTCCCAGAGCCGTAGCGATATTATTTTTTCCATCAGCAGAACTCTATGAGGGTTTGTGTTTTGCAGGATGAACTCAGATCTTCATGTATCCAATTTTTCGGAACATATAACATGGATTGCTTTTTATTCCATTTGTTTTTGTAGAGGCAAGATAAAAATAAAAAGTACGCCAGAACTCCAGATCGTTTAACGACATTCACCGTGAAGTGTGAAAAAGTTGAAAAAAAAAAAAAAGAACACCTTTTTTTTCTTAAAGATGTATATTTTGTTTTTGTTCAAAGACCCCATAAGGTTTTTTAGTCAGTGGTGCTGGGAAAGGTTTTTCTTTTGTTTTTTGCTGAACAAGTTGTACTTTTTAATGGTACCATTGGTTTATCCATGTGATGTTTTAATCGCTTTCTATTCTGCCATAGCTGGCAGATACAGAGGCTATATTCAAGCCTGCGGGTGCCATGGCAACCCAACGGGACCCCGTGATCACATTGTGGGAATCTGATGGGTGACAGTGGGAGCCTCTTTCTTTCTGTTAGCTTTTTACCTGCCACTGTGGCACTGACCATGGCATGTAAAGGGTTAAACAGCGAGGATCAAAGGTTTCCTTGGTCCCCAATGTTGGAGCAAGTGCCTGGCTGTCATCTGGCAGCTAAGAACCCGCTCCCACCCATCAGAGACGGCGCTGCAGAATAAGGCCGCTTTCACACGGGCAACAAAATTGTGCGATTTTCTCACCATGTGACAGCGCTACACATGGCATGTATGTGATGCCCATGCTTTCCAATGGGTTCCTTCACATTAGCGATGTTTTGAAGGCTGCTACATTGAGAGAAAAAAAATTTGCGCCATGCTCTATACAGCTGCGATTTGCCATGTTTTGTAGCCCATGTTTCTCTATCGAGCCTTCCGTTCTATTGCATCACCGCACGAGAACATGGTTTTCGTGCGATGGAACAACTCTTAAAGTAGAAAACCCTACTGTAAAAGCCCTAAAATAAGCCCTAGCCGCATAAAGAACAAAAAAAAACAAAACAAAACGAAACCCCACAACAATACATAATCTAACAGACGCTGTCCGCTCCGCCGCACTCCTCCTCTGGCAGTTCCGTGACACGTTTGTAGTCTAGAAAGCGCTGGCTCTGATTGGTTCTTGAGCGCCACGGCTCAGCCAATCAGAGCCAGCGCTTCCTTGAGGCGGCATTTTTGAACCCCCTGACCAGGAAGCGCCAGCTGAAGACTACAAACATGTGCCACGGAACTGCCGGAGGAGAAGTGCGGCGGAGCGGACAGCGCCTGTCAGGTAAATTTTTTTATTTTTTTTTAATGCAGCTAGCGCTTATTTTGGGGTACGGCTTATATTTAAAGCCCCCCATTTATCTCTCCCTGAAAATCCTGGAACAAGAGCGCCACAAAGTCACGCTGCGAGAAAACGCAGCGACATCACGGAGGACACGAATGCCATATGGTTTGCTAGTTTCTCGATGGCAATATCCCTGTCGGCCGCGTGAAAGAGGCCCAAAAGGGAAAAACTAAAACTTCCTGCATTAATTAAAAAAATAAATAAATAAATTGGTATCGCAGTATTCAAAAACCTCAAATCAAAATAACGCAATTATCAGACATCGAAAGAAAAAAGTTTAAAAAATTATTTATATTACACACCCGCACCGACAGATATCATCCTTAGGACGCCCGCACACGTAGTTCACAACATGCCGCTCATGTACCTGCTGCGGGCCGCCGACTGCCATACACTATCTGGCGTAATACGTGCCAAGACAAAGCACGCTGCGATCTATTGCGCACATGTGACCGCCAGCACGGGCGTCTACGGCAGTGGGCTACAGCGTATTCAGTGCACAAAGCCCAGAATACGCTGCACCAACAGTCGTGTAAAGGAGCCCTGAAAAGGGTTACAAAAAGTATACTTTTTCTTTAACATGGCTTTTATAACATTTTCGTTAATGTGCAATTTTTGTCTTCAAAGCGGCAAATACATTCAAGCGCGACCAAAAACACAAGGCAGCCGCCCGTGACGCCCCAGCACTACACTCCATCAGTCACATCACCTGTATGAGGGCTATGACCTGGGCTGAAACTACAACTCCCAGCAGGATCTGACAGGAGTCACTGCCAAGGCATGCTGGGAGTTGTAGTCCCACCGCCTCTCCAGCTCCACAGATGAATGATATAGGGGTTAAATGACGCCGACATTGCATTTCGGAGTCGGAGAAGTAGAAGCTCGCTGGATAACGGGCGTATGAGGTGACGCACGGGGAGGACGACGAGCGCCGCCATTACTCAGTTTGTTGCACGCACTTCAAAAGCGCGCCATGAGTGGGCCGGGAACACACGGATACACACAGCGGCCGAAGGGCCGGGAAATACAACGGAGAAGCCAGTACCTGCCGACCTCGGGGGGGTTTCCGCCGCCTCAGCACATCTGTACTCTGCCTGGCGGGAAAAATCGCCACAAATCAGGACCCGAGCGCTCCCAAGGCCGAAGCCCGCCTTTTTTGACGTGATGACGTCATTCAACCTTTACGTAAAGTAACTTCTGCATACAGCTTTCGCTTTCCGTTAGGGGCAGTCAGATCTGGCCGTTTGATTGGAGGAATGGTGACACGTGGTACAGGCACGCTTCTGCTACCGGTGGGAGGGTTTGAGTGACGTGTTGGGGTCGTTTGATTGGTTGCTGCGGTTTGAAGGGGGTGGCGGTTGGGGAGGGTTTTGGCGGGAGAGGGAGGTGGTTGGGCGCTGAGGTAAATTCTGAGGAATATCATTCCGGGTTTTCTGAGGATTTTTTTTTTTGTGTTTCATCGCAATTTATGACTAATTTATAACTCTCACACGTGCGTGTTTTTTTTGCTGTGACATACACAGCACTAAACCTCCATTTATTTCGAAGTGCCTGTTAACACTAGCGGTTTTGCACCGTTTAATGTATGCGTGCAAAATCACTCGCAGCATGGCCTTTTTTTGTCATTTTAGTACCTATTTCACGCACTAAAGCGCCCATTGAAATAAATTGGTTGCATTAAAAAAAAAATACTGCAAATACGTAATAGTGTGCATAAAACAGTGTAATACACGAGGAGGGGGGGGAAAAGTTGTGTCATCATCATCTTGCGTACCTGCGTTGTCACTGCGCCAAAATATGCAGTAAAACGCTTGGGGGAAAATGCAATGATTTCGCAGACGCTTATGTGAGCGCGATCTAAGGCCGGATTCACACGGACGTATTTGTGTGCGCAATACGCAGAGGATAGAGCCCATTGATTTTAATGGGTTTGTTAACATTTCCGTATTTTGTGTGCGTATTTTAGTCACGCAATTAAAAAAAAAGCGGCATGCTCTATTTTCTTGCGCACTTGTACATTAGAGATGAGCGACTATACTCGCTAAGGCACATTGCTCGAGCGAGTAGTGCCTTAGCTGAGTATCTCCCCGCTCCTCTCTAAAGATTCGGGGAGCGGCGGGGGGGGGGGGGGGGGGGGAGGAACGGAGGGGAGATCTCTCTCTCCCTCTCTCCCTCGCGCTCCCCACCGCAACTCACCTGTCACCCACGCCGGCCCCCGAATCTTTAGAGACGAGCGGGGAGATACTCGGCTAAGGCACTACTCGCTCCAGTAATGTGCCTTAGCGAGTATACTCACTCATCTCTATTGTACACCAAAGGTCCCCATAGAAGTCAAAAGGGGGTTGTGCAAATGTGCGCGCGATACGCAATGAGACGCATATGCTGCATAAGGCCGGCATATTATTGTGTGAATGAGGCCCCAGGTGGTTTCACATCTGCGGCTGGGGTTCTGGTTTCTGGAATCTCCTGGCCCAATGGCTCTGTCTTATGACGCAGCCGAGCGGGCCGCAGTGTCTATAATGGGTTCTGCTCAGTTCACCCGCTGCGCCTTTTCTTCCAGTATTTTGTGCCGGATCTTCGACAGAACCCGCGCAGACGTGAAACCGCCCTAAATGCTTGAAATGTTTAGCCTTCTCTGCTTGCGGCGCCGGTGCGCCTCTTAGGACGGCCGTGTGTTTTGTGACAGGTGGAAACAGAATTTTTACAGTACTGAGTAAATTAAAACTAAAAGGAATTTGCAATAAACCGTTTCAGTCTTGGTCCACATTGGGCCTTATTTATGAAAACTGGCTGAATGGAAAGCGAGCATTGTCACCCGTAGTAACCAATCGGAGCTCAGCTTTCATTTTTCCAGAGTAGTTTCAGAAATAAAAGCTGAGCTCTGATTGGCTGCTGTGGGCAGCAAAGACAGTTTTCCTTTAACAGAGTTTTGATAAATAAGGCCTAATTACATTTGGCACTTGCGCTTGAAAAATCTGACAGATGTGCTAAATGTGAACCCGGGACATATAACATTTGGGTACATTCATCCGTAGCGGAAAATAATACAGATTTTCCTCAACGGATAATCTACACCAATAAACACATCAAAATTTGTGCCATTGGTGCAAATTTTGACACAGTTTATGATCCGTATCCGCAGCACATTTCACCCCTTCAGTTGAAAAGGCTGTGAAACTTGGCCCAATTTGTCGCCCATAGCGTCCGCAAACCAATTAAAAGCATGCGGATGGGTCAAAAATACATGATGTTACTGCAAGCTTTCCAACCTACTCAGGGTACTTCCTCAGGCTTATGGAATAGATCTGAAAAAACATGTATTTATATATAGATACATATATATGACAAGCCACAGACATGGTGTTTAGAGATGAGCGAACGTACTCGTCCGAGCTTGATGCTCGTTCGAGTATTAGCGTGTTTGAGATGCTCGTTACTCGAGATGAGCACCACGCGATGTTCGGGTTACTTTCACTTTCATCTCTGAGACGTTAGCGCGCTTTTCTGGCCAATAGAAAGACAGGGAAGGCATTACAACTTCCTCCTGTGATGTTCCAGCCCTATACCACCCCCCTGCAGTGAGTGGCTGGGGAGATCAGGTGTCACCCGAGTATATAAATCGGCCCCGCCCGCGGCTCGCCACAGATGCATTCTGACAGAGATCAGGGACAGTGCTGCTGATGCCAGAGCTGCTATAGGGAGAGCGTTAGGAGTTATTTCAGGCTTGAAAAACCCCAACGGTCCTTCTTAGGGCCACATCTGACCGTGTGCAGTACTGTTAAAGGGGTGGTCTCGCGAAACCAAGTGGGGTTATACACTTCCGTATGGCCATATTAATGCACTTTGTAATGTACATCGTGCATTAAATATGAGCCATACAGAAGTTATTCCACTTACCTGCTCCGTTGCTAGCGTCCTCGTCTCCATGGTTCCGTCTAAATTCGCTGGCAGCTTGCTTTTTTAGACGCGCTTGCGCAGTCCGGTCTTCTCCTTCCAGCACGAGCCGCTTCAGTGTGCTCCCCGCTACAGCTCTTCTGCGCATGCGCAGACGAGCTGTCACTGCTCGGGAGCGCGCTGGAGCGGCCATTCTGTACCTTCCTCTAACAGAGGAAGGTGCAGAAACTGGAGCTGCCGTCCTGAGAAGCCGCCCAGGTGTCCAGCTGTCCCGAGAAGCCGCCCAGGTAAGTGATGGGTCGGGGGTGATGTTCACTGACAGGTGAAGGCCCCGGAGCCCAGCGCTGGGCTCCGGGGCCTTCACCTGGGCTCCGGAACCTAGCGCTGGGCTCCGGAACCTAGCGCTGGGCTCCGGGGCCTTCACCTGGGCTCCGGAACCTAGCGCTGGACTCCGGGGCCTTCACCTGGGCTCCGGAACCTAGCGCTGGGCTCCGGGGCCTTCACCTGGGCTCCGGAACCTAGCGCTGGGCTCCGGGGCCTTCACCTGGGCTCCGGAGCCTAGCGCTGGGCTCCGGGGCCTAGCGCTGGGCTCCGGGGCCTTCACCTGGGCTCCGGAACCTAGCGCTGGGCTCCGGAGCCTAGCGCTGGGCTCCGGGGCCTAGCGCTGGGCTCCGGGGCCTTCACCTGGTCTCCGGAACCTAGCGCTGGGCTCCGGGGCCTAGCGCTGGGCTCCCGGGCCTTCACCTGGGCTCCGGAGCCTAGCGCTGGGCTCCGGAGCCTAGCGCTGGGCTCCGGGGCCTAGCGCTGGGCTCCGGGGCCTTCACCTGGGCTCCGGAACCTAGCGCTGGGCTCCGGAACCTAGCGCTGGGCTCCGGAACCTAGCGCTGGGCTCCGGGGCCTAGCGCTGGGCTCCGGGGCCTTCACCTGGGCTGAGGGTCTAGCGCTGGGGAGCCGGGAGCGTAGCGCTGGGGAGCCGGGAGCGTAGCGCTGGGGAGCCGGGGGCTAGCGCCGGTTACCTTCTGCCTGGCGGTGGGTGACTGGTCGTCGGCTGCGGTGGGTCCGGTCGGCAGCTGCGGGGCGTCGTGTTGTCATGGAGAAACAGCTGGCAGTGTCTCGGGAGCGCGCACGTCGGGCTGCAGCGAGCAACGGGAAAAGAGCCGGCGGCCATCTTGGGGAAACTTTTATAAGTTGCTGAAACGCTGGAACGGTAAGTACAAACCAGCTAGAAATCTCATTTACAGGGGGGCTTAGTAATGTATACTTAATGGGGGGGACTGGGCAAAAAAAAAAATTCACTGCTTCCTCGAGACATCTCCTTTAAGGCTGCTGTGAGCAGTGTTGCACTTTTTTTTTTTTGTATATAGGGCGTGCAGAGCATTGTGTCCTCAGTCTGCAGTAATTTTACATAGTACAGGGCCAGTAGTGGTGAGGCAGGGACAGTGGGAAAGGTGAAAGAGATATACTGTCTATATAGGCAGTGGGCTTTTTCAAACAAATTTGGGAAAAATACTATCTTTGGGCTGCCTGTGACCGTCTTGAGTGTACTGCGTCTCTGCTGGGGGTAGTAGTCCTAATTAATACGCAGCTAAGTGTTACAGCGGGCTTGCGCAAAATTCTTTCCTGGCTCTGCGTTGCCCGTTACATCACCGCCGTCATCCCGTCCAGAGGGAAACAGTCTGCAGTAATTTTACATAGTATAGGGGCAGTACTGGTGAGGCAGGGACAGTGGGAAAGGTGAAAGAGATATACTGTCTATATAGGCAGTGGGCTTTTTCAAACAAATTTGGGAAAAATACTATCTTTGGGCTGCCTGTGACCGTCTTGAGTGTACTGCGTCTCTGCTGGGAGTAGTAGTCATAATTAATACGCAGCTAAGTGTTACAGCAGGCTTGCGCAAAATTCTTTCCTGGCTCTGCGTTGCCCGTTACATCACCGCCGTCATCCCGTCCAGAGGGAAACAGTATACATATATACGCTGCCTACAGTATCTGTCTGCTGTCTCAGCTCAGCCTTTAAAAAAATAGAAGCAAAACACTTAAGGCCTACTAGTGGCCTTTGGACACTTGACTGCTTCTGCGCTGTGAATTCCACTAGCTCAGTCATACGCACCTACGTCTCACTACAGGCTTGCGCAAAATTCTTTCCTGGCTCTGCTGTGCGTTCCATAAGCGAAGTCAGCCTCCAACCACTGGCCAATAAGCGGCACATTTAATTACAGCGTTCTGTTTCTGCACTACTGGTAATACACCATGCTGAGGGGTAGGGGTAGGCCTAGAGGATGTGGACGCGGGCGAGGACGCGGAGGCCCAAGTCAGGGTGTGGGCACAGGCCGAGCTCCTGATCCAGGTGTATCGCAGCCGACTGCTGCGGGATTAGGAGAGAGGCACGTTTCTGGCGTCCCAAGATTAATCTCACAATTAATGGGTCCACACGGTAGACCTTTATTGGAAAATGAGCAGTTTGAGCAGGTCCTGTCGTGGATGGCAGAAAGTGCATCCAGCAATCTATCGACCACTCAGAGTTCTGCGCCATCCACTGCTGCAACTCTGAATCCTCTGGCTGCTGCTCCTCCTTCCTCCCAGCCTCCTCACTCCATTACAATGACACATTCTGAGGAGCAGGCAGACTCCCAGGAACTGTTCTCGGGCCCCTGCCCAGAATGGGCAGCAATGATTCCTATCCCACCGGAGGAGTTTGTCGTGACCGATGCCCAACCTTTGGAAAGTTCCCGGGGTCTGGGGGATGAGGCTCGGGACTTCCGGCAACTGTCTCAAGAGCTTTCAGTGGGTGAGGAGGACGACGACGATGAGACACAGTTGTCTATCACTCAGGTAGTAGTAATTGCAGTAAGTCCGAGGGAGGAGCGCACAGAGGATTCGGAGGAAGAGCAGTGGGACGATGAGGTGACTGACCCCACCTGGTTTGCTAAGCCTACTGAGGACAGGTCTTCAGAGGGGGAGGCAAGTGCAGCAGCAGGGCAGTTTGGAAGAGGCAGTGCGGTGGCCAGGGGTAGAGGCAGGGCCAGACCGAATAATCCATCAACTGTTTCCCAAAGCGCCCCCTCGCGCCATGCCACCCTGCAGAGGCCGAGGTGCTCAAAGGTCTGGCAGTTTTTCACTGAGAGTGCAGACGACCGACGAACAGTGGTGTGCAACCTTTGTCGCGCCAAGATCAGCCGGGGAGCCACCACCACCAGCCTCACCACCACCAGCATGTGCAGGCATTTGATGGCCAAGCACCCCACATGGTGGGACGAAGGCCATTCACCGCCTCCGGTTTGCACCACTGCCTCTCCCCCTGTGCCCCAACCTGCCACTGAGATCCCCCTCTCAGGACACAGCATGACCATCTCCCGGCCTGCACCCACACCCTCACCTCCGCTGTCCTCGGCCCCATCCACCAATGTCTCTCAGCGCACCGTCCAGCCGTCGCTAGCGCAAGTGTTTGAGCGCAAGCGCAAGTACGCTGCCACGCACCCGCACGCTCAAGCGTTAAACGGGCACATAGCCAAATTGATCAGCCTGGAGATGCTGCCGTATAGGCTTGTGGAAACGGAGGCTTTCAAAAACATGATGGCGGCGGCGGCCCCGCGCTATTCAGTTCCCAGTCGCCATTACTTTTCCCGATGTGCCGTCCCAGCCCTGCATGACCACGTCTCCCGCAACATTGTACGCGCCCTCACCAACGCGGTTACTGCCAAGGTCCACTTAACAACGGACACGTGGACAAGCACAGGCGGCCAGGGCCACTATATCTCCCTGACAGCACATTGGGTGAATTTAGTGGAGGCTGGGACCGAGTCAGAGCCTGGGACCGCTCACGTCCTACCCACCCCCAGAATTGCGAGCCCCAGCTCGGTGCTGGTATCTGCGGCGGTGTATGCTTCCTCCACTAAACCACCCTCCTCCTACTCCTACGCAACCAATGTCTCGCAATCAAGATGTGTCAGCAGCAGCACGTCGCCAGCAGTCGGTGTCGCGCGGCGTGACACCACAGCGGTGGGCAAGCGTCAGCAGGCCGTGCTGAAACTACTCAGCTTAGGAGAGAAGAGGCACACGGCCCACGAACTGCTGCAGGGTCTGACAGAGCAGACCGACCGCTGGCTTTCGCCGCTGAGCCTCCAACCGGACATGGTCGTGTGTGACAACGGCCGTAACCTGGTGGCGGCTATGCAGCTCGGCAGCCTCACGCAGGTGCCATGCCTGGCCCACATCTTTAATTTGGTGGTTCAGCGCTTTCTGAAAAGCTACCCACGCTTGTCAGACCTGCTCGGAAAGGTGCGCCGACTCAGCGCACATTTCCGCAAGTCCAACACGGACGCTGCCACCCTGCAACATCGGTTTAATCTGCCAGTGCACCGACTGCTGTGCGATGTGCCCACATGGTGGAACTCTACGCTCCACATGTTGGCCAGGCTCTATCAGCAGCGTAGAGCTATAGTGGAATACCAACTCCAACATGGGCGGCGTAGTGGGAGTCAGCCTCCTCAATTCTTTACAGAAGAGTGGGCCTGATTGGCAGACATCTGCCAGGTCCTTGGAAACTTTGAGGAGTCTACCCAGATGGTGAGCGGCGATGCTGCAATCATTAGCGTCACCATTCCTCTGCTATGCATTTTGAGAAGTTCCCTGCAAAGCATAAAGGCAGACGCTTTGCGCTCGGAAACGGAGGCGGGGGAAGACAGTATGTCGCTGGATAGTCAGAGCACCCTCCTGTCTATATCTCAGCGCGTTGAGGAGGAGGGGGAGGAGCATGAGGAGGAGGGGGAAGAGACAGCTTGTCCCACTGCTGAGGGTACCCATGCTGCTTGCCTGTCATCCTTTCAGCGTGTATGGCCTGAGAAGGAGGAGGATCCTGAAAGTGATCTTCCTAGTGAGGACAGCCATGTGTTGCGTACAGGTACCCTGGCACACATGGCTGACTTCATGTTAGGATGCCTTTTGTCGTGACCCTCGCGTTACACGCATTCTGGCCACTACGGATTACTGGGTGTACACACTGCTCGACCCACGGTATAAGGAGAACCTTTCCACTCTCATACCCGAAGAGGAAAGGGGTTCGAGAGTGATGCTATACCACAGGACCCTGGCGGACAAACTGATGGTAAAATTCCCATCCGACAGCGCTAGTGGCAGAAGGCGCAGTTCCGAGGGCCAGGTAGCAGGGGAGGCGCGGAGATCAGGCAGCATGTACAGCGCAGGCAGGGGAACACTCTCCAAGGCCTTTGACAGCTTTATGGCTCCCCAGCAAGACTGTGTCACCGCTCCCCAGTCAAGGCTGAGTCGGCGGGAGCACTGTAAAAGGATGGTGAGGGAGTACGTAGCCGATCGCACGACCGTCCTCCGTGACGCCTCTGCCCCCTACAACTACTGGGTGTCGAAGCTGGACACGTGGCCTGAACTCGCACTGTATGCCCTGGAGGTGCTTGCTTGTCCTGCGGCTAGCGTCTTGTCAGAGAGGGTGTTTAGTGCGGCTGGGGGAATCATCACGGATAAGCGTACCCGCCTGTCAACTGACAGTGCCGACAGGCTTACAATCATAAAGATGAACAAAGCCTGGATTTCCCCAGACTTCTCTTCTCCACCAGCGGACAGCAGCGATACCTAAACAATACGTAGGATGCACCCGCGGATGGAAGCATCGTTCTCTATCACCATAAAAACCGTGGACCTTTTAGCTTCATCAATCTGTGTATAATATTCCTCCTCCTCCTCCTGCTCCTCCTCCTGAAACCTGACAAGGCTCAGTCATATAACTTTTGTAAACAATGTTTATACGTTTCAATTCTCAATTCAGTAAAGCGTTGAAACTTGCACCTGAACAAATTTTTATTTTAACTGGGCCGCCTACAGGCCTAGTTACAAATTAAGCCACATTAACCAAAGCGATTAATGGGTTTCACCTGCCCTCTTGGTTGGGCATGGGCAATTTTTCTGAAGTACATTTGTACTGTTGGTACACCAATTTTTTCGGGCCCTCGCCTACATTGTAATCCTAGTAATTACATCCTGCAATGGGATGTATTTATGTACCGCCGGTGGCTTCCTGGGACTCACCCATGCTGTCGGTCCACACGGAGTTGTAACTGCATGTGTCCACTTCCAAAGAACCCCAGTCTGACTGGGGCATGCAGTGTGGGCCGAAGCCCACCTGCATTAAACCTGACGTTACCTCAGCTGTGATGGGCAATGCAATGGGATTTATTTATGTACAGCCGGTGGGTTCCAGGGAGCCACCCATGCTGTGGGTGCACACGGAATTCCCATTGCGGAGTTGTACCTGCCTGTGACTATTTATAAAAAACCCCGGTCTGACTGGGGCATGCAGACACCTTGACAGAATGAATAGTGTGTGGCACATGGGTTCCCCATTGCTATGCCCACGTGTGCAGCTCCTGATAAAGGTGGCACAGGATTGGATTTCTCATTGCTTCTGTACAGCATTGTGGGCTATCGCCCCGCCCCTTTTAAAGAGGGTCGCTGCCTGGCTGTGCCAATCCTCTGCAGTGTGTGCCTGCGGTTCCTCCTCATGGCAGACGCACTTATAAATAGACATGAGGGTGGTGTGGCATGAGGGCAGCTGAAGGCTGCGCAGGGACACTTTGGTGTGCGCTGAGGACACTGGGTCGTGTGGGGGGGGGGGGGGGGGGTTGGGCAGCATGTAACCCAGGAGAAGTGGCAGCGAAGTGTCATGCAGGCAGTGATTGTGCTTTGTTGGAGGTAGTGTGGTGCTTAGCTAAGGTATGCCTTGCTAATGAGGGTTTTTCCGAAGTAAATATTGTTCGGAGGGGGGGGGGGGGCACTCTTGCTGCTATTGTGGCTTAATAGTGGGACCTGGGAACTTGAGATGCAGCCCTACATGTAGCCCCTGGCCTGCCCTATCCGTTGCTGTGTCGTTCCCATCACTTTCTTGAATTGCCCAGATTTTCACAAATGGAAACCTTAGCGAGCATCGGCGATATACAAAAATGCTCGAATCGCCCATTGACTTCAATGGGGTTTGTTACTCGAAACGAACCCTCGAGCATCGCGAAAATTTCATCTCGAGCAACGAGCACCCGAGCATTTTGGTGCTCGCTCATCTCTAATGGTGTTATTAATTTGCACTTAACCCTTTCCAATCCACTGTCTGACGTCTAAAGATATTCTGATTGGAGACTGCACAGCTCCGATCTTGGAAGATGTCCGGCAGGGTATTCTTACTGTAGATTACTGGCCACTCTGATGTCGGGGGCCTCTCCAGCAGGTCGCATACCGCAGTACTGGCTCTAGCCAGCAGATTGCGCCATTGTATAATAGCAGAAAGAGAAACCCCCCTAGGAAACCCTGAATCCAAAACTGGATTGCAAAGGGTTAAAAATGTACCAGAACAGGATGAGTAGAGAAGTGAACACTTAACTAGTCCACTGATAGGGATGTGAAAGTTTTATGGTCCCTGAATAAAGCCCCATTTAGGCGGGACAAATGTCGGGCAAACAATGCCCGACACTCATCCCCGCACATAGTAGCTCCCATGCTGCTGCACAGGAGCTAGTATCGCTGGCTCACAGTGGGGAGGCTGGAGGAGATTTCTCTCCTCTCGCTCCCCCGCCCCTCTCCATTGGCTTCACATAGCGACCGTTCAGTACTGAACAGTTGCTATTTACACTGAGCGATCAGCTCACGCTGCATAAAGGATGGACAATGAACTGATTGCTCAGTGTAAATAGCAGCCTTCAGTACTGAACGGCCACTATGTTAAGTCAATGAAGAGTAGCGAGAAGGGAAATCTCCTGCAGCCTCCCCGCCCCCTGCTGGCTGCTCTGTGAGCGAGCCAGCGATACTAGTTCCCGTGTAACAGCACAGTAGCCAGGACACACAGGGACGAACGAGTGTTGAGCATCGTTTGTCCTGTCTAAATGGAGCTTTAGTGTTAGAGGGTCACCAAGCCAGCATGTTATCTCTGCTGTAGATTTCTCATACTTCCCAGACACGCATGAATCCTCTTGAAAAATTTAGGCCTTGGTTGAAAGTGTCAAAGGTGGTAAACGTGTACTCCCAAATCCTCCTTTGACTTTGTGATTTGAAATTGCCTTTTAATATGGTGACTTGCACATGTTCTACGTTGTGTCCGTGACTAGAAAAGTGCTCAGTCGCACGTAATTCTGTCTTTGTTTAATTGTGCGGCGATGAGCTCTCATCCTGGCTCTCAGTTTTTATCCTGTTTCTCCAACATAAAGGCCCCCAACAGGACACAACATCAGACGTGGAACATGTGAATGTCCCAGGATCTTATAGTCCTGCTGTGTGTTGGGGATCTGTATCCTGTCCACGATCCGTACATGTGAGCAGGTCTTCCAGCCCCTTACATTACTGGGATAAGTTCCTTTTTGTGTGTCAGAGAACAATGCACTCCTGATTATAAAGTTCCTCAAATTTGGAGGTTGCCTGTAACACAGGAGCGGAGGGTCCGGGAATATGGTGGTCAGACTGTCATCCTTGTGTAGGTATGATGGAGTTTCTTTGCGGTTTTCCTTAGTACATCTAGTTGCGGATTGTAGATCACTACTAGAGGTACACGTCCGTTTCCTTCCTTCCCTCTGTATTAGAGTAGTTGATTCCTGGGTATCCTGGTGGCTCTGGTGATTTGGTCATCAGTTGAGGGGGGATGTAGCCCTGATTTTAAAAATGACCTTTTAAGATGGTATAGATGTTCCTCTCTGTTTGTTGGGTTGGAGCAGATCCGGTTGTATCTGATGGCCTGGCTGTAGACGGTGGACGTTTTGATACGTTCAGGATGGGAACTGTCCCATCTGAGGTATGTGGGCCGATCAATCGGTTTCCGGTACAGGGATGTCTGTATTGAGTTGTTTGAAATTTTATGGTGGTGTCCAAAAAGTTGATTTCAGTTTATGAGTAGCTTAATGTCAGGTTTATGGTGGGGTGGAATGCATTGAATCTCTCATGGAATTTTATTAGTTCGTGTTCGGAGTTGGTCCAGATGATTATGAAGTCATCAATGTAGCAGAAGTAGGACAGTGGTTTGCAGGAGCAGGAGGCCAGAAAGTCACTCTCCAGTTTTGCCATGAAAAGCTTGGCATTCTGCGGTGCCATTTTGCTGCCCATGACGGTTCCGGTGAGTTGCAGGAAAATCTCTTTGCCAAAGGAGAAGTTATTATGTGTGAGGATGAATCTTGTGAGTTGTAACACAGATTCAGAGGCAACCCAATTGGCCTCAAGGTGTGCCAGGCAGGCGGTCAGTCCATTTTCATGTGGGATATTGGAATACAAAGATTCCATATCCATGTTGGCCAGGATGGCGCCATCGGGGAAAGGGTCTACGGTTGACAGTTTGTTCAGTAGGTCAGTGGTGTCCTGCAGATAGCTAGTTGTGTTTCTCACCGGTGGTTTGAGGACACCTTCTACCTATCCTGAGATTCCTTCAGCGAGGGTTCCCACACCTGAGATAATTGGCCTTCCTGGGTTGCCAGCTTTGTGTAGTTTCAGAAGTATGTAGAATGTTCCAACCCTGGCAACCCCCCCCCCCCCCCTCCAACACTAATTCAGAGACTATAAAACTTTCACATCCTTATCAGTGGACTAATTTACTATTTACTCCTCTTCTTATCCTGTTCTGGTGATTTTTTTAAGTGCAAATTAATCACACCATGTCTGTGCCTTGTTATATGTATGTATATATAAATTCATGTTTCTTCAGATCTATTCCATATGCCTGAGGAAGAACCCTGAGTAGTTTGAAAGCTCGCTATAACATCATGTATTTTTTTTAGTCATTAAAAGGTATCATGAAAGGGGAAGGGTGGCGATGCTTTGTAGTGCTGGCATGCGTCTTATATAATCAGTTTATGCTCAACAGTATGGCCAGACTGTTTAAGCGGACCGACAGTTCTCACTTTTAAAATATTTTAAAATAATATTTATTATCCTTTTTTCTTTGAGATATACTGATGATTTTTCATCAATGTCATGCCCACAATGTAAATGAACTAATTTGACTACTCTACAATTGGTTATACATATATAGCAGATCTGAGTATACAGGAGAACCTTAACTAAGCATCTTTCATGTCTCGTCACAACTGGGTTCATGATAGGCTCTTTATAACCAGATGCAAGAAGGAATATTTAATTCCCAAAGGACTTTGCCTGAGAAATCCCATTCTGCACACTTATAATACCCTTTATGCACAACGCCTATGCCACAGGACTCCTGAGAGACTGCGGAACCACCTTATCCTCATCTTCTACAGCACCAAGAAAAAGGCCCTTATGGAGATACAAACTTTACGGACACACAGAGGACTTGGAACTGAAAATGCAATGCTATTATACAACACTACAGTTGTGTCTAATGAAGAACAAGGAAAATAAACTCCAGACTTCGACTCAAAACAGGCATCTACCCAATCACTGATCAGGAACACCCCGAGTCCAGAGCAGGCCTGTATCCAAACACTGATCAGGAACACCCTGAGTCCAGAGCAGGCCTGTATCCAAACACTGATCAGGAACACCCTGAGTCCAGAGCAGGCCTGTATCCAAACACTGATCAGGAACACCCTGAGTCCAGAGCAGGCCTGTATCCAAACACTGATCAGGAACACCCCAAGTCCAGATCAGGCCTGTACCCAATCACTAATCAGGAACACCCCAAGTCCAGATCAGGCCTGTACCCAATCACTGATCAGGAACACCCCGAGTCCAGAGCAGATCTCCACCAAATCACTGGTCATGAACACCCCAAATCCAGAGCAGGCCTGTACCCAAATACCGATCAGGAACACCCCGAATCCAGAGCAGGCCTGTACCCAAATACCTATCTGGAACACCCAGAGTCCAGAGCACGTCTGTACCCAAATACTGATCAGGAACAACCCAAGTCTAAAGCAAGCCTGTAGCCAATGACTCCAAAGACTTTGGGTACAGGCCTGCTTTGAGTCAATCACTGATCAGGAACACCCTGAGTCCAGAGCAGGCCTGCACCCAATCACTGATCATGAACACCCCAATTCCAGAACAGGCCTGTACCCAAACACCAATCAGGAACACCACGAGTCCAGAGCAGGCCTGTATCCAAACACGAATCAGGAACACCCCGAGTCTGACAGAACCCCCAACAGGCCACAGACAAAGGTAAAATCAGCTGTGTTATCAATCTGTCATCTCACCACCCCAGTAATGTGGGGCTCAGCGTTCTCTCCAGGGGACTTTCATTCTGTCCCACTAAAACGCTTGACAAAACAGTACTGTAGCGACAGGGAGGAATATTTCAGGAGACAAAGACTGAAAGAGTTCTTTCATGACAAAGAGGAGACAGGACTTTCAAGCACCCAAACACAGGAGAAACTAGGGGCCAAGAAGTCTGATAGGACACCCCCTCCTGGGCACAACCCACTTTGGACAAATATATAGACTCCTTTAGACGTGGTGCAATCTACAAGAATACTTGATTTCTCTTGCTGAGAACAATCACATTTTGTTTCTTTTAAAGCGCCATTAATTGGAACTGTATGATAACTTGTTTCTGCAGAATGACTTTTTGATCATTTCTTTATTGTATTTTTTGGGGGGTGGGATGAGAAAAAAAAATGTGATTTTATTTATTTTTCTATAATTTCCGTGTTGGATGTACGGATGCAGGAATGCTAATTATATATAGGGTTTTTTTTACAATATTTTACAAAACTTAACAACTTCACGAGGGAAAAGTGCGTCTTTTAGTAAACTCAATATTTGTTCATTATTATGCAATACATTTTTAAAAGATAAATAAAACTCGCCCTGCCCAGTCCCAGTAAAGGACTTGAACATGCAATCCTGTAATTTCTTTAACACGCTACAATACTTCAGTATTAGGGCTTATTCACACAAATAAGAAACTCGCGTGAGTTTAGCGCAATGCCCTTTTGCCAAGTTGAAAGGCAACAAGTTCGGATACGACTTTAAAGAAGGACAAGTGGGTTGATACGACACAATTTATTAATACACATGAATAAATGATAAAAATAAAACATAGTTACAGAAAATGATATTGTGTCTGCTTTTTGTGATGATTCTTAAAGGGGTTTTGTCATTAAAAAAAAAATTATCTAAACTTACCTATTCCTTCCCTGTCTGTCTCCTTATCACATCTTCTCCTGGTTGAGCTTCTCCAGTGCTCCAGGTCAGCTCACTGCAGGCTGGGCCCAGCTTGTTATGAAGGCTGCTTTATCACAAACTCCTTCCTGCTGGGTCAGTGAAGGTTACATCCCTGTGCTGTAGCTTCACTGCCTAGGAAGGAGCAGAATCAGGCAGCTGGAGGGGAAGTGAGCCCCCGAACTGCAGGAGACAGGAGAAGATAAGGGAGGTGAAGATCTGGTAAGTAGACTGATGGGGGAGGAATAGATAAGTATAGCATTTTTCTTTTTTAGTGACAGAAACCCTTTAACCCCTTCCCTCCACATGACATAAGGGTACGTCATGGGAGCAGGATACTTCCCGCAAAATGACGTACCCTTACGTCACAGGAATAGCGCGAGATCAAGACTGATCTTGCGCTATCCCGCAGCGAGAACCGTCTGTCAGTGATAGCAGGCCTCCTGCTGCAACAGCGGGGGTGCATCAGAGATGCGCCTCCCTCTGTTAACCCCTATATAGATCGCGGCATGGGAGGGGCTCACAGAGGGAGCACACTCCCTCTGTGAAGTTGCTGGGCTCTCGCAATATAATCGCAGAGAGCCCGGCCTGTTGCCATGGCAAAAGGACGCCAGATACTGGCGTCCTGTGTTGCCAGTGCCTGGGATCGCTGTATAAGCGATAAGGCATCGCAGGACAGAAGTCCTGCCATGCCTTATCACAGCGATCATCAGTTCTGTGCTTTAAGTCTCTCAGAGGGACGTAGATGATGTAAAAAAAAGGATAATAAAAATGTGAAAAAAAGAAAAATGTAAAAAAAAAACCTTTTTTCTGCTTTTTCCCATATTAGCATAAGAAAAGGTAAAAAAAAAATTAAATGCCATATATATTTGCTATTGACTCGTCCGTAACGACGTGTACAAAAAGTTGACATGCTTTTTATTTTTTACGGCAAAAAGCATTTTTAAAAAAACCCTAATAAACAGGCAAAATACTAATTTTTAGCATTTTGCCTTCCAAACAATGCAATAAAAGTGATCAAAAAAGCCGTATATTCCCCAAAATGGTATCAATAAAAACTACAGCTCGTCTCCCAAAAAATAAGCCCTCATAGAGCTCCGTACATAGAAAAATAGAAAAGTTACAGGACTTTGAAGGTAGCTATAGAGAAAAAAAAAAGATTTCCAAAAAAGGGTTTTTATTGCAGAAAAGTGGAAAAACCTAAAAAAAATATAAAAATTTTGGTATCGCTGTAATCGTACTGACCCACAGAAAAAATGGATTGTATCATTTATGCTGCATGATTAACGCTGTATAAAAAAAGAATAAATCTATGGCAGAATTGATGCGTTTTCTCTCCCTGTTATCATAAAAAAGATAATAAAAGTTTTACGATATAGTCAATGTACCCAAAAGTGGCACCGATAAAAACTACTGTTCGCCACGCAAAAAACAAGCCCTTATAAAACCGCATCGAAGGAAAAGTAAAAAAGTTATGACTTTTAAAAAATGGAGATGAAAATCCGCCAAAAATCGTTGCGTCCTTAAGCCCAAAATAGGCCGTGTCATTAAGGGGTTAAACAATGGTTGCATCAATACTTACATCACCAAGAGCCTTACGTATCCTTCATCTGCTCAACCGGAGAAGTCAGAGAACAGGAGAGCGTCCCGAGAACTGCACTGTAAGACAACATTCCCCACCACAGGTCCAAAATGTTTCAAACTCTCCCAAACCCTCTCCGGTCTTTTATATCTATTGCTTGAATATTTGCATTGCAGAGTCGTTTATCTGAAAGGGTCACAATCTGAAGTGACCATTCCTCAAATGGTACCTGATCAGACTGATTCTTACAACAATGTCAACACTAAGCTCCAAATATACAGAAGACCCCAGTGCAGTCTTGACAATGGTAGATTTGCATGACTAATTAGACAATAGAATCACAAGACTAATTCTGTAGACAATGGTGACACTATGTCCAGATATTAACATGGTTCCAGCAAGTCTATAAAACCAAGTTATACAATCCTTATCATTTATACATTGTACATCCATGGCTGTTCGAATACAAGATGGAGGGCTACAAATAGCCAATCACATATCCCCACAGATTGGCACAAAACGTGCACGAATATGAAATACATTCTTTTATACAGATGAGCGATTCTATTTTTCTGTCTCCCCACAGGAGGAATCGCGCATTGTCTCCTATTGGACTTTGGAAAAAAAATCACATGCACTCGCATGCCATGCGATGTGCATGCGAGTGCGATTTTTATTTTTTTTTTCCTATTGAAGTCTATGGGAAATGCTTGCGATCCTTTCGTGCGTGTGAAGATCGATATTTAACAGAAGCAAGTAGATTTTTTGACTTTTAATCAAAAACATATTGCATCACTGTAAAACGCACGTTGGCAAGCACAACATCAAACCGAGTTTGTCAGCCCGACATCACACTCGCCCACGTCAATGTAGCCTTACAATTCACTGAAAAGGGAGCAAATCCATACAAAAAAATCACTGAAAAGGCCATTCTAAGGCCAGGCTCACACGAGCGTATTTAAATTGCATATTTAGGCTGGACTTCAGACTGTCGTCTGGATTGGGGGATTGGATCTCCCGGTAGGCAAATTTGAAGCAGCCTCGTGGCTACCCGATAACGCCGCATATGGAGGCTAGGTAACACAGGTCCTCTGCAGGGGCTGAGGTTGGCGGAACAGCAGGTGTTTAAGCTCGCCCACCCTGGCGAGATACAAGCCTTAGCTCGCTGAACAAATAACCGGACCTACAAAAGGATGGTCATTACTCCTCCCTGAGGTATCCACCTCCTCCCCCCACCCCACTCCCCCCCATACCCCCCCCCAGCTCGTCTGAGCTATTCTATTGGTTAACCTCTCGTTCACCCTTTCTTTCTCTTTCTATCTCTCTTATCCACGCCTCCTGGACCCCTACCTGGAGGTGGGGAAAGTCTTTGTCGGTTAAAGAAAAGTTTAAAAATTGTTTGGAATGAAAGCGGATATGACGCAGTCTCCACGGATTCATATGAGTGGAGCAGTCAGTGGGTGCAACTTAAATATGCTCATGTTACAAAGGTTTCATTGTCTGATGTACACCTAATGTCGGTACGATTTATTGTATGCTTTCATATTCCAATAAAAACTTATTGAACACATAAATTGCATATTTAGCGCGTGATGTACGTGCCTTTAACCCTTTCCAATCCAATTTGTATCCTGGTTTTCCTAGGGGGGCTTACTCTTTTTCTACCATTATACAACAGCGCTATATGCTGGCTAAAGCCAGTACTGCATGAGGTGACATGTTGGATAGGCTCCGACAGCAGAGAGGCTGGCAATATACAGTAAGAGAACCCCGCCGGACGTCTTCCAACATCGGAGCTGTACAGCCTTAAATCATAATGTCTTTAGACGTCAGACAGTGGATTGGAAAGGGTTAATACGTGGAACATTGCAGAAATTCAAATACATTGATTTCCACTGTTCCGCTCACACTTGCATATATTCATTGCGCATAATATGCAAATAAAAAAGAGCTTGCTCTATTTTACCATGTATTATACGCAATAGAGTCCTATTGTTCCTATTGTGCACGTGTGGTGGCTAAATTGGTGTGACTGCAGGGGGGTGGTTTATGATGGCTAGCAGGGATTGCAGTCAGTAGGTCAGGGAGCATGTTATCAGGCGGAGTTCAGAGGAGTTTGGTTTAAGGGATGCGGTATGCCTCCCTGAAGAGGTGTGTTTTTAGAGCACGACTGAAGTTTTGTGAATCAGGGATTGCGTGGATAGTCTTGGAAGCGCATTCCAGAGGACTGGTGCTGCTCTGGAGAAATCATGTAGGCGGGAATGAGAAGTTCAAATTAAAGGGGCGCTCAGTCTGATTTTGTTAGCAGAGCGGAGGGCGCAAACTAGGTGATGGATTGAGATGAGGGAGGCAATATAGGGGGGCGCTGCGCTGTGGAGGGTTTTGTGGATGAAGGTAGTGAGTTTAAATTGAATTCTGTATTTAACGGGCAGCCAGTGCAGTGACCGGCACAGGGCAGAGGCGTCCGAGAAGCGGCTGGGCAGGAAGAGGAGCCTGGCTGCCGCATTCAGGATGGATTGGAGAGGGTAGAGTCTGGTGCGGGGGAGGCCGCTCAGCAGTGAGTTGCAGTAATCGAGCCGAGAGTGGATGAGGGCGACAGTGAGCAAAAAAATCATGGCTAATAGAACCAATGGATTCCTATGGAAATGTTCAGATGAAAGAATTTTAAGTGCGTAAGAAAAAAAGACCAACATAAATGGAAAAAAGACTCCGCGCTCTTAGGGACAGCCTCCAGAAATACCTCCGTAATCTATAAAATCAATTCTTTTATTCTTATGCAGCGCGTTTCGTCGCTCATATCTCATATATATATATAGATGTAATTGAATCAGTTTTATGCTTAATAAAGTTGCATATTGTCAGCGAAGAAACACGCTGCATAAGAATAAAAGAATTGATTTTATAGATTACGGAGGAGTTCCTGGAGGCTGTCCCTAAGAGCGCGGAGTCTTTTTTCCATTTAGGTTGGTCGGTATTTCGGGTCCTCTTTGCTAAGAAGACACGGTCACTGGGCAGCTCCCAACCTATTACTACAATAACTCCGGGATGTGGAGGTACCAGTGGAGTATCCTTATGGGGCTCCCCTAGTACCGGATGAGTCCCTATTTCTTTCATATACTAATCGTTTTATGTTGGTATAGTGGAGCGCTGTCCTAATTTCAGCTTGTAAGAAAATAATAAAAATCACACTGCGCAACTGAAATCACACAACGGAAATTCCCAGCTGCGTGAAAAGATAGGACCTGACCTATCTTTGGTGCCCGCTGCGCAGGAGTGTCCATAGACTTCTATGGGACCTGGATAACAAGGTGGTGGTGGTGGTGGTGGGGTTATTAGGTAATTATTCCGATTGTTTAGCTTAACCCCTTAAACACACGGCCTATTTTCGGCCTGAAGACGCAGCGATTTTTTTGGGGGCGATTTTTATTTCCACTTCTTAAAAGCCATAACCTTTTTATTTTTGTGTTGACGCGGCCGTATAAGGGCTTGTTTATTGTGTGTCGAACTGTAGTTTTTATTGGTACCATTTTTGGGTGCATATAATGTATTGTAAAACTTTTTTTTGAGAGCAGGGAGAGAAAACACATCAATTCTGCCATTGTTTGTTAACTTTTTTTTTTACAGCTTCAAACAGCATAAATGACACAATACATTTTTTCTGCGGGTCGGTACGATTACAACGATACCAAAACATAATTTTTTTAGGTTTTTTCACTTTAGCACAATAAACCCCTTTTTGAAAAATTATTATTATTTTTGCATCATTGCATTCAAGGCTCCATAACTTTTTTATTTCGCCATGGACGGAGCTCTGTGAGGGCTTGTTTTTTGTGTCACAAGCCGTAGTTTTTATTAGTACCATTTTGTGATACATATGACTTTTTTGATCACATTTATTGCACTTTTTTGAAGGTAAAATGAATAAAATATGCATTTTGCCTCCATTTTTTAATGGTTTTTGCTGTGCAGGTTAATTAGTACGCTGAAATTATAGTAAAGGTTGTTATGGACACGATGACACCACATATGTGTTGCTTTTTTAATTTTTTTCATACAAATAGGGGGAAATTAGCAAAAAAAAGGGTTGTTTTTTTCATTTTTTAATGTTTTTTTTACACTATTTCTTTTGTTTTACACTGTTTATGTTCCTGAAGGGGACCTGATTCATAATAGCTATGATTGCTATGGTAAGGCATTGAAGGACTTCTGTCCTGCAATACATTATCGCTAGTTATAGCAATCATAGGCATAGGCGTAGCGTCAGGGGTTGCTGGGGTCCCCATGGCGACCCGGCCCCTGTGCTCAGGTAGCCCAGAGGCTGCCCTCCGCCATACCCATCTGCATATTCAGTGCATTAATGGCTGGCCGTTCTGTCTGCAGCAAGATTCCAATCAGGCTGCATGCAGAATGGCCAGCCTGAGTGTAGCCCAGCAGAGCAGGGGGAGGAGGAGAAGGGAGGAAATCACATGGGCCGGCACAGTGATCATGTGCTGCCCCCTGCTTCATGCTGAACGTGGAGCTGCAGTGTGTGCCTCTCCTGCTGCTGTGAGATGGAGAAGTCGTCCGGCTCGGGTTAAGGGTATATATGTGTATGTGCATGTGTATCTGTCTGTCTCCTCTATCTATCTATCTATCTATCTCATATCTATCTATCTATATCTATCTATCTATCTATCTATCTATCTATCTATCTATATCTATCTATCTATCTATCTATCTATCACATATCTATCTCATATCTATCTATCACATATCTATCTCATATCTATCTATCATCTATCTATCACATATCTATCTATCTATCATCCATCTATTTCATATCTATCTATCTATCATCCATCTATTTCATATCTATCTATCCCATATCTATCTATTTATCCCATATCTATCTATCTATCTCTGGTATTGTGCTAGATCATATTTTCTATGTATCTCACCTACCTTTGCAACAACCCACCCTCTACTAGTAATCCCCAACAGCACTCCCTGCACACAATCTGGACAGGACATTTAGCTATACACAGAGACTAACGATTATTTTCAATGACCAAGACCTCAACAATATCCGGAGACTTCTGCCGTCACAGCACGGCTATAATTCCCGCGTATATAGCTTTCCACATATGAGAACATAACACGCTCACTCATACAGGTGCATACGCGTATCATAAATTTTCCTAACCTCACACTAGTTACCTAGGAGGAAGTGCGAGGGTGTCGTCTCTCGCTTCTCCAGTGTAGGAATCTGTGCGAACTCTCAGCTTTGTCAGGTAGAAGTAGGGCCTCCATGAGACTCTGCACCGCTGCACCATTCTCAATTGGTTGTCCTGCTAAGGTAAAAACTGTCTGGCCTTCCATATTGGGCCGTAATCATGAGCTATGCCAAATGCATACCAGGAGTCAGTGTAAAGGATTGCCGTCTTACCTCTCGCCACTCTACTCGCCTCAGTGAGGGCCTTCAATTCCGCTTCTTGTGCTGAGACATGCGGAGGCAGAGCTTCTGCTTCTAGGACATCTTGTTGTGTGACCACTGCATATCCGATGTGGAGTCATCAATCCTCACCCTAGTACCATCTGCAAAAAGCTCAACATATGCATTATCAACAGAGGTTCCGGTAACTGTTTGCATACCTGCAGTTTCTTACTGTATTAGTACTAAATAATCATGCTGATCTTCTATTTCACATGGCTCAGAATCTTGTAGCACAAAATCATTTATTTCCTTTTTATCTTATTTCATTTTTTTTTTTTAAACCCAATAGCTGATCTACAACACCTAGATCATCTATGACCCAGATCACCTATGCCTCCCCCCTTTTGAACCGGAATACTCAATGGAAAAAAGAGTAATTGCGTTCAAACTAGTACAAGTTGAAAAAGGAAACCAAGAGGCACAAAAACAAGTACTTTGTAGGTCAAGGTGACATTGTATGCAGAGAAGTCTGAGCGAAAATATCCTTTAGATTTTTTTTTCTTCTTCAGGTTGCAGTTAGCATTTTTTAACACAAGGGGGCGCAACACAAGTAAAATTTTATGTCACCCAGTGTAATAGTATTTCAGGGAATGTCCAGCGTTTAACTTTCACTCTCCTGTCGGAATATAATTATAGCTTCAGTGTAGACTGACACTAGAATATACAAAAGACTTAAGGAAAACTAAAGAATACGGATGAATTAACATCCTACTCTGGGCAATTCAGTCCCTCTTTCTCACATAAAAAGTAAAATTACTTCATCAAATTGCGTGAAAAAGTTTGCTGGGTGACTATAGGGAAATTATTCCATCTGTAGGAGCCTTCCATAACATCATCTGTCTGAACATCCATTGGAGAAGCAGGCAGTGGAAAACAGAGCCCCTGGGAACACACCATGAGAAGGCATCCCCTGTCATGGATCCCTGGCCTCTGTCCCCCATGCATCAACTCCAATCTTCCATACACTATAAACCAGCTTAGTCATCTACTATGTCCCAAGCTGCATCTTCACAAAGGTTTGTTTTCCTGAACTTATCACACATCCAAAGTGACCACATCTTGGAGTGTAACAAAGTCCGGTCAAACAAAACCTTACTTCAGACAATCATGAGGTTAGCACTGGATACAGTGGCATTAGGGAATGTAGGCCTCCCAAGTGCAGCAAAATGGCCGTCATAAGCAGAAAGGGGCAGGGATACAAGTTTCCCAGGTGAGGCAAGATGGCTGCTGGAGGAGGAAGGGGCGGGGCTTAGTCCTATCCCGGATTGGAATGGCCGGAAGTAACATCACACACCCTGAAAGTGAGCACATGGGGGGAAGTAACTTCAGGGTGGGGGCAGGGCTCACCACATTTGCTGCAGAGTCACACTATGTGGGGTTTTAAACATTGCAAGTGCGGCCGCCATTACAGGGAGGGGCTGTAGTCAACACAAAGGCATTACATTGTTCATAAGCAATACACATCCCCCACTACACGCTTTCCCCTCTTGAATCTCTTTCCTACATTATACCACCTCCTAGCAAAAACTAGCTAAAACACCTTTCTTTCTGCTGGGCTTCCTGCTCATCTTCTGAAAACATTCTACAGTCTATCTTACCATACTCATTTCTGCAACTTTTCCTGATCCTTTTCTTTGTGAAACATTTCTACATGTTTTGCATATTCCAAAACATCCTGTACTGATCCCTCATTCTATTCTGCCTGCTTATTCTATCCTATTTGAACTTTCTAGACACAGTAAAACTCCTTTACTAAATTCCACCTCTTATATCCCTCGTATATCACAATGCACATTAACACTACAAAACACAAGACAAAGGGAACAGAAGGGTTAATTGGGAAATGCTTTCAGTGGCTTAACTTCAGTCCACTCTCTTATCAGTAACCCTCCCCCAATAATAAACACTGCACATTAATTCTATACTACCGAACAGACAGGATTACTGGAGAATACCCACAACGGCTCAAGGTATATATCTCACCTACCTTTGCAACAACCCACCCTCTACTAGTAATCCCCAACAGCACTCCCTGCACACAATCTGGACAGGACATTTAGCTATACACAGAGACTGACAATTATTTTCAATGACCAAGACCTCAACAATATCCGGAGACTTCTGCCGTCACAGCACGGCTATAATTCCCGCGTATATACCTTTCCACATATGAGAACATAACACGCTCAATCATACAGGTGCATATGCGTATCATAAATTTTCCTAACCTCACACTAGTTACCTAGGAGTAAGTGTCTCTCTCTAGCGTGTTCCCTCAGACTTAAACAGCCAAGTCCGCCCTTCTGACACATTAACCCTCACAGAATTTATCTCTTGGTCTTGTATACACAATCTTTAACCGTCTCAGGCATATCATACCCAGCATACAGAATACCCCTTAGGCAGGTTAAAACGGTGGTCTTTTCCGAGTAGAAAGAACTATATTACCTGCCTTTCATTGATTTATCACTCTGGATCAGAAACAGGCAGATTAGCGGTTAGAAATCAGCTCACATCGGTAGATTTACATAAAGCAATCTTACCGTGTTCTGCAGATTTTTGGGCCCCTGAGTTCTGCGTGCTATCTGCCGATCTTTGTATTTTTCCAGAATGAAAGAAATCAAAAATCTCTACTCGGCTCACCCAGGAGATGCCAATTTGTGCTAGATCATATTTTCTCCAGCAGGCTTCGGGGTATTTCTGTAGCTTCCAAATTGTATAGTGTGCACACATCATTGACCAGATCAGACACAAATGCTGGTCTAAACCGGGAGAGTCTCTACCTAAATGTGTAGAGTCGCAGGCTTTTATTATAACACATGATAACCGCCCTTTAATGGGCGTGCAACAGATTACATCAGTAACATATAAGATTCTCATTTGTCGGATCATATAGAACCCCCGCCTCCCTCTCCCCACACCTCTCTCAAGTCCAATGTAGCTTGGACTTTGTCCTAGCTGAAGGAATTTCTGTGTTCGTGACAAGTCATTGTTTGAGAGGTCTCTGTGTTATTTAAGAAGTTTCTGTGTGCGGGCAGGGCTGGGGAAACATCCAAGATGAACACAAGCAATAACATATAACACTGTGATTTAACTCTTTCCTTATGCAGCAGAATTCCACATTAGGCTGAAGTCATTACAATAGCATAATACATTTTGTTTATACAAATCAATAGACATTTTACACTGACTAATCATCATGTCTATCACAGTATAAGTTACACATCTCCCTGGATTTATTGTATTCACATTTTACACACAATAAAAAAATAAAAACGCATCTAAACCACATGCGGTTATTAATGGTGTCTGCAGCTACTTAATAACTTATGTGGTCTTTAAATACTGCATGCAGGTTTTTAATGTGTTTTTCTTTATTGTGGTTCTAAAGTACAACAAAAACATGAACCACCCTCAGGCCGCTCTCACACGTGTTCAGAAAACGCAGCTTGTAATCATGGCATATTTATCGGAATTTTGAGCAGCGTTTTCGAACACAGGTTACAGCGTTTGACAGCGCTTTTTAATGCATCCTATCATTGTGATGGGTGAGGAGGTGTGTTAAAAACTACGAAAATGCAAAAATAGAACAGACAGCTCTCGAAAATCACAGCGATAGGGACACCGCATTTCAGCGCAGATTTGAGTAAGCTCATTAAAATCAATGGGAGTGTTGTACCGTGGTTAGTACGGCACTCGGGGCGCTGTGCTAATAGCGGTAAACAGCAGTGTGTGTGAGAGTGGCCTGCGGGGCTACAAACAAATTAGTCATGTTTGGAAAGATTACGCTAAGGGGCTAGATCATGTTTGCAGTATGATCTAGATATGGGTACGGGGGAGCGTGGGGTGGAGGCCCAGGGGGGGGGCCCCGAGCTGAACTTTTGCACCCGGGCCCCTGAGCCCTTAGGTACGCCCCTGATCATAGGCAATGGCAAAGCAGGACACCCGCATCTGGCGCAAGGTGCGATGATGTGGTCCAATCGCAGCATGTAAAGGGACCCATCCTTTAGCCCCACCCCTTCTCTCATTGCAATGGGGAAGCCCTGGGAGAACCCCTCTAGCCCCGCACCTGCTATCTCCTTGCTATGGGAGAATCCCAAAGAGTCAGGGTTTGCCTGCAGGGTAGAATAAGGAAATGCCCGGCTGCTGGGGATTTCCTTATTCTCCCCTGCAGACGGACCCCAACATCGCTACAGCGGGGATATCCCTCCAGCCCAGCTGAGATGAAGGGCAGCCCCACAGAGAAGGGGGTTCCCCTGGAACTTTCCTCCATCTCTCTTTCCCCCATTTTGGAGCACCAGCGCTCATTTCCTGCTACGTTTTTGGACGTGCAAATTCCCTCATGTGAATGAACGAATTTTACGCAAATGAACCTCATGGAGAATCATCCAGTCACAGTATTTCTGCGCAGTTAGTGCAGTGGCCGATGCCAGACCTTTGGCCGGGGAAATCAGCGGGGAAATAAAGATGGTGGGAGGTCACAATGGCACTACCGTCTCCTCCTGATACCCCCAAATACACGGCCGGCCCTGCTACACGCAGGAGAATAAGATTAGCAATCGCGCTATGGAACTCTTGGTACTTATCCTTTTCATGTGATGCCAGTGCCTCTTCTCAGAGCTAAATCACCCGAGTCGAATAAATAAGTTCACAGTCAAAGATATAGTTTTAAACCAGAGGCCCACAGTTTCCTTTTACTAACAGTTTCCAACTCTGATTTCTCGAGGAAACCATACGGCAGACATTCTTAGGTACAGCATATTGTAGTACAGTCATCATCAGTCTCACTTATCTGATGGTAGAACCCTTGAGAGAACACTATGGACACGGGGGGGGGGGGGGGGACATTCACCACTCACTACGTCCCTGAACTTGTTTCTCTAGCTGTACTCTTGCTGTGCAGTTTCCTACATGAAACTCGTCCTCCGAACTGAACTAACGGAGTCAGTTCCTTCTCTGCATAATGTAATTAAGCAGGAGAGTGTGTGATACCATCCGTCAACTCCTTATTACAGGATACAGTCTCTGAGCTCCATTCCCCAGAGGGGATACTTCCCATGGCAATTAGGAAAAGGCCCGAGACTCGGCTCAGGCAGCAGCAGAGCCTCCTGCTCACACGTCCTCCTCCACCGACTACATCTCTACTCTCCCTCTACTCTACACTACTAGCTCCGCCCCCAACCACTCTAATGGCCAATCACAGCACTCAGAGCAGCTTTGGGAGACAGACACAATAACACCATTAACAATGGTGACACAAACATGAACACAATACATAGACCACCATACACACAATACTGAGGTAGACAAACACCACTTAGAGGTACCCCCAACTCTGGGCCACTGCATTAGCCATTTCATTTTTTGTTTGGCACGGCTAATGTCGGCATGCGTTTCAGACTCGTGTGAAAGATTCCTGAGATGGAGACTTGTTTCCCGCGTGTCGGAGGATCAGTAAATGTTTCCCATTGATTTCATGCAATGTGTTTGACTGTCCTATTGAAAACAATGGGCAGTGTGTTCTGAAGGACAATCAGTAATTTTTGTTACCTTGCAGCATTGTTAAGAAGGAAAGCATCGCTCATGTGTATGACTCCATATAAAAGACTGGAGTTCATATTCGCGCACGTTTTATGTGTCTCGCAATGCACAAAACTCGTCTGAGATTCGTGCTTGTGTGAATGCAGCCTCAGACCCCTTCCACATGGGCATATTTGCACACGCAATACACAGGAAATAGAATTCATTGACTTCAGTGGGTTTGTTCACATATTCATTTCGGTCGCGAAAAAAAAAAAAAAATGCAGCATGCTCTACTTTCCTGCGCATTTGCAAACCCAAAGTCCCCATAGACATCAATGGGGATCCCCAAATGTAAGAGTAATTGCGCAGGAAAAATAACACATCTGCAATTCATTAGACTAATTAGCCTTTTCAATTAGTGCTAATTTTTTTGCTATGTGCAAATGAACATGCCTTGTGGGTTCAAAAAGTACAGTAAAATACGCCGATGTGTGTGCAAAAAAGCATCGTTCATTCCGCGATTATACAGCACTCAGGCTTACGCAAATACGAATATGCTCGTGTGAAGGGGGTTTAAAGTTGGCATTGGAAGAGACAAAGGTTGGGTACATAAGTGCCTGACAGTTCCTGACGACTATTGCTCCTGGATTTTCATGATAGTTGTTCAGTGAATGGAGGTGGAGGGCGCAAGAGATCTCTTCCAGCCGCCCATCTCATTGTACGGTGAACATGCCTTGATTCAAAGATTGAACGACTCCTCGCTAGTATCTTTGTTGTAATGGTAACTTTCCAAGAGCACGCCGAAGCACCACTTCCCAGCAGCATGTAGAAAGGCAAAAGCCATATGGTGGAGATTACACGGGTGCAAATTACTGATGAACAACCCTTGTGTGGGGTGCCAAACACACAGATTCGTATAGCATCTCCAAGCATCTAATGGTCATATTGCATCTGCAAATAAATGTGAGGTATTAGTATCTAAGTGCCCCTACAGTGAGGGGTAAGTGTGTGAATGGTTGCCATGAGAGACAACATATGTGGCTGCAGGATGTCCTGAACATATCACTGAGTTGTCGTTGTCCCTCGTACCACTATAGGGGTGACCGACTGTTGTATGTGATGGCCCCCCAGACCATCACACTGATAGACACGATGGTGACACCTGCCTCTGCACAGCGGACTACAAAACAGTTGGAGGTGCTTTTTGGACAATCAGATGCTCCTCTCTACTGGTGGTCTATAGGGGGGTCCTGAGCTCAGTCACCTCGTGTGCCCTCACACATCCACTGGTCCCAACACCCCCTAACAGTCTGGTCAGACGCTCCTCTCTACTGGTGGTCTGTAGGGGGCGTTCTGTGCCCTGCCACCTTGTGTGCCACCATCCACTGGTCCCAACACCACCTAACAGTCTGGTGAGACGCTCATCTCTGCTGGGGGTCTGTAGGGAGCGTTCTGAGCCCAGTCACCTTGTGTGCTCCCATCCACTGGTCCCAACACCCCCTAACAGTGTGGTCAGACACTCCTCTCTGCTGGTGGTCTGTAGGGTGTCCTGAGCCCGGTCACCTTGTGTGCCCTCACACATCCACTGGTCCCAATACCCCCTAACAGTCTGGTCAGACGCTCCTCTCTACTGGTGGTCTGTAGAGGGCATTATGAGCCTGGTTACCTTGTGTGCCCCCATCCACTGGTCCCAACACCCACCAACAGTCTGGTCAGAACGGCCCAGTGGGGACAGTTCGTCGATTCGACCATCTAGCTTCTCACATCCCAATAATGCGCCCCTCTTAAACTTTGGTTACGGGGGGAAATCTCTTCTCTGTGTCGTAGAGGCTTCTAGTGGCAAACAAGCTCTACACAAGCGGAAGAAGAGGTCCCTACACACAAGGAACCTCCGAGAGCCTTTTATAGGACAAGAGAGGAACCACTTATAGGGCCTCAGGTGACAAGACCGTCCATCTAATCACCACAACTCTCATCATTTATATATCTGCCTGAGATGGAACTGCAGGACGGGTTTTGCAGCAAAACCACAACTTCTTCTAGGAGCTTGGTGTCTGACAAAGTGTATTTTCCATTCTTCTAAATAGGGTTGTTTTGGCAGAAAGCATACTAATTTGTGCAGTTCCTATTCCCATGAATTGGAGAGTTGTAGAAACTTCAACAACTCTCCCAAGTATGTATATACCCTAAAACTTTATGCGCCAACAATTGGAAGGAAAAGAAAATTTAACGACCGCTTTGGAGTTTTCCCTAGTGCATGTAGTCAGCGCTGGAGGGCAGCTGTCAATCACAACCATCCTCCAGGGAGTAACCACATGGACACATCTTTTGTGCCCCGTCTGACCATGATCATGTACATCCCACAATGCACATTTGTATCATGATGATATTGGAAGGGGTTAACCCCTTCCCGAACCTCAATATAATAGCATATGAAGATAGTCAGCGCTCTTTGATGTACTGTTATGCCAGGGTGATCGTGCAGGCACTGCCACTGTGCCCATGCAATTACTGATGGGAGATTGACTGTATTACACAGCAGCGACGCTCCTACCACAACTGCTGGGATCAGAGAATTGCGCTCTTGGCAGAGGACTCTTTCAGGCCAAATTCCCATGGGCGTATTTGCACTTGCAAAAAATTTTTGCGCAATCCTCAGAGAATAGAACCCATTGATCTCAATGGGTTCGTTCAAATGTGCGTATTATTTCTGCGCATTTTGGTCGCACAAAAGGACCAGATGAAGGTTCCCAGGACCGGCTTTTGTAAAGGCTTTGGACAAGACGTTTCAGCAATGGGAAGCGGCTGCTGGACTGTGTAGTTAGTTCTGTAGCCGAAAATTACAGGCTGGTTTATCTTTAGTTTTAGTCAATAGTTTGATGAAGGATTTGGCTGAAGCCATCTGCATAAAATCACTGACCGCGGCTGTAGAGCATAATTGACAATGCGCTATTATAGGAGCCGTGCGCAGTTCGCGGGCCATCTGTGATCCTGACAAACATCCCAGTATAATGCGGCATTCTTCATCCTTCTATGTTAATAGGAGATTTATGGAAATCAGCACAAAACTGAAGAATTATGTCGTAAAACGCTGGAACTGGGATTAATTAGATTAACCGTGTCCATGGATAGTTAATGAAGCAGATGAAAAAAAGTCCAATCACTCTACCATTTCTGCTTATCTGTACAGCATGTAAATCAAATTACTGTAGAAATCCAATAGTCAAGAACCCGCAGACCGAGGCAAGTGCTGAGCTGTGTGTTTGTAATCCAAGCAATGCGGAGATTTTTGGGGAGGACCTGTCACTCTTAGACCGAGCTCACGTGGACCTATTGTTATTGCGCAACATGTGATGCCAATGGCCCATTGATTCCTATTGGGCCAAGGTGACGCTTTAAAGGGGTTTTCTGGGAATATTGACGGCCTATCCTTAGGGTAAGTCATCAACATCAGATCAGTTGAGGTAGGATTCCAGTAAAAGACAAAGCCACAACCAAATGTATGAAGTTGTTCTTGGTATAGAATGAAGTGGATGCAGCCCTCGTCACGACCCCTGCAGTCATCTGATGGGCAGCGGTGCCGGTGGTTGACCCCCACACCAGTAATACTAATGGCCTATCCTTTAGGTAGATCATCAACATTAAATGAATAGAGGTCTGATTCCCATAGGGTTCCAGTACCAGGCACAGCTACAACCAAATCTATGGCACAGTTACTGGTATTTGATAAAGGGAACGCAGTCCTTCACTCATCTGATGGACAGAAGGCTGGGAGTTGGCCCCCAACAATAATATTGATGGCTTTTCCTTAGGGTAGGCCATCTACATCAGATCCAATTCCCTTTGGATTCCACTACCAGGCACAGCCACAACCAAATGTACGGTACTGTGCTTGATATACAATAAAGGGGATGCAGCCCTCACTAGCGCATCATGGCCCCTTCAGTCATCTGATGGGCAGAGATTTGGGGAGTTGGACAGGCCATCAATATTAAAGTCTTGGAAAACCCATGTAAAAAGGATGATCCTCTTAGGAAATCTCTACTTTTTAGCTGGGTTCCTAAACAATAAGCGGATTACAAAGTGTCCTCCTGTTGGGACCTCCAGCGATCAGCTGTAATCTGTGGGGACACCTGGCAGTAAGTGTTCAATTTCTCTGCAACACCACCACAGGGGAAATGGAGCATTACACCATGTCCATTCACATCAATGTGTTGTCTGTACAATGTAGGATAGGACATTGCAAGTCCTCCACAGCAAAAGACACTCTTTGTAACAGCTCTCAGTTCTGGCCAAGAGACCCTGAGCAGAAGACCAACTCTCTTAACAAAGAATTCCCTCATAGGATGTGTGAATAGGGGACTTGTAAACTGCACAACTCCTTCGGCGGGTTGTCCAGGTTGGGGAAATACATGGTCCAGCAGTGTTTAGAACATCTATTTCTGGGCTGGTTCCGACACTGGCTCACATGGTATGATCCTTGCATTGCAACCAGATAGGGCAGAAACACAGTATTAGGATCTGTTTTAAAAGAAAACAATAAGCCCCCAACATGACGTCCTCAGGGGTAACAGGGCTATAGACAAGCCGCCCAACACACCGCAACCATATAAGGCTGAACCTACAGGGTTCCCTGACCAATCGGACATCGGCAAAGCCCCGGGACTTAGCATATCCAGCCAATCAGAATCAGAATCTTCACAGTGTCATAGCGTTCAACTGAGTGGAGATGCCCAGAGAGGGCGTACGTCAGTAGAGGCGGAGACCAAGGAGAATCCCTCCTACCACATCAGTGCTGCCGTCCCCTGAGGACGCCATGTCTCTGGCCAAACATGTTGAGGGGGTTTAGTGTTTTCTTTTAAATCAGATCCCCATACTGTGTTTCTGCCCTATCTGATTGGTCACGCTTTAACCCTATGTCAGAGGGTATAGCAGTAGTGGAAAGGAGTGCTGCCTCCCCTACACTAGGGCGCATTCTTACTTACAGGACACTGTTTGTCTGACCCTATTGTGCTGTATACAGGACAGGAGGGGTTCTGGGCTTTACATTGCTCATATAGATGGTGTGAAATTTTATTAGCTTTCAATAAAAGTCATATTTTGGGGGGACCCCATTATAGACTTTGGCATAGGTTTCGGGATTTATTATTACAATTTAACCCTTTGGGTTCTGAGCAATTTGTTCTGGTTTTGGCAGTGCTGGACAAGGTATTTCCCTTCCGTAGACAACCCCTTTAAGCAGGATGCAAACAGCTAATCAGTCTTGTCCTATCTCTGGGCTTCTACTAATATTCTTCACCCTGCATGAGAAGGGATTGCAGTTCATGATTATGTGTTGGTTACTTTGTTTCTTTTCCTAGTAGATAATTTTCAGCGTTTCTTTCTGTTCGCCTCCAGCAATGTCAGGTTGTTACATGATGCATATAAACTTGTTTACAAGCTCCCTGGTTGTTTTATGAATAAATCACAGCGACTCAATAGAGACATACTAAATATTTATGGGCACTAAAAAGGGAAGCGTTCCCATCTAATGTGCTGACACAAGGTGGCGATGCTGAGCTGACATCTTCAAAATCAGCAATGCACAATGTAAGTTTTCCCTGCTATGATTCCAGCCTGAGTATAAAGTATTTCAATGCAGACTCCTGGTGGGACATCTAGTATGCTGTGTTTATTACATACACAATTTATGTTTCTGACTCTCTTCCTCTGGCCCGGAGTGTTATTACTGTGCTTTTCCTTGCGAGGCTCTGTTCAGAGACTAGGGCGCTGATGCAGCATGAAATCCTGGATGAAATAGCGTAGCATGCTGAGTTGTTTCAGGCAGGAAAATTGCTCCCGCATACTGGAAGCCGAACAAACCCCATTATAGTCAATGGGTCTATTCAGCACCTTCTGTGTTCGGCTTATGCTGGGATCCAGCACTTTGTTTTTTTGCTCTTGTTTAGCTCTGATCCATTCTAATCTTATCTACTGTAATTCAGTGCTGATCAGTCTAAACTCACTGAATTCTCTTCTCTCCAGTCCTTCCTGAATGTAGCAGCCAGGCTCATCTTTCTGTTCACAGCTGCACCAATGCCTCTACCTTGTGTTACCCACTGCACTAATGCCTCCACCCTGTGCCAGTCAGTGCGCCAGTGCATCTACCCTGTGTCAGCCACTGCACTAATGCCTAAACCCTGTTCCACTCAGTACACTAATGCCTCCATCCTGTGCTAGTCAGTTTACCAGTGCCTCCACCCTGTGCCAGTCAGTACACTAATGCCTCCATCTTGTACCAGTCAGTGCACCAGTGCATCTACCCTGTGTCAGCCACTGCACTAATGCCTCCACCCTGTGCCACTCAGTACACTAATGCCTCCATCCTGTGCTAGTCAGTTCACCAGTGCATCCACCCTGTGGCAGTCAGTACACTAATGCCTCCATCCTGTGTCAGCCAATGCAGTAATGCTTCCACCCTGTGACATTCAGTGCACCAGTGCATCTACCCTATGTCAGCCACTACACTAATGCCTCCACCCTGTGCCACTCAGTACACTAATGCCTTAACCCTGTGCCAGTCAGTACACTAATGCCTCCATCCTGTGCCAGTCAGTGCACCAGTGCATCTACCCTGTGTCAGACACTGCACTAATGCTTCCACCCTGTGCCAGTCAGTGCATCAGTGCATCTACCCTGTGTCAGCCAGTGCACTAATGTCTTCACCCTGTGCCAGTCGGTGCACCAGTGCATGTACCCTGTGTCAGCCACTGCACTAATGCCTCCACCCTGTGCCAGTCAGTGCACCAGTTCATTTACCCTGTGTCAGTTCCTGCACTAGTTTCCTGTTCACTATAAAATACAATATAAATAGAGATGAGTGAGCACCAAAATGCTCGGGTGCTCGTTACTCGAGACGAAATTTTCGCGATGCTCGAGGGTTCGTTTCGAGTAACGAACCCCATTGAAGTCAATGGGCGACTCGAGCATTTTTGTATATCGCCGATGCTCGCTAAGGTTTTCATTTGTGAAAATCTGGGTAATTCAAGAAAGTGATGGGAACAACACAGCAACGGATAGGGCAGGCGAGGGGCTACATGTTGGGCTGCACCTCAAGTTCCCAGGTCCCACTATTAAGCCACAATAGCGGCAAGAATGCCCCCCCCTCCCAACAATTTTTACTTCTGAAAAACCCTCATTAGCATGGCATACCTTAGCTAAGCACCACACTACCTCCAACAAAGCACAATCGCTGCCTGCATGACACTCCGCTGCTACTTCTCCTGGGTTACATGCTGCCCAACCCCCTGCACGACCCAGTGTCCATAGCGCACACCAAAGTGTCCCTGCCAAGCCTTCAGCTGCCGTCATGCCACACGCTGGCCTCATAGCCACACCACCCTCATGTCTATTTATAAGTGCATCTGCCATGAGCAGGAACCGCAGGCACACACTGCAGAGAGTTGGCACGGCCAGGCAGCGACCCTCTTTAAAAGGGGCGGGGCGATAGCCCATAATGCTGTACAGAAGCAATGAGAAATCCAATCCTGTGCCACCTCCATCAGGAGCTACACACGTGGGCATAGCAATGGGGAACCCATGTGCCACACACTATTCATTCTGTCAAGGTGTCTGCATGCCCCAGTCAGACCGGGGTTTTTTATAAATAGTCACAGGCAGGTACAACTCCGCAATGGGAAATCCGTGTGCACCCACAGCATGGGTGGCTCCCTGGAACCCACCGGCTGTACATAAATGTATCCCATTGCAGTGCCCATCACAGCTGAGGTAACGTCAGCTTTAATGCAGGTGGGCTTCGGCCCACACTGCATGCCCCAGTCAGACAGGGGTTCTTTAGAAGTGGACACATGCAGTTACAACTCTGTGTGGACCGACAGCATGGGTGGGTCCCAGGAAGCCACCGGCGGTACATAAATATATCTCATTGCATTGCCCATCACAGCTGAGGTAACGTCAGGTTTAATGCAGGTGGTCTTTGGCCCACACTGCATGCCCCAGTCTGACCGGGGTTTTTAATACATAGACACTGGCAGGTACAAATCCCTAATGTGAAGTCCCTGTGGATCCACAGCATGGGTGGCTCCCTGGAATCCACCGGCGGTACATAAATAAATCCCATTGCAGTGCCCATCACAGCTGAGGTAACGTCAGGTTTAATGCAGGTGGGCTTCGGCCCACACTGCATGCCCCAGTCAGACTGGGGTTCTTTAGAAGTGTACACATGCTGTTACAACTCCGTGTGGACCGACAGCATGGGTGGGTCCCAGGAAGCCACTGGCGGTACATAAATAAATCCCATTGCAGTGCCCATCACAGCTGAGGTAACGTCAGGTTTAATGCTGGTGGGCTTCGGCCCACACTGCATGCCCCAGTCAGACTGGGGTTCTTTAGAAGTGTACACATGCTGTTACAACTCCGTGTGGACCGACAGCATGGGTGGGTCCCAGGAAGCCACCGGCGGTACATAAATATATCCCATTGCCGTGCCCAGCACAGCTGAGGTAACGTCAGGTTTAATGCAGGTGGGCTTTGGCCCACACTGCATGCCCCAGTCAGACTGGGGTTCTTTAGAAGTGGACACATGCAGTTACAACTCCGTGTGGACCGACAGCATGGGTGGGTCCCAGGAAGCCACCGGCGGTACATAAATATATCCCATTGCAGTGCCCAGCACAGCTGAGGTAACGTCAGGTTTAATGCAGGTGGGCTTCGGCCCACGCTGCATGCCCCAGTCAGACTGGGGTTCTTTAGAAGTGGACACATGCAGTTACAACTCTGTGTGGACCGACAGCATGGGTGGGTCCCAGGAAGCCACCGGCGGTACATAAATATATCTCATTGCATTGCCCATCACAGCTGAGGTAACGTCAGGTTTAATGCAGGTGGTCTTTGGCCCACACTGCATGCCCCAGTCTGACCGGGGGTTTTAATACATAGACACTGGCAGGTACAAATCCCTAATGTGAAGTCCCTGTGGATCCACAGCATGGGTGGCTCCCTGGAATCCACCGGCGGTACATAAATAAATCCCATTGCAGTGCCCATCACAGCTGAGGTAACGTCAGGTTTAATGCAGGTGGGCTTCGGCCCACACTGCATGCCCCAGTCAGACTGGGGTTCTTTAGAAGTGGACACATGCAGTTACAACTACGTGTGGACCGACAGCATGGGTGGGTCCCAGGAAGCCACCGGCGGTACATAAATAAATCCCATTGCAGTGCCCATCACAGCTGAGGTAATGTCAGGTTTAATGCTGGTGGGCTTCGGCCCACACTGCATGCCCCAGTCAGACTGGGGTTCTTTAGAAGTGTACACATGCTGTTACAACTCCGTGTGGACCGACAGCATGGGTGGGTCCCAGGAAGCCACCGGCGGTACATAAATATATCCCATTGCAGTGCCCAGCACAGCTGAGGTAACGTCAGGTTTAATGCAGGTGGGCTTTGGCCCACAGTGCATGCCCCAGTCAGACTGGGGTTCTTTAGAAGTGGACACATGCAGTTACAACTCCGTGTGGACCGACAGCATGGGTGGGTCCCAGGAAGCCACCGGCGGTACATAAATAAATCCCATTGCAGTGCCCAGCACAGCTGAGGTAACGTCAGGTTTAATGCAGGTGGGCTTCGGCCCACACTGCATGCCCCAGTCAGACTGGGGTTCTTTAGAAGTGGACACATGCAGTTACAACTCCGTGTGGACCGACAGCAAGGGTGGCTCCCTGGAACCCACCGGCGGTACATAAATATATCCCATTGCAGTGCCCATCACAGCTGAGGTAATGTCAGGTTTAATGCAGGTGGGCTAAAAATTACTAGGATTACAATGTAGGCGAGGGCCCAAAAAAATTGGTGTACCAACAGTACAAATGTACTTCAGAAAAATTGCCCATGCCCAACCAAGAGGGCAGGTGAAACCCATTAATCGCTTTGGTTAATGTGGCTTAATTTGTAACTAGGCCTGTAGGCGGCCCAGTTAAAATAAAAATTGGTTCAGGTGCAAGTTTCAATGCTTTATTGAATTGAGAATTGAAATGTATAAACATTGTTTACAAAAGTTATATGACTGAGCCTTGTGGGCCTAAGAAAAATTGCCCGTTCGGCGTGATTACGTGAGGTTTCAGGAGGAGCAGCAGGAGGAGGAGGATGAATATAATACACAGATTGATGAAGCTAAAAGGTCCCCGTTTTTTATGGTTATAGAGAACGATGCTTCCATCCGCGGGTGCAGCCTACGTATTGTTTAGGTATCGCTGCTGTCCGCTGGTGGAGAAGAGAACTCTGGGGAAATCCAGGCTTTGTTCATCTTTATGATTGTAAGCCTGTCGGCACTGTCGGTTGACAGGCGGGTACGCTTATCCGTGATGATTCCCCCAGCCGCACTAAACACCCTCTCTGACAAGAATCTAGCTGCAGGACAAGCAAGCACCTCCAGGGCATACAGCGCAAGTTCAAGCCACGTGTCCAGCTTCGACACCCAGTAGTTGTAGGGGGCAGAGGCGTCACGGAGGACGGTCGTGCGATCAGCTATGTACTCCCTCACCATCCTTTTATAGTGCTCCCGCCGACTCAGCCTTGACTGGGGAGCAGTGACACAGTCTTGCTGGGGAGCCATAAAGCTGTCAAAGGCCTTGGAGAGTGTTCCCCTGCCTGCGCTGTACATGCTGCCTGATCTCCGCGCCTCCCCTGCTACCTGGCCCTCGGAACTGCGCCTTCTGCCACTAGTGCTGTCGGATGGGAATTTTACCATCAGTTTGTCCGCCAGGGTCCTGTGGTATAGCATCACTCTCGAACCCCTTTCCTCTTCGGGTATGAGAGTGGAAAGGTTCTCCTTATACCATGGGTCGAGCAGTGTGTACACCCAGTAATCCGTAGTGGCCAGAATGCGTGTAACGCGAGGGTCACGAGAAAGGCATCCTAACATGAAGTCAGCCATGTTACACATGCAACACATGGCTGTCCTCACTAGGAAGATCACTTTCAGGATCCTCCTCCTCCTCCTCCTCAGGCCATACACGCTGAAAAGATGACAGGCAAGCAGCATGGGTACCCTCAGCAGTGGGCCAAGCTGTCTCTTCCCCCTCCTCCTCATGCTCCTCCCCCTCCTCCCCCTCCTCCTCCTCAACGCACTGAGATATAGACAGGAGGGTGCTCTGACTATCTAGCGCCATACTGTCTTCCCCCGCCTCCGTTTCCGAGCGCAAAGCGTCTGCCTTTATGCTTTGCAGGGAACTTCTCAAGAGGCATAGCAGAGGAATGGTGATGCTAATGATTGCAGCATCCCCTCTCACCATCTGGGTAGACTCCTCAAAGTTTCCAAGGACCTGGCAGATGTCTGCCATCCAGGCCCACTCTTCTGTAAAGAATTGAGGAGGCTGACTCCCACTACGCCGCCCATGTTGGAGTTGGTATTCCACTATAGCTCTATGCTGCTCATAGAGCCTGGCCAACATGTGGAGCGTAGAGTTCCACCGTGTGGGCACGTCGCAAAGCAGTCGGTGCACTGGCAGATTAAACCGATGTTGCAGGGTCAGCAGAGTGGCAGCGTCCGTCTTGGACTTGCAGAAATGTGCGCTGAGCCGCCTTTCCGAGCAGGTCTGACAAGCGTGGGTAGCTTTTCAGAAAGAGCTGAACCACCAAATTAAAGACGTGGGCCAGGCATGGCACGTGCGTGAGGCTGCCGAGCTGCAGAGCCACCACCAGGTTACGGCCGTTGTGGTTGGTTTAGTGGAGGAAGCATACACCGCCGCAGATACCAGCACCGAGCTGGGGCCCGCAATTCTGGGGGTGGGTAGGACGTGAGCGCTCCCAGGCTCTGACTCGGTCCCAGCCTCCACTAAATTCACCCAATGTGCCATCAGGGAGATATAGTGGCCCTGCCCGCCTGTGCTTGTCCACGTGTCCGTTGTTAAGTGGACCTTGGCAGTAACCGCGTTGGTGAGGGCGCGTACAATGTTGCGGGAGACGTGGTCGTGCAGGGCTGGGACGGCACATCAGGAAAAGTAGTGGCGAATGGCAACCGAATAGCGCGGGGCCGCAGACGCCATCATGTTTTTGAAAGCCTCCGTTTCCACAAGCCAATACGGCAGCATCTCCAGGCTGATCAATATGGCTATGTGCACGTTTAACGCTTGAGCGTGCGGGTGCGTTGCAGCATACTTGCGATTGCGCTCAAACACTTGCGCTAACGACGGCTGGACGGTGCGCTGAGAGACATTGATGGATGGGGCCGAGGACAGCGGAGGTGAGGGTGTGGGTGCAGGCCGGGAGACGGTCGTGCCTGTGTCCTGAGAGGGGGGTTGGATCTCAGTGGCAGGTTGGGGCATAGGGGGAGAGGCAGTGGTGCAAACCGGAGGCGGTGAACGGCCTTCGTCCCACCTTGTGGGGTGCTTGGCCATCATATGTCTGCGCATGCTGGTGGTGGTGAGGCTGGCGGTGGTGGCTCCCTGGCTGATCTTGGCGCGACAAAGGTTGCACACCACTGTTCGTCGGTCGTCTGCACTCTCAGTGAAAAACTGCCAGACCTTTGAGCACCTCGGCCTCTGCAGGGTGGCATGGCGCGAGGGGGCGCTTTGGGAAACAGTTGGTGGATTATTCGGTCTGGCCCTGCCTCTACCCCTGGCCACCGCACTGCCTCTTCCAACCTGCCCTGCTGCTGCACTTGCCTCCCCCTCTGAAGACCTGTCCTCAGTAGGCTTAGCAAACCAGGTGGGGTGAGTCACCTCATCGTCCTGCTGCTCTTCCTCCGAATCCTCTGTGCACTCCTCCCTCGGACTTACTGCAATTACTACTACCTGAGTGATAGACAACTGTGTCTCATCGTTGTCGTCCTCCTCACCCACTGAAAGCTCTTGAGACAGTTGCCGGAAGTCCCCAGCCTCATCCCCCGGACCCCGGGAACTTTCCAAAGGTTGGGCATCGGTCACGACAAACTCCTCCGGTGGGATAGGAACCATTGCTGCCCATTCTGGGCAGGGGCCTGAGATCAGTTCCTGGGAGTCTGCCTGCTCCTCAGAATGTGTCATTGTAATGCAGTGAGGAGGCTGGGAGGAAGGAGGAGCAGCAGCCAGAGGATTCAGAGTTGCAGCAGTGGACGACGTAGAACTCTGGGTGGTCGATAGATTGCTGGATGCACTTTCTGCCATCCACGACAGGACCTGCTCACACTGCTCATTTTCTAATAAAGGTCTACCGCGTGGACCCATTAATTGTGAGATGAATCTGGGGACGCCAGAAACGTGCCTCTCTCCTAATCCCGCAGCAGTCGGCTGCGATACACCTGGATCAGGAGCTCGGCCTGTGCCCACACCCTGACTTGGGCCTCCGCGTCCTCGCCCGCGTCCACGTCCTCTAGGCCTACCCCTACCCCTCAGCATGGTGTATTACCAGTAGTGCAGAAACAGAACGCTGTAATTAAATGTGCCGCTTATTGGCCTGTGGTTGGAGGCTGACTTCGCTTACGGAACGCACAGCAGAGCCAGGAAAGAATTTTGCGCAAGCCTGTAGTGAGACGTAGGTGCGTATGACTGAGCTATTGGAATTCACAGCGCAGAAGCAGTCAAGTGTCCAAACGCCACTAGTAGGCCGTAAGTATTTTGCTTCTATTTTTTGAAAGGCTGAGCTGAGACAGCAGACAGATACTGTAGGCAGCGTATATATGTATACTGTTTCCCTCTGGATGGGATGACGGCGGTGATGTAACGGGCAACGCAGAGCCAGGAAACAATTTAGCGCAAGCCTGCTGTAACACTTAGGTGCGTATTAATTAGGACTACTACCCCTAGCAGACACACAGTACACTGAAGACGGTCACAGGCAGCCCAAATATAGTATTTTTCCCAAATTTGTTTGAAAAAGCCCACTGCCTATATAGACAGTATATCTGTTTCACCTTTCCCACTGTCCCTGCCTCACCAGTACTGGCCCTATACTATGTACAATTACTGCAGACTGTTTCCCTCTGGACGGGATGACGGCGGTGATGTAACGGGCAACGCAGAGCCAGGAAACAATTTTGCGCAAGCCTGCTGTAACACTTAGGTGCGTATTAATTAGGACTACTACCCCCAGCAGACACGCAGTACACTGAAGACTGTCACAGGCAGCCCAAATATAGTATTTTTCCCAAATTTGTTTGAAAAAGCCCACTGCCTATATAGACAGTATATCTCTTTCACCTTTCCCACTGTCCCTGCCTCACCAGTACTGGCCCTATACTATGTACAATGACTGCAGACTGAGGACGCAATGCTCTGCACGCCCGATATACAAAAAAAAAAAAAAAGTGCAACACTGCTAAAAGCAGCCTCAACAGTACTGCACACGGTTAGATGTGGCCCTAAGAAGGACCGTTGAGGTTCTTCAAGCCTAAAATACTCCTAACGCTCTCCCTATAGCAGCAGCAGCATCAGCAGCACTGTCCCTGATCTATGTCAGAATTCATCTGTGGCGAGCCGCGGGCGGGGCAGATTTAAATACTCGGGTGACACCTGATCTCGCCAGCCACTCACTGCAGGGGGGTGGTATAGGGCTGGAACATCACAGGAGGAAGTTGTAATGCCTTCCCTGTCTTTCTATTGGCCAGAAAAGCGCGCTAATGTCTCAGAGATGAAAGTGAAAGTAACTCGAACATCGCGTGGTGCTCGTCTCTAGTAACGAGCATCTCGAACACCCTAATACTCGAATGAGCATCAAGCTCGGACGAGTACGTTCGCTCATCTCTAAATATAAACTCATCACTCTCATCCATAAAGCTCTCCTCAGTGCTGCACCGCCCTATATATCCTCCCTCATCTTTGTCTACCTCCCTACCCGTGCTCTCCATTTTGCTAATGTCTCAAACTAATTTCCTTTATAACCTGAACCTTCCACTCAATCTCCAAGACTTTTCTCAAGCTGCACCAGTTCTCTTGAATGCTACCCCAGACAATCAGGTTAATTCCCAACACCCACAGTTTTAAGTTTGCCTTAAAAACACATTTCTTTAGGGAGGCTGACCATATTCCCTAATATATCTATTCTTCTTTTACCCCTCTTCTGCATTCCCCCTCAGAACCTGACCCCCTTCCTCCCAGTGTATCCCCCACACCCCATATCTGTATATACTGTGGCAAGGCAGTAAACAGAATTGCCTGCAGGGGGCTGTAAACTGGGTAGTGGAAGATGTGCTAATCAGCAGGGACAGCTGCGTGGGTGTGTCAGGAGGAGCTAAAATCTCCAGACACATTCAGTCCCTTGCTGACAGCTGGAGCAGAGCTGCTGTGGGAGAGGAGGAGGAGGACGAGGAGGACGAGGACGAGGATGAGGACGACCGTGTTTCCACGAAAATAAGACAGTGTCTTATATTAATTTTTGCTCAAAAAGGTTTAACTTTTTTACATGTATAGCTGCTTGGACACTATTTAAATTGACTTTTTTAATTAACTATTAGCAGGGCTTAATTTTGGAGTAGGGCTTATATTTCCAGCATCCTCAAAAAGCCTGAAAAATCATTTTGCATCCTAAAAAATTCTGGAAAATCATGCTATGTCTTGCATGAGGAGGAGGATTAAAAGCCTGACGTCTGTGAGAGACCAGGCTGGGTTAACGTACCAACAGGGTGTCAGTCTGGGGGCATACTTCCCTATTGGCCACTGTGTTGTAGGGAGTGAGGAAACTAGTTAGTGCCTGGACAGGCAAGTGTTTCTTATATTTATAGCATGAAGTGTATGTGCCACCAGTGGCTGCTGTGTTTCCGCTGTATTTCCGTGTTATTGCTAAATATTCCAGAAAATAAAGTTATTCGGACTTTTACATGGACTCAGTGAGCCGCTGTGATGTAGCCGACTTCACCCCCCCATGCAGACATTGCCACAATATACAGATATCAGATGGTGAGCAGCTCATACAGCTTTATGTATACTACCCAGTTACATAAAACATGTCCGGACCATCGTACAGAATGAGCACTTGTAGCTTGTGCCCCCCTATTTCCTTATAGATTGTCAGCTCTTGTGAGCAGGACCCTTACCGCTATTGCTCAAAATGTTTATCTGCAAGAGTCCATCACTCGTGAGCCCTGCCAATCACCTCTTCACCAGGCCACTGTCATAATGTACAGAGCAGGAAGCAGATGGAGTAGCTCCGTCCATTGTGCAGTTGCCAAGCATAGTACTGCAAGCACAGTTTGTATTTAAAGGGGTTTTCCAGTGAAATACTATTGATGACCTATCATCAGGATAGCTCATCAATAGTCGATCGGCTGGGGTCCGTCGCTTGGGATACCGACCAATCAGCTGAGCGGGCGCATGCTGTCAGTGCCGTAGATACACAAAGATCGGAACAGAAGCCTCCACGCCGACCTCTATGTAGTGGCCGGTGCTTTTAACTGCAGGTATGGCTCTCAATGGGAGCCGTGTCTGCAGTTACAATCGTAGGCAACTATAAAGAGGTTGTCCCAGAGGCTTCCGCTCCAACCTCTATGTATTGGAACAGAAGCCTCTGCGCCAACCTACCATGTAGTGGCCGGCACTTATAACTGCAGGTACGGCTCCCATTGATTTCCCGAGCGACAGACCCCAGCCGATCAACTACTTATCCTGATGATAGGTCATCAATAGTATTTCACTGGAAAACCCCTTTAAGTGAATAGGAACTCTGCCTGCAATACCATGACAAGCCACCGCGCAATGTACAGAGCTCTAGTATTTGCTTCCTGCTCCATACTTTGTGACAGTGGCCTGATTAACAGATGATCAGTGGGTGTCCTGAGCAGCAAACGCCCGCTGATCAGCTGTTGATGACCTATGTTGTTAATGTTTTATTGCTAGAAAACCCCTTTAAAAATTACTTGCTAATTATAACCATACATTGAGCTGAGGTTGAACTTTAGAATGCTGACAACCGTGGTCTCGGCAGCAGTGACACCCTGCTTAGTCATGAGCATCTATAAACCACAGGTCATTCTGGAACCAGCTAAATACAGTGGAGGCATCCAGTCTGATACGCTCCGTGAAGTATATCATTACTGCTAGAAGTTGGAACATTCTTCAGTCTATTTCATCAGGACGCAATTTGGAAATTGTCTCTAAAGTCATTCGGCAAAAGTTGAGTCGTCAATCAGTCAATGCGGTTCTGTGTGGTTGTTAAAGGGAAACTGCAGTCATACATGTAATATGGGCCCGATCACATACAGTATGCATATATCTGACGGCTTTATACGCTGTAGCAGTAAGTAGCACTTGATTCATCACCGAATGCTGGACCGAAACATGAAATGCATGTAAACAATACATCGTTCTTCTAAATACAGTGACATCTATCCTCTGTATGCAGCACGGTTGCAGTTCTGTAGGGCGAGGCAAAAGTCTCCATACAGGTGTTTTTTGTGTTTTGCAGGTCCACATAAGTGATGCCGCTGACAAAGAATGGATTGATGCAATACTGCTGGCTGGTCGGTGTCAACATGTCACATGACCCAGACATTCCATGTGACACTTCCCATGCAAGTTACGCATGACTGTTGCAAAACTGATTCAAAAGTTCAAGAAGGGCGTATGGATGATGTGGCACAATCAGGACGCCCTAAAACAGCTACTGATTGAACACATTCTTTAAATTGTATCACGAGATGTATCCTCAAAAGATTTGCACAGGAATAAACATCTATGCAGATTGTATGGAGACATCTGACTCACTGGGTATAAAGAATAAAGCTTCATTAAAGGGCCACTACGGTATTTTTTTCCCTCATTCATTATGTAGCTATCCCCTACAGTATATATAAGTGAGTGTTACCTAGGTTAGCTATTTCTTTCTGTCTGAAACTCCCCACCTCTTTTTCCTCGGATGGTCATGTGACCTCAGTTCCGACCAGCTCAGAGCTTCTTGGGGTCATGTGTTCTCAAATTAAGTCAGTTTCACAGTCTGCGTTATGCAGTCACATGCACCTGCCTAGAGGGGGCACAGACACTGCTATCACAGTTACTGATCATGATCGCACGGCTCCTGTTACACAGTTATAATAGAGGAGATCACAGCTCATCCTCCTATATGCTTATTGGCTGTAGCTTATTTAGATTCATATAGAAGGTAATGATAAACTGTCCCCCAGAAGGCCGAAATGGCATAACCTCAGCTAATGCTGTGCGTATGCATCATGGGATAGACTTGAAACAAAGTAGTAAATCTTAGTCTCAAGATGGTGTGTGATAAGCATCAGACAGGGGGCTGCATGGCAGGGAAGTGACTGCAATACACAAGAGACTGTCAGAATGTGGCAAGCAATCAGGTGAGGGGGGGGGGGGGGGGCAGGGATGGAAAAATGTGTTTTTCGCCAGAGTGGACGGTTGCACCAGCCATTATGTTCATCCTGGTTTAATTAATCCATGATTGACTTGGTTTAAGGAAAAAATGTTGCGCCAACGTTTTTTCATCTTAGATTGGCGAAACAAAAGTCATTTGATCTGCAATTAAAGACTCAACCTAGAAGAAATGTATCACGTACTGTGATTGGTGACTGTAGTCAGGTGACCTTCCCAGTATTGAAAGCAATAGTAAAAACATGGCTTCTACCAGCAGCACTCGTGGGTATATCTTCACCACCCAGGAAAAGCCATCTTAGATTTTGTCAGTTGAATTTAAAATCGGGGCATCAAATTGACCCAAGATCTGAACCCCAATCAACAGCTAAACTGCATTGGTGCAATGTTTTTCTACTTGATTGGAGAACACCTCTGGTTGATCTCAAATCAAAACATTGGTGCAATTGGCCATAAACCCTCTATATGGGAATCCATGAGTTTAGTCTCAGGGTATAACTATAGGGGATGCACAAGTTGCAAATGCATCTGGGTCCTGGTACACTGTGGGCCCAATGACCGCTCTACCATATATTATACATAGCAAGTGAGGAGCCTGTGGTTGTGCATTGGGGGCCAGGAGCTTCACATTACACCTCTATTCCCAGTCTTACTAAATGGGTTTATCAAGTTATTTAAAATTGGACAGAAGGCAGGAAATGGTTAAACATAAAAAAAACTGAGGCAGGGTTCCCATCGGACGGATATCTCGCGGAGTGTCTGCAGTGGAAAGGCTGCTTCAAAACCCGCGCCATTTGGGGAGGGCTTTAAAATGGCTTTTCAGCCTCTATTCCGCAGTGGAGATCTCTCTCCATAGAGAGAAGAGAACCCGCAGTGGAAACAGAGCCAAAATTGACATGCCGCAGATTTGAATTCCACGCGGCTTGTCCGCAGCGGACTGTCAGCAGTGTGTGACAGAAATTTTTGCAAATCTTGTCCACTTTGATGCTTAGGCTCAGCTTTAGAAATGCAGCGGAATTTCCATGTGAAAGGCCTGCACAGAAATTCCACGGCAATTCTGCGGCAAATCCGCCCCATGGGAAGCCAGCCTAGGTTATACTGACGTCTTTGATGCTTCATCGGTCCAACGCCGTTGCTGCCGTCCTCATTGCCGGTCCTTGTTTACTTGGCTGCAGCGGGGACGTTCTGGGTACACACATGACCACTGCAGCCTGCGACTGACGTCAATGGTATATGGCTGGAAACTGCTTTGAGGTCAGCAATTGACTGCGGCGCTCACGTTTATATGGACAGGACAAAAAAAAGTAGCAATGAGAACGGGAGCAGCAGTCCTGGACCAGCAGGGGATTGGGAGCGGTGAGTATAATTTAGGTTTTGATGTTTAACTATTTCCTGTCCTCTCCACAGGAAGGCACAGCCTGCCGTACAGAACACTGTGTATATGACATACATTTAGTTTTATACCCTTTGGGATACACAGGCTAGACGAGCCCATATGTGCTGATTTCTGAGTGGGATCCTTGGATTATGTTCTGCGCTCTCCTGTAATTAGAGGTTTCATTCTCTAATATGTGGCATGTGTTACAGTTTTCCACAATAAGCCACAAGCGGTTTGATATTTTATCAAGCTCATTACTCACTACAGAATTTCTCATGGAACTTAAAGCAGCCAAAGTGGAACTGTGTGAAACCTAAACTTTCGGGAAGGTAGCAAACTTTCTAAAAGCCCAAAAGGTGAAGGTTGAAACTTCAGGGTCCTGTAAAAGTGCTCAGACACATGAAGACTCAGTTCAGCCAGAATTACAAGTTATTCGCTATGCACAGGGGGAAAACTTGCTGATTGGTGGGGAACCCACAGATCTGGAGAACGGCGGACCCATGTCCGGGATCCTCCTCACCGCAGGCCAGGCTTACTCCCAGACAACATGCCCGCTGCCTTGGGGTTATATTTGACTCTGATCTCTCCTTCACCCCCTACATCCAATCTCTGGCCCAGACATGTCAGCTGCACCTCAAGAACATCACAAGAATCCGCTCTCTTCTCACCGCGGACTCGCTAAAAACGCTTACTGTTGCCCTCATCCACTCTCGGCTCGATTATTGCAGCTCGTTGCTGATCGACCTCCCCTGCACCAGACTCTTCCCTCTCCAATCCATCCTGAATGCGGCAGCCAGGCTCATCTTCCTGTCCAGCCGCTACTCGGACGCCTCTGCCCTGTGCCAGTCACTGCACTGGCTGCCCGTTAAATACAGAATTCAATTTAAACTCACTACCTTCATCCACAAAGCCCTCCACAGCACAGCGCCCCCCTATATTGCCTCCCTCATCTCAATCCATCACCCAGCCCAGACCCTCCACTCTGCTAATGAAACTAGACTGCGCACCCCTCTAATTCGACCTTCTCATTCCCGCCTCTAAGACTTCTTCAGAGCAGAACCGGTCCTCTAGAACGCACTACCAAAGGCTACCCGGGCAATCCAGGACTATAAACGCACCTCTTCAGGGAGGCATACCGCATTCCCTAAACAAACCCCTCTGTACTCCGCCTGATAACATGCTCCCTGACCTACTGACTGCAATCCCTGCTAGCCATCATAAACCGCTCCTGCAGCCATACTGTTTCTGCCATCACACGGCTTATGTCTGACCATTGTCTATGTGTATAGCATCCCTCACTCTCCACCTCGCCATACCGTGCACATCTCCAGCCCTTTACCTTCTGTCTCACCCCATTATTTGTAGTATGTAAGCTCGTTGGAGCAGGACCCGCACCCCACCTGTTTCCATCAACTGATTACTATGTAACCGTGGTTCTGTAGTTTTTGTACTTCTGTTTTTCTGTATTTCCCGTCTTTGTAAGCGCTGCGGAATATGTTGGCGCTATACAAATAAAGATTATTATTACTGCACCCCCCGCAGTGGGGAAACTGAATAGAGCGCTGGTCACGTAAACACACTGACTCAACTTACTTCCAATGGGTCGGCATACTTTGCCAGTGCTCCCTTCATTCTGATATCACTGTGGGGTGAGATGCAACCCCTGTTCTTGAGATTAGCGGGGATAACAGTGGTGAGACCCCACCTATCAGCAAGTTATTTCCCATCATGTGGATAAGCAATAACATGTAATTATGCAACCCCTTTAATATTGAACAGTGTATGCACAATACAGTAAGCTCCTGAGCTCCCCCTAGTGGTGATTGAAGGTAGACGCAATTATATCATTTAATGTCTATGTCTGTGCAGGGGATTTGGAGAAAAAAAATTGAGGTTTTCTTACTTACTAAGGGCTCTTACCCACTGGCGATAGGTTTTCTAGCGATGCAAGAGTGAGTGAAAACGCATGATTATGAAACCAATGATTTTCAATGGTTTCATTCTCATTTGTGATGTGCTCACTCAAGCTTCACTGCGATACAAAAAAAACTGCAAGATCACCTATTGTTTTCAATGGGAGAAGATTGGAGAATCCCCTAAAGCAGGAAAAGAGAAGGGGGGGGGGAGCTAGAGGGGATCTCTTACATATCTCTCCATATTTGGAGAGATAGGGGGCGTGGCTAAAGGGCTTTCCCAGGGTTTCCCAAGAGCGGGGGTGAAGGGGTGGGGCTAGAGAGAGATGGGGCTAGAGGGATTCTCATAGTGATTCTTCCCCAGCAAAGAGATGGGGCAGGTCTAGCGGGCAGATCCTGCTAGCCCCGCCCTCTCTCTTGGACAGGAATTGAATCCCTCTAGCCCCACCCCTCGCCCGCTAGCCTCACCCCGCCGCCTCTCTTGACCAGAGATTTAATCACTATGAGAATCCCTCTAGCCCAGCCCCTCACACCCTGCTCGGGGAAGCCCTGGGAGAGCCCTTTAGCCACGCTACCTATCTCTCCAAATATGGGGAGATATGTAAGAGATCCCCTGTAGCTCCACCCCCTTCTCGCTCCTCACTATGGGGGATTCCAAGGCTGTTGCGCGATCTTCTCGCTTTGATTTCAATGGGGCCCCGACTCCATTGAAAACAATGGGCGATATCGCAACTTTTTTGTATCGCAGCGAGGCTTGAGTGAAAACATTGCAAATGAGAATGAAACCATTGAAAATCATTGGTTTCATCATCATGCGTTTTCAGTCATTCTCGCATCGATAGAAAACCTATCGCCAGTGAGCAAGAGTCCTTACACATAACTTCTGAACACTGCAGTTTTTCCACAGTAAAAAAAAAAAAACCTAAAAATCTGCATATTAAAGGGGTTGTCCCGCGCCGAAACGGTTTTTTGTTTTTTTTTAACCCCCCCCCCCCCGTTCGGCGCGAGACAACCCCGATGCAGGGGTTAAAAAAACAACCCGCACAGCGCTTACCTGAATCCCGGCGGTCCGGCGTCTTCATACTCACCTGCTGAAGATGGCCGCCGGGATCCTCTGTCTCCGTGGACCGCAGGGCTTCTGTGCGGTCCATTGCCGATTCCAGCCTCCTGATTGGCTGGAATCGGCACGTGACGGGGCAGAGCTACACGGAGCCGGCATTCTACACGAGCGGCCCCATAGAAGACTGCAGAAGACCCGGACTGCGCAAGCGCGGCTAATTTGGCCATCGGAGGCCGAAAATTAGTCGGCTCCATGGGAACGAGGACGCTAGCAACGGAGCAGGTAAGTATAAAACTTTTTATAACTTCTGTATGGCTCATAATTAATGCACAATGTACATTACAAAGTGCATTAATATGGCCATACAGAAGTGTATAGACCCACTTGCTGCCGCGGGACAACCCCTTTAACCCTATGTGTGATTGAGGTTATATATAACCCATGTGGATCTACCTAGCAGCTCACACAGTTTGATCATACACCACATAGTACCTGATAGGAGGCTCAGATACACTGTAGTCCCCGGCTCCTTCACTTTGCCCAGGATTGACCATAGAGCACACATCCTGCATCGCTCCCCTATGGAAAGAGCATTTCTGTTTGTTCATCACTGTATGTGCATATCAGCATTTCCGAGCGCAGCGCAGCGGGATCACAAAGGAGACGCCACTGACAGAATCATTTATCCCAATCAGTGATATGGATTATTGCAAGCAGCTGAAGGAAGCTGAGTCTGCCACGTTCTCATTACCTGTCTGTGTAAGCATGGACACATTGACTCCAATAGATTGCTTTCGTCTCTGTTACTAGGGGATATCGCAGAGATTCTTCCTCTAGGATGGCGTTTTATTATCCTACTTGGACGGCGACTGTAATAGAAGTGTGTGCATAGCATAGGAAATACCATCAGTGCACCAAGGAGCTGACGGATCAGGCATTGCCCAAGGGACCAGAGCATCACCAAAATTGTAACATATATCTTTGCAGAAGTCAGAGCTCCAATTTTCTTATGAGATTTTTCTCGCCTTCGGCTTCCACTAGGTGGAGCTATCTGCGAGTATTGAATTAGGTGGAAGCGGCTGATGGTGTGTGCTCCCCCTGTTGGCAGCTGCAGGAAGTGCAAATAGTCATTTAAACAGGGTATTATGAGCTCAGTAATAGGCAGATAATCTCTGACTCCTGCAAAGATATTTGGGATCTCAAAACCACTTTGAAAATGTATCTAAAACACTACCAAAAATCATCCTTGAACCCAGACCTAATTTCCTTTCTTCTTTTGGGGAGGCGTGGTTAAAAGTTTAGTGCAAATTAATATTTCTATATAGGGGAAGTCTGTTTTTCAGATTTTACATATTGATGATGATTTTCATACAGCCACCACTAGAGGGAGCTCACTGCATATGAATTTAAAGGGGTGTTCCTATCTTGCCCAAACATGGCCAAGATGGGAACACCACTGATTATGAGGTGGCCGGACTGTCAGAAACAGTCAAACTCAGCTTAGCTACAATGTTTCTGTAACTCTCACTGAAGTTAATGCGAGTTATGCAATCAGAGTAGTACAGTGAGCTACGCTCTGTCTGCAGCTCACAAGTCTAGTCAATAGGAGATACATCATGTAACATAGGGGGCATGGCTATGTTCATCCTCCAGACTACCCCATCCAGAGTGGCCAAGGGTGATGGGAGTCCTAAATTAAGATTAGTGCATGTCCCAGAGTTGCGACTCCCACCTGTCAAACTTTTTTGACATATTCTTTGAATATACCAGAAATGTCTGAAGTGGGAGTACCCTTTTAAAGGGCTAGTACTGAATGTAATGGGGGTGGTGTAAATTTGTATGCAACGTGCTCCTCCTAGTGGTGCTAAGTAGCAGCTAGTTCAGTATCACACAGCTGGGGTCCTATAGCAGTTGTGTGCCCTGCTTTCATGGTATTTATGCCACAGGATATCAGATGTTTGGGCGTCCCTGGTACAGATTGGGCAGGTTGCACCTCTGTCAAGGCGCCTTCACACTAGCAAGAAAATTGCACAATTTTCACTCGATGCGAGAGTGAGTAAAAGTGCAGAATTAGGAAACCAATGATTTTCAATGGTTTCCTTCACATTTACGATGTTTTCACTCAAGCGATGTTGCGAGAAGCAAAATTGCACAATGCCAATGCATGACTGCATGGCCGCAGCAAACGCTTCTCTAGGAGTCAGTTTTGCCCACTGGAACAATATTTGCGCAACCCATCTGGATGAAACTTTCCACATCTTCAGCTCTTCACGCAGGACGGTGAGCGCAGATCCTACAGAAATGCCGCTGTTGCAGGCAATCTCTTCCACGGTCATTCGGCGGTCCACCATAACCACTTGCTCCACTTGCGCAGTCATGTAGTTGGAGCGGCTGGTGCGTGGCCGCGGCTCCTATGGTTCTTTGAACTGTCGCACCCACAAACGCACATTTTTCACGTCCATGACACCTTCACCACACGTCTCACTCAACTGATGATGAACGGTGATGGGCGTCATTCCATGTAAGTGAAGAAAACAGATGATTACACGCCGTTCTTGGAACGTGAATGTCGCCGTGGTTTCCGTGCGCCGGACGATGCTGCCATCCGTCTCCCTCATCCCCAAAGAATACCCGCATCTTCTAAAATGTGCCCCATGTTCTATCTGCTCCTAGTCCCCAGGGAAAAAATGAGACCCTACAAGATGAATGTACCTCGTATTAACCCTCTCCCTGCTGCCTCTGCCTCTAGCTCAACTGATTTGAACCTGAAGCCTCCTGATGGTTTTGTTACATTGTCACTAATGTTTTCTTCCTAGTTGTATCCAGTTACAGTTATTTACAAACGTTCCCTTTTATTCTTTGTGACTCCACATTGGGTATTTTTGTACTCTCACAGAATGGCATCTCTAATAATAAATCACCGTGGCAGAGTCTTCAGGTTGCACCAGTTTTTCGAGTTTGAACAGACACGGATGGCTACAAATAAAATCCACAACAAATATGTGATCTCCAGATTGATGTGCTGGGCTTCATATATGAATGCAAAAAGATTTCATCTGCCATATGGGATATTCTAATGAGCTGGAAGACATTCAGTTTGCTCATACTTTACTATGTAAATGAGCTTGCTGAGCCTCTTTTTCCAGTAACTGTATCATCCTCTTTGCAGAGGGGTGGTTGTATGGTGGTATAGCTTAAGGGGACTCCATCACCTACGATAAGGGCTTCAACATACGAACATATTTGCGAATACACTCACCGCACAGAGCATATTGGTGCATGAACAAGGTTTGGCGATGGCAATACTCAGACTAATACGCGCGTGTCAGTGCATAGTACTGTAAATTTTGCGTTCGCAATGCCAGATCACACATACACATGATACCGCCTTTCTATGGAATAGAATGGCTGTTTAAGGTCTCCTTGACACGGGCGACAAAGTCACGTTGCTATAATGCTACAAATCGCATGTATGTGAAGCCCATGCTTTCCTATAGGTTACTACACATGTGCAATGTTTTGTAGCATGTGACATCCCGACACACAAACCCTGCGGGTCCTGCGATACGCATGCGACTTACGAGGTTTTGTAGCCCATGTTTCCCTATGGAGCCTTCCTCTCTGTTGCATCGCATGAAAGCTGTAATCTAAGCCCTGGCTGTAGGAAAAAATATAAAAAACAGTATACGTCACCTAAGAAGCGTTGTCAGCCCGGCCGTGTCTTCTCCCCAGGTCCAGGCACTGCTTCTCTTCATCATCTTCTGGACGGTGATTGAAAAATCCCCGCCTCCTGGAAGCGCTGGCTGGCTCAGCCAATCACAACCAGCGCTTCCAGGAGGCGGGTATTTTTCAATCCCCGCCCAGAAGAGAAGAAGTGGCGGGGACCCAGAGAGAAGCTGCAGCGGAGTCCCGGACAGCGCTTCTAGGTGATGTATGCGTTTTTTACATTTTTTTCTTCAGCTGCGACTTATTTTCAAGGTAGGGCTTATATTTCAACCACCCCTCGAAAATCCTCTGCTGCATCGCATGAAAGCTGTAATCTAAGCCCTGGCTGTAGGAAAGAATGTAAAAAACAGTATACGTCACCTAAGAAGCGTTGTCAGCCTGTCCACTTCTTCTCCCCAGGTCCCGGCACTGCTTCTCTTCATCATCTTCTGAACGGTGATTGAAAAATCCCCGCCTCCTGGAAGCGCTGGCTGGCTCAGCCAATCACAACCAGCGCTTCCAGGAGGCGGGTATTTTTCAATCCCCGCCCAGAAGAGAAGAAGTGGCGGGGACCCAGAGAGAAGCTGCAGCGGAGTCCCGGACAGCGCTTCTAGGTGATTATGCGTTCTTTACATTTTTTTCTTCAGCTACAGCTTATTTTCAAGGTAGGGCTTATATTTCAACCACCCCTCGAAAATTCTTGCATGTGGTGCTACAAAGTCGCGGTATCACCGCGAGAAACCGCAGCGATGTTGCACGGGCCAGCAATGCAATATCGCTGCGATTTTCTCGTGGCAATGCTGTGCCACCCGTGTGAACGAGGCCTTAAGCCCATTAAGGGCCAGCTGCCTTCTTTTCTCTGCATTTTACGCAGTGTCAGATCCTTCTCCTTGCTTTTTTTAACCAGCCATAGACTTCTATGGCAGCTTTCTTCATAACACGCAGTAAGATAGAGCAAGTCCAATCTTTTCCTGCACACAGTCATTGCACACGAGAAACACGCTCTTGAGAACGAACCCATTGAAATCAATGGTTTCGCTTTATCACATTTTGTGGGCGTGAGTTTCATGTGCGTAAACACCTTTGTCTCTTTAAGCCCTAAGCACCATTAACTAATGGCCCTTTTAAGCAGAAGGAGAATCTCACGATTCTTGTTTGCCGAAGCGAATGAGTTGGTGACATAATCACCAGCTTGTTCACGCTTGGGCAGCCTGTTGGAAACACTGAACGATCAGGGTTTAAACTGCCCAAAAAGTGAACGAGCCGGCGCTAATTTTTATGCCAGCTGAAACTGAACGACGAATGAGAACCACACGATTGTCATTCGTCTTTCAGTCATTGGCTCACGTTTAAGCTGGCCAATTATCATTCAATTTTTTGTAATTTGAGGGGTGCTTTTACACAGGAGTCATCATCGCTAGTGAATGGAGGCAGAACAGAGCGGGTTGGAATCGTTCCGGCTCACATGCCTCCATTCACAGTAGTTAGGTAGTCGTTCACAGATGAATCAAGGCGATTCGATGTATAAAAACTGAACAGCATAAACTGAATAAAGAACAGATTCATCATCCGTCGTTCAGTCGGTTTTACACTGAACAATAGTCGTTCTGATTCCCACTGAACGATATATCGGCCCATGTAGAGGGGCCCTAGGGGTCCTTTTACACATGACGACTGTTGGGCACCTAGGGTCCTTTTACATGATGACTGTTGGGCACCTAGGGTCCTTTTACACATGACGACTGTTGGGCACCTAGGGGTCCTTTTACACATGACGACTGTTGGGCACCTAGGGTCCTTTTACACATGACGACTGTTGGGCACCTAGGGTCCTTTTACGCATGACGACTGTTGGGCACCTAGGGTCCTTTTACACAGGATGATTTAAGACCCCAACATTGCTCCAGTACCTTCAAACTAGAGCGATTATCGCTCAGTGAATGGAGGCGCAGTGGGCCGGAGATCTCTTCTGGCCATCCACCTCCATTCACAGTAAACCTGTAGTCATCCATACATAAACGACGGCCGGTTTACACAGGCCAATCATCGTTTAATCTTTATGTCTGCACAAACTAAAGGACTTACAATAAGAAAACAAATTATAGTTGGGCGTTCAGCCGCCGTTTACATGCCCTGTTTCTGTACTGTCCCCCAGCAAAGTCAGTGCTTATAGTACTGAATTATTAGGAAACAGAACAGGTAGGGGGGAAGTGATAAGGAGATACCAGGCAGAAGATGTATACTATAGGCAAAGTGGAAGGTATGGGAGCTATAGGGAGGGGCAGGGGCACTGACGTAACTATAGGGGATTCGGTTGCAACCGGGTCCAGGAGCCTTAGGGGGCCCATAAGGCGTCTCTTCTCCATATAGCTGCTAATTTGACGCCTCTGCCCTGTGCCGGTCACTGCACTGGCTGCCTGTTAAATACATAATTCAATTTAAACTCACTTCCTTCATCCATAAAGCCCTACACAGTGCAGCGCCACCCTACATTGCCTCCCTCATCTCAATCCACCACCCAGCCCGGGCCCTCCGCTCCGATAATGAAATCAGATTAAGTGCCCCTTTAATTCGAAGCTATCATTCCCGACTTCAAGACTTCTCCAGAGCAGCACCAGTCCTCTGGAACGCACTACCAATGGATACCCGGGCAATCCAGGACTCACAAAACTTCAGGCGTGCTCTAAAAACGCACCTCTTCAGGGAAACATACCGCATTCCCTAAACCAAACCCTTCTGTACTCTGCCTGATAACATGCTCCCTGACCTACTGACTGCAATCCCTGCTAGCCATCATAAACCGCTCCTGCAGTCATACCGATTCAGCTGCTATACAGCTTATGACTGACCATTGTCTATGTCTACACTCTCTACCTCGCCATACGGTGCACATCTCCGGCCCCTTTACCTTCTGTATCACCCCACCATTCGTAGAATGTAAGCTCGTTGGAGCACGACCCTCACCATCAACTGATTACTACATGTAACTGGTTTTTGTATTTTTGTCTTTCTGTATCCTCCTGTTTTTGTAAGCACTGCGGAATGTTGGTACTATATAAATAAAAAAATATAATTTTTATTTTGAACTTTTTAAAAATGCACATATAGGGGCACAACACATAAAACAACAAAAACAAAAAAAGTAAGTAAGGGGCGTGGTAAATACCATCCAACCACACCGTCACTAAAGATGGGCATCCAATTGTGCTGTGTGTGTGGGTGTTTGTGTGATCTGGTCACTGGCGACCACGAAGTTTTTTTGTCCTGCTTAAAAGCCGGTAATGTATGAGGCAGGGGTATATTGGTACTTGGGGTTTGTAAGATTATCCCCAGTTGTTTTGGTCTTTTTTATTTATAAAGCCCACACACCATAGATGGATGCAATTTTTAGTGATTTGAACGTTCGTTTCTTCACAATTCTTTTTTGCCCCCCCCCCCTTTTTTTCAAAGGAGGGTAGAGGTACCTGACCAATTCCTAAATGGATAGTCGGAATTGGCCTTGGCCGTAGGGATCATCTCCCGAGGTTGCTAGATATGTATGATGCCAACCTCCAGAGAGAGTCTCCCGGTTAGTATAGGATGGCCTCGCCTCTATAGATAAGGGTCGTAGTGTAAATACTTGACCCAAGCGTATTCGAATTTCCCATTTTAGTATGCTGATTCTCGTATTTAATTGCTCGACGCGTTTCACCACTTCAATTCTCGTGGATCATCAGGAGCATTATAAATCGGGATTGAGTAGAGACAGTATAGATGATATCATGAGGTCACCAATAGACCAATTGATAAAGAAACGAATATCTTAATTTTTGGAGGGCCTGTTCATGCAGCAGGTTTCTCAAAGGATCGGGTCTAGCCTGGGTAGAAAGTTCGATACTCAAATTTCTCTTATTGACAAAAGCAATAATTTGAGATTTGCCAGAGATAGCGTATCCTAATGACCCAAATCAGCCTTGAATGCGAATGTCTGGCGTGGGATGTTCAGGACTGATACGGGAATGTTCAAGCTGCTACTACTCACAGAAACATACCATAGGGATGCAGTATTATGCTGTGAGTAAAGTAGTATTGGAGCAATCCGTCTCTGTCCAGAGATTGGATAGCCCGTTCGTCCTATGCAATATGCATACTGGGACGCTAAGCCGGTATCGCAAGGGTTTTTGTGCCTGTGCTTATTCAGGACACATATCCCCAGGTGAGGAAAAGGAGAGAAGCACTAGCCCCCTGCTTCTCTATAGAGAACACCCCGTTCACCAATCTGCTGCTTCTTTAGCTATCACATAAACAGACTAGTGATTTACTAGCCTGTTACGTGTAGGAGCTTATCTAACAGAACCCGCCCGAGTTTCTTTTCCCAGAGTGTCAGAATTGACAGAAGAAAAGGATGGATACAAGATAAAAATAACAAAAGTTGGTGTCCATAGCCCAGATGGTAGGCTAGGGAATGAGCTCTGGATGCAAGGTGCTTGCCTTATATAGTGCAGTGCCCTCCTTCAAGAGGGTGTGATCAATTTGTCCACCTATCAAGATAGACTACGCCCCCTTGTGTACACATCATGTGGATGGGAAGGGCTCATTTGTTATTATTAGACTCCATGTAAACCCAGCACTGGATCGGGAGTCCTCAATGGTTACTGGAGTGTGGGTCCTCTGATGTTGTGGAAACGATCGTCCCTCAGGGCTCCTCTCCACTGGCGACGGCGATAATCGCTGCGAGAAAATCGCAATGCCAAGATCGCACCGCATCGCCGCAAAACCGCAAGTTTGCGATTGCGCTGCGACGCGATATCCGCCCTGCCATTACGCTGTGTGTGCGAGAGAAAAACGCAAAACGCTGAAACAATCCCCCTGCTGCGATTTTTAATCCTCGCATCGCAGCCTGCCCCCAAGCATTGCCAATGGAAAGGCTGTCACAGAACCACACGTGCAGGACCTTCCCCCGAGAGCCCGCACTCTCGCATCGCACTGAAAACGCACAACTATCTCGCCAGTGGAAAGGAGCCCCCAGTGTGACGATCGGCGCGGGCTATGCCTCTACTGATGTAGTCTATAGGAAAGATCAGAGGGGGCTCATTATTTTGTCCCCGCCTCCTCGGTATTTGCTGGCCAATCCGAGTCCGGCTTAACGTCAGGGGGTGTGTACTCCCGTGACGTGTGTCGTGGTGCCATGACAACCTGAGCGACGCTGGATCCAACCTCCCTCCGTAACATCAGGCATGTGTATTGCGCAGTGTAACGGACACAGGGCCGGACTGGGTCTGTTATTATCAGTCGCGGCGCTCGTATAGGTCCGTGCACTCAGGTGGGCCATGGATCGCGTCCTACATACCGCCCCCCGATGCACAGCGCTGCAGAGACGTGGGGGGACGTCATGACGCGCGGCGTCTCGTGGGACGCATCTGCGTCTCATAGCAGCGAGACCTCATGTCCTGGTGACGTGACGTCACGATGTAACGCGTAGTGACGTCACCACGCGTGCCGCATCATCGGGACAAGCGGCTCAGTGTGGGGCCGTTTCTCAGGACTCTAATTGGCGTGCTGTCATAGCGTTATCGATGGGGGGTGTGTGGCCACCTACGGGCGCTCACGGTGAGATGCAAAGAATGCATCTGATCCGTGATGGATACCCGGAAAAGACCAAGAATAGTCGGATGGGTCCGTGAGGGATAATAGGATCAGTATGTTCAGGGCGAGTGATGGACTTCACAATATTCACTATATTATCCAGAGTTTGAAGTGTGTAAATAAAGATGTTTGTCAACAAGGTTTTTTCTTTTTATTGCAGATGCTCCATGGGAAAAGACCCCGTGTTGGGTGTGGTTTGTATTTAATAGGTCCTCTTTGATAATACAGTAATAAGTATTACAGGATTCATTTAGTTAGTTTTATATTTGTGACCCAGAAATTTAAGGTAAGTATAATACGATCTTGATCCAAAACATAAAGATAGCGGCGGATAATATGGTAAAACCGTAAGATTTGGTAAGGGTGAATGATGGACCATCACTTGTGGTCTTATTTATAGTGTCACATGACGACCATGGATGGAGGTTGATTCAGAATTATAGTTTTTAGGCCCAAAAACAGAAAAGGTGCTAGAAGGTTATCTGTTAGATGAAGCAATTAAATGACAGAATTTCATTTAGGCCAACTGGTTGTGTGCTTCCGCACCGGAAAATCCAATTGGCCTCTTTACGAAGTAGCAGGCTGTCAGGGTTGCCGCCTCTACCATCCGATCTAATTGCTTCAATCCCTTGGAAAGCCAAGCATTCAGCATTTCCATTATGGTGTTCCCACACATGGGTTGCTACGGAGGTGATCTCTTTCCTCCCTATATTGCCAACATGACCCAGTATTCTTCGTCGCAGTTGTTGACGCGTTTTTCCGATATACTGTTTTTTACAGCTGCATGTGATCAAATATACTACATTGGTTGACAGGCAATTGATGAAATCACGTATTTCATACTGTTTGCCTGTAGCATTCGCGGTAAAGGAGTTGCCTTTCAGAATATATTTGCATGCCAGACATTTGGAACATTTAAAGGTCCCATTTGGGATTGAGCGTGTGAGCCAGTTCTTACAAGAGGTGGTTGGTTTCAGATGACTTTTCACCATGTGGTCGCGAATATTCCGGCCACGTCTATAGGTGATTTTAGGGAGATCGGAGATATGCTGTTTGATATCTTTCTGAAGAATTTCCCAATAGGACTTAAGGATGTTGAAGATTTCCTGGTGTCCAGTGTTGTAGGTGCCAATAATTCTAATTACGTTTTTGTTATCTGGTCGCTGTTTTGGGATAAGGAGAGAACTCCTGTTGCAAATGCGGGCATGTTGTTCAGCTGTGTTTAGAATTTCAATAGGGTATTTACGTTGTCGAAACCTATTGTGGAGTTTGTCACATTCCTTGTTGAAGCAGTTGTCGTTGGAACAGTTGCGTCTTGCCCTTAGGAACTGGCCTTTAGGGATGCCTCGTCGTAGGGGGAAAGGGTGGTAACTGTCCCAGGCTAAGAGGCTATTGGTAGAGGTTTCTTTACGATATAAATCGCTCGTGAGTTTGCCATCTGCTTCGATTTTGATAATGATATCCAGAAATGTCATCGTATTCTCGTCTATTGCAGCTGTAAATCGTAAGTTTAGATTGTTATCATTGAGCCACATTACAAACTCTTCGAAAAGCCGTTTAGTGCCGGTCCACAGTATTAAGATGTCATCAATATATCTAATCCATGTGAGGATATGTGTGGACCATGGCATGTCGCTGGAAAAGACGATTTTCTCTTCCCACCAGCCCAGGAGCAAATTTGCGTAGGTGGGGGCACAAGAGGTCCCCATCGCGGTGCCCCTGAGCTGGTGGAAAAATTTCCGGTTGAAGAGGAAGTAGTTGTGTGTTAAGATGAAGCTCAATAGTTCCAATATGAACTCACTATGCTGTTGTAAATGTCGGCCTCTTTGAGTTAGGAAATATGAGGTGGCTTTTAGTCCTATGTTATGCGGGATCGAGCTGTACAGGGCTTCAACGTCGAGGCTCGCTATCATTGTCTCCGGACCCACCACTATTCCCTCAATTTGACGCAGGACATCCATTGTGTTTTTGTATTTTTGTCTTTCTGTATCCTCCTGTTTTTGTAAGCACTGCGGAATGTTGGTACTATATAAATAAAGATTATTATTATATAGGAAGCCCAGTACTATGAATAAAGCATTATATTGGGGGGCCCTGTTACAGGTTTTGCATTGGGGTTCCAGGAGCTTCAAGTTACGCCTCTGAGTTAAGTGGGGGCGCCTCAAGATAAACCTTTGCACCCGGGCCCATGAGCCTTTAGCTACGCCCCTGGGCAGGGGGGTATGATGTGTAGTAGTGGGAGCTGGGGGATTGGATCAGAAGTTTTGGTATGCCTCCCTGAAGAGGTGCATTTTTAAGGTGCGTCTGACATTCAGTGCATCAGAAATTGTCCAGATGTTCTGAGGTAGAGCGATCCAGAGGACCGGTGCTGCTCTAGAGAGGTCCTGGAGAAGGGCATGTGAGGATCAAATTAGAGAGCCGATTAGGCCCAATGAACACAGCCATATTTGCAGAGCGGCATCCGCTCCCAGATTCAGCAACAGATATCTGCCATAGCTTGCTATGCTAAATTGCTTTTTCCTGATCACGAGTGGAAATCAATTGCGATTTTCCACTCTATGTGGGAAAATCGCAGCATGCTCAATTGTAGTTCGAGCCTCGCACAGACAGCTTCCATTGAAGTCAATGGAAGCCGTCCGTCCCACGGCACTCCCGCAGTGAGCACTGCAGAAGGGTTGCTGGGACACAGCTTCCCTCACTCCACATCACCTAAACTATATGCACCAGAACTAGTTTATAGTGCTTATAGTTGATGACATTCCCCTTAAAGCCTCCTGACCTTGAGGTTGCTTCACACGGATGCGAAAATTGCGCAAGATTTGTGCGTTTTGAGATACACAAATATGAACCCCATTCTTTTGAATGGGATCATACGTATGCTTTTCTGCATGGCACTGCGATGCTGTGCAAGAAACAATTCACACCATATTCTATCTTGCTACGTGATCTCGCGTCGCAGCACCCATTTTTTTCAAAGGCTGGCAGCAGCAACACCGGCCCCATTGAAAGCAATGGGGGAGACTTTCTGATCTTCCTACCGCGGATGCACCGGTCTGAAAAAGACCTAAGATTAAGACCACACATGACTGTGTTTGTGTAGGTATTTGCTCATGGAACATCTGCGTGCGCTAAAACACAGATAGTAGAACCCATTGATTACAATAGGTTGGTACTCATAAGCGCAATTAGGACCTGCACTATTTTCCTACATTTGGCGCAATCAAAGTCCCATTAGGTTTGTACACATTTCCCCATTTTGCGTGTACATAAAAAAATAAAAAACGCTCTATCTTCCTGCGTATCTGCTCACCAAAGGTCCCCATAGATGTCTGCGTGGGGGAGGTGCGCAAATATGCACGCAGTGCCCAAACAGGAAAAAGAACACATTTGGAACTCATTAGGCTACATAGCCATTTAGATCGGGATGTGGTCCTCTCCATTGCGCAAATTAACATGCCCTGCGTGCACAAAAAACTACGCCGATACACCTGCAAAAAAGCCTTGTACATAGCTCAAAATGCATATGCCCATGTGAAGCCGCCCTTAGGCCTCTTTCACACAGGGGCGCTGCGATTTTCGGCCGCCTGCATTGCGGTTGAAAATCGAATGAGAGATAGTCGCGACTACATCTCCCATGCAGACGACCAGGGGAAAAGATTTCAGCTCTGCTAAACTCCCTCCCCCTTCGCGCCCCCTCTCCGCCCCTTGCCTGCTGCCAGCAAAGGGAGGTGGTGGAGCTTAGGAGAACTAGTGCGCTAAACTCCCTCTCTCTCCATCCTATGGGAGCTGCCAGCAAGGAGAGGGGGAGGGACTTTAGCAATGCGAGCCGCTGCTACACTTCCTCCCCCTTCCCTTTTCTGAGAGTTCTCATAGGCTCCCATGGGAGCGCACTGCGTGCGCTATCTTTTCCGGCCGACCAATTTTACGCACCAGAAAACTGCCCATCTAAGTAAATGCATTGGAATCCAATGCTTCAGATGGTTGTGATTGTTGAACAGCGTTTTATCGCGGCAAAATAGTCGCGATAAAACGCTCATGTGAAAGATTCCTTATACAAATGCATCACAGACAAAAAAAAACGTACATACACACGCAGTGAAAATGGGGCATTTTTCACAGACCGAAATTGCATTTGCCCTTGTGAATAAATAAATCTTAGTATTTGTATAGCGCCAACTTATTCCGCGGCGCTTTCAGGTAATTATTACCCCCCACTAAGCTGGGTACTCATTTTATCGACCTCGGAAGGATGGAAGGCTGAGTCAACCTTGAGCCGGCTACCTGAATCATGCGGGGATCGAACTTGCAACCTTCAGGTCATAGGCGAGAGCTTACACTCTGAATGAGGCCTAAGTATCCGTTTTCAGTTCTGGTAATCTGGCCATGCACCAGGAAGATCAGGATAACCGGGGATTAGCGTAAACCCATATAGGAGGTGTTTGCAGGGTGGATTTCAGACTTTTACATACTTGTGAATGTCTCGGCTACATTACATGCAGAAGTTCTATCTGAGTCACAGATGTGATTCAGGATGTATTTTTAGGACCTTTCCCCCTTTCGTTGTTTGATCCGCGGTCTCCTGTATGATCCATGGTCATGTGTCTTCGGCTCGACCACACGTGTTCCTCTCACATCCCCTTCAGCAGCTTCTACATCAAGTGCAGCTACTCGGAAAGAGACTTGTTAGAGGCATCTCACAGTACAGACGGCTGCAAAGGTCAGAGACGGCACTGTAATCGCTTAAAGGACCATTAAACCCCAAAACCTCCATCGCCCGATAGTAAAACACTGTTAACTAGAATATTTATCAGGGGAAGAGTTAGTCTAGACAAACATGACTGAGCGGTGGGCTACAAGCTGCTTCTCTCTGGAATCAGTCATTTCAGATATCCTGTGCTCATTCCTTGCTGTCAGGTATTTAAAGGGACAGTTCAATAGAAACATGGGAGATTAAAAAAAAAAAGCAAAACACAGAAAGATGGGGCATGCCGCAATTTTTTCCCCCACTCCACACCGCATGAGTGAAAACATCGCAAATGAGGATGAAACCATTGAAAATGATTGATTTCATAATTCTACCTTTTCACTCATTGCCGCATCGCGTTAAATTGCACGATTTTATCGCATCTGTGTAGGCCCCCTAACTCTAGTGCTGGAGTAATGATTTCTCGGTTGTCATTCTCCTGAAGTTCTTCCTAAGGCATCCTGCACACCGGCGGAGTGATATTGGGATGTGATTGATGCCCCGATATGGCTCTCGCAATCCTTCTGAAAAGCCCTGGATGGGAGGCGTTTTTGCAGTGAAACAGCCTTGCATCCCTGCAGGACTGAAGGAATCCCCGGCCCTGGCTGTCACAGCCGTGGCAGGAGATAACGATCTCCTCTTATTGATTTCAATGGGACTGGTGGCTCAGTTCCCATTGAAATCAATGGAAGAAGATCTCAATCCTCTGCTGTGACAGAAGTGGCAGGGGATTCCTTCATCCCTGCCGGGAGTCCCCTCATCACTGAATACGGTGACAGCACTGTCACAGTGTTCATTGATGAGGGTACTCCTCGCGGCAAGAATATTCAGGGGGGCTTGAAATATAAGCTTTTCCCCCGAAAATAATCTCTAGCTGCTGAAAAAAATAAATAAATACATCACTTTAGAAGCACTGTCATCTCCGGCGCGTCTTCTTGCAGGTCCCCGGCACTCTTCTTCATCATCTCTTCTAGCCTCTGATTGAAAAATCCTCGCCTCCTGAAAGCGCTGCCTCTGATTGGCTGAGCTCTGTGACCAATCAGCGGCAGCGCTCAGCCATTCATTGAAATTTGTACTGCGCATGTCCAACGGTGAGCCACAATACAGATAAGTACAGGTATATGTGGACGCCGGGTTGGGCACAGGGTCGGATTCCGCTGCAGTTTCCCTCATGCAGATTCCGACCCTTTCGTGTGAAGCCAGTCTAAAGCCCCATTTAACACAGTCATTTTTACACACACAAGTACTTGTAAAAATCTCAACTGCCAGTAGAGGGCAATCTGTATGCAGCTCTGTGTTTACATCACCTCCTAGTGGTAGCAAAAGGAAGTCAAGATTTAATAAATTGGTGTAGATGAATAAAGAATTAGAACTCTGTTCTATAGATGAAAACTGGACCTTTATCAAGTTCATGTACAAAATGCTTTAAGTTATTTACTGCTGGTTTCTCAGTAAAATGAATTGCAGCAGTAGGTTCACTTTAAATGTTTGCGACTGTACGCTCAAATACTACGGATTGTATATGCAGCAGTCCTCCAATATATATGTTATTGGAATCCTTCCTTATAGGATTGTCAGCAAGGAGATCCAATTCCTTAATAATATTGTTAGTTAGTTAATAGTAAACTATAATGTGTGATGTCCGCACCATAGGCAAAATATGGGCAGATATGCAGTACTAGGCCATGGTGAAAACCTGCTGCCTGCCTGATGCTATAATGCTCTATTACTGAGCCCATTCTGCTTATAATGGTCATTGCATATGTCTTTCTTTCCTTAGAACCTCTATCCTACAGTGAACTTCGTCTTATCCATGTACAGTGTCTAATTGTCATCTTTCTTTATCAAGATGCCGCAGCCTGGGGTTCCATCAATATCTTCTATTCTGCTGGCAGGCTCCCAACAGAGCTTTACTGTTCAACAACAGACCACCTTAAACATCTGTATTCTGCTGACAGGCTACAAGCAGCTACATTGTCCAACCCCTTAAAACATCTTCTGCTGACAGACTTCAAATAGAACTGCATTGTCTGATCACAGACCACCTTAAATACATTCTGTAGTCTTCTGCTAGACTTCACACAGAACTACTGTACATTGTCCCACCATCAACCACCTTAAAAATCCCCTGTATTCTGCTAATAGGCTCCAAATAACAACATTGTCCACCCACATACTACTTTAAACATCTTGTGTGTTCTGCTGACAGGCTCCAAAAAGAACTATAGTATATTGTTTGACTACAGGCCACCTTAAAGATTTTCTGCATTCTACTGACAGTTTTCAAAGAGAACTACATTGTTCCACCATAAATCTGTCCAATCATCTTCTGCTGACAGGCGCCAAACCTCTAACCATATACCATCTTAATGTGTTCCGTATACTGCTGATAGGTTCCAAACAGAACTTCTTTTTCTGACTACAGGCCATGTGAGATATCTTCTGTATTCAGCTGTCAGGCTCCACGCTGAACTACAGTATATTGTCCTACCACAGGCCATCTCAAGCAGAACTAGATTGCCACCCTAAAACCATCTTAAACAGCTTCCGTATTCTGCCGACAGGCACCAAACACAACTTCATTGTTTGACCTCAAGCCGTCTTAACAGCGTTCTATGTAGTGCTGACAGCCTCCAAACAGAACTATGTTTCCCCACCACAGACCATCATAAACACCTTCTGTATTCTGCCGACAGGCACCAAGCACAACTACATTGTCTGACCTCAAACCACCTTAAAAGTTTTCTGTGTACTGTTGACCACCTCCAAATATAATTACTAGAGATGAGTGAGCATACTCGATAAGGCAAACTACTCGAGTGAGTAGTGCCTTATGCGAGTACCTGCCCGCTCGTCTCTAAAGATTCGGCTGCCGGCGTGGGTGACAGGTGAGTTGCGGCGGTGAGCAGAGGGGAGCGGGGGGAGTGAGGGAGAGAAAGATCTCCCCACCGTTCCTCCCCGCGCTCCCCCGCCGCTCCCTGCCCCCTGCCGGCACCCGAATCTTTAGAGACGAGTGGGCAGGTACTTGCTAAGGGCACTACTCGCTCGAATAGTTTGCCTTATCGAGTATGCTCGCTCATCTCTAATAATTACATTGATCCCCAGACCACCTTAAGCATCTTCTGCATTCTGCTGACAGGCTCCAAATATATCTAGTCTCCCACAGATTACATTAAACATATTTTGTATTCTGTTGACAGGCTCTAAACAGAATTAGATTGTCTGACTACAGAGTTCCTTAAACATATTCTGCGTTCTACTGACAGGCTACAAATAGAACTACATCCTTCATAGACCACCTTAAACATTTCCATATTCTGCTGGAAGGCTCATAAAATAAACTACATTGCCCAATCACAGACCACTATAGACATTTTCTGTATTCTAGCCTAGATGAAAGAGGGTTTCTACACTGACATAGAAAGGGTTCTTTACTGTAAGAGCAGTGAAAATATGGAGCTCTCTGCCTGAGGACGTGGTGACGGCAAACTTGATAAAAGAGTACAAGAGGGGACTGGGACGTCTTTCTTCAGCAATACAATATTAAATGTTATATTAGAAGGATCGGCGATCCGGGGATTATTGTGATTGTCAGATTGGAGTCAGGAAAGATTTTTTTTCCCCATAAAATGAGGAAAGTTGGCTTCTACCTCATTTTTGTGCCTTCTTCTGGATCAACATTGGGGGGTAATAGGCTGAACTGGATGGACATATGTTTTTTTTTCAGCCTTACATACTATGTTACTATGTATTTGGCTGAGATTGGATGAAATCTATTTCCGATTGCTTCCAGTTACATTGAGGGCTTGTTATTTCTGCAGTTTCCTAATAAGCCCCCTCATAATGCTCCACCACAGTATGGGCAGCCTGCTCGTCTCTACTGCATGCGTTACTGATCCGAGGCATAATTTCATCTGCTCACATCAAAAGAAAGCAAACTGGAGATTAATATTATGCAATTAGAAGGGGGAGGGGTAATCGACTATTTTAAGAAATGCATATCGTCCAAGACACTTTTGAGATAAATTTGTAAAAAAAAAAAAAAAGTCTTTCTTAAGGAAGGACAGCGCAGTGAGAACACACTGAAGGAAGTTTTCTAGAAGGCAGATTTTTCATACTCCTTAAGAAAGACAGTGTCAGCATCTGGCTGATCAAGTAAGAATGTAGGACCATCCCACTCTCAGGCACTCGCACAGCTCCATGTACAGACTGCAAACCTGCGGGAACCAGGCGGCCAGACATCTCCAAGGTAAGACCATTCCAGCTGGCCACATTTTGCCTTCCCTTTTTAACCTTCTCTCTGACCAAGGGGCATGAGAGGAGGAGACGTGAGAGCATTCTGGGACTGTGCTCTGCATCCTATGGAATATTGCAGCTGTTTCCTTGCAGATAAAGCGTTCCATGCTATCAAGCCCCATTCCTAGATCGCTTTCCCACTCATTGAAAACAATAGGATCAGCTCTGGAAAGAGGGAGGAATCCTGGAATCTTTATATTGGCAGAATAACTTCACCTCTTTTCCAAAAATATAGACACCCCCCTCCTTGTTTGACTTCCTCCTCTATAGAATCATTTGTTCTGTATCAGGGGGTTATTTAACTGAGTGGTTTGATGAACATGCCTCAATATAAAGACCCCCCTTATGGGCCCCCCTAATAGGAAACATCTGATTGTACAAGGGTCCTCGCCGATGCTTTTGCCAAAACCTGTGGAAGGAAAGAAGAAAGAAAATGCATCAAATAGTTAATCCCCCCACCGCACGGTTATAATGAGGGAGGCTCGCCTGATATTTAATTGATCCTCTACAGGATTACAGACCGATTCCTCTGGAAGAGAAAGGAAGGTAATGATCCCAATCCTGATTTTTCGGCATCTGGGAACGGGGCGACGCTTGTACAGGAGAGGTGGGTGTGTGCCGTTGTGTTCCTGACAAAGAGAGAACTTTGGATACAATGTATCGAGTGGCTCCATTGTTTCCAGTTCCTGATGTTGCGAGACTTCTTAGATTTCTTGGATTTTCTACGTTCCTTTTCATAGTGACAGAGGTCAAGAGCTGGGGTTTTGTTACAATGTGTTATGTATGTTTTTCCTTTAGGGATTTTTTTTATTTCCACTGCTTTGCCAGAAAGACAGAGGAACGTGTGGGGGGCTAGGAGCAAAGGACAGACCTGGCTTTGAGGGTTTAATAGCAAATATTAGCGTGTGTCGCACAAGTGGCGATTATCTGCGTAAGACAAGCGCAGCCTATAAATCTATATTCTCGGGTCTTAAGCGGTTAACATGTGACAGAGGCAGAAGACAGTTTGCAGGATATGGATTGTAATCTGGTGGTAAATTAGAAAGACCGATAAATGTAGTATTTTCCATTGTGGCAGATTTTATAAGCCGTGCAGAATATTAAGACGCCGCGAACAGAGAACAGTCAGACGCCAGTGGTCAATAGTTCTGCATTCATTTAAAGAGAGATTGCACAACCATCCCTCTCCTAAAATGTGCACAAAGCAAGGAAACAAAGGACTATGCTTGTCCACTAAGGGACTTATCACACGGGATGGAATTAGAGCGCAGCAAAATCCGCAGCTGCAGAATTCCACGCCAAGGCCTGCCGGTTTAATTGCGGATTTTGATGACGAATTGCAGGCAGTTTCAATTACCTATAAAAATCTGCCAGCAGATTTCGGTGCAGAATTTGCCACGGCTTAGGCCGGCTGCACACGACCGGAACTGCACGAGCCGCTGGACATGCGCAGTACAGTTTCTTTTTTCAAAAGCCTGCTAAGCGATGACACAGATACCCCGCAACCTTTCCACACTGTCATTGCGAAAGGGCCACGGGTCGGACAGCTTCCATTGACTTCAATGGAAGCCGTCCGTGTGGAATCTGCACTGAAATAGGGCATGCCGCGGTCTTTCCTCCGCGAGCGGAAAATCGCGATTCATTTCCGCTCATGGGCAGAAAAAACGCTTTTCTATAGCATGCTATGGGCAGTATTTGCTGAGGAATCCAGAGGCGATCGCTCGCTCCAGATTCCGCAGTGCAAATCCGTCCGTGTGCAGCCGGCCTTAAGGTGCAGATTATTCAGTCCCGTGTGAAAGGTCTCTTAGGGCCGATGGCAGATGAGCGCAGTGTAACACACCTGTAATACGGATTCATATTATGGACGTGCTACAGATGACATTACAACAGTATGGGGGGAGGGGCTCACACGAACTCATTTGAATTGTGGATTCCGCAATCGCCGTTCGTGTGGAAGATCAGCGGTAAAGCGCGGGCATTGAAAGTCATGTATTTTAGAATTTTCTTTCGCACTTGCGGGTACGAATTGTGTATTCTGTGAGCGGAAGAAAAATCGCAGCATGCTCTATTTTAGCGCATATTCCACGCGGACAGCCTCGATAGATGTCTATGGATGCGAGCGATCCGCAGCCCATACGCAATTAACATTATGTATGAGCGGCGGAAATGCTCGCAACTTGATAGAATAGATAGAAAAGCCAGAATGCCGGCTGGAGGGGAGAGAGATCTTTCTTCGGTGCAGACGATACACTGTGCATACGCCTACATCCACGCGGAAAACCGCACGCATCCGTGATCTTCCGCAATCATTTGCGGTTACTTTCCGCAAAGGATCACAGGTCTTCCACTGCGGAAATACAGATTCCAACCCATTCATGTGAGCCCGGCCTTAGTCCTCAGAATTTCATCACTATTTGATCTGTATTTACTGTGTCAATGTTTGCCCACTGGAAAGTAGTAGCGGCAAAAACGGACAAAAATAAATCACGCTACCTTTTTAAGAATACGGCCATGTGACTAGATACATAGGTTCGCATTAGGTCGATATTACAGTCCACAAAACATGGACCAGCACTGTCACAGTGTTCAGTGATGATGGGACTCCCCGCGGAGATAAAAGAATCCCCTGCCATAAATGTGGCAGCGGACCGCAGTGCTATCCCATTGTTTTCAATGGGGCCAGCGCTGCTACAACTCCATCGAAAGCAATGGGATGAAGGCAACCCCTGCAGCAATGATGTTTGGGGGTGGCTTGAAATATAAGCCCTACCCTGAAAATCATCCCTAGCTGTTAAAAAATAAATAACTCACCTAGAAGAGCTATCCGGCTTTTCTCCCCATCTCCGGCAGTCTTCATCTGTATTCTCGTGGCTGGGGATTGAAAAATCCTCACCTCCAGAAAGCGCTGCCTCTGATTCGCTGAGCGCTGTGACCAATCAGAGGCAGTGCTCAACCATTCAAAGAAAGGGATTTTTTACAACATTTTGCACATCCATGGAGCGCATGTTTTTTGCGCCCATGGCTGTGCAAAAAAAAAAAATTGCTCGTCTGACCGAGCCCTCAAGGGGCATTCTCAGAGAAAATAACTTATCACCTATCCACTGGATTGTTCATTAGTGTCTGATCGGTGAAGGTCCGACCACTGGAATCTCCACCCATTACAAGAATGGCGGTACTGTGTCTGACATTTGAATCAAGCAATGGTGAATCACGTGCGTGGCTACTCCAATAATACCTTACGGAACTGCTAGACATAGCCAAGTATCGAAGTGAAGAGGAGTCCAAGGGTGGCTTGACTGTCGGGTGCAGAGGCACTCGATACTTGTCTTAATGACTTATTGTGCTTTCACATAGGAGCCATAGTCGCACAGTGAATGGAGTGGAGTGGGCCAACGATCTTTTCCGGCTGCCCATCTCTATTCACTGTGAACAGGCAGTCATTCAAAGATGAGCGACTGCCTGGTTACACAGAGAGAAATCACTTACTAGTTGCTTCGTTGAGCAAGCTGAAACACAGTGACTAGCGACTACTGAGTGACTTCTTGCTGAGTACCCTGACGGGTGCCATGTTTTCATCGCTGTGATTTTTCGGCTGATAGTCATCCCATATGAAGCCACCATAAGGGAGCTGCGGCTCTGGCACAACCTGTTGGCAGGCGATGACTTGAAGGAGGGTAAAGCCGATGGTGTTGATTAAAATAACACTTCATTTTGAAGCAGCAGGTAACGCGTTTCACGATGTGCCATTTTATTAAGCACCATTGACTTCACTCTCTTTAAAGTCACTGCCTGCCAACAGGTCACGTCAGAATATCCGCTCCATCACTTCAGTATACGGCCGGCAGCACTGGTACTACACTGAGCCCACAAATACGACACGTCTGCAAGATACTTCCGCTACATGACTTTTCTAGGGATACTTTGCCCAGCTCTCGCTTCATAGCCAAATATCAGGCTCAGGTATCTTTGGCGCTCCTGTAGAGTTCGAATGGAACGGCTTCACCAATGCTCAATTCACACTGCCTAGTTTAAACAGGGAACATCGGACCCCATTCTCATATTCAGAGGGGTCCCAGAAGTTGGACTCCCATGACAGTCCACAGAAAGCAATGCATGTGAGTGACAGAAAAATTACCCCTACTAGGAAGGTAGGTACCCTGTAAGTCAGTATCTGACTTTTTAAAGGAAGCCTGAAAATCGCCGATGATCTCCCCCCAACTTTGCATTGGTTCTCTTGTCACATGCAGTATCGTAGAGAAACATAGTTAGGTTTTCTTGCAACCAGGGAAAAGATTCAGTTTGGCGCCCCGCACCTCTTTTTAGCCTCCAGTAGTAATAATAGTGCTTCCTTTGTAGCCCCCAAGAGTAATAGTGCACCCCTAGTGGCCTACAATAGTAATAGTGTTCCACCAGGGACCCCCGCACACAGACCTCATTACACATCTGCTAGATGGTTGGTACCATGTGTATTTGATATGGTCCGCAGCAATCGGATAACTTCTAACTTGGTCGTGTCGGAACTCTCTGTACTAATTGTGACAAGGGCAGATGCCCCACCTGCCACCCCTTCCTCCAACTACGCCACCGGTTCCTTATCTCCCCTTTTTGTAGATGTGCTGCTGCCCGGGAGCTATGAGCGTTTACAGGTTTTCCGTTCTGTATGCACATCCGACCAATTGGCGCTCTTGCTTTTTCTGTATACCATCGTGTGAATAAAGCCTAAGCCAGCCACCGCCATTCATTGTGAACAGGCAGTCGTTCATAGATGGCTGACTGCCTCTTTATACTGAGAGAGAAGTCGCTCACTAGTCGCTTCGTTCCCAGTGAGCTGAATCAAAGCGACTGGTGAGCGACTCTCGCGCAGTGCCCAGTCACGTGTTCTCCTGGGTCACCCATCGCTGAAAATTGCTCATAAGACTGATCTTTCAGTTGATAGTTGTTCCATATAAAGCCACCCTTCACACAGGCACATGAATTTTTGCGCACGCCTCAGCGCAAAGTATTTGCGCTATGCACTGGGCTGTTTTGTGCGCATATCAGTGTGTTTTACTATACGGTTTGTGCTCGCATGGCATGTTGTTTTGCGCACAGTACACAACCACACCCCGATTGAAATGGCTATTTAGCCTAACGACTTCCAGATGTGTTTTTCCTGCGGAATTGCGCAGCCTGTTGCACATCTCCTTGCGTATTGCGCATGTATTTCAGCACTCCCCATAGACTTCTCTTTTGCGCACGCAAAAGAAGTGAATGTGGACGAACCCATTGAAATCAATGGGCTCTGTGCTCTGCGTATTGCTTCTGCAAATTTTGCGCATCAACAACGCATGCAAATGCAACCATGGGAAGGAGCCCCTAGTCTCAGGGCCACCGTTACTGTGATCGTTGGGCGTCCCATTGGTTAGAAGAACCCATTGATTAAATGTTTATGACCTATGTTTTGGCTAGGGGATACGTTATTTTATAGGACGACCCATTTAATGTTGCGTTACTTTCTTTTTAAGACGTTTAATTAACTCATTGATGACAAATCTTTCTGGCATCACAACATTTCAGCTATAAACACCCCCCCCCCCCCATTTCTCGAGGGGCTTTACCATTATCTGTTTTTTAAGGAGGCTTTCTGGAATGAAAACGTTTTGTCTAACCTGCGAGTTTCCAATAGTCTTTGTTTCAATTCTTAGCCCTTTCAATATTTCTGCTTGTTGTCAGTGATTGGAAGTACTGATTGTTTACACTAAGGTGTCTAATCCTGTCAGGACTCAGGGCTTACTCACATGGCTGTAGGCATTTTTATGTGTGCCCGTCGTCACCGTAAAAACGCGTGAACAGGCACACAACTCTAACGTTTGTGCGCCCATTCAGAGGGCCCGAGCAAAGCGAATATACGCCGAGGCCGCAATGACTTACCTCCCCCTCGCCGCCTCTCTGCCTCTCTCCTCCCCTCCGGCTGTTTGCAGTGGGAGGGGGTGGGATGGGGGTGGAGCTAAGCTCCCGCCCCTTGCCTGCAGCCAGCAATGGGAGGGGAGGAGAGAAGGGGAAGAGTTTAGCAGTCATACTGCTAAACTCCCTCCCACCTCTCTTCTCTGGCCGCTGTCACTGGCTCCCATAGGAATCCATGCAGCTGCGATGTATTCCAGCCAGGAAGATAGTCCAAGACTATCTTTCCTGCCCGGCACTATATTTGCCAGCTGGGCATTTTTACGCCACGGGAATACGCTTGTGTGATCTGGTGCATTGGAATCTAATGCATCAGATGGTAGCATATATCGGCCGGCCGGCCATGAAAACAACGGCCAATATACGCTCTTGTGAATAAGCCCTTTGGGTGGTTTCACACGGACGATAAAATCACGTGATACAAGAGTTAGTAAAAAAGCTGATTTATGAAACCCATGATTTACAGCGGTTTCCTTCCCACCTACGATTTTTTCACTTATGTGATGTTGAGCAAAGAATCGCGGCATGTTTTATCTTTCTGCGATGTGCGGTTTTCTTTTTTTTTCCTCTTTTTTTAATTTTTTTTTTTATCTCCCATGTTTCCATATGGAGCTTTTTTTATCGCATCGCAACCCACAGACTTGCATTGTGATGTGATTTTAACATTAGAAAGTTCTATTAACTTTCGCGATAAAAACATGCGCGGCCGGCAGTGATGTGAGATTAGTCTAAAGAACGCATCGCTGACGCTCAGAGATCACGGGACTAAAGACGCGATTTTGTGGCGGCAAAATCTCAATCGCCCGTGTGGAACGAGCCTTAGTCCTGCTCGCACATCTGAAGGGTTTACAACAATGTATCATTGCTAAGTTTCCTTTGCCAGCTAAATGTGGAAGTAGTTGAGTCCTCTCCTGGGCTTCCTCTCTGCACTGATACATTGTAGCAAACAGTGAACTGACCCCGACAAATGGAGTTAGCACAAGACCCTGATTGTCCTTGTTTATGCTGCTTCAATAATGATGCATCTGACTAAGCACATGACTGCTGCAGCCAATCACTGGCCTCAGATGTCATGTGCATAGTCTAGTGCGTCACTGCTGCGGTACTGCAAGGGCTGGTGTGGAACACTGGAGTTGCAGTGCTAAGTTGCCGGGGATTGGACAGGTGAGCGATCCTGGGCGTTAGTTGCACTTTTCAGGTCTTCAAAAACACCTTTAAAATTCGTCATGTTATGCAATTCTGCCCGTCAGCGAACAACTAACGCAAATGTGAACATTTTTACAGCCTCTGGATAAAAACAGCAGGTTTCCATTCACTGACAACAAGCAGAGAGCTTGACAATGGTGAGAAATTGCTAAACACTGTTTATTAGGGTAGCTTCACATGTGCGTAGGTGTTTTTGCGCTCTAAACGAGTCTATTTTGCATGTGTGTCAGCATATTTCACTGCACTTTTTGCTCCAGCGCGGCGTGCGGCTGACGAATACACCCTGGTTTAATTGGTTGTTTAGCCTAATGATTCCAGATTTGTTCTTTTTCCCACAGAGTTCCGTTGTGCTCCTCGCATCTGCTTGTATATTGCGCGCACTTTTACACACACCCATAGACTTCTATTGCAAACTTTGGCGTGCAAATGTGCACAAACTTAATGCGTGCTGCGTTTTCTTTCTTGTGCATGAAAAGGAAATAGGAACGAACCCATTGAAATACGCAAATACATTTGGCAAGCTGCTTTATTCTTGTCCACATTTGTGCACCCAGCGTCGCCATAGAAGTCTATGGAAGGTGCGCCAATGCACTCACAGATGTGCGATACGCTGTGCTGTATCGGAAAAAAAAGGAACACACCTGGAACTCATGAGGGTAAATAGCCTGTCCGTAAGCTGGACGCGAATGAATATGCCCTATGTGCGCAAAAAGTGCAGTAAAAGGCACTGATACGCATGCAAAAATAGCCCCGTACATAGTGCAAATACGCTGCACTGAGGCGTGCGCAAAACGCATACACCTGTCTAAAGTAGCCCCTCGAACGTGTGTTATACAGTGGATGAGCCCCGCTTACATCAGACTAGACACTTCCTTTAAACGGAACCTGTAAGAATCTACATTATGGGGCTCAAAATGAGGAACAAGGGGTGCAGGGAGCGGTGTTAGCTTTTGTTCAGACGACCGTATTTGCACATTTTTTTGCACGCATAAAATCTATGCGCGAGACCGGAGCCAATCGATGTCAATGGGTTCGTTATTTTGTGCGTGCAAAAAATAGGTCCTGCTCTATTTTCCTGCGTATTTGCGCACCAAGCGCCCAGTAGACTCCTATGGGAGGTGCGAAAATATACACTAAATGTGTGTGCCAATGCTCAATACGCTGAGCAATTCCGGTAAAAAAGAACACATCTGGACCTCGTTACGCTAAATAGCCTTTTAATCCACGGGAGGGGTGTGTTGTACGTATGAACTAGCCCTGCGTGCGCAAAAAGTACAGGTCCATGCACCAATATGGGCACAAATCTACCTCCCCAAACCTCGCGCACTGCGCAAAGTCCTTGGGGTGAGGCGAGCGTATTTGCGCATACACTCATCTGAAACCGCCCTTATATGCACCGTGTCCTCCGTTCCAGCACTGAGCCCCCAAGAAATCCGCAAAGACGCAGGGCATGACTGCTTTCAGACGGCTGTGCACAGGCGCTCCCCCACAGAGATCCATGAGAGAGGTGCGCACACATGAGCTGCGCTACGTGTGTGCATTGATTTCTCAGGGGCTGGAATGAGGGACCCCCTGGACCCCCGTTCTCTCAACTCTGAGCCCCATGACAAAGTTTGTGGGACTCTAATGAGCCTACAGTTCCCCTTTAATGCCAGTGTGATAATAAACCCTTCCACGTATTTGGGAGGAGGACGCCGGCGTGGCTGAGGTCGCTTTTTTTAAGATGAGGAAAGAAGATAATGTTTTTTCTGGCTTTCCGCTCATCCTATTTCCGCATGAATAAAAATAGCGTTCTTTCCGTATTTTTAAGTAGTCTCTTATCTGATTGAATTTCCAAATTCATCTTGGTCCCGAAGGTACAGCGGGGTAGAAAGCTAAAGTCAGATCAAAGCCTCTGGACGCTTGGATTGTTCGCCGCGCACTTCCTGTTCCTCTGACACGTAATATTAAAGAATACATTATTTCATGCCGATTGCGTCACATGATGTTACCCATGAAATACGAAGTGATGATAAACGTGTTGCCCGCCTGTATCGCTGATACTAGGAATCCAGGAGCGTCCGTAGGGACGCTGCTTCGCCCGCAGCAACTGGCATGAATCATGGAGGGAGTCTCAGCGCCGTTCACCAAACTGAGCCTGGGAGACTTGTAGGGATCATTAAACCTCCTCCGTGTGCTGACGGCTGCTTTCTGAGGAAGAGATGCAACTTGTCAGCAGAGGAGCTCTCACATGGAGTTAAAGGGGTATCCCCAAGATTGACCTCCATTACCGATTCCCAAGATAGGTGATAATGCTGATCGGTGAGGGTCTCACCACTGAGACCCCCACTGATCCCAAGAACGAAGGTCTTTTGTCCCTCTCATCTCCTCCTTGTTGGCTCACTCCACCCCCGAAGCGAGGAGGAGATTGAATGGAGCGGTGGTCATGCATACGCTGTGCCGCGCCATTCATCTTCAGTGGGACTGCCAGGATAGCCAAACGCTTGTATTCGCCTATTTTTGTCGCTGGGTCTGTGAAGGCACCTTCAGCTTCAGCAGATTTCCACTAACATACAGGATGAAACGCTGCAGCAAGCTGCACTATTTTGCCCTGGAAAATGCCATCTGGATGCCGAATGGACGCCGTTATAATCAAGGAGGTCCATTCAGCGCCGTTTGGTTTAGATAGAGCTGCTCAACCAATGGAGCAGCAAAACGAAACCCCCTGATGTGAACGAGCCCTCAAAAAGCAGAAACCTGAATGCAGATATAAACTAGAGCCTAAAGGGCGGCTTCAGACAACTACGTGCGCAAATACGCTGGTGAACAAGGTTGATTTGCGCATGTGTCTGTCCATATATGCGCAGGACATGCCCACTCTGATTTAAAAGCCTATGTAGCCTAATGGGGAACAGATGTATTCTTTTCCACGTGGTTTTGCGCAGCATATTGAGCATCCCCTTGTGTATTGCGCACACCACATAGACTTCTATGGGGCCCCTCGGTGGGCAAATACACAGGAAAATACAGCAGGTCCTATTTTTTGCGTGCGCCAAAAAAGGAAAAGCGAATGAACCCATTGAAATCAATGGGTTCTATTCTCTATTCTTGCTCACAAATACGTCGGTGTGAAGCTGCCCTTGGGAAACGCGTACGCACCCATTGATATCAGTGCGTTATATTCTCTGCGTATTATGCGGGTAAATTTTACGTGCGGAGAAACATGCACATACACCCGTGTGAAGGGGCCCGTATACAAGACTTCTATCTGTACGCAGGATAACCTCACAGAGTCGGGAAACCTTGTGCCTTTACTGCTGCGGACTGCAGCGATGGGAATAATAACTGCAAGCGCCATTGGCTGATCGCTCGGTCCGGCCACATATTTTAGGTGTCAGCAGCTCTTTAATGACACTAGTGAAGATTTAACGGGTTGTCGATCTCTCTGCCCTTACGGGTATTAACGTTTGTTGCGCAGAAAGAAAGTAAATACTATCAGCGAACCTTGAAGAATAGAACTTGTCAGCACATAACTTATTTAAAGGGACTGTCCACAACCTGAGAGGCAACTGCGCCCCCCGCTGTCATCATCAGGGAGCGGCTCATCTTTGCCGATTGCAATCAGTGAGTATCCAGCAACATGAGGATGCCGGCAGCCCTGCTGCTCTGGGTGACACGGGAATACTGGCCCGACTTGCGGTATTCTAGCAAGAATTAGGTCCTGGATGGCGCCAGGACCGCGCTGATCGCACAGAGGTTGCGGTGATGGCTTATATTGCGGTCCGGGAGCTGACATGCATCCTTTCAGTAATAAAGCAGGGGGGGGGGATGGGGTAACGGGAAGGGAGATCTCTCTCTCCCGCCCACCGCCCCACTCACCCCTGCTCACTCCCGCGACCCACGCTCCCCCCCCTGCTGGCACCCGAATCTTTTCTGACGAGCAGGCAGGTACTCAAAAAAGGGCAATACTCGCTCCAGTATTGTCCCTTAACGAGTATGCTCGCTCATCTCTAGTAATAAACCTTAATGAGATGTAAAAAGAAAACAGATAAACAGTTTAATGAAACTAAGCATCATATAGCAGGAGGCGCAGGATTCCCCCAGCCGCACAAAGCATTGCAGAAGAGGGGCGATTGCGATTTTGTAGTTTCACACGGACAATGGCGATTTTGCAGCAAGAAAATCGCAGCAAAATAGCGTCTTTGTTCTTGCGATTTTTAGGTTTCAGCAATGCTTTATTTTTTTAGAACATCTCGCATCGCTGCCGCCCGTGATAAAATAGCGCAATTTTTTATTGCTTAAATATAAAGGAATTTTTAACGTTAAAATTGCAATGCAATGTTTGTTGCGTAGCGATGCGATAAAAAAGAGGAAAACATGATTTTAAAAAAATGAAAATCGCACATCGCAGAAAGATAGAGCATGCCGCATTTTTTTGTTCTCTCAACATCGCATCAATGAAAACATCGCAGATGGGAAGGAATCCATTGAAAATCATTGGTTTCATATTCTGCTTTTTACTGACTTTTGCATCACGCGAAAAACGCGCTATTTTATCACCCGTGTGAAGGCCACCTTAATAATGAGAGGCAGTGGAATATCCATGCCTGGGATGATGAAAGTGAGGACAGGGCTGCATGTGATGGGCAGAGTCATGATGTGAGAAGGAGGTCCCATATCCATAGGTATAACCTGATGACTTGTGGCGTTGTAACTAGAGATGAGCGAGTATACTCGCTAAGGCACATTACTCGAGCGAGTAGTGCCTTAGCTGAGTATCTGCCCGCTCGTCTCTAAAGATTCGGGGGCCGGTGCGGGTGACAGGTGAGTTGCGGCGTGAAGCGGGGGGGGGGGGGGGAGAGAGGGATAGAGAGATCTCCCCACCGGCCCCCGAATCTTTAGAGACGAGCGGGGAGATACTCGGCTAAGGCACTACTCGCTCGAGTAATGTGCCTTAGCGAGTATACTCGCTCATCTCTAGTTGTAACCATTGGACCCCCTGATGCAGGCGGGTGTTTTGCAATTCAGATTCTGGATACAGTGTAGCAGAAAGCGGTTACAAAAATATGTAATATTTATTTATGAACCAAGGAATGAAAGTAATTTATGTTATAATAATTTTACTGTAGATTTCCCTGACACTAACTACAGCTAACTAAATCCTAGAATTACTAATACTTTCTCCACACTTTACAATAGGCATGTTGCTTAACAAGCCTTGTTCCTAGTGGTGTGGACACCTAATGAGGAGGCCAGCCACACTTACAATTTGAGAATCACAGCTATCACTGACCCAGGCAGTTTTATGGTCAGGAGTGTGACTCTACCATGGCTTCCCTTGATCCTTGTCCCAGTCCAGTGAGCCCCATCTGGTTGGAGTGGTAATATGGCTATTCTTTCTCTCTCTCTCTCTCTCTCTCTTATGGATCCTAGCAGACAGTCCCCCAACCATTGGCCTAGCAGCTCCTTTTGCCTCTTTCTTGGTAGTGCTCCCAGCAGCACGCCTTGACCAATGAACAAGCCCCTACTGAGCATGCTCAGTTCTATTCGGTGCAAATTTTGTTATGAGCGATCATTTTTGTACATCTTACAGTCCCTTGTCGTAGCAGATCTTTAACCCTTTAGGTAGCCCTTTAACCCCACTGATCTCGAGCGGGGCCCTGATGCTTCCTAAATTATGAGCAGCAGCAGTTAAACATATGCATTGCTACTCCATTCACTTTAATAGGACTGTCAGAGATGGCTAAGCACTGGAACTCCGCTGTACTTAGGTGTTTCATTGAAGTTAATGGAGCTATGGCATCCATGTGCGACTGTTAGAACATGCATCAGCCCCGCTCTCTGGATTGGTGGGGGTTCCAGTGGTCGGACCCTCGCTGATCAGCAAATTAGCTCCTATCCTGAGAATAGGGAATAGCTTGCAATCATAGCACATCCCCTTTAATGAATACGGTAACTACAATGGGAAATTCTAGGTTCTAGGTGGTTTGCTTTTAAGAATAATGACCCTATGCAAATTTCAAAATGTTACCCATGAAGCATTGTTCTGCACAGTCCTTTTCATCACTTCTCTCTCTTTATCAGCAATGAGTTATCTGGGTGGGTTCTTAACCCGCAGCAATTATGAATGGGAAGAAAAGCTGCTTTTAACTAGAGGATACGCTCTAAAAATACATTGAATTTACGAGGAGGCAGAAGGAGCGTTCAGTAGAATCCAGGCCAAAATTCCTAGAAAAGACAACAGTTCTGCATCGCCGCGGCCGATTGTATCTCTTCCTGTTCACTTAGGGAAGAAAATCCTGTGAAGGCTTAAAAATGAGGTTTCTCCGAGATGCTCAGCATGTAGAGATCCTGCCGCTGATCTAACCCTCTGTGCAGCAGATATCAGGTTTAGTCGTGGTGGGTTTATAAGTTTGATATTATCTGATATTTGCCTATTCATCAACATCATTATAATGAATGTGTATTATGCGGGAGCTCACTGAGGAATTCTGGGAGGCAACAGAAGCGTCAGCAAATTCTATAAAATAGTGAGGAAATAATACGGAGTACAGTGATAACAGAGCTGTATACAGAATGCAGGATGTAACGGAGGACCAGTACTGTATGTACACAGTGACTCCACCAGCAGAATAGTGAGTGCAGCTCTGGAGTATAATTCAGGATATAGCATCATAGACTGGTACAGTTGGAAGGGTCATCGGGTCCAACCCCCTGCTCAATACAGGATCACTAAATCATCCCAGACAGATATTTGTCCAGCCTCTGTTTGAACCTCCTCCCGTGGTAACCTGTTCCACTCATTGATCCCCCTCACTGTCTAATATCTAATCTGTGTCTCCTCCCTTTCAGTTTCATCCCATTGCTTCTAGTCTTTCCTTGTGCAGATGAGAATAGGGCTGATCCCTCTGCACTGTGACAGCCCTTAAGATATTTGTAGACAGCTATTAGGTCTCCTCTCAGCCTTCTTTTTTGCAAGCTAAACATTCCCAGATCCTTTAACCGTTCCTCATTGAAGATGATTTGCAGACCGCTCACCATCTTGGTAACTCTTCTCAGACAAACTGGAGTATGGTTAATGTCTTTTTTTTTTTAAGTGGGGTGCCCCGAGCTGGACACAACATTCCAGATGAGGTCTGACTAAGGAAGAGTAGAGGGGATAATGACCTCCTGTGATCTTGACTCTATGCTTCTCTTAATACATCCCAGAATTGTGTTTGCTTTTTTGGCTGCTGCATCACATTGCTGACTCATGTTCAGTCTGTGATCTATTAGTATACCCAAGTGTTTTTCACATGTGCTGCTGCTTAGCCCAATTCCTCCCATTCTGTATGTGCTTTTTTTTTCATTTTTCTCGCCCAAATGTAGGACTCTGAATTTCTCCTTGTTAAATACCATTCTGTTAGTCGCTGCCCACTGTGCAAGCTTTTCTAGATCTTTTTGAATCCCCTCTATCTCCTCCCTAGTGTTAGCTATCCCTCCTAGCTTTGTGTCGTCGGCAAATATGATCAGTTTCCCCTGAATTCCCTCATCTAAATCATGTATAAAAATGTTTAACAACACTGGGCCGAGGACAGACCCTCTTAGTACCCCACTTGATACATTCTTCCAATTGGATGTGCAGCCATTTATGACCACTCTTTGAGTATGATCACTCAGGGTGATATAATTTAGGATCAGTACGGGATAAGTAATGTATGTATACAGTGACTCCACAGCAGAACAGTGAGTGCATCTCTGGAGTAAGGCTGTGTGTTGGAGAGCTCTGCAGGATCCAGGGTGTGGTCACCAGTGAGAGGAATCTTACCCAGCAAAGGCTACAGGTGCTGGGCTTGCTTCAGCCATGGAGTCCCGGACCTCCTCCCTCCGGCCTCGGTCGGAGGGAGGGAGGACTGCACCCCAGGAGGGAAGAACATCTAGTCGGAGTGGCAGCAACGTCACCCTGACTCCCCTGGAGGAGCCAAAGATGACTCGCAGCCAGAGGAAGAAAGAGGAGGATCATGCGGCAAAACAACGTTTGCAGGCAAGTTGGGCTGATCGCAAGGAGGGCGAGTCTGTAACGGATGTGGCATCACGCATTGCCAAGTATATGAAGGACTTTGGGCATGTCGGGAGGCAGCTGACTAAATATAGGCAGGAGCTGCGCATTGCCCGCTATGATGTGGAGCGGGCCAGATCCCGTACCAGAAAATTGGCCATATCGCGGCAGATTGAAGCCTGTGAGGAGGCCATTGAGTTTTATGCGGAGGAGAGGGAAAGGATTCTGGAAAGAAGTGGGCCTTTCAAAGAAAAACTGTTAAATGATGAGAGGTTCAGCAAAATGGCGTCAGTGAGCAGCGCTGCTATTAAAGAGCGCTCTGCCAGGCGCTCAAGCAGCAGCACGGGCGAATCTGACGGTGCTCAGGATGGGCGAGCTGGGTGCTCTGGTGAGCAGCAATTTTCACTGCCAGGTGGGACTACTGGGCCCAGCATCCCAGCTGAACAGGTCAGCCTGCCCCCCACGTCGGGTGAATCTAACCTGGAGGACAGTGATGACAGCTGCAGCAGCAGTGGAGAGGGGGCGCTGATAATGCGGCAGATACAGCTGCAAGAGTCCCCAGAGAGGCTGCAGTCCTTCTATTTTGGGAATGATTGTCCCCCGGAGACCTCAAGCAAGAAGAAGAAGAGGAAAAAGGAAAAAATATATATACAAGAAAAATTTGTTTATGTCACCAAGCACTCTGGTTTGGCTGCAAAGTCAGACCAGGGTGGTAACCCTGAGCTCCTAGTCCCGGGCTCTGTGGTGAGTCCGGTGCAGGGGACTGGGGAAGAGAGGGTTAATGCGGCCCAAAACTCCAAGTCCGCTTGTGCCAGTAGTGGGAATGGAGGAGTAAAGGAGGTAGATAAGAGTGTTGGGAAAGCAAAGGGTCGCGGCCAGTCCAGAGGTGCTGGTGCTGTTGGTCATGTCCCAGTGGGAGGGAGGCGTGATCCGGCACCAGGTCCCACCTGTGGTGGCCTGGCTGTCCCCCCTGTGTCCCTAAAGCGCCTATCAGGTGCAGAGGGGGCGCAGTGGGTGGTGGCCGGGTCTACCGATCCTCCCACCCATGGTAAACATGCTCCTGTTCCTGGAAGGGAAGTTGAAGGAACTACAACTCCCAGAGTGGCTAAGGTGGGCGGAGCTACATCCACCAAAGTAAGGAAAAATGTTAAAAGGCCAGACACTGAATCCTCTGAAGTGCATCACCAGCCACCCACTGGAGGTGCCACGGACTTGCCCTCTGGGCAAAAAGAGGGTAAAAATAATAAAGGTCCTGGTCCAGCAGCTAATGGAGAAGTGAGTGAGGTAATGGATGCGGCTGTTGGTACCCCTGCTGCCCCTGTTCCTGCAGGAACAGGTGTCCCTGGTTCCCCGGCTAGTATGCCACCTCTTGTACGGGAGGGTGGGGCTTCGGAGGGTAGTCAGGGGGTGGGTCAGGATCCAGTCGCCCCTCCAGCGGCGACAACAGCTGGTAGAAGTTATGCCAGTGTCGCCGCTGGAGGGAGGGGAGAGGCGTCCTCCTTGTCTTTGGGCTCTGGGGACGGCATTTTGCAACGGCGCCTCCTGGAGGCCTTGAGGAGGGGGGTGAGCTCGATGAATGTAGGGGGCAGAGTTGTGGATTTGTCTCTCTGGGTGGAGAGACATGGTCTTGGTGCCTTCCGAGAACAAAGGGGGGAGACCGTCTGGTCCCTGCCAACAACCGGGCAGGACATTGGCCGTAGGAATGTGGCTCGTCTTCAGTGGAGGGGCAATGACGCGTGTCCATCCAGGGGTAAGGTGGTGGAGCTTCTGCTGAAGATGGGTTTCAGGGCAAATGACATCTATGCCCTGATCCATCCTTACGGCATGTCTGAGTTCGACATCAGCTTTGCTCGCCTAGAGGGCCTCGAGCTCTTTTGGGGGAACTACGAGTTGATGAAGAAGTGGTACACAAGTGGTAACCCGCCAGACTGGAGTCAAGAGAGTGACCGTTTTGACTCGTAACGAGTCCCTCTCTTGTTACGATATCATGACTTGGATAAGTCGGTACGGAGAGGTGGTGGATATGCCCAATAAGAACCGGGACGAGCACGGCATCTGGTCCGGAGCCTGGACGTTTATGGTGAAACTTAAGCGTTCAGGGAATTCGGTGGCCCACATACCATCCGCGGCCTTCCTTGGCAGGGATCGTATCTTGGCCTTCTACTAGGGGCAGCCGAAGCTCTGTCACAAGTGCGGCGACCCCACACATTTGAGTGCAGCCTGTAACATCATCAAGCGCGCTCTGTGTGGCGAGGTAGGTCATCTTGCGGCATCTTGTACAGAGATTAGGTGTCACCTGTGTGGTGACCTCGGTCACCCATTCAGTCGCTGTCCGCGCTCTTTCGCCAATGCGGTCATGGCCCCAGCGGAGGAGAGCCATGAGGTTGCTTCTGCAGGGGAGGGGACCAGCAGAGGCGATGGAGCCCAGGAGCCAAGGAAGAACAAACATGCTGGGGCAGCCAAGCTGAGGCGCCAAGAGAAGCGCGGAAGGGGCAGGGAGCTGGTGGAAACCCAGGTGGCAGGTGGGTCAATGCTGGCCCCTGCTCCGGACGCAAATCATGTGGCTGAGGCTCCAGGGGACAGGGAGCTGGATGAGGAGGTCAGGAGGATCCAAAGGGAAGAGGATGCCACTTATTCAGATTCTTCCCACTATGAAAGTGTGGGTGAGGGCAAGGATGAGTGGCAAAAGAAAAAGCGTAAGCAGGGCTCCAAGAAAATGTAATAAAGGGAAGGGAAATCTTCCCCTGCAACGGGCCAGGTGCAGGAAGGCAATCCAAACTCTCCTCTTGTTGGGCTCTCCAACAGGTACAAAGCTCTCTCGTCCTCGGAGGAGGCAGAGGGAGAGGTGCCCAGGACAAGCGTGGGGCCTACAGGGGGTGCTGAGCCTTCCTCTTATGGGGGTTTGGTGACCTCCAGGGGGAGGGCTGGCCCAGAGCCCAGTGGCAAGGAGGACGAGGTTGAGGAGCCCCTTGCCATGGACCTTTCAGTGTCCAAGAAACGTGGCAAGGGGTCATCCTCAGACCCAGATGAGAAGGGGGGTGGGAAGAAGAAAGCCATCTAACTCAATCACCAATGATGGCGGCACTCGCTCCGTTGACGCTGGCATCCATTAATGTTGCCAGCATTAAATCTGATATGGCTAGATTTGCGGCCTTTGATTTTCTTGGCCGCGTTGAAGCTGACATTTTGTTTTTGCAAGAGACCAGGCTGCCAAATTTGGCAGCTGTGCATAAGGCAAGGAGGGAATGGAGGTCTGGTCCATCTTACTGGTCTCTTGCAGCCGAGCCATATAGCGGAGTGGCGGTACTTTTTACCGCAGCGGTTGAATGCCGACGGGTTATCGAGTTAGAAATAGGGAGGTGCCTGATCCTGGATGTTCTCATGAAGGGACAAGAGCTTCGGCTGATCAACATCTACGGTCCCCAAACCAAGCGGGACCGCAAAGATCTCTTTATGAGGATCAAGCCGTACCTTTTTACCAGTCGGCAGGTGATCTTTGGGGGTGACTTTAACGCAGTCACGAGGACCCGTGACAGGGGAGGCTCCCTAGGCAAGCTGACTATTGATAGCGTCGCGCTTAATAGCATAGCTAGCGAAGCTCGCCTGGAGGATGTCCACATCCGGCACACCCCAGGCCACGCGGGTTTCACCTATTATAGAGGCGAGTGCAGGTCTAGAATAGATAGGTTTTATTTGAAGGAGGAAGCCATCTCTTCCCCAGTTTCTGCTGTTGAGGTGGAATTCTCCGACCACTGTCTGATTTTGTTTTCCCTGAATGTTGCAGAGACCCCCCGGATGGGTAGAGGCTTATGGAGGCTGAATTCATCACTCCTAGAGGAAGCAGAGATAAGACAGTCCTTTGAGGATTTTCTGCAGAGCCAGGTACCATTACTGGATCTTTGTAGCAGTAAGTCAGAGTGGTGGGAGATGTTCAAGATCAGGGCTGCGGGGTTCTTCCGCCAGCTCTCTAGCCTCAGGAGCCTGAGTAAGTACCGTCTTTATCAGGGCCTGAGGAGGAAACTCGAACATCTCGTCTCGACTGGAGGTAGCCGCGAGGAGATCTCCAGAGTGAAGTCTTTGCTCAAAGGGTGCCAGTATAATAGGCACGCATCTTTGGTTTTTGAGAGGGACTTCGGGAAGTACCACTCACCTGACCCTTACAGAAACTGCAAGATGTCAGTGAATCGTAAAGTTGTCACGGGACTGATCGACGGTACGGGATCTCTGAACAGGTCCAGATCAGGGATTCTGGAAGTCATCAGATCCTTCTACTCGCACCTTTTGAGAAAGAGGGATCTAGATCGAGATGTGATGTCGGCTTTCCTGGCTGAAGCTGTCCCTGAGCCAGGGGATGACATCTCCCTTAATGTTTTGACAGAGGAGATCAACATAGAGGAAGTTAAACTGGCGATTGATGGGCTTGCGCTCAAAAAATCGCCAGGACCGGATGGCTTAACATCTGAGTACTATAAGACCTTTAAGGACCTCTTGAGTCCCCTCTTGACTGAGGTTTTCAATGAGTGTCTTTCCTCGGACACTCTCCCAAAGTCAATGAGGAGGTCGGCTTTGATCCTTCTGTCAAAGGGTAAAGACTCGAGCCGTATTGAGAACTGGCATCCCATAGCGCTTCTCAATACGGACAGGAAGGTTCTGGCAAAAGTGCTGTTTAATCGGCTGGTCAAGTTTGCACCCCGGCTCCTCTCGGGCACCCAGCATTGCTCTGTTCCAGGCTGTAGCACCTTTAGTGCTGTTCTAGGTGTCAGGGAGGCAGTGGAGCAGGGTAGGGCTGGTCACTGGGAGGGGTACCTGCTGTCCTTGGATCAGGCCAAAGCGTTTGATCGGGTTAATCACGAGTACCTCTGGTCTGTTCTTCTGAGATATGGCCTGCCAGTGGGGTTTGTCAATTGGCTCAAGACATTGTACGCGGGGGCTGAGACTTTCCCGCTAGTGAACGGTTGGGTCGGCCACCCATTTGAGGTTGGGTCTGGCGTCCGTCAGGGTTGTCCTCTGAGCCCCTTGCTGTACGTGTTTGCCATTGATCCTTTCCTTAGGATGATTGATGGTGGGCCTATGGCGGGGGTCGGGATGGATCGGGCGGTGCCGGAAGCCACCCTCAGGGTGGCAGCGTACGCTGATGACGTCACCGTCTTTGTGTCCTCGAGGGGGGAGGCAGAGTACGTGATGGCAGAGGTGGATCGCTACTCGGAAGCATCTGGGTCCGGCATCAACTAGGATAAGTGCGAAAGTCTCTGGTTAGAAAGGGGAGATCCTACATTTAGTCTCCCAGACACCCTTCCAGTGCCCCAGGACTCGGCTAAAGTTCTCGGCATCAAATTTGGCCGGGAAGATTACCCCATGCAAAATTGGGTGGTCAGGCTCGATGGTGCCATTCAGAAGGTGGCCCAGTGGAAGGGTTGGTCTTTGACCCTTCAGGAAAGGGTTAACCTGATCAAAACATACCTGCTCCCTTTATTCATCTACCTGGGCAGCGTATGCATTTTGCCAGAGCCTCTCTGGACTCGGGTCTACAACCTGTTCTTCCTAATGTTGTGGGGGAACAGGTTGAACCTAATTAGGAGAGATGTCACATATTGCACGAGGAGACTAGGGGGGTTATCTATGGTCAACCCCAGTGGTGTTTCTCGTAAACACCTTTGTTAAGATCAATATAGGCAACCTCTGGCAAGAGAGGGCTCCTCCGTGGGTATTCTCCTGTTGGGGATGGCTTCGGCCTTTCTTCCAGGAATGGGAGACTGGAGGGTGAGTGAAGGATCTTCGCACGCCGCACGGGCATCTTCCGGCTTACGCTACCGTGGCTCTGAAGATGATACGTCGGTGGGGTCTGGGGATGTGGGAGATCAGAACTCTGTCGAGGAAACTCCTCGATAAGAGGGTTCTGTTGACCCATTTCCAGAAGCCCCTGGCGCTCAAGGACTGCCCAAGTCGGGACCTGGAGGGAGGGTTACGTTTATTGAATTCTGACAGGATCCCCTTGAAGTTTTGGGACTTGACTTGGCGCTGTTTCCACGGGAGACTGTATGTAAGGGGCAACTTGAAGAGCAGGCCTCTGGTGGATAGGGGTTGCCCCCGCCAGGAGTACTGGAAAGCATGGAGCATTTCCTGCTTCAGTGTCCCTTTAATACAGAGGTGTACAAACGGGTGGGAGCCTCCATTGGTTGGCCCAGGTTGGCACGCCTCTCGTATGCGGAATGGGTCTATGGGGCATTCGGGGACCTTGGTGGCAGGGACCGGTGCACTTTATTCTTAGTCAGCCTAGTGGTCAGGTTTCACATTTGGAACGCACGGTGTCTAGTTTCGACGGAAGAGAAAATCCTCCCCGCGGATGAGGTGAATAGAAACATCCTGGGTGACCTGGTGAAGGTGCGCTCTCTGGATTATGAGAGGTTGGGCACGACTAAGGCCTCTCTCCTATGGAGAGGGTTTGTCTTTCATTAGGGACAGTCTTCTTATTGTTAGGGTCTTTGTAGGGACAGAATAGGGAGAGGTAGGGACAGTTTCTCTGAGGGTAAGTTTTAGGGAAGGAGTAGGGACAGATTAACTATAGGGATAGTGTTTCTCTATTTGGTCGGTGCCCGGCTTATCATATCCAGTCCTGGTGGAGGGCTGAGTGTGACACTAGTAGAGTTTTTGTTTTCGGTCAAAGATAAAGTATGTACGGCTGCAGGTAACTGAACCTTAGGCTTTCGGGTATTAATATGTAGTGTTGGTTTGTAGTTGTGTAGTATAAGATATGTTATATGTTTTGTTTTGTATATAGGGTAAGGGGTTATAGATAGGTTGGGTGGGGGTTTATTGGGGGGAGGGGGGGGGGGGGGATTTGTGCCTCAGCCGTAGCTTGACACGTCCCGGACAATGAACACTGGGCACGGACTGTTGGTGCGGGCGTGGCTCTCAGGCTGCGGCGGGCAGGGTGTGTGTATGCGGTGCAGCTCGGCTCGTCCTGGACATAGACATTGAGCACGGACTTGGGATGCAGGCGTGGCTCCCGTGGCTGCACCGTAGGGGGTTGTTTGGGGTGTGTGGTGGTTTGGTCTGGATATAGGGTTAGTTTAGGATTATGTAAGGTTTTATTCTTTAGGTGGTGGGCATTAAAAAAAATAAAATAAAATAAAAATTTCAAAAAAAAAAAAAAAAAAAGGGTATTGGGTTCTTCTTATTATTGTTACTTTGTTATTGTTTGCATTATTGTTATTATATCATTGCTTCGGTTATTAGTCAAGTTTTCTTCTTTTTTTGGTATTTCAGGCTGGATCCTGTGAGTTAGGGATATGTTTCTCACATGTGTGTATATTGTTATATGTAGTATGTAGCGTATATGTATTGGTGAGGATGAGTGAGTGTAGTTTTGGAGTGCAGGTTGGTGTAGTGTGCTGTGTGTATTGTTTGGACCAGATGGACCTTTTGCTTTTGTTCCTTTGTGCTGAAGTAAGGCAAAGTACAGTTAACACAAGTGATCATTTGTTTTGGTTTTATGTTTATGCCAAGTGAGCGATATTTATGTTCTGTTTATTGTCATGTTTTTCACTTTTACAATAAAAGATCTACAGGATGTAACTCAGGATCAGTACAGGATAAGTAATGTATGTACACAGTGACTCCACCAGCAGAATAGTGAGAGCAGCTCTGGAGTATAATACAGGATGTAACCCAGGATAAGTAATGTATGTACACAGTGACTCCACCAGCAGTATAGTGAGTGCAGCTCTGGAGTATAATACAGGATGTAACTCAGGATCAGTACAGGATAAGTAATGTATGTACACAGTGACTCCACCAGCAGAATAGTGAGGGCAGCTCTGCAGTATAATACAGGATGTAACTCAGGATCAGTACAGGATAAGTAATGTATATACACAGTGACTCCACCAGCAGAATAGTGAGTGCAGCTCTGGAGTATAATACAGGATGTAACTCAGGATCAGTACAGGATAAGTAATGTATGTACGCAGTGACTCCACAGCAGAATAGTGAGTGCAGCTCTGGAGTATAATACAGGATGTAACTCAGGAGCAGTACAGGATAAGTAATGTATGTACATAGTGACTCCACCAGCAGAATAGTGAGTCCAGCTCTGGAGTATAATACAGGATGTAACTCAGCATCAGTACAGGATAAGTAATGTACTATGTACACATTCACTTAACGTTTTATGTAGATTTATACCTATATGTAAGCTTGAGGATAAAATATTATGTCTCTGGTCTGCTTTAAAGGGAAACTAACTCTCAAGTTCTTTGTATCTCTCTTTTGCTTTGCTGTAAAATGTAATACATTGTTTTCTATCCTCTGGCTATGGCGTAGTTCATGGCGTCACTGGCAGGAAATTTAGAAAAATCCCTGCCTTCCATGATTGGCACTACTCACAAGTGTCCATGGGTATGACTGATAAGTAACTTGGCTGCACTTTTATAAGCCGCTGCAACATTTTTGGCTTTTGTGACCCTTTAAGTCACTTTAAATGTTGAAATGTGTCAAGGTTAAGAGTCGCACGCAAATCATGATGGTCCACGACAAAATAATGAAAGGACAGGAAGTCCTCAGGGGAAGTCGGTAATGTACACAAGCTGAGGGCAGAATACAGTCATCCAGGGATACAATCCCGGGACTTGTGGAGAGCACTCAACAAGCTGCAATTAGAGGAAGAACGATGCCACTGATTGCTCAGAGAGGTGCAGCTGTCAGCTACAAGAAGGAAGCCTGTTTACAATATTTCATATGCATTGGACTGGCAGGGAGCTAAGCAAACACTTGTGGCTCAACTTCCTGATAGCAAGTACAAAACCCAGTTATGTCCAGATAATGCTGATATGGAGACAGGAAAATACCAGAAACCGCATAGTGCAAAGGCATAAACGGAAACCATTACATCATATTAGCAGCTAGTTCTAGCCGGTTAGTCAAATTCTTCTTGGGGTATTAATACCAGCATCTACAGTATCTGTAAGAGTTTTCACCCCATTACCTCCAAAATATTCAACATACCTTCCAACTTTTGAACAATAAAAAGAGCGACAATTCTTGCGGCTGCACATAGCGCACCACAGCTATTTCGTTTTTTACGTCAAGTTGCGCCCCTTTAAATCTAAGCCATGCCCTTTGTGTCCCTTAATAGTGACCCTCAGTGACCCCTCATTTCTCTATCTCGTAATAATGGTCAGATAGCATTTCTACATAGTGATGGTGATTACGGTGCATTTACTTCCAGTGATCACAGGTGACATCTCCTCTCAATGATGTCATCTGTTTTTCTTCTCTATCCAGACCCAGACCGTTATGATGGTTTCTCCCAGCCATGACTCGTTGCTGCACACTCTCCCCATCTTTCTGCTACCACCCAATGAACCTAAGCAGCTTTCCATAGTATTACTGTCCCCTTAGTGCCCCACTTACTAGTGTTCCCTCAGTGGCCCAACTTCAAATTACCTCCATGCCAGGCTCCTCTATAGAAACTTCGATCATCAGCCATAGTAACTTCCATCTACCTTACTCACACACTCTGGTATCAGACACTAATAGCAGGAGGCATCCTGGGGCGGTGGGACAGCCCCATAAATCCAGAACTATCCAGCCAAATCTGGGACAATTGGAAGGGCTGAATGCAGCTTATGTGGATCTGATTGGGTTTTTTTAGCGACCAACATTTAAAGATTGTTCAACGCCAAAGCAAAATCTCTTCAAAATTTAAAGTTAAATGCATAACTATTCACCCCCCCCCCCCACCCCTCAAATCAGTAATTAGTAAAGGCCTATTTTTTGTAGCTTTGCATTTACGTAGCTAGGTCTCTCTCATCTTTCCTCATGCAGACACTGCAATGTTTCCCCATTCTTTGCAAAGCTGTGGTGACGCAGGAGGACTGTGAGTCAATGTTTACCATCGAGTCTAGTTACAAATTCTCATTTGGATTAGGTTCTGGATTTATTGACATTGTTGTATTTATGGGTCCCCTTCGATATTAAACTTTAGATTGTTAAATTGATGGAAAATACATTTTCCCTCGCAGTTCTCTTGGGGCCTGCAGCAGGTTTTTCTCTAAGATTTTTTTTTTAATGTTTGCTGCATTTCACCCTCCACAAGGTCAGCTGTAGGAAATCTTTCACATAGGATGATGCTGCCACCACTGTGCTGTATGTAGGGAATGAGCGTATTTTTGTTGGCCTGCAATATGTAGTTTACACAAAATATACTATAGCTGTTTGTATGGCCATAGAACTCAATTGTGGAAACTTGTCCTTAAGAAACAATAAAAGCGTTTTCCCTTTGATTTTGCAGCCCTCCACTTCCCTTTTGCCTTATGAATACTTTCATCAGTGGCTTCCTCTTTGCAACTCTTCCTTCAAAGAGTAACCCTGTCATACAATGTTATGACTAGAGATGAGCGAGCATACTCGCTAAGGACAATTACTCGAGCGAGCATTGTCCTTAGTGAGTACCTGCCTGCTCGGAAGAAAAGGTTCGGCTGCCGGAGCGGGTGAGAGGTGAGCTGCAGCTGTGAGCATGGTGGAGCTGGGGGGGGGGGGGGAGGGGTAGAAGGGAGAGGGAGATCTGCCCTCTGTTCCTACCCCCTCTCCCCCGCCGCCAGCGGCCAAACCTTTTCTTTCGAGCGCGCAGGTACTCGCTAAGGACAATGCTTGATCGAGTAATTGCCCTTAGCGAGTATGCTCGCTCATCTCTAGTTATGACGTATTGATAGGATATGATTTAATTTTGGAATTGGTTGTGATCTGTATTGCAAGCTTTTTACAGTTCTCAGCCCAGTACGGTGCCCAGGAGCATCTCTGTGCAGAGAACCACTGCGAAAGGCAATGTGCTTAGCAGTTGGGTCCCCATAGAGCAGTAAGTGATGGGAAATCCTAGCAATCGTGAAACAGAAACCTTTTGTAGCATCAAAATACTTTGTTGAACTAGTTCAAAGTGAAAACTCACAAGGTACGAGCTGGAATCGCCTTGCATCAAGCCTGGAGTCAAGTTGCTGCATTACATGTTGCAAGGTATCATGATTTACTAAATGCAGTGGCTTCTGTGATGCATCCTCACTGATCATCCATGGTGGGTGGTAAGGGTGGCATGTAGACTCTAACACTCCCCAGAGAAAATAATCACAAGTCGTAAGGCTTGGAGGCCAAGGAAGAAGTTCATTATCATCATCACCACCTGCATGGCCAAGCCATCTATGTGGTAGTCGTCTATTGAGCTCACTTCTGACTTCAGTGTGATAATGGAGGGTGGGGGGTGTCCAGTCCTGTTGGAAGATGAAACCTGGAATTTCCTGTTCCAGCTGCGGCAGAAGCCATATCTGTAACACGTCCAGATACAAAATTCCCAAGATTCTTTCCCCATTGAATTAGAAGGGGGCCGTATACTTTCCTACAGGATATAGCGCAAAACACATTTACCTCGGGGAAGTCACGCATATGCAAACCATTGCTTTCCATTACAGTCTCTATACTCTCGCAGAAAGAACATCGCCGCGCTTTGTCATCTGGTTTCAGGGCCGATAGCAATTGCATTCAGCAGGAATAGCATCATAAACGTTTGCGCAGAATCTCCCGTCCAATTCTCTGCTTACTCTGACGGTCGATTTCTGAGGACTTTGCGTGAACATGAACATACTCTGCTGTTTCCATGCTTAATGGTGGATGGCCCATGATTTTTGCTTATAGATGCAACCGTTTTCCTTAAAATTGGTGTACCACTAACGAATTGTTCGCTCGTTAGTGGATCTTCACCAAACTTTGTTCGAAAATGCCGGATAAAATTTTTGGGCCTCATTTATCAAATTTATGTATTTGACTGTCATTTAATGTGAGTTATGAGCGTTTCAAATCGGGAAGATCATTTGTAATAATTCTGCATTTGAGTCTCATATACATATATATTGGGATAACACTGTCTTGGGGGTTTATCTCCCAAGAGAAGGACTGGGGAAATAAATTGAAATAATAGTTGAAGGACCCTAGAGATCAGGTGGTTTATTTGGTGCCTGAAATCTGAGACTATGGGATAGGCTCACTAAATATGGGCATGTGGACTTATGGCAGAACACCTCTGGAAACAAAGGAGGGAAAGATGGAGGTGTTATGCTACCAGATACATTTCTTATCACACCTTGAGGGCTGTTTCAGCTGGCAAGACCTTGAGGTTTCCTTTTATACTGTTGTGCAACAAGTCCATCTAGCCAGAGTCATAGTAGTATGTAAACCGCTTCTCACTGTAACATGAAAGGAAGTTTTTGATCTGCCAGAAGTTAGTTAAAAATTGAATAGTACAGGTATAAAGTACCTACAAAACCCTTTTTTTAATTGGGTATTCTTTCTTGGCCATGGAAGCTACTTTTAGAGATGTTATAGACCTCTTGGTGACCTCCAAGAATTCTTACATGGTTAGTCTGGTCTGAGGACAGCCAGCTCTAGGCATTTGTGCCATATTCTCCCCAGTAATTGGCTTGATGATAGTCCCTATTCAGCTATGCAGCTGAGGAACGTGGCTAAGTAAAAACCCTTTAGCTAATTGAATAGGGATAGTGAATACGGGGGGCATCTGCTTCACTGTGCCTGCAGTTTCACCTTTATTACAAGCATAGTATGTGACATTTTGTATTAATTATGGTTTATGTTTCTATGACTTTATTTGTCCTAACAGATCTTCCTAGAATTCTTCCTGGCCACCAGCGCTGTGTGAGGAGAAGCCATCCCCATGCTGCATAGAGGTTCCCCTCCTCATGTAGAGCATTAAGTTCCGATGCATTGTGTCAGTGTGCTGGGTGTTGGCAGGGAGCAGGTATAATATGAGGATCACAAGCTGTTTGCAGCATGGGGATATTTCCTCACACAGGCAGGAAGGACTCTTAGGGACCTTTCACATGGGACAAAATAGGCCGCACAAAGCACCACAAGCCCCAGTAGATTCTGCACCAAAATCTGCAGGCTACCTGCAGATTTTCATGCAGAATTGAAAATAGCATAGAGCCTTTAGCATAGTGCCTTCCTATGTAACAGACCTATTGATCACTAATTGTGTCCGTAATGGTGTGCACACCTACTGTTCAGTTTGAGGTCAGCCTCACTTACGGTTAGTTGTGTGGAAGTCTACTATAACTGGCCCAATTTTGACACAATTTCTAGTGCATTTTACTGTTCATTGCTATGGCAATATCTTAATCCTTTAGGGTAGTCCCTTACATGCGGACATAGAATGAAGAGATGAGTCTAATGTATTCACTGAGTGCCAGCTTCCCGGGTAGGAGTAAAGAAAAATTCGTATCCAAGGGATATCAGTCTTTGGTCATGTGATAGACCCCTAGATGCTCTGATTTACATATTATACTGTAACTAGCCATGCGTATCTATCACATGACCAGAATTACATCCACTGCGGGAAAACAATGAAGGTTCAGGTGATTGACAGTAACCAGTGATCTTGGGAACCGCGAGGAAATGATATAGAAATTATATTGGGAAATGGGACAATTTTTGTCATGCAAACGATTACAATTCTATTTTTGGAAACCAGAATATCTCTTTAAGGCGGAGTGTTACAAGTTTACATCTTCTTCTGTCATATAAACCTAGTTGGTAAATCTTGACTTCCTTTCCCCCGAAGAATCCAGACTCCATCCAAGCTTCTGATCATCTTGTATAAATGATGGTAGCGCCACGGTTCTGGATGTTTTTGTTTTCTAGGGGAAATGTTACAGGAAGCGTCCGGCCTCGGACAGCCCAATATTTTCTTTTCTGTTTATGAAACCTTTTCTTCAGTGGAAAATATTTACGCAGCTGCAGGGCCAGCCGAGATAGCAGATCAGTCCTGTCACAGCTCCAGCGTCCAGATACAATGTTTCTTCAGCTACTTTCTACACCGTTTGTAAACAGTACAAGAACCAAAATGTAGCAAGTACACCTCACATCTGAAGTCAGGGTATCAGCAGATTGCTCTGTGTTTTGCTTTGATGTGTCTACTTGCAAATGTAAAGGATTCTGCCAAAATGTTGCATTTTGGAATAATCTAATAAAATAAAAGATAATTATGCAGCTGCAGTAATAATTACAGGGATCCCTCAAGTTACAATGGCCTGAAGATACAATATTTCCAGCATAGATTGTTTTTTTCCGGGTCAGTGTAACTTGAAACCAGATTCAATGTCAGTTCGGATCTGTTGCACTCGTGTTTTGCTAGAAAATCCAGCCAATCGACCTGGACATTTTACTAGTGAAACCCCTGTATTACTGGAGTACATGTGCTGATTGGCTTCTAGTAGTGTCTCTTTACAGGACTGCAATGGTCCTGTAAAGAGGGCATCCTCTATGTCTAGAAGAAAGCAGGTTTCATCACCAACACAGAAAAGGGTTCTTTACTGTAAGAGCAGTGAGACTGTGGAACTCTCTGCCTGAGGATGCGGTGATGACAAAATCCATAGAGGAATTTAGGAGGGGACTAGATGTCTTTCTAGAGCGGAAGGATATTACAGGATATAAATTTTAGGTGACCAGCTGATTGTTGATCTGGGTCTTACAGACAGGTAGGAACTATTAGAGGTTGATCCAGGGATTAGTCTGACTGTAAATAGGGAGTCGGGAAGGAATTTTTTTCCCCGAAAGGGCTAATTGGCTTCCGCCTCTTGGGTTTTTTTTGTCTTCCTCTGGATTAACATGGAGGTTGAAACAGGCTGAACTAGATGGGCATTGCCTTCATTCGGCCTAACATACTATGTTATGTTACTATGTTACAGTACAGCATGGTACTAGATATTCTATACGGCTCTCGACCTGGGCAGCTCTGTGTTATTTTTCTCTTGCACTTGGACCCTAAAGAAGCTGCTGTCCTCCCCATAGAAAGTGATTTACATCTTCCAGCAGGTCATATTGACTGTTATGGATAAGGACTTGCTTTTTTTATATCAGTTATCTGCTTCATCTTCGTATTACTTTTGGTTGGCATTTTGATGGCTTTGGAATTCATTACCAGTTTCCCACAGAACATGTATATAATATTGTGTCCGCGCTCCAAAGAGGAGATCTAGATAATACTATAATATTAGAAAATATTAAATGGCGCTGATAATATCCAATTTTTAACAATGGTTACCTATGTGTGGCTGACCTGGATTTGGGGGGAAGTTGGTTGTTATCCAACCCCCCCCCCCCCTCTTCCTCCCCAGTGAAGTAAGTTCTTTCAATATTCCTCCTTTTTTTAAACCAAAGTAGCGAAGGATAATTTTTGATATCCCTGTGTAATTACTGCCATGCAGTTTCCCATAGAGTTATGGTCTCAACATACATTTATTTCATCACACAATAGTTATCCTGGAGCCATTTAATATTATATGCTGAGGGACCACTGTAATTATATAATATACACTAATTTTGTATTGTCCACTGCTGCTATATCTATCTCATATCTATCTCATATCTATCTCATATCTATCTATCTCCTATCTATCTATCTATCTATCTCCTATCTATCTATCTCCTATCTATCTATCTCCTATCTATCTATCTCCTATCTATCTATCTCCTATCTATCTATCTCCTATCTATCTATCTCCTATCTATCTATCTCCTATCTATCTATCTCCTATCTATCTATCTCCTATCTATCTATCTCCTATCTATCTATCTCCTATCTATCTATCTCCTATCTATCTATCTCCTATCTATCTATCTCCTATCTATCTATCTCATATCTATCTATCTATACATCTTGACTTTTATAGGCAATGTCTGCAAATGCAGACTAAAATAGGACATGCTGAAAATTTTTTATTTTTTTTTTCATGCTCGTAAAATACACGCATGAAAAACACATGTAAATACCCCAATGCAAATTAATGGTGTTTAAGCTGTCCGTATTAGGGCTTCTACCCACTAGCGATATTTTTCCCTGCGATGCGACAGCGATGATTATGAAACCAATGATTTTCAATGGTTTCATACTCCTTTGCGATTTTTCACTTCAGCCATGCATCACAGAGTAAAAATCTGCGATATCGCTCAGCGACTTTAATGGGGCCAGCTTCAGCAGCGCTAGCCCCATTGAAATCATAGGGAATATATTGCGGACTTCTGCCACAGCTGTGGCAGGGGTTTCCTTCATCCCCGCAGGGACTGCAGGGATGAAGGAATCCTCTGTCAAAACTATCACAGTTGTAGCAGAAGTCCAGGATGCTATCCCATTGCTTTCAATGGGGTAGGCGCTGCTGCGGCCCCATTGAAAGCAGTGGGTTGTAGGCAACCACCGCAGCAATGATTGTCGGGGAAGGGCTTGAAATATAAGCCCTACCCTGAAAATCATCCCTAGCTGGTGAAAAAATGTTAAAAATTATATACTCACCTCTCCGCTGCTCAGGTGGGTCCTTCAGCTGGCTCTCCGCCACTGCTGTGAAGCTCTTTCAGAGTGCTCAGCCAATCGCAGGCAGCGCTCTGCCATTAACTGATGAATGGCTGTGCGCTGCCTGTGATTGGCTGAGCCTTCAGCCAATCAGTACAGCCCTTTCAGGAGGCGGGATTTTTAAAGTGCTAGGAGGCCAGCCGGAGGACGCGCCTAAGCTGCGGAGAGGTGAGTATATATTTTTTATTTTTTTCATATCCTGGACTTCTGCCACAGCTGTCACAACTATGGCAGAGGATTCCTTCATCCCTGCCGGGATTAAGGAAACCCCTGCCACAGCTGTGGCAGAAGTCTGCTATATACTCCCTATGCTTTCAATGGGCTAGGCGCTGCTGCTCCTGGCCCCATTGAAAGCATTTAGTGATATTGCAGCGTTTTCTTTGTGCTGCGAGGCGTGTGTTTTCACTCGCATGTAAGAAAAGAACCGCTAGTGGGTAGGTACCCTCTCGCACATGAAATACACCTGTGCGAATGAGCCCTTCTAAATGGCCCTTTAAAGGCAACCATAATGCTACTGTCACGCTCAGTGAAAATGAGTTTGACACCCCTGCTCCAGGGGATTAAGATATGAATCCATATGCAGTGCGCCCCTCTACTGGCGGCTCTTGGAAGGGCATTTGGAACTCTGCATCAGAAAAATCTAGCCACAACCTCTTCGAAGATATAACATAAATCAGAATTCTGGACTGTTCCCTTTTTTTGGGAGAGGATCCATTCTGAGTTTTGCTATAGGCGCCTATTAGTATATACCCACCTGTTTACTGTCCGTACTACTCAATAACATCATCATAGAGGAAACTGATCTATTCTCTCTAGGAACATGTGCAGCTTCAGTTCAGGCCCTTCTGGAAGCAATCACTCTGTGTTACTATTATGCCAAGATCAACTGTTACTGTTTGGAAAGAGCTAAATAAAAAATGATGGCATAATCCCATCACTTATCAAGTACCAGATGATTCATGGCTAATGGAAGGATCCAAAATTATTCCGAAGCCTCTAAACAAAAGATCTGCCATTCAGGCCCGAAGCAATGCAAACACCGGATATGGATGATGGATTAGGCTAAGTTCACATCTGCGCTACGGATTCCGTTTTCTTGGTCCGTTGTGGGCGCCATAAAGGAGAATCCGCTGGAAGAACGGATCAGAACTTATAATGGAACCGAACTGTGCCGAACTGACCCCATTGACTATAATGGGGTCCATTCGGTTCTTGCACCTGTCCAGCCTTTTTACTGGACGAAAAAGCCCTGTATGCGTTGGACACAACCACGCCCCGATGTAAATGGCTATTTAACCTAATGAGTCCCAAATGTGTTTTTTTTTTTCTAGCGGAAGAGCGCAGTGTCTCACGCAACCCGTAGCATATTGTGCGCACATTTGTGTAAGTCCCATAGACTTCTATTGAGACCTTTGGTGATCAAATGTATACAAAAGTAGGGCACGGCGAAATGTGTGCAGAAAAAAGGGAAATGTAAACGAACCCATTGGAATCAATGGATTCTATTCTCTGGGTATTGTGCGCTCAAAAACGCATGCAAATTCGCCCATGTGAGGCCGCTCTAATTTCTGCAGTTCATCAACAACAAGAAGGTAGCCTTCCGAGCCCGGGCAGGACTGGGAAGCAGTTTGCATGAGCTCTGCAAATGTATAGACTCGATGTCGGAGAATATCCCAAGCAGAGATCACACCGAGCTGTTCGAGGCTTCCATGCTAAAAGTCTGTTTCATTTCTATGTATTGACTCGTCTAATGCAGTCTATTGCTCCCTGTTACTAGCCATCTGCAGCTGGTCTGTCTTGGGCTAGTTTCACAGACGCATTTTATCGCAGCGATTTTGCCGTGATAAGACGCTGGATGGAAATCGTGACCATCTGAAGCATTGGATTCCAATGCATTTGTTTACGGTGCGTAAAATCGGCCGGCTAGAAAAGATAGGAGCGCATTCTGGCTGGCCGCTTTTTTCTGGCGGGAAAAGATAGAGCTTGTCCTATCTTTTGCTGGAATACGCCAGCCGTTCCCATAGACTTCTATGAGAGCCGTCAGGAAAGGAAAGGGGGAGGGAGTTTAGCAGCAACTTGCATTGCTACAGTCCTTTCCCCTCCCCTTGCCAGCAGCTCCCCATAGGCTAGGGGAAGATGGGAGGGAGTTTAGCACGACTAGCTTTGCTAAGCTCCGGCCTCGTCCCGCCCCCCTCCCCTTGCCGGCAGCCGGCAAGGGGCGGAGAGGGAGAGGGAAGGGTGAGGGAGTTTAGCAGAGCTGGACTCTCTCACCCCGGCTGATGGTATTCCGGGCTGCAGCGTATATATACCGCACCTAGCTGTCTGAATGGGCGAGAAAACAGGGGAGACAATCGCGGCTGCCTATCAATCATGTGATTTTCGACCGCGATTTGGGCGGCAAAAATCGCAGCGCCCGTGTGAAAGAGACCTTAGCATGTATGAGAGGAAAGAAGGGGGCAGCGGAGGAGAAATCAGATTGATTAAAGTACAAGAAGACCCTGTCAACTATAGAAACCTATATATACACACAATTATAATCTATCCTGCACATTTTGGGTATTATATATATATATATATATATATATATATATATATATATATATATATATATATACACACACTTTGCAAATCAGTCTCATTATGTGAAATTAGATGTGTTATAAGATAATTAGCGCCTTATTCACATCGAAGACCGAGACGATGCAGAAACCAGCATTATAATCTGTGAAATGTGTTTTACTGCCATTATGACTCAGTGCGAACACTTCCTGCGCATCACTAGAAATCCCTCAGGAAAAAGTGTGATTTCACTTAGAGTCAAAGACGTCTTCAGTGCAGATGTAGTTCTAATTACTTGATACAATTTATGGATTTGTTTCTTATTTTATAATTTTTTCAATTTCATGCAAATGAAGCCTAAAGGGAATCAGTCACCATGTTTTTCAGCCCTCACTGAGAGCCGCATAAGGTAGTGATTACAGTGATGTGTCTGCTGGGTGGATCTGTGCAGTAGTTTGGGAGAAACGGGTCAAGAGGGGTGTCGCCTCTGCATTTGTGAGTGTGTGTGTGTGTGTGTGTGTGTGTGTGTGTGTATGTATGTGTGTATATACCGTGTTTCCCCGAAAATAAGACAGTGTCTTATATTAATTTTTGTTCAAAAAGGTTTAACTTTTTTACATGTATAGCTGCCTGGACACTATTTAAATTGACTTTTTTAATTAACTGTTATCAGGGCTTAATTTTGGAGTAGGGCTTATATTTCACACATCCTCAAAAAGCCTGAAAAATCATTTTGCATCCTCAAAAATTCTGGAAAATCATGCAATGTCTTATTTTCAGGGTGTGTCTTATTTTCAGGGAAACAGGGTGTGTGTATATATATATATATATATATATATATATATATATATATATATATATATATATATATATATAATATCCCATCCAAATCAGTTTCATTAAGCCTGACGAAGGGTCCATAGATGACCTGAAAGCTTGCTGTAACATCATGTATTTGTGTTAGCCATTAAATGGTATCATATCTACAAGATTACTTAGTTTCTCTTACTGAGAACTATTACGCAACACCCGATGGGACACCCACAATGGATTTTTTGTGTGTCGCAATCCTATAGAAACGTTTAGCAGTAGACCGCTACGGTTGCCATATTGCAGCTCAGCGGTTGAGTGTGCACTGGCCCTCGGTCTGCAGACTTTAGTGCTTATTCACACGAGCATATATCGACCGTCGTTTTCACAGCCGGCAGATATACGCTACCATCTGACCTGTCTTGCCCCTTCCCTCCCCCTCCCTGGCTGTCTGCCTCTCTCCCCCACTCTGGCTGTTTGCAATGGGGGGGGGGGGGGATAAGCTCCACCCCCTCCCATTGCTGGCTGCAGACAAGGAGTGGGACAGGGGCAGACCTTAGCCTCGCCCACATCCCGCTCCCTCCCATTGCAAACAGCGGGAGTGGAGGAGAGAGTCGGCGAGGAGGAGGGAAGGAGGAAGGCAGCTCAGATGGTAGCGTATATCGGCCGGCCGTGAAAACGGCGGCCTATATACTCTCCTGTGAATAAGCCCTTATAGTTGGACTTTTACCTTATAGTTGGAAGTAAATTGCAAAAAAATTTTAATAGAATTACTTTTTTTTCTGTACCTGATGGAAGTGACATTTGCGGCTGCGGGCAATTCTGTGCCCATCAAAATCAGAAAATATTCCGTGTGACATCCTGCAAACCGCTCCCAGAAATTGAATTCAATCTCTGCCGGCTGTGATCCTGTCATTTTCTCCAGCTTGCAGCCTGTATTTATTTCCGGCGTTCTGGAAGCGTACAAGTCACAATGACAACAAAGCCTGGGGAATTCGGAGAAAAATAAGACTCTATTAATATTGCGGCTTCATCGTCACTGTTATCCCGGTGTCTGGACAATACGAATAAGTCAAGGGTCCAGAGAAAGAGGATTTGTGAGCGTTACGACAATCGCCCGCTATTATTAGATCTGGGCATATCCTGGCACTGATTGCTACTTCTTCATCTCTCAACATTCACAGGATCTCTTTGAAGTTGTCTGCCATGACACCTGATTAACCAAGGGCAGCTGTCAGAATCGCATGCTCACCCATATGTTCTCACCAGCGCAGGCTCGCCATCTGCCGAGAGGTTTTTTGGGGGTGATCTCAAGTGGAGGCGTCGGTATCCATCCAGAGGTCTCCTTGAAGGAAAAGTGTCACCAAGATCGAGCTCTTAAAGGGATATTCCAGCTTTTAGGAAATGAAGCATTTGCATTGCATGCAATTTCAGATCTTCAACTTTTTCAAGATCTCTGCTTCTTGTCAATGAGTGAGAACACAGGAAAATCTGATGATTACACAGGTACAAGCAGGTGAGATTTTTCGTGGCAGATCCACGTACGATTTTTCCAAAGTGGATCTGACACTTTAATCCATGGCAGATCTGAGGCTGAGCCTTGGAGCTCTGACATTGATTTTCATGCGGTTCTGCGCGCAGATTTAGCTCCGGCCAATGGAAAACAATCTGTGTGCGGCCATCCAATTCGCAAACCGCGTCAAGAATTGACAGGTACATTCTTTTTTTTACAACACATTTCAGAATCTGTGCCTGGAAAATCATCACCTTATGAACAACGACGTGGATTTCCATAGCGTTCAATAGATTGCGAAGATAGCAACGGCTTTCACCACAGATTTGGAATCCATGGTCAAATTCCGCAGTGTGAACGGGTTATACTCCCAATTCTTAATGCAGATTCCACGCTGAAATCCGAGTTGGAATCTGCAACAATTTTATCTTCCCTTTAGTGTTGAGTGAACCGAACCAGTAGAATCCTGTTTGAGGGCAAACTTTGCTAAAAGTTTGTTTCGGCACAAACCCCAACCAAGCTTTTAGCAAAGTTCTACCCGAGACAAAGTTCCGCTGGTTGGGTTCACTCAACACTAGTCCTGAACACTGGTGTATAACACTGTCTAAGGGCTTATTTAGACGACTGTATATCGGCTCAGTTTTCACGCTGAGCCGATATACGGTGTCCTTGTCTGCAGGAAGGGGGTGGGGGGAGGATGGAAGAGCCAGGAGCAGGAACTGAGCTCCCGCCTCCTCTCCGCCCCTTGCCACTATTTGCAATAGGAGGGGCGAGACAGGGGTCGGAGCTAAGTCCCACAGCTTAGCTCCGCCCCTGTTCTGTCCCTCCCATTGCAAATAGTGGCGATGGGCGGGTAAGGGGCGGGAGCTCAGTTCCTGCTCCTGGCTCTTCCATCCCCCCCCCAAGGGCCTCTTGAGATGAGTGTATGCGCAAATGTGCATACTTTAACATATTTGCGCTACGAACAAGGTTGATTTGCGCACATATCTGCGCATGCTTGTTCATTTGCATACGGAACTCTCCCCCACCCCCATTTTAATGGCTCCTGAGCCAAATGAGTTCCAAATATGTTCTTTTTTTTACAAAATTGCACAGCATATTGCACCATTTTTGTTCGCAAGGTACACTCATTTGCGCACTTCCCACAGAGGGAGATATGGGGACATTGGATGGGCATGTCCTATCTTTGGGCGTGGTCTTGTATCACATCTATCATTGTTTTCAATGGGGCTGCAGTGCAATGCGATGTAAGGTCTCCTCATTGCAAACAATGGGCAATGGGTGGCGGTCTTAAGATAAAAACGCCTCCACGAGCAAATGACATGTTGGCGAGCACGATATCGGGCGGTAACTGACAGCCCAATATCGTACTCACCTGTGTGAAGTCAGCCTGAGACAGTGTTATACACCAGTTTTAGTGGCTTGGGAACTTCTGGCTCAGTTTCAACTAATTCAGACTGAACTGAGTTCGTCCAACCAGCTGAACCGGACTAGTCAATCGTTCCCTCATCACTAGTCCCATTTAATTCACATGATGTGCATTTTGGAATCTGCTCCACAGAAAAAAAAGAAATGACATGTTGATGCTTGACATGGTTTCCATTCCAGGCGGCCACATACTTATTTGCCCTATTGAATGGGACAAAATCCACATGCAAACCGTGGCAGAACTCGGAGGCTCAGATCTCTGATGTGGATTATTGTGGCAGATCCACGCTGCAAAAATGTGATGTGGATTTGGGAAATTAAACTTCGCTATACCTGTCCTCCCGACTATCCCCAATCACCACGTTCAGGGTGGTCGGGGACGGTGGTAGTAATAACTAACCAGAGATTGGACCCATACCTATTGGACTTTTATGGCCCATCCTGTGGATACGCCATAGAAGTCTGAGATCACAATAATGTCTGCTTTGATTAATCCTTTTCTTGGTAGAAGAATCACCACCATGACTTCTCTGGGATTCCCAGCAATCACTTTGTAAGTTGTGTGTGTGTAGGACCTAGCAACAATCAGTGTTCAATTCTCCTGCAGCGCCACAACAGGAAAAATGGAGCACTGCACACTTGGATCCTCCACAGTAGGAGACTCTCTTTTGCAGCTGATTTCTACCCGGTCATGCAGACACCGCAGCTGTGGCTCATTCTCAAAGTGAATGGAAGGAAGCGGCCACGATTGTACACCGCCCCTCCATTTGCTTGAATGAGTCCGCGAGAGAGTTGACTATTTCTGGTGGTCCCATTGAAGCGAATTGAGCAGTAGTGCACATGAGTGGCCACCTGCTGCTATTCACTGCAGGTTTTTACCACGGCTGGGGTGTCCACATGACAGGTAAAGCTTGCCGTGAGACAACCCCTTTAATTTAGGGTATTTGAAATGTTTTTGTAAGCCAGGGAGCCCCTTTAACCACTTACTAACCGGAAACTTTATACCACACCCCTTCCATTCTGATCAGGCAAGGGCTAGCCGAACGTTGAGGGGGCTTCATACACAGCATATCCGCTGCAGGCAACCAGCCGAAAATATGCAAAAAAATAGGCAGTGGCAAAATCCAAAAATGCGGCTTTGGCGGCGGTTTTGTTGCGGATCTGCCACGGACGTGAAACCTTGTAGTGCTGCAGGTTCAGGCTGTGTACGCTCGGGAGATTTTTCAATGCACTCTTCAGATGGAAAAAATCGGACCGAAATCACGCAGAAATACGAACGCGTTGTTTTGAACAGGAATAGTCACATGAGCTCTTTGTACTCGAAGGACGGTCAAGGTAAAAAAAACCCAGCATGTTCTATTTTTCTATGAATTTCTGATGAAAATTGCCAATTCATTTCAGTGGGTGCATTAAAAAACAGGTTGCATCCGCAGGATGTGAATGCGATCCTTTTTTAACGCATGTAACCATGGCGACCATAAAAAATAAAGGGAACTAGGGATTGCAGAGCCTGTATATTTATGCGTTTTTGTTTTTTTTTTATTTTATGTGCGCAAAAACCCACACAACTCCCAATCATTGAAACGGGCAATTAAGTTAATAAGTAAGGATAAGTTCTGGACGCAGGATACATTGTAAACCGATGCCTCAGATGGTCGCCATTTTTAATCGCGGCCATATTAGCCGTATATATATTTGTGTAAATAAGGCTTAAAACACACACATGCACGCACAAATACGTAACACCGATTGCATATATGCGCGCGTTGATGCGCTTATGCCCGTGTGGCACCAGACTTGTAGAAGGTCGGCGGATGATGAGAGTGCGTTCTCTGCATGATGTCAGCAGAAGAAATCATTCAGTGATGCTGACGGATCCGGTCAGTCATCTTCTACACGAGGGGGACTTGTTCCAAGAGTGTGACGTGTGCGGATCTTGGAGAACATCGGATCAGAATGTAAGCAGCATAAGTAATGTGAGATTTGCGCACTCTCCGTCTGAGGAGGAATAAACCTCATCGCACTCTTGCAATTTATTTGTGAGCTAAATGTCCTCATCAGTACAAATTACGGCACTCAGAGAGCCACCGGTATTTGAACCGGCCACGGGCTCGGCACAATTAGCTGACATCCTTTTGAAGTTTTTTGACCCTTAGCAGCAGTTGTTTGGCTGCTGGCTGTAAAGTACGGGCTGTCAGCCGGGAGCAGTTTTATATTCCTGTTATTAGACAAAGGAAATGAGATGTTGCATACCCTCATGCTGGATTTCTTCTTCTCCGACCAATTTAGGGGTTTTGCACTCTTAGGTCAATACAGTTTACTTGTACAAAGTTCTCCAACTTTCTCAGTTTCAAGATGCCTACTTGCTGTCAGTGAATGGACCCATAAAATGATTGATTTCAGAGTCCAAAAACCTATTCAGAGTCCTGATCAGTGGGCTTCCAACCGCTGGGACTCCCACCGATCCCAAAAGCAGGGGTCTCGAAGGCTCCAACATAAATAGAACAGAAGGCAAGTATGTGCTGCTTTTATTCAGCAGGATCACCAGAGATAGATGGGTACAAGCACAGTCCCATTGAAATGAATGAAGCGGTGGTGCATACGCTCATGGTCAGACTTGGCTACGTGCGACCTATATGGTCACATAGGTCACTGATCACCAGCTTGTAGGGAGAATACCAGGCAGATGTAGGCTGGGGGCAATCGCCTCCCCAGATGAACTTCTTGTGGACCTACAGGAATCCTCCTCTTGTGCCCTCGCAACACATTTGCTTAGTTCTGCTACTATATTTAGGTTATGAGCTTAGATCTGGTGCTGTATTTATGTTATGAGCTTGGTTCCAGCGTTGTATTTATGTGATGAACGTGGTTCTGGTACTCAATTTATGGTATGAGCTTGGTTCTAGAGCTGTAATTCTGTACAGAGCTTGGTTCTGGTACTGTATTTATCCTGCAACTGGTAATACTGGGTTAAAAGAACTTTGATAATTATTTCCTGACCTTTTTTTAGGTTTCATTTTTTGAGTTCCGTTTGCCAAGTTCCTCACCACTAAGCCCATCACTGATCTTGTTTTTGGTATAGTATCTATACACCGAGGTTGCCCATGTAAGTGTACCCATTGCAAATCATGGATTGTATTTTTATGCCAGTTTTGTGGGTCTCACAACCTGAGACTATCGGCTTGACGCAGCTCCTCTTCAGGCAATGTGGATTCTCGCAAGACCATAAAACTGAAGGTGAGACCCTAGGGTGGGGCTGGCCAAACTACGCCTCCCCATGGTGGACAATGACTACAAGAATTTTGCCGGTAACCTTGGAGCCATTCACCACCACATGAGGACATCTTTTGGCCTAATTGGGCCAGCCACACTGGTTGAGCCGGTTGATAAGGAGAATCCACTAATTACAAATCAGAGATGCTGTAGCACATTGTAATCCAGATAGTCCTGAAATTTTAAGGTTTTGCCAAGACTGGATGAAAGGAAGTTTGCAAATTATTTCCTAAACTTTTTTTAGGTTTTGATTATTTAAGTCCCTTTGCCAAGTTCATCACCGCCAAGCCCATCATGGCGCTTCTGATAAGACTCTGGAGTCATGCGGCAGAAGGGATTGTCCAGGTCGTGCGTTCACCATACTGGAAACTCATTACATCAATTTCCTGTGTGGAAGAGAAAAAGTTCACAATGAACAAATATTCCCAGTGAGGCCGCAGTTATTTCTGGAATTGCTACAGAAAAACTCTTCTGCACAGTTTGTCTTCTCCTTTGTGTATGTAGATGGTTGAATGAAGGGCCAGTGATGTGGAGACTTCAGTTTTCCTATAATACGCATTGACTGATTATATGACTGATTCTACAGAAATCCCTTAAAAGTGAATACATCATCTATAAATCTTTGCTAATCAAAAGCAGATAATGAGACATTTTCTACTTCTCTGATCAGTAGTATTTTCTGAATGTAGATTTATATCTACTCCATGGTCTATTCAATGAACGTGACTATAGGGGAGTCACTGCCTGAACTGCACTTAGAGATATGCTTTACAGCAGAGGTCCCCAACTCCTGTCCTCAGGGACCACCAACAGGTCATGTTTTCAGGATTTCCTCACTGTTGCACAGGTGATGTAATTATTGTCGGTGCCTCAGACATTGCCACGGGTGTTCTTACCATAGGATATCCTGAAAACATGACCTGTTGGTGGTCCCTGAGGACTGGAGTTGGAGACCTCTGCTTTACAGCATCCTCATGGGTCCTACATGCAATGGACAGGAAGAGACCCATTGACTTCTATGGGAGAGTGTTATGGACGTGCTCTACACACTTGGTGATCCAGTTTACAGTAGAAGCTCATTAAAATCCATATCTTTAATGGAATAAATAAAAAAATACAACAAGCTGGTATCCCATAAAGAACGATGTTTGATGCAATGCACAACGTCTTGATGTAGCAGTACTGAGTCGTTCATTAGTCAACTAACCTGATGAAGGGGCTTTGAGCGCTAAAATCACAAATGGAGATAGGGGGAAACTGACCATAGAGCTCTGAGAAAGGGATCCCTGCCTAAAAGAAGAGCATTCGCCCAGATAAGGGCAACCCTACGTCAGGAAACTGGGGTGACCCTGACTTTCCCTAGATGGTGACAGGGAAAAAGTGGCAAGGATGTGATATAGAATCTGCCACTATAGCATAGGGAATATGATGCACAAACACCCCAGAAATAATAGTAGACAGAGAGCCGCTGACAAGACCAGATACATCTTCTTCAGACTGAGAGTCACATAAGTAGGGTGTCACAGACCAGATCTTCAAATAGTATGACCAAACAGGGTATCAGAGCAAACCCAATGAATTATCAGCGCCCCCTGTGAGGAGGGGCCAGAATAAATATATAGACTGATAGCGATTGCCTGGCTTGGCTGTTCCCACCTCCCAGCCTCCCATACACAGCTTCAAGTGCCAAAGCGACAGTGAGCATGCGCTGGCATGAGGACGTCACGGGCCTGGGCTGACGGTGTGACATCACCCGGGACCTGATGCTCACACTATGGCCAGCGGCCATGACATTAACTTGGTGCCATGCTATTTTTGCAGTGCATCGTGTATAGACATAAATAAATTAAAGGCGTTCGGTTGTGCCAAGGCGTACGAACATCATGGACCTCCTGGGTCCATGACCCAGTAAGAGCAGCTGCCGTCCTGATATTACAGGTTGACTGAATGGCTGTCTTGAATTACTATATTTCCCCCGCAGCAACCTGGATGGTTGCACCTTTTCCCCGGCAAAATCTATTTATTGCTGCGGGTGGCAAGAGTGGGACCCGGGGCGATCAGCTTTTTGCCCCAGACCCCGCATTCAGGGAGGGACTCGGCATGTTGGCATAACCTATAGTGAAGTTTACCATCTGGCAGTGCCCAACCATGCAGACTCCCATTGCACTGGAGCTCCCAGAAGGCACTTTATATCGGCGCCTCCAACATTTCAAAGAGGAACAATTCCATGCAAGTATATAGAAAAGGCAACAGACGTCTACGTTTATTTTTGCGCGAGATATAAAGACCCCATTTATAGCTTTTCTTTATGAAAATAATGGAAGTATTCCGTCGTGGTGTTTGCAGAGGCCCCCGTGGGAGGAGAGCTCCCGCTGGATTTGCAGATCTGGCCAGTTTTTCCCCTTTTTGTCCGTTTTCTACCTTAGATCTTCATATTGTTGCGGCGCTTTGTACGGCTCGGCACAGGTAACCAAACTGTATATCCTTTAGAATAACCTGGCCCCTGTTCAAGCGAGCCTGTATATAACTCAACATCTGCAATATATCAGGTGCCATAGAATGGGCTGAAGTCAGTATTTAACCCCTTAGAGAAGCTTTTATACCTCGTAATTTGCTGGAACTTCGGAATTATATTTTTTATGACCTTTATATTTTATATATTTTAATTTCATTTTAATACTTTATTTTATCTTTTAAATTATACTTTTTATGACTATATTTTTTTTATGTACTTTACTTTCGTTTGGTCTTCTGCCAGATCACGAGAAATCGTTTTTAAAATTTTTGTTGCTTGCTTTAAGGCTGAATGCCCACGGACAGATAATCGCTGCAGGATTCGCGGTCAGACACTCGCCGCGAATCCTGCAAAAATAGCCGGCCATAGACATGCTATTTCAACAGATTCTTCCCTGTCATCAAGTGCGATTTTCGGCTCGTGGCGTAGAATCACAGTATGTTCTATTAATCGCGGAGAAAAATCACGCGAACGGCTTTCATTGCAGTCAATGGAAGCCGTCCGTCCCATGAAACTCCGCGGTGTGATCACAGTGGAAGTATCACGGGAAATTGCGTCACCGCCCAGCGGTACACACACAGCAGGATAAGCTGTGTACATGAGGAATAACACTATTAGGGCTCCTTCCCATGGACACAATATGCAGTGAACGGAACACATTTTCATTTCATTTCATTGGGCTCATTCACATGCGCATATTTTCGTCAGCTCAAAAAAAATAGAACCTGCTCTAGCTTTCTGCGCACTAAAGATCCCCATAGAAGCCAATAGTGGATCCGAAAATGTGCATGGAATAGGCAAGGAGATGTGTGAAGCACTGCGTAATTCTGGTTAGCCATTTCAATCGGTGCGTTTGTTTGCCACATTCAATTTAACATGTCACACGGGCAGAAAAGATACAGTAACGTAAGCTGATGGGCACGCAAAAAAGACTCGTTCAGGCCTGGGCACCTATGCGCGCAAAAAAATGTGCTCCCCGGATGTGCAAAATGCGCGTGACCGAAGCTCCATGCCACTGGAGTAACTGTGCTTGTAGAAGCGCAGCTGCTCCACAAACGGCCGTTCATCACTGAACACTGTGCAGCACTTTCACAGTGTTCAGTGATGATGGGACTCCCCGGGGATAAAAGAATCCCCTGTCACAGCTGTGGCAGAGGACCGTGATGCTAACCTATTGCTTTCAATCGGGCCGGTGCTGCTGCCGCCACATTGAAAGCGATGGGATGAAGGCAACCCCCGCAGTGATGATTTTCGGGGGTGTGGGGATTGAAATATAAGCCCTACACCGAAAATCACCCCTAGCTCTTAAAAATTTAACTCACCAAGCGGCTCTTCTCCCCCGTCCCTGTCAGTCTTCATCTGTATTCTAGTTGCCAGGGATTTAAAAATCCCCGCCTACAGAAAGTGCTGCCTCTGATTGGCTGAGTGCTGTGACCAATCACAGGCAGCGCTCAGCTGTCATTCAATGAACGGCTGTCAGGCAGATTGTGGGCCGGCTTCACACGCGCATATACGTATTTGCACATGCATGAGCATACCGCTTTTGCAAAATGAGCAATACTTTTTTGCGCGTGCATTGACGTATTTGACTGTACTTTTTGCACCCGCAAAGCATGTTTATTTGCATGCGGCAAGCAAAAACACAGCGATTGAAATGGCTAATCAGTCTTTATGAGTTCCACATGTCTTTTTCCTGCACAATCCTTGTGTATTGCGCTCGCATTTGCGCATCCCCTATTGATTCTATAAAGACCTTCGGTGTACAAATATGCAGACAAGTAGAACATGTTCTATTTTTTTTTCTTCCTGTAACCAAAATGCGCACGCAAAATACAAATCTCGCAACGCACAAACCTCGCGGGATTTTCTTGACCGTGTGAAACGGCCGAGAAGCTTGTTTGAGATTTGAACCCCAATTTTTTTGAATGGAGTCGTATACATGAGCGATGTTTTTCAATGGGACCTTCAATGCTTCGCATGGCTCTCGCACGCCGTTCGATGCGCATGCGAGTGGAATGCGATGTTTCCCAGAAAAAAACGCATCACATCTATGCACTTGCGATTCACATTTGCTTCCGTTAGTTGGTAAAAATCGAATCGCATTCGTATGCAAATCACGTGGCGTGCGAGTGCGATCCGACTTTTTTTTAAAGATCCCATAGGAAATAACAGGCAATAACTTGACAGGAATCATCCAAAAATAGGACCAGCTGCGAGAGAAATATGGCGACCTTTGGTGCACAAATATGCAGATTAGTTCTTTTTTTTTTTTTTTTTGTGCGACCAAAATACGGATTTGAACGAATCCACTGAAATCGATGGGTTATATTCTCTGCGTATCGTGCACGCAAATACGCACGTAAATACGCCCAGGTGAAGCTGGACTAAAGCCACTTTCAATTCCGCATCAAAATCCGCAGTTATGTCTCCTTCACACAGACGTATATGCGGAAATGCGCATGCTTCATCGCCACGTATTTGCGCTGTGAACTAGGTTGATTTGTGCACATCTGCATACGTTATTGTACTTTTTTGCGCACGTAGGGCATGTGCATATGTGCAGAACGCAACCCCTAGCCCTGCTTTAAAAGGGTGGGTTCTTTATTACATATGTCCAGATTTGTTCTTTATTTCATGGAATTGCAAATTTGTGTTCGCACTGCACGCACATACGTGCAACTCCCTTAGATTTCTATGGGGACCTTTTGCTGTGCACATTCGCACAAAACAGAGCAGGTCCTATTTTTTTGAACATGTGAGAAATGCGCACGGAAACTGTGTACAAGCCCGTTCATATAAGTGGCTTCAATTCTCTGCGTATTGCATGCGTACGTTTTTCGCACGCAAAAACGCCCGTGTGAAGGAGCCCTTAAGATAAAACCCATCTGGCAGCCGCTCGCAGCAGATGCCGGTCTGCAGTCCGTTACTTCTAAAGGCATTAACGAAGAAGATGAATAATATACTCGGCGTACTCGGCAGGTTCCCCTCGGGCGGGCGTACAGCCTCCTCTCCCGTGTCTCTACAATGTACTATTACTAATACGCCGTGGCCGGGTCTGCTGTTAATTATTAAACAAGTCTTTTATGTTTCTATTTTGTGTTCTTCTTTCTACAAAGTTTCAAAACTTTCCCTTTTGCTTCGATGTTGCAGAAGTTTTTGTCTTGCACTTACTTCCCCCCCCCCCCCCTACAGAAAACCGATCCATACCAATATCGAGAACCGATACGACCGGCTGCGACGTCTCTACCTTTTATCCCACTTTCTGTAAAATACTATTTTTTATTTGCTCTGCTCTGAAGGTCATCGGTCACCTGACAGAGCCTGTTAATAGTGAGAACACACACGTCGCTGTCTGCTGTAAACATTCCCCTCTCTGACCTGCAATGGGAGCAGATCTGTCTGAGAAGGTAACATCAAACTTCTGGGCCCTTTCTCCGAGCTCGCAGGTAGGAGAACCTCAATGTCACAACAAGGCAATGCAATCCTCCTGAAAATGTGATTGCTCCGGTCCCCACGGGGGATTTCGTTTTTTTTTTCTTCTTTCTGCCTCTTCCATGCTAAACCAACTGCAATGCAGAAGAAAATGACAGCCTCTGGCTCTCGGAGGTGGCGATGGTGTTAATGAGCAGTTGTTAATGTGGTTTTTTTTTTCGTTTTTTTTTTTTTGCCTCCTCTCATTTTTAGCCCAGATTATGTGTTAGTTAATGCACGGGGCAAGTAATTGCATCTCATTTCTTGCCGTCGCTTATTAAATCTCTTTTATGTGTGAACGTTATGTAACGTATGCAAATTTTTTTAATGATCTCGCTATGTGCTGGAGATAAAGCAGGTGATGTGGAGCCCGGAGAATTCTTGCTCGCTCGCTCGCTTTTTGATTTTCACCACTAAATTAGTTAATACCTGTAGGGGGAGGGTGCCCGCGCTGTGCACCGTGTGCCACACTGGTATATGATTGATATGGGCGCCGCTGCACTGGGGGCACCTGATGTCTTATCCAATAGATATGAGCGGATGCAATAACCAGGCTGTATGTAGCTGTGTAGTTGCGTCTGTGTAAACTGGCATCGGACTGTGAAATTATTCCCGCAGTATCTGTCCGTGGTGATGTATTTCAAAGGGAAATCGGTGAGACATATAAAGCGTGGGGAGAGGGGGGGGCACTTAATTTCCATGTGCGCTTTAATGTGAACTAGAAATAACGCGGTGAACATATGTACTCGAGCGAGGACAATCTGTTCCGTCGGCGCCGTTTGTATTTTTGATCTATATAGTGTTTTCCCATATAAATAAGCACCTGCGGGAGCCGCGTTGTTTGTGGGTCGGAGGAGGCGGGAGAAGGAGGGGGGCATGAAAGCTGAATGGAAGAGATTGCATTGATTTTGTGTATTGAGTTTGCTGGTTGGTTTCCTCTGTAGCTTTTGTGCTATTTGTGAAGCTCCGGGTGGTGGAGTCAAAATGTCACGTTTAACCTGATCTGTGTTCTGTTTTTCTAGGTTCTCACCCGTTTTATTGTGTGGATGAAGTTTGCTAGTTAACCTCACAGCCAACCATGGAGAAAACGAATGGTACGTACTAGATTTTTAATGGGGATGGTTCGCATTGGGCATCATGGTTGTCGGAGCAGCAGGGGTTAATGTATGGAATAGATTGCATTCGTTTATAAATAAAGGAGCAATTTATGCAAAACGGATACCGTAATTCTCTGACTATAAGGGCTCTTCGCATGAGCGTATGCGCAACTTATTTGCACTATGAGCAATATGCTTTTGCGCGCGTCTGCACATTCTACTGTACAAAAAATGGGTTCTCTTCTCTGCATATTACATACGCCAATACACCCGCGTGAAGGAGCCATAAGGGTCCTCTTAGTGGAGCTGGTTCTCAATTGAATAAGCGAGTGATGTCCCCGTTGGCTCGTTCGCTCTTGTGCGGCCTGTTTACACGAGAATCTTCAGTCATTCACATTCGCTGTATATGTGAGCCCTCATTCACACGGGCGTGGTTCTAGTGCAGTATAGACGTGTGAAAAAATCGTGGCTAAACTGCACTAGAAATCGCGTGAACGGGCGATTTCTGACATGCAGAAGACCCGAACTTCACGTACGTGAAAATCGCACATTAACTGGAGCAGAGTGTTGCTTTAAAAAAGCTTAGCTGCTCCAGGAGGAGAGGATTAACCCATAACCTCACTCTTTCTCTCCCTGCTATGGGAATCCCCCGAGGGATACCCCTATAGTGCAGAGAGAGGAGGGGCAGGGCTACAGGGAATCCCCGAGGGATATCCCCATAGTGCAGAGGAAGGGGGCAGGGCTACAGGGAATCCACAAGGGATATATCCCCATAGTGCAGAGGAAGGGGGCGGGGCTCCTCCCTTGGATTTCTCCATTGTAATTTGAGAGAGGGCGGGGATAGAGGATGGATCCCTCTAGTCCTGACCTCACTTTCAGGGAAGCCCTCTAACACCATCTGCCTCTCTCTCCCTGCTATGGGGAAATCCCTTTGGGAACCCCATGCTGGGGAGAGATGTGGAGAAGCCCCTACTGTTCCCCCCTGCGGGGGAATTGTCCAGCAGCAGGGTTGAAGGAATTCCCGACTGCTTCCATTGGGACATTAAAACTTGCTGCCCAGAAGCACACTTTAAATGTCCCGCTGTAAACTCCTGTTAGTCCCCACGGGAATTAGGGGAACCCCCGGGGAGATGAACTGAACCCGTGGGGCTTCCCTCACCTCTGCGCGGACTATCAGGAGTTTACAATAGGACATTTAAAATGTGCTTCAGGGTGTAGCGGCGCCGCTGCTGTTTGCCTGGAAATTCTCCTAATGACTTGTAATCTTATTTGCGGAGCGTCGGACACTGCTAAACTCCAGCTCCCATAGGAGTCTATGGAAACTCCTGCGCATCACGCACCAAAGATCGGTCAGGTCCTATGTCACATCACGGACCTTAGATGTGGGCATTGCAGTCACACATGTCCTATTTTTGTTAGGTGTGAGTTTCTTGCGCGTCTAAAATTCCTTAATCTGAATGTTTCTATAGGAAACCATTGGTTCTAAAAGGCGCAATTTTTTTGCACACGCCTATTCTGCGTGAAAACCACACCCGTGTGAATGAGGCTTGAATGAGAGAGACTGAATGAGCTGTTTAAACCGGACGTAAAGTGAATGAGCCAATAATGGTTTTTATGCCTGTATAAAATGAATGACGAACGAAAAGTGAATGATTATCATTCATCGTTCGCTTTGTTGGATCACCGTTTTCAGCAAGATAAAATCCTCCTAAGAAGGCTCTGCTCCTTATCGTCCAGAGGCAGGGGGGTCTGCTAGGTCCAGAGACCCCTGACCGCTGCCTTAATGATCCGACAGTGCGCTGATCGATCATTGAAGGTGGTTCTCTCATTCAAACGATAAAGGGTTTGGTGTAAACGGACCCTCAGTGCACTTATATGTGAAGAATTGGTGTTAATGAAATCAGGGCGCTTTCACACGACAGTTTTTGTCTTCAGCTTTTTGTGAGCCAAAACCAGGAGAGAAAATATAAATGGAAAGATTTGCATGTCTTCCGTATTTTGGACCCGCTCCTGGTTTGGGCTCACCAGAAACTGAAGACAAAAACTGTTGTGTGAAAGCGCCCTCAGTGTTTAAGATGTCAGCTGCAGATGTGTGTCTGTATATGTATGCATGTAGCAGTGCTGTTTGTGTGTATGCATGTAGCAGAGCTGTTTGTGTGTATGCATGTAGCAGTGCTGTTTGTGTGTATGCATGTAGCAGAGCTGTTGGTGTGTATGCATGTAGCAGAGCTGTTGGTCTGTATGCATGTAGCAGAGCTGTTGGTCTGTATGCATGTAGCAGAGCTGTTGGTCTGTATGCATGTAGCACAGCTGTTTGTGTGTATGCATGTAGCACAGCTGTTTGTGTGTATGCATGTAGCACAGCTGTTTGTGTGTATGCATGTAGCACAGCTGTTTGTGTGTATGCATGTAGCACAGCTGTTTGTGTGTATGCATGTAGCACAGCTGTTTGTGTGTATGCATGTAGCACAGCTGTTTGTGTGTATGCATGTAGCACAGCTGTTTGTGTGTGTATGCATGTAGCACAGCTGTTTGTGTGTATGCATGTAGCACAGCTGTTTGTGTGTATGCATGTAGCACAGCTGTTTGTGTGTATGCATGTAGCACAGCTGTTGGTGTGTATGCATGTAGCACAGCTGTTGGTGTGTATGCATGTAGCACAGCTGTTGGTGTGTATGCATGTAACACAGATGTGTGTTGTGCACATGTACAATGTGCATGCAGCAGTGGTGTGTATATGTATAATGTGAACTTATGGACTTGCGCCATTGTTTGAATAGACACACTAGGTTTAATAGCAGCTGGCTATTCACTGTCCCTCCACTTTGTTCGACCCTCAGAGACGTTTAGATTAGTCTGAAATATCTTTTTCTTTTGTCTAAACCTGGTGCGTCTTATAGTCTGAAAAATGCGGAACATTGTGTTATAACCAATGCCGGGCAGAGGGTGGGGCGGGAAGCACTGAAAAGAAGCCCCTGTCTCTTGCTCCGTCGCCCCAGAATGGGAATAATACAGAGGGGTCAATTTACTAACCCTGTCTAAGGGCTGTTCACATGGGCATGTTTACTGACTGAACACGGGCAGCACACGGACCCGCTGGATGACATTGCTGCAATCAGACGTGGTCGCCATCTCACATAGTTTGCACTCCTGTCAGTCTCTAAGGGCTCCTTAAGATGAGCGTAGGTGCAAAAACACTCACGATAGCGTGCCTTTCTGCGCTTTTTATTGTATCTTTTGCGCTGCCGGAGAGCATTCACATCGGCATGGGTGTGATTTTGAAGGCTGTGCAGCTTTAATTAGTTTCCGGTGTGTTGATTTCCATACAAAATTGCGCAGTTCATTGCGCAGGTGCTGGGTGCTCAAATCCCCATAGACTCCTATGGTGCCTTTCGTGTTCAAATGCGTATCGAAATAGAGCATTTTTTTTTTTTAAACAATGGGTTCTGTTCTTTGCGTGTAGAACTGCAATCGTGTGAGCAAACCCTTAGGGCTCATTCACACAAGCGTGATTTAGGCGTGTATTATGCCCATGGTACACTTTCATTGTTCCATTTACATTAGTGTGTAGATACATAGATACAAGAAAAAGCATCACAGAATGCTCTATTTCTCTGCGTATCATGTAGCGTGAGCGCTGTATATTTGTATGGGCAGTGTATGCAATATATCACGTATGGGCGGCGGTTTTATATGCAACCCGCTATGAAATAGTCCTTGCAAATAGTTGCATGTCCTTGTGTGCGAGATACGCGCTCATGCGCAGTGCACTCTGCTGGCGTCACGCAAATAGGTAAAATGCTGTGGGACACGGTTTGCGCATACGGTCGTATGACTGAGGTCTTACACTACATGGAAAAGCCCCCGTACGGAATCAGAACTGGATTCACAAAGCGTAATGTGAAAGCAGCCAAAGGTTTCCCTTCGCAAATGCCAAGCAAAGAGTTTAAAAATGGTGCGAAAACCAGCATTTCTATCAAAATACGTGTTTTCAAATGATCTTAAACCCTACAGGACGCGCGACGAGTATTCTCGCAGGCAATTACTGCATCCTGATGAGCGTACTTGTCCTTGTGAGGAGCGGCGCAGCATACAGTACGCGCCTGTGTGATGAGCAGCGGCGCAGCGGCTGTAATACACCGTCTCAGACCTGGAGATCAGAGGAGCCTCCGCCAACCGTATTTGCGCAGTGCGCAGCGAATAGGGCCCATGGATTTCAATGGGTTTGTTTTGCCTGTGCGTATTTTTCACGCAGTGTTTGGTTGCTTAAAAATGTGGCCTATCCTGTTTTAGTTATTTTTATTATTAATGCAGAAAACCTGCATATTCAATGGGCCCGACCATCTTTAACCCTTTGCAATCCAATTTTGGATTCAGGGTTTCCTAGGGGGCTTTCTCTTTCTGCCATTATACAATGGCGCCACCTGCTGGCTAGAGTTAGTATTACAGTATTGGACATGCTGGAGACGCCCCCGACAACAGAACGGCCAGTAATATACAGTAAGAATACCCTGCCGGATGTCTTCCGACATCCAAAGCTGTACAGCCTTCAATCAGAATGTCTTTAGACGTCAGACAGTGGATTGGAAAGGGTTAATGTGTGTGCAAATATGCAGGAGCGCCCCAAAACGTGGGTGTAAGCGATCTTTGGTCACGCAAATACACGGCGTATTTGTGCGACCAAAATGGGCTCATGCCCGTGTGAACGGGCCCTTAGTCTAAGACACTGCACTTGCTTTGATTTACCAGTGCTGCCCACATGACCAGCGCTGACCAGTCAGATAAGCATGTAGGGGCACATTTAAATAAGGGAGATGAAACAATACCTACGCAGCGCCACCTAGTGGAAGGCAGCATTCCTTCAAGCCAATGTTAGACTTTTTATACAAGCCTTGTAACAATGACTGGGAAAGGCTTGTATAAAGAGTCTAACATTGACTTTCAGGAATGCTGCCTTCCAATAGGTGGCGCTGCAGAAGTATTGTTCCATCTCCCTTATTTGCCTATTACCCAGAGGAGTATGAAGGGCCTTATAATTGTCGTCACTCACTCACCTTCTAGGTGCTCTCCCTAAGGAGAAAAAATGGCGTTCCTGACCCAAGTCACATTTACAAACTGTTTATGCCAGTTTCCAGCATAATCACTCCACAAATTTTTGTGTAAGCGGGTATTTGGGCAAAAATTTGCAACTTTTTTCTTCTTTCTGCACCCACCCAACAGTATTTTGAAAACTGTGTGCGGCCGCCCTGGACTGACAGTTTGGTGTCCAATTTACGACAGAAGCGGGCATAGATTATATCAGAAATGCATACCAGGTCGGACCTGGCGCTAATTTATGTTTAGGTTGTGGAGCTGCTGGGACGCACCAAATACAAGAAGAGGCGCCCCTACATGTATTCACTGCATAGTGCGCCGGAGGAATAGCCCGCTGCAGGAAATGTCGGAATTCGTAAATTTCCCCATAGTGCCTTAGATCACTGATGCATGCTACTACGCACAGAGCGCATCCGGTAGTCAGAGAAGTGGTCGGCCATCTTTGTTTCTCCAGGCCCGGGCGGTCGCTTTAAGAACGGTCTCATCTTGCTTTACAGACTGAGTGTCCTGAAGTAATCTAAATGAATCAAATTATGTATCTGGTGCTCCGCTGCTTATTAAATCTATTAATCTAATTCCGCTGCTCCGGAGCATATACTTGCCGCACTGCTTGATTAATTACCTTTGTTAAACAAAGCGGGGACGTAATTTGCATTTTCACTTAACCATCCCTATCAGACTGTAAAATAGGTCATCACATAGAAAGCCAATGTTTTCTTTAGTAACATGGAAGAGGCAAAACAAGAATTAGCAAATGGATTTGACTTTTAACATAAAATACAGTAATTTCTAACATTTATATAGAATAATACCAAGAATGAGGATGTAACCCGTGAGCAGAGATTTACATGATGCTCATTCAATAAGGTAGAAGTCATAGAATCCTAGAATGGTGGTGTTGGGAGGGACCTCCAGGGTCATCGGGTCCAACCCCCTGCTCAGTGCAGGATTCACTAAATCATCCCAGACAGATATTTGTCCAGCCTTTGTTTGAACACTTCCATTGAAGGAGAACTCACCACCTCCTGTGGTAACCTGTTCCACTCATTGATCCCCCTCACTGTCTAATATCTAATCTGTGTCTCCTCCCTTTCAGTTTCATCCCATTGCTTCTAGTCTTTCCTTGTGCAGATGAGAATAGGGCTGATCCCTCTGCAGTGTGACAGCCCTTCAGATATGTATAGACAGCTATTAAGTCTCCTCTCAGCTTTCTATTTTGCAAGCTAAACATTCCCAGATCCTTTAACCGTTCCTTATAGGACATGATTTGCAGACCACTTAGCATCTTGGTAACTCTTCTCTGGACTTGCTCCAGTTTGTCTATGTCTTTTTTAAAGTGGGGTGCCCAGAACTGTACACAGTATTCCAGATGATGTCTGACTAAGGAAGAGCAGAGGGGGATAATGACCTTACATGATCTTGACTCTATGCTTCTCTTAATACATCCCCGAATTGTGTTTGCCTTTTTGGCTGCTGCATCACATTGTTGACTCATGTTCAGTCTATGATCTATTAGTATACCCAAGTCTTTTTCACATGTGCTGCTGCTTAGCCCAATTCCTCCCATTCTGTATGTGCTTTCTTCATTTTTCTTGCCCAGAAGTAGGATCTTACATTTCTCCTTGTTGAATACCATTCTGTTAGTCGCTGACCAATGTTCAAGCTTTTTTTCTAGATCTTTTTGAATAGTCTCTCTCTTTTCCACTGTTAGCTATCCCTCCTAGCATTGTGTTGTCGGCAAATTTGATTAGTTTCCCCTCCTCAGGACAGTCATGTAATACATGACTGTATTGAGTCCTCCAGAGCAGGAGACAATTTTTGCAGCTCTCTTCTCTGGCTAATAGAAGGGTATCCAGCATAGTAGACCTTCCCTTCTACGATGCCCATATTTCCTTGTAGGGTATACATATGGGGAATACCATAATGGGGGAACTCTTTAAATTGCTGCTGGGCCTTTTGAAGTTCCTAAATGAAGAATTTTGCATCTCTACTAATGTTAAGGCCACATTTTAGCGGTGTTAGACAGTGCTAAATGTCAGATTGTTGTTGAGAGAGAGAGAGAGGATGATGGTGGCAGGTAATCAGTAATGGATTTCTGGGAGATGAGCACGAAGACTTTTCCTGTAAAAACAGCTCAAAAGTACTTTATACAGGGCTACTATGTATGCTCCTGTACAGTGTTATATAAACCAGTTTGAAGTAATTCAGTCCTAACCAAACTTTTTGACAAAATTCAGCAAACTGGCCAAACCAAACTTTCTGCTGGTGGAGTCACTGTGTACATACATACTTTTCTTGTACTGATCCTGAGTTATATCCTGTATTATACTCCAGAGCTGCACTCACTATTCTGCTCGTGGAGTCACTGTGTACATACATTACTTATCCTGTACTGATCCTGAGTTACATCCTGTATTATACTCCAGAGCTGCATTCACTATTCTGCTGGTGGAGTCACTGTGTACATACATTACTTATCCTGTACTGATCTGGAGTTACATCCTATATTATACTCCAGAGCTGCACTCACTATTCTGCTGGTGGAGTTACTGTGTACATACATTACTTATCCTGTACTGATCTGGAGTTACATCCTATATTATACTCCAGAGCTGCACTCACTATTCTGCTGGTGGAGTCACTGTGTGCATACATTACTTATCCTATACTGCTCCTAAGTTACATTCTCTATTATACTCCAGAGCTGCACTCACTATTCTGTGGGTACAGTCACTGTGTACATACATTACTTATCTTGTACTGATCCTGAGTTATATCCTGTATTATACTCCAGAGCTGCACTCACTATTCTGCTGGTGGAGTCACTGTGTACATACATTACTTATCCTGTACTGATCCTGAGTTACATCCTGTATTATACTACAGAGCTGCACTCACTATTCTGCTGGTGGAGTCACTGTGTACATACATTACTTATCCTGTACTGATCCTGAGTTATATCCTGTCTTATACTCCAGAGCTGCACTCAGTATTCTGCTGGTGGAGTCACTGTGTACATACATTACTTATCCTGTACTGATCCTGAGTTATATCCTGTCTTATACTCCAGAGCTGCACTCACTATTCTGCTGGTGGAGTCACTGTGTGCATACATTACTTATCCTATACTGCTCCTAAGTTACATTCTCTATTATATTCCAGAGCTGCACTCACTATTCTGTGGGTACAGTCACTGTGTACATACATTACTTATCTTGTACTGATCCTGAGTTATATCCTGTATTATACTCCAGAGCTGCACTCACTATTCTGCTGGTGGAGTTACTGTGTACATACATTACTTATCCTGTACAGCTCCTGAGTTACATCCTGTATTATACTCCAGAGCTGCACTCACTATTCTGCTGGTGGAGTCACTGTGTACATACATTACTTATCCTGTACTGATCCTGAGTTACATCCTGTATTATACTCCAGAGCCGCACTCACTATTCTGCTGGTGGAGTCACTGCGTATATACATTACTTATCCTGTACTGATCCTGAGTTACATCCTGTATTATACTCCAGAGCCGCACTCACTATTCTGCTGGTGGAGTCACTGTGTACATACATTACTTATCCTGTACTGATCCTGAGTTACATCCTGTATTATACTCCAGAGCTGCACTCACTATTCTGTTGGAATGTAATTCATCACCGTAAGATGTATAGTAATGAGACGATGGACAGGCAGGGATGATTTTGGCTCCGAACCTTGCAGAACTGTGTCAGCACATCGCAAAATAGCTGCAGGAATTTGATTTGCTTTATATCTGCCGTCTCCTCTTGCTCCAATTGTTCCTGCAGTAAAGGAATAGATGTAGGTAATGGAGATGCATTATACCTGCAGCCCCTACTATAGTGCTTCGAGCTCTGCTGTAATAGCTGTTTTTGCTCTTATTCCGCTCTCCTAAAGCAGGCAGACAATAATAAGAAACATTGATTTTTCCATCCCAATAACATGCAGTTTTGTGTCGTCTTCGTGCTCTGAGCTCGTGTTTTATGAGACCAATATTCAACCCATGAATTCAGCAGGGACTGGTGGCATCACTAATGCATGAGCCACTAAATGCTGAACAGGCTAAAGGTTGGTTAAGACTATTTTAATGAATGTTTGATCTCTAGAAGATTGTCTGAGAATATTAAGTTTGTCTGACTTTCTTCTTTTTTTTTTCCTCAAGGAGAAAATGTTGAATCAAAGGAGGAACTAAAGGACAACCGAGTGGCCTATTCTGTGGAGACACCTTATGGGTTTCACCTGGATCTCGACTTTCTGAAATATGTGCATGATATTGAAAAAGGGAATACCATCAAACGAATTCACATCCACAGGAGAGCCAAGCAATCCAAGTTTAGCACGCTGCCTCGCAACTTTAGCGTTCCAGAAAATGGGTCACAGTCCTACTCTGCAGCCTCGAGCAGAACCTGGAGCCCCAGTAGCTACCGAAACGATGCAAAAGACTCTCAGGTGTTTTCAGGAAACGATTCCTCCTTACGTCTGAGGTATGTCCACGAGTTAAACTATCGGAGGAAGGACATTATGAGCGATGCCAGTTTGCAGGAGTTGGTGCCTCACGATTTTAGCGGCTGCAGAGATCGCCCACAATTCGCTCGAGCTTCTAGTCTTCCAGCCAGCCTTCCACAAAGCACAATGTCTCCAGATCAATCCCACTATTTAACTGCGACACGAAACATCAGCAGTTTCAGTGACAGTAGACTAGACTCCTCGGAAGAGCCCGGTAGCCCGTCATGTATCCTTGCCGGCAACCAGTTGGCCGCTGCATTTAAGAAGATCAAAGAACTTGAAGAACAGATAAAAACCATCCCGGAGCTTCAAAAAACGATATATGTGCTTGAAGGCAAAAACAATAAATTAAATACTCAGCTGAAGTCGCTTTCACAATTTTTAGGCAACATAAAAGATCAGGAAGGAGCAGGGTTTTTGGAAAGCAAGGAAAAATCGGAATGTTTGGACAATGGAAATGGAGAGGTCAACGGCCAGTTCAGCTATGACAATGTAAGTGATTCGCCATTCTCAACCATCAAACAGCAAGTAACGGATTTGACCAAACGACTGGACGATCGGGCCAGGGAGGTACACAATCTTCGGGTATTGGTGGAGAAGCAAAACAATGAGTTGAAGGCCAAGGATGTGTATATTACAGATTTGACAAAAATGATGGAAAGCATGGAGGAAAGCAGAAGGGAAGTAGGAAATAAACACTATAGGGATATGGCGGTCAACACAGACGAAGACGAAGTTGAAGAGAGAAAGGAAAGTCTTGACAAAACCACCCATGCCAATATTGCTGTTGAGACTCGGTCAGTAGGGTGTAGTGTCCTACCCATAGATCTGGATCAACCACCAGACACTGATCATAGTCTAGCTAAGTCCAACCAGGAAGGTAGCACCACAGTCCAAGATGATATGTTGGTTGATGATGATGTTGAATGTAGTAGACTGGAAATAGAGAAAGTTACGAAGTCTGATGCCAAAGAAGGTCCACCAGTCCACCAACCTCGAATGTGTACCAATAAGAAAGCCTGTAATTATGAAGAATCTACCAGCATAAGCCATTGCCCCACAGTCCATCCACCTCCTGCAGATGCTTCCATTGGACAGTATGTAAGACGAATCCAGGATCTACTACAGGAACAGTGGACATGTCTAGAACACGGATATCCAGATCTGGCTAGTGCCATAAAACAACCGGCTTCCAAGCTCAGCTCCATCCAGAACCAGCTGGTGAATTCCCTTAACCTGTTGTCCTCAGTTTACTCCAGTCAAACAACCTCCGAGCGGGAAAGTTCCAAGCTTGAGAGCCAGCAGGCAGGTCAGTAAGAGACGGCTAAATTATTCTTTAATTGCTGTTAAATGTTTTGGAAATACTGAGTAAAATATCTTGCTGATGTGGAGTCGTAAATTATGTGGAGAGCGGCTGATGACTTTTCTTGGCTGTTTCTAGTAATGAAAAAAAAACAAAAACCTATAAAGTGTTTTTTGATTTTTGTTCCAAGTTGAATATCTTCAGTTTAGCTTATCTCCCCAGTAATAACTCGTACCTGACAAGCCAGTGACCATGGTAAGGGGAGCTTGTTTATTTAATGTTTCCTGCCTTGAAGTCCTACGTCTTGGGGAGCCTCATAGTGTACGTGCAAAGATAACACAAGTATGTGTGCTTAAAATAAGCCATAATGGAGAACTAAGAAAAGCAATGCGCACTGGAGTTTCCTTTAGCGATTATATACGACATACAGTATATCATTAGAAGGAGTTTACATGCATAGAAAAAGCCCATTGAGCTACTATATAGCCCAGGAAAAGAGGGGGCTCAGCTAACAAAAGCCCTAATGCCTTGTCACAACATCTTTAGCAACAACTATTGGGAAATGGTCACTCGCCCTTCTCTCTTACAGTAGATGGAAACTGGGTGGAGTAGAGCAATAAGCACAGGGCTGTCATTTCCCAGGATGCTGGTGAAGACTAAAGGTAAGTTGTAGGGTTCCCTGTAACCCTGGTTGGGACAGAGCCTCGTGTGGCACAGAGTGTTAAGGGCTCAGTCACATAGGCGCTGATCCGCCCGTGTTTCTTCCCGATACGGCCGCTGCACTGCAGGTGCAGACGACTCTCCGCACCGGCCATCAGAAAGAACACATGGCCGGCAAAGGAGCCAGTCACGCAAAGACTCGTCCGCACGCAGTACGGCCGTCTTATCGGGCAGAAACATGGGCGGATCAGCACCCGTGTGACTGAGCACTCAGGCAGCAGAAATGCAGTCATAAGCTCTCGCTCATGACCTGAAGGTTACAAGTTCAACCCCTGCATGGTTCAGGTAGCTGGCTCAAGGTTGACGCAGCCTTCCATCCTTTCCGAAGATAAATTGATTACCCAGCTAGGTGAGGGGTAATAAATAAAATTACCTGAAAGCGCCGCAGAATACGTTGTTGCTATACAAGTGACAAGATTTATTAATTTTTTTAACCCACACTCACTAATGTGGATGGAGCTACGCATAGCTTGCATCTGGCTATGGTTACCTTGTTCCCGTGTTTCAGGCAGCAGGGTTATTAGGCTCTCATGCCCAGGTTCAGACCACCTAAGGTCGGGTATGGAGAGGTGCTTGGTCACATTACAGAACAACATTGAAAGCGGGATCCAGTAGGACCGCCGAGGAAAGCTTGTGTAGTTGGACAATGTACAATGCTCAAAACTTAGTTCAACTTGGCTGCTAATCTGGATGAACTATGTGAAAGACAACAAGTCCCTTCATTCAGGTACAACAACTACGGCAAGGTCATTTCTGACTGAAGAATCCTCAATAGTTCGAATTAGTTCAGACTCCACAGGATGGTAGTTATCAGTCTCTCTTAGTGCAGCCGCGCAACTTACGGTTCGAGTTATCCAGGAAAGTAGTCTCTCATTTCCCACTTCAGTGGAGGCTGTACATCGGCTCTAGTCCTGACAAAATACACAGTACAGGTTCTTTCAGGGGTGGCCGCTGATGTTCCCTCTATAATACGTGTCAGCAGAGGCAGCCTCAAACAGTCAGTGGGGAACTTCACTCATGTCCCGTAGGGAGGAGCTGCATACTTCAGCTACACAGCAGTCCGCCAACTACACCCTCCTTTTGGGTTCTGGTCCAAGATGGCAAGAGGAGAGAAGAACGGCCACATTCTGAAGTCCCGACCCAGCCCAAAAACATTCGCTCAGACAAGCAATCGCCCGCATGAGCATCTGCACATTCACAAATGTGTTTGCATCTTGCGAAAGGAAAGGGTTCTCCACCTATATTGGGGCGCTATGACCTAAACCAGGAATATCTGTAGATGCATATTATCTCTCTCCATGCCCTGCCACCTCCCCTCTCTCGTAAAGCATGCAGTCTTATAGAAACAGAGAGAAATAGCAGCTGCATCCCGCTCCTCTCCCGTCTTCCTTACTGTGCAGTTCTTACAAAATTTTTAGGCAACTAAGAAAATTTTGTGAACTTTTATAGAGAGCCTGCAGATGACAAAATGGGTCAACACCATGCTATTAGACTGTTTCCCCTAATAAGATATATTACATTTTTCTCGTATTCGCATACATTAATACATTACTGATGTATTTGCTCTAATACTTGCCAAGATGCTCCGAAGCAGAACAGCTGACAGCTAAATATTCCTTTGGGAACAAATATTTCTACTTCTCTTCTGTTTCTGGGATATATTCCTCATTTCTTCTCTGTCTCTCTAAAAAAAAACAGGAAAGAGAATGAGATATAGGAAGGCGCTGAAGAGGGAAGGAAGTACAAAGAAATGAGGGGATGAAAGAAGGGGAACGATAGGAAAGGAAAGAATTAGGAAGGGAAGAAGGAAGGAAAAAGGGAGGGAAGTACATTGGGAAAGAACTAGGATTAAGGGACAAGGGAAAAAGCTAAGATGACAGAAGGTGGGGAGGAAAAACTGAAGGAAGGAAAGAAAGAGGGAGTAAAGCTAAAGAAACTAGGTAAGGAAGAAAATATAAAAATGAGGGAAGAAAGGAAGAGAGTAAGGAAGTACTCATAAATGAGGGAAGGAACATAGCATAAGATATAGAAAAGGCCATAGGAAAGTAGGGAGAAGTGAGTGAAGGAAGAGAGAAAAGGAAGGAAATATGAAGAAATTACAGAAGGAAAGGAGGTGGAAGGTAGGAAAGATGAAGACATAAGGGAAGAAAGAAATGATAAAAATGGGAAAGGAAGGTTTGAAGGAAGGGAAAAGCCATGAATTACAAAGAAATTAGGAAAGAAAGGTAAAAGGGAAGGAACAGAGAATAAGATATGGAAAGGAGAGGAAGTTAAAAAAGGGGTGAAGGAATTGTGGAAAGGAAGGAATTGGGGAAGAAGAAAGACCATTTAAAGAAATGAGAGAAAAAAGAAGGTTTAAGCTAAGAAAGATGAAGAAATGAGGGAAGGAAGGAAAAAACAAGGAAGGGAGAAAAGGCGGGAAGAAAATTAGGAAAGATTGAGGAAGGAGCAAGGGAAGAAGCATAGATGAGAGAAGGAGGAAGAAAGGACAAAGAAATGAGGGAAAGAAAGAAGAAGGGAGGAAAGAATAAGGAAGGAAGGAACAAGGGAAGCAGGACAGAAAGACGAACAAATTAGGTAAGAAATGAAAGAAAGATAGAAAGAATGAACTAAGGAGGGAAGAAGAAAAGATGAATAAATGAGGGAAGGAAAGAAAAGGGGAGAAAACCAGGCCCTGCACATTATGCAATCTCCACAGCCCAAAGTAACGGTACTTTTACAGATCTCTCTTCCGGCCGCCCACCTCCATGCGGCGTAAACCAGCAGTCGTAGTTAGATGAATGATTGCCTGTTTACACGGGCTGACAGTCACTTGGGTTTTAGGTGAGCTGAAAACTAAGTGACTCCGACAAGTGAGTGATTCTCGCTCACTCGCCCTGTCGGGCCCCGTGTTTGCATTGGCCGACAGTTTTCCCTAATCTCTCTTTAGAGTGATTACTCAGGCGACTATCAGCCCATGTAAATTACCCAACGAGACGTATTCTTAGTTTAGTTATCTAGTTTGTCATGTTCTTGTATTGTTTGCAGACTTTTTCATTCCTTCCAGAATTTTTCCTCCTCCCGCCATTCTATAGCTTTTGTTCCACAGTTTTGTTTTTTCCATTGGCATGACAACTCCGTCTCCCATTATGGATTTGTTTCAGGATCTATGGATGCTTGTTTTCTATGACATGAATGTAATTTCAGTAAGGCTTATCCTTGAATTTTTATTATGACTCCAAGTTTTTGTTTTCTCTGAATATTGTCCAAAGAACGCGGTTAATCATTTTTAGAGTTCCACTAGTCAGACGTTTCTTAGCATTTGACACTAGATCTGGCTGATTTGGCCTCTATTGGTTCCCCATGTGATTTGTATTTATATGGTAAATAATCTGTATTGTGTAGATTTCTTCATGGGATATGGTTGACGTTGCCAGAACGCTCTGAACTGGATAACTGGATGTACCTCGGTTCACTTTTCTGTTCAGCATATTCTGCCAACCCCCTGCTGTGCAAATCCAAAATTAACATTTTCTAGGCAGCGTTTGCCTTTTAAGGTTGAAAAGTTTGCATCTGAAGGGAATCGGCTACCATGACAGAATTGTTAAAGGAACACTCCACCAAAAACTGATACTGTGTAGTGCCTGAGGGGCAGAACGTGACTTTTATATTTGATGGTCTTTTGATTCTTTATGTCACGTTCGACCCCCTCAGGGCCTACACATGCCATAAGACAGAGTATCACTGTTTCTGGAGTGTTCCTTAAAGATAAAGACTTCAGAATAATCTCTTTATAGGGGAGGGGCTAAAAAGATAGCATTTACTGGTCCTGTAGCATCACATGGTGTGTCATGATCCCTCATAGTCAGTAGCTCTAAAAAGATCATGTGATGACATATGTTGCGCCTGTTTCTTAGGTCATGAATGTATGTCACATGATATTTTTTAGAGCCTCTGACTGGCTAAGAGGAATCATGTGCTACTTTCCCATCTGTCACATGGTGTAGTTTATTTTCAGACCCCTCCTTTGACACTTTGGGGGGTTGTTTAATGGGTGTAATTAAACTGACTAGTATTAGTGACCAGTTCTCTTTAAGACACTCTCTCGTTAGGGTAGGTTCAGACTAGCGTTTTTAGTGCGATCCAAAGCCATTGTCTATTAGTGTCTAATGGATCTCATTGAATTAGAATGGGGTCCATTGGGTTCTGTTGGGGTTTTCATTATGTTGACTAGAAGAATAGGGTTGTATGCAGTGCTATTGTTTCTGTCAAATCTGTCAAGACTGGAAGCTCTGAAGGCAATGTGAACAGAGTTTTAGTAGTTAAGGCATTTCTTGGATGCCACAAAATTTCTCTCCTCAAAGTCCCAATTGGGGTCTCTAAAAGACTGTGTGGGGCACATTGCACAGTATTTACCTTATGGGTGGTTGAGCTAGAGCAATAGTATGACCAACTCTATTACTTCATGATCTCTTTTGGCCTACAACACTTACTGAATTTTGACCCCTGGTCAAGAGTTCTGCAACCTCCTAACTTGCTATCAAAAGGATCTGTAACATACTGTACACTTAATGATGATTGCATTAGCAATGGCTACTCATTAATGTGTTGGTCCACCTTTTTGGGCGATCACGGCTTTCAGACATCAGGTGGTGAACATTCTCCATACTCAACCCATGCCCGCTGCCGCAGCTCCGTCAGTTGGTGCACATTTTGCAGATAAGTGGGAGCAGATCTCACAGCCCTTTCCCGCATATCCCAAACATGTTCAAAGGGGGTTATAGTCCGGTGAGTTTGGAGACCAAGACAGTATGGAGAATTCATTGTTGTCTTCCTCCAACTATTCCCTAGTGATTCGAGCTTGATGACAAGTGTCCTGTTGCAAGATGAAACTGCAGTTGGAGAAGATGGTCAGATAACGGGTCCCTGTAGTGTTCACTATTCAAGGATTGTGGCATGATGACCAACGCTTCCCAGACCATGACACTGCCACCACCGGCCTGCTGAACCACAACCCATGAGATAGAGCTTCATATTGTTTTCACTAGATGTAAACCAGGCCATCTGTATGGTTCAGCAGGAACTAGGACTAGTTCCTGCTGACGTCATGTGTCCAAGGTCCAGTGATGTCTTTTCAGTACCTATGCGAGGAGTTGTTGGCGATGATGTAGGGCCGTCAGTGGCACGCTTGTTGGTCTTTGGCTATTAAATCCCAGTTCACTCAAAGTACGCCCTATGGTCATTGTGCAAATTTGTCTGACTTCCCCGCTGTTGTACTGCTGGGTCAGTTAGTCCACTGTGGCATGTCATTGCTGAGATACCAGACATGGCACCCGATGCTCGCGTCTAGGATCAATCACACATAGCCTGCCACTGTGAGATCTTCTGTCGGATGTCTGTCCATGGTTCAACCAGTTTTGGTATACCCTTGATACCGTGGTTAAGGAACAGTCCACATGTGCGACAGTTTCAGAAATACTGACACCACAGCTTCGGGCACCAACAATCTGCCTGTGGTCCAAGTCAGGCAACTCACCACATTTACCTATCATTGCCAAATGTTGCCATTTTCTGCGAGGAGGAGAGGTCAGCACATTATCTGAGAGAAGATAATAGCGTGGCCATCACGCTGAATTACTTTACTTTGTTCAATGTATATGGCTTGGTACAGTTATATTGTACCCACTGAAGTCAATGACCTACATAACTGCACAAAGTCCAAGGCTAGGTCTGCTCTTTCCACCAGGTATCCACTTGGATGATAGAAAGGGTACCAAGTAGTGGACCCCACTCCATGACATCCATATATCCTAACAGGCATTTTACAAAAACTTTGCTCCCTTTGTTTTGTACTGACCTTAGAAAAGGTCGCCAAGGAAAAACAAGGAACTTGTTAGCCAAAGGATAAATTAACCTTTGTCCACCCCGGTCCATGAATATTTTGCTTCATTCAGGAGCCTTTGGCGTCCCAGAAACTCCTGTCTGTAGCAATCGGAATGTATTACAATGGTTGGGTTGTTTTTCAGAAGCCCCTACGTGGACCCCCTTCCCTGAACATACACACTACTGAGTTAGCTATAGCCTGATACTGTATATCTGACTCATGGATTCTAGCGCTCCTCTACACCGGAGACCAAAATAAGTCAACCAGTAAGTTTGCTGATCATAGGAGAACGGAATCCCTCTAAATGCATATATATTGCACAGAGAACAGCTTCTCGCTGTTGGCATTTTGAAGCAAGTTCAACTTTTGTTTACACCATTGGGGTTTCATGGAGAATTGTAGCCTATGTTTCAGCCAGAGTCCTTCTTCAGGTTTGGACAAGACCACAGTGACCTAAGAGATCCAATGGAAGGCTGAGGTGTGCATGGCTAACTTAAGTCTTCGCTGTTGCTACATCCAAAACTGTTCGGGGCGCATGTCCAGAAATGACTGCTCATTCAACAAATCTGAGAAAGCACTCTTTCTACAATTCTTAATGAAACGCTGATGATATAAATAAAAGTTATTCTTGTACATGTGGCAAAGTTTGGAGTGCAGTTCCTTTTTTCTGTCTTTGACATTATTGAAGGTCCTTGAGTAGTGAGGACTTGAGTGTGGCCATTGGATGTTGATGCATACAAAGCATATTGCAAAAATGAAAAAATAATGAATGGTGTGGAGGTCTGATCCCAATTTTATATCATGTCTCATACTTCTATCAAATCAAGAGCTGCATTCAAAATTCTGCAGGCTCACTACTGGAATCTGTGAACACCATGTGAACAGAGGCTCCTCCACAATGGCTTAGCTAAGGTCATATAGTGTTCTGTACCCTGGAGTAACTCCATTCAAGGCAAAGGTACCCAATGTGACATGTAGCTATAACTTCGACTTATACTTTAACAGCAATGATATCGACTAAACAGTTTTTTGTGAATGATTTCCACAGGGAGGCGGATGGATAAGCAATATGTTGCTATTAAAGGAGTTGTGCCAAGATGCGCCACTCCCTTGAGAATCATCACAAGTCTCACAGCACTTCCAGCAAACAGCTAATTTTACTGGGCGAAGCGACAACCAACCACAAGTTTCCGCAGTAGCGGTCACTACAGGGTAAAACTACACTATCCTACCAAAAGTAATTAGACACCTGAGCAAGAATCAAAAGTAGTATTTGTTTCCATGTATTTTCTTTGGCCCTAATGACATTGGATACTCCCTGTGGCATACTTCCTGCTAACATCTGATACTCTTCAGATGGTATTTCCCTCCATTCATCCTGAAAATGTCTGAGTTCTTTCAGAGGAGATGGACGCTGTTCATATTTCCTGATCCGATGTTTCAATTCATCCCAAACATGTTCAGTAGGTTCAGGCTGGGACTCTGTGCAGCCGGTTCAATCGTGGAACATCCATATCCTCAAACCAACAAAAAACAGTGTTGGATCTGTGACAAGGTGCGTTATTTAATTGGAAGCATTGCTGACCATTAATAGAGTATTGCCACATTGTTGGCAGCACATTATTGTCTAGAATGTCAAGATATACCTCCGTGTTCATGGTTCTTGCCACTACAACCAACAGACCAAGACCATGCAACATAAAACATACCCAGTCCATAACAGAACCTCCACCGTACTGAACTGTTGGCACAACACACTCCAGCAAAAGGCATCCCCAGGTATCCCTCACATCCAGATACGTCCATCTGATCTGAAGATGGAGTAGCGTGATCCATCGCTCCATAGAACATTCTTCCATTGCTCAACTGTCCAATGACGATGCTCCTTGCACCATTGTAGATGGGCTGATCCATCTTTTTCGAGAGAACTCACCAGACACATTTGCAGGATGAATGGAGGGAAATACCAGCTGAAGTGTATCAGACGATAGTAAAAATATGTCACGGAAAGTATCCAATGTCCTTAGTACCTATGTATTAACATATGTAAGTAAATACTACTTTTGATTCTTGCTCGGCATCCCATTACTTTTGGTAGTCTGGTGAAGTATTATAGGACAGTCATTCACATGAATGTCCGTTCTATATTAACAGGATGGCAGACGTTCTGCCAGGATGGGAGCTGCTCTTATGGAGCACTTCTCCGTTCTGGGCTATAGAGAGGGGACCCGGCTCTATGACGTTTATATAGCTTAATAGGGCATATGAAGAAGGATTGCCATCTTGGCACAACTCTTTTAAGCCCCTTGATTAATAGCCATGCCCCTCGGTATTCAAAACATTCGGCTGCAGGCTGAAACGGAGTCCCAATCATCAGTCATGTCTGGTAGAGATGTCCTCCTCCTCCGCAGCTGCACAATACTAATTTATTTTTGGGTTTCCCTATACAGAAACATCTCCAAGAAGCCTGAAGTCTATAATGAAGAAGAAAAACAGCAGCAGCGGCCGCTCAGCTGGAGAAACTCGAGCCAAGAAGAATCTCCAGTTTGTTGGGGTCAATGGTGGGTAAGCATCACAGAGGAAGCACTCACTACTAATATGTCAGGAAATGTCACTAGAATGTAATTATTAAGGGTTCGGACAATTGGTGCACTGGAAGGAATCAAGGCACGATTTGTTAGAATTAAGGTCCCTACTATTACAGTCTATGGTGTAGCTGAGGACAAGTCAGATTATTTTATTTGTATCATTGACATTAAGGGGATTTGTAGTCAATATTGAGTGAAATTAGTTAAGCGCAGGATTAGAAAAACATGTCTGCTTTCTTCCAAAAACAGCGCCATGCCTGTCCTCAGGTTGTGTCTGGTATTGCAGCTCTGTTCCTTTCACTTCAGTGGAACTGAATTGCAATGCCAGTCACAATCCACAGACAGGGGTGGCACTGTTCTTGGAATGTTTTTCTAATCCTGCACAACTCCTTTAAAGGAAGTCTGTCACCTAAACCAAGCCTCCTCAACCAATCCTATGAAATTGCAATTTTTCACGCCATGTGCGCAGTATGCAGATTAGCTGTAACTGATTCAATGGGCGTTTCATTTGCAAAGCTTGCATGATGAAATGATGCCGGTAGATCATCATCCATCTTTGTGTGTCATTCTGCCACTTTCTGGTCTGGGAAAGTTGAGTGGATTTAGGCAGATGTTAAAGTGTATTTCCTGCCAAGCAGAGCTCATCAATCTTCATTCAATGGCGTTTGACACCTGAGAGGTTTTTGATCCAATTTGCTCCTTTTTGGACCAGCAGGAAAGTCCTTTGTTGTAGTGATAACAAAATTAGCCACTTGCAAGAAATCCCGTTGTCTCCCTGCTCCTCCAATACGCATCCTCCAGACTTGCCGACTGTGATTTCCATCCACTCAGATGGGACAAAAAAAAAAATCGATAGCAGAGATTTTTGTCATTCGAAAGTCCTAGCTCCCCAGCAGGTATATTTTTGAAACATTGCATGTGCCATTCACACTCATTTATGTGCGACCCCCGGAAACCCACAGAATTGCATACCTGCGAAGCTAATCATCTGTCGCATATCATATTTGGTATCACCTGTAGGTAAATTCATGATATGAAACATGGCAGCCGTAGCTTACGTAGTGGAGGGCTTCCTTAGGAAATTCCTAGATCTCACTACTTGACTATTTGAAACAACTTTATAAACTGGTATTCTCTATTACTGTATTCCTTGTATTCCTTTGTTTTCATACGGTTTGTGAGTATTCGTACCTCTGGACCTTTTTGGAAATATTTCATTTTATATATTTTTGTCTAAGTACTGCCAGGAATGTTTGCCAATCTGACGTTGTGCACAGAGGTGCCGAGATGTGCCTAATACGTGAATAGGCCTGCAGCTCTTTATGTATTAGGTGCATCGTGGGCCCAGGGGTATTATGACGGAAATGCCTGTCTTATTAAGTTTCCCCTGTTGCGCACGTGCTGCAGTTCTGGAATTGACACATGTAGATTACCGTTCTCTGCTGCAGCCATCTTGATCATTCATGGATGTTTCAACTCAGCTATAGGCCTCATGTCTACGGACGGATCGGATTCCGCATGCAGAAGCCCGCAACGGAATCCGACCCTGCCAGCGGCCGAGGACACTGCGGAACTTCTACCTACCCATCCGAGTCTTCTCTTTTTCTTCACTGTGGATGAGTGCGAATGTGCCGCACATGTGCAGTGGAGTTTTTTTTTAAATTCCTGCTTTCCCGTGGAATTCGCGGCTGTCTGCAATTAAATTGGACCAAAAGGTCTGCAAATCAAATCTGCATTTTTTTATTTCACTTGCGGACACCCATGTAGCCCTATAGGCGGCTTGATTTGCCCGCAGACATTGGGCCTTAGTCCCCAGAAAGCCGCACAGAGGAAGGCACATGACATCAGCGAACAAAGTTATCTCAGCAGGCAACGTCAGTGCGCACTTGACAATTCTGGAAGTGCAGTGATTAGTATACATGGCGTCTGCAGTGAAAGACAGATAGAAATGTCAATCAGGAGCCATGGGGTGTGTTTTAAGATGATGAAGGCGAGAAAGCCAGGACCAGTCCTGCAAATGAAGCACCCATCGACCAGTTACAGCTTATATGCCTACTGCATGCTCGGCACAAAAATGGCAATTTTGGCAGACTGGAGTGAAGAGATGAAATGTTGAGGTTAGACTTGTCTGTTCATCCCATATCTTTGGGTAGGATTGGTTTAGAATGCCAACTTTCATATCAGACTCCTTTTTAAAAGAGTTGTCTCTCAGCAGCTTTACCAGTCCTGCCAAGCGCCCAGCAGCGGCCTGTCCCGAAGTTAATGGTATCAGGTGGCCACGCATGCACACCACCGCTCCATTCACTTTTACAGACTGTCGGAGATAGCCTACTTGGATATCTCCGGCGGCTCCATTGAAGTGAATGGAGTGGTAGGGTGCGTGCGTGGCCACCCACTACCATTCACTTTGGGCCAAGCCGTGGCTGGGGTGTTGGCATGGCAGGTAAAATCTGTTATGAGACAACACCTTTAATTGCATTGTTCTGGACTCTCAAGCTGAACGTCCTACAGATTTGTGATTGTCTCTTGTGCCCATAGTTATGAAACCACATCCAGTGAGGATTCAAGCTCCACAGAGGACGATGAAGACAGCGATGGTGAGAAGACGGAGACAGCCGCAGGTTCGCAAGACGCAGGTGATGGTGGGGGTGATCCAACGGATAACACAGCCTTGCTGGAAACTGAACATGCCGAAGAAAGGTTACCGGATGCCCAAGGTTCAACAGTATCGGAGACGCAACAGAGTGTGCAGAGGTAAGCAGTGCAGGACACGTAGAACTACTGCTCCACGGTACAGACCGGTAGGGCTCCGTATGCCACCGTACAGGCTCCAACTGCAAAGTGCACAAGGACTTGCTTAAATGGAGGGCTATTCTGTAAATGATGTTAGGGCCAGGAATTCCATGTCCCCAAAGAATTTTGATTGTGGCCAATGGATGAACATTGCCTTCATACCATCTTATGTCACGCAGATCCTTGGAATTTAGACATTGCTCTTCTAATTCCATTATCCGCTGACTCCCCGTCACCAGAGATGCATCTCTCCTCAATTATTGTTCTCTCCATCATCATTTCCAGATGTGATGTTCTGCATACACCCAGCAGGCAGGGACGGGCGACCTTCAGACTACTTTTCTTAAAAAACATTGTCCGATCTGCTTCCAGCTATTACATACAATGCTGAACCAATAACCCTTTCATCACCAGAAGGGAGGACGTTCCTACTTCCAGAATCTGTGTAGCAGACCATCAAATTAAACAATTTATACAAAGCTCTCTGGCCAAGCTGAACAATTTGACTTCTGAGACTCAATCACTGTAGTGTGATGGTCTGCTGAAGACCTGGAAATGGGCCGCCGGCTATTACATTGTATCTCCGTCATGCAACTTTTGTCTTGAAATCCAAATATCAAGGGGGTCTAATTAGCAGTCACATGACCTCAACGCAAAACTTGACACCGCGGCTGACACTTGTTCCACCTATGAGACTGTAGTTATGCTTTTATTTCTAGTCAAATGCAACCTCTGCAAGAAGGTGACCTCAACTTATGTCACACCCCATATAGCAGGGGTGTCAAACTCATTTTCACCGAGGGCCACATCAAGCTTATGGTGACCTTCAAAGGGCCGATTGTAAGGCCGCCTGCAGACGAGAATTCTCACAGTGGGACCCGACCCGAGCCCCTGCAGGAACCAGCGCGGCGCTCCCCTGCTCCGGAAATAGAACATTCCCCGATTTTTTTTTTTCAGTGCGAGATTTTACGCAGACAAATCATAGCCGTCTGCATAGGATTGCGTTTTCTATCCGAAATACAATTACACCCGTGTGAACGAGCCCTAATAGGGACCCTGATAGTGTCCCCAGTAAAAACGACTCCCACAGTGGCCCAATTTGTAATATTAACCCCCATAGCAACGTTATAATTATAAGCCCCCCCTCAGTAATAATAATAAGCCCCCTCAGTAATAAGCCCCCCCCCTCAGTAATAATAAGCAGCCTCCCCCCCCAGCAATAAGCAGCCCTCCCCCAGCAATAAGCAGCCCTCCCCCAGTAATAAGCAGCCCTCCCCCAGTAATAAGCAGCCGCCCCCCAGTAATAAGCAGTCGTCCCCCAGTAATACCCCCTCCCCAGTAATAAGCAGCCCCCCCACAGTAATAAGCAGCCCCCCCCAATAATATCCCCTCCCCAGTAATAAGCAGCACCCCCCCCAACCTATATACTTACCTCTTCCTTCCTGTCAGCGCCGCTCCCCCTCTGCTAGCGCTGAGCCCAGATGCACACTGACGTCAGTGTGTAGCCCGGCATGCTTCTTCCCCGAGTCCTCTCCTGCGGAACTGATGAGCAGGGGACTCAGGGGAGGAGGATCCTGGCTGCACACTGACGTCAGTGTGCGCCGGGATAAGCAGTAACAGCGCGGTTACCAGCGGGCAGCTGCAGCAACCCCGCTGGTAATTGCTGCAGTGGTGAGCAGCGTCGGCACGGCGCGGGCCACATGACATGAGGCAGCGGGCCGGATTCGGCCCGCAGGCCTTGTGTTTGACACATGTGCCATATAGGCTCCAACTGCTATAGGGGCTGCTGCAGCAGCCAGTTGTCTTACAGGGGGAGAGGGGGGGGAGGCTCCTGCTGCAGCCAGTTGTCTTACAGCCAGATGCAGGACAGTGGACTGGGGGATGGCTGACCTCCTGGAAAACTGAGCTGTCATTAAATATTTCTCAGTTGTAATTGTTATAAGAGATAAAAGGTTCCGAGGAAAGACGAAGATGAAGGGAGGAAGTGCCGGGGTATTTATTTTTATTTTCTTGTGATTTTCTGTGTTTAGTTCTCCTTTACATCCATGTTTTTGCATGAAAAGCCAAGTTTTGTTTTTAGCTTACTTTTATGTTTCCGCTCCTTTGAAAGATATTCCCTTTCTATATTTTCCTCGGATCCGCTGTTTTATGTGCGCGTCGAATGTGGCATGAGCTCCACTTTATTTAAAGACCTCAGAAGATTTATGTTCTACTAATAAGTGGGCTTGTTTTCTGCTTATCAGATCCCAGGCTGGAAGTTGCTGTAATCTTTGTTATTCTGCATACTTTGGTTTGTATGGCATTTATTTATTCATGTAGTTAATCAGCGGGTTATCGTGTGTTAACAGGAAATGAATATGAAATCATATCAGCTAGATGGCAATAGGGCATTGTATGCAAGCCAGCATATGACAAGGGCTTGTAGGGATGGACTGCCATAGCGGAGCAGAAAAACAGCCCAAAAGCTCAGATGTGAAATGTGTTCTATGCAGCACATACCTGTATATATATATTCCTATGCTGCAAGAAACCTTATAGATAATGGGGTACATTTATTACGGCGTTATGGCAGAGGTTTTGTGTATGTTGTGCAGTTTTATGGTGCAAATCAGTTCAGACAGATTTCCTAATGATTTGCACCCAAAAGAACAGATGTTCCGCTTCTTACTCCAATATCAAAAAGTGTCTGGAAAGGGGGCGGGGTTTAAGTAGAGTGATGTTTTTAGACAAGGTTAAGAATTACAACTTTTTACAAAGTTGCAAACTTCTTCCAGTAGCCGGGTGGTGTACAAAGTGACTCCGCACCCATAGACATGAGACTAATTTATGAATATTATGTGACCTTTGATACATTTGTTGCATCCTTAAACTAGAGAAGGGATGAAAGTTTGCCAAAAAATGTGTCAAAAACTCCCTTTATGATAAATTCCCCCCCCACTACTTATAATAAGCACCGTTCCTTCACTTGAATGATGAGTTGCAGTACCAGGGATAGTCACATGTACGAATGCAGCTGGGACAACCATATTGGGGGTGGAAACTTCATGAGCACACATTGATAGACAGGCAAAGAGAAGACTTGCAGAGTGATCTCCTTGGCGGGTTCAAGGCTAGGCGACTTTTATTTTTGCTATTTTAAGGGGGAGGCATCATGTAGCATCATTAGGGGCTCTTTTTCTGTATGGGGCCACTAAGGAGGCACCTTTATTATGTGGGAAGGGGCATCATACTGTGTCTCAGGCATTACTAAAAGCACTTTTTTGTGTGGGGTTGCTAAAGGAGGATCTATACTGTGGGGGGCAACACTGGAGGCACTTTTTCAGTGTGAGGCCACTAAGGGGACATCTTTATTACGTGGGGGCATCACTAGCAGCAGTTTTTCTGTAAGGAGGCGCTAAAGGAGGATCTATACTGTGGGGGGCATCACTAGAGGCACTTTTTCTGTGTGGGGCCACTAAGGTCACAATCTTATGTGGGGGCATCACTAGCAACACATTTCCTGTGAGGGGACACTAAAGAGGAATCTTTGCTGTTGGGGCATCACTGGAGGGAAGGCACTTTTTCTGTGTGGGGCCAATAAGGGGACATCTTTATTATGTGGGTTCATCATTAGCTGCACTTTTTCTGTGAGAGGTGCTAAAGGAGAATCTTTACTGTATGGGAGGCATCAGTACTGTGAGGGGGCACTAAGGAGGCATACCATGTTAAAAGCGCCAATCAGGTATTATATCTTGGTGGTGGCACTAAGAAGGCATCATACTATAGGAGGCATCATTACTGCAGGGGGCACTAAGGGGGTATCAATGCTGTGTGAAGACTTTGTGCCACACACAGAGAGCACTGTGATACTGTGTGGGTTCAAAAGGGGCACTAGTAAAATGTCGGTGGAGAAAGGCGACTGGGCGGGGTTAGAGGTGTTACTTTATCTAAAACAAAACATGCCATGGCGTGCCACGTGCACCAGAGATCTGGATTGTCTTTTAACCCTTTGCAATCCAATTTTAGATTCAGGGTTTCCTAGGGGCCTTTCTCTTTCTGCCATTATACAATGGTGCCATCTGCTGGCTAGAGCCAGTACTGCAGTATGTGACATGTCAGAGAGGCCCTGACAACAGAGCAGCTGGCAATATACCGTAAGAATACCCTGCCGGATGTCTTCCCACTTTGGAGCTGTGCAGGCTTCGATCAGAATGTTGGAAGACGTCAGACAGTGGATTGGAAAGGGTTAATGGTTGGAAGAATTGTTACTCCCTGTATTCAAATGTCCATCAATGCAAATTTTGGGGAAAACCCACCAGGAGAGTCAGTGCATCCCATAGCAGAATGTAATTTTTTCTCTGTTCTTGCGGCCCACCTTGTCATCACTCTTGGCTCAGGTCACCTCAACAAATATTTGTCTTTATTTGTGGGTCACCACTATTTGAGGACATGTTGCTTTCAGTAGTCAGAGCATGCTGGGAGTTGTAGTTCTTCAACAGCTGGATAGCCACAGGTTGAATAATTACCACACCAGGATGTATTATATAAGAGAAGTTGAATCTGCAGGTTATTTTCATAGAAAGCAGATGTTTCGGCTACATTACAAAGCGTGGATTTAGTATCCATCACCTGTGCAAACAGTCATCAAGAACTGCAGTAACGTCACACAATCGTGCAGGGTCAGCAGCCGCGGCCCCACAATAGGAAGGATAGACACCAGCCAACTGGAATTCCAGGAGGAACAACCTGGTGACATCTATTCAGGGTGAGAAATGAGTTTTTACCAGTCTGCGAAACGTGCCGATACGAGGGATTAGATCTGATATTACGGCGCGGTCCTGCCAGTGACATCACCATGCGTTGCACGTTAGAGTAACTGCGCACAATCCTCACTGGTAACAAGAATATGTCTGCGAGGGCGACCTGCTGCATGAAGCGCGTGTTACAGCAGGATGTCAATTCGTGTTGCTGCAACTACCAGTTATGGTTCAATGAACTGTGATTTGGAGGCAGTCAGTGATGGAGCTGAAGTTCCAAGGGTCTTATTCACTGGGTGGGGTTGGTCATTTGTAATACAAATTCAAAAAAAGTATCAAAAACTTTTCATTTTAGCAACATTTCAAAGGTATGAACAATTTTTCAACCTTCTTCATTTATTTTAAGTCCGCCTGCACGCAACCGGGTCGGATTCCGAAACAGACTTCAACCCTATCCCCAGCCGGTGACCCCGTGTACCTGTCTGGATTCTTCATATTCTGTAGTGTGGATATGCTGTCCGTCGCTCACATTATGCGCAGTACATATAATGCTGCACCGTCGCTAGGCGATGACGCAGATTCCACGACTTTTCCGCAATGATGATTGCGGAAGGGCTGCAGGTCGGATGGCTTCCATTCAATGAAAGCCGTCCGCATAGAATCTGCCTAAAAATAGAGTATGTTTCGATTTTTTATTTTTTATTTTTCCCCGCAAGCAGAAGATTGCAATTGATTTCCGCTCGTGGGCAGGAAAAAACACTTTTCCATAGCATGCTATGGCAGGTATTTGCTGTGGAATCCAGAGATGGATGCCAGCTCCGGATTCTGCAATGCAAATCCGTCCGTGTATTGCCGGCCTAAATGCATCAAAAATAATGTATGAATCAAAATCTCTACTTTTGCAACCATTTTTTAACGTCCCGATGCATCTAAAAGGAGAAATGAACCAAGACTGCAAGTCATCTTGATTTTAAAAATACAATCACCTGTTTTGTGCATGCAGCTGCTGTGCAGACCTGCAGACAGTAGAAGCATGAGCAGATGGAATGGAGTAACACAAGACTGCAAGATCTGACTACACAGGGTTTGTTTGAAGTCTGTTGCCATGGAGACACAAAATGGTGCAAGTTTTTTTTTGCAACCAAGACTGTTTGTAATGTTCTCTCACTTTTTATTTTTGGACACTAAAAATGGTTGCAAAAGTGTACGCATCCTTCAATGTGACATGTAACATTTTTTTAAATTAAAATGGTTAAGGAAGTTGTCTGAAAAATAAAACATCCCCTTTAACTGGGATACTGCCATTAATGCTTTCCACATATCCCGAATGGACACTTTATTCCAGACCCCCATCTAGCAGAGTATTGAACCTTCTTTGGCCTTTAGAACTGCAGCAATTCGTTGTGCTGTAGATTCCACTAGGTGATAAAATTCTTCTGCAGGAATATTGGCCCCTGCGGACAGGAAGCTTCTCTTGGTTGTTGAAAATTAGATGGAGGTGCTGACATGTTCAGACCACCTGACAGGAAGGGGTCATGGATTCATGCTGCTTGCTTCAAATTGTGAGCCTCCTGTCAGCATGGTCCAACAGAAATCTCATCTTATCTGACCAAGCAATGTTTCTCCGCTGCTCATGGATACAATTTTTGAGTTCTTTTCCCATTGGAGCCTCGCCTTTCTGTTTCTCTTCAACACAATGGTGCAGGAACTGGTCGTCTGCTGTAATAGCCCATCTGAGCTACAGAACGGCAAGTTGTGCATTTGGACATGTTGGTTGGAGCACTGATGTTCTATTCAGCTGCAGTGTGCTTGACTGAGCAGCACCTGGTTATCAGAACCATTCCTGACATCCTCCTATGACCCCTTTCGTCAATGAGTTGTTTTCACCCACAGGATCCCCCTTCGCTGCATGTTTTTTCTTGATCACAGCATGCTCTGTATATTCTGCACACCATTACACGAGAAAATGGCACCCGGTCGGCAGTCAAATCCCAGCCCCGGCTAGTACATCACCATTAACCCGGCCTCATTGAAAGTCGCTCAGATTGCTGGATTTTCCCATCTGTATGAATTCACACTGGAACTAATTCACAGAAAACCTATCATAGGGATAATTACTATACCGGAAAGTTCCAATCGTGAAAGGGCCGGGGTCTTTAATAAAGGGGCCATTCAGTGTCATATAGCATCAGTTATAGTAGTGCCACCTGCCATAGTGACCATAAAGTGATAGGAGATTGCCCATAGAAGACCACTGCTTATCCCACTTCTGTATTGGAGGGCAGCTCACCGATCACACGCTGCGGAGTAGACCTAGTTCTCTTTGGGACCGGCCAAGTGTATATTACAGCCCCGTGCTTCATGCTGCACATAAACCACTGCCATCTAGACAGTCAGACGTCTCCAATGTGAGTCTAGCCAGAGTGCTCCTGTTCATTGTACTAGTAGGGCTACAGCAGGGCTGATCATATTTAAAGGTTATGGACAGCTTTAGGAGCAGGCTTTTCACTTAAATGCATGTATTGTAGGCTGGCATTCATTTTTGCAAGCCACTGAATGACGGATGATAATTCGTTTGCTTATCATTCAGCGTTTAGTCTAGGCAGGAATAAATATCAAATAACAACTGGTCCATGTAAACAGGCAGCCATTCATATATGAACGACTACCTGTTTACTGTGAATGGAGGCGGGTGACTGGAATGATCCCCAGCCCGCTCCGCCTCCATTCTCAGGGCGACTATTGCTCCTGTGTAAAGGTACCTTTAATTTTCATCCCTTATCTCTGCTCTCCTGCACTTTTTATCAGCTAATTTATGACTTAATCAAACTTTGTTTCCAACTGATAAGAAGATTCAGGAGAGGAAGGAAACTAAGCAATCAGTTCAGTTCTTCTATTGAGACTCGGTCTGCAGTTTCTATATACAGCGATATGCAGAAGCTGCAGAGGGCAAATGGTGCAACATTTCTGAGTAAACTCTGCTGCCCAAAATGCATGCATCTAAATGAAAACTAAATTGCCCCCTAAGGTGTCCATAGCATTTAATCGGCGTGTGCTGTCCCCTTAGATGCCAGCAGATTACACACAGCATGCAGCACCCTGTGTTGGGTCTGTCCTGCAAAGAAGCAGAATTGGTTACATATCGATGAAAGTATCAATGTGGTAACTTGTGTATTATACAGTATCCTTGTACATACTCTCCTGCTGCCTCCAGTCCTCCCCCTCCACAGCTGATCCCTCATCGCAGTGTCACAGGTTCTCTCACTAATGGGTATATTATTTGACCTCGTATTATCTTGTCTTTGCACAGTTTCCAGTTTCTACAGCGTCTCTCTGATTAACGTAATGACATTTAATGTGACCCTATTCCAGACAGTCACGCGCAGATACCTGCAGACTGCGGGCCGGTCCCAGCGCTCTGCGGATATCGATTCTCTGCACTCCGGTATCTGCCATGTCCTGCTTTACTGTCTTCGTATCCCCAAACACACTGCAGACCCATTAATTAGTTAGTTACGTCCCTCCATGTCACCGGCAGCTTGGAGACATAGAAAGCAGCTCTATGGTGTGATGAAGACATCACATAACACCCCGTATCTCTGCTTACTAGAACCATGTCTGTGTGCTAGAAGGAGATAAAGGATTGGGGGCCCTTTTACACAGGGAGACTATTGGGCATGAATGATGGCGCTCAGCAATGAGCGCTGAGCGCTGTCATTGGCTGCAGCATTTTTTTGGAGATGGGTCAGGCTGACGGCAGAGCATGAGTGGTGAAAATGAACCTTTTATTATATTTAAACACTGAGGGAACAGTTTCTAATTTTTTTTTTTTTTTTTTTTTAAATCTCGAAAAACCCCTTTAAATTTGCCTTAAAACAGCTCAAAAGTACTTAGATGCACTCTTAGGTGACCTCAGAGTGTTATGCAGGGCTTTTATGGCCCTTAGGGTGCTTCACACCTGTGTTGGGGATACCGCTTTCCTGCTCAATTCCTGGAGAAGGAATGGGAAAGCGTCACGTCCGAACAGTTTCGCCTATCAACGGAAACGAGCACCGCTGGGCTGACCCCATTGACTATATTGGGGTTTGCCTGCTTTCCGGCCAGCTTCCCGGTTTCAGGGTGGAAGAAAAAGCTCTGCATGCAGCACTTTTTCTTCCAGTATTTGCAGTCGAATCTGTGACGAATCCTCTGGACGGAGGTTTGAGAGAGATGTGAAACCAGCCTGAGGCCACATTCACATGAGCATTTTTATGCGGCTATGTAGCCGCAATAAAGCGTCAGCCTAAAGTGCCGACCATGTGAAGCATTGGATTCTAATGTATTCATTCACATGAATGCTTTTCGGATGCATGAAAAAAATCATGTCGTTAAAAAGAGATTTTCCTATGTCGATCTTTCTTGCTGCGTGAAAAGATAGGTCTTGGCCTATCCTTTGCCGAAAAACACTGGAAGCTCCCATAGACTTCCATAGGAACTGAAAATAAAAGGGAGGGTAGGGAGCTTACCTGCATCCAGCGCTTGGTAAGAGGACAGCTGCCGCCATTGAAGCTATTAGAAGTCATTCCAAGGATTTCTGACGAACAAAGAATTTCCACGCTGCTGCGTATATTTCCCGTGAATGAACGAGAATACGCTAATTAGGCTCAGGACTCGATAGCAGCTATTTTCTATTGATGCGATTTTTGGCCGTGATGTGTAAAAACACATACGCTCGTGTGAATGAGGCTTTAGACAGCGTTATACACCAGTTTTTGGGGTATTGGTGAAGTTCCGGTTCCGTTTGAACTAATTCAAACTGAACCAAACTTTTTACCAAAATTCATTGAACCAACTGAATTTTTCAAAAGTTCACTGGTCACTACTAGGCAGGACAAACAAATCGTTCTTCTTGCATAGTGTCTGTAGTGACCTGCGTGAAGGTTGGGTAGAAGAGCGCCAATCTTGCTAATTGGTGCTTTTCTACTAGAGCAAACCATTTCACGTAGAAAGACCCTTAAGGTTCATTTACACAGTCCAAAAATTGTCCTGCTGTAACAAGCGCCAATTGACAAAGTGTGTTGATTGATGCTCGTTCACTGCCATTCACACACTGCAGATGACAGGCTTTATGCGGACGAATGATCATTAATACGATTGTTCGTCCCCATAGATCTGTCATCGGTCGGCTGTACATTTCCCTGTTCACTTGGGGAGATAAGCAGTCAACCAGCGAGAATTATTAGACTTGCATAAGCAAGCAGACAAGTTTGCTCAGTCGTCGGCTGATCTTTCACACATTTACACAAGCCTAAAGTTTGCCCATGTAAGTTCATCTTTAGTCTTTGCATTTCATCAGGATGTTTTCCATTTCTGGTGACCATGTGATTAGTGTTTCTCCAGAATATCCCCTCCTTTACTAAGAAGCAGGAGTCAGAGGGAGCGAAATAGACATAAGTCCCTATGGTGGTAAAAGGTGTTGTGCAATACCCAGAAGTCACACTCTCATTGACTTCAGAGACAGTAGAACATAGACATCGGACAGCACACACTAGAGACTGTATGCACAATTCCTGAAGGTTTATTAGCTATCTCCAGATGTACAGAGATGATGCAACGTTTCGGGCCGAGAGCCCTTTATCAAGCCTGAGGAGTCATGGACTGCGGCGGCTCCTTTCCCAACCGTTGTTCCCGGTCCATCACTTTCCAGGCCTGTTAAAGGATTCCCAGCCCCAAACCTGCTCTCATCCATATACATCTGGAACTTCCTAATAAACCTTCATGAATTCTGTATAAATTCTTAAGTCTGCGCTCTTCGATCCTCCCGTTCCAGAGGGGTTGGAATAATACATGATTGCAGGATTTGACTAAATTCGTGGAGGTGCATAGGCCTGCATGGGAGCTGCATACATAAGGTGGTAGGATTTTCTTTTAAGCAATCAAAACTGTTTGCAAAGTACAGGTGCCCAGAGCCATTAAAGTGTCATTGGCGCTTTATAATTAGCGAATAATTATCATAGTAATTTAAAAGCAGTTATTATATGGTGAGCCGACGGGACCAGAGATAACACAGATTCTTACGGTAAATGAATTGATTAAGTCTTTTTTTTTTTTTGATTGCCAAAAATTCTTGGGTTCTTTCCAGTAATTAGCCCGTGAGGACTCTCTTACATATCGATGCTTGTTCTTTCCAAGAAAAGCAAGACAAAATGACATGACTGCGATCCCTGACTGCGATCCCTGACTGCGATCCCTGACTGCGATCCCTGACTGCGATCCCTGACTGCGATCCACCGGGTGCTTTCCTGCATTGTCCGTGTCTTCAGCCGGACTTCCCCTGCTGCGCTACCATTGACCATTATACAGCGTGCAGAATGTTCAGGGCAAAATGGAGCTAAATTCTGTATTCTTATGATTTTCATAGTTTTAAATAACCCCTCAAGCTTTTTGTGCTTCTCCTGCATGTAAATAGATGTACTCCATTGATGCTGGGACGAGTTGTGTAAAAGTGGTTGGATAGGGTTAGAAATGGAGCTACTCTCATCCATAGGCGGTGTGTTGTATCACATTGCTTCAATCCCAGACTTAGCCTGCGGACAAAAGTGGCGCTGTTTCTGGAAGACCGCAGCCATGTTTTTTCGGCTCCTGTACACCCTTTAAAGGGGTTTTCTGAAATTTGTTAAAGTGGCAGGTGAGGGCACAAAATTATAAACTAAAGCAGATGTACCCCAAAATCCATCGCAGCTGGTCGGGTCCTCAGAACCAGGTAATTGCTCCAGCGCTCATGTGGCGTTCATTATGGCACAAGCTTCAGTGGTCACATGCTATTTATGGCAGAATTTGAAGTTGTGGGAGGAGCAGGGCCAGGGGGGCATTATTACTGTAGGGGGCACAAATTGAGATACTAGTACTATGTGGGCACTGAGAAGGGCATTGGAGATAGTGGTAGGATGGGGAGAATGTCGAGAGATAAGTCAGGGCTAGAAGTGGTAGTCATGGCGGTCTGCGTCCCAAGAAAGAAGAAAGGGGAAAGTGAGTGACTCTAATCAGAGAAAATGTCACCTGTGATCATTGGAGGTAATTGAACTGTAATTACTATCACTATGCAGAGCTGGTATCTGAATATTATATGGTGACTGCAGTATTTAGAGGTACCATATACTACCATATATAGAGTTGACTGCTGTATCTGAGATGGGGTGGGGTCCTTTACTACTCCCCTGAGTGTAGGTAAGATGAATCAGTCTGGAGTCCTGGCTTTTTAGATCACAGAGGCTTGTCTAAACTGGATACAATTGTAGCAAATTCTCAGCTGTTAAAATGTATGATGAATCGATTTTCATGATGTAAGATGAGTCTTTAAAGACTAAAAAACTCAACATTGTCCTACTCTCTCCACACAGGTGTACGGTGGGGGACACATTCCGCAGCGAGTGCCACATACTGAACAACCATCTTGCAGAACTGAGGACCACCACAGACAACAAGCTGGTACAGCTCCCCCTCCCGCTCTGACTCTCCCCTTTGTTCTCATTGCCCCCAGCCGTGTGTAATGATTCGACTTTTAATTAAAAAGCGCCGGGTTAGCTGCACATGTTGTAGTTGACAGACAAGAGCCTGGTACTGGAAGTTATACTATAATTAATCTCCTAAAATGATGCATTTCCTCTAAACGGGCATTTCATCTGAACATGAAGAAAGGTCAGAAACGATTAGTGATCATGTTTAACAAGTGTAAGGGTATATTCTAGCGGTTTTCTCATGACAAGCTGAAAATACCAGCGCCCTTTATGAACCTTCTTTTAACTCTATTTAAGAGCAGCACATACAGCTATGCTGTGAATAAGAGAGTGTAACTACAATAATACTGCTCCTATGTACAAGAAAATAGCTACTATAATACAGCCCCCTATGTACAAGAATATAACTACTATAATACTACCCCATATGTACAAGAATATAACTACTATAATACTGCCTCCTATGTACAAGAATATAACTACTCTAATACTGCCCCCTATGTACAAGAATATAACTACTATAATACTGCCCCCCCTATGTACAGGAAGATAACTACTATAATACTGCCCCCTATGTACCAGAATATAACTACTATAATACTGCCCCCTATGTACAAGAATATAACTGCTATAATACTGCCCTCTATGTACAAGAATATAACTACTATAATACTGCCTCCTATGTACAAGAATATAACTACTATAATACTGCCTCCTATGTACAAGAATATAACTACTATAATACTGCCCCCCCTATGTACAGGAATATAACTACTATAATACTGCCCCCTATATACAATAATAATAATAATCTTTATTTGTATAGCGCCAACTTATTCCGCAGCGCTTTATATACAAGAATATAACTACTATAATACTGCCCCCTATGTACCAGAATATAACTAATATAATACTGCCCCTATGTACAAGAATATAACTTCTATAATACGGCCTTTTTCTGTACAAGAATATAACTATTATAATACTGCCCCCTATGTACATGAATATAACTACTGTAATACTGCCCCCTATGTACAAGAATATAACTACTATAATACTGCTCCTATGTACAAGAATATAACTACTATAATACTGCCCCCTATGTACAAGAATATAACTATAATAATACTGCCCCCTATATACAAGAATATAACTACTATAATACTGCCCCCTATGTACAAGAATATAACTACTATAATACTGCCCCCTATATACAAGAATATAACTACTATAATACTGCCCCCTATATACAAGAATATAACTACTATAATACTACCCCCTATGTACAAGAATATAACTACTATAATACTGCTCCCTATGTACAAGAATATAACTACTATAATACTGACCCTATGTAGAAGAATATAACTACTATAATACTGCCTCCTATGTACAAGAATATAACTACTCTAATACTGCCCCCTATGTACAAGAATATAACTACTATAATACTGCCCCCCCTATGTACAGGAATATAACTACTATAATACTGCTCCCTATGTACCAGAATATAACTACTATAATACTGCCCCTATGTACAAGAATATAACTTCTATAATACGGCCTTTTTCTGTACAAGAATATAACTATTATAATACTGCCCCCTATGTACATGAATATAACTACTGTAATACTGCCCCCTATGTACAAGAATATAACTACTATAATACTGCTCCTATGTACAAGAATATAACTACTATAATACTGCCCCCTATGTACAAGAATATAACTATAATAATACTGCCCCCTATATACAAGAATATAACTACTATAATACTGCCCCCTATGTACAAGAATATAACTACTATAATACTGCCCCCTATATACAAGAATATAACTACTATAATACTGCCCCCTATATACAAGAATATAACTACTATAATACTACCCCCTATGTACAAGAATATAACTACTATAATACTGCCCCCTATGTACAAGAATATAACTACTATAATACTGACCCTATGTAGAAGAATATAACTACTATAATACTGCCTCCTATGTACAAGAATATAACTACTCTAATACTGCCCCCTATGTACAAGAATATAACTACTATAATACTGCCCCCCCTATGTACAGGAATATAACTACTATAATACTGCTCCCTATGTACCAGAATATAACTACTATAATACTGCCCCTATGTACAAGAATATAACTTCTATAATACGGCCTTTTTCTGTACAAGAATATAACTATTATAATACTGCCCCCTATGTACATGAATATAACTACTGTAATACTGCCCCCTATGTACAAGAATATAACTACTATAATACTGCCTCCTATGTACAAGAATATAACTACTCTAATACTGCCCCCTATGTACAAGAATATAACTACTATAATACTGCCCCCCCTATGTACAGGAATATAACTACTATAATACTGCCCCCTATGTACCAGAATATAACTACTATAATACTGCCCCCTATGTACAAGAATATAACTACTATAATACTGCACCCCCTATGTACAGGAATATAACTACTATAATACTGCCCCCTATATACAATAATAATAATAATCTTTATTTGTATAGCGCCAACTTATTCCGCAGCGCTTTATATACAAGAATATAACTACTATAATACTGCCCCCTATGTACAAGAATATAACTACTATAATACTACCTCCTATGTACCAGAATATAACTACTATAATACTGCCCCTATGTACAAGAATATAACTTCTATAATACGGCCTTTTTCTGTACAAGAATATAACTATTATAATACTGCCCCCTATGTACATGAATATAACTACTGTAATACTGCCCCCTATGTACAAGAATATAACTACTATAATACTGCTCCTATGTACAAGAATATAACTACTATAATACTGCCCCCTATGTACAAGAATATAACTATAATAATACTGCCCCCTATATACAAGAATATAACTACTATAATACTGCCCCCTATGTACAAGAATATAACTACTATAATACTGCCCCCTATATACAAGAATATAACTACTATAATACTGCCCCCTATATACAAGAATATAACTACTATAATACTGCCCCCTATATACAAGAATATAACTACTATAATACTACCCCCTATGTACAAGAATATAACTACTATAATACTACCCCCTATGTACAAGAATATAACTACTATAAGACTGCCCCCTATATACAAGAATAGAACTACTATAATACTGCCCCCTATGTACAAGAATATAACTACTATAATACTATCCTTCTGTACAAGAATATAACTAGTATAATACTGACTCCTATGTACAAGAATATAACTAGTATAATACTGCTCCCTATGTACCAGAATATAACTACTATAATACTGCCCCTATGTACAAGAATATAACTTCTATAATACGGCCTTTTTCTGTACAAGAATATAACTATTATAATACTGCCCCCTATGTACATGAATATAACTACTGTAATACTGCCCCCTATGTACAAGAATATAACTACTATAATACTGCTCCTATGTACAAGAATATAACTACTATAATACTGCCCCCTATGTACAAGAATATAACTATAATAATACTGCCCCCTATATACAAGAATATAACTACTATAATACTGCCCCCTATGTACAAGAATATAACTACTATAATACTGCCCCCTATGTACAAGAATATAACTACTATAATACTGCCCCCTATATACAAGAATATAACTACTATAATACTGCCCCCTATATACAAGAATATAACTACTATAATACTACCCCCTATGTACAAGAATATAACTACTATAATACTGCCCCCTATGTACAAGAATATAACTACTATAATACTGACCCTATGTAGAAGAATATAACTACTATAATACTGCCTCCTATGTACAAGAATATAACTACTCTAATACTGCCCCCTATGTACAAGAATATAACTACTATAATACTGCCCCCCCTATGTACAGGAATATAACTACTATAATACTGCCCCCTATGTACCAGAATATAACTACTATAATACTGCCCCCTATGTACAAGAATATAACTACTATAATACTGCACCCCCTATGTACAGGAATATAACTACTATAATACTGCCCCCTATATACAATAATAATAATAATCTTTATTTGTATAGCGCCAACTTATTCCGCAGCGCTTTATATACAAGAATATAACTACTATAATACTGCCCCCTATGTACAAGAATATAACTACTATAATACTACCTCCTATGTACCAGAATATAACTACTATAATACTGCCCCTATGTACAAGAATATAACTTCTATAATACGGCCTTTTTCTGTACAAGAATATAACTATTATAATACTGCCCCCTATGTACATGAATATAACTACTGTAATACTGCCCCCTATGTACAAGAATATAACTACTATAATACTGCTCCTATGTACAAGAATATAACTACTATAATACTGCCCCCTATGTACAAGAATATAACTATAATAATACTGCCCCCTATATACAAGAATATAACTACTATAATACTGCCCCCTATGTACAAGAATATAACTACTATAATACTGCCCCCTATATACAAGAATATAACTACTATAATACTGCCCCCTATATACAAGAATATAACTACTATAATACTGCCCCCTATATACAAGAATATAACTACTATAATACTACCCCCTATGTACAAGAATATAACTACTATAATACTACCCCCTATGTACAAGAATATAACTACTATAAGACTGCCCCCTATATACAAGAATAGAACTACTATAATACTGCCCCCTATGTACAAGAGTATAACTACTATAATACTATCCTTCTGTACAAGAATATAACTAGTATAATACTGACTCCTATGTACAAGAATATAACTAGTATAATACTGCTCCCTATGTACAGGAATATAACTACTATAATACTGCCTCCTATGAACAAGAATATAACTACTATAATACTGCCCCCTATGTACAAGAATATAACTAATATAATACTACCCTCTATGTACAAGAATATAACTAATATAATACTACCCTCTATGTACAAGAATATAACTACTATAATGCTGCCCCCTATGTACAGGAATATAACTACTATAATACTGCCCCCTATGTACAAGAATATAACTACTATAATACTGCTCCCTATGTACAGGAATATAACTACTATAATACTGCCTCCTATGTACAAGAATATAACTACTATAATACTGCTCCCTATGTACAGGAATATAACTACTATAATACTGCCCCCATGTACAAGAATATAACTAATATAATACTACCCTCTATGTACAAGAATATAACTACTATAATACTGCCCCCTATGTACAAGAATATAACTACTATAATACTGTCCCCTATGTACAAGAATATAACTACTATAATACTGCCTCCTATGTACAAGAATATAACTACTATAATACTGCCTCCTATGTACAAGAATATAACTACTATAATACTGCTTCTATGTACAAGAATATAACTACTATAATACTGCCCCCTATGTACAAGAATATAACTACTATAATACTGCCTCCTATGTACAAGAATATAACTACTATAATACTACTCCTATGTACAAGAATATAACTACTATAATACTGCCTCCTATGTACAAGAATATAACTACTATAATACTGCCTCCTATGTACAAGAATATAACTACTATAATACTGCCCCCTATGTACAAGAATATAACTACTATAATACTGCCCCCTATGTACAAGAATATAACTACTATAATACTGCCTCCTATGTACAAGAATATAACTACTATAATACTACTCCTATGTACAAGAATATAACTACTATAATACTGCCCCCTATGTACAAGAATATAACTACTATAATACTGCCTCCTATGTTCAAGAATATAACTACTATAATATTGCCTCCTATGTACAAGAATATAACTACTATAATACTGCCTCCTATGTACAAGAATATAACTACTATAATACTACCCACTATGTACAAGAATATAACTACTATAATACTGCCCCCTATGTACAAGAATATAACTACTATAATACTACCCACTATGTACAAGAATATAACTACCATAATACTGCTCCTATGTACAAGAATATAACTACTATAATACTGCCCCCTATTTTCAAGAATATAACTACTATAATACTACCCACTATGTACAAGAATATAACTACCATAATACTGCTCCTATGTACAAGAATATAACTACTATAATACTACACCCTAATGTACAAGGAATATAACTACTATAATAGTGCTCCTATGTACAAGAATAGAACTACTATAATACTACCTCCTATGTACAAGAATATAACTACTATAATACTGCCCCCTATGTACAAGAATATAACTACTATAATACTGCCCCCATGTACATGAATATAACTGCTATAATACTTCCCTCTATGTACAAGAATATAACTACTATAATACTGCCCCGCCATGTACAAGAATATAACTACTATAATACTGCCCCTATATACAAGAATATAACTACTATAATACTACACCCTATGTACAAAAGTATAACTATTAGAATACTGCCCCCTATGTACAAAAATATAACTACTATAATACTGCCTCCTATGTACAAGAATATAACTACTATAATACTGCCCCCTATGTACAAGAATATAACTACTATAATACTGCCCCCTATGTACAAGTATATAACTACTATAATACTGCCCCCTATGTACAAGTATATAACTACTATAATACTGCCCCCTATGTACAAGAATATAACTACTATAATACTGCCTCCTATGTACAAGAATATAACTACTATAATACTGCCTCCTATGTACAAGAATATAACTACTATAATACTGCCCCCTATGTACAAGAATATAACTACTATAATACTGCCCCCTATGTACAAGAATATAACTACTATAATACTGCCCCCTATGTACAAGAATATAACTACTATAATACTGCCCTCCATGTACAAGACTATAACTACTATAATACTGCCTCCTATGTACAAGAATATAACTACTATAATACTGCCTCCTATGTACAAGAATATAACTACTATAATACTGCCCCCTATGTACAAAAATATAACTACTATAATACTGCCTCCTATGTACAAGAATATAACTACTATAATACTGCCCCCTATGTACAAGAATATAACTACTATAATACTGCCCCCTATGTACAAGAATATAACTACTATAATACTACCCCCTATGTACAAGAATATAACTACTATAATACTGCCCTCCATGTACAAGACTATAACTACTATAATACTGCCTCCTATGTACAAGAATATAACTACTATAATACTGCCTCCTATGTACAAGAATATAACTACTATAATACTGCCCCCTATGTACAAAAATATAACTACTATAATACTGCCTCCTATGTACAAGAATATAACTACTATAATACTGCCCCCTATGTACAAGAATATAACTACTATAATACTGCCCCTATGTACAAGAATATAACTACTATAATACTGCCCCCTATGTACAAGAATATAACTACTATAATACTGCCCTCCATGTACAAGACTATAACTACTATAATACTGCCTCCTATGTACAAGACTATAACTACTATAATACTGCCTCCTATGTACAAGAATATAACTACTATAATACTGCCTCCTATGTACAAGAATATAACTACTATAATACTGCCTCCTATGTACAAGAATATAACTACTATAATACTACTTTCTATGTACAAGAATATAACTACTATAATACTGCCCCCTATGTACAAGAATATAACTAATATAATAATGCCCCCTATGTACAAGTATATAACTACTATAATACTGCCCCCTATGTACAAGAATATAACTACAATAATACTGCCTCCTATGTATAAGAATATAACTACTATAATACTGCCTCCTATGTACAAGAATATAACTACTATAATACTGCCCCCTATGTACAAGAATATAACTACTATAATACTGACCCCTATGTACAAGAATATAACTACTATAATACTGTCCTCCTATGTATAAGAATATAACTACTATAATACTGCCTCCTATGTACAAGAATATAACTACTATAATACTGCCCCCTATGTAAAAGAATATATCTACTATAATACTGCCCCTATGTACAAGAATATAACTACTATAATACTGCCCCCTATGTACAAGAATATAACTACTATAATACTGCCTCCTATGTACAAGAATATAACTGCTATAATGCTGCCCCCTATGTACAACAATATAACTACTATAATACTGCCCCCTATGTACAACAATATAACTACTATAATACTCCGGATGAAATTATGGATTTGGAGGAATTTTCTACTAAGTACTAATTATTTCTCTGTTCTCTGAGTTCATAAGATTACCGACAATCTTTCTATAAATAACCTTTCATGCTGAGGTCCTCATTACACTCATAACGAGACAGAAGTGCCGTCATCTCCTGAGAGACTATTTAATTAATACCGAGGGTGAGAATTGCCATGTAATACTCTTTCTATGCAGCACACAGAAGATACAGAATGTGCTGCGGTTTTATTATTTAACACTAGACCAGTTTTATCAGTTTGCTAATTCTCGGTTGTTTCTGTGTGATCACAGTACAATATAACAATCTGTCTTCATTAAACCAGTCAACACTAATGTTATGAGCCGAGTGATTTGCAATTGAGATTATTTAGTTCTTGTCCAGACTTTCCCTCTGTGTGTAGTTGTTCTGTAGCATCGCCCATTTTGGAAAAGCCACAATATTCAACAGATGAAGGTTTATTCACAAATCGGTCATAGTGCATTTTTTGGCACAGTGTCTTTGAAGCAGCAGTAAAATGCCTATGAATAGCTAATCAGCACTTACTGTGGTAAAGGATACTGTCCTAAGGGGACAATCACTTAAAGGGGTTGTCCCACGCCGAAGCGGTTTTTTTTTTTTTTTTCAATAGCCCCCCCCCCCCCCCCCCCCCGTTCGGCACGAGACAAACCTGATGCAGGGGTTTAAAAAAAAAAACCGGATAGTACTTACCCGAATCCCCGCGCTCCGGTGACTTCTTACTTACCTGGTGAAGATGGCTGCCGGGATCTTCACCCACGGTGGACCGCAGGTCTTCTCCCATGGTGCACCGTGGGCTCTGTGCGTTCCATTGCCGATTCCAGCCTCCTGATTGGCTGGAATCGGCACACGTGACGGGGCGGAGCTACGAGGAGCAGCTCTCCGGCACGAGCGGCCCCATTCAGAAGGGAGAAGACCGGACTGCGCAAGCGCATCTAATCGGGAGATTAGATGCTGAAATTAGACGGCACCATGGAAACGAGGACGCTAGCAACGGAGCAGGTAAGTGAATAACTTCTGTTTGGCTCATATTTAATGCACGATGTATATTACAAAGTGCATTAATATGGCCATACAGAAGTGTATACCCCCACTTGCTTTCGCGGGACAACTCCTTTAAAGAGGAAATCCACCCAACAATGTCCACAGAGATGCATATTCAGAAGATCATATCAGTATAGAAGGTCACTCGGCCACCAGTTTGGGCATCTGCGCAGGAATCAAAATTAGTTAATACTTAGTGGGGCTCCTTTGGCCCTAATGACATCAGATGCTCTCCATGACATACTTTCCAACATGATAAACTTCAGCTGGCAGTTCCCTCCATTCATCCTGTAAACATCTGGTGAGTTCTCTCAAACAAGATGGATCCTGTTCATATTTCCCAATACGACGTTCCAGTTTTTCTTCAAAGATGTGCAGTAGGGTTCAGGTCGAGACTCAGTGCAGCCAGCCCAATCCTGAAACATTGCTATCCTTAAACCAACGTAACACAGTGTTGGATTTGTGACAAAGCACGTTGTCTCGTTGAAAGTATTGATGACCATTCCCAGAATACTGTTACATTATGAGCAGCACATTATTGTCTATAGTGTCAAGGTACACCTCCATATTCGTGGTTCTTGCCACCGACCGAGATCATCTCATGTAAACATCCACAGACCATAAAAGAACCTCCACTGTACTTAACTGTTGGCACAACATACTCAAGTAAAAGGGGTTCCACAGGATCCTCCACACTCAGGTACATCCATCTGATGTGAAGATGGAGTAGCGCGATTCGTCAATCCATAGAACATTCTTCTATTCTTCAACTATCCAATGATGACACTCCTTGCACCACTGTAGACAAGCCGATGCATCTTCTATGAGAGAACCCACCAGACGTTTACAGGATGAATTCAGGGAAATACCAGCTGAAGTGTATTAGATATTAGTAGAAAGTATGCCACGGAGAGTATCTGGTGTCATTAGGGCCAAAGGAGCCCAACTAACTCATAGTATCATAGAATGATGGAGTTAGTCCAACCCCCTACTCAATGCAGGATTCACTAAATCATCCCAGACAATTCACCATTTTCATCTTGTAAGCATCCAATAGCATCTTTGACTTTTCTTTTGCTTTTGACACACCCCAAATCCTTTGTTATTGCTTTTGGCCTCTGTTGCAAGCCTCAATTCATTATTAGCTTTAGCTTTTCTGACACTTGCCCTACAGTTTCTGCAGACCGCATTATATTCTTCTTTAGCCATTCCCCCCTCTTTCCATTTGATAAACATATTTTTCTTCCTTTTTAACATGTCTGCAAGTTCTGTGTTCATCCATCCTGGACTCTTTAAATGCTTCCCATTCTTCTTGGACATTTCTGCCCTTAAGAACATCCAGCCATTGGATTCTTCTTACCCTCTTTCTGAGTCCAGTAAAATCTGCCTTTCTGAAATCCACCCTTGAGGTCTGAGTCTTTTCAGGTCTTCCCGAGTTATCCAAAATTCAAGTATTGAAATATGGAAATAAAACCTATTTTCCATTCTTGCTCAGGTGTCCAATAAATTTTGATAGGATAGTGTACGCACCTCTAGAGGTGGTGTTGGAATACCAGTTGGGGGACTCGTAAAAAGGAGGGGAAGCGCGAGAGAAGCCACTGACACAACATTATACTGTTAAAGAGCTCTATTGATTGGGATGGACCCTTTATTTGTTGGAAGCCTCTTCTGAAGAGTTTTGGACTCCACCAATATGATCTTTGGACTTCTCTCAATGTCTGAAGATAATAGAGGACAGATTTCTCGTTTAAGTCACTGAGCACACCAGTTTATATTGCAAAATATTAATTTCCAATTTTAGAAGGACGACAGATGAAGATCTTGGACTATCTTCAGCAGACCAGATCTAGTCCCTCATTGGATAGGTTTGCTAAAATATATGCAGAACACGGATTAGTAAGGTTACTGTTTTTTCTTGGGGACAGCTCCACGGGGGCATAGGGAGTATTACAGGCCATGCAATGCTCCCTGGGAAAAAATGCCTGCGCAGTGCCACCTATTGGAAGACAGCTTTCTTATAAACCAATGTTCAACCTCTTAACCTGACTAAGGACATAAGCCAAACCAGAGTCTTCTCCATATGAAAAAACATTAATCTGCAAACAGCTGTTTCAGAGTTCTTGCCCCTCATCTGGGCAGAGAAGTGTTCTGGATGGCTGGGTGAGATGTTATTGGTTTGGGTTGGAGGGGTACTATTATTCCATGTGGAGAGCAACACGAGGGTGTTAATGCGCCTTTTAGGCCATGTAATGCTACTTTCCAAGAGGTGGTGCTGTGGAGGCATTTTTCCACTATTTGCATAGCTTTTTCCCAGGGGTCATTGCATTGTCTACAAGATTCCCTTTACTCTCATAGTGCTCTCCACAAGAAGAAACAGTAACGCTCCAGAACACCGTGGTTCAGCTGCTGTGGAGGCATTTTCCCCGTTTGCATACTGATTAGAAATTATTTATTAGTCCCCGTTCACATGGTGCAATTTAGGTGCAACAAAATCTGCCCCATTTTAGCATTCTATTGACTGCTGTGGTAATCCTCACCATTGTTCATATGGTGCCGATTTTGAAATCTGCATCGTGGAAAAAGAGTCAATGGGGAACCTTTATAAACCTATTTACTCTAGCTTATGGTGAAAACAAGTCGCAAATTTTTGCGCAAGTGTTTTTTTTTTAAGTTTGAAACTTTTCTTCGGTCTCTGCCAGCCCTGTGAACAAGTGGGCGAGGCTTTTCATTAGGTGCACCATGCTCCGGGGAAAATTGTACTAAGATCAGTGTTAGAAATGTCGGTCTTAGTAAATCCCCCCCCCCTTCCCCCCAGTATGTCAATTCTTGGTGTGCAAACTGCATTGAGCAGCCGAACGAGGATTTACTCCATTTGACTGGGCCACAAGAACTCTGAGGCTCAGCCTTAAAGCTCTGCCATGAATTAATATGTCAGATCCACATCAGAAAAATCTGACCTGCATCTGACAGTCCTCGGGCCAAGTGAACACAATCTGGGGGCTCGTTCATACGAGCGTATGCAGTTTTTGTCAATACAAAATGGTCTGCGTGTGTATGTGCGTTATATGTATTTCTGCTTTTTTATGTCCATGTTGCATCCATGCATAAGCCACTTTTCACACGCACAATAAGAAATGCACGAAGGCCCAAGAAATGTCAGCTTTGTCTCAATCCACAGAAAATGGTGTGCAAAAAACCCCTGCAGTGAACACATATGCTAATGCTTGTTCACGTGTTTTTTTTAACACACCCATAGTCTTTAATGGGCGATTCTCGTCCACGAATATGAACCAAAATAGGACATGCTGCATTTTTTTAACAGTCAACATCGGTCCACGTAAAAAACACGTCTGACTATAACAATTAAATTCAATGGGTCGGTGTGCTGTCTGTAATTGGTCAGTAAAAAAATAAGGACAACGTCAAACAGAAAATGTGCCCGTGTGAATGGGCCCTTATTGACCTTTCGCATAGATGGCATTGTTCCGCAACATGTAGCAGAATGTGTCATTATGCGAATATTCTGCACCAAAATCCACGTCTGCTGTGCAGATTTCAATACAGAATTGATAATACCTGAAAGCAACCATCCAGTTTCAGGACAAAATTCTGTCCCAGGGGGTTGATTACCTGCAGAAGTTCTTCTTTGCCACTCTTCCGATCCGCCACTTTTAGGCCCTGTTTTCAGTTGCCCTAGATGGCTGCAGCAATTGTCTAGTGCCTATTGCAGACTGCTCTCTGATTGGCCAGTGCTGATCACATGCGCAACTCTGGCCAATCAGAGAGCTGGTATAGTGCATTAATAGTCTAACACTACCAATGTGATGTAGAATTAGGTAGTCTGAAGATTGTGTCGGCTATCTTGGACGACCAAAAACAGGACCCATAACCAGTGGATGGGATTAATGACACAGAAAAACCAACTGCAGGCAATACATCCCACTTCCCTCCTCTTTGGGACTGAATTTTGACCCAAAACCAAAAGGTCGCTTTAATTCTGCTATCAATTCCTCATCAAAATCTGCATTGAGACCCGTGGATTTCGGTGTGGATTTCCACAGCAGCAAATGGTTGTGAGTAGAGATGAGCGAGCACCAAAATGCTCGGGTGCTCGTTACTCGGGACGAAATTATTGCGATGCTCGAGGGTTCGTTTCGAGTAACGAACCCCATTGAAGTCAATGGGCGACTCGAGCATTTTTGTATATCGCCGATGCTCGCTAAGGTTTTCATTTGTGAAAATCTGGGCAATTCAAGAAAGTGATGGGAACGACACCGCAACGGATAGGGCAGGCGAGGGGCTACATGTTGGGCTGCATCTCAAGTTCCCAGGTCCCACTATTAAGCCACAATAGCGGCAAGAGTGGGCCCCCCCCCTCCCAACAATTTTTACTTCTGAAAAGCCCTCATTAGCAATGCATACCTTAGCTAAGCACCACACTACCTCCAACAAAGCACAATCACTGCCTGCATGACACTCCGCTGCCACTTCTCCTGGGTTACATGCTTATAGCCGAATTCTCAGAAGGTAGGCAGTTAAAGTCAAACTAATAGAATAAGGCCCAATTCACAGACGTGACTTATACTAAAACTATAATTTTATTAAGATAAGATTAAAAAATGCGAAAATAAGGGCACAACACTGACAAACATGCATAGACCAGGTATAGTAGACCACTTATTGATAGTCGTGGTACCTGTGGTAACCTGGATTATGACACTCAATGGGTAATTTTTGTCTAAATTGACAGACACTCCACTGAGACAAAGATCAAACAAGAACCCAAAGGTACAAGAAAGAAGATTATAAAGGCTCTTTTGATTATAATTATGTATGAGCCTATTGAGATCCCTTGGGTTCTTTAATTCCCAAACGGCCCCTATAGAAATCGTGTCTGGTGAGTGTCTATTTTCTGATCCACATAGGACAATAGATTCTGTAGGTCCTATATGGATGATCTTTAATAGGGTGCTGTAACACGATACCAGACACTGATACTTTATGGAGCACCCAAGATACACGATCTATAACAGAGCCACTTCGGGTCGGTTAGAACTCGATATATTGTAGTAGGAGTGTAATTTCTCCAGGTATCGGATTCAAGACTGTAGGTAGCCAGGAGAGAATATATATACTGTTGTACTTTCTCCTCTATTTGCTGAAAACAGCTATAGGATAATGGTGCAGTGATGGTATCTGCTTTTAATAGTTGATACGTAAAAATGGTACTTTAGACTCTACGCGTTTCACCACACGGTCTTTGTGGATCATCAGGAGATATAGTACTCAAGGATTTAAGATGACAAGGTTGGATATACTGCCAGAGTATCATAATAGGTTTACAAACAAAAGTAAACGATGAGATCTCAGCTCTAATTATAAAGCAAAACAGGTAACTCAAGATAATTCGGTGACCTATTTTAAAAATCCAAGGAGATAAATCCTAGCTATAAATGCAAATAGCTCCTGCTCTTCTAGTGAAGCTCAGAGGGCTACTTCTAGATTTGAGGGACCATGACACAATAGTCATGCAAATAGAGGTATGCAGCAACCTGACACTAACATAAAGAAGATTGAAGCACTATGGGGGAAGACAACAATGTGTGTCTTTTAACCCCAGTCTTAGTTGTATACCAACAAGACAAGTGCTTCTTCTTTATAATAATGGACCAAGGGAATGCAGCAAAATCTGTATCCCAAATCTCAATAGTAGATTTTAAGGCCAAGTTAGTTCAGAGCGCCCTCAGGTAATAATTAGTGCCCTAATCCAAAAGAAAAAAAGAGCTCCAGCAGGAGCATAGTAGAGAGAATAACCCGTCGCCTTGATGGTAGGCTAGGGAAAAACCGCAACGGATAGGGCAGGCGAGGGGCTACATGTTGGGCTGCATCTCAAGTTCCCAGGTCCCACTATTAAGCCACAATAGCGGCAAGAGTGGGCCCCCCCCCTCCCAACAATTTTTACTTCTGAAAAGCCCTCATTAGCAATGCATACCTTAGCTAAGCACCACACTACCTCCAACAAAGCACAATCACTGCCTGCATGACACTCCGCTGCCACTTCTCCTGGGTTACATGCTTATAGCCGGTTCCACTGAAAGCAATGGGCTGCCGGCGTGCGCGGGATGAATTGTCGGGAAGGGCAACTTCAATTCATCCCGCGCACGCCGGCAGCCCATTGCTTTCAGTGGAACCTGCTGTATTGCCGGCTCCATTGAATTCAATGGGCAAACATAGTTCTTCTCTGCCACAGCTGTTACAGCTGTGGCAGAGAAGAATGATTTGTCTTCTATATGCTCTCAATGGGGTCTGCGCTGCTGCCACCGGCCCCATTGAGCGCATATAGAGAAGAGAACAGAAATCGCAGATCGCAGATAGGTGCGATCTGCGATTTCTGACTATGGCCTAAGAAGGACCGTTGGGGTTCTTGAAGCCTAAAATAACTCCTAACACTCTCCCTATAGCAGCTCCGGCATCAGCAGCACTGTCCCTGATCTCTGTCAGAATGCATATGTGGCCAGCCGCGGGCGGGCAGATTTTAATACTCGGGTGACACCTGATCTCGCCAGCCACTCACTGCAGGGGGATGGTATAGGGCTGGAACATCACAGGAGGAAGTTGTAATGCCTTCCCTGTCTTTCTATTGGCCAGAAAAGCGCGCAAATTTCTCAGGGAAGAAAATGAAAGTGACTCGAACATCGCGTGGTGCTCGTCTCGAGTAACGAGCATCTCGAACACCCTAATACTCGAACGAGCATCAAGCTCGGACGAGTACGCTCGCTCATCTCTAGTTGTGAGACAATTCAGTTCCGTGTTAAAGGTCCCTTCGGGTCCTGAGTTATTCTTACTTTTCCTATAGTTTTCCTTTAAGTTCATCTCAGCGGTCCAGTCTAGAATCGGGTCCAAGTTGCTGTTATGACCTCATCACATCCCTCTTATATCTGATCCTCGCAGAGATCTGTTACAATGTAAACAACTGAATTCGCTTTGGAGGGAGATGTTCCACGTTTCCAATAAACGTTTGATTTATATGGAATCTCTTAGAACATGGAGTTGCGGTTACTTCTCACTTGTGGTTACATTAGGATTGTTTGGAGATAGACATCACTCTTTGGCCAGAGCCGGTAACTAATCATAACTTTTCTGCTGTTGTAGAGACAAACATTATACACCGTCTGCCAAGAGTGGTTCCGAGTCTCCAGCCAGAAGACGTCGTCCCCGGATCTGGTTGCTGTTTATCTTGAGGAATTCAGATCGATCAGTCCAGAGCTATTGCAGACGGTTGTCAATATCGCTGATGAGAACGGGAATACCGCCCTTCATTACAGCGTGTCCCATTCCAACTTTAGAATCGTTAAGTTCCTTCTGGACACAGGTGAGGAACGCTTCATTTTGCTACATTGTATCATGATTTGATTCCCCTGGGTAACAACTTTGGCAGATTGTGACATCTACAATTTCCAGTGAACTCTGCAATTCAACATTGTGTCACACGTATGAACTCAGATGCACTAATTTTTATAAAATGTGACCTTATCCTTAAAGGCGGAACCCCTTATGTTAAGCACCGCCCTTCTCCATTAAGTATGGATAATGTAAGAGGGGTGAGCGGTACCCTACTCCCCTCACTTACTGCAGACGAGTAGAGCCTTCTTCCTTCAGAGGATGAGCCCAAATGTTCTCTGCATGACCGGTGCTCTATAAAAAGGTACAATTTTTCTGCTCTGCCACTGAAAAGAGCGCAGGGACTGTTATAGTGAATGGAGCTGCTGCTGGGAGCGCTGTTAGGAAAGGTGCAGCAGTCTGCAGAAGAGCTACTGCTAGAGAGTGACTGGAAAGGGCAGTAGGAGCCTGGACTCCTGGATTTGAGAGGGGCTGTTGTGAGAACATAGAAAGTGCTGAGCAAAGGACCCAGAGACTGCTTGCTACCAAGAGGGACAAAGTAGCCATGGTATGGCCACACCTTGGTGGAGAAAATTGATTGTGACCTGGCTCGAGGAGAACTGCGTGGTAGAGTTGCTTATCTGACTTGGGACGAGCCTGAGTTGATAGTAATGGCAATTCACATACAACGCAACTGTAAGTGAGGCTGGTCCCTACACTAACTGTAAGTGTGCACACTGCTAGGGGTACGAAGACTTAGCCAGCATGCCTGCTACATGGGATGGAGCCACACTGGGAGATTGGCTGGTACTAGGATTTTGTCACCCCCATTCATGGACAAAGTCATTTTTCTGGGAGAGATTGCTAACGTCACTAGTGGGAAAGGAGTGTTTAACTTTGGGAGAGACTCCTAAAGGTGGTTATTCTTATGTTTAGCTAGTGGTAGATAGTGCCTAGGCCTTTCAAAGTAAAAATCCAAGGCTGTTTCAAATAATTCCTGTACCCCTAGGTTACTCCATATGCTGCATCGTAGCCTGAATCCTGCATTGTGACACCATCACCTGCGACAGATAACATGGTGCAAACTTTTTGCACACATGGTACTTTAGAGTGTTTTAAGATTGATTGTTGTCTACTAGTACACGGCGACGGCACATAAAGGTTATGTTTGGCTGGAGGTGCTCTGCAATTCTCTGCTATCCCCGGGTGTGTGATAGAAAAAAGTCAACAAAAGTCATATAAAACATGTCTGAGCTGCAAGCGAACAACCCAGCTTTAGGCACGCTTGTAAAATGCCCACCTGATAAATACATCCCAGTGTTACATGACTCGCATGCTGTAGAACCAAAGAACAATGGAAGAGACGCTAACAACAAAAAGAATTGTGCAGCTTCCCATAAAATGATCGCAGAGTATAATTATCAGCTATAATAATGATAATCATGACAAGTCTTTATAGGTTACAGGTTCATCAAAATGTCATAGAGAAAGGGCGAGCACTTCAGTGAGTACTGTGGGAGAGGTTGAAGCACTGCTGCGACTACTGGGGGATGGAAGGCACTGCTGTTACTACTGGGGGATGGAAGGCACTGCTGTGACTACTGGGGGGATGGAAGGCACTGCTGTGACTGCTGGGGGGCAGTCGTGACTAATGTGGGAAAGGCAGAAGCACAGCTTTGGTTAAGGACCATTCACCAGGGTGGTTCAGTTGTGGTAAAAACTGCCCAAAAAAACGCATTTGTGGTAAAATGCAACAAAAACGCAAGCGGTTTTGCCAATGCGGTTTGTGTGCTTTTTGCAGCAACCAAACCACCCATGGGTGGGCTGCTAAAACTACTGTGAATCCATTGCTGGAACTGCTGAAGAGGGGGATAGAAAGTCCCTGCCCTGACTACTGGTGAATGGCAGGCACTGCTGTGATTATATTATGGGCCTATCGTGATTAGTGTGGGAAAGTAATTAACTGCTGTAGGAAAAGGAGAGACATTGCTGTGATTACTGGGGATAGCGGACATTTCTATGACTGCTGTGGGCCTATAGTGACTATTGTGCGAATGTAATATAAGTAATGTAACTGCTGTTATTGATGTAACTACCATAAGAAAGGTTGGAGATATTGCTTTGATTATTGGGAATGGAGGGCACTGCTGTGAATGCTGGGGTTCAGCGGTGACTAATGGGGAAAAGACAGAAGCGCTATTGTGGTTACTAGAGTCAATGGGTACTGCTAAAGAAATGAATGGAAAGGCAGTGCTGTGACTACTGGTGAATAGCGGGCAATGCTGTGACTACTGGTGAATAGCGGGCAATGCTGTGATTATTGTAGGCCAGTAGTGACTACTATCAGAAAGTGATGTAACTATTATAGGAAAGGGTGAGACATTGCTGTGATTACTATGGGGTGGAGGGCACTGCTGTGATTTCTGGCGAAATAGGACACCGTTATGACTACTGCAGGAAAGCAAGAAGCCTTGTTGTAACTTTTGAAGTGAATGAAAGGCACTGCTGTGACTACTAAGGATGGTGTGTACTGCTGTGACCGCAGGGGGCCTGTAGTAACTAGTGTGGGAAAGTAAAGTAACTACTGTAGGACGTTGCTCTGATTACTTGGGGATGGAGAGCACTACTTTGACTACTTGGGGGTCTATAGTGACTAATGGGGGAAAGGCAGACGCACTGCTGTTACGGGAAAAAGGGTGCACTGTTATGTCTACTATCAGAAAGGAAGAAACCTTGCTGTTACTATAAAAGTGGACAGAAAAGCACTGCTGTGACTACTAGGGATGGCCGGCACTGCTATCACTGCTGTGGACCTGCAGTGACTAATGTGGGCAAGTAAAGTAACTACTACCACTAATGTTACTACCGCAGGATAAAGGGAGACCTTGCTGTTATTACTTGGGGATGGAGAGCACTGCTGCGGCTGTTGGGGGCCTGTAGTGACTAATGTGGGAAAGGCAGACACGCTGCTGTGACTACTGGGGAAACAGTGCACTGATATGACTACTGCAAGAAAGGGAGAGCAATCCTGTGACTAATGGGGATGGAGGGCACTGCTCTGAGCGCTGGGGCCTGTAGTGTCCTCTGTGGGAAAGGGAGAAGCATTACTATGATTACTGAGGGATGGAGGGCACTGCTGTGACTGATGGGGCCTATAGTGACTAATGTGGGAAAGGGGGAGGCATTGCTGTGACTACAGTGGAAGGAGAGGCAATTCCATGACTACTGTGAAGAGGGGATAAGAAACTACTCTTAGCCTGTGACTAATGGGGGGAAGGGACAACATACAAGTGAAGTAGAGGAGGCACTGCTGCAAATACTGTTGGAACATGGAGGACATTATAGTGACTACTGTTGGAGGTGGGGGGCATAGCTGAGACTACTCAGAGATGCGCCGTGGAACCGTGGTCACATGATTGACGCTAGCAGTGACTGAAGGAACCCATTGACTTATAAAGGGGCCTTTTATTTTGATAGGGAAAAAAATGGCTGTAAAAGTGCCGCAATGTGTGACGTAGCGTCTCCGATGCAGATGTGACCTCTACGGCCTGTCAAAAGTAGACGTTGACTTTAACTAATATCCCAGTGAAAGCACAAATAATGTAAATCCTTTTACATCTCGCTGTGGGCTGCGAAACGCGGCTCATTTACGCTGCAAACTAAGTACTATTTCTAATTGTACTGCTGAGCGGCTACAAGGGCATCTGTAAACAAGCGCCTTCATTAACATACTTAGCTCCACTGTTTGACATTTTACAAGTGATGGAAGGGCTGCTCATTGCAAGACCCTCCTGACCGGGATCAGGTATCGAGGTGCAAACTCTGCAGACAGGACATTAACTTTCTTCGTCGTGCGTCAGTGATCGAAATAAAAGAGCAGACCCGGAACTTTTTAACCAGGAGATAATGATTTTCTTAGTGTCCCTAAATCATCCCATTAGTAATCGTGACACGTCCGCTATCTATCTGAGGAGCGACCTGGAAAACCCATTAGCCCGTTCACTTGGGAGAAGTCGAGAGCTGGAGGTTGGAGCAGAAGAACCTCTAAGAGAAGAAGATCTGTCATCTGCTTATGTCTCGATCCATGAGTCTGCTGTATGCTATCAACCTCTGCCGCGGTGACTGACAGCTCCGCTCCAGTGGCTGAGACACGTTCTTCAAACACTGGAGGACATTTCCCACCTGGCACTATACAAGGATGCTGTTATTGAAGTCAAAGCTGCAATACCTACCACAGATAGACCCCGGTATATACCGAAATCGCTGCAGAAACCAGTTCTGACGTTATATAGCGCCATTGATGTATTATAACATTTTTTGATAGGGTTGATGGACATTTTGAAGAGGTGTCCTGAGCATGAACCATAGTGGAAGCCCACTGCAGCTCCTGCTATGATCTGTCCATGTAATACTACATTTCACCTGTAGTGGCCACTGCAGGGGAAGTGCATGACTGGCTGTACCTCCCGCCAACAGCTGATTGCCATTCTAGACACAGTCATTTGATCTCAGGGGCGGCGGACTTTAACCCTTTCCAATCCAATTTGTATCCTGGTTTTCCTAGGGGGCTTACTCTTTTTCTGCCATTATACAACGGCGCTATCTGCTGGCTAAAGCCAGTACTGCATCAGGTGACACGTTGGATAGGCTTCGACAGCAGAGAGGCTGTCAATATTCAGTAAGAGAACCCCGACTGACGTCTTCCAACATCGGAGCTGTACAGCCTTAAATCATAATGTCTTCAGACGTCAGACAGTGGATTGGAAAGGGTTAAAGCAGTGGTTGTCTTCATGTCTTATTATAGGTAATTCATGTGATCTGAGGTCAAAAGCTATACCCATGCCCCTCTATACCGTCCACCTGCCAATGCTATCATGATTGATGATGTCACACTATATACCCTGTTTCCCCAAAAATAAACCCTACTCTATTTCGGGATTTTTGGGGAGGCTTGAAATATAAGCCCTACCCCAAAAACAAGCCCTAGCTGCATTACATTAAAAAAAGGAATACATTACCTAGCAGGCTTGGTTCCTCCTGCTGCTCTCCGGAGTCCCAACGCGCTTCGTGCAGTCCACAGAAGATCACTTCCTGGTTACAGGATTCATAATTCCCACCTCCAGGGAGCAATGGTTCTGATTAGGTTCTCGAGCCTTGCTCAGTCAATCAATGCAGCACTTGATGAGCCAATGCGATGGCTGTGATTGGTTCATCTAGCGCTGCATTGATTGAACTGAGCCTGCTAGGTAAATATAAGACATCCCTAAAAATAAGACCTAGCCGCTTTTTGGGCCAGAAATTATTACAAGACAGGGTCTTATTTTCGGGGAAATACGGTAGTGTTATAGACGATGTAAAAGGAAGTATTCCTAATCATTAGCTCTGTTTAACCCAATTACATAATGATAATTGCCATGCACTGCTCATCTCTAGTGCCACTGTCTATGCTGCAGAGTGCATGGCCTGCCTTAGCTATGTGCAACCTGTGGGCTCGCACAAGGCATCATCCACCAGCTTGTAGGAGGGGCACCAGGCAGATGTAGGTTGTAGGTGATTGGTTCCCCCTTAGGTCTGCCCAGTCAGATGATTTTCTTTCTGTACGCAGCAGTGTCTTATGGAGCCACATGAATCCATCTTCTGGCTCTGTGGGATGTTCTCAGGTGCTGCTGTGAGCCCATCTGCACAATTACTTAGATCTACTGCTGTATTTATCTACTGAGTTTGGTTCTGATGCTGTATTTATGTTATGGGCTTGGTCCTAGTGCTGTATTTGTTATGATCTTGGTTCTGGTTCTGTATTTGTGTTATAAGCTTGGCTCTAGTGCAGTATTTATGTTGTGATCTTGGTTCTGGTGCTGTATTTATGTCCTGAGCTTGGTTCTTGGTTTTATTGTGATCATGGTTCTGGTGCAGTATTTATGTTATGAGTTTAGTTTTGGTGCTGTATTTGTGTTATCATCTTAGTTCTGGTGCTGTATTTATGCTATGAGCTCGGCTCTAATGCAGTATTTATGTTATGATCTTGGTTCTGGTGCTGTATTTGTTATTCTTGGTTCTAGTATTGCATCTATGTACTGAGCTTGGTTCTAGTGCTGTATTTATGTTATGAGCTTGGTTCTGGTACAGTATTTATTCACTGAGTGGTTCTGGTGTGGGTATGCTGCCATCTTGCTGCTTTCTGCAGAAAAAGAATACAGGCAGACTGCCTATCAGCGTAATAAATATCACTTTATCTTATAAAAATTCTGCACAGTATTATCTACCCTAATGCCGGCACTGGCGTATATCTCCTCCCATTCCGGGCATTAGGACCCAGTTGGCATTGTAACCTTTGCTATTCCATTGTCAGTGTGCAATATCATATAGGTATTTTGGGTTCTTTTGTGTGAAGCTGTGCGAGTGTGACTTTTCTATGTCTCCTGGTTGAGGTAGTAACCTACTAAGCATTCTACATCAGCTTTTAGCCTTTTAATCTAAATGTCATCTCCTGGAGAGCCAACAGGCAATGATTCAGTAGTGTGAGGGCTGCGGGGTAGGATTATTGGGTATTGATTAAAGCGCAGGTTTCCCATTTTATAGCTCACATCTAGATAGTAAACTACAGAAAAAGGCAAGTTTGCAAATACTTCATGTATTCTTAGTTACTGCAGTCGCATAGGCCATTCTCATCAAGGGCAGCATGAAATGTATGCAAGCTGAAATCTCCCAGCATTCCTTGGTGAGTTTCTGTGCATTTGCTGTGGCGATTTGCAATGGGGGAAAGTGTAGTCATTATGCCACACCAGACAGTCCTCTGTAGGAGAAAGATAACGGACTCCCACAACCACACACCCATTGTAAGAGTTCAGCTACACTATTAAACTTGTGTCTGTTGACAAGCTTCATTCTCGTAACTCTGGAGTATAACATAGAATGGAGTTCAGGATCGTAATGTATGTACATAGTGACTCCACCAGCAGAATAGTGAGTGCAGCTCTGGAGAATAATGCAGGATATAACTCAGGATCAGTACAGGATAAGTAATGTATGTACACAGTAACTCCACCAGCAGAATAGTGAGTGCAGCTCTGGGGTATAATACAGGATGTAACTCAGGATCAGTACAGGATAAGTAATGTATGTTCACAGTGACTCCACCAGCAGAATAGTGAGTGCAGCTCTGGAGTATAATACAAGATGTAACTCAGGGTCAGTACAGGATAAGTAACGTATGTACACAGTAACTTCACCAGCAGAATAGTGAGTGCAGCTCTGGAGTATAATACAGGATGTAACTCAGGATCAGTTCAGGATAAGTAATGTATGTACACAGTGACTCCACCAGCAGAATAGTGAGTGCAGCTCTGGAGTATAATACAGGATGTAACTCAGGATCAGTACAGGATAAGTAAAGTATGTACACAGTGACTCCACCAGCAGAATAGTGAGTGCAGCACTGGAGTATAATACAGGATGTAACTCAGGATCAGTACAGGATAAGTAACTGTTAGGGATAAAATCCATGTTACATTAATATGCTGTGGGGCTCCAAATCAGAGGTGGTTATGGCAGCCACCATGAGAAAGCAATAGACACAGGCATCACGGTCGTGTCTTAGAGCAATCTGCTTTATTGTGTAAATTGACTTAGTCTTATACAGAAAAAAAGGAGGCGTATCAGTAGGTTAGTGTTACAGAGGTTGGCCTGTTTTACTGGTACATAAGTTTGTCTTCTCTATAAAACAATGCTTTATTTGTTTGTTTGTAGACATCGTGTCTGGTACCCTGATTATCATCACACTCTACATTCTAATTGCATGCCCTACCTAGACAGCAGTACAAAGCATTCCATACAACCTTTTGATCAGTGTAACGAGATAATCAAGATCTTGGAGACATGATGGACACTTAAGATTACACCTGTACTTCATTTAGCAGAGCTTTTCATAGGACACAGAATAGAGTGTACAATTTAGGCCTACAGCCTCCGGAAACGTATATCAAAGATACATACATATATAAATTAAGATGTTCATAACCCTCACAGTCCCCCATTTTGAAACAGTCCATCTTGAAAAGAGCCTTTGTAGTGGTACTATCAGGGGTGCTAAGCCACCCTCGCCGGTCTTTCTATCCTCTTCGCCGGATCCCCACTGTTGTTGCTCTTTTACGTATGACTGTTTTAACGATATCGTAGAGGGAGCGATTCCAGATAATTTGCTTGTCTCCGTATCCCACAGAATGTCCATAAATTGCAAACACTCAAAAGAATGAACAAAAGAAACAGTATTAGTAAAGGGTGAAACATAAAATCCATCATCTTTCCTGCAATAGGTGACCATTCAGTAAAAATATCATACCAGTTATACTCTGTGTCCCTGGATCTTAGTACCTAGGCTGACTAGCTTATCTCCTACCCATACATTTTTCTAATTCCATAAGGGAGAGGTTAGTAACATCCAAATGCTTTTAAAGGTATTCAGTATCTATCATTAGTCTTACAATTCTACCCAAGGATACTGTCAGAGTTGACATAGGGATAGCATCTGGGTACCACTAGTACCTTAATGTTGCTTCAGCATCTGGCAAAAAGGTGTAAGTTTCTGTAAATCTATGTATCACCGATATGTTCTGTATACATCCAGACAATGGAGTGGTGAGATTATACATATTGGGGGCCAACTTCTGTCAGCATATAGATGAAGCAGGTAACACCGTCCAATCACATATGCTGATTGAAGGCTGCTGGAAACATGGCTCATATGCGGCTGTACTCCGTCCGCATGCTAGGCCATCCAGTGTTTCTTATTTTCACTATAAATCATCATACCTGTGAACTTGGGCAACCAATATTGTAAAGCATATAGAGGCGGTCCGAACACCACAGGTAGTACTACAGACTTACACATCAGGCTTGTGTCCTTTACATCATAAAATCATTTCCCCAGTGCTATACTCATCAGAGCATTCTACACCATCAGCCCCGGGCCGTATCCAGGATGCTACTGGAATTACATTATTGAGAATATTTCTCCACAATTTTTCATTATTTGTCATCACATCTGACTGTTCTTTGTCCCTCTCGTGAATCCTATATACATATTGCAGGCTACATTGTGTATAGTTCATGAATTTACTCATATTTACAAACAAATCCTTTTAAACCGCAAAACCAGATTAAAAAGCGTTAATACATCCTTATCATATCCTAATGCAAGACATCGGGGGAGGAACAAGGAAGGCATGCATTGTGCCTGAACATTTATCAATCTAGAAACATCCTGTCCTACCCCAGCCATTTTATTCTTCATCACCTCTAAATCTATAGAGTTTAGAACCCCTACACCTGTACCAATTCCCCCTAATAGGGTATCATACCATTTTCGTTTTCCTCTGGTGCAGGGTTTCATTGCCTGAAGAGAAATATTATAATGCAATATGGTTTTCTGGCTCTTTGTGGATGATAAGGGGTGTCAAATGCCTGGGAGTTACCCAGGGCAGACATGAAGTGTTGCATTATTTCACCTGTGAAATGTGTACCTCTATCTGACTCGATTACCTCTGGTACCCTGTATCTGCAGATTACCTTATTCATGAGCTTCTTTTCGGTTACCTGCTCATTTACTTTTGTAACAGGGTACGCCTCCAACCTGAAAAACATCAACAACAAGCATATATTCATACTTCCCAACACGTGGGAGCTGAATTGTCAATTTGCAATCCCTGAAATGGGTAGAGTGGTCCTGGCAAGTGCCTTTGTGGTCAATTTACTTCTACCCTGTTGCTTACGGCATAGCTCATGCAAAACTGGACAAATGATGTAGCAGCTACAAAGAACCCAGGGGGCAACCCTTTCTCTCTCAAGCGTAGGTAACATAGCTGCCTCCGATAGGTGAGTCTTTTCATGGATCAGCTGGGCCATCATGGGGTACAGGGATCGTGGTAGGCAAGTTACTGACTGTTTGCCATACGCCACCCTGTTCTACTGCCCCCATATTAGTCCATTTATCTTTTTCTTCTTTGCTGGCTTGTGACTGTAATGTCTTTAGTACATCAATGTTCAAATTTTTATCAAAGTCCAAATCATAGTCTCTGACTTGTGCGGTCAGTATCTTCTTTTCTTCTTTCTTCCACGGCTTGAGGGCCGCTGTCTGCGCTGAAGTCTACTAGGGCGTTGCCTTTTGCTTCTGCACTGTTGGCTTTAGTATGAGCTTTCACCTTCAGGATTGCTACTTTGTCTGGTAGGAGTAGGGCTTTCATAAGGTTCTGTACTGCTACACCATTCTCAATGGGTTGTCCTACAGAAGTTTAAAAGTGTCTGGCCTTCCATGTTGGGCCGTAACCATGATCTATGCCGAATACATACCAGGAGTCAGTGTAAATGGTTACCTTCTGTCACTCTACACGCCTCAGTGAGGGCCTTCAGTTCCGCTTCTTGTACTGAGACATGCGGAGGCATTCTGCTTTTAGAGATCTTGTTGTGTGAACACTGCATATCTGGTGTGGAGTCGTCAATCACCCTGGTACCATCTATAAAATACAACTCAAAATATGTATTAACAAGGGGTTTCAATAACTCTTTAAAACTTAAACTTTTCTTGTTGCATCAATGCTAGACAATCATGCTGATATTCTATTCCAAATAGATCACGTTCTTATTTGCAAAAATTTTTTTTTTTTTTTTAAAATAGCTGATCTGTAATACATAGATCACCTATGCATCCCCCTCCCCCATTTGATCACCTATGCCTCCCCCTCCCCCATTTGAAACAGGATACTCGATTGGAAGAAGAGTAGCCGGGTTCACCATTGAAAAGAAATATTAAAGGGGGGGCATGAGCAAAGCACATTGCAACCTTATTTGACGAGCTAGAGACAGATGTTTAGGTTGTACTTGAGTAAGTATACTCTGGATGTCATGAGGGGTGAGAACCACTAGGGGGGGTAGTTCAGGACCAACTCAGAAGACTTGTCAACCCTTACTTGTACTGCTGCCACCGCACAGACACAGGAGGGGGCTCCTCGGGCTACCGGAGTAATACCCAAGTGACCGTGGACGTCCTCCATGTTTTTGCGTCAATACTGCTGTCGCATGAAAGGCCAGGGACGGCAGTATGAGACAAGTCCCAAAAAGGTGCGAAGCTTTGGCAGCAGAAGAAGATACAGAAATGGCTTGAACTGCAGCCCTGCGTCGTTCTGTGAGATGTCTGCCTTCTTGAGCTAGACAACAACCTTTTGTTTACAAAGCTGTAATTTTTCCTTTTTAAGCCTTGCAGCCATTTTCTGCTAAAAAATTTTTAGAAGAGAAATAGATGCAGATTGACATGTTTCAGATCCTCAACACAAAGCTGGAAAGTCATTAACATATTGCAACAGCACAGTCCCCTCAGGCGGAGTCCAAGCCTGCAGGACAGTTACATAAATGCCCTTTTTTCTGAAAAAGGGCCGGAGATTCAGACTGTCTCCACTCTGGTTTATTATCTATGACCTTAGGGATTCCAATAGACCTTCTACAAAGGCCATACTAAGTACATGTTTGCCCATCTTTTCTATGCCCCTATACCCCAGATCTGACCAATGTTGTTGAAGGCGGGCATAGAATTGTTTTACACTTTCTTCCTTCTCTTTGTGTGATATTAGAAAGAGACAAGGAGGATTCTCTCAATTTTTTTTTTTTTTTTTTTTTTCTTTTTCTCCAATGTTTCAGACAAATTAAAAATATTTTACCACTTCTCAATTCTCTATGTTTAATTTTATCCCAATCTGTGCCACAATAGTCTTTCACATAATTTTAGATTATAGTTCCCGCTGCCTTCCCTGTTTTACATATACTCCTGCATCTCCTCCTTGTCCTCCTTCTCATGCTTCCACTCACTAGCCTAGGATCTAGTGAGCATAGGCATAACCGGTTTGCACCGAGGAGCTCCGCAAGCAGGGCAGCTCTCTCTCCAATCCGGGTTCTGTTGTCCACAATGCCAGCAGGTCCATCCCTCCAGTCCAATGTTTGACCTTGGAGTGGATGACTTGGCATAGGGTGGGGAGGAGACGGTTGGAATTGAGATGAAGGAGGGGGTGAAGATGGAAGAGGGAACTAACCCGACAATAAGAGAACATCTTTGAATTCTTTTCTCATTTCATTTTCAGCTACTGAACAGTATATATATATATATATATATATATATAATACAACATACTTCCTGTGTAGCCAAATATAACCAATTCTTAATTCAGATTTCTTTGCAAAGACAAGTAGGTCTTCTAAAGCCCAGTACTCCACCCTTTGAAATGTATCTTATCTTCTATAGAACACAGAAACTTCTCCAGACAAATAGCTGTATAACTGGTTCCACTGCCTGTGACATCTTCTATTGTGCAAATAACCTGGGCTGACTATTCAAAATGAACTTAGAGTGTAATACACTTGCCCCCACCTTACAAAAACTGCAAATTCACACTCACTAAGGGGGGTTTTATTCATTCCTATACGGACTGATAATATGTGAAGTAGAAATTGGGATTGTATTTACTGTACACCAGACTTCCAATAATGAGCGAATTATGTATAGATAAGAAAAACTCTTAGTACCGCGGTTTTTACACAATTTGCTCAGAATAGGCTACCCAATGACAAACACAATACAACTTATGCCCATTTCTACCCACATACTGATATTCACCACACTGCGACCACTCAGCGGCCAATATATTATAGGGGGCTTTATTCCACCCTGGCATAATTAACAATTCATCGGACACTTCTTTGTTCTTAGCTACCGACGTTTTCGTACTATTGCGGATTTTCTTAAAAGGCGACATTTTCACACTGTGCCAGATTATCACAAGAAATTCTTCAACTATCAGTTTATCAAAATTTTCCTTTAAAACAAACTAGTGTATTACTCTCTGCGTAATCCGGTTCACAGCGCCATTAATATATATTGCTGCAAGGAGCAAGACTTAGTTCAAATTACGCTTTATAGAGAGTTAGACACTATAAAAGGTTCATACTGTAGTTGATTGGGACCCTAATAAGTGGGATGGGGACCAATATTCATTTGCCAATTTCTTTAGCTATCTTCCGCACCTTATCCTCTTTACCAGCAGTATGGACAATGGCTGGCGGTTTATGTACACCGAGAGGCTTATTGTTTTTATTCTTTCACACACATAAAACAATTGTTTGTTTCACTATTTTCTTATGCAGTTTTCCATACCTTATCCTCTTTACCAGCACTATGGCCAATGGCTGGCGGTTTATGTACACCAAGAGGCTTATTATTATTATTATTATTATTATTTTCTTTATACACTCTTCAAATAAAATACTGTTGTTCATTGAAGATGAATTACACTTTAAATAGAACTTTTGTTATTAATTTGACTAAAGTACTTATCAGGTGTTTCAAGTACACAATTATCTCATATTAATATCTTAATTCAATAATATTCAAATTAACACAACCCAATATTTTTGAATTCCACATATTCCACGAATCTGTATATACATATATACACTGTGGTAATCCTGGGCTATTATCTCACACAACTAGTCTCAGGAATAAAATTAGATAATTAGATGCCCCTCCTTTGGTCACTCCATTTGTTCAAGTGGGAGACTTAACATGGAGTCTAAGAGTGACCTTCACTCTATACATTACCACAATATACATATATATACACCAACATCCACTTAAAATGGAGACACACTTCTCACCTAGGCTGGACTGTATGTAGGGTGGAGCAAGACCTGTTCCTATTGTTTTTCCCTCCCATCTCCTTACATCACCTAGCTCCACCCCCTGTGGTCTGGCTCAGCATTTGGTCATTTTTGCTTCATTTCGTTTCTGGTTACCGGACAGTACACACCATATAACACAGTCTAACTCTCATACAGGTCCTTCCATTTATACACACACATAAAGACAAAAACATTTGCATGTCAGTTACTAAAGTGTCAGTACTTTTTTAAGTGTCAGTACTTCCTCACTTGTCTAAAAGTGTCGGTACTTCCCAACCCTGCTTATTTCCCCCCGTCTCAACTACTTCTCTTATACCTATAAGAGGCTCCCATTCAGGGATTTTATCCCCTGAAAATTTTAGGCTTCCCTGGTACAATTTATACCATGCCTTCCCGAGATCGGCAAGCGGGTTTCATATTCTGTACTTCCTCACCCTGCATATTTTACCTTGTCTCTACTACTTCTCTTATGTTTATAAGAGGATCCCATCAGGGGTTTTATCCCCTGAAAATTTTAGGCTTCCCTGGTATAACTTATACCATGCCTTCCAGAGATTGGCAATAGGGTATCATCCTCACCCTGCATATTTTACCTCGTCTCTACTACTTCTCTTATGTTAATAAGAGGATCCCATCAGGGGTTTTATCCCCTGAAAATTTTAGGCTTCCCTGGTATAAGTTATACCATGCCTTCCAGAGATTGGCAATAGGGTATCATATTCTGTACACTGACCATGCAAAGTAACAAATAAAGACAATAACAGTTAAACACCCGCACAGCATATTCAGCCCACCATATGAATTCTTAAAAAGCTTGAAGATTTATAAGAGGCATGCACTTCTTACCCCTCGGACAGGAAAGGAGCAGCCAGGAAGCACGGATAGATTGTGGCAAGATAAAACCTTACCTTACTGCGCAGTTTTTGTCAATCCGTGGTTCCGAGTGGCTCCTTATCCCATCTGGGTCCGGGGGGGTTCGAGGTGTAGGTGGTCCTCTTGTTCCATCAAGCCCCACGTTGGGCGCCAATTTTGTTAGGGATAAAATCCATGTTACATTAATATGCTGTGGGGCTCCAAATCAGAGGTGGTTATGGCAGCCACCATGAGAAAGCAATAGACACAGGCATCACGGTCGTGTCTTAGAGCAATCTGCTTTATTGTGTAAATTGACTTAGTCTTATACAGAAAAAAAGGAGGCGTATCAGTAGGTTAGTGTTACAGAGGTTGGCCTGTTTTACTGGTACATAAGTTTGTCTTCTCTATAAAACAATGCTTTATTTGTTTGTTTGTAGACATCGTGTCTGGTACCCTGATTATCATCACACTCTACATTCTAATTGCATGCCCTACCTAGACAGCAGTACAAAGCATTCCATACAACCTTTTGATCAGTGTAACGAGATAATCAAGATCTTGGAGACATGATGGACACTTAAGATTACACCTGTACTTCATTTAGCAGAGCTTTTCATAGGACACAGAATAGAGTGTACAATTTAGGCCTACAGCCTCCGGAAACGTATATCAAAGATACATACATATATAAATTAAGATGTTCATAACCCTCACAGTAACGTATGTACACAGTAACTTCACCAGCAGAATAGTGAGTGCAGCTCTGGAGTATAATACAGGATGTAACTCAGGATCAGTTCAGGATAAGTAATGTATGTACACAGTGACTCCACCAGCAGAATAGTGAGAGCAGCTCTGGAGTATAATACAGGATGTAACGCAGGATCAGTACAGGATAAGTAATGTATGTACACAGTGACTCCACCAGCAGAATAGTGAGTGCAGCTCTGGAGTATAATACAGGATGTAACTCAGGATTTTAACGCTGCATTATCGTTGTGTTTTTTTTAACGCAAATGTTAATGGGACTTTTTAATGTTAAAAAGGAATCACAAGTTTGTTTTTTGCTATTTTTGTGCGATGCGTTTTAACATTAGAAAGTCTCATTGACATTCTCGTTAAAAAAAAGCAGCAATAACGCAGCATTAAAAAACGCAAGTGGGTAGGAGCCCTTATAAGTAATGAACACACTGACCCAGCTTTTCATATAGATTGTATCCACACATGAACTGTGAAATGTTTCTCCTTAGAATCACAGACTTGTTACAACGTGTTAAATCTGAATGACATGTTCGCGCTGTATGACCCAGGGCTGCAACAAAGTTACAGAGCAGAAATTACTGCAACAACAGGTGGCGTTTTTATTCCTGTTTCTCGTTATCTGCTTTTATATGAAGGCACAAAAGGGGAAAAAATGAAAATGCTCTCCGTATTCAGCCGTGTCCAACCCCACGATGCCTGGCCAGCTGGATCTCCTCTCGGTTGGCATCCATAGTAATGCAGTCACACATTTGCTGTTGAGGTGTCGTCGTTTAAACTGCATAAAACCACCTGCTTCCATTCATGTTGAAGTTTTCACAGGTGAATCATATTTCTTTCACCTCCAGAAACCGCAACCATGTCGAAAATCATTATGAAAAGCATATGCTGGACCTCAACTGTGCGGACGTCACACACATACACAAGTTCAGTTACCCATGGTGCATGGTCGGTGCAGACTCCTTCTTGTCCGGATAGTTTTTCCTTCCTATAGGTACAACTAAGGCTGAATGCCCAGGAAGGATTTGTACCGCATTTCCCGTGGTGGAATTCCGCAGCTATTAGGTTCTAGTGAACCTAATAGCTTTCTGCCTGCCAATGCTCACATGCGGAATTCTACTACGGATTTCCGCGAGCGGGAAAAAAACGCGGCATGTTCTATTTTCTGTGGATTTACGCTGCGGGAGGTCTCCAATAATACAGCATTAATCGCGGTACTCTAGCAGCGTGAATCCGCAGGTGTATCCTGCGCCACTCGTGGGGATGACCCCTAATGAACTACAATCGAAAAAAAGTTTTTTGCTAAGTGGAAACCGACAACAGTTGCTTTTGACAGATCTGTTATTCCTGCGCGGCTGTTCAGTATGTTGGGTGCACAGTAACGGCTTGCTGCATGTAGGCTGTGAGTCTTATCAGCTTATTAAGGGTATGTTCACATGGGGCGGAAATTCTGCAACAAATTCCGTAGCATTTCCGCATCCACAAGAAAACCTCTTTAATAAGCATTATTATTCAAGAGTTTAACGGCCACTCCAGAAAAACACCTTTTTCCCATCCCTGCCCCCCTCACTCGATTGCCTGTCACACTCTGGAGATCTGCTTTGTGTATTGCAGTCACTTCCCTGCAGTGCGCCCCCCTGTCTGATGCTTATCATGCACCATCTTGATGGTGAAAATTATGTTTTCACTTTCAATCAATCCCATGATGCATCAGCACAGCATTAGTTAGAAATAGAGATGAGTGAGCATACTCGGTAAGGCGATCGCATCGCCTTTTTCGAGTACCTGCTGGCTTGTCCCTGAAGATTCGGGGGTGGCGCAGGGGGGAGCGGGGGGTTGCGGAGGGGATCGGGAGGGAGAGAGAGAGGGATCTCTCTTACTCTTTTCTCCGCTCCCCCTCGCTGCCCCGCGCTGACCCCCGCAGCCCCCCCGAATCTTCAGGGACGAGCCAGCAGGTACTCGAAGAAGGTGATGCTCTCTCGAGTACATCGCCTTAGCAAGTATGCTCGCTCATCTCTAGTTAGAAACTATACCATTTCTGCTTGCTGGGGGGACAGTTTAATTATCATCACCTTCTATATTCACCTAAATAAGTTAATCTTTCTATATAATTTTCAGGAATTTGCGATGTGGACCATCAGAATAAGGCAGGGTACACCCCAGTGATGCTCACCCCCCTAGCATCGGCGGAGACAGATGAAGACATGGAAGTGGTGAAGGCTCTTCTCACGCTTGGAAATGTTAATCTTTCTGCCTCTCAGGTATAAAACTGATATGCAAAAAGCATACCGTAAATTATAATCTACGGCACATTATACATATAATGTGTGTATAAAGCACAGAACATTATAGTTATCTGTAATAACATTGGGCAGAAAGGAACTTAAAGGGGTATTCCATCTCGGATTATTCATAGCTGAAATAAGAAACCTCTGCTATGGGTTCCGTCCAAATAGTCTGAGCCTCAGGAAGAGCTGAGCGCTTCAGCCAAGTGCTGTTTCCGTAGCTCTCATTGAAATGAATGAGAGCTACAAAAACGGCAAAGCACACCATGCTACGTTGTAACTCACTATGCTACACTGTTTTCCGTAGCTGCCATTCACTACAATGAGAGCTATGAAAACGGAGCTTGGCTGAAGTGCTCATCTCTTTTCGACAGGTGAAATATCCCTTTAAAGAATACCCCTTTAAAGAAAACTTCCTGTTTCAGGAAGACATTCTCTCTTGGGACCAGAGGGGGAATGGGATATATTACCTGCACTTGTTGTTTGCCATCTGTCCGATATGCCATTTTTGAGTCCGATTTTTGTCCAAATTGGCTGATACAATCTTCAGACAACCTAATCCTCACAGCGCATTGGTAGTGTAATGCTGCCTGTCCACGGGCATTTTTGAATTGCGTTCCCCGCAGCGATAATCCGCCCGCAGGGAACGCAATGCACGCTTTCCCCCCTGTCCACGAGCTGAGAATCATAGCGATTCTCCGCTCGCAGCCGGCAATTCGTAGCATGCTGTTCTCCACAGCCAGCCTATCTGTCAGATAGGCTTACCGTGGAGATACACCTGCTGGCTCCTGGTCCCGGGCGGCGGCTCGCCACCGAGTTTTGCAACACCCATGGACAGGCAGCCTTAGACTACCAATGCACTATACCTGCTCTCTGATTGGCCAGTACCGCTTATGGGATCAGAACTGGCCAATCAGAAAGCAATGCATAGTGTGCATTAGCTAGATAGAAAGCTGCAGCAGTACCTTAGATGTCCAAAAAAGCAGGACAAGAACTGGTAAACCAGATGGACAATGGAGAAGAATAAGTACAGGTAACATACCACTTGCCCCCCCCCCCCCCCCAGTCCTGGGACAGAGGGTGCAGGAAACCCCTGCAGCGATGATTTTCTTGAGAAGGGCTTGAAATATAAACCCTTCCCTGAAAATCATCCCTAGCTGTAAGAAAAAAAAGTAAAAAATAAATGATACTCGCCACTTCTCTCCAGCATGGCAGTCTTCTTCTGTGTTCTGGAGGCAGGGGATTTGGGATAGCATCACAGATGAAGGAATCCTCTGCCATAGCTGTCACAGCTGTAGCAGAAGTCCACAATGTACTCCCCATGTTTTTAATGGGCTAGCGCTGCTGCCGGTCCCATTGAAAGCAATGAACGATATTGCAGCGTTTTCTCTGCGCTGCGAGGTGCTTGATCTAGCTTGCAAAAATATCGCTAAGGGCAAGTTTGGTGTAGAAAACCCATTTTCATACATTCTGTTATTTGGTATTAATGGCAGCAGGTCCCTCATTTGGGACCTCCATGAATTATGTAGAGCACTCTATGGTGGACTTGACACATCCATGCATTCTATACATTGCCCATTTGTTTCAGTTAGCGCCATGTAATATGTGGTTTTCCTATATGGTGCTACTGTACATTTTATTGGACGCTGCTGTGTCCTCCACTAGAATACAGATAATTGCGCGGGTCCCAGTAGCCGGACACCTTACAATCAGCTCATCAGTGGGGAACCCATCTCTCGAATGGATGACCTGCTCTAAAGGGAACCTGTCATCAACTATAAGCGCCATAAACTGTTATAGTACTTAATGTTAAAGTGACGGGAGTCCGGAGAGCTTCATTCCATACTCCGCCAGTCCTTTTTCCTGGAGAAGTCAGTGCATGAATATCAAGCATGACTCTTTCCGAAGGCTGTGTATGCCTTTCCTTCATGTCTATGGAAACGTGTGCACAAGCGTCCGTAAAGAGTCATGCTTCACCAGGGGACACCGCAGGAACAGGGTACTGAGTGAGTATGAAAAGAGGCTCTCTGGACTCCCCATCACCTAAACTATAAACACCATGACTTAGTTTATAGTGCTTATAGTGGATGAGCGGTTCCCCTATACGCAAGAGAGACACTGGGGTCCGGGGCAGAAGACCCCTGAATATCAGACATAATGACACAAGATCACAGGCCACATACAAGAGAGATCGTCGCCCTGGTTAGGGTCCTGCTATGGGGGCACTATAAAGACTACCTTACTTTTGACCAATCAGCCCTTGGGGAACCCAAAGGAACATCTGTATGCTTAGTAATTAATTGGGAACACATTACTGAGCACACAAAGCATTTCATAGAATTACTCCTAGTAAACATGTGTCTGACTTCAGTTTGCCAAAAGTTACAGAAGAATTTATAGGAAGTTTGGCCAAGTTTTTGAGACCTCCTCTGAAGACTAGCGGTCGTGTCACATGTGAGATCATAGCCGTGTAAACATGCATGCGCTAATTGCTTGCTTGGCCTTTCTATTCATCTGAATGGGGTTGTTTCTGCAACAGGCCCATGTAAAGGGCAGTCACAAGGAATCTCTGCAACTATCCTGCTGCATGTGAATTCATCCTAACAGACTGACACTGTGTGCAGACCGTTCAGATCCCTCAGATGTCTGCATCATTAAAGGGGTTGTGCCAAGATGGCATTCCTTTTTCATATGCTGTATTAGGGTATATAAATGTCATAGAGAAGTGTTCCTCACTTGGGACCTACCGCTATGACCAAGAATGGAGAGTTATTCAGAAAGAGTAGCCCTCTTTCTGGCGGACCAGAGGTTGTGCACTTACAAAATATTGATGGCTTATCCATCAATAGTAGATCAGTGGGCATCCTCACTTATCGGCTGCCTTCAGGGTGGTGCACTTGTGTACAGAGTTGATTTCTGCAAGACATAGATTTCTGCAGCTTCGTTACTACTGCAGTGGCCAGGCTTGGTATTACAGTCAAAGTTTCCATTAGTTTCACTGTGAATTTGGCCTGCAATACCAAGCATGGCCACTGCAGTGGGAACAGAGCTGTCTGCTTCCTACAGAAATCGGCTCCATGTAGGAGTGCATCATCCTATAAAACTGATTGGCAGGGAAGGCTTCCTGGCAACAGACCTTTGCCAATCTACTATTTATGACCTATACTGACGATAGGCCATAAATAGTTTATAACTGGACAACCTCTTTAAAGGACGGTCGTTCATGTGAATGGTCATCCTTTAATAGTTCATTTTCCCTGCAACCACCCTAGCAAAAGCAGCTCATTGCAGGGAATGCTGGAAGCAGGACCCGGAGTGCACAGCTGATCACGCTGTGTGAATAGCTTTCACAGTGGAAAATCGACACCAAAGTCTGAGTCAAAATCTGCACCATTGTTATGTATTTTGACCTGCAGCAAACTTCATAGAATCACAGAATCATAGATTTGGAAGGAACCTCCAGGGTCATCGGGTTCAACCCCCTGCTTAGTGCAGGATTCACAAAATCATCCCAGACAGATGTCTGTCCAGCCTTTGTTTGAAGACGTCCATGGAAGGAGAACTCACCACCTTCTGTGGCAACCTGTTCCACTCATTAATATCTAAACTGTGTTTCCTCCCTTTCAGTTTCATCCCATTGCTTCTAGTCTTTCCTTGTGCAGATGAGAATAGGGCTGATCCCTCTGCAGTATGACAGCCCTTCAGATATGTGTAGATGGCTAATAAGTCTCCTCTCAGCCTTCTTTTTTGTTTAATAACAACTTTCTCGGTAAAGAAGTCAGGCTCACAGGTCCGTAGTTTCCTGGATCCACCTTCTTCCCTTTTTTTGAAGGTAGGGACAACATTTGCCGTTCTCCAATCTTCTGGGACTCATCCTGTTCTCCAGGAGTTTTCAAATATACCGTTGAGTGATTCAGCAATTACCTCTGCTGCTTCCTTCCATATCCTAGGACGTAATTTATCTGGAGAATTTAAGTTAGCTAAGTTTTCCCTCACCATCTCTCTGTTTATAGGTAGCCTGCATTCTTTTATTTCCCCAGTAACACAGGGAAGATCAGCTGATCTTACAGCTACTTTCTACGAGAAAACAGATATAAAATAGTTGAAAGAGTGAACTCTGCTGCAGATCTGCACCAAAATCTGCCATGTGCGAACGCATCATAAGCTTCAGCCAAACCTGCCTATTTCACCAGGATTATCTAAGGATCCTGCGTTATTGGGTGCCCAAGGGCAGAACTTCACCATGACCGATACTTTTTTCCTGCAGGAGTAGTCTGGCAGCTGCTTATTCCCATCCTCCCATTAACATAATCATGTCTATGGTGCAGTTGGCTGGACAAGTGTTCATCTCGTGGCTTTATTTTCCCCTCCTGACATACAAAGGGGCCGCTGCTTTGTAGGATGACCCATGTCAGTAAGACTGTGACATCGCTAGACAAGTATGGACATTTAGAAGGAAAGTTTCATGATGGATATAAATGCTCCTTTCATCAGCAGCTGCGACATGAATAGCGACAGTAACTGCACAGATTGAACGGAAAGTACACATACTGGACCATTGTGTCCGACACTGCTTCATGTCAATGTATTCACCATGATGTCACCAGAAGGGTCTTGCACATGGTGGAAGAGTTCCTACCCCCCCTTCCTTCCCTACCCCTGCCCTCCGACGAAAATAAGAGTTCATACTGTACAGTCTTTGTAATATACTTTGATATACTAGACTTTATTTGCATAAAATTGGAAGATTCCTTTGAAGGGGTTGTGCCAAGATGCCCAATGCCTTCCAGAATGCGAGGTTCGAGGGTGAATGGCTGAATGCCATGCATCCTACTTTTTGCACCCCTATTTTCCGGATGGGGGTGGAGGGGAATGAAGCCCCGGCCAGCAGCACATTTGCCTTGCAGTGCCGGTAGCTGCAGGGGAAATGTAGCATTATAGGATAGCCATTCATATGACCATCTTGTAATTACGAGGATGGCACATGGTCTGCCAGAAAGGGGGCCACTCTTACTGAGCAACTCTCTATTCTGGGTTATTATGGGGGGTCCCTATTAGGGCATATAACCAAGGATGCCATCTTGCCACAACCCTTTTAAAGGGAACCTGTCACCTCCCTACAGCACCAAAAACGAAGTTATGTTCTGTTAGGGGACGGGAGCCGGGTGATGTACACTTATTGTAAAAAAAATATCACGTCCCTAGACGTTTTTGGAATCAAATAAAACCTTCTCTGTGTGATTGTAACGTTGATATAAGTGATTACAATATCAGAGCAAAAGGATCATTTATTGAGGAAAACTGACCCCTTGAATAGAGTCTCTAGTACCCTGTTGGGCCACCTCTAGCTTGGATGCCAGAAGTAATACAGGTGGGCATCGAGGCTCTAGTACCCTGTTGGGCCACCTCTAGCTTGGATGCCAGAAGTAATACAGGTGGGCATCGAGGCTCTAGTACCTTGTTGGGCCGCCTCTAGGTTGGATACAAGATCTGATACAGGCTGATATGGAGGCTCTAGTACCCTGTTGTACCACCTCTAGCTTGAATACAAGATGTAATACGGGTGGGCATGGAAGCTCTAGTACCCTGTTGTATTACCTCTAGCTTGGATACAAGATGTGATACAGGCGGGCATGGAGGCTCTAGTTCTTTGTTGGGCTGACTCTAGCTTGGATACAAGATGTGATACAGGCAGGCATGGACGCTCTAGTATCCAGCTGGGCCGCCTCTAGCTTGGATGCAAGATGTAATACGGGTGGGCATGGAGGCATGCTGGTTCCATATGGTATCCTGCGGCATATCACTCCTGATTTGCTGTAATTGAGCCTCTAGATCATGCACACTAGATTTCAGCCCTAGATTTCTGTACACAAACATGTCCGTCGTGCACGACATCACTGCAAACAGAGGCACGGTGGATGGGTTTCAAAAGCTGTACACCTAATGGGAGACATGAGACCAATTGTCCTTCAGCCAAGTACCTGGAAATGGTTCCGACAGACACTGGGGTGTAACGATGGCGCCATCTGTCTCTGGATGGTGGACAACAAAACCGTTGGAGCTGCTGGTGCTTGTCGGACGATCAGACGGTCCTCTCTACTGGTGGTCTGTCGCGGGTCCTAAGCCTGGTCGCCTTCTGTGTCCTTACACATCCACTGGTCCCAACACCTCCCAACAGTCTGGTCAGACGCTCCTCTCTACTGGTGGTCTGTCGGGGGTCCTGAGCCTGGTCACCTTGTATGCCCTCACACATCCACTGGTCCCAACACCTCCTAACAGTCTGGTCAGATGCCCCTCTCTACTTGTGGTCTGTCGGGAGTCCTGAGCCCGGTCACCTTGTGTGTCCTCACACATCCACTCATCCACTGGTCCCAAAACCTCCCAACAGTCTGGTCAGACCCTCCTCTCTACTGGTGGTCTGTAGGGGGCGTCCTGAGCCTCATCACCTTGTGTGCCCTCCCACATCCACTCGTCCCAACACCTCCTAACAGTCTGGTCAGACCCTCCTCTCTACTGGTGGTCTGTAGGGGGCGTCTTGAGCCTCGTCACCTTGTGTGCCCTCACACATCCACTCGTGCCAACACCTCCTAACAGTCTAGTCAGACGCTACTCTCTATTGGTGGTTTGTAGGGGGTCCTGAGCCCGGTCGCCTTGTGTGCCCCCATCCACTGGTCCCAACACCATCTAACAGTCTGGTCAGACCCTCCTCTCTACCGGTGGTCTGTAGGGGGTGTCCTGAGCCCAGTCACCTTGTGTGCCCTCACACATCCACTAGTCCAAACACCTCCTAACAGTCTAGTCAGACGCTCCTCTCTACTGGTGGTTTGTCGGGGGTCCTGAGCCCGGTCACCTTGTATGCCCTCACACATCCACTGGTGCCAACACCACCTAACAGTCTGGTCAGACCCTCCTCTCTACTGGTGGTCTGTAGGGGGCGTCCTGAGCCCGGTCACCTTGTGTGCCCTCACACATCCACTGGTCCCACCACCTCCTAACAGTCTGGACAGAATGGCCCAATTGGGGGACAATTCATCGATGCGACGGGGTGACATCTCTTCTCTTCGTCGTAGAGGCCAACAAGCTCTACAAGCGGAAGAAGAGGTCACTACAAGGAGCCCCCGAGAGCCTTTTACAGGCCAAGGAGGGAACCACTTTTAGGGCCTCCGGTGACAAGACCGTTCATCTAATCACTACAACTCTCATCATTTACATATCTGACGAAGATGGAACTGCAGGACAAATTTTGCAGCAAAGCAACAACTTCTTCTAGGGACAGGATCGTTTTTTTACAAAGAGTATTTTTTATACACACCCACTGAAGTCTGCGTGCCGAACGAAAAGTGGTCTCTTTTCAGATTGCCATGCAGTCGTCATCCTGTGGGAGCGGGTGACAGCATGGCATCGGGAGAGGCTGTGGGTATAAAAAATACACTCCCTGTCACTTTCCCCAACAGCCCCAAAACGTAGTTTCTAGTGTAATGAGTAGATCTGCAGTGTGGTGAACATTGTCGCATGTCAGTCATTGAGCATTTGTTGCAAAAATTCTTAATTAGCAGTTTTTTAATAGCTTTTTCTCTTTGTGTGACAGGGTGGACAAACAGCACTGATGCTTGGAGTCAGCCACAGCCGCTTGGACATGGTAAAAGTCCTGCTGGACTGCGGGGCGGAAATAAACCTGACGGCTGAGGATGGAGAAACCGCATTAATGATTGCTTGCCAAGTGGGAAATCTGGAAATCGTGAAGCTACTCGTATCTCATCCAGACTGTGACATAAAGCTGACAGATAAGGTACCTATGAAACATTCTGTTCCGTCCACAGCTCCAAACTAAATGTATGGTGGAAATAAAGGAGGGAACGGTGAAAGTGAAGCATCACAAGAGGTAGTGAAAAATGGCGCCGCTTATCTGTTTAACATAGATAATGCAGGAACTGAGTGGTTCAAGCTGAGAAAGCCCCATCTAAAGCAGTAGATGGCAGAAAAGAAGGCCTTTTGTAGTAGTAGCAGCGATAGTAGTATTAGCCGTGGTCAGAAGCAGGTCTACTAATAGTGGCAGTGCAGTAGGTGTGGACTTTTACTTTTTAACCCACTGATCAGCAAATCTTATACCTAATATGAAAAGAATGGAACAGGTGATACATAGCCCCAAATCCTCTGCGTAGATGTATACACTGAATGACAAGTTTGCTGTGGATCAGTTTCAGGCCTTTTTCACACAGGCAATGGCTGTGATTCAATGCGATGGCTGTGATTGGTTCATTGAACGCTGCATTGATTGGCTGAGCCGCGGCTCTCAAGAACCAATCAGTGCTTGTGCCTTCTGGAGGCAGGATTTATAAACCCCATGACCAAGAAGCGGTGGCTGAAGACTGCAAACAAGTGTGCTGGAGCTTCGGTAAGAGAAGGTCAGCGGAGCGGACAGCGTCTGTTAGAGAATGTATTGTTTTTTAAATGTAGCTATGGGTTATTTTAGGGACAAACCATAGGACTTCCTACTGTTAAAGTTGCATTGCACCACACAAAAACCGCGATTTTGTGCGATGCAACACAAAGGAAGGGTCCATAGGTAAACATGGGCTACAAAACATCGCAAATTGCAGTGATTTTTTTTCTCTTCAATGAATGGCCATGATTGGTGTATCGAACACTGGCTTTGATTGGCTGAGGCCGCGGCGCTCAGCCAATCAGAGCAATCTCTTGCTGGAGTTGGGGATTTCAACCCTGTTACCAGCAAGAGATGTTTCCTTCCAACTGCATGTAAGCCCGCCCGGAGCTCCGGAGAGCAGCAAGAGGGACTCGGACAGTGCCTGCTAGGTGAGTATTATAAGACCCCCCCCCCCCCTCCAAAAAAAAAATAAGAGCCTGTGCCTCTTTTGTGGCAAAAATTAATATAATACAGGGTCTTATTTTCTGGGAAGCACTGTAGTGAAATGTACGCCACAATGAATTGCTGCAGTTCTGTAGGACTACGCACTACTGGAAGGGGGGTCTCTAATAAAGTAGCTATTCAGTGTAGATTTAGAAAATAACATGCTAATTACCCACAGCCACCACTAGAGGAAGGGGTACTGTATACTGTTTTATTATTGAGTTCAATGTATAAATTGTATACGGTAAGCTCCCCCTAGTGGTTGATAAGGACAGCCAGAATTGTATAATTTATGTTTATGCAGGAGATTTAGCATTAAGACATTTTAGGATATATAGACGAAGTGCTAAAAGCTGGAGACTGGCTTTAAAGGGATAATTCTTTCAGTGCTTCTTATAAGCCCGAGTCTGTCCAGTAATCCAGAGTGCAGTATAAAGGGACCACAGCTCTGTTTCAGACGGCCGTTTGGAGCCACTGTCTCAGATTCTGTCACGTTCGCCATGAAAAATACAACACTGATTTTCCTGTCAAAACAGACACTTTGGCGAGTCCCTGTTATGTATAGGGAATATAAAAGGTCTACAAACCCCGTTAAAATGCCAGGTTTATGTCATGTTAAAAAATCTGACAAAGATGAATCATTTCAGATTTATTTCCCCCTTCAATGTGACCCGTTATCTGTACAATTCCACTGAAAGACTAAGTGAAATCATTCAGGGTGGGAAAAAGAAATAATAATGCGGTTGCATAAGTGTTCACACCCTCCTATATTTAGGGATGTGGTTGTGTTCAGAACCTGCAATTTACAGGGATTCTGATTTCCCCTATATAGAGTTTAGCTCTTCTTAGAGCAATTTCCTGACATTTTCTTAGTTGGTCCATGACGATCCTACAGCACATCAAAAGTATCAGATTGTTGGAAGGTGTCAGTCAGGAGAAGGGGGACCAAAACATGTCCAAGTCCTTACATATACCATAGGACACAGTAGAGACAGTCAGCAAGAAGGAGATTAAATCTGGCACAACAGTGACATCACCAAGAACTGGAGGTTCCTCAAAAATTCATGAAAAGACCAGAAGAAAATACGTCCAGGAGGCCAAGAGGCCGACAGCAACAGTAAAGGAGCTGCAGGAGTTTCTGACAAGTACAGGTTGTGTAGTGTATGGGACAACCATCTCCCGTATTCTTCATATGCCTGGGCTGTGGGGGAAGGGGGGGTAGGGGACAGAAGCCTCTTCTAACAAAGACAAACGTCCAAGCTTGGCTATGTTTTATCAAAAACTCCATCAAGTCTGCCAGAAGTCTGTGGGAGAACATGTTATGTCTGATGAGACCGAGGGGGAACTTTTTGGCCTTAATTCCAAAAGGTATGTTTGGCACAAAGCACATCACCAGAAGACCCGCAGTGAAGATCGTGGAGGCGGCATTATGTGTGGGGCTGTATTTATGCTGCTGGAACTGTGGTTTTGGTCCAGGCCGAGGGAATTACGAACAGTTCCAAATATCAGTCCATTGTGGCACAAAACCTTCAGGCCTCGGCTAAAAAGCTGAAGATGAAGAGGAATTTAGCTCGACAACGACCCAAAGCAGACGGCCAACTCAGCAAGAGAATGGCTTCACCTTAAGATCAAAGTTTTGGAAGGACCCAACCAGAGCTCAGACCTCAATCCCATTGAAGATCTGTGGTTGACCTGAAGAGTGCGCTAAAAATGAGCTGACTCTACAATCTGACAGATTTGGAGCACTTTTGCAAGGAAGAGTGGACAAAGATTGCCAAGTGAAGATGTGCCCTGCTGATAGACGCCAGCCCAAAAATACTGAATGCTGTCATAAAGTGAAAGGGTACATCAACAAAGTATTAGTTTTATGTGTATATTTATGCAACTACATTATTTTAGTTTCTTTTATTTTTCTACCCCAAAAGATTTCAGTTTGTTTTCCAAGGGAATTGTACCGCTAACGGGTCACATTGGAGGTGGAAACAAATCTGAAATTATTCAGTTTTGTCGGATTTTTTAACATGACAAAAACATTGCATTTTAACAGAGTTGTGTTGACTTTTTATATATAGCTCTACAGTGCTAGCCAAGTGTTGTAGATTCTGTTATACCAGAAGCAACAGTGTAAGGCCGCCTGCAGATGTCCGGGTCGATCCGGCTAACGCAATCCTATGGCGGCTTCCACGGGCGGAAATTCCGCAGGAAATCACGCCGCGGAATTTCCGCCTGTCTGCAGGCGGCCTAAATGTTAAAGGGGTTGTGCCAAGGTATACGGTTTTTCCTTGTACACACGATAGGGGCTAACTTTATGATAAGTCGGGTTCTGATTGCTGGGACCCCCATCAATCTGAAGAACTGGGGTCCAGTAGGTCCTCAAGTGAATGGAGTGGAGGTCGTGTAGGTATGCCGCTCCCTTCACTTCAGTGACAACATCAGAGATTACCGAGTTCAAGCACTTCTATAATCTCCTGCGCTGTCATTGAAGTGAATGGAGCAGTGACACTCCTATGCGCCCACCACTCCATTCATTCGGGGACCGACCGCTGGAGCCCCTTTCTCGAGATCATTGGGGGTCCCAGCGGTTGGATTTTCACCGATCTTAAAGTTATCTCAAATCCTGTGGATGGTTAATAACTATATAACTTGGCACAACCCCTTTAAGAGTCTGACCCCAAGAGACCACCCAGATGGGGCCAGACAGTCCCCCCCCCCCCCCCCCCCCCCAGCGAAAAAAGCCGCTCCATCCGCACCCACACCAGTTTGTAGTATATAATTTTCCTTGTCATGAACTGTGCTCAGTATTGGACGACTCTTGTCAAATGTGATAAAGGATGGAATTCCAGATTATTCTGCGTATCTTGACTCCCACTGTGCGAGCTGCTGCTGGGAGCTTTTCCCTAAAAGCTAGAGGCCCCTCTGGGACATCACACAGATTCTCTCCTGTATATACAGTGCAGTTTATCATAGATTATCCGGCTGTGCCCACAGATACTTATCTTTAGACGTGCCCTTTATCAGTTACCTGGCATATAAATCCTGATCCAGATAAGCCTGGTATGCCCGGTATGTGTCCGCTGGCAGAAACGTGGCAGAAGCTGCTGATGGGCACGGCCAAAGTAAATAATATGCTGATGGATCGTCTCTGATGTCAGGACATTCCTAGCGCTGCTTTACTTTGCAATGTGGATCTCATCGCATCTCATATCTATCCTGTGGAACATGAGTGCAACAGGTTGCCACGGGAAGTGGTGAGTTCTCCTTCAATAGAAGTCTTCAAACAAAGGCTGGACAAATATCTCTCTGGGATGATTTAGTGAATCCTGCACTGAGCAGGGGGTTCGACCCGATGACCCTGGAGGTCCCTTCCAGCTCTACCATTCTATGATCGATCGATCTATCTAATATCTATCTTAAATACATTTATTTCATATGCCCCTCATATTTATCTACAGTAAGTAGCAAATGTTAACTTGAGACAAAGTATTATAATGACTACAATGTACTACAATACTGTAAATGGAGATATTATGATGCACCAGTCATGTTAAAAATTGCTACATCTACAGTATGTAATATCTGTCTAATGTAAACCTATCTACAAATGTAGCAAATTTTAACTTGACATTTAACATGTTATAACAACATTGTGCTATAAATCATAATAACGTGTTAAAAGTACAACTAAACTTTTCAAAAACTTCTGACATATTATAGTGACCTGTCAGCATTTTTTTTGATCAGTGAGATTTGGGTAGTGACCCCCCTCCCTGATCGCTAAAAGGAATGGGCAGAAGAGCTCAGATGAGTGTTGTGTCCGTTCGTCTGTTTCGTCACTCGTCAGAGTAGTGTCAGATGCAGATGTAGCAATTGTCAACATGACATATCGTGATAACTTGATTTACAGCACTGTAGCACATTGTAGTTATCACAATGCAACAGTCATGTTAACGAATCTATCAATATCCTATCTATCTCATATCTCTCTATCTCATATCTATCTATCTATCTATCTATCTATCTATCTATCTATCTATCTATCTCATATCTCCCTATCCAATATCTATCTGTCTCATAGCTATCTGTCTCATAGCTATCTGTCTCATAGCTATCTGTCTCATAGCTATCTGTCTCATAGCTATCTGTCTCATAGCTATCTGTCTCATAGCTATCTGTCTCATAGCTATCTGTCTCATAGCTATCTGTCTCATAGCTATCTGTCTCATAGCTATCTGTCTCATAGCTATCTGTCTCATAGCTATCTGTCTCATAGCTATCTGTCTCATAGCATCTGTCCCTCGTATCTGCCCCTCTGTCGCTCGTATCCGCCCCTCTGTCGCTCGTATCCGCCCCTCTGTCGCTCGTATCCGCCCCTCTGTCGCTCGTATCCGCCCCTCTGTCGCTCGTATCCGCCCCTCTGTCGCTCGTATCCGCCCCTCTGTCGCTCGTATCCGCCCCTCTGTCGCTCGTATCCGCCCCTCTGTCGCTCGTATCCGCCCCTCTGTCGCTCGTATCCGCCCCTCTGTCGCTCGTATCCGCCCCTCTGTCGCTCGTATCCGCCCCTCTGTCGCTCGTATCCGCCCCTCTGTCGCTCGTATCCGCCCCTCTGTCGCTCGTATCCGCCCCTCTGTCGCTCGTATCCGCCCCTCTGTCGCTCGTATCTGCCCCTCTATCTCTCTGATCATCTCCTCAGAGCTAGAGAGAAATCTTAATAGTAAAATATGAGAACCCTTCAGTTTCTCTCTCCGACTTTCGCCCTGTGTATTAGTAAGATCTGGCATAGTGCATTAAATCTGGTGCCAGAGAAGGCGATAGAAGAGAACAGTTGATCTGCTTATAGTGTCGTCATATCCCAGATATTCTCTTTGGACATTACTTGTTCTTATCGTCCATACCAAAATGCCACAGATTGAAGGATAGTGTCACATCTGCCTTAGAACCTCCAGTAGGATTAAAATACCAGAAGAATAAGTAGTGCATGCAGAGCTTTTCCCTCGAATTAAAAGCAAGATGGCTGAGCAGAAACTGAACGGACCCCATTATAGTCAATAGGATCCATTCGGTGCTGTTCGGTTCCGCCGTAAGAGACCGAACAGAGCAGGAAAACGGACCCTCGACGCAGATGAGAAACCGAAGTGGGATCCTCCTAGCTGATACCTGGCTAACTGTCATGTATTTACCATGAGTAGATTATCATACCGCCATTCGTTATATCCGCGCCTTGTCCGTGTTTTGAGAGTTTGCCGCACAGAGTGTATATAAGGTGAGCGGTGATGTTTATTCCCTGCAATGCCAGTAGAGTGAATTATACCATTTATCTTCTAACCGTCTAAGGCCGGGCTCTCACGAACGGGTTGGTGGCCCAAAGTGGATTCCGGCTGTGAGCCCGGCCGGTGACCCTGCGTACGGCATTAAACTGTACTGCGGATGGTCACGGAGGCTCGCAGGCGGTCATACGCAATACTTGTTGTTTGCATTTCCCGTAACGTTGCTTAGCAATGACGCGGGTACCTGCAGCCCATATGCTATGTTAATTGCGTATGGGCTGTGGGTCAGATGCCTTCACTGAAATCAATGGAGGCCGTCTGCGCGAATTTCACGGCAAAATAGAGCACGCTGCAATTTTTCTTCTGCTCGCAGGATACACAATTTGTATCCACGATTGTGAAGGAAAAATTTGAATCTACATGTCCTCCAATGCCTGCGTTTTGCGGCGGAATCCACAATACAAATCCAGTTGTGTGAGACCGGCCTAAAAGTGGATCTCCACCAAAATGTACAGCCATTGTAGAAAAACCGAAACAAGTGCAGCGACCGCTGGAGAAGCGCGGTGTGATGGCTGCTCCTCGCCTACTCTGCAGTCAGCATAGAAACAAATAAGTTGGGATGCTATGGACACGGCTTAACAACCACTTTTTTCAGAGGTGTTGCTACGCAGTTCGTCCATAGCAACCAGTCTGTCTCAAATTATTCGGTCCCTGAGTTAACTTCATCTTGTAAGTTCTTACAGCCATTTTTTAGTCTTATCCACGTAAGAAAATCTTGGGTGACTACTACAGGGGCCACCTTTATAAAAACACACAAGTATTCCAGAGGCTACCTGTAACCTACCACAGTCAGGCGCATAGATAGAGCTCCCTCTCTCTCACTATTCCCCTATGCTCTAAATAATGTAGTCACCGGTAATTACAGTGCAGTTACCTTCAGTGATCACAGGTGACATCTTCTCTGATTAATGACATCTGTTTTCTTTGTCTTCTCTGCGCCCAGACCACCATGAAGACTTCTTCCGACAATGACTCATCTCTGCACACTCTGTTCATCCCTCAATGAACCTCTCAGTTACCCTCCCATTGTACTAATGCCCCCACTGTAGACCCCACTCAGAGACAGTTTTACTCTGTACCTCTCACTTCCTAATAGTATTCCCCTCTGTTGCCGCATATTCGCACCTCCAGTATAATGATCTCTGTTGCTCACTGTCAGGACTGTGTATCCAGACAGTGCAATCTCTGCAAAGCAGAAAACAGACGTCTCCCCCTTCAGCTCCGGAAGACCAATACGGCCACTATTACAGCTCCCATTCACACAAGTGTGAATCTCACGCGAGTTTTGTGCATTGCAATGCTGCGAAGTAATCAGGTCGAACTTTCCTAATAGTTCAGTTTGGTACCAACCCAAAACAAGCTTTTAGCAAAGTTCTACCCAAAACAAGGTTCAACTGGTTCAGTTTGTTGAGCTGTAGTCCTAACACTAGTGTAAAATGAAATAAAGGTTTGGTACGGTGATAGCCAGCAGAGCAAAGTGTGATTGTTCTCAGTGAGAGAAACCAGGTAATCTTGTAGATCTGATAGCTTTTAATGGCTAACAAAAATACATGATGTTAATGCGAGCTTTCAGGTCTTCTATCGATCCTTTATCAGGCTAGAAGGGAACATTCCATAACAATAGGGTAATAAAAGCCCTGTAAAACACTGTAAGTGTTATTTAAGGTTTTTATTGCTCTAAGATGGCGTTATACACTAGTTGGGGGGGTTTTGTGAACTTCTGGTTCAGGTCGAAATAATTTGGATTGAACCAAACTTTTAGCAAAAGTTTGTCAAACTAGCTGAACCAAACTTTTCAAAGGATTGCTCATCACTAGATATCCATATGACTGCAGGTTCAGACTACACAGGGTTTGAGTGTAATCTGTTATTATGGTGACACATCACTCTGCATGTGAGCTGCATACACAAAGTGATCCATTTTTAATTACAACTAATTGCAAAGTTGCTTCATTTTCCATATTAGATGCATTGAAGAAGAGCAAAATGGTGACAAAGATGACCCTTTCCTTTATGAATCAGTCATGGACAATAGGGCAGTTGGCTATAGGATACAGAAAAGCAAATCACCATAAAATTGCCACAAGTAGTTGAAATAAACATGGCAAGCCCAAAAATGGTTCTTAAAGGGGTTGTACCACAATTACAAATTTTAGGAAAGGGGATAACTTACTAATTGGTGGCGGTCTCCCATGTCCTGCTATGCCGGTCACTGTGAGGGTCGCAGCTTACCCCCCGCACTGACATAAGCATAAAGGTAGTGCTGTCTAGGCATGAGCTATCAGCGCTCCATTCATTTCAATAGAGCTGATGGAAATAGCCAAGCGGGAGGTGCTCGGGCATCTAGGCAGTCCCATTAAAGGTGAATGGAGCGGTAGTGCATCCAGGGCTCCAGTCAGTCTCCTCCTCACTGCAGTAGGACTTGGAACCCCTCAAAATCAGCGAGGGTCTCAGCAGTAAGATCCCGACCACTCAACAACTTCTAATTTTGGTCCAACCGCTTTAAATACAGTACGTAAATGAGCCAAGTCCGATCTAAATGACAAGCTCAGCTGGCTCTGCTACATCTGGAAGATCTTGCCAACGTAATAGGCTGAATTCTTGCACCTGGAAGTTCAGACTTTCCGGCGAGGCCTCGGTTATAACCTCTTTATGACATACCTTTGATATCATTTATAGCTAACCTAGATTATACGTTTTTTTTGTCATTTTTTTGGAACAGGCTGGAAACTCCGCTTTGTCTATTGTGCTGGATTCCGCCCACAGTGAGATTGCAGAACTTCTACAAGCCCACACAGGGCACCAACGTTCCTGCCCCTCCACTGACACGGGAGAAGGAGGCTCATTGTAAACAACTATGGAGGACAAAAGACTCATTCTTCTGAGCGCGAGCGGATATCATCCATCTCTGCATTGTCTTCATTTACACTCAAGTATTCCAAATATGTGTATATGGCCCTGCTCTCCACTGCCCGGGGTCGGACATGTCAATGTCAATTCTCTTGACTTATGCAGGAATGATACCTTTATATCGGGGCACATTTATAAAAAATTGGCACTGGAAATTTTTATTTTTTTTTGGAGGTGACAATTTTTTCCGTAGGCTCCAATTTTGGGGCTCTTCTCTATTTGGCGTATAAACTTTTCCATTGAGGGATAATTTGTCGTACGCACGTCCCATATTGTCAGTTTTAAAGAAAAGTGTTGACCTATGCATCAGCCTGAAGGCAAAATATGGCAGATGCAACTTTTTTTTTTTTTAATGTTTTTGCAATGTTTTCATTTTACAGGGGCGTACCTATGGGGGGGGGGGGAGTGGGTACAGCTGCCCCTGGGCCTGGAAGCTTTAGGGTGTTTTCACACAGGATGGAATATTCTACAGGCATTCAGACCTGCAGATTTTGGCGGTGGAATATTGCGCCACTTGTGAAGGTGCCCATAAGATCGCTCTTCCCCATATGAGGACACTAGTACAGATCTTGTATTGGGGCCCAGAAGCTTCAAGTTACGCCTCTGCCTCCAGGTTAGGGCTCATTCACACAGCCGTGTTTTCTGTCCGCATTTTTTGCTGACTGAGTACAGAAAGCGCATAGACCCCCTGGATTAAATTGGTGCATTCAGATGTGCATTTTTTACACGGACTGATGTTGCATGTAAAAAAAAAAATTGCAGCATGTCTTGTTTTGGTCCATACTCACAGACTAAGTTCACCATTAAAGTCTATGGGTCTATGGAAAAAAAACGTAGCAAACGCGCATTAGCATCCACGTTCACTGCATTTTTTGTGCATGCTGGGTTGTGACAAAACCGAAATTACTTCAACCTTCTTGCTTTTTATTTTTTGCATGCATGAAAAACGGATGATGCACGGAGGCAACATGAAGATAAAAACCTCGCATATGCACCAAAAACGCACGGACACACTTAGTGAAAACAGTGCATTTATATGGACCAAAATTGCACACGCCCATGTGAATGAGCCCTTAGTACTAGTATTCACTGGGGCGTTTGTTTGAGAGCTTTGCCCCCTCCATAAAAGCAATCTGCATCCTATACCTCAATGGATGATTTGGGTAGACTGACACCAATTTCTTGCGCCAAATGTAATTCCTTTTCTATTTTTGATGGGGGCAGGACCAATGGTGCAATGTGCACGACAAAAGATGTAAAACTGTTGCCAAAATGACCTTTTTTTTATATATGTGCCCCCTCAGGGTGCACTAACTTGGGGACCTTTAAGAGAAGACGTGATGATGTCACCGCACAGGGTGATGTCACTCTTACTAGTGTTATAAATGACAGGATATAATCACTATATTCTCTTGTCGTATAGAGCCGTTGTGTACATAACATATTACTGTATACTATTTTTATATTCCCATAAAGCACATTAGGTTAGTGAAGGATACAGGGTCCCGACCAGGTCGAGCTCCGGGGGCCAAATACAGCTAAGCCAACCAATGTTTGTTTTTTTTTCTTCCCCTTAAAGGGACATTCCCATCTTAAGGCATATCAAGATGTGCCATGGATAAGTGCAGGCCCACCTCTGAGACCTCCACCTATTGGGAGAACCCCCAATTCCGGTTTCCCACACTCTCCATTGAGATCTGTACTCCTTGGACCCACACCTATCAGGCATTTATGAGCTACCCTCTTTATATGCCGTAAATGCTTAAAGGGATTGTGCCAACTTAAAATTTTTTCCTCTATCCACAAGAAAGGGTATAACTTTATGATTGGTGAAAGTCTGATCGCTTGACCCACACTGATCCTGAGAGCGTCGGACTTGTTGGACCCTAAGTGAAATTAGCAGAGGTCATGCAGGCACACTGCCCTTCCATTTAATTCAGTGCCGGAGATTGCCGAAGTGCTTGAACTCTGTAATCTCTGGTGCTGTCAGTGAAGTGAATGGAGTGGCGGAGGCATGTCTACGCAGCTTCTACTCCATTCACTCAAGGACCAATGGGCCCCTTGTTCTTGGGATCAATGGGGGATCCCAAGGGTTGGACCCTCACCAATCATAAAATTATCCCCTATCCTGTGGGTAGGGGATAACTTTATAACTTGGCACAAACTTTTTAAGATGGGAATACCCCTTTAACAATTATAAGAAGCACAAAACTAATTTAGCACAACAAAAAAGAAACATTTTGGAAAGGGATAAAGGGCATGGATCTACAACGAGAAGGCTGGGACTTATAGTTCCACAACAAGATTTAAACAGCTAGTGATGAAGCTAGACTATCAATGAGCACAAAATCTCAACCATACATGTTATTTCTAGTCATCAAAATTGCTCCTCATGAATATTCATTAGAAGCTCCGCCCCTGTCCAGCCCTCAGACTACATCAATAGACTGTTTCCTCTACATCCTAACAGCTGATTGGCCTGTAATGTGATTGGCCAGTGCCATTACTGAACAAATCTACAAGCTCCACCCCATGGACTCCTTCAGGGATAGACTTATTAGCTCTTAATTAACAAACATTTACCAAAAGCACTAAAAAGTAACAGAGTATGTTATAAACTAATACCGGACCCTTCCAAAATAATGCCGATGGGTACACTTTAAAGGGCTTAATAATAATATAAAAACATGGCTGCAATACCAGACCCAACCCATGGACAGGAGTGGCAGTGTTTTCAGCAGATGCCAGCCATGTTTTCCTAATCCTGGACATCCCCTTTAAGTACCTTTTAGGATAGATTTACATTTATATTGCTTATTGTTAATAATTTTCCACAAAAGTGAAAGGTGTTTTTGCTCCATGGATAGAATCCTGCCATAAATGAGTGGAGCCGTGGCTCCTCTGATCTGACATCTTACATTAGGGCCACATCGTAGTTCATTATATTGGTAATTACAATGTTTTATTTCCACTGCCTGGCGAGCGCCCAGATCACAGCGATACAGCGAGACCCGGCCAGCGATACTTGTGGTTACAAATGTTTCCAGGCTTATTTTAGCTGATTAAACCATGTTTGCTTCTCAGCCAAGACAGAAATAGACTCCTAGATGGAGAGCAGCAGCGATGGAGCCTCATCATCATAATGAGCGCCATCTAATATTAAAAGCACAATTAAAGAGTTCCCCAACTCTAGTCGATACAGGTGTGTATCTCCTCTTCTTAAAGGGCATGTCCACCAATTTACAGATTATGTACAGAATTGTTTTACATCAATGGTAGAGTCACTGTGTCCATAGTTACATCCTATATTATACTCCAGAGCTGCACTCACTATTCTGCTGGTGGAGTCACTGTGTACATACATTACTTATCCTGTACTGATCCAGAGTTACATCCTGTATTATACTCCAGAGCTGCACTCACTATTCTGCTGGTGGAGTCACTGTGTACATACATTACTTATCCTGTACTGATCCAGAGTTACATCCTGTATTATACTCCAGAGCATCATTGATGAGGAACATTAAACACCCAAAAATAGGACATTCATCGTTCGAAATCGTGACGCTGAAAAGCGCCACAATCAAGCTGCTGTCTGAGTTGTCCCATTGAAAAAATGAGAGCGCTGTACCTCGAGGATAAGTAATAAGTAATCTATGTACACTGTGACTTTGCCAGCAGAATAGTGAGTGCAGCTCTGGAGTATAATACAGGATGCAACTGAGGATAAGTAATGTATGTACACAGTGACTCCACCAGCAGAATAGTGAGTGCAGCTCTGGAGTATAATACAGGATATAACTCAGGATCAGTACAGGATAAGTGATGTATGCACACAGTGACTCCACCAGCAGAATAGTGAGTGCAGCTCTGGAGTATAATACAGGATGTAACTCAGGAGCAGTACAGGATAAGTAATGTATGCACACAGTGACTCCACCAGCAGAATAGTGAGTGCAGCTCTGGAGTATAATACGGGATAAGTAATGTAAGTACACAGTGTCTATGTAGATTTATTCTATAGATCAGTAGATAATGATAATTGCCGATGGAGCCTGCACAATGTACAAATGACTATCATAATTTAAAAACAAAAAACAGTCAAACGCTGTAACTTTCAGATCTGAATATTCTCGTCTAGGTTAAAAGGATTTGGCCAGTTAAGGAACCTCCTCATCATACACCCTTCTAGGGAGTTCAAATTTAGTACAGGAGGGTCTTCTATTCAGGACGCTTATCTATTAGCAAGAACAGAGAGCACCTACAAAAGTGCCTCTTCTGCACTGGAGGACCTAATGTGTCCATGCATTTACATGAGCAGCCCATTCTGTGTTATACCTTATTTCTCCTGTGGTGGCGCTCTTGAGAAATTGAACACTTGTGCCAGTTTTCCCTACAGATTACAGGCGATCACCAGTTATTCCAGTAGTAAGACCCCATGAGATCAGCTGATTGTTTTGGATCCTACTAACAAAAAAGGGATCGTACACCGCAGAGAGTCCTTTCAATATGTTGGTGCAGCCAGGTCCTACAAATACTAGATTTATGTGCTCAAGTGCCAAAATACCATTATATTCCATGGGCAGGGATGGACCGGCCAGGACAGCCATCATAAGGGTCCAGTCTACATAATCAGCACTGTCTCTTTAAGGGATCGCAGCTGAGTGGTGGTGAGATGAGTTTGTACAGTCCAGCCCTCCGCACAGCCGCAATGTATATACACTGTACTCGCTCATCCAATCTCTTATCTCCAGTAGGAGGAGGATTACGTATTGTTCTATTAAACAGCTTCCATAGTTTAACTCTTTAATGCCCAGTTAATCAATGCACTTATCTTTTGTATCCTCTTGAACGTTTCTCCTTGTATTTTTTCTGTGACGTTTTTCGTCTTGCCGCATATTATTCTACCGATTTATTGTTATATATTTTTATGTCAGGTCAAGCAATAAAATATAACTTGCCATTTGTCATCCCTGTTTCTGAAAATTACTAAATTTAAAGGGCACAATGAATACGTAAAACAGGGGGGGAGACACCAATACTGCGCTTTTTGAGATGCCAAAAATGGCGCAAATTAGTCCAAACTTATAGTGTTGCATGTGGAATACTATATATGGTGAAGGGTGTGTTAGACAGTTTTTTATTTGCACCCCCCCCCCCCCCCCCATAGCTGCCATACATAGATGCCAGTACAGTATAATGCCTACAGTGGCTGACACTTCCTCAGACTTTTCAGCCTGTGCTGTGTACACTGGGGTAAACAGTCAGTAACATTCTCATTATCACAGGGCAGAGAGTCACAAGTTACCATCAGTCATCATAGGTGCGGTCATCCCTGATAGGTGACATCCATTTTGTTTTTCTTCTCTCTGGGCCCAGACCACCATGAAGATTGCTTTCACCCATGAGACTCCCCCCCCCCCCCCCTGCTGCTTCCTCCAATGCTCTACTCTGTAATTCCCCAATAGAAATAGTGGGCTCCCTCATAGCCCCACTCCATCAACTCCTTTCATCTCTCAGCAGTAAAGGCAGCCATGTGATCACACTGACAGGACTTTATGCTGCACACCACACAGCTTCGCTCCACCCCGACTCCTGTTCTCATCACTGTCTGTAAGTCAAGAGCCGGAGGAGGTGTGAAGCTGTGTAGTGTCAGGTCCTGTCAGTGTGGTCACATGACTGCCTTTACTGCTAAAAGATGAAAGGAGTTGGTGGAGTGGGGCCATGAGTAAGCCCACTATTTCTATGGGGAGTTACAGAGAGGGCTACTGAGGGTAGTACGAGGATGGGGAGAGTGTGCTGAGATGAGTCGTAGCTGAAAGCAGTCTTCATGGTGGTCTGGGCCCAGAGAGAAGAGAAACAAAAATGAATGTCATTAATCAGGCATGACCTCAGCTGTGATCACTGAAGATAACCTGTACAGCTTCACTCCTGCTCTCATCACTAACTGTTAATCCAAAGTCTGAGAAGAGTGAAGCTATGCTGTTGTGCTGCCCCCAACGGTGACCAAGACGCGAGGCCTACACTGAGTAGCTGGCGGGGTAAAGTTGGCACTTGTCACGGTGGCTCTACCAGATTTCTTCCCGGAGTGACACACAAAACCTCGGCCAAGGCACAACCAGGCCTCTTCCATGCAACACTGGGACAGCAGTTACCTGTATGTGTTGTGGACGTGAAGTTGTCACGTGTGACGCCAACGTTCCTTTCTTACCGTCGAGTATCCGGCAGATGAATAAAGAGAATCCACACACTGATAAACTTGAATACCTCTCACTGGGAACGGGCAGTGACTGGAAACTTTACTGTAGAAGATGCAACAGGATGATAGCGGGCCTGTAGTCTCCGTTATCTACAGTGCTCCGCTCCTGGGCAGGGAACACTCCAGAGGAGGACAGGGGAAGGGAACACTCCACTGACACTCCCTCTGTACTCTTGAAGACAGCTCTGCATGGTGGACTTCTCGCTTCTTTCTCTCTTCAGAGATGGCTCTTGGCATGGAAGGCCTCAGGATACCTTTCCTCCTCTTTCATCACTTCACCACATGAGGGTTGAAGGAACCCCCATGTGGCCGGCACTCTCACGCCTTCCTCAACCGTTGAAGATGGCAGAAGACTCCCGCCTAGCTCACAAGCACTCATACTTATAGGGTACAGACATCACATGACTAGACAGATATTGATACATTTGCAAACATATCCCAGCCACTTTCAGACATTAATCTCTCACATGCTGCAGCTGTGCAATGCACATAACGGCAGACAAGACACTTTGCAGAGAGCATTCACATAAAAGACATGACATGTATGACATTTATGGGGGGGCAGAAATAGGTGTTTCAGGCCACTACACTGTGTGCAGCATCTGGTCTTGTCTGTGTGTTCACAGCACACTGACTGCCTTTACAGCAGAAAAAAGTAGGGGGACTCAGTAACGTGCCCTCTTAAGATGGCAGGACAGCTGCCCAAATCTGGAACATTACTGGGTAATGCCAATGTTATAGAGCTGGAGGCAGATAACAGAGGATCACAGTATTGACAATAGATGGTAGGGACAACTCAGCTACTCCTCCATCCACATGCATGGAACATGCTGCCTACACTCACTGAGGGTCATTGAAAATTGGGCGCACCTTAAAAATGAGCAGTAATATTGAGAATGAAGGCGCTGAAAAGTTTCAAGACCCAAAAGAAGACAAGCCCTTTTGAACAAACAGTGGGGCATATTTATCAGGTTTTGTATGCCATTTTTCTATCATACAAAAGTCACAATTTGGTACAAGTTCCAAAATTGCAATTTTTGAAAGTTTTTTTTCCGCTAAGCCCACTCTTAAAAATAGTAGTCATGGTCTAGTGATAGGGGGCAGGGTTGTGTACAGCCAGTCAGATTTACTATAATTTATGCCGGACGCTAGTGTAAATTATAGCCGGTGCACGCAGGTGCCGCCAGATGTGACATGTATTAAGAGGCTTGTCAGCTTAACATATTTGTCACACTAAGGCTAGTTTCAAACGGCTGAGAAAATCGAGGGAGATTTGTGTGTTGCGAGATGTACAAATCTCGCTCAAATATGAACCCCATTCATTATTTCGGTACTGGTGTATTATGTCGCCACCGGAAGCTAGGGGTGGCGACATAAGACATCAGTTGTCAGAAATGGTAACGCCCCCAGTTTGTGATTGCCTGGGAGCATGCGGACATCTGGCCCGCCGGGCCAGCGTATAAACAGAGGACGGCGGCCGCGGCAGGGGGAGCGGGACCGGGACTAGGGGCACCTGGGCCGGCCCCGGTCAAGCAACAGAGAAGGAGGGCAGCATTGTGAGCGGCGGCACCACAACGGTAGTATTGGGAGTGACGGCGGGTTTGGTGCACTGTCCACGGGGACACATGGCGGGGTGGCCGCAGGGACAAGGGGGGCTGGGAGCACAGTGCGGGGGCACATGGGCAGGGGCCAGGCCAGGAGCGCAGTGTGAGGAGCGGGGGGCGTCGGTGCCAGACCATTCCGTGTGCCGCTGCAGAGTGAGGGGGGGCTGCCAGCGGAGGAGCCGCCCGGCAGGGGAACAGCACCGAGCAGCAATTTGTGGCAGGGATCGAGGGTTAGGGTGAGGGGTAAGTGTAACAGTTAGCCCTATATTATTAAAGTAAGGCTTACCCTTCACCCTAACTCTCCATCCCTGTCACAAATCATGGCATGCTGGTCGCTGCTGAAAGCTGTGATGGGTCCGCAGCCAATCGGGAGCTAGGGTTGTGACAGGGGTGTTCCTCCTGTCACACCCCTAGCTTCCGGTGGCGTCAAGGTACACCAGTACCCATTATGTCTAATAGTGAAGCAAAGTCGACTAACTAAAGTCATCATAGACTTGTAATGGAAACCTCACTCCCTGTAATAAAACAAATTCAACTTCCTGTTAGATCACAAGTCTACACTAAGGCTAACTTGACACTGGCAAGCGTGATATGAAGCTGTTAATCCCGCCCCCATATCGCGCTCCCCTCCATGTGAATTTACCAGGGATGCAAGGAGTTTTCATTGCAAAACAGCCTCCCATCACCTCAGTAATGCAGGGATCCTTCGGCGCGGTTGTTACAGCCGCAGTAGGAGGATTGTGGAGTTTTCCCCACTGCTTGCAATGGGGCTGGCACCGCTGCTCCCTCCCTATTGAAAGAAACGGGTGCTGCGATTCGAGATCTCGCAGCTAGATAGAACATGCTGCAATTTGTTTACCGGAAAGCATCACAATGCCATGCAGGAAAACATCGCCCATGTGTTTGACCCAATTCAAAAGATTGGCATTCATATTTGTGCATCACAAAACGCATAAATCTCGTGCGATTTTTCTCACCACTTGCGAAGCTGGCCTTACTGCATATTAGCTTGTTTGTTGGGATAGTTTGTACTGACAGTGTCCTCTGCTTCAAAGGCTTTGGTTACATGCAGATGAATGGTTGAAGGTAAAGCAATAGCCAAGTGATATGCTGAGACTTCCCGCTGTGAGACTGGAGAGAAAGCTGCTTAAAGAGTTTATCCAGGCAGCACCCGCCGGGGTATACCTGGGTCGAAGCAGAAGCCACTACTCCAAGCCCTATGTAGCAGCTGGCGCTCTTAATCGCAGGTGCAGCTCTTATTGAAATCAATAGGATCCCAGCCTGCAATTACGAGCGCAGCTCCCATTGATTTCAATGACAGCTACGCTGGCCACTACACCGGGGTCGGGGCAACGCTTCCACTCCGACTCTGGGGTATCCTGGTGGGCACTGCCTGGATAACCCCTTTAAGGGTGGTCTAACTTAAAATTTTTGAGCCAAAGCCAGAAGTGATGCCAGTTTGTAGTAGGTCAGAGTGAGGGGCAGCTTGGTGGTTTCATTCCCACGTGGGCATCCTACAAACAAAGATGATGGTGGTTGTGGCCCCTGTTTCTAGAGGGTGGTATGGTATGCCATGTAGTGCAGATGGGAAGGATGTTTCCTTGGGTAAGGGTGAAACAGTAAGGGCGGCTTCACACGGGCGTATGCACTCAGCGCAATGTATTTACTATGGACAAGTCTTTTTTGCCTGCATATTGGCGCATTTTAATGTACTTTTTGTGCCCGCAGGACAAGTTTATTTGCACACGGCATATGAGCACGCCCCACTTTAAACGGCTATTTAGCCTAATGAGTTCCAGATGTGTTCTTTTTTCATGAAATTGCATATTGTTTCACGCACCCCCTTAGGTATTGCGAACGCATTTGCGCACCCCACCCTCCCATAGACTTCTATGTGGACCTTTGGTGTGAAAATGCACACAAAATAGAGCCATTCTTTGCTAACATTGACTGGTTTGAAATCAGGAAAGGCGTCCGAGCAGGTTGCATTGTATCCCCAGCCCTGTTCAACTTCTATGCCAATGATCATAAGGCGATGCAGTCTGGATGAATCCCCAATTGGAGTGGAAATTGGTGGAACAAACAGAAACTCTTCGATGTGCCAACGACACAACTCTGAAAATGACCTTAAATACCTAATTTGAAGAGTCAAAGAAGAAAGCGAACACACGTGACTGTATCTCAAAGTTAAGGAAACAAAGCTGCTGCCAACTGCAAGCAATGTTGTACTGCGCATAACGATCGACAATGAAGACACTGAATCTGTCCAAGAGTTCACTTTCCTTGGATCCAAGATCGACCGCAGTGGCGAATCGGGACCTGAAATGGAACGAAGAATCAGCCTCGGCCGTAGTGCAATGCAAGGAATGGCGAAGATATGGAAGAGCAAAGACATCAGCATTACAACAGAGATCAGAATAACCCGACCCTGTGCCCGGCTGGCATCCGCGCGTACCTGTGTTTACTTCTTCTTTTCTGATGCGGATGGTCCGCACAGCTCGCCATCAGACATGTACAGCACATATGTATTTTCTTTTTTAAACGACTGCTTTTCCCGTCTGCAATGCCGATAGCGGATGGGCCCCGGACTGGACAGCTTCCATTGACTTCAATGGAAGCCGTTTGTTTGTACGGAATCTGCAGGGAAATGGGAGCATGCTGCGAATTTTCATCCGTGAGCGGAAACCAATTTTTGCATTGGACGCTATGGGCGGTATTTGCTGCGGAATCTGAAGGCTGTCGCCCGCTCCGGATTCTGCAATTCATATCCGCCCGTGTGCAGGCACCCTCAGGCCGGCTTCATGCGGCTGTATTTGTGTGTGCAATCTGCAGTGAATAGAACCCGTTGATTTCAATGGCTTCTTTCACATCTCTGTATTTTGGTGCGTGCTTTTCAATCGTGTTCTATTTCTCTGTGTATTTATGCACCGAAGGTCCCCATAAAAGTCAATAGGGGGGGGGGGCACAATTCACAGGCAGCGACGCGATACGCTGTGCAATTCCACTGTAGTGAGAACACATCTGGGACTCATTAGACTAATTAGTTATTGACAGGGGGGAGGGGGGGGTGTTTGCGTCCTGCCAGCAAAAAAAAAGTGCAGTAAAATACATTGACAAGCACGCAAGAAAGTTGCGCTAAGGCATGCGCGATTACGCATACGTCCGTGTGAAGCCGCCCTTGGGAATGGAACTGTGTCTGCCTTTTATCCCACTTTCGGGTTCCTCTAACTTCCTTATTCTTCTAGTCACGCTTCCGCGTTGTCACTCACTCACTAAGGGCTCTCTCACATTAGCGTATTTTACCACATTTTACGTACGCGGGTTTTGGGTGCGTAATATGCGATACCAATTCTGCTTCTCACACACAGTGCGCAAAATACACTCGGAATATAGATTGCAGCATGCACTAACTCGGCACGTATTATGCGCGCATACAAGCCGCACTACTGCATGCTCACACGCGGGGCGCTGTGCTAAACTGCAAATCAGTACATCGATTTTCATTGATCCATTCACATTTGCGTTTATACACTGCGTATAATACATGTGTGAACAAGAACGCCACATGTTCTATTTCCCAGTGTATTACGTGCTTGCAGCCCTATTGTTCTCTATGAGTTGAGTATTAAATGCTATACATATATGGTGTATGTGCGCCGTTTAATATGCAACGCCGATATGAGGCTGTTACACTGCACAGGGCTGTGAGATACGCTGTCATGCGCAGTGCACAATCGCTAGCCGGCTCACGCGGTGGTAAAACGCTATGTAATACGTGCCTTACGTGTGAATGAGCCCTAAAACACCCGCTACTACTGACTGACTACTCACACTAACTTGCTTACTAAACACACACTAACTCTTTCTGGAACTGGGTGGGTCTGTATATGGACTCTGGGTCCTCCCATGATCATAGAGCTCAGGGGCTAGACAGGAAGCTAAGAGTGCAGAGTCACTCTAGCCCTCTGGTTTATACTTGATGGTTCTCCAATCACTAACTCCATTAGTGTTTTTTGATGAAGTGCACATATAACCACAAATCACAGTGTAACATGACGATATTGTGCAGTAGTGACGGCGTCTGGTCATTACAGATGTCCGCTTCTCCTCCCTGCTGAATATACTTCTGGCTTTACCTCAAAAAGTTACCACAAAAACCTGCATGTAAAACCACCGCAAAGGCGTATTCCCACATTTTGGCCTGGCCAGAGCTTATGCCATAAATGTATGTTAGATGCCATTCGCACCTCTGTTACCCTCGTGTATTGTCTGAGTGGGGGTCCTACAAGCCTGTCACGGTTCATTGCAGAAGCAGCGGTATAAGCTGTACGGGCGAGTCGTCCACCATGTCCAGCGCTCCCACTGAAATGAATGGGGTGGCCATCACTGTCTTCACTATGGTGAGCGTATGTGCAAATACGCTCACCTCAGCACAACGTATTTGTGTAGTAAACAAGGCTTGTTTGTGCCCGCGTAGAACTGTACTTTTTGCGCACACAAGGCCTGTTCGTATGCACGCCCCCGCTCCTGATTTGGGCTCATACGCGTAGAATGCGCACGTAATACGCGATGAATAGAGTCAATCAAAGTAAATGGATTTTCATTTGACACGCGTATAGTAATTGCATATGTCACGCGCATAAGAAAAATCGCAGCATGCTCTATTTTATCGCGTATTACACGCGTAAGAGCCCTATTGCTCTGTATAGGTGCGTATGATACGCAATGCCAGCACAAGTACTGGCGTAGCAATTATGTTTTTCACGCCTGTTGCTGGGAAACATTCTAATGAATAAAAAGAGGAAGAACATCACACTTATCTTACTTGCGGTTTATTTTGCTAGAGTAACATACGCTATACATACGTCAGTATGCGCAAGCGAAAACGCGCGCAGGGATACGGCTCCCACACACGTGTGTTTTTTTAACGCAAATGTCAATGGGATTTTTGTGCGATGCGTTTTTAACATTAGAAAGTCCCTTTGACATTCGCGTTAGAAAAAACGCAAGTGTGTGGGAGCCCATACGCAATTAGAACGCTGTGATGTTTATGTAGAGTTTTACGCATATGTCCGTGTGAACGAGCCTGTGTTAAAAGGCTATTTAGCCTAATGAGGTCCAGATGTATTCTATGTTTCACAGAATTGCACATTGCATTGCAGATTTGCGCACCTCGCATAAACTTCTATGGGACCTTTGCTGCGCAAATATGCAGAGAGAATAGAGCAGGTCCTATTTTTTTGTGTGTGTACAAAATGTGCGCTAAAAAAGATGTACAAGAATCCATTGACATTAATAGGTTCTCTTCCACACGTATATTTTACGTGCACCGAAACGCACTTAAATACATTTGTCTGAAGAAGTCCTTAGATTCTCTTTTGAACGGCGAGTGACGTCCCCGCCAGCTCATTCGCTTCCCTGCAGACTGTTTAGACGGATACATTGTTGGCTCGTTCAAACAAGAATCATTCAGTTTTTCACATTCGCTGTATGAGTGATGAGAGGGACTTAACGAGCGCCGGTTAAACTGAACGATTAGCGAACGAGCCAACGATGGTTTCTATGCCTGAAATGAACGAACAAACAAAAAGCAAACAATTCTCGTTTGTCGTTCAGTCGTTGGCTCACCTTTAGACCGCACGATCAGCATTCACTTTCACTGATTTGAACGAAAATCGTTCCATCTAAAAGCACCCTTAGGCCTCATGTCCACGGGCAATATAGGATTTTAAATCCGCAGCGGATCACCCTCATGCGGATCCGCGTCCCATAGGGATGCATTGACCACCCGTGGGTAGATAAATACCCGCGGATGGTCAATAAAAGTGAATTTAAAAAAAATGGAGCATGAAAAAAAATGGACATGCTCCATTTTCGTGCGGGTCTCCCGCAGGCTTCTATTGAAGCCTATAGAAGCCGTCCGGATACGCGGGAGACCTAAAATAAGAATAACTTACCCGCAGCAGACCGGGCAGTTCTTCTCTTCTTCACGGCCAGATCTCCTTTCTTTGGCCCGGCGGATGTGCCCGGCGCATGTGCGCGGCACGCAGCCCACGTGCCAAGCACATCATCCGGCCGAAGAAAGAAGATCCGGCCGTGAAGAAGAGAAGATCTGCACGGTCCGCTGCGGGTAAGTTAATTCTTCTTTTCAGCGCTCATGTCCGCGAGCAGGAGGGACCCGCTGTGGATTCTCCATGTAGAATCCGTAGCGGGCCTGATTTTCCCCGTGGACATGAGTTGCTTAGGCTTCGTTCACACGGGCGAGAAATTTGTGCGATTTTCACCTGCTGTGAGTCAGTAAAAAAGCAGATTAGGAATCCAGTGATTTACAACAGTTTCCTTCCCATTAGCGATGTTTTCCCTGACGTGATGTTGAAAGAACAGAAAATCGCAACATGCTGTATCTCTCTGCAAAGTCCGATTTATTTTTTTTATGTCCCATGTTTTCCTATGGAGCCTGCTTTTTTATTGCATCGCACCGCACGAAACATGCATTACGATGCAATGCGATTTTAACATTTGAAAGTCCTATTGACTGTTGTATTAAAAAAATTGCGCAGTTTTATCGCGGGTGGCAGCGATGCGATACAAGAATATTCTCTGAAAAAAAGCATCGCTGACGGTCACAAATCATGGAGACAAAGACGCGATTGCCCGTGTGGAACTAGCCTTACTGACAGCTATAGACTGTCGTTCTTGGGATCTGTGGGGGTCTCAGCCACCAATTATTAAGTAATCCTGTAGCGCGTGGATGGGAGAAAACGTGTAATTCTGGAAATACCGCTTTAAGTAAAAAAACACTTTTCCTGCCATGTACTGTAAATACAGAAGTCTGTAGCGCCCTCCGCAATCTGAATGTACTGGTACTGCTCTTCTGGTAGTAAGGAGAGTGTAATGTGACGGGAGCAATCCCCAGTCCTGTGCGCTGAGGCGCAGAGTAATAAATCTATGTATAGTAAATCTAAAAGCTCTTCGGCATGAAGATCTTCTGTCCTAATAGAGCCGGCTCCTGGTCTGCGCAGCGAAGCATCAAATAGCAGTTACTGCACCGCACCCTGAACCAAGCGGCTTCACATTATACAGAAGTAGATGCTTCTCAGGAGGATGGCGGGAGGCTGAATGACATCTGTGCTGGGTCGGCGTCACACCGCTGTATTTGCATGTTTTGCATATTTTCCTGCGCATTTCGGTCTTGCAAAAAAGCAACCTCAGCGCCAGAGGCGCAACTTGAAGCTTCTGGGCCCCAATGCAAAACCTGTAACAGGGTCCGCAGGTATAATGCTTTATTCATAGTACTGGGCTCCCTATATGGAGAAGAGGGACCCCCAAAGGCTCCTTGACTTGGGTACAACCACATCCCCTATAGTTACGCCAGTTTAGTTTATCTTCCTGCGCAGCAAAGCTCCCCATAGCAGTCAATGCGGATATGCAAATGCGTGCAAAATATGCTAGGAGATGCGTGATATGCTGCGTAATTGTGCAGGAAAACAAACACATCTGCAACTCATTAGACATTTTAAATCGATACGTATTTTTTTTAGCAGCCAGCAAATAAATATATGCTTTGCGGGCTCAAAAAGTACAGTAAAATATCCCAATGCACAAGCAAAAAAAGCATAATTCGTTCTGAAAGAACGCCGCGCTGATATGCGCACAAATACGCATGCACTCATATGAAGGGGGCCTTATTGTTACTACCATATATTTAATATCTATTCGCATACTATAAAGGAAATGTCACATGTGCATCAGTTTAAAGGGACACAAACTTTTAAAACCGCTTCAAACAACTGTTTATCTACTTTTTGCGTTAGTCTCATCATTTTAGTAATATACTTTCTTTAAAAGTTGTTTTGCTTTACCACTCCAAATCATGTTTGAAATGGCTGCCACTAGGGGTCTCCCTTCCGGCTTCCCTGCAATCCACTCTCTGTCTTTATTTACAGAGCTTTTGTTAAGTAACAAGGGCACAAGGACGTTTCCATAGCAAGAAGGCGAGGGGCCATCTTCCCAGGCGGCTCCTCTGTACTCACAGGCTGTAGGCTGACAGATCTGCAGATACTGTGATAAGGATCCCCACAGTCTCTGCCTCTCCTGCTGTTGTAGCATGTGCACACATCACACACACGCATTATAGTGGTTTTACAAACTGCTTGGCCAGAATGTGTCTGAATGTCTGAATTTTCCCGGGAAATAAGTGTGGTGGGCATTCAGATACTGCTGATGGACCAGAGACAGAGTGTACTTCCTGCAGCACATCGCTGCAGGTGTGAGTTGATTTGGCTTGGAGATGGGACGTCTGAACCCCTTCTGTCCTCAGGCTCCTCCATTTGTAGGTGCACAGATGCCCAGTGTGAACTATATCCTGTTTGTGGTTTGCTGTCGCTGAAGTTGCTCTGACCCTGTCTAGTGTTCCCTGCTTCTTTCCCCATTCCTACCAATGGCGAGTTCCATTTACCCTAGGTTCCTCTGTGAGGCTGTCCTTATCGGTTCCCCAATTTCTGTGGTGTAGAGTCAAACCTTCCCTTATTTTACTTTGCCTTACTTTGTTTCTTATTTGGTCAGTTTAGTGACCTCTGTGTCCAGTCTTGAGTGCATATTCATCCCTTTAGCCTTAATATATTACAATCACATAGGTTGTTATTCACTTGCTGTGCACAAACGTAATACAAAGCAATGCCATATGGAAATTAAGGGCAAGGAATTTCAGGACAGGGAACTTCTGGCTGAATGCTAGAAAAATGGGTAAAATGTGATGGTGTCTCTTGCTGAGAACAAAGTCATCTAGTAGATATGATACCTTATAATGGCTAACAAAAAATACATAATGTTATAGCGAGCTTTTGAACCTATTTTGGGTTCTTTCTCAGTCTTATCAAAAATGGAAATAAACATCAAAATAGATAAATGGGGAAGACCACCTGAAAAACAGAATTTACAGAAATGAAATAAGCAAATAAGAGGATTAGTAGGACCTGGTGTATTTCAGAAAACTTGCTCAAAACTCAGGTACGCTTTAATCTCATTTATTAAAGGTCAATTTGTAGAAGAGAAATATTGGAGCAGATTTACTAATACTGTCTAAAAATTACTGCAAATTTAGACTAGTCTTAGAATGCACCAGAATGAAATTTTGGTGCAGTTTTTGGCATATAATGCCAGAACTAAGTCATGAATGTGGTCATTATGGCAGGTTGGGGCATAGCCTAAGCACAGTTGTGGGAAGGGGGGAGGCATTTGGGCTCTGGAGTCTTGCCACTCAAAATGAGGAACACATATAAAATTGCCTGGCAAATGCCCACAGTTTACCGGTAATCTTGCAGCGGACAGACTCTTCACTCCGGATGGACCACATGATTCGGTAAAACCTTTATTCACCAGTTGGAATCAACTGGCACAGTTGATGCAGCAGGTGGTCATTCCAGTGGTAGCCCCATCTTTTAATTCCCCCTTTAGTTATAGAGCCATTCTCTACACTTCGCAGTAGGCTGCGGCCACGCTTCTTCAGTCTGTTACTAAGTATACACACCTGCTTTGGTGTTCAACAACTTCTAGGGTGGCTAAGCACATTCCTACAACACAGGTCTGCTGTGGCACACTTCCGCTTTTCTGTGGAACTTTTTTTATAATTTCAAAGTCGCTCAGCAATCTTACTTCCACCCCACTGCATTTAGGCACCAACACTCTGTACCAGAAAGCACTTTTCTAAAAGCAACAGCTTCTTTAATAACCACGTTAAACATCTATACAGGGTGTAGTCAAAAAGACGGATCCAGCACCATAACTCAATACTAATGGCCTATATTGGAATAACAATAGTGTACTTGAATGGGAAGGCATGTGTTAGGTACATGATGTTATGGTGCACAAGTCCCTGGGGGCTCCAGAACATGGATATTAATTTTGTGTTGTTGCCCTTGTAAAGGATAGAGATTGTTAAAGTAATCACTTAATTTAGGTGATACTCAAAAGAGTATCAGAACCTTATCAATTAGGTATGCCTGATCATTATTTGATTCCTTCGTAGAAGAAAATAAGAGACACTCAAGTAATGTTTCTAAGCTCTTCAGTTTTATTGTTGCAATGCAAGACGTTATATAGTGTGGCAACCCCCCACTCCCCAGTCAACAATACAAAGTTTACAGCATGTGTGATACTTCTCTCTTAGTAAAACTTTACAAAGGTTAATTATGACAAAGCTGCATGCTCAGCATCCAAGAACGTTTTAGTAAAATTTCACTACAGTGCATTTTTGGCACATATACCTCTTGTTATGCAGATGGCACAAATGTTATACACACAACACTAGTGCATAAAATATAGTTCAATACTTTTACAGTTTCCCCCCTTTTAAGAAACATGTCTTTCAGGTTGAGTGAAAGAGGGGGACTTGGGAATCTGTTCACCTACAGGGGCTACTCCCCTGTAGGACTTTCTTCACCCTATTCCCAGTCAGGATTGACTAGAGCTTTCCCCAGTAGCTGGGGCTAGGTGTGTATGCAATGGATATGTATCATGATAAGGGCGTGGATCAGGGTGTACCACCCTGGTTACTTTCTTATCTCATTTTCTATTTAGATTAAGGTATATTGGGAGGCAGCATAAAGCTATATCTGAACAGTAAATAAGTAGCAAGGCACAATAGTAATATCTGAAATATTGCTTTGATGATTCCCATCAGCCATCCCTTAACCCCTTGAGTGGCACGCCCGGAAAAGTTCCGTGACGACCTCCACTGCTCATAGCAACATAGCCCGGAAGATTTCCGGACTATGTATCACTATGGGAGCTGCAGAGCACAATGCCACAAGCTGTGACAGTGTGCTCTGCCTGCACAGACCCACACAGAGCAGTGCAAGGGCTTTGAAAAACCAGCAGAAGATATTGCCGACATGTCGGCAATGTCCTGCTTTGTTTACAGGTTGCCATAGAGACCATCGGCTTGTCAGAAGCAAGCCGATGGTCTCTGTGGCAGGGAGAGCTGGTTGTTACCTGTCAGAGGACAGCTAGGTACTAGCTCTTACAGCAGAGATCAGAGAAAACCTCCGATCTCTGCTGTGTTAACCCTTTACATGCTGCAGTCTATGTGACTGCAGCATGTAAAGGGCTGTCACTGCAGCATGTAAAGGGCTGTCACCATCGGACCCCTGGAATGTGATCAGGGGTCCTGATGGGTCCCTGTGGAAGTCCCCTAAAGGGACAAAAAAAATTAAAAAATTTTTAAAAAATTAAAAAATAAAAAAAAGGAAAAAAATTATTAAAAAAATAAAAAAAACACTTGTCTCCCTTTACTTTGTAAAAAATCAAAAATACAATCACACATGTGGTATCCATGTGCGTCGTAATGACCCAGAGAAGGAAGTTAATACATTATTTAACCCCTTAATGACATGGCCCCTTTTTTGTTTTTTCCCCATTTCTTTTTTTCCTCCCCCCTGTTTAAAAAATCACAACTTGTCCTGCAAAAAACAAGCCCTTATATGGCCATGTCAATGGAAAAATGAAAAAGTTATGGCTCTTGAGACGCAACTGCAAAACTAGTTGAAATTCAATGATTAGACCATTTTAAAAAACCTGCCCTGGTGGGCACGACAGGGTGGTAGGAAACCTGCCACTCAAGGGGTTAATGGATTTAAACCAATTGGCAGGATTGAATATGGAGAATGTATCGCTCCATTAAGAGTCTTGATTCTGTTTATGTCCTTTCAACTTTTTGTTTCTCATTTCCTCAATTACCTGTACACTTGCTTTGATCTGCATATTACCTTTGGGGCCTTCATAGTGGCAACAGGTAGGTCCAATTATTTGACACATTCCACCCTGGTCATCTGTAAGGTAATCGAGTACTATTGTATGTTGGTTGGTAGCTACAATTATCTGGGACTGTAGTACATTTATCTGATTTACCAATCCTAGCACAGCAAATATCTAAACACCTAAAATAATCTGTTGCCACTACCAATTTCTCCCACATTTGCATAGGTACAGGGGGGATAAAGAAAAATGACAAATCTTATTAATCATAAATACTACATGGGCTTACCATTTGGCCTCGGGACATTACGTGTTGATCTCCTAAAAAGGTTGTGTTTAGGGATAATCATATAGGAGAGACCATCGTGTGGAAGTACAAAGGTGGAAGGTGGAAATTAAGTAACAACTTTGAGTACTCTGAGTACATATTTCTATCTCGCTTGGTTGATAACAATTGAATAAGGATCAACCAAGCATTTTCATACCACCTGGCTAATAGGCATGAGTATGTTTCCCGTTTTAATTTGCTGGAGCTCACTGCTGTGTATGGGGTGTTGGCCAGGTGTTTTTTTTGCAGCTAATGGACTGTTTACATCTCCAGCAATTTTTAAGTTTCTCTGATTTATCGGAAGCCTTAATAATCTCATGATGTTTAACAACTTATTGTCCCATTTCTTCATTTAGCACATTGTAGAGTCCCTTTATACTGAAGATTCTCCTTAAAAGTAGAAGCAGGCTTCCAAGCATTTCTCAGGTTGTAGAGTTAAAACCTTTTTCAGTTGCTGGCATAATCCAGGTGTCCTTTCCTTCCAGTTTGACAGAAATGGCAGTTGTCAACTGGATCTGATTTGGACCATCAAATCTCAGTTCCAAACCTTTTCTGACATGTCTTTTGAGAACAACCCAGTCCCCAGGAAGAAGATTATGCAACACCTCTTTTGAATCTGGAATCGAGAAAAATACACATTTATGAGTGACCGTTTTCTCCAGCAATTATGAAGTTTAGGTCCCCATGCTGGGCTCGGAGGTGTTGGAGAAAATATAGGCATGTTACAGGTAGTCTGGGTAGGCTAGCCTTGGAGTAACAGTAAGGAAGTACTTTGGCAACTTTGCCTGGATTTGTCGGGTGCAAGATACGCATCCCTGCAAAAACCTGGTCGCAGCATTGTTGAACCCTAGGGCTACCCAAGCAGAAGACACTACACCACACATTACCTTTTTAGACTGATGCATTGATCAATGGCTCAAATGTGTCAGTGTACACATTAACAGTCTTACCTTCTGTCAGTTTATATGCTTTTGCGAGTGCCAACAGCTCAGCCTCCTGAGCAGACTTCCCAGGATGGAGTGGTTTTTGCACAATTACCTCATTTTTGGTTACCACTGCATTTCATAGTACCTGGGGCGATCTATGAAAAACTCAAAATCTGCATTAGCAATGGGAGTTTCAACAATATTTTCAAGACCCCCTGGTCTTGTTTTCCATTAGCTCTACACAATAATGCATTTGGATTTAATGTTCTGCGTTTTCTCCCTCCCTCTCCTGAATTCAGTGGCAGTAATGAAGTTGGATTCAGAAATATACATCTTCTAATTGTGACATGTGAGGGCACTATTTTGGGACGGACAGGCAGTCATAAAGGGTTTGCGGAAGGCTGGAGACTTGAGGCATCCATTCTCTGCAATATCCCACCAATCCCAGGAAAGTGTGCAGTTCTGGGGCTTTCTGCAGAGTGGGATATCCTGAACTGCCTAGATTTTGTCTGAAGTAATATGCCTGTGCAATGGTTTAGGAACACGACTGTGGATTGGCAAAACTGAAGTTTTGACTTGGGTGCCTAGTAGCCATTCTCAACAAGAAAGTGTAACAGACTGATAGTCACCTCAAAACACTGTTCACTAGTGTCACCACACAGACATAAATCATCAACATATTGAAGGTGCTGAGATATTTGGGGACCCAGTTTTGCAGAACTGTCTGTAGGGCCTCAGAGTACTGCCCTGGAGAGTTGGCTGCTCCCTGTGACAACACACACCAGTAATATTGCTTGCCCTGATGCATTAAGAGCTGGGCACCCTCTTTAGGGTTATGCTAAAGAAGCATTTGCGAGATCCACCACTGTGGAGAAGTTGGAGATGGCAAGTACTTGTAACAACAGCATATGGGGTTTTGGCATCAGTTGTGACAGTATCAACTGCTCGTAAATCCTGCCCCTTGGCAACCTTTTACTTGACTGGAAACAAAGGAGTGTTGTAAGGGGAATTACATCAATTTATTATCCTCTTTGCAAATGAATACTGACTTCCTAAACAGCACTCAAAAGGTATTGCCTAATGTTGGGTGGCTGTATGCCAGGTTTGACTTTAATGTGCACTGCAGTGACAGGCAGTCGCCTAATATCTCTTTTGTGTTTGGCCCACAGTATCTCTGGTACCATTGCAAGAATTTGTTGCATGTAGAGAGATACATTTTTCTAAGAATCTGTAACAATAAGCACAGCAGAAATGGTAGTTAAATGTTGCTTAGTTAGGGGGGCTAGTCATCTTAATATCATTTAAGGGTATACCCATTAGTAGCTTGTATCACTATGAGCATTTCTGTTCCTAACAAGTTAACTGGAGAGGTCTCTGACACAAAAAATCTATCCGCTGTAGCTGCGCATTGCACAGAATGATCTGCAGAGTGTGCTGGTCAGGCATTCTAATACCTGCAAGAGGGAAAGAAAGGGTTAATACCCTAGTTGTAGCAAGAGTTGGCTGCAAAAGAGGCAGCTGTGCAGGAAGCAGGAGAAAGAGAACCAGTGCAGCAGAGCTTAGGTGCTGCAGGCTGGTGGCCTAGCAAAGGCCAGAGTCCAACAGGGACGACAACCCTGGACTCACACCCAAGGTGGGGTGCATATGAACCGTGTGTTCGTTGTATGCTGTGTGCTGTGAAAATAAAATCTGGCAGGAGCCAGAGAGATAGAGAAATCCACGTCTCTGGAGTTTCTACATGTGTGGTGCGCCATTTCCATATAAGAGAGGTCAGCGATCCCGAGGCGAGTGCACCCGCTTGCTACACCGCATTAAAAACAATCTATTTTAAGTAAATGCTTGTTATTAATTTGATTCTATTTGTAACGTACATATCAGGCTTGTCAAGTACACAATTGTCTCATTACTGTTTTAGCACCATAATTCAATAGTATTCAAATAAGTAAAAACCCAATATATTGAATATGAATATACTGTGTACTCGTATTATGCATGCATCAAGTATAATATATATATATGTATATATATATTATATATATATATATTATATATACACACACACACACACACATTACAGGTTGGTCTGTGTTAAGGAAGCGCAAAACTATTACATTAGGTAAGTCTTATTCATCTTCCCTCCCTCCCCTTACATCACCTAGCTGCACACTTTGTGGTCTGGCTAACTGTTTTGGCATATCTTTCTATCTGTGCCCAGCCATCCAATGATACACATAACATATAACTTATACGGATAAGATACAAATATCTTCACAAGATGATACATCCTAATTCTCTTGTGTGGAAATAAAGCAGAACTTAGCCCCGCCCCTGTCCCGCCTCCTCTCATTGCAAATAGTGCAGAGGGTCGGAGAGGGGGTGGAGAGGAGGCAGAGAGGGGGCGGGAGCTCAGAGCACTGCTCCCAGCTCTTCCAGCCTCTTCCAGCCTCCTCCCCCTGCAGAGAGAGACGCAATATATCGGCTGGGCATGCAAACCCAGCCGATATACAGTCGTCTGAATGCGCCCTTACAGCCACGAATGTCATTCTCTGAAAGATTTGAATGAAAACGTATTTGTTAATTTAATATTCCACTAATTTGGAATTTCCTGCTGCAATTGTCATTTCCAGAATGACTATCTAGGGGGCAATTCCCAGAAGTCTTAACCCATGCATGGAGTCCCAGACGACACCTACCAATTAGCAAAACAATCAGGTAGCTATTATACTAAATAAACTCCATTCTACTAGTATGAGACTGTTGAAGGTTTCAGTGTTAATCTAGTCACTATAGGTCAATTCTTTATCTCATGGACACATTACAACCCTTGTGCAAACTATTCTATTTTTTCAACAGGGTGCATAAAACTCTAATGATATATGTTAGATCACAATTTAATGCAACCAGGAGAAGCACAACATGTAAATTTATAAGGGTCTCCAGTTCCTGTAACAACATCAGCAAAGGGAAATATTGGACTGTTAAATACAACTTTAATAATCTTTTGATCCTGCTTGATCCTCCATCAAAATGTTAAAGTAATCACTTAATTTAGGGGATACTTAAGGTGTATCGTAGCCTTATCAATCAGGTATGCCTAATTCTTATTATTCGATGCGTTTGAGAAGCAAATGAGAGACACTCAATGAGGTTTCCAAACTCTTCTGTTTTATTGTTGCAATGCAAGAGGTTACATAGTGTGGCAACCCCCACAATCAACAAGCCAACAATTCCAAGTCTACGGCATGTGTGATACTTCTTAGTGAAAAATTACAAAGGTTAATTATGACAAAGCTGCATGCTCAGTGTCTGAGACCCTGTTAGTAAAATTACACTACAATGCGTCTTTTGCACACATATTTCTTGCTATGCAGATGGCACAAATGTTATACACAGGGCACTACTGCATAAAATATAATTCAATGCTTCACAACAGTAAAGTTGAAGAGTAGCATTTGAGAAGCAGAAATCAGCTCTTCACAGGGGACTGCTACTATGACTGACATAAGGAAAGTGTACGCAAGGTGGTCTCCTTCTATGATACATGCATGGAGATCTGACAGTGCAGTTTAGGAATGCTGATATCATTGCAAGATTCTGTTAAGGAATGGTGAAGTGCACATGTAATGTGAATTACTAGTAAGACCACGACCCAAATCAGAAGACAATGCAAATTTCAGGGTGAATGTGTGGATTGGAATTTGGCACACTATACTCGTTGGACTTGTGTTCATTTCAGGGACTCACCACAGATTGGTACCTGAATCTCCTGAAGATGACAGTGGATGACTTCCTGGATAATCTGCCCCTTTCATAGTAGGAGCAGGCCACTTCTTGTACGCTTTGTACTGCTCTAGTGGGCAGTGTGAGAACTGCACTATTGAGATTTTTTTTATTTTTATAGTCACAGCAAGAAGGAAGAGATTCCACTAAAAATTAAAAGATTATACAGGGCGGTGCAAAAGTTATAGGCAGGTTTAAAAACGATGCGGCAAAGTAAGAATACTTTCAAAAATAGAAGTGTTTTATAGGTTTATTTTTGTTAATTAACAAAATGCAAAGTGACTGAACAAAAGAGAAGTGTAAATCACATCAATAATCGGTGTGACCGCTCTTTGCTTTCAAAACAACATCCATCCTTCTAGGTACGCTTTCACATAGTTTTTGAAGGACCTCAGCTGGGAGGCTGTTCTAAACACCTTGGAAAACTAAGCACATATCTTCTGTGGATGTCGCTCGCTCAAATCCTTCTGTCCCTTCATATAATCCCAGACAGACTGGATGATGATGAGATCAGGGCTCTGTTGGGGCCAAAGCATCACTTCCAGGACTCCATGTTCTTATTTATGCTACAAATAGTTCTTAACTATATCGCCTGGAAGTTTGGGGTTGTTGTCCTGCTGCAGAATACATTTGGAGCCAATCAGAAACTTCTCTGATGGTATTACATGATGGAGAAGTATCTGCCTGTATTTCTCAGCATTGAGGACATCATTAATCCTGACCAAATCGCCAACTCCATGTGCTGAAATGCAGCTCCGAACTTGCAAGGAACTTCCGCCATTCTTCACTGCTGCCTGCAGACACTAATTACACTATGTTACAAATTTTAACTTTGTTTCTGTCCTTGGGCATTAATTGTGTTTTCCTGTTTGCCCGTGTCTAGAAAGTACAGTAAATGGCCATTACACCTTCCAACGCTTGCTTTTGTGCTCAGGAGAATGAGTTTTATATTTTGCATATCCCCATGGTTAACAAATTTTTATAGACAGAGAACATCTAGATCAAAAGTAATGTTTATTTATACTTAAAAACAAAGACAATTGTTAGAAATATGTGGTTTTTCTAGATTTACAATTGTACTGCACACCACTTTCCTGAATTAGTCCCCATATCTAGTCTCCTATCATGCTCTCATTGTACTGTCCTTGGTATCAACGTTCAAAGGCCATAATATCTTGGTGGAAGCATTCGCCATGCTCCTCTGAGTATTCTCCCATGTTCCACTTGAAGTGATCCAAGTGAGCATCAAGGATATAGAGATAAACGACGAAAATCTAGGCTATACAATTTATTGCGGAGCACCCACCTCTGCCTATTACCGACTAATGACTCCTACAATTGTCTCAGAGATAACATTTTTGGGGGGAATCATATTGTTAATGGGTTTAGTAAAAAAAAATCCTCCATCCGCTCACACCAGTCTACCAGTGCTGAGCAGGCGAACCCTGTATTTACGGCAGTTATATCCTGAAGCCGGTTTGAATTGCTAATGCGTTTCTTCCATTTAACTGATCATTCCCAAGGCCTCACCAAGAGATGACCCCGCCATTGATCGATTAAATACATGGAGGCCCCTAATCTCCCTGCTAAAAGAATCCTTTGAAAGTGTATATACGCCAGAGAAAAACCTGTCAGATGAGGAGTCCCTGATAAGCCTCAACGGCCGGCTTTCTTTCCAGCACTTCATCCCATCCAAACGTGCCGGATATGGTGACAAATACAACAGGATATACCAACTATTTTTTTATATGTATATATTAAAAGGCAGGGAACTCCACCTTCAGCCCACAGTTCCAGAAGCAGGTTGTTGAGCCCCTTCTGTTTGAGATCACCGCAGCTCGGCAAGCTTACGAGTCTGAGGAGATGTGAAGACTCACAAAATGTCACTTTCTACAGCCCATCCCCACTACTGAGGTTAATAAATACCCCCCAAAAAGGTGTCAAGTTTGCAGCAAGCATGGGAGGAGAAGGGATACCTGGTTTATTGCCCCACGTGCCCATTTCAACCAGACCTCTGTAATTACCCATTTTGAGAAATTTCACAAGGTTTTACATTATTAATTTTATTATGGATTTAGGGAATGCCAAAAAGAAGGGGGAGGGGGGATTCTTTTCAGTCAATTTATTTAGTTTTTTTCTGCACAAGTGTGCAATGGTGCCTATGGAGTTGTGCCCTGAAAGCCAATGGGTGTTCCCTTCCTTATAGGCCTAGCCATGTGTCCCATAAGTAGATTGTGGCTACAATGGGGGTATTGCTGAACACAGAAGAAGCGGTGCAATAAAATTTGGGGTATGTCTCCCCAGATTCTCCTGCTTAAAACTAAGAAAACGGTCATAAGAGTGACATATTTGTGAAATAATTTTTTTTTTGTCACCTGCTTTCTATTAATTCTTGCAAAAATCTGCCTAGTACAAGCCTAGATAAATGGGCTAAGGGGTCTAGCTTTCAAAATGGGGTTATTTTTGAGGGTCTTTCTATCATTTTGGCAGCTTGATGGCTCTACAAGTGTGCAATGGGGCCTGGAACTTATTCAGTTGTGCCCTGAAAGCCAATGGGTATTCCCTCTATTATAGGCCTAGCCATGTGTCTAGTAAGCAGATTGGGCTTACAATGGGGGTATTGTTAAACACCGAAGAACCAGTGGAATACAATTTGAGGCACATCTCCTCAGTTTCCCCTGCTTTATTGAAAAATGTCTTGAAATTTACATATTTGTGAAAAAAATTGATTTTAGAATTTTTTTTTCACTTTTTTTTACATTCATTCCTGCAAAAAAACTGTGGGATGAAAATGCTTAGTTCAGCCCTAGATAAATTCATTAAGGGGTTCAGTTTTCCAAATAGGGTCATTTGTGGGGGTTTTGCATAATTTCGACAGGTTGAGGGCTCTATAAGTGTGCAATGGGGCCTGAAACACTTACAAGCAAAATTCCTGTTCTGGAGTACTGGGGGCTCCTTTCCTTTTGGGGCCCATTGTGCATCGCACAATAAGATTAGGGCCACACTGGGTATATTTCTCCTCTGAATTGCATTAACTCCTGAAAAAAAATGTGGGGTGAAAATACTCATGACCCCCCCTCAGTGAATGCATTAAAGCTTGCATTTTCTAAAATAGGTGGGGGTATCTATCATTCGAACACCTATGGGACTTTGCAATCATGGCTTGGTGCAGGAAAACAAAAATGTTCTCAAAATTGTAATAATTAACCCTTTCCAATCCACTGTCTGACGTCTGAAGACATTCTGATTGAAGGCTGTACAACTCCGATGTTGAAAGACGTCCGGCGGGGTATTCTTATTGTATATTACTGGCCGCTCTGTTGTCGGGGGCCTCTCCAGCATGTCCCATACTGTAGTGCCAGCTACAGAAAGAGAAAGCCCCCTAGGAAACCCTAAATTCAGAATTGGATTGCAAAGGGTTAATGTTAAATCAGTACGTCTCCTAAATTGCTCACAAAAACTAAAATGTTTTTCAAATGTGCTTCCAGAATAAACTGATGCACATATGTGACATACTGCAGCTTTTTTTTTTTTTTTTGTAATTCTCCTCATTTTAGGACTCTTAATAAATATACACAAAAATTCTATTGTCTATTTTTACCACCTAAATGAAGTACAATATGTTGCAAAAAAACAATGTCAGAATCACTTGGATATGCAAAACCTTTACAGAGTTCTTTTACGTTAAAGTGCAACATTTTGTGGACTGCTGAAAGCATAAAGTGTTCTTTACGAGTCTGGGGGCCGCAAAAAGTATGGCAGTCGACCGCCGAGCACGGAATTGAAGCCACAGTACACCGTGAAGACAAGAAATCATGATATGAGGAGATTTCTTGTATCGCATTGTTGGGCCTATTTATCGCATATGAGGCATCAGTTTGAATATATCAAAATACTTGTTGCCCGATGCTGAAGAAGAAATGCCCTTGAAATGTGTTTTGGGTCACTGTCGCGTTGAAAGACCCACCAGTAAGCGAACATCTTGGTTCCAGACAATCAGGACTGAGGAAATAGAGTGGCCAACTCAATCCCCGGACCTCAATCCCATAGAGAACTTGTGGGTTGAATAAAAAAATGTGCTTTTTGAGGCAAACCCAAAAAATGCATTAGAACTGTGGAATGTAGTGCAATCGTGGAATACCTACTCAGAGGGGCCAGACGTTGGTGGACTCCATGCAACATACAGGTCAAGTAGTTCTCAGAAACGGTGGTGAGGCCACTAAATATTAGTTCTGACATTCGAAGGAAAATCTTACACATTTTTTGGTTTATACATGACATTTTTTTAGTTTTTATAGAAAAATGCTACTCTGCTATTTTTTTGGAACAGCCCAAAATTCCTCTTTCCTTTCTGTGAATGATTAAAACAAACTGGATGAATGTTATTGTTTCTGCTTTGGAATTGAATGTGCAGGAATTTCAGGGCTTTTATGGAAATAGAAGTTGTTATAATGATTTTGCGCTTTACTTGCTTTCCCAAACTCCCTGCTATTCTGTTTAGCACTACAGAATATCCCTCATATATATTATATATCTCTATCTAGCGCTCTATCCTCACACTGTGGGCTCTGCAGTTGAATATAGATGATCTCCTTTGTCCTGGTTGCAGTCTGACAACATAATCGATATGACGGAGGACACAAAGGTTAGCACAGATGACAAGATGCAGCTGGCAGAACATGATCAATCAACGCGGATTCTCAGCGCTTCCCAATTACGGATGATGTTTCCCGTTATCAGAACTCACCTGGAGGAGGGTTTTAATTTATTGGAAACGCCCTCATTAAAGTCTATCTTGATTTCCTAGAGAAAATACATTGTGGAGTAACTTTTAAAATCACTTGCTCTAAAACTTCTGCTGGTTGCTGTTGGAAAGAGAATACAGTCTGTATAGACTTTACTATCATCTATCTGACAGGATTCTACAATGTACTGTGATAATAGGTGGGCAGCAGAATTTTGAATGCAGCTCTGGCTGCGCCTTGAATTTATTTGTGAGAATACAATGAAACAGAATTTATTGTGCTGTTAGATGGGGTCTCTAATAAAAAGTGTCCTTGCAGTGTATTTGGGCATCTGTGGATGACACTTTGATGACAATTTATGGCAGATAATTTGTAGTTTATCAGATATTGTATGGCAGGATCTGTGACAGCCTATCCTCGGGGCATTCAGGGATGAATTGGGAATCCAAAGTGGCCTCATGCTGTAGATGGGCCAAAACCAGCAGTAAGTGGGGTGAACGCAAGTACACAGGGGTCAGGGAACCATCAGCCTCAACCACATTACCATGTTGGCAGAAGGAGGAGAGAAGCCTATGTGGGGAGCATACCGTAGCTCAATGCAGTAACATTTCCTACAAAACAGAGGAAACATACCTCACCAACACAGGCTGGGCATTGACTGCAACAATCACGTGACAAAATCGTGTTGTGCGGATGTCAGCGGGAAACAGCAACGATGTAGACTGCAGCAGCTGGAAGGTGAATACAAGCCGCTTTCTTTATTTTATTCAAGAGCCTAGACTATAGCTTAAGGAATCCTAGAATGATAGAGTTGGAAGGGACCTCCAGGGTCATCGGATCCAACCCCCTGCTCAGTGCAGGATCACTAAATCCTCCCAGTCCAGCCTTTGTTTGAACACTTCCATTGAAGGAGAACTCACCACCTCCTGTGGCAACCTGTTCCACTCATTGATCACCCGCACTGTCTAATATCTAATTTGTGTCTCCTCCCTTTCAGTTTCATCCCATTGCTTCTAGTCTTTCCTTGTGCAGATGAGAATAGGGCTGATCCCTCTGCACTGTGACAGCCCTTCAGATATTTGTAGACAGCTATTAAGTCTCCTTTCAGCCTTCTTTTTGCAAGTTAAACTTTTTGGCTGCTGCATCACATTGTTGACTCATGTTCAGTCTGTGATCTATTAGTATACCCAAGTCTTTTTCACATCTGCTGCTGCTTAACCCAATTCCTCCCATTCTCTATGTGCTTTTTTCATTTTTCTTGCCCAGATGTAGGACTTTGCATTTCTCCTTGTTAAATATCATTCTCTTAGTCGCCGCCCACTGTGCAAGCTTTCCTAGATCTTTTTGAATACTCTCTCTCTCTTCCCTAGTGTTAGCTATCCCTCCTAGCTTTGTGTCATCGACAAATTTGATCAGTTTCCCACGAATTCCCACCTCCAGATCATTTGTAAAAATGCTGAACAACACTGGGCCTAGGACAGAGCCTTGTGGTACCCCACTTGATACATTCTTCCACTTGGATGTGCAGCCATTTATGACCACTCTTTGAGTACGATCACTCAGCCAGTTCTGAATCCACCTAACAGTTGCCTGGTCAATCCATTATTTGGTCATTTTTCCAATAAGTATGGTATGAGATACTTTGTCAAATGCTTTGCTAAGCTCAAGATATACTATATCCACTACATTTTTCTGATTAACCCAGTCCTTTATTCTGCCATAGAAGGAAATTAGATTAGTCTGACATGACTTGTTTGTTACAAACCCATGCTGGCTCTGGTTAATTACTCCATTTTCATCCAAGTACTCTCATACATGCTGTTTAATAATTTGTTCAAAAATCTTTCCTGGTATAGAAGTCAGGCTCACAGGCCTGTAGTTTCTTGTGTCCATCTTATTCCCTTTTTTGGACTCCTCATCCCTACAGATGTGCTGGGTCCTCCTCTTCATCTATTTCCTTCTAACTTATTGCTGAAAGTCTCCACGACGACACATGATGGCTGGGGAAGGAGTTGCAGGCAGGGAGAAGTGCTGTGGAGAGTGTGGTGGCGGGATCTCCACCTCCCTGAGACACAGCAGAGAGTGAGGCCTCATGTCCATGGGGGCAGATCTGCAGCGAGTCACCCGCACGCATGATCTACGCCCCATAGGGATGCATTGGACACCCGCAGGTAATCAGCGCATGGACGGGGTGTATGAGTTGTGTGCCCAAGATTCTCCGTCACCTCGCACTCAGCTGTGTGAATAGGGCCCAAGTCTGCAGTTAGACTGCAGTACAACCAACTCAATTTCTTTCTCAGCGCCCCACAATCATTGCTGTAGGGTCATGCCTAAATTTTCTAACTTCGCCTTGGAGGTTATACTGTAGAGCGTTTGACCGATGAGCCTCTTTAACTGATGTCACCTTTATTAATATCTGTGCTTGAATTTATATCTTCTTGCAGAAGTGAACAGGAGCTAAAAATACAGGAGACTCTCGACCCTCATTACATACTTTATCCGGGCATGGGGTCCTGTACGTTACCATCCTTATGCAAAGGAGAGTTGATCTGGTTTTGCTCAGGTATTTTCCTCTTTCTTTTATTAACTAAAATGACACTTTGACCCATAATTATGTGGAGTCATTAGTTGGAACATCTCGTATACCACTTGTAGAGCCGAGAGGCTGCAAGAGCTTGTAGTACTGCGAACCACTGACCCTTCTCCTTATGTTTGATGCCTTTATACAGAAGTCGAACATAGCCACGTGACGACAAGACGTTTCCATTGTGTCAAGACCAAAGAAGCCTTGGGTGTGGCATTCACCATCTTTGGATCATCCTTCCTTTTAATCACCATCCATCTCAGATATGTTTAGAACTAATATATCACTATGGAAAGTACTACTCTTTGATGATGAATTTAAAGGGAGGCATTCCCATCTTCAACAGCAATTGCCAGAGATAGCTTAGTTTAAGCACTTGTCAATCTGCAGTGCTCCTTCAATAGGTGCTTGAACTCCGCTATCTCAGGTGGTCCCATTGAAGTGAATGGTGTGGTGGTGTGCCTATGCGGCCTTCTGCTGTCAACATTTAAAGACCTGCGGGCAAAGAATTCTTTAAATCCATTGAGGTCCCAGCAGTCGCACCCCCACAGATCGGCAAGTTATCCCCTATTCTTTGGATAGGGGTTTACTTGCCAAAATAGAATATCCCTTTAACTATATTAGATGATGCAAACAGATCTGAGCCATTATTGCTTTGGTGCAGAAAATTGGGGCAGTTGGAGCAGTCCACCAAAGGATTCAGGACTATAAAATCATTACCGAAGGCCTTCAACTGCCTCAAAGAATACCAACCAGAACCGACTCCATTGCCTGTGAGTGACGTATCTGCCTGCTCCCTACGCTTTCTTCATCTTCCTATTCCTTTCCATCGCTGTCAGTCTGATGCCTTCATGTAGACTAATTATGTGCCCTGTTTATGTTTCCACAGATGACGTCACCAGCCGATTTGATCGCGTCTTCTGGTTCGGGGATCTAAATTATCAGCTTAAAGAAGACAGAAAAACAGTTGAATCTCTTCTGCGTAACATCAGTGGAAGAGACATGTCCAGCCTCGTAAGGCACGACTCCTTCAATGAAGCCAAAGACAACAGTCGGTTCACTGGCAGATCTCTATCCCTCCTCTAATATTACCTGACATGATGGTTATGTTCCCCACATTCTTGATATTAAATTCCTTCCCACCTATAAATTTGACATCGGCACGGACAACTACGACGCTTTCATAAAGCAAAGAATTCTATCTTCTACGGTAAGACATTTCATCTCATGGTTTGCAGCGTCAATAGACTCCATGAAGAAGAGTTCGGTTAACTATGTTGATTTAATATTCTTCTAATGACAATCACTGATGATGTGTATTATTTCCATGATCTCTACAGGACAGGGTGCTCTACAAAACCCAAAATAATGGAGATGTGCGAGTCCTTAAATATGACTCTTGCCCTCCTATAAAAACATCGGACCATCGTTCCGTATATAGTGTTTTTGAAGTTGGGCTCAGGCCTGGCATAGATGAGTAAGTATTGTATTGTAGTGGGATCCTCTTGCAACCCACCATTACTACTGGGGCGTTATAACCAAAGCTCAGACTTTAAAGGCCCCCTGCACAAGGGCAGAAATTCCACAGCGGGATTTCCCCACAGAATTTCCGGCTATGCCCGACTTCATAGGATTGCATTATAAAACGTAATCCTATGCGGAAAATAAATCGCGGCATGTTCTATTTCTGTGCAGGTCTCGCAAAGGCCCGTACAGAAATGTCACTCCCAGGCCGCCGGCTCCACTCTGCACATGCGCCGCCTGGCCGGCAGTCGGCACATCACAGAGCCGGAGCCGCGGGAGAAGGTGAGAGCCCCACTGGTCCCTGCAGGGGCGCGGGTTGGATCCCGCTGCGAGAATTCTTACAGGGGATCCGACCTGGCCGTCTGCAGGCGGCCTAAGGCAGCTAGTTACACTCCTGGGTGGTTACCTATGACATTATCATATGTCTTACACCAATATATTTCTCATTACAGCATCCCCTTGGCTGGTGGACAGTTTGCCCGTGAGGTCTTCTTAGCGGGCATTAGGAAAAACTAAATCTAGTGTTATGCAGGAGAAGACAGCGAGGTAGTGAATTCCTATATAATCCATGTCATCTGGTCACTAGGTGGCGGTGTTATTTATTTGTATAGTCTCAGATGAGCCGTTAGGTGCTTGTATGTTGTTTGCGTTCTTAAAATGTATCTATTACTAATTTTGATTCTCTATTATGTCTTCTGAACAGGAAACAGGAACATCCCATCAATCAGTTTCCTCAAAGATGTCTTCTCCCACAACCAAAGATGATGCTCCTTCTCATTTCCCGATATTGACCTCTGATCTGTTTAATGTTACTTATTCACCAACTCTGATTCCGACTGTCTACATATTACGAATTCTCCTAAGTTCATTGTTGTACAGCAGGAGACAGTGAGATAGTGTATTCCTATATAATGCATGGTATCTTGGGCATGTTCATGTTATCTAGTCACTAGGTGGCGGTGTTGTTTGTATAGTCTCCTACTGTTAGTTAGGCATGTGCATGTTGTGTATGTTCTTAGAATATCTCCATTATTGGTGTTTGATCCTCGATTATGTCTTCTGAGCAGGAAACGGATCATTGAGGAAACTGATTGATGTGGCATTCCTGTCTTCTCCCACAACCAATTATTGGACCATCCTCCATCAGAATGGAAGCCTGGAAGGTGGTTGGAATCAGAGCTATTGTCATCATTTGTATATAGATGATATCTATATCTAATGATCATCCACCCAACAATACACCTGGCGAGGACAGCACTCCCTGTTACCAGAGTGTCCATTGTTGCTGATCCAAAGGTAATGTCCACTGGATGTGTCTTCTTACCTTGTAAAGCAACCTAAATGACCGATATATAATGGATTTGTGTGCTTCTCTCCTCAGAACAAGTCAGCGAATATTCAAACATCAATATGAAAACCATCGAATGGCAGAAGATACCATCATAATAATATTCCTACAGTAACACTACAACATCAGCAAAATGATCAGACCCAGAAGAGGAGGAAACATCATCGCTTCCTGCGCCTCTGGGAACCCAGATATCATACCTCTTCCCGAGAGTCATGAATTATTACCAAAGTAATGGGCAGCACGGTGGTCCTGGATCCAAACCGGACCGAAGACATCTGCATGGAGTTTGTACGTTCTCCCCGGGCTTGCGTGGGTTTCCTCCGGGTACTCCGGTTTCTTCCCACATTCCAAAAACATCCTACTGTGCAGATCATGTATTACCATCATGTTTTGTACTCTGCAAAAGTTTTAAGTAAAGCTTTAAACACTTTTTTGAGAGTTCATGTTACAACTACTATAATAGAATAGAACTTAGATCATACAATGGTAGAATTGGACGGGGCCTCCAGGGTCATCGGGTCCAACGCCCTGCTCAGTGCAGGATTCACTAAATCATCCCAGACAGATATCTGTCCAGCCTTTGTTTGAACACTTCCATTGAAGGAGAACTCACCACCTCCTGTGGTAACCTGTTCCACTCATTGATCACCCTCACTGTCTAATATCTTATCTGTGTCTCTCGCCTTTCAGTTTCATCCCATTGCTTCTAGTCTTTCCTTGTACAGATGAGAATAGGTCTGATCCCTCTGCTCTGTGACAACCCTTTAAATACTGTAGACAGCTATTAAGTCTCCTCTCAGCCTTCTTTTTTGCAAGCTGAACATTTCCCAGATCCTTTAACCGTTCTTTATAGGACATGATTTGCAGACCGCTCACCATCTTGGTAACTTTAATAAATGGTTAGATTCATGAGGAAAGGTAAGAGACCCTCCAAGGTTGTCAAGGGGGAAGAATATTTCATATAAAATCCAAAAATCCTCCGTTTTTCAGGCATCGGACTTTTATAAAACTATATTCAGTCATCTTCTATTAGTTATGTGTCTTTCCTCACCATTAGGGCACTCACAGACTTCCCACTTTGCTAAAAGGTGTAATCTCCCAAGCAGTGTCCTAGTTGTAGGGGTCGCAGTGTTGAATTTATGACCAGGTCCCTAAGCTATGGGATGGGGGGGTTGCACAGGCCCTCCTTCACCCAGGGATTAAGGAGAACATCCTTCACCCATGATATCCAGCAGTCTTGAGCTAAGTTCTGCACTATTCACATAGCTTGCTGCTTAACTAGGATGTCTCAATAGCCGAGAGCAAACAAAAACATCGGCGAAAGGAGATCCAGTAGCTGGAAACCATTTGTCGAAGAAAGGGGTCAGAGGAGGATGTCAGGAATCATTCTTATGAACACATACGGAAAGTCAAGAAAATTGCAGCAGAATACAATGCTGGGGCTGTAACATACATATCTAACACAACTCATCGTTCCTTAGCATGGGTGGGCTATAACAGTGGAGGACCAGTTCCAGCCTCATTGTGAGAAAGGCACACAAATTAGATCCCTGAGCAGTGATAGATGAATCCAGATTTTTCTTGCACTGTGCTGATGGGAGTTCAGAATTTGGCGGAAGCAGCCTAAATCGATGACCCTTGCTGTCAGACAGCTGCAGTAATAGTGCAGGGAACATTTTCTTGGTCACTCTGATCCTTCTAGATGGACACCATGATGAAATGCTGCGGTTCTAAAAGCCAAAGGACGTCCAACCTGCTACTTGATGTTGGTCTGTAATAAAGTGGCCATTCAGTGTATCCGGGCATCTTGCGGCTGACACTTGGATGATGACCTGTGGCAGATAACCAGTTGGTTCATAGGACACTATACAGGACATCTGTGACAGCTTATCTGCGGGGCTTCTGAAGATGTGGCACTTATGGGTCATCTGTGATTGACAGATACTGTTAAGGGGTAACTGGGAAAGAAATGGCATGTGAACAATGATGCAATCATATATAGAATCAGGGGATGGGTCACCCCATTACTAAGCAGGTTTGCCCTCTCGGACAATACAATAGTCATTACAGCTCTCACAGCGGTCATCCAGCTTGTCACGAGTCTTGAAAGGCAAATGATGGTTTCGGTTTGGTTCCATTCCAATTCCGTTTTTTTTCTATCAGTTTTATGCGAAAAAAATGGATCCACTAAAAACAGAAAGCAAAACACTTATATGAATGCTTAAGACTGGAGTTCATTGCACACACGTCGTAAGAGACAAAGGCCAACATTAGCCTCTGGGCCAGCCTCATGTGGACGCCTCTAGTTATGGGCAACTGCCTCTATAGTATGTAGCTTCCTGATATTAACCCCCTCATGCCCCAGGATGTCCTGTCTGAGAAGGGTGCCCGTCAATGGATGTAAACGTATGGACGGCACGGGGTCAGAAGCTGAGCTCATAGCATCCGCAGTGAGAGCTGACTTTAAAGGCCCATTTACATGCAAAGATAATCTTTCAAACAAGTGAAAGATTGAACGTTTTAGCGGTCGTTTTGCATAAAGTGTTAATGGTCACTGACCACTATTTAAGGCCCCATTTAAACGCAATGATTATCACTCAAAATTTGTTCAAATTACCACAAATGAGCGATAGTAAATGCAGACATCGTGCAGTTTTCCTCTGAACGATGATTTTAAGGTGAGCTTAAAATTTATTGCTCAGCCGCAGAGAAATAAAGTATCTCTCAACAGACTGCATGCTGTGTTCTCCACGCGAGGCAGAAGATTACATTGTATTCTGCCGTCAGTCCCGATGAGAACAATGCAGCTGTGTGCAGAGCCCAGCCCATATGCGGGACTCTGCAAACAGCGTCTGGAGGCCCTTTTACATGCAAATAAAGGTGATAACATCCCCCAAAAGTGTTTTATTGTGCAAAAAAGTGGAAAAACCTAAACTATATAATTTTAGTACGGTCATAGTACTGACCCACAGAGAAAAATAATGCTGCATGATTAACACTGTAAAAAAAAATGTATAAAAGTTGAATACTACATTATATGTACCCAAGCAATGTTACCGATAAAAACTACAATTCGCCACGCAAAATACAAGCCCCCATATGGCCAGGCTGATGGGAGAATAAGATGGCTATTGAAAAGTGGAGATGAAAAATCCACCAAAACAGTCACCAAGGGGTTAAAGGACTAGGTGAGCAGTTACTGGTTGACCATTCATGGTAGGGTCTGAGTCTCAAACAGCCCTTATAAGGAAAGTGGGTGCAGTGCAGCTGTCAGGTATGATTCTCAGGTCTTCCTGCCATCATATAAACTTCTGCCCGCTCAATAGACTCTGTAAACACTATATAGAACCAGTTTAATACATGCTGGAAAGGGTATAATGTCACCCTGTAAATCAGAGCGGGTCAGCAGCGCAGATCTCATCTGCAGAGGTTATTTAAATGACCTTCAAAAATGTAATCATATGCATGAACAGAAATTAGCGAGAACGTGTTTAACAAGTGCGCCACCTGCTGGAAAAGACCATTAATGACCAGATTGGTACTGCAGTGTCCAACATGACAGATTTGAGGTTATAGAGCTTATTATCGTAGGAGGACGTCACCGTGTGCGTGTGTGCGCGTGTGCGTGTGCGTGTGCGTGTGTGTGTGTGTGTGTGTGTAGACCGGACACACCATGCCGCACAGACAACGCTGTAAGCAACAGTTTTATTAGAATCTTGTAAGCTTAATAAAATATTCTGTTCACATGATCAGGACTGTAGATACAATCAGCCTGGACGTAATAAACCTATAAACAACGACAAAAAGGAAATCACCTGAGAAGACAAAATGATCCTATAAATAAAAAGTGCGAACTGATAAACATAAAGGAACCCGGAAAACCCCGCGATGATCCTCCACTGCGCCAATATCATTTATGGCAGAATTTGGCACACGCTATATAAACATCACAGGGTTGGTCTCTTCGTCTCTCCTATTCTCTGGTGTAAGACATATCTCCATACATGAGGGTTGGCACCAGTCCATGACCCACCAATATGGTCATATGGTCAGCCTCTGGTGCCAACCCCCAAGTATGGACGTTGTTACACCAGAGAACCCTCACTATACATTACCCTATAGACCAGAGCTCCCCACCTTTATGTACCTCGTGGAGCCACAGTCAGTTTTGAGTGATTGTCGGCGATCCCATTCAACTCAAAAATGGAGAAGAGAAATTTTAAGGTCAGGGCTACATGGCAACTTTGGACACAACACATGTTGAGAAGCCAAAGATCTCTCCACGGCCCTAAAACTTTGCATCCTAATGTAAGTGAATGCAATCACATTCCGACCTGCGGGGTAATATGTGACCCAACAGTTGCAAGAAATCTAAACCTATCCATGGTGGGCCTTAGTTATGTGCGACCCGAACAGTCATACAAGCTGCTGGCCACCTAGGCGGATGTAGGCTGGGGGCGATCGCCTCCCTAAAGTCCATCCAGCCAGATGATCATCTTCGGTGCAGCATCGTCTTGTAGAGCTACATGAATCCTCCTCCTCCTAGCTCTGTCTCCTCCCCTCTAATGTTCTGAGGCACCATTGTCAGCTTATTGGCGCTCCAGCAATAACAGTTGCCAAGTTCTACTACCGTATTTATCTTATGAGCTTGCTTCTCGTATTATATCCATGAACTCCGATTGGCACATAATGTACTGAGCTTGGCTCTGCCACTAAATTTGTGGTATAAGCTTAGTTCTGGTGCTGTATTTATGATATGTGCTTGGTTTTGGCGCTGTATTTACAGTATGAGCTTGGTTCTGGTGCTGTATTTATGATATGAACTTGGTTTTGGCGCTGTGTTTACAGTATGAGCTTGGTTCTAGTACAGCATATGTTCACTAAGCCGTTCTGGTGTGGGTATGCCGCTTTTTACACAAGCAGAAGATGGGCAGACTGCTATCAGTGCAATATATATACGGTATTGTTTTTTTTTCTTATGACCAGAGTGGAGTACCGGAAAATAAATTCTGCACAGGATGCCATCTAACATAAGGCCGGCACTGAACCAAACCAATATTGACTGCGATTGGCAGTCTGTGGGCGCAGCAGCGTAACAATTCATAAGACCACATACATTCACTTAGGATGCGACGTAGGAGGGCCACATGTCATACCCAAAGTTGGCGGGTAGCCCTAGACTAGATGTGAAGAAATTAAATTATTATGAAATTGCAAATATTTGCTAAAAAATATTTCATTGCGAGATCCCACACTAGAATTATGCCATCCGAATTGGCGTCGTTTGGTGGTTAGGATGTGCCGGCAATAATGTCAACTGCCAGTCCGTAGGGTCATAACTCCAATGGCGAGCCGGACAGCAAGGGCTCATGAGACTCACATGGCTCTGGTTGGGGGCCACGGCTATAGAGTAATGCCAACCCTCCAATATGGAAATATATTCTCCACCCGAGAACGAAGCACATGTCACATGTGGAAGGAGGCAATGTATAAAGGAAACATACAGACCGACGAGAGGTGGCAAGGATGCCTACATGGAACATGGACAACATCTACAGATGTAAATGGTAAGACTTCCATTGCTGGAACCCAGTGTGTATACATCAAGTACGGCAATATAGGCAACTAACCCGTTGCGTCCCTCAGACAGGAAGGCTGTTGTGTGTAGAAAAAGGTCCTCCTCCTCCTCCTCCTCCACAATCATTGGCCACAAAACCTCTAGATACATTTGTGAATGTTATTAATTAGCAGCTTTATGGAAAGTGAAGCTCCGCCTTTATGACCATTGGCTCTCTAATCGGCAATATGTATATTCTTGCTTTAATGTTTTTACACTTATTTTTAAGTTGCTGAATGGAAACGGTCAACAAGCTGCCATGACGGATGTTATTCCTCTAAAGGGGTTTCTTTTTAGTATTTTTCAGTGTTGTCTTGTTGTGAATGTCATTAAAGGGATTGTCCATGGTGGCTAAATCCTGGCATGGCTCTGCGGTCTTGGGACTGGGTCACTTGGCATGGCCCATTTCTCTCTGTGCCCGTTACGTCATCGCAGGTAGCTAGCTCATCCTAATAACTAAGACAGCCCCTTTGTGTCTCCGCATCAGCCGTAACAGAGAAGGGGACTGAATTAGTGTTTTCCTGGAAAACCCCTTTGATAACTATGTAGGACATACCAGCAGGATAGATCATCAATAGTTGATACATCGTTCAGGACCATGGCCAATCAGCCCATCGGGTACCCACTGCCAGGGGTGTAGGGCGGAAGCTGCTGCTTCGTCCACTCCATAGTGGCCGGCGCTGGTAATTGCAGGCACAGCTAGTATTGAAATGAATGGGAACTGTGCTTGCAGTAACAAGCACTGGCCACTACATGGACGACGGAGCAGCAGCCTCCGCTCCTGTGTATTGCGGCACTGACAGCGGGCATCTGATCGGTGGTGGACGCTAGCCAATCAACTATGAATGACCCATCCTGAAGATACGTGGAAAACTCCTTTAAGATAAGTTGTACAGCAAGTCCCCTGTAATGGCATGACTGCTACAGAGCGAAGGGCATACCACACCACACAAGTGACGAAAAGGGCATGGAAGTGGAAGTTCCTACATCGCAGGTCCATGTAGGCATTTAGCCCCCCTGGACAACCCCTTTAACACCTAACACGCCGTACCACCTGACACATTCTAGGGGTATTCTCATCTCAGCCAATCACGACAGCGATGTGAATACAACTATAAGGTGCTGCGAGTGCGGAAACCGTAGAGCCGGCTGAGCTGCCCGGCTTCCATAACTCCCATAGAAGCTAATAAGTTACAGAGACAATATGGCACACAGAGCTTCGCAGATTCCGTAACTTGGGAGCCGCAGAAACGGCGCAACTCACTGTGCTAAACGGTTTCCATAACTCGTATGGACATCAGTGGGCGTTACGGAAAGAGCGTAGCAAACCCAAACTAGGCCGTTTCCATAAGCCCGACCACCACCGACCTCCACGTATAGCCAGGCGGGGGTCCGTTCGGAAGATTGGTGAGTGCCCCACAGGTTGGACCCCCACGTATCCGACTTGTATAGCATATTTTATGGAGGCTTTGTAGGAATCTGAGATGAGAATACCCCTTTAAACACAGGATCTGGCCGCACCTGGAGGCCTGCCTGCTGATGGTTTCCAGGTAGCAATAGAAATTCTATTACAGAAAAAAATATAAAAAAGCCAATTATTACAAAAGCCGCCTGTGGAGGGCGGAGCTTCACTTTCATTCCATTTGTATTATCGGATCTTTTAATTCATCTCCGTTACCGGCGAAAAAACGTAACAAATAAAAAAAATGAAATCTTAATCATCCTCTCTGTCCGCCTGAGTGAAGCCGCGCAGCGAACAAGTCACACGGCGATCTCTGTAAAATCAGCTCTTTAGCCTTAAATAGAATGTAACTTTCCCTTATATACATATATATGTCGGGGTGCGGTATAGATTACACCGCGGCAGGGCGGACCGGGTGCGATTAGGGGGATGTGAGGGGAACGAGACGCCGGAGATAGTCAGCAACGCATTGCACATGTGGAAACGTGAGGCGTCAGCCGCAGAGTTGTGAGGTGTTTAGTACAAGTTCACCAGTGGAAGCGGCCGTGTCGTACGTAGGCACTATGGAAAACCGTACGGCTGTCCTTACACACAACTACAGGGTGAAGCTGAGGAAAACTAGGCCGGCACCACAAACTTATAAAGCTGTCTAAAGGAAAAATCTGTCTTTGCTGCCCATAGCAACCAATCGCAGCGCAGCTTTCATTCCCAATAGTGTTGAGGTAAAATGAAAGCAGCGGCGTGATTGGTTGCTATGGGCAACAAAGAATTAGACAGTTTTCGGTGTGTGGTGCCCATAGCGACCAATTACAGAGCTGCTTTCATTTCCAATAGTGCTAAGGTAAAATAAAAGCTGCGCTGTGAATGGTTGCCATGTCTTATACTGCTGAGGTAAAATGAAAGCTGCGCTGTGATTGGTTGTTATGGGCAAGAATTAGAATGCTTTGAATCACAGCGCAGCTTTTATTTTACCTCAGCAGTATGAGAAACCGCAACCAATCACAGCGCTGCTTTCATTTTACCTCAGCCCTATTAGGAATGAAAGCTGTGCTGTGATTGATTGCTATGGGCAAGATTTAGACAGCTTTCAACCAATCACAGGGCAGCTTTCATTTTACCATAGCAGTTTAAGAAATGAACGCTGCACTGTGATTGGTTGCTGTGGAGAACAAGGACAAGTTTTCTTTTAGACAGCCTTCATAACAGTGCTGTGCCGGGCTCATTTTCCATGCCTTACCCTGTAATATATGGTAAAGCAACACTTTGGGCAAAGGGAATACCAACTGTTTTATCTAGTGGGGGGCGGAGCATGACAAAGAATCAAGCATCATGCTCCGCCTCCTCAGACCTCGCACTAGATATAACACAATGGATCCGTTTTGCCCAGAGATTTCCTCTAAAAGCTCGTCCGCAGGAATGATGGAGGATTACAGTCAGGGAGGAGCGATACAGGGTGGTCCCTGCTGCAGTCCGCGGAGGTCCTGTACGAACACAGTCTCATGTACGATGCTGTAGGATGATGGAAATGGTTACGATTTTTGCGACGCTTTATACATTTTTCACAGATTGAACATTTCGAGGATAATTCTGCTTCTGACTCCACTTTTAAAATCAATATAAAATAATGAGCTGATATGTAAATCATTTACTTTAAAGTGACCCTCCAGATTTGCAATAAAATTATGCCCCGGCATCGGAGGGGGAGGGGGTATATTGCCTGCAGTTCTTCTCTGCTGTCCCTCTGATCCTCCAATCCCGGGTCACATTTTCAGGCAATCAAGATGGCCGAAGCAATCTTCAGACGACCAGTGCATTGGAAGTGTTAGACTACCAATGCACTATATCTACTCTGATTGGCTAGAGACGATCATGTGATCAGCATTGGCCAATCAGAGAGCAGTGCTCAGTGTGCATTAAATAGTTAGAAAATTGCTGCAGCCATCTTCGACAGCCAAACATGGAGCCTGGAACCGGCGGATTGGCGGGATGACCGAGAAGAACAACTACAGCTAATATACCCTCCTCCCTCCCGGGACAGAATTGCTTTAACTTAGTTTTATGCCAATTTTACATTTTCTTCTCCAGTCACATCCAAAGCGAAGCAGAGTAGTGCATTGTGGGTGATGGTTATACAGAGCTCAACTGTGAGATCACATGACTGACAGCAGGGCGGCGCTAAGCCGCTGTTTCCATTATCCACTAGTGGAGCTCTGAAAGCAGCTTCGGATGCGAATGGCGAAAGGGACAATAAATAGAATCAGCTGCGCACACTTCCCCGGCTACCAAGGTAGATTTAGGGTCCTTTCACGCCAGCGTATTCGCGTGTGCAAAATTTGTATGCGCAATATGGTAGAGAATACCCGCTGTTGATTTCAATGGGTTCACCCCTCATTCCATTTTTTGCGTGCGCGGAAAAAAAATTGCAGCATGTTCTACTTTTGCGTGCATTTGCCCACCAAACGCCCCATAGAAGTCTATGGCCAGGTGAGCAAATACGCAAGCAGATGGGTGACAAACAGCGCAATTATGCTGGGAAACACATCTGGAACTAATTGGGCTAAATAGCCATTTAAAGCATGGCATGTTTGTGTGCCAAGCACAAAAAAACCATGTCCTGTGAGCGCAAAAAGTGCAGTAAAATACGCCATTATGGGCGTAAAAAAATGCTATTGCACATGTGCTCGCGTGAAGGAGTGGGAAATGCAGCAGAAAGCCAAGAGAGTCAATATTTCGGGGAAATATGTGAGCTTTGAACTCTAAAAACATCAGGCAGGACTGTAGTTACGGTACATACAGCGGAGAACGTGGCGGCCATCGCAGGTGCCATATATTTGTGCTTCCTTACCTTTTTCCAAGATCTCTGTAGGCTGTCAGTGAATGGAAACATCCGTGCTTACATCCTGTCCGTGTTCACCTGACACAGGGATTACAGGGGATTGTAAGGAGCTCATTCTGACTTGATCAGAGCCGGTCTGAGCCTGAATGTTCGCATTCACTGACAGCAAGGGCTGAAACACAAAGTAGCGACATAAACCTCGGTTGTGTGCAGGAACGCCGACTTGTCCCCTATTCACTTCAGCATAAAAGCACTAGAAGCATTGAGAGACACGGAAGTAACGCTGGTGACAACGCGGACACATAAGGCGCTTCACGCGTTTCGCTAATATCACTCAACGCCATTTAGTCCGAATATAAGCGTCGGCTTCTACAGTGCTGAAACACCGTACACATACAGTTCTACCGCAGCAGTGTCAGGACGGAGGAGGGAGGGAGGATCAGCAGTGACACAGACAACGGCCTCCTACTCTACATCGTTAGTCGGCTGGAAGACGTATCAGCTTAAGGTAACAGGGTCGTGAGAATGACGTTATTAATGCGATAGAGTAAGCAGAGGCAGACCGGCGGAGGCCGACCATCGGCGGTGGGACTACAGGTGAAAGCATACCATGGCAGCCGCTGACCAGCCCCATACACAAAAGTAGAGGAATGGTCAGCCTAGGATTTTGGCCTCTGACAACCATCCGATAAGACAATTGTCCGCGATTACGATAATACGCTGAGCGTGACGTTTCCTCGCTGGCGTTTCAAGATGGCCACTGCTTCTTCATGGGTGACGCCCTCCAGGCTCTCGTTGTTCACCGCTAGTATCTGGTCCCCCCGCTTCAGCTTCCCGTCTGCTGCGGCGGCGCCCTTGGGGAAATAAATAAAAGTGGATTCAAAAAAGTAAACAAAAAGTATTAAAAGATGACGGAAGATACAAAGAGGCTATAAAAGGCATCAAAACTGCGCTGACCTTACAAGGTCCCACACCGCAGGCTACAGGAAGGGGATTAATACGGCAGAACCAATCAGTAATCGGATTACGAGGGGCGTGCAGTAATTGGCAGGAATGGGGCAGATTCCTGCAGGGAAAATCCATCTGGATGTAAGGGGGAAAAGCCATGTGGCTGCAGCAGCGTGGCATCCCCATCGCAGATGGAGGAGGAGGTGGGATGTACACAGAGGGGCACTATAGCATGCAGGGACATTATTGTTTTGAAGGGGCACAGCATGGAGGGGCAGTATTACTTTGAAGGGGCACTATACCATGTAGGGCCATTATTGCTTTGAACGGGCACAGAGTAGCACTATACCACAGAGGGGTCTTATTACTTAGAGAGGCACAAAGGGATAATATAGAGTGAAGGGGTACTTTGGAGGGGCACAGGCAGGCACTATAGCATGGAGGGGCTTTATAACTTTGAGGGGGCACGGAGGGGTACTATTAATTTAGAGGGACAGAGAGAGGCGCACTGTAACATGGAGGGGCATTATTGCTTTGAACGGGCACAGAGTAGCTCTATAGCATGGAGGGGCCTTATTACTTGAGGGGGCATAGCATAGAGGGGGCAGTATTACTTCGAAGTGGCACTATACCATGTAGGGACATTATTACTATTAACAGGCACAGAGTTGCACTATATAGTGTGGAGAAACATTTTTACTTTGAGGGGGCACAGAGGGCACTATGCCATATAGGGACATTATTGCTTTGAATGGGCACAGTAGTACTATAGCATGGAGGGGTCTTATTACATAGAAGGCACAAAGGGCAGTATAGCACGAAAGGGTACTTTGAAGGGGCACAGGCAGGCACTATAGCATGGAGGGGCTTTAATACTTTGAGGGGGCACGGAGGGGTACTATTAATTTGGAGGGGCAGAGAGAGAGGCACTGTAACATGGAGAGGCATTATTACTTTGAGGGGACACAGACAAGCACTATAGCATGGAGGGGCTTTAATACTTGGAGGGGGCACGGAGGGGTACTATTAATTTAGAGGAACAGAGAGAGAGAGAGGCCCTGTAACATGGAAAAGCATTATTACTTTGAGGGGGCACAGACAAGCACTATAGCATGGAGGGGCTTTAATATTTTTAGTGGGCATAGAGGGATACTATTAATTTAGAGGGACACAGAGGGGGGTACTATAGCATGGAGGGGCATTATTACTTTGAGGGGGCACGGAGTGGAGGGGATAGAGGCACGTCTTAATACATACTACATAGCTTGCACTTGTTTTCACTCATTGATAGTGGGTATGTCTATAGACTCTACCAATACTGGATACAGTGTCAGTCCGGGGCTGTTATGTGGACAGTCAAGGTTAAGCTTCAGCGCCAGGGCATCCAGTAGCGTGCCACCTCTATTGTAATGCTTGGGCTTTAGTAATTTAGGCAGCTGGTAAGAGGTAATAAGCGGATTGTCTGCAGCGCACATGATGTGCGGTACGTGATGCAGAGCAGCTTTTGTTCCAACATAAATGGACGCGTGGAAGTAATCAGACGCTGCGGGCGGCAAATCTCTGCAACATGATTCAAAATGACACAAGAGTTTTAGTTTTATGTGACCAGAAGAGAGAAAAATAATTACCCCCTTCTGTTCGTTACAGAGGTGACGGAGTACAGTGCTGTTCCATACATCAGCCAGCAGGTGGCAGTGCTGTCAATGTGCAGAAGCTCTGGACCATTCATTTAGCCTTGAGATGAAGTCATGTTGTGCAATATACCACAACTATATTACATACTGCTCATTCTTTAGGAGCATGTACTTAAGGGACAAAAGAAAGCCAAGAATAAACTTGAACATGACGGACATAGGTTCATAATGAATCCTGGAACCTGTTGGATATTTCATCTAGCACATAACGGGCTATAGAAGCCGAGACGCTGGCCATCCCACCTCAAGGTTCCAAGTGCCGCTGATATCATCTATAGTTATTGACCAAGGTCGCTGGGACGCTGCAGACTCTAATCTATTGTATTGCAATCAGTTACCTTAGAGAATATCGTCTTCACGTATATTGGAAGGTCTCCGTGCGGGCTCCCGTATCCTCCAACAATACTAAACCCAAGCCCATCAGGGCCCTTCTCCAGATGAATGGTTTTTGGAATAGGGGACCTGGAAATAAACATAAAAGATCGTAACTAAATAATAGGTGCAGCCCAGTATAATGTTCCAAATGACCTATAGGGGGTGCAGTCACCGCACTATAGTGACTGGATAGGCTGCATTCTCAGTGATGTCACCGCTGAGCTCTACTGAATGGATAGACTGCAATTTCAGTGATGTCACCGCTGAGCTCTACTTAATGGATAGACTGCAATTTCAGTGATGTCACCGCTGAGCTCTACTGAATGGATAGGCTGCATTCTCAGCCAGCGTTGTGTCAGAGGGATGTGATTAGGGTCAACGGAAACATTGGAGGAGGTATGCTCCTGACTCTGGACTAGCCTGGGTCAGTTGAAATCAGCAGTCCCATGTGACATCTTGTAAGTGAGGCTAGTCTCAATCTGTCAGATGAAAGGGTTAAAAGACAGTGTGTTAGCAGGCCTGCTATAAAGATACATCTCATATTATGGGCACTAACATTGTGCAAGTTTTTGATGCTCAATCCAGGGCTATGGACCATGTTATTTAAAGGTTCATTATATGCAAATAAGAAACTGTATTGGAGTGATAACCCCTAAGAGGAAGCTCTGTAGTACTCCAGAGTTGGGTACTACAGCACATATGTGGTCACTCCCACATATGGGGGGTGGGGGGTGACTGTAACAAGGGGGCATCCTCTGCATCTAGAGGAAAGAAGGTTTCTACAATAGACATAGAAGGGCATTCTTTACTGTAAGAGCAGTTAGATTATCTGCCTGAGGACGTGGTGATCACAAATTTGATAAGAGTTCAAGAGGGGCCTGCATGTCTTTCTTGAGCGATACATTATTATATATTATAATCATTAATAACCTCAAGCGTTTTTGATCCAGCAATTATTCCGACTGCCCCTGAATGAGGAAAATTGTCAACTACCTCATTGGGTTTTTTTTTCTGCCTTCCTCTGGATCAACATTGGGGGGTAATAGGCTGAACTGGATGCACATGTGTCTTTTTTCTGATTTTCCATTCACCACTGCACCCTAATTACTGACAGGTTCCCTTTCTCATTGGGTTTCTATCACTTACCAACAGCTTGAGGAGTGGCTAGTCAATTATAAAAAGAGAGAGAGCCTGTGATTGGAGGATCAGTCCTACGCACGCGTTGGGTGAGAAGAGACAGATAAAAGGTGAGAGGGGGTAGAGTCTAGGCAGTCAAGTCTGGAGATGGAGAAAGCCAAGGAAGATCAGAAAAGCCAGTGCGATGGGAAGTGGATAAGTGTGAGTACTAACACCAAACTTGTATTGGGGGTAAGGACAGGAAAGATAGTCCCAGAGAAGATGTATGTATGCAGAAAGAAGTATAGAGGAGAGAAGAATTAACAATCAGAATAAGAGTCGAGAGAGAAAAAAAAAAGGAGATCTAAATTGGATAAAGAAAAAGGAAAGATAGAGTGAAACAGCAAGATAAAGCATAGAGTACAGAAAAAGGTTCAAGTATCTATCCCATTGAAGTGTACGAATATGATCTCTGCATGTAACTGTAATCTCCTCCATAAAGAACAGCACTGCAAATGTAATGCCTTTAATGAAGAACTCTCATAGCAATAAACAGTTATACGGTTTTCACCGTTAATCCTGTCTCCTGGAGTCCCTTCACACCACCGAACCATCTGCACTGAGGTACCACACTACACTTCAGGAGGAAAAGACAATTTCCCTTTTTATTTTACTTTTACCATTTTTTCATTAGTTTGTCCGGAACAGGCTTCGGCCCGTATATGGACTGGCGTCACAACATAACCACATACCACCGTATCCTGCCTGACTGTCAGGCAGCGCCAAAAGTCTTATTTAAGACCCTATTTTTACCCCATGTGCATTTGGCGCCATCCGTGAGGGGGGCAGTGGAGCTACCGCCACTGTCTAGAAACAGCACTGACTCTCTTGCGGTCATGCTCACCACAGATGTATCGCTGTGCCAGACACTCCAGAACCAGACATTGTGTGAAATGGTGCCGATAACAGTGGAGTGTTATTAATGCTATTTCTTTAAGTGCGTAAAACGTATTATCCTTAAAATCGCTGTCGCCAACTGCAGCTAGCTAGATCCTAAGGAAAATGGTTTAATTGCATAACCATTATTGCTATACTATTATTGTACATTGCGATTTCTGTGTTTCTCAATAAAATTTGCAAACTTTGGTTACTCCACCTGCTGCATCGTATCCTGAATCCTGCATCCTGCGTCCCAGAACCAACTGTGACAACCGTATAGGCATTACTGTAGATAGCTGACCAGACAATCATTTTTCTATCATGTAGTACATTAATAAGAGTAGTCCCTCCTGAGATATATATATATACTCACTCCCCCTCCTCGGACGGGTGTTCAGAGTTAATGTTCTGGCACAGTGACATGCTCTCCAGCTGGCTGGCTATTGCACTAATATTGGTATCTGCAACAACCTAGGACATAAAAGACGAAGAGTTAGATGGTGAAGCAGAGTAATCCCATCCTCAGCATCCCTGCCGAGGTCCATAAACCTAACAAATGGCCCCATTCACAGGGACAGCGCCAGGGAACTTGGTAATGCTCAAAAGGCTGCACAGGAGATGTAAAAGGGGTTGCTGACTGTAGAGGGCGCTGTAGTACAAGTCTGCAGACACCAATTTAAATAACTTTATTTTTTCATTATCTCATAGTCAATAGAGTTAACACATGGCAATGAAATCATCCATCCTGCGCCCGATACAGAACGTGACGGAAATACATCTATTAATAGAGACATTGTTCCTGCAAAGATTTGCTTAAATTGCCTTGCATGGCGCGGACAGGACAACACGACTCCGCTGCACTAAATTACCTCCCGCATAACCGTGTACAACAGGAAGGTGGAGATGTCAGTGTACCGGGGGTAATAGCGCAGCTCCATCCATTATACACGCTGCAGACAGGAGGACTGCGCTCCGACCATTACTGAAGACAAGGCAGAAATCTCATAGATGACAGAATATAAATAATACACTGAAGGGGAAGGAAATGATCATACCAAGACACAAGATTATAAAGCACCAAGGAAAGCAAGACGTGGTGGGGGAGCCTCAATCACTGATTACATTGTGTTGTCAGAGATCCAACACATGGTCACTACTGCACACACAGAGGATTAAAGAGTAGTTCTGCGTCCAGATAACCCATTTAATAGACTGTGTTCTGAGTGATGTCATCGCTGCTTTGTAGTATTGATGGGCTGAGTTCTCCGTGATGTCACCACTGCTCTCTAGTAGAGATGGGCTACATTCTCTGCCCTCTAGTAAACTGATTGGTGACATTACTGAGAGTGTAGCCTATTGGTTCACTAGAAAGCAGCGGTGACATCACGGAGAACACAGCCTATCCATACTACAGAGCAGAGGTGACATCACTGAGAATGCAGCCTATCCAACCACTAGAGAACAGTGACATCAGTGAGAATGCAGTCTACTTAAATCACCAGAGAGCAGTGGTGACATCACTGAGAATGCAGTCCATCCATTCACTAGATACTGGTGACATCACTGAGAAGGAAGCCTATCAGTTCACTATAACCAATAACATCACTAAAAATGTGGCCTGTTAACTAAAGAGTGATATCACAAGTAATGTAGCCTATCCATTCACTAGAGAAATATGACAATGTAACCTTTTAAGTTACTAGACACTGATGACATCACTGAGAATGTAGCCTGTGTCTAGTAACTCAATAGGTAGCTTTGTAAGTGATGTCATCTCTCTCTAGTGAATGGATAGGCTGTATTCTCTGGAATATTACTGCTACTCTCTACACTGCTATTCTCAGTGATGTCACTGCTCTCTAGTGAATGGATAGGCTGCATTCTCACTGATGTCACTGCTCTCTAGCAAATGGATAGGCTGCATTCTCAGTGATGTCACTGCTCTCCAGTGAATGGGTAGGCTGCATTCTCAGTGATGTCACTGCTCTCTAGCAAATGGATAGGCTGTATTCCTAGTGATTTCATTACGCCCTAGTGAATGGATAGGCTGTATTCTCCATGTCATCGGTCTCTAGTTACTGGATAGGCTGCATTTTCAGTTATGTCACGTTGCTTTCTACTGAATCCATAGGCCACATTCTTAGTGATGTCATCACTCCCTAGTGAATGGATAGGCTATATTCCCAGTGATGTCACTGCTATCTAATGAATGAATAGGCTGCATTCACATTGTTGGTATTAATGTCACACAAAGCGACTATAAAACACAGTATGTTTATAATGCAGTGATAGAAGAAAATACATGACACCGATATGCGTTAAAGAGCGCCAGATAACAATGCCGTATTCTGACCCCTAAATCTCCAGTATAGCATCCTGATGTTAAAACTAGATATTGTCACCTTATCCAATTTACCAGCAGTAGCTATCTGGATACAGTAATGGTCTATGGAGGCAGCGCAGCCGGCCATCACCCCAACGACTGATATCTGGGACAAAGCTGAGCAACTCTGCATTGCAAAACCCATAAAAAGCATAATCCATCTGAGCGGGGCGAGGCGATCAGATAGTCCCTCTATGGGGGCCGCGGGTGGAGGAGCTTCCAGGTAAGTACAAGCTGCTCCGAGTAGGTTCTCCCGGCTCCTCTTATCTCATTTCAGCACCTGCTACGGAAAATTAAAGGTTGGCTAATCTCTGTTTTTCCAGCAGCATCTGCGCAACGTGAGATCTCAGCTGTGGAGGTAAACACTAGGAGGGCTTACTACACGAGGAAACACAATTATATGACCTCGCAGAACACGATAAGATGTGAAATGAGCTGATGTATCTGCCAAGATCGCCTGCTGATAAAATAGATCCGCTGCGTCATTGAGGGCGAAGACGATTCCTCCTACTTATCCACATCACGTAAATGGCGACACGGACAAAATGTGAACAGAGCCGAGGCTCACGGGATTTCAATTTAGATCTGATCAGGAATTGTACAGGGTTAGATTAATCTGGTTGCTTTCATCCAAAAACAGCGCCACACCTGTCCATGGGTTATATCTGGTATTGCACGTCCACTGAAATTAATGTATGCGGTATTGCACTTCATTCTCCTGCCTGTGGACAGGTGTGGCGCTGTTCTTGAAAGAAAGTAGCTGTGTATTGCCAAAGAGTTTAAAAAGTTTGAAAACTCCGCAGTACAGATGTAGCAAAAATCAACCTGACACTTAATGTGTTATATAATAACTTAACTACAAACTACCACAAGGCTGTAAATCAGGCTATCACGATGCAACAGCCGTGTTGGCGGATTGCTACATCCATATAGATTGAGGCAGATTTACCATCTCCGTTGCATCAGGCTTCCAGTGTTCGTTGCGCCAAAATGTTGGCACAAATTTTAGACAAATTTATTAATGACTAGCTTACCCGTCGCGCGTTGCTGCGAAGACAGACAGACAGACAGACATTCGTTTTTATATATCTAGATAACAACCAATCACAGCGCAGCTTTTTTTTGTTACCTCAGTGGTATAATATATAACAACCAATCGCAGCGCAGCTTACATGTTACCTCAGCTTTATAATATATAACACCCATAGTTGTACTATGCCAGTAATCTTCCCAGGAGTGTACTCAACAACTTCCCAAAGTTTCATGGTGATTAGATGAATGGTGTAGTAGCGCATAAAGGACAGACAGATAGACATACATTCATTTTTATATATATAGATGACATCAGGAAGTGAGAGAATTAGATTCTGTACGTAAAAGTTGGACGCTAATTCTTTTGCGCTTAGAATTGAATAATCGAGTTGGGACCCATTAGCTTTTCCTATTTATGACATAATCAATGCTCGTGCCAAATTTCATGTTTCTACGACATTGGGAAGCGAGAAAATTAGATTCCGTATGTAAAATTTGGACGCTAATTCTTTGGCGCTTAGAATTGAATAATCGAGTTGGGACCCATTAGCTTTTCCTATTTATGACTTAGTCAATGCTTGTGCCAAATTTCATGTTTCTATGACATCGGGAAGTGAGAGAATTAGTGGCAATGATGGAAATCGAACGATCTACGTGGACGGGTCGTAACTGTCGACGACGCTCACACGCGCGCTATTTATCATAGCATAAATGTACTATGCCTATAATCTTCCCAGGAGTGTACTCAACAACTTCCCAAAGTTTCATGGCGATCGGATGAATGTTGTAGTAGCGCATAAAGGACACACAGACAGACAGACAGACATACATTCAATTTTATATATATATAGATTTGCGCAAACAAGGAGAGGTTTGCACCTAGTATGGGAGGTATGAATTTGTCCAGGTGTAAAACGCGCCAGTTTAGTCTCTAGGTGCAACAATCTGTTCTAAAGCACATTACCCAAGAGTAGTTATAAAGTAGGAACGATCATACGTGCGCCAAAGATACACTAAACCAATAAAACCGCGTACAACACTGATTTTTGGTCGCATCTTTGGACTTCCTCACTAATGTAACGCTGATATTAGGCAGCTTTAACCCCTTGCAGACGTGGCTTTTTTTTATTCCATTGTTGTTTCTTCCTCATTGCTTTCATAAGAATCATAACTTTTAGATCTCTCCCCCCTGGAGATGTGCAGGAACGCTTTCTTTTGCAGGGTGAGCTGTAGTTTGTTGATTACATTTTAGGTTTTATGCAATTTTTTGATCACTTTTCATCAGATTTTATTTTGGAGACGGAGCGACCAAAAACAGTGCAATTCTTGCGTTATGTATTCATTTCTTCTGATGGGGTTCTCCGTGTGGGCTAAATAGTGCGTTATTTTAATAGAGTGGACCTGTACAAACGGGGTGATGGCCGGCTGCGCTGCCTACATGAACACTGGGAAAATGTATTTTTTATTTTTTTTAACTTTGAACAACTTTTTCTTTCATTACTACAAAAAGAATTAAACTTGATTTTGATTTTTTTTCACGTTCTCCTCACTTGTATAACTGATTTCAATAATTCTGTATTGCAGTGTATTGTACTTTTACTGGCATCCTATTAAAAGGGGTATTCCAGGGTTTTAACTATGGATAACCTATCCTCTGGACAGGTCCTCAATAGTTAATAGGTGTAGGCTCACCATTCGGGATTCCCGCTGATCAGCTCATCACAGCGGGACAGATGGTTCCATCGCTGGAAGTATAAAACCGACTTCACTCCCATTAAAATCAATGGGAGCACTGTTCGCAGGTCAAGCTATCAATGGATCTTCGGGAATCCCGAGCAGCAGGCCCCTGTTAAGAATTGATGACCTATCCTGAGGATTGGTGGTCATCAATAGTTAAAGTCCCGAAATACCTCTTTAAGCCATGCCACCAGCAGGGCTTACTAAGGAAAAATCCAGCTTGGAAGCCTACAAAAGGCTAATTGGTGCCATGGCACCAGAACAGGACCCCCATGATGTCATAATGGGGTGGGGGGACATTCTGAATACAGATGAAGCCCCCTCTCTCTGTCAAGCCGTCTAAATGCCACAGTCAGTGCCGAATGCAGGATCTAAACAGTTAACGATTGGGACCAAAGTTATTATCCAGACTGCTGCAACTGCAGCAGGCTCGGCCCCTGGACCCGCCTCATACACATCTGGCCTACCGCCATCATCCCGAAGGATGCAATAAATCTGCCCCAATGTACTTCAATTCTTCATAATGCACAAGATCTCTGCTTGCTGTTCGTGAATGGAAACCCTTTAGTCTACTCAGCCTGATCGCATCCAACTATGCGTATATTGGTGCTGTTGACATTTTTTGATTGTGTTTGGGGATGGGTAATAGAAAACAAGCGATACTATCCAGGCGGAGTATTCCCTATGTGGGTTTATGGGTATTATGCTGCCAAATATTAACTCAAGACAACCCTAAACTGCAACAAACAACGCAAGCGAGCTGGAGCCAATGATCATAGAAGAGATGAAAAGCAACCAAAACTAAGTAGCAGGTAAGCATCATCCGAAGATGGCGACGTCCATCTATATACACAATGCTACCAAAAGTATTTGGACAGCCTGGTCAGTAGAATGGATTGTGTCTTATTAGCATGTCACACATCCTTAACCATGCTACATAGGGGGCTGACCCTTGGAGGTGGGAGCCATAGTTTATGACGGGAACTGCGCGCTATTGGATAAACGGGTTATGTCGCTGCACACAAGACGTCCATCATGAAGCGCAATTTATCAGCCGGTCTGCAATGGTGCAAGGAGCATCATCATTGGAGAGTTGAGCAATAGGACATTCTATGGAGTGACAAATCACACTACTCCATCTTCACATCAGACGGAGGTACCTGGGGAGGAGGATCCTGGGGAACACCTTCTGCCAGAGTGTGTTGTGCCAACAGTTAAGTACGGCGGAGGTTCTGTTATGGTCTGGGGATATTTTACGTAGCATGGTCTTAATCCGTTGGTTGTAGTGACAAGACCCGTGAACACAGAGGTGTACCCTGACATTCTAGACAATGTGCAGCCAACAATGTGGCAATACTCTGGGAATGGTCGGCCATACTTCCAACAAAACAACGCACCTTGTCACACATCCAATGCTGTTTTATGTTGGTTTGAGGATATGGATGTTCCCACGATTGGACTGACCTGCACGAAACTCGACAGATGTTTGCAGGGTGAATGGGGGGAAATACCAGCTGAAGTGTGTCAGATATTAGTAGAAAGTATGCCACTAAGAGTATCAGATGTCATTAGGGCCGAAGGGGCCCTACTAAGTTAACATATGGATATAAATACTACTTTTGATTCTTGCTCAGGGGTCCAATTACTTCTGGTAGGATAGTGTACAGCCCACACTCTTGTCTCTCCACAATTCCTCACTGTTTCACAGCATCTGTTGTTGCCCAGACCCTTGCAAACCTTTGGATACTGGGCCACAGGCGAACCAGCAGGGGGCACAGGCTGCAAGCTGTGGGCGAATGGCGAGGCATATTTTTACCCCCCTCCCCAGTATACCCCTTTAAATATAAAAGTTTCATGAATATCTTCATACATTTTGCAGCAGCTCAGAGTTTTCAGCAGATGCAACTGGAGACTGGGATTCATCACAGGCCATTGAGCTGGACGCTTATTACGCTCAATGCCAATCCGTTCGCGTCTCGGGCACACACTACAATTTTCAGATGAGAGCCGGATGCTGGCAGCATTTACTTATCTCCGGTAGCACAGGGGTTTTCAGCTTGTTGTTAAGCAACATGTTGAGATCAGCTGAGAGGAGCGAGCGCTGTGCACAATGGCGCATAGTTCCAGAGCGACAATTATCTGCTGCTCCTCGCGGCTCAACTTACCTGCAGGATGATGCTGCCGTACGCGTTCTTCAGTATGTTAACCACATCTGCGTGAGATAAACCGTCCAGCGGCTGCTTGTTAATACTGACAATCCGATCCCCGACCTGAGGGTGGAAGAAATGGAAAAGGCAAAATTATGGAGAGTCCTCCACTATCCAGACGCATCTGTAACATGGCGCAAAAGTGAGCAAGTGCATAAGGGGCCTCGGTCAACGTGCCAGGAGGGCGGCTGCCTGTGTGTTGGGGAGTTGGATTCAGATTAGGCTCAGATATCTGGGATTTCTTGACACACCAGAGACATAATACCCACCTTCAGCTTGTTCGTTCGAGCCGCTACGCCACTCGCTTGAATCATGGCGATAAACACAGGAATGTCACCCAGCGGGCTCCCCTTTCCACCCGCTATACTGATGCCTAGAGCGTCATTAGGGCCCTGGGAATTGGAAAATTAGATGTTATTATGTTACAGATACAATGCAGAACCTTAAAATGTGTTACATTCTCAGTACTCACCCTGCTTATCTCAACCATCCTGGGCTCCATTTCTATACCTACAGTCAAAAAGTACAAGAAGTGTTACTATTCTACTGGCGTAGTCACTGTGTACATATATCTTGTAAAGATCCTCAGTTACATCCTGTATTATACTCCAGAGCTGCACTCACTATTCTGCTGGTGGAGTCACTGTGTACATACATTACTTATCCTGTAAAGATCCTCAGTAGGGATGAGCGAGTATACTCGCTAAGGCACTACTCACTCGAGTAATGTGCCTTAGCCGAGTATCTCCCTGCTCGTCCCTAAAGATTCGGGGGCCGCCGCAGCTGACACGCGAGTTGCGGCGGGGAGCAGGGGAGAGCGGGCGGGAGAGAGAGATCTCCCCTCCGTTCCTGTCCACTCTCCCCCGCAGCTCCCCGCCCCGCGCCGGCCCCCGAATCTTTCGGGACTAGCGGGCAGATACTCGGCTAAGGCACATTACTCGAGCGAGTAGTGCCTTAGCGAGTATACTCGCTCATCCCTAATCCTCAGTTACATCCTATATTATACTCCAGAGCTGCACTCACTATTCTGCTGGTGGAGTCACTGTGTACATACATTACTTATCCTGTAAAGATCCTCAGTTACATCCTGTATTCTACCCCAGAACTGCACTCACTATTCTGCTGGTGGAGTCACTGTGTACATACATTACTTATCCTGTACTGATCCTGAGTTACATCCTGTATTATACTCCAGAGCTGCACTCACTATTCTACTGGCAGAGTCACTGTGTATATACATTACTTATCCTGTAAAGATCATGAGTTACATCCTGTATTCTACCCCAGAACTGCACTCACTATTCTGCTGGTGGAGTCACTGTGTACATACATTACTTATCCTGTACTGATCCTGAGTTACATCCTGTATTATACTCCAGAGCTGCACTCACTATTCTACTGGCAGAGTCACTGTGTATATACATTACTTATCCTGTAAAGATCATGAGTTACATCCTATATTATACTCCAGAGCTGCACTCACTATTCTGCTGGCGGAGTCACTGTGTACATACATTACTTATCCTGTACTGATCCTGAGTTACATCCGGTATTATACCCCAGAGCTGCACTCACTATTCTGCTGGTGGAGGCACTGTGTACATACATTACTTATCCTGTACTGATCCTGAGTTACATCCTGTATTATACTCCAGAGCTGCACTCACTATTCTACTGGTGGAGTCACTGTGTACATACATTACTTACCTGTACTGATTCTGAGTTACATCCTGTATTATACTCCAGAGCTGCACTCACTATTCTGCTGGTGGAGTCACTGTGTCCAGCAATTACTTATTCTGTACTGATCCGGAGTTACATCCTGTATTATACTCCAGAGCTGCACTCACTATTCTGCTGGTGGAGTCACTGTATACATACATTACTTATCCTGTACTTATCCTGAGTTACATCCTGGATTATACTTCAGAGCTGCACTCCCTATTTTGCTGGCGGAGTCACTGTGTACATATATTACTTATCCTCTACTCATCCTGAGTTACATGCTGTATTATACTCTGGAGCTGCACTCACTATTCTGCAGCCTCCAATGAGGACATTTCCCAACATTGCTTGTTGGCACCCTCTATGTCTCCCAGCAGCCAAACCACCTGACTACCTCACACACTTTTACCCACAGTGCAGTGTAATCAGACTGCATAAGAGGTTCCATCAACCAGCAGGAAGCCTCCTGCTGTAGAACATCCCCAGTATCTGGCAGAGGACAGAGATGATTACCGGAGTTTCTCTGGGAGGACGGAGCAGAAGATCTCTTGGAGCTGCTGTAATTCTGTGCACTGGATGTGACTGGGGCGAGTGAGGGCGGCTGCACACCCTGAGAGCTGCTTCTACCGACCTGGAACAAAAGATTTGCAGAGTAATTAAATTCTTCTACGTTGCGAGGCCTTCATAATTCCATTACCATTTAATTACAGGATGAAAACGGCTCTGATTAGGTACAAATCCCTCGTTCAAGGGCGCCGCATGTGGAGTGATGAAGCAGTTTAGAGGCGACCGGAGCTTTTATCCTTGTGCACATTTGCTGATTGCTGCAGCAGAATGCATTAACGGAACACTAAATGCAAAAAATACTATTTTTTTTTAAAAAGGGCCAAACTAATCCTTCCTGAAACTCCTCCATCTAAATCGTATTCTGCCTCACACTGCACTTAAAAGATAGGTATTGCATACAGAACTAGTGTCCCACGAATCGGCCTTTTCGAGCGCTGTGAGGCAACTGGCTGCTGCTGCAGGGCCCGTCTCCCCCCACCACCCCCACCACCCTCGTTCTATATGAAATAGCCCTCATGTACATGTTTCAATGTCGAATGGACAAGGAAAATTGCAGGAAAGAAAGCAGGTGATGTCACTGACCCTAATGACATCACTTGCCTGCTTTCTCACAATTTTACCTTTATAATATCCTCGTACAATTACTTTTTCTGATGAAGAGGTCTCTTCAACAATGAAACGTGTAACCACAGTAAATTATTGTTCCACAAACCACCAATCCATCCTTCCCACCAGCAGCGCCGTGGACCTCCTAATATTTTCAAGCCCCTTCCTGACTTTCCCATGGAGGTCTTGTAAGATGCCTTTACACAGGACAACCATCGTCCGTATAGGGACCAGAAAGGACGAATGCAAACAATAGTCATTCACACGGCCGCTTACTGGGTGACAAGTGATAATCCAATTGCCAGTCGTTTATTTTCAGCTCACCTAAAAAAAAAGTCTGCTGGTTGATTTAAAGTCTGGTGTAAAGTCACAGTCATACGCTATTGACTTGCAGAATAACTTACTTGGAGATCCCCTCTACAAAGAAAATGTCGGCAAACAACTAATGAATAAGTAATCTGTGTAAAAGCAAACATATGACTGTTGTTCGTACATGTCAGCGATTTTTCTGAGTGACTATCTGAATGATAGTCTCTCCATGTCAAGATACCTTTAGCCATCTGTGCCTGGAGTGGCTGCAGCTGCGATGCACCTTCTGCTTTGCACAATGACCCCTGCACTATGGAACCATAGAATGATGAGCGTTGTGGTGATTAGATGAATGGTCTTGCCACCGGAGGCCCTAAAAGTGGTTACCCCCTTGGCATATAAAAGGCCATGTTCATGTCTGGAGACCTTGGGGTGAGCGCCTTAATCCTGCCTTTGCTGTGAAGTGGCACACTGGCCCCTGCTGGTGTGATGGTCTGAGGGCCATCACATACGACAGTCGGTCACCCCTAGTAGTGGTACGAGGAACGATGACAGCTCAGCGATATGTTCAGGACATTCTGCAGCCACATGTGTTCCTCTCAGAATGGGAGGAATTGGGCCAAGCAGCAGCACATGTGAAAAAGATTTGGGTATACTAATAGATCATAGACTGAACATGAGTCAACAATGTGATGCAGCAGTCAAAAAGGCAAATACAGTTCTTGGATGTATTAAGAGAAGCATAGAGTCTAGATCACGTGAGGTAATTATATCCTCTGCTCTTCCTTAGTCAGACCTCATCTGGAATACTGTGTCCAGTTCTGGGCACCCCACTTTAAAAAAGACATCGACACACTGGAGCAAGTCCAGAGAAGAGTTACCAAGATGGTAAGTGGTCTGCAAATCATGTCCCATGAGGAACGGTTAAAGGATCTCGGAATGTTTAGCTTGCAGAAGAGAAGGCTGAGAGGAGACTTACTAGCTGTCTACTAATATCTGAAGGGCTGTTACAGTGCAGAGGGATCAGCCCTATTCCCATTTCTACAAGTAAAGACTAGAAGCAATGGGATGAAACTGAAAGGCGGGAGACACAGATAAGATATTAGACAGTGAGGGGGATCAATGAGTGGAACAGGTTACCACAGGAGGTGGTGAGTTCTCCTTCAATGGAAGTGTTTAATCAGAGGCTGGACAAATATCTGTCTGGGATGATTTAGTGATCCTGCACTGATTCTATGCTTCTAAGAGGCAGCAGGATAATGCTCGACCGCACACACAAGGCGGTCACAGGAGTCCCCACAACATTGCCACTCTTTTATGGCCGCCCAGGCGCCAGATCTATCTCGAATAGAACATGTATGGCATCATCTGTGACTCCAACTTAAACAGTTTCTGAGTTTGCATGATCTAAAGGCTCAGCTACAGCGATATGCCGCAGGTTACCTTAATACCATTACCTATACAGGCCCGTATCACATCTTATATCCGAGATAGCGGCGGTGAAACAGGGTACTAGCACCTTCATGCCCACCCGTATTACATCTTGTATCCAAGCTAGAGTCAGTACAACAGAGTACTAGAGCCTCCATGCCTCCCGTATCACATCTTGTATCCAAGCTAGAGGTGGTACAACAGGGTACTAGGGCCTCCATGCCCGCCTGTATCACATCTTGTATCCAAGCTAGAGGCGGTACAACAGGGTATTAGCGTCTGCATGCCCACCTGTATCACATTTTGTATCTAAGCTAGAGGCGGTACAACTGGGTACTAGAGCCTTCATGCCCACCCGTATCACATCTTGTATCCAAGCTAGAGGCGGTACAACTAAGTAGTAGAGCCACTATGCCTGCCCATATTCCATCTTGTATCCAAGCTAGAGGCAGTGCAACAGGGTACTTGAGCCACCATGCCTGCCCGTATCACATCTTGTATCCAAGCTAGAGGTCATACAACAAAGTAATAGAACCTTCATGCCCACTCGTATCACATCTTGTATACAAGCTAGAGGCAGTACAACAGGGTACTTGAGCCACCATGCCCAGCTGTATCACATCTTGTATCCAAGCTAGAGGCGGTACAACAGGATACTAGAGCCTCCATGCCCACCTGTATCACATCTTGTATCCAAGCTAGAGGCGGTACAACAAGGTACTAGAGCCTCCATGCCCACCTGTATCACATCTTGTATCCAAGCTAGAGTCAGTATAACAGAGTACTAGAGCCTCCATGCCTGCCCGTATCACATCTTGTATCCAAGCTAAAGGCGGTACAATAAAGGTACTAGAGCCTCCCTACAAGGTGTCAGTTCTCAACAATAAATGCTCCTTTTGCTCTGAAATTGTGATTACTTATAACCACGTTGCAATCATACAGAGAAAGTTTCATTTCATTCCGACAACTTCTAGGGGAGGGAGATATATATATATATATATATCAGAAAGAGCTGCTGGAAACGGTAATTCACTTTCTATGGTGAAGACAGCAGCTTCTTCAGGGTCTTGAATAGTACACCATAAACATAATATGGAGCCGTAATCACCTGTGTCTATAGAAGCAGCACATGCTGGCACAGGTAAATGGCAGTACAGAACATGTAGTACTGCTCTTTACAGCAGAGAGGCGCTATCATACAGCCAATCAGTGCAGGCACTTCAGTAACACAGGGGGTTACCAGTAAAATGTCTATGCAGAAAAGTGTATGTGCAACAGATCCAAACTGTCTGCAATAATGTATGGAGTCTGCTTTCAGGATACAATCGCCCAGAAAGACCAGAATATATTGTATCCTGAGGCTACTGTAAGGTTCCCTGAAGGGGGCGATGTTTGTCCCAGTGGTAATCGCTCCAATGCTTTCACCCACTCAGTGAATAGCGGCAGAGCGGGCCAGCTGCTCGCCTCCATTCACAGTAAACAGGCAGTCGCTCACAGATGAATGACTACCTGTTTACACAAGCCGAGTGTCGTCCGTTTTTAACGCCTGCCTAAACTGAACGGCGAACAAGCAAATTATTGTTAATCTTTCAGTCGGTGGTAAAGCAATAAATTGTTCATAATCCCACGATCCAGCGAGAATCTCAAGGGCCCTAAACGTAAGCGATTAATGTCATTCCCATATAATCAGTGATCTGTATAGAGCGCACATCACCCTCCATGACCCATATCCTGCAGCATATCCATCTGCCCCATTATAACTCCGGACGTGATACACTTACAGAAACATGGGGTCTGTGCGACGACGGCTCATTAGAATTAGGAGCGTGAAGTCTTGAGCAGATGGACTGGAAAAATCTCAGAAGACGAGAGGCATTTCTTTGCACTTTCTTCTATTTCATGTTGTTCACAGAGAAGGCAATGAAAGCTTTCTTCTGAGTGAACATCCATATTGATATGCAACATTGTGCAAGGACCTCGATGGAACGCCGCCACTTAGCGGAACGCGGCCGTGATACCATGTGGTGTGTTTGAGTGACCTTGCCTGGCAATGGACTTTGAAAATGGCATCTATGATGAGAGTAAGGAGAGAAGGCTGCGTGACTCGGGGATCCGAGGGTTCGTAAGGAATTGTAATCAGTATCTTGATGCAACGACAGACTGTAGAGACAGCGGGGAAATGCTTTCTAAATCTACGGAGGCACAAATACACAAAAACAGTTTGTGCAGAGATACAAGGAGACGACCACCTGTAGATCTTAATTGGACTGATAGGGAAAGAACAAGGTTGTGTTAAAAGGGGTCTTCTGGGACTTTACTATTGATTGCGTATCCTTAGGACAAGTCATCAATAGTTGATTTGGGGTGGGGGTGGGGTTGCTCAGGGACGCCAATGATCAGCTGATATTGGGCCAGATGTCATTATGGATGGAGGTGGAAGCTTATAGCTCAGTCTGCATTGCAGCTGCACAGGTTGGTATTGAATTCAATGGGAGCTGCATCTGTAATTACCAATTCAGGTCACTGCAATGCGGACCGAACTGTCAGCGTCTAGCTCTGTCCACACGACAGCGGGGCTGACGACAGCTATTTGGTGGGGATCTCAAGTGGCTGAACCCTGTCGATTAAGCAAAAACATAATTCTCCATCCCTGCTTCCCTCAGCTGATTGCCTGTCACAATATGGGGGTCTCCTCTGTGTATTCCAGACACTTCCATGCAGTGCAGCCCCCTGTCCGATACTTATCATCCACCATCTTGAAGCAGAGAATGTTTTACTTTCACATCGATTTCATGATGCATGAGGCTATACCCTTTTTGCCTGCTGGGGTGACAGTTTAGTGGCATGCTCCTTTTGATTTTGAGGCATCCTGTCTTGGGCTTCACATCTCCTGGCTGCAGAATCTAGGAGCCGGCGTAATCCCTCCGGACCTGGCCGTAAACGGCCAGAGAGTCGACGCTGTCAGTGAGTTCGTGTACCTCGGAAGCGTTCATCACACAGATAGGAGGGCGATTCCGGACATCCTGGGGAGAATAGCGCTGGCAGCCTTGGCCATGAGGTCCCTGGATAAACTCTGGTGGAGGCAGAACATAACACTCAGGACTAAGATTCGATTCCACCAGACCTGCGTTATGCCAATATTATTGTGCGGCTCGGAGACCTGGACCTTGCTGTCGCATACCACTGAGCGTCTGGAGTCCTTTCACATGCGATGCCAATGCCAGATTCTCCGTGTCCGTTGGTTCGATTTGATCAGAAATGGTGAGATACAGGCTGGCACGGGGTTTGAGTCAATCACAGAAACAATAACAAGGAGGAGATTCGCACTTTTTGGTCATGTTGCACGCTTGTCAGAAGCTGTTCCGGCCCACGGTGCTCTAACCACAGCAATTGCTAGGAGAATCGAGAGACGACCGCCTGCCGGATGGCGGAGGCCTCCTGGTCGTCCGCAGCGCTCGTGGGTGCAACAGATAGGCAACAGTACTTCCTCTGACATCAGCACTGAATGGAACAATGCTCTCGCTCGTGGTCATTCTAGATCGGCGCTATGGACCCTCGTCGTCCAAGCGAGATAACTCAACTCCTTTAGTCTTCTAAAGAAGCTACTGACTATAGGTATACAGTCAGGAGGATGAGCTGTGATCTCCTTTATTATAACAGTGCGACAGGAGCTGTGCAATCATTATCAGTAACTGTGATAGGAGTGCCTGTGTTTTCCACTAGGTAGTTTATGTGGTAGATCCATGTAACGGCATCACACAGACTGAGAAAGGGAGTAGAAACTGAACACATAACCCCAAGTAGATCTGAGCTGATCGGAACTGAGATCACATGACCATCTGAGGAGAAAGAGGCCGGGAGTCTCAGATAGAAAGAGAACTAACCAAGGTGACACCAGCCAACATATATATATTGGGGGAATAGCTATATAATACTTTCAGTTCCAGAAGCCCGTTTAATACGAGGTAATGTTGGATTTTCTTCATATTAATGGTTCCTCACTGTACATGGCAACATAGTATAAATGACAGCCGAGTCACTAGTTGCATCTAGTTCATGCAAAGCTTTGATCTTCTGAATGAAGCTCGTCACATAAATGTCCAGTAAATCCATCAACAAGATTACAAGATGCGCTCTGCATGGTTTCATTTTATAACTAATTTGTCCTATTGTGCAAGGAACAAAATAATTAATTGCCATCCTGGACAAGTCCCCAATGCGTTGTCACTTCTAATGGAAACTATGCCAGTGTTCATGTGATCACGATACAAACCCCTCCTTCCAGAAGTAGGAGGTATGAACACACATAATAGTAGCATAAACCCTCCTACCAAAAGTAATTGCACGTCTCCTGAGCAAGAATCAAATGTGGTATTCATTCCCCTTATGTTAATACTTAGTAGTGGGGCTCCTTTGGCCTGATACTCTCTGTGGTATATTTTTACGAACAACTGATACACTTCAACTGGTATTTCCCTCCATTCATCCTGCAAATGTCTGGCAAGTTCTCTCAAAGAAAATGCATCAGCCCATCTATTACAGTGGTGCAAGCAGCATCATCATTGAACAATTAAGCAATGGAAGAATGTTCTATGTAGTGACTAATCATGCTACTCCATCTTCACATCAGATGGAGATACCTGGGTGTAGAGGATGCTGGGGAACTCCTTTTGCTTGAATGTGTTGTGCCAACGGGTATGTAAGGCGGAAGTTCCATTATGGTTTGGGGATGGTTTACATGGCATGGTCTCAGTCCATTGGTTGCAGTGACAAGAACCATAAACATGGAGGTATACCCGGACATTCTAGACCATAATGTGCTGTTACAATGTGGTAATACTCTGGGAATGGTCGGCCATACTTCCAACAAGACAAGGCGCCTTGTCACACATCCAATGCTGTTTTATGTTGGTTTGAGAATATGGATGTTCCATGATAGGACCGGCTGCACAGAGTCCCTACCTGAACCTACTGAACACCTCTGGAACGTCTGCTAAAGAAACTTGAACAGCGTCCATTTTCTCGCCAGATGTTTGCAGGATGAATAGAGGGAATAGAGGGAAATACCAGACGTTCGTAGAAAGTATGCCAAGGAGTGCATTTGATGTTTTTAGGGCCAAAAGAGCCACAAGTATTAACATATGTAGGTAAATACTATTGTTTCTTGCTCCGGTGTCCATTACTTTTGGTAGGATAGTGTATATACTCTATATTCAGTCCCGTCCAGTAGAATAGTTTACAACATTCACACTATTTGTTGTTAAAGCACAAGGAACAGTTATGTAAAGTCGGCACATATGTAGAATAATGGAGAGAATTGTACTGCAATGCTGGTAGAGCCGTTCAAGCTTAACTACCCCCCCCCCCCCATTCTCTTCTACGCTAGCGGTGAATCACAGTAAATGTGCAGCAAATTCACACTTTAAGATTTCAAAGATTTTGTTTCAGCTACAAATTAAAGGAAAACCTATTGTAAATATCATTTTCGCTCAATTTGCAGTTAAATGCAGTCAACTTCTCAGATATTTCAGCCTTTACAAAACAAGTACTTGTATCCACATGGAGACGTGATATCCGCAGCTCCCCTTATTATGTAACTGTACTGTTATAAGCTGCTGGTTTATAATAGCCCTTTGAACATCAACCATGCAAAAAGACTTTGTACTAATAATATCCTATAAAGCAGCAAACACAGAAAATAAGCATTGCAGATCATCACCCCAGTCCGGGTATATAAGAGAGCGTGCAGAACGATGCCAGAGCCCCGCGCATCTATTAACCCAGCGCTATGTGAACAGGGAGATTGGTAAGGAATTTATGTAATGGATTGCAATTAAGACTTTGCTGGGATTAGCGATTTCTAAGGACACTCGTTATTGAGAGATCATCTAATTAACTTTATCATCACAGTCTGTCGATATCTCTCTCTGGAAATAACGGACATTCGTGGCACGTCTGCTAAAGATCAATGTTGGAGGCAGCGGGAGCTTCTGCCGCGACACGGGGAGTAATTTAATAACAAGGTGCTCTTAGTAAAGACACAGCATACATAATACATGTGTCACTTGGGAGTCTGGTCTGCATGAGGGGGCCGGCTTCTCTAAGATGTGGTGTTCTAGAGAGGTTTTTACTGAGCGATCAGAGTGCGCGAAAAAGAGAGCCCGAGCAGGGAGCAAAAAATCAAGCAAGCAGAGAGCGCGAAAAAGAAGAGAGCCAGCCGGAAAAAGAAGCGAGCCAGCCGGAAAAAGAAGCGAGCCAGCCGGAAAAAGAAGAGAGCCAGTGCGAAAAAGTAGACAGCAAGTGCAAAAAATAAATAGCGAGCGTGAAGAGCGAGCTGGCATGTGCAAAAAGCACATGCACATACAGCAGGCAAAGGGAGCGAAGTGAGCACTTTTACACGGGCTGACAGTTGCCTGAGTAATCCCCCAGAAGAGCGATTACAGGCAAATGTCAGCCCACCATTAGTTTTCAGCTCACTCTAAAAATGAAGCGACTGTCAGTTTGTGTAAACAGGTAGTCATTCATCAAGACTGCCTGTTTACTCTGTATGGAAGCGGGTGACCAGTAGAGATCTCCCATGCGCTAGTGAAAGCACAGGAGCGATAGCCATTGGTACGGATGTCGGGCCCTTAGTCGTCCTGTGTAAAAGTGCCACTAGAGAGATGTGGAGCGGCAGACATCAGATAAATTAGATAGAGGGGTTTAACTAGAATGGGTATAAAAAAAAGCCTTAGGGAGCCTAGAAAGTCTCTCCTCCCAATATACGGAGACCAGAACTATGAATAATGTATTATAATTGGGGGCCCCATTACAGATCTTGCATTGGGGCCCACCAGCTTTAGGCCCCCTGCACAGTCAGATTCCGCATGCAACATCCAGCTCTGCCACCAGCGGGGTCCGCGCGCACCTGCTCTGTCGCAGGAGAGTCTGTACTGCGGATGGACCAGGCGGCTGGCAGGGGTTTTTTTTTCAATTTTTTGTCCGTTCCGTTGTTCGATGCGGAATCTGCAACCTGTTCACTATGTTCATTGTGGATGGGCCACGGATCGGACGGCTTCCATTGACTTCAATGGAAGCCATCTGTGCGGAATTCGCAGAAAAATGGAGTATGCTGCGATTTTTCCACATTAGATGGGAAAATCCAGCAGTCTGAGCGACTTCCAATGGGGCCAGGTCATCGGTGGTAGACTAGCCGGGGTCAGAATTTCACTGCCCACCTTTTGGGATTTTTCTCCCGCAGCGGTGTGAAGAGTAAACAGAGAATGGTGTGATCAAGGACAAACATCCAGGGAAAGGGGATCCTGCGGATGGATACAACTTAAAGCGCTGCGGAATAAGTTGGCGCTATACAAACAAAGATTATTATTATTATTATTAACTTACAGCGCCAAAAAGGGTCAGAGGAGGATGTCAGGAATCACTTTAATGAACAGGCTCTGCAGAGTCAACACTGGAGCTCCAACTAACGTGTCCAAATGCATGTTGTTCCTTAACATGGATGAGCTATACCAGCAAATGACCAGTTAGAGCACCATAGTGTCTAAGAGAAACCGAAAGGAGAGTCTCCAGGGGGCAAAAGAGGGTAGAAATTGCATCACCTGTCAGATGGATCCAGATTGCTGTTGCATGGTGCTGATAGCAGGTATTTTCCAAAAGCAGTATAAATCAATAAATGCTTTTTATCAGATGTTCACAGCGCATTAATTCCTTCATTTAATTTGTGACAACTGCAACAAGCTTCCTGTCCACCAGGGCCAATACTCCTGCAGAATAATATTAACGCCTAGTGGAATTTATATCATGGCGAATTACTGTGGTACTGAAGTCCAACATGGTACTAGATGGGGGTCTCTAATAAAGTGGCCATTTAGTGTATGCATCTATTGAGTTCAGTGGAAGGTGTATACATCTGTATTAAGTGAGCTCCCCCTAGTGGTGGCTGCAGACAGGCAGAATATGATCATATAACTCTATAACCATATTAAGAGGGTTTTGAGCTGTAGAAAAATAAAAAAAAGTATCTCTAATCTGTGTAAATATATATTAGGATATTAATCAGAGCATCAGAATTTGGATATATGCAGCCACTAACCCCCCTAGTAGTGGATTTTTTCAAGACCAAGTCCAACAAATTAAACATAAGACAAAGTGTACATGAGGAGATGTAAGTGCTGTCAAGTGTGAACCGCTATGACTTCAGAAGGTGGAACACAAGAGACGCTGTAAATAAACCCTTCTTCTACATCAATGAGAAAACATGTCCCGCGCACCTGACTGCCTTGATAGGCTTTTCTGGATGACAGCCAAGACGCGACTCGGAGTCTCCCGATCTCCAGATGAACAAGTCCTTGTGCGCACTTTAGATTAAATAGAAGAGTCTTTAGAATCAGAGCAACAGGGGATTTCATCATAAACAAACATAACGTCTTGTTACACAGAGGCTTACAACAAACAGAATACAAAGGGAAGTCTCAAGAACCTGCAGAGAGAGAAGGGTTAAAAAAAGCAGTAATCAGAGCCAAACGACAGATGTAAGCGGTATGGGAAAATATGTCAAAAAGAGACACGAAGTATAATGAAAAGGAAAAAGCACGGCAGGGGGTCTCAGGGACGGACCCCCTACATCCCCAAAGAGAACCTGTTGATTGTAACACCACAGACACCAAGATGACAGAGCTGCAGGAGTGCGAGTCTAGAAGGGGATTATTGTTAGAGCTGGAGGAGTGCGAGTCTAGAAGAGGATTATTGTTAGAGCTGGAGGAGTGCGAGTCTAGAAGGGGATTATTGTTAGAGCTGGAGGAGTGCGAGTCTAGAAGGAGATTATTGTCAGAGCTGGAGGAGTGCGAGTCTAGAAGGGGATTATTGTCAGAGCTGGAGGAGTGCGAGTCTAGAAGAGACTTATTGTTAGAGCTGGAGGAGTGCGAGTCTAGAAGGGGATTATTGTTAGAGCTGGAGGAGTGCGAGTCTAGAAGGGGATTATTGTTAGAGCTGGAGGAGTGCGAGTCTAGAAGGGGATTATTGTGAGACCTGGAGGAGTGCGAGTCTAGAAGGGGATTATTGTCAGAGCTGGAGGAGTGCGAGTCTAGAAGGGGATTATTGTCAGAGCTGGAGGAGTGCGAGTCTACAAGGGGATTATTGTCAGAGCTGGAGGAGTGCGAGTCTAGAAGGGGATTATTGTCAGAGCTGGAGGAGTGCGAGTCTAGAAGGGGATTATTGTCAGAGCTGGAGGAGTGCGAGTCTAGAAGGGGATTGTCAGAGCTGGAGGACTGCGAGTCTAGAAGGGGATTGTCAGAGCTGGAGGACTGCGAGTCTAGAAGGGGATTATTGTCAGAGCTGGAGGACTGCGAGTCTATAAAGGGATTATTGTTAAAGCTGGAGGAGTGCAAGTCTAGAAGGGGATTATTGTTAGAGCTGGAGGAGTGCGAGTCTAGAAGGGGATTATTGTTAGAGCTGGAGGAGTGCGAGTCTAGAAGGGGATTATTGTTAGAGCTGGAGGAGTGCGAGTCTAGAAGAGGATTATTGTTACAGCTGGAGAACTGCGAGTCTATAAGAGGATTATTGTTAGAACTGGAGGAGTGCAGGTCTAGAAGGGGATTATTGTTAGAGTTGGAGAACTGCGGGTCTAGAAGGGGATTATTGTTAGAACTAGAGGAGTGCGGGTCTAGAAGGGGATTATTGTTAGAGCTGGAGGAGAGCAAGTCTAGAAGGGGATTATTGTTAGAGCTGGAGGAGAGCAAGTCTAGAAGGGGATTATTGTTAGAGCTGGAGGAGAGCAAGTCTAGAAGGGGATTATTGTTAGAGCTGGAGAAGTGCAAGTCTAGAAGAGGATTATTGTTAGAACTGGAGGAGTGCCAATCTAGAAGGGGATTATTGTTAGAGCTGGAGGAGTGCAAGTCTAGAAGGGGATTATTGTTAGAGCTGGAGGAGAGCAAGTCTAGAAGGGGATTATTGTTAGAGCTGGAGGAGAGCAAGTCTAGAAGGGGATTATTGTTAGAGCTGGAGAAGTGCAAGTCTAGAAGAGGATTATTGTTAGAACTGGAGGAGTGCAAGTCTAGAAGGGGATTATTGTTAGAGCTGGAGGAGTGCGAGTCTAGAAGGGAATTATTGTTAGAGCTGGATGAGTGCAAGTCTAGAAGGGGATTATTGTTAGAGCTGGAGGAGAGCAAGTGTAGAAGGGGATTATTGTTAGAGCTGGAGGAGTGCGAGTCTAGAAGGGGATTATTGTTAGAGCTGGAGGAGTGCGAGTCTAGAAGGGGATTATTGTTAAAGCTGGAGGAGTGCGAGTCTAGAAGAGGATTATTGTTAGAGCTGGAGGAGTGCGAGTCTAGAAGGGGATTATTGTTAGAGCTGGAGGAGTGCAAGTCTAGAAGGGGATTATTGTTAGAGCTGGAGGAGTGCGAGTCTAGAAGGGAATTATTGTTAGAGCTGGATGAGTGCAAGTCTAGAAGGGGATTATTGTTAGAGCTGGAGGAGAGCAAGTCTAGAAGGGGATTATTGTTAGCGCTGGAGGAGTGCCAATCTAGAAGGGGATTATTGTTAGAGCTGGAGGAGTGCAAGTCTAGAAGGGGATTATTGTTAGAGCTGGAGGAGAGCAAGTCTAGAAGAGGATTATTGTTAGAACTGGAGGAGTGCCAATCTAGAAGGGGATTATTGTTAGAGCTGGAGGAGTGCAAGTCTAGAAGGGGATTATTGTTAGAGCTGGAGGAGTGCAAGTCTAGAAGAAGATTATTGTTAGAGCTGGAGGAGTGCGAGTCTAGAAGGGGATTATTGTTAGAGCTGGAGGAGAGCAAGTCTAGAAGAGGATTATTGTTAGAACTGGAGGAGTGCCAATCTAGAAGGGGATTATTGTTAGAGCTGGAGGAGTGCAAGTCTAGAAGGGGATTATTGTTAGAGCTGGAGGAGTGCAAGTCTAGAAGAAGATTATTGTTAGAGCTGGAGGAGTGCGAGTCTAGAAGGGGATTATTGTTAGAGCTGGAGGAGTGCGAGTCTAGAAGGGGATTATTGTTAGAGCTGGAGGAGTGCGAGTCTAGAAGAGGATTATTGTTAGAGCTGGAGGAGTGCGAGTCTAGAAGAGGATTATTGTTAGAGCTGGAGGAGTGCAAGTCTAGAAGGGGATTATTGTTAAAGCTGGAGGAGTGCCAATCTAGAAGGGGATTATTGTTAGAGCTGGAGGAGTGCGAGTCTAGAAAAGGACTATTGTTAGAGCTGGGGGAGTGCGAGTCTAGAAGGGGATTATTGTTAGAGCTGGAGGAGTGCAAGTCTAGAAGGGGATTATTGTTAGAGCTGGAGGAGTGCAAGTCTAGAAGAGGATTATTGTTAAAGCTGGAGGAGTGCCAATCTAGAAGGGGATTATTGTTAGAGCTGGAGGAGTGCGGGTCTACAAGGGGATTATTGTGAGACCTGGAGGACTGCGAGTCTAGAAGGGGATTATTGTCAGAGCTGGAGGAGTGCGAGTCTAGAAGAGGAGTATTATTAGAGCTGGAGGAGTGCGAGTCTAGAAGAGGATTATTGTTAGAACTGGAGGAGTGCGAGTCTGGAAGAGGATTATTGTTAGAGCTGGAGGAGTGCGAGTCTGGAAGAGGAGTATTATTAGAGCTGGAGGAGTGCGAGTCTAGAAGAGGATTATTGTTAGAACTGGAGGAGTGCGAGTCTGGAAGAGGATTATTGTTAGAGCTGGAGGAGTGCGAGTCTAGAAGAGGACTATTGTTAGAGCTGGGGAGTGCGAGTCTAGAAGGGGATTATTGTTAGAGCTGGAGGAGTGCAAGTCTAGAAGGGGATTATTGTTAGAGCTGGAGGAGTGCCAATCTAGAATGGGATTATTGTTAGAGCTGGAGGAGTGCAAGTCTAGAAGAGGATTATTGTTAAAGCTGGAGGAGTGCCAATCTAGAAGGGGATTATTGTTAGAGCTGGAGGAGTGCGAGTCTACAAGGGGATTATTGTGAGACCTGGAGGAGTGCGAGTCTAGAAAAGGAGTATTGTTAGAGCTGGAGGAGTGCGAGTCTAGAAGGGGATTATTGTTAGAGCTGGAGGAGTGCCAATCTAGAAGGGGATTATTGTTAGAGCTGGAGGAGTGCGGGTCTAGAAGAGGATTATTGTTAGAACTGGAGGAGTGCGAGTCTGGAAGAGGATTATTGTTAGAGCTGGAGGAGTGCCAATCTAGAAGGGGATTATTGTTAGAGCTGGAGGAGTGCGAGTCTAGAAGAGGATTATTGTTAGAACTGGAGGAGTGCGAGTCTAGAAGAGGACTATTGTTAGAGCTGGGGAGTGCGAGTCTAGAAGGGGATTATTGTTAGAGCTGGAGGAGTGCAAGTCTAGAAGGGGATTATTGTTAGAGCTGGAGGAGTGCGAGTCTAGAAGGGAATTATTGTTAGAGCTGGATGAGTGCAAGTCTAGAAGAGGATTATTGTTAAAGCTGGAGGAGTGCCAATCTAGAAGGGGATTATTGTTAGAGCTGGAGGAGTGCGGGTCTACAAGGGGATTATTGTGAGACCTGGAGGACTGCGAGTCTAGAAGGGGATTATTGTCAGAGCTGGAGGAGTGCAAGTCTAGAAGAGGATTATTGTTAAAGCTGGAGGAGTGCCAATCTAGAAGGGGATTATTGTTAGAGCTGGAGGAGTGCGGGTCTACAAGGGGATTATTGTGAGACCTGGAGGACTGCGAGTCTAGAAGGGGATTATTGTCAGAGCTGGAGGAGTGCGAGTCTAGAAGAGGAGTATTATTAGAGCTGGAGGAGTGCGAGTCTAGAAGAGGATTATTGTTAGAACTGGAGGAGTGCGAGTCTGGAAGAGGATTATTGTTAGAGCTGGAGGAGTGCGAGTCTAGAAGAGGACTGTTAAAGCTGGAGGAGTGCCAATCTAGAAGGGGATTATTGTTAGAGCTGGAGGAGTGCGGGTCTACAAGGGGATTATTGTGAGACCTGGAGGACTGCGAGTCTAGAAGGGGATTATTGTCAGAGCTGGAGGAGTGCGAGTCTAGAAGAGGAGTATTATTAGAGCTGGAGGAGTGCGAGTCTAGAAGAGGATTATTGTTAGAGCTGGAGGAGTGCGAGTCTAGAAGAGGACTATTGTTAGAGCTGGGGAGTGCGAGTCTAGAAGGGGATTATTGTTAGAGCTGGAGGAGTGCAAGTCTAGAAGGGGATTATTGTTAGAGCTGGAGGAGTGCCAATCTAGAATGGGATTATTGTTAGAGCTGGAGGAGTGCAAGTCTAGAAGAGGATTATTGTTAAAGCTGGAGGAGTGCCAATCTAGAAGGGGATTATTGTTAGAGCTGGAGGAGTGCGAGTCTAGAAGAGGAGTATTGTTAGAGCTGGAGGAGTGCGAGTCTAGAAGGGGATTATTGTTAGAGCTGGAGGAGTGCGAGTCTAGAAAAGGAGTATTGTTAGAGCTGGAGGAGTGCGAGTCTAGAAGGGGATTATTGTTAGAGCTGGAGGAGTGCCAATCTAGAAGGGGATTATTGTTAGAGTTGGAGGAGTGCAAGTCTAGAAGAGGATTATTGTTAGAGCTGGAGGAGTGCAAGTCTAGAAGAGGATTATTGTTAGAGCTGGAGGAGTGCAAGTCTAGAAGGGGATTATTGTTAGAGCTGGAGGAGTGCGGGTCTAGAAGGGGATTATTGTTAGAGCTGGAGGAGTGCGAGTCTAGAAGGGGATTATTGTTAGAGCTGGAGGAGTGCCAATCTAGAAGGGGATTATTGTTAGAGCTGGAGGAGTGCAAGTCTAGAAGAGGATTATTGTTAAAGCTGGAGGAGTGCCAATCTAGAAGGGGATTATTGTTAGAGCTGGAGGAGTGCGAGTCTAGAAGAGGAGTATTGTTAGAGCTGGAGGAGTGCGAGTCTAGAAGGGGATTATTGTTAGAGCTGGAGGAGTGCGAGTCTAGAAAAGGAGTATTGTTAGAGCTGGAGGAGTGCGAGTCTAGAAGGGGATTATTGTTAGAGCTGGAGGAGTGCCAATCTAGAAGGGGATTATTGTTAGAGTTGGAGGAGTGCAAGTCTAGAAGAGGATTATTGTTAGAGCTGGAGGAGTGCAAGTCTAGAAGAGGATTATTGTTAGAGCTGGAGGAGTGCAAGTCTAGAAGGGGATTATTGTTAGAGCTGGAGGAGTGCGGGTCTAGAAGGGGATTATTGTTAGAGCTGGAGGAGTGCGAGTCTAGAAGGGGATTATTGTTAGAGCTGGAGGAGTGTGAGTCTAGAAGAGGAGTATTGTTAGAGCTGGAGGAGTGCGAGTCTAGAAGGGGATTATTGTGACATCTGGAGGACTGCGAGTCTAGAAGGGGATTATTGTTAGAGCTGGAGGAGTGCGAGTCTAGAAGAGGAGTATTATTAGAGCTGGAGGAGTGCGAGTCTAGAAGAGGATTATTGTTAGAACTGGAGGAGTGCGAGTCTAGAAGAGGATTATTGTTAGAACTGGAGGAGTGCGAGTCTGGAAGAGGATTATTGTTAGAGCAGGAGAAGTGCGAGTCTAGAAGGGGATTATTGTTAAAGCTGGAGGAGTGCGAGTCTAGAAGGGGGTTATCATTATACACAGTCAAGAAAAATCCAGCCCCTAGAAGAAGTTGTCATTTTGCTGCAAAACTTAGCATGCAGTTACATCTCAGGCAAATATGCAAATGATTTGAGTTGTGGCGTAATTAGATGAATGATCTTGCCACCTAACCCTAGCCATGTAGGAGTCATCCCTATACACCGGTCCCAAGCCCGGATAAATGGGAAGGGTTAGGCAAAGACCTGGCGACCCACAGTGTAAAAACTTCACCTTGGGAACTCTATGCAAGAGTTCTCAAATGTTTCAAACATGGTATCCAATAGCAGGCCACCCAGGTCAAAGGATTCACTTAATGCTACTGGAGAAGAGCAAGGTCTTTGTACAAGTAGTTTGGATTTTTCTCATGAGGCCACTTGGGCAAAGCCCTCGGGAATCCCAGCTGCTGATGCACCTTATGATGAAAGGAAAGGATTGAGCTGTACCAAAGCTCACATACTAGCAACATGGAATGCGCATGGCATGAGTCTAGGGACACTGGACATTGTATGGAGATGCGAAATGACAAGACTTGACATTGATATTCTTAGGATTAGCGAATTGCACTGGACAGGTAATGGATTTTTTCAGTCCGATGACTTTACACTGCACTATTCCGGACATGAGGAATCAAGGCGGCCGTCAACAAAGATGAAGCTCGGCAACTAAATGATGATTTTCAGTGAACGGCAAGGAAAGGGACTGGAATGAGCGCTGCAAATAACTCACAGAAGAAGCCATGGAAGACCATATGCAAGGCCTATTCTCATAGGTCAAGATGGCCCAAAAACCTTTCATGGCACGCAACGGCACAATCAAAGGCCAACATGTGAAGGAACTGAATGACCAACAGAGTAACAATGGAGGGAATACTCAGAGGAACTATATGTCTGCAACCAGATACCTGAACCATTGCGTGAGATGGAGCCTGTGGACTTGGAGCCCCCCAACAGAGAGTCAGAAGTCATTATGGCAATGAAACAACTAGCCAGAAATAAAACGCCAGGCATAGGTAACATACCAGCGGAGCTATTGCTGCCAGTACTACTGAAAACCATCACAGCGCTGTGACAGGCAGAATAAGTATCCAAACAATGGCCACAGGATGTCTCCATCCCTCTGCCAAAGGCAACTCCCAGAATTGCTCCAGCTACCGAAAAATAGCCCTCATTCCACATGCAAGAAAGACCCTTCTCAAAATCATAATAGCAAAACAGGGAGCAGTAGTTGAAGTGGCATTCCCGGATGCGCAGGCAGGATTCCAGCGAGGTCGCCATACCCACAACCATATTGCAAACCAAAATGGGCCTCTACCTGATAAAGACGACAAAAATTATTACGACTGTTAAAAAAAAACAAAAAAAAACAACAACGTAGAATGCGTGCGAGACTTCATCTTCCTTGGTTCAAAAATTGACCAGGATGGGGAATCTGTGCCAGAGATAAGACGTAGGATAGCATTGGGGCGAATTGCAATGCTAAACATGGACAAAATCTGGAAAGGTAGGGATATCGGCATAGCAACTAAACGCAGGATAGTGCAAACCATCGTCTTCCCCATAGCCATGTATGGAGGTTTACGCTGGACTGCAAGGGAAGCTGATGGAAGGAGGATTGATGTGTTGGATCTGTGGTGCTGGTGAAAGCTGCTGCGTATGTCCTGGATGGCGAGGGCAACAAACAGAGAAGTCCTGAATCGTATAAGACCTGATCTATCACTGGAGGGTGAGATGACTGGACTCTGACTCACGGAGGACAAGATGACCGGGCTCAGACTCACGGAGGGCAAGATGACAGGGCTCAGACTCACTGCTCGCAGTACATGGCCAAAATCCGAGTCGCTAGAAAAATCTATAATCTTTGGACAGATCAGTGGCAAAAGATGACCCGGCCGCCAAAGAACACGATGAATGGCTGATACTGTTAGAGCCAATACTGGCATGGATATCACACAAATGAAAGAAGCAGCGCAAAACTGAAAAACATGGAGGGAGATCGCCATTAGGGTCGCACAGGGTTGTGAACGTCTAAATGACTAACCACAACTTGCTACCTGAGGCCCTAAAAGTGGTTCCCCCCTTGTCCTATAAGAGGCTCTTGGAGGCTCCTTGTGTGTGGTGACCTCTTCTTCCGCTTGTGTAGAGCTTGTTGACCACTAGACGCCTCTACGACGCAGAGAAGAGATTTCACCCTGTTACCAGAGTCTGAGAAGCTTGAAGGCGAGAAGCTGGATGGTCGTATCGCCAAATTGTCCAAAACCGGGCCGTTCTGACCAAACTGTTAGGAGATGTTGGGACCAGTGGATGGGGGGCACACAAGGTGACAGGGCTCAGGATGCCCTCAACAGACCGCAAGCAGAGAGGAGTGTCTGATCGTTTAACAAGCCCGGGCAGCTGCAACTGTATTTTTGTCCGCCATCCGGGGACAGGGGGCGCCATCGTTACAGGCCCTTGTGTCTGTCAGAACTATTTCAAGGCACTTGGCAGAAGGACATTTATTCTCATGGCCTTGACAGCCTTTGAGTTTGTAGGATCTACAGGCTCAGTTACAGAAAAAGGTGGAGCGATATACCGCAGGATACCATATGGAACCTGTAGGCCTCCATGCTCATCCCTATCATATCTAGCATCCAAGTTAGAGGTGGTACAACAGGATACTAGAGCCTCCATGCCCACCCGTATCACATCTTGTATCCAAGCTAGAGGCGGTAAAACAGGGTAGTAGAACCTCCCTTCAAGGGGTCAGTTTCCCGCAATAAATCCTTTTGGTCTGATCTTGTAATCACTTATATTAACGTTACAATCACAGAGAAAGTTTCCTTCCATTCTGACAACTTCTTCTAGGGGAGGTTTTTTTTCTTTTTTACAATCAGTATATATAGATGCGTACATATACACATTTTTGCCATAGGAGGATACTGAACAAGCTTATGAAAAAAAAAGTAACATCATGAAATCACTTTGTAAATACATTGTATTATGTGCTAGTTGCTATTGGCAACAGTCAGCAAGCTTGTTGACAGGCACACTCTAACCTTAGATGGGCTACTATAGAGCAGGGGTGAAGGGGCTTTAAGTCTTTATAAACACCAGATTACCGTGTAGTCTATTGTAAAGACGACATGTTCTGTAATGCAGATCAGCAGAGCAAGCAGGGAAAGTTTAACTCTCTGGCATGCAGAATACTGAGTGCAGCCCTGGAGTATAATATAGGATGTACCCTCAGGATCAGTAATGTATGTGCACAGTGACTCCACCATAAGGAAGAAGAAAACAGAAAGAAGAAATCTTTAAGGCTGTCTGGAGTGCAGAGACTAAGGTGATGATTCCCCTCCTGCACGGCTACCCTGCCCACTCCCTCCTTCAGAGGTTTGGGGGTTACAGACCTGGACCCCTAACACACACTCTGTTAGACCCATGTCATGACATCCATGCATAGTTCATACCTTTAGTATGGTGGCTACCACTTCTTGAGAGGCGTTCCGAACATCCTCCCCGTTGATGGACAGTATCTGATCTCCTTGCATTAATCTTCTGTCATAGTCGGCTGCTCCCCCTTTTACAATGTCAGAGATGAAGACTCCGTTGCCGTTCCTAAAAGACAAGGCATTAAACATTCATGTTATTCTGGGGTCTGACTCAGCCCATCCATCAGCTCCTCTCGCTGATGCTGTAATTGTCACCATAGTAGTCAGGACAATGGATACGATCATCTGGGATACAAGACGAGCCGTCAGGAACAATGGCGCAGCCTCTTATATGGAGCGGCTTGTTCTACTCAAGTGGTCATGTCTGAACAAACAGACTATGAAAGAGGAACATTCATACAAAATGCATACTGAGCTATTGTAGCCTCACTATAAACATGTGTCCTCAAGAACATACTGGATGTATGAAGCACCCTGGATACAGAAGGGCACACGTCTTAAATACATGCACTTCTGGCCTCTTTCTCAGGGTGAACTATTAATGAATCTACAGCTTCCCTCTTCACTTCATGCCACCATAGAGTTTAATGATGAAATTCTGTCTGCCTCCAAGCACCACTAGGGGGAGCTCCAAAAACAGGGATGGCTAAAGCTCCCATTGAGCTCCATAATAAGTCTCCATACAAGTGGTTCCCCCTACTGGTGGCTGCAGGCGGCCGGACTTTTATCATTCATTATGGCAAAAGGTTATAGCGATCGACAGGGACATTGTGAAGTAACGTATTGTGTCCATTACCAGGATTACAATGCAAATAAGTTGCTCTCATCTTACCTTTTACCAACAATGCTCAGGCCCAGACCTCGACCGCTCTTTTTCTGCAGCTCCACATGGAAGATATCCAAGTTCTCCTCATCCCTGTACTGTGCCTCATCCCTGTACACCACCAGCTGCACTTTCTGGGGCGTCTGACGTAGAGCTGTAATGGCGTCCTCATGAGAGGCGTTCCTCAGATCCAGGCCATTGACCTGCAAATTCAAGAGGCGAAATCACAGGGAAGGACTGCTGGAAGTTTCAGATCATATACACTTGACCGCTGCCATTAAATGGGTATTTCAGGACTTTTCCTTGAAATCACAACCAATTAGCTGATCGACGGGCCTGCTGACAGTGCAGCAGAGCTAGAGGTCATCATCGGTGGTCTGGGCTGAACATGTAATAGGTGGCATTGCTTCCATTGATTTTAATGGGAGTTAAGCAGTTTTGTACACTTCCGGCCCTGACTATCAATGACGGTCTATTACATGGGTGCTGATTGTATAGGTGACAATTATAGACAATATAACTAATAACACAGACAGTTGTAGAGTTCAGGTCTTCTAACGAGCACATTCAGCAATTATCCACAGCACAGTGAGAAGAAGCAGACCCTTTGATTTAATAACCAGTAAATCCCATTTAGCAGTAATCGCCTTCACCAAGTATTTCTTGTACTGTAGCTGCGACGTTAAGAAGGAGTTTTAACCATTTCCTCCCTGCAAATGTTTCAGGGCATCAATATTTCTAAGATGCCTTGTGTGCACAACTCTCTTTAGATAAGGCCAAAGCATCTCCATTAGGATAAGGTCAGGATTCTAACTTGGCTGAAAAAGATATTGTTTTATGTTTTGGAATGGACATGTGCTGTAAAATGCTTGGATAAACTCTAGAATTAATTGTTCTCTTAATGATAACAAGACACCCGGGTCCTAAGGCAACAAACTATGATGCCCCCTCCACCAGGCGTCACAGTTGGATGAGGTTTTGGCGCTGGTGTGCCGTGTTCTTATTCCTCCAAGCATAGCACTGTGCATTTATGCCAAAAAGTTAGTCTTAACTGTGAGACATCCAGGTGCTCTCAGGAGAACTTGACATGGGCCAGGACAGTGGCTTTTTTTCTAGTGTTCTGCTATGAACACCATTCTTGTTTGGTGCTTTTCTATTATTTGACACATGAACTGAAGGTTCTAAAGTCTGTAGTCTTCTGTAGGTCTTTTGCGATCACCTCTTTCTGCATTGTTGATTGTACTCGGAGTGATCTTAACATGATGCTCCATCCTAGAAAGAGTGGCAACAGTCCCGAATGCTCTTCATTCGTATATAAATCGCCTAACCTTGGATTGATATACATCCAGGTCATTACTATTGTAGCCTTTTCAAGCATCATACATCTCTAGAACAACATCTTCTTAGGTCTTCGGAAAGTTGTTTGCATTGAGCGGTAGTTTACACTAACCTATCTTGCTTGAGAAGAACAGAGGTGTCAGTAACCAGGCTTTGCATGCCTTTATCTAATGGGCAAAGCACCTATATAACCCACACTTCCAATCTGATCTCCTTCACTGAATTAAACTCTTGCCAATTAGCTCTTGGCCAAGTCATTAATAGAGAGGGTCACTTATGTTTTCTCCCGACAGTGTAGAGTTTACTCAAGAGAACGGTACAACTGCCTGTGTGTTAGACTGTTTGTCTATAGGTGTGACGTAGATAACAATCAGACCACATTTTATTAGTAATCCCTGCAGAAATCCAGGTCATTCCAAAGAAATTCACTTAACTATTCTACATCTGCAAGAAAAAGTAAGATCTGTGTGCAGCCATTGATGGCATCATTATTGTGATTCCACTCACAGAGGTAGGTGCTTGTAGCAGGAACAGCTAAGTGTATGCAACTTGGACTAGTCTAATTCCTCCTGACAAGTCGACATTAGTAGGAAACCACGGCAGCTTCCCTTACAAAGCTTTACAGACACATTAACAATTCAGCCGGCAGCGAGTAAGCACAATTACACTGCAAGCAACAATACCGCAACAAAGCCCATGTCGAAGGAGGATGCTGGCGGCTGATGGAAGACCCACCAGAGACTGGACTGACCTGAATAGCTAGACCCGATGCGGATGTGCACAACGCGGTAGGTACTGCGCAGGACTCAGTATTCAGGACCTCTGCTATCTGCCGCCTTTACTTACCGCATTTACATTCATGATTAATGATATCCTCCAGCAATGAGCCGGTGACATCCATCTTGTCTGGATGCAATGTTATACCGACTACCAGCTTGCAGGCAGGATCTTATTTTTGCTTTTCTCAAGCTGCAAGCATATACTTTTGTGATTGCTAATGAATGCGATACACATGGGGGAAGGAATATCATTAAGAGAGAGGTGACCTCAATGCACATCATGTATTGTCCATCTACATGGGCAGGTTGGAATATGTGGTTGGCAAATTACGGAGTGCAATGCAGCCTTCAGCAGAGTACTTTCCTATGGTGCAGACACACCCCTCAGCCTCCAGGGTGCAGCGACAAGCTCTGCACCCCCTTTAGTTTCGCCCTCGGCTCTTACTGATCCGACCAACCTGATGCCGGGAGAGTAGATGGAGTATATTTGCTTCTCTGCAATGAGATTCCAGCTTAAAAAAAAGCAGATAACGTCACCAGATCTGTGGTGAATATGTACAATGACATGCCAAAAGTCACGGGATAGCAGTATGTAAATTGATGAAGTGGCGTTACCCCTGGTGATGGCTTGGGACCGCCAATACCTGTCTAAGTTGTGAGGTGTTATCTTGTGAGTGAGGCTGAACATTGGCCAGTGTCCTCATGGCAAAGCAACGTGAATTATCGGAGTTCCTCTGTTAACACGACGACACCGGACACAGAGCCTTGAGTGGGCTTGTGAAGTTGTCAACTTGACACTAGAGGACTGGTAACGTGGCGTTGTCCTATAAGTCATGGTACCAATAGTTTCAGGCTGATGGTAGGGTTCGTGCATGGCACAGACCCGATAAAGCCATTGAGAACAAGACACTGTTCAGTCTGGTGGTGGTTCCAATACTGGTATGTTCTCAAGGCATGGCTTGGGTCCAATACTGGTATGTTCTCAAGGCATGGCTTGGGTCCAATACTGGTATGTTCTCAAGGCATGGCTTGGGTCCAATACTGGTATGTTCTCAAGGCATGGCTTGGGTCCAATACTGGTATGTTCTCAAGGCATGGGTTGGGTGCAATACTGGTATGTTCTCAAGGCATGGGTTGGGTGCAATACTGGTATGTTCTCAAGGCATGGGTTGGGTGCAATACTGGTATGTTCTCAAGGCATGGCTTGGGTCCAATACTGGTATGTTCTCAAGGCATGGGTTGGGTCCACTGGTTTACCTAAACACAAAATTGACCAGTACCTACTATGTTGCACTGGTTGGTGATCATTTGCAGCCCTTCATGGACTTCTATTATCATCCCCACAATGATGGTAGTGCCATTGGGCCCAAGTAGTCCAGAATTGGCTTGAGGAACATTCTGTAGAGTTCCTATGAATGGTGCAGCCTGAACGTTCACCCAACATGATCCCAATTGAGCATTTATGGGATGTGGTGGAGAGATCCATTTACATCCAAGATCCTGCACCTACAAGTACCAAGGAGCTGTGGGTGACTATTCAGACAACTCAACATCCCTCCAATTGTGGATCAATGCCAAGTCAAGTTGCTACACTTCGCCAGGCTGGAGGGGGTCCTACACATTATTAGTTCCTATCCCATGACCTTTGGCATGTCAGCATAGGTTGTTTGGAATATTAAGTATTTCCACGGACAGCCTGTAGACTGAATGAGTTGTTCAGCTCTGAAATCACATCTTGGAAGTAGCGGATGTATAGAAAAGGTGATTAACTTTATGCCATGCTCATATCTACATGGTCCCCACCTTACTGGGAGATTGTCAATATGATTCTCATACCTCCAGAATCTGATCCCCTGCCCAGAGCCTCCCATCCCTGGCAGCGGCACCTTCTTCATACACCTCATGTATCACCACAGCTTCCTGCAAAGTACAAAGGGAAATGGCAGAGATTAGTCAAGGGTTAATTAAAGTGACCCTCTTGTGTCAATACAAAATTCTGTCCAGGAACTGGAAAAGTTATATTACCTGCAGTCCATCCACTGTGCTGAGGTCCCTCAGATCTGCCGGATCCCGGACCCCATTTTTGATCTTCTAAGGTGGTCACACTGTCTTCTGACTACCTAATGCAAACTGTGCATTGGTAGTGTGTTAGACTGCCCATGCACCGCACCTGCTCTCTGATCGATTGGTCAGAAATGATCACATGAACAGAACTGACCAATCAGAAAAGTAGTATGCATTAAGCAGTTAGAGGATTGCAGCCGCCATTTTGGAATACCAAAAACTGGGTCCGGCAACCAGTGGATCTGAGGAACAATGGTGCAGGAGATGGATGACGTGTGATCCAATGCCCCTTCCAGTCCCTGGACTACATTTTGTTTTAAGACTGGATGGATTGCTTTAGGGCTCATTCACACAGGCGTATGCACTTTCGGTCTGTGAAGTATGCAGCCTTTCAATGAACCAAAACTGTGCGTATTCACTACTTGTTGCTTTTTTTGCGCACATCTTCACTGCATTTTTCACGCGTGAAAAAAACGTAAGTAGGCGCCACTATTGATTTCTCCTGCCTTTATGCATGAATGTACATACATCATGCATATTTGCTGCGCATTTATGCAATCTCATTAATATTAATAATCAATTTGGGTCTGTAATACGGACCAAAATAGGACATGCTGCAATTTTTGCTCACGCGTGAAAACCGCATGTCTGAATATCCCAATGCAAATCAATGGGGTTTAAGCTCTCCGTATTGAGTGCTTAATAAGGTGCACAAATACGCCTGTATGAAGGAGGCCTGCAGGGCCTTTTACATAACCCAATGATCGGGCAAGAGCTGTCCTAGGAACATTCATTTGCCCGATCTTCGGTCTGTTCGTCCAATAATAAATTCTGAATTTGCCGGTGTGAAGGCCAGGAAGCCGAGCGCCGATCTCATTGATAGGTACTCGACATCTGCGACAAATCTTATAATGTAAAAAGACTCTTATGTAGGGGGAAGATTTATGAGCCGACAGTCCAATATAATCCAATGGCTCAAACCAGCGGCCATAAACAGCGTTACATTTCTGCACGAGAGAGAATAGGATTCTTCAATCTGAACAATGACTTTTAGTCGAGGTAACCGTCTTATCTTCCAGGAAATCCGATAAACGCAGAACAGCCGTTCCTGCAGCTATTATGATCTCCTAAAACCAAGAGCTAGATCATCTTGCTTAAGGAGATATATCCAAGAACACACAACTTAGAGGATGCCCCCACGGGGTGGGATCGCTGCGATCTCCCGGGAAACTCCAAGATATTTAAAACAATTTTCGCAAACCCCAGAGGGGCAATTAAGCAGCAGAAGGGAAAGTCTGGAGACGGCAAACAAGAGCCTTCATTGTAGACCCGAACACCAAATAAAATGCTATATTGATTAATGAACTTGAAAGTCCGGAATAAAGATTCAAGCACGTCTCCCAGGAACATCAAACCATCGCCCGTATCGGGAATGATTTTTTCTTGCCTGTATCCAGACTTTAAGTAACGAACATTGTTATGAAAGGGAGAAGGAAAATAATGCAGTTTGAAAGATAAATAAAAAATTATTAAATGCAGCTCTGGATGTGTTTGGAGTGTAAACTGCATAAACTATTGTACAAACGTTTTCAGCAGGTATGGAAAAAAAGGCTGCAGAGTAAGAAAGCTTTCAGAAATAGAAGAATTAATAGTTTATTGTCAATTAGAAAAATGAATAAACAAAAGAGAAATCTAAACCACATCCATATTAGCTGTGGCCACCCTTTACCTTCAAAACCGCTGATTACAGGCAGGCAGCAGTGAAGCATGGTGGAGAGCGATACAATAATGAGTGTCAGCAGTGAAGTATGGTGGAGAGCAGTACAATAATGAGTGTCTGCAGGCAGCAGGGAAGCATGGTGGAGAGCAGTACAATAATGTGTCTGCAGGCAGCAGGGAAGCATGGTGGAGAGCAGTACAATAATGAGTGTCAGCAGTGAAGTATGGTGGAGAGCGGTACAATTATGAGTGTCAGCAGTGAAGTATGGTGGAGAGCGGTACAATAATGAGTGTCGGCAGTGAAGTATGGTGGAGAGCAGTACAATAATAAGTGTCTGCAGGCAGCAGGGAAGCATGGTGGAGAGCAGTACAATAATGAGTGTCTGCAGGCTGCAGGGAAGCATGGTGGAGAGCAGTACAATAAAATCAGTATCTGCAGACAGCAGTGAAGCATGGTGGAGAGCGGTACAATAATGAGTGTCTGCACTGCAACAGTGAAGCATGGTGGAGAGGGGTACAATAATGAGTGTCTGCAGACAACAGTAAAGCACTGTGGAGGTTCCTTACAAGTTTGGGGCTGCATTTCAGCATGAGAAGTTGGGGATTTGGTCAGGATTAATGTGTCCTCAATGCAGAGAAATATAGGCAGATACTTATCTATCATAAATCATCAAGGAGGCGTCCGATTGGCTCCACATTTATTCTGCAGCAGAACAACAACACCAAACATCCAGCCAATGTCGTTAACAACTATCTGCAGTGTAAAGAACAAGGAGTCCTGGAAGTGCTGATATGGCCCCACACATGGTCCGATCTCATAATCATTTAGTCTGTCTTGGATCACGCGAAGAGACAGAAGGATTTGAGCGAGCGACATCTACAGATGATCTGTGCTTAGTACTCCAAGATGTTTGGAACAACCTCCCTGCCGAAATCCTTTAGAAACTGTGTGCAGTGTCCCTAGAAGAACTGATGTTTTGAAGGCGCAGAGCGGTCACACCAAATACTGATGGGATTTACATTTCTCTTTTGTTTAGTTAGTTTCCAGTTTGCCAATTGACAAAAAAAAAACGAAAACAACTTTTGGAAGCTTTCTTACGTTGCTGCGTACAGCACTGTGTAGAACTTTCAGGCAGGAGTGGAAAAAAAGCCACAAAGTTTAACCGGTGATCACTTGAAAAAACTATTGAAAAAGCAAATAAACTCTGGCACAGAAAGTGTTAACATTTAACGAGAAGGGGTTGTCCCGCGGCAGCAAGTGGGTCTATACACTTCTGTATGGCCATATTAATGCACTTTGTAATGTACATTGTGCATTAATTATGAGCCATACAGAAGTTATAAGAAGTTTTTCCCTTACCTGCTCCGTTGCTGGCGTCCTCGTTCCCATGGAGCCGACTAATTTTCGCCGTCTAATGGCCAAATTAGCCGCGCTTGCGCAGTCCGGGTCTTCTTCTGTTGTCAATGGGGCTCCGTGTAGCTCCGCCCCGTCACGTGCCGATTCCAGCCAATCAGGAGGCTGGAATCGGCAATGGACCGCACAGAAGCCCTGCGGTCCACGAAGAGAGAAGATCCCGGCGGCCATCTTCAGCAGGTAAGTAAGAAGTCACCGGAGCGCGGGGATTCAGGTAAGCGCTCTCCGGTGTTCTTTTTTAACCCCTGCATCGGGGTTGTCTCGCGCCGAACGGGGGGGGGGGGGGGGGGTTGAAAAAAAGAAAAACCCGTTTCGGCGCGGGACAACCCCTTTAAGATAACCACAATATTCTACAATGCTGTAGATCGAGTAATCATGGTGTGCCAGTCATGATGCAGCATGGTAATGAATGCTACATCTGTATCTTAATGCTTCAGGTGTTAAAGGGTTTTTCAGGGAAAATACTATTCATGACCTATCCTCGGGAATTTAGAAAGCAATGGGAGTTGTGCCTGCAGTTACAAGCGCTGGCCACTACACAGGGGTTGGAGCAGAGACTTCCACTAGGACCCCTGCGTAGTTGAGGCGCTGTCAGCGCGCGCACAATCAGCCGATCGGTCAGGGTCCCAAGTGATGAACCCCAGCTGATCAACTACTGATGACCTATCCTGAGGACGGGTCATGAATAGTATTTTCCCTGGAAGACTCCTTTAAGTTAAACTTGGCTATACTTGTACTATATTGCACTAGCAGAGGGGGAGTTTAAAGGGGTTTTCCATCAGTCTATTATTGATGATCTACCTTTAGGTGTCGTTGTCGGTTTATTGCATACCAGGCACACTTCTGTACATTTCGCAGCGATGGTGCCTAGAATGGCAACTCAATGTCATTCACTTGACCAGAACGGAGATGCTCTCAGGCCAGATGAGGAATGAAGATGACATCACTGGCCCGAGCGGAGGCTGCAGAACTCGCCCAAGCACCAAGTCTCTTCAGACAGCTGATTGGTGGTGGTCCTGAGTGGTGGACCCCTATTGATCTAATACTGCAGTATCAGAAGACCCATTTAAGCAAATTTTGAACGCAGCACTGAATGTGGCTGCAATGTGAGACATGATGTAACTCCGGATGCACACAAGCAAAGCAATTTCAACGTGACGGTCGCTGGAATACTCCATCAGGCAGATGACCGAGAGGCGGCCACACAGAACAGCACCGTCACAGCCGGCTACGTATTATCGTACAGCGAGTCATGTATATCATACAGAAGGAATGAAAGGTTTACCAGTGGAGTATCTTTCCCACCCACAATACTGAGTCCAAGGCCGGAATGTCCTTTGGAGATCTCAATGGTCATTTCCTGTCCTGGGACAATCGGACACGTAGCGGGATCAAAATGCACTGATGGAGATGAAAGCTTTCCTGCAGGAGAGAAGATACAGAAGTAACAAGGCTTGGAAGGTCTCAGTACAACATACCCTCACAGTGCACAGTCTTCATATATACACGTGTGCAGGGCCCTCCAGGCTTCGCTGACATTTGCAATATCTTCCACATAGTTTTGCTTTAATATATATGTGAATGAGTCTTTAAGGGGGCAGCATGCGGTGGAAGAGGAAGCCATGCCATCTTGTGTAGTTAGCGAGAGACCAGCTAAGGAGGCGGTCATCTCACAAGTCGCTCCTAAGGGGTGGAATTCCCATTTCTGGTGACACAGGCAAATCTCGGAAGCACCAGTGAGTTTCCCAACTACGGCAGAATCAGGAGAGTAAGGGTCTCGCAGGAAACGGGACTCTAATGAATAAAGGCAAGTGCAGACGGTATATGTGGCTTCCTCTCAGCCGAACGTACTTGGGCGAGCCCGGCCTTCTTGGCAGGAGTAACACAGACACTGCTGCACCCACAAGCCAAAAGGAGCCCGCTAGAGACCGTTGATACTTCTGTTACACCGGCTGCACCTATTTACAGTTGGAATTGATCATATTCAAGACTCGAACTCGAGTATTCACACCGCACCCGTAATAACAAAGTGTAAGAAATGCACCGGCCTGGCTTCCTTTGACCTGGTACTAGACTAAAATCACCATGGACAGGCCGAGGCAGAGCACGGATTGATGTCGGACCACCAGACCTGTCTCCAGCACACCAGGTACGCTTGAGGCCCTGTTACACGTGCAGCGGCAGATTACTGTAGACAGCACAGACCCCTGAGCAAGGACAGTACAAGGACCACTTGCTCCTTGGATAGTGTGTTCAGCTCTAAATAGTTGATCACCTACTTGGAGGATAGCTCACAAATAGTTGATCACCGCCCAGGACCCTGCTGTAGTTCGCCGGGCCACTGTCATTGTATGGAGCCCGAAGCCCACAGCTCTGTACACACTGCAGTGGCTCAGCATGGTATTGCAGGCACAGTTCCCATTGAAGTGAACCTGTGTTTCTGGCACAAGCGCACTGGCCCCTGTGAACAGCTTATCAGCAGGGAGTCCCAAGCAGGATAGGATAAACCATCATTCTGAACTGGACAGCCACTTTAATAGCTCATAATATTGTACTCAATGAAATGAGCTTTATCATTATAGGAACATGAGTGTGATTGTTCTCAGCAAGAGAAACCAAGTAATCTTGTAGATAGGATACCTTGTGAGGGTTAACAAAATTACATGATGTTACAGCGAGCTTTCCAACCTACGCAGGGTTCTTGCTCAGGCTAAATCTGTGAGCGGTGTACAGACTCGATAGACTTTCTACAGAGCCCATACTATGCTAGGAGCAAGAACAGAAACAGCCAAAACAGCCACAACACTGAGCGGAGCGCTTCTGCCGTTCAGGTTAATGATCGGTGGTCTTAACACCTTGATCTTACTGATCAATACTTCTGACACATCACTGACAAGCCAGAAGTTTTACTAAAGTTCAGTTACGCTTTAATGCAGCAGTAAGAGAAAAACACTATCCAAGTCCGGTTAAAGGGCCGTACAGGAGCAGAAAACATGAACTGAAGATGAAAGTGATCCGAGACAGACAGGTTGCTTTGGATCAGCTAGCTGCCTGTCAACCCCAATGGCAATACTGTGGTTGATAGGCAGTATATCCATAGCAACCAGAGAGGGATCCACCTTGTCTTAGAGAAACAAGAGCTGGAACCAGACTGGATGCAATGGGCAACACTAGTAATTTGTAATCTTCTACACATTGGGGTTTGTATCTTACTGTGGCTGGAGATCTCCGTCTCTGGCACCATGTATGATGGAGCTGGTCCAAGCGAAATATCTTGGGGACTGTACGGGATCTTGCTGCTGCTTTTGGACTGTTTCAGCTGGTTGACAAGCTAGAGGAGGAAGGGGGAATCAAAATATGAATGTGGTAAGCCACATCAAGTGTCAAATCCCCACAACATGGATACTATCATCATCTTTGTTGTATCCCACCTCAAGATCACCCAAACCACACAAGTTAGAGGGAAATTCTAGGTTTTCATTAATAACTTACTAATATAGTTTGTGCTTTAAAAGGGGTTGGCTGCCCCCTTTTTCCTGCCGCTCAGGATCCCCATCCACCAGCTGATCATCCGGCCCACTGTCAGTGCGGCAGGCCGGATGTGGTCGGTAGCCATCAGCGCAGGAAGTGCATGCGACGGCTTCACTGCCATTGAAATATATGTAGGAACTGCACTGTTACGCCGCTTCTCTGCTGGTCATGACGTCATATACAGTCCTGATCATCAGAGAAGCAAGAAGTGCAGTAGTAGCGCAGCTCTGCCATTGATTTCAATGAGAGTGAAGACTGTGCCCGCACTGGACAGTGAGGCTGATGATCAGCTGATGACCAGGGGTCCCAAGTAGCAGGCCCTTATTCAACAACTACTCATCAGTGGAATAGAGGGCAAACAACCCCTTTAACCCTTTGCAATCCAATTTTGGATTCAGGGTTTCCTGGGGGGGGGGGCTCTTTCTTTTTCTGCCATTATACAATATCACCATCTGCTGGCTAGAGCCAGTACTGCAGTGTGGGACATGCTGGGAGAGGCACCCAATAACAGAGCGGCCAGTAATCTACAGTAAGAATACCCTGCCGGACATTTTCCGACATTGGAGCTGTACAGCCTTCAATCAGAATGTCTTTAGACGTCAGACAGTGGATTGGAAAGGGTTAATTCCCCACAGTATTCCTGCAACTCCTATCGCAGGCTACAGATAGCATTAGCCCTGCAGGTCACTACCTTGTCCAGCACATTCTGCTCTTCCTCCGACTCCAAAGTCTGATCGCTGAATCTCACCGTACTTTCCTGTAAAGCAAAATAGACAATATTATCTAAAACCAGGTCACCACTTATCTTATAGACGGAGTCCTTTGTCCGCAGGTCTCACAGTGAGGAGATTACTGCTGGTATCATTTGTGGTCATTTTCTCTGTGTAAGTGCGGTCCAATTTTTAACCGGAGCGAACAGATATTGATTTCAATGGTTCTATTCACGTGACTGTACTTTTACGCAAATAATCAAAGAAAAAAAGCAGCATGCCCAATTATGGTCTGAGAGCCACCTACTCAAGTCAATGAGTGCGTTCTACTTCTTTCTCAAACCTCTATAGACATTAATTGGAGTTTTAAATTACATCAACTAGGCCAACTTCTGTTCCCCCCCCCCCCCACAAGCATGTGAAAAACTGAGTGACCGTGAATGAAAAAAAAGCTGAATTTCATGAAAAATGCTTTAAAATTTCATGACAAAAATCAGCATGCTTTTCATAAATCGCACTCGCCCATGTGAATAAAGTCTAATACTGCCCCCTACATACAATATAGCTTCTATACTAAAGCCCCCCCACCTGCAAGAATATAACTACTATAATACTGCTACCTATGTACAAGAATATAACTACTATAATACTGCCACCTATGTACAAGAATATAACTACTATAATACTGCCACCTATGTACAAGAATATAACTACTATAATACTGCCACCTATGTACAAGAATATAACTACTATAATACTGCCACCTATGTACAAGAATATAACTACTATAATACTGCCACCTATGTACAAGAATATAACTACTATAATACTGCCCCCTAAGTACAAGAATATAACTACTATAATACTGCCCCCTATGTACAAGAATATAACTACTATAATACTGCCCCCTATGTACAAGAATATAACTACTATAATACAGCCCCCTATGTACAAGAATATAACTACTATAATACAGCCCCCTATGTACAACAATATAACTACTATAATACTGCCCCCTATGTACAACAATATAACTACTATAATACTGCCCCCTATGTACAACAATATAACTACTATAATACTGCCCCCTATGTACAACAATATAACTACTATAATACTGCCCCCTATGTACAACAATATAACTACTATAATACTGCCCCCTATGTACAACAATATAACTACTATAATACTGCCCCCTATGTACAACAATATAACTACTATAATACTGCCCCCTATGTACAACAATATAACTACTATAATACTGCCCCCTATGTGCAACAATATAACTACTATAATACTGCCCCCTATGTGCAACAATATAACTACTATAATACTGCCCCCTATGTACAAGAATAAAACTACTATAATACTGCCCCCTATGTACAAGAATATAACTACTATAATACTGCCCCCTATGTACAAGAATATAACTACTATAATACTGCCCTCTATGTACAAGAATATAACTGCTATAATACTGCCCTCTATGTACAAGAATATAACTGCTATAATACAGCCCCCTATGTACAAGAATATAACTACTATAATACTGCCCCCTATGTACAAGAATATAACTACTATAATACTGCCCCCTATGTACAAGAATATAACTACTATAATACAGCCCCCTATGTACAAGAATATAACTACTATAATACAGCCCCATATGTACAAGAATATAACTACTATATTACTGCCCCCTATGTACAAGAATATAACTACTATAATACAGCCCCCTATGTACAAGAATATAACTACTATAATACTGCCCCCTATGTACAAGAATATAACTACTATAATACAGCCCCATATGTACAAGAATATAACTACTATATTACTGCCCCCTATGTACAAGAATATAACTACTATAATACTGCCCCCTATGTATAATATAACTACTATAATACTGCTCCTATGTACAAGAATATAACTACTATAATACTGCCCCCTATGTACAAGAATATAACTACTATAATACTGCCCCCTATGTACAAGAATATACCTACTAGAATACTGCCCCCTATGTACAAGAATATAACTACTATAATACAGCCCCATATGTACAAGAATATAACTACTATATTACTGCCCCCTATGTACAAGAATATAACTACTATAATACTGCCCCTATGTACAAGAATATAACTACTATAATACTGCCCCCTATGTACAAGACTATAACTACTATAATACTGCCCTCTATGTACAAGAATATAACTACTATAATACTGCCCCCTATGTACAATATAACTACTACAATACTGCTCCCTATGTACAAGAATATAACTACTATAATACTGCTCCCTATGTACAAGAATATAACTACTATAATACTGCTCCTATGTACAAGAATATAACTACTATAATACTGCCTCCTATGTACAAGAATATAACTACTATAATACTGCCCCCTATGTACAAGAATAGAACTACTATAATACTGCCCTCTATGTACAAGAATATAACTACTATAATACTGCCCCCTATGTACAAGAATATAACTACTATAATACTGCCCCTATGTACAAGTATATAACTACTATAATACTGCCCTCTATGTACAAGAATATAACTACTATAATACTGCCCTCTATGTACAAGAATATAACTACTATAATACTGCCCCCTATGTACAAGAATATAACTACTATAATACTGCCCCTATGTACAAGACTATAACTACTATAATACTGCCCTCTATGTACAAGAATATAACTACTATAATACTGCCCCCTATGTACAATATAACTACTACAATACTGCTCCCTATGTACAAGAATATAACTACTATAATACTGCTCCCTATGTACAAGAATATAACTACTATAATACTGCTCCTATGTACAAGAATATAACTACTATAATACTGCCCCTATGTACAAGAATATAACTACTATAATACTGCCCCTATGTACAAGAATATAACTACTATAATACTGCCCTCTATGTACAAGAATATAACTACTATAATACTGCCCTCTATGTACAAGAATATAACTACTATAATACTGCCCCCCATGTACAAGACTATAACTACTATAATACTGCCCTCTATGTACAAGAATATAACTACTATAATACTGCCCTCTATGTACAAGAATATAACTACTATAATACTGCCCCCTATGTATAAGAATATAACTACTATAATACTGCCCCCTATGTACAAGACTATAACTACTATAATACTGCCCTCTATGTACAAGACTATAACTACTATAATACTGCCCTCTATGTACAAGAATATAACTACTATAATACTGCCCCCTATGTACAAGAATATAACTACTATAATACTGCCCCCTATGTACAAGACTATAACTACTATAATACTGCCCTCTATGTACAAGAATATAACTACTATAATACTGCCCTCTATGTACAAGAATATAACTACTATAATACTGCCCCCTATGTACAAGAATATAACTACTATAATACTGCCCCTATGTACAAGACTATAACTACTATAATACTGCCCTCTATGTACAAGAATATAACTACTATAATACTGCCCCCTATGTACAATATAACTACTACAATACTGCTCCCTATGTACAAGAATATAACTACTATAATACTGCTCCCTATGTACAAGAATATAACTACTATAATACTGCTCCTATGTACAAGAATATAACTACTATAATACTGCCCCTATGTACAAGAATATAACTACTATAATACTGCCCCTATGTACAAGAATATAACTACTATAATACTGCCCTCTATGTACAAGAATATAACTACTATAATACTGCCCTCTATGTACAAGAATATAACTACTATAATACAGCCCCCTATGTACAAGAATATAACTACTATAATACTGCCCCCTATGTACAAGAATATAACTACTATAATACTGCCCCCTATGTACAAGAATATAACTACTATAATACAGCCCCCTATGTACAAGAATATAACTACTATAATACAGCCCCATATGTACAAGAATATAACTACTATATTACTGCCCCCTATGTACAAGAATATAACTACTATAATACAGCCCCCTATGTACAAGAATATAACTACTATAATACTGCCCCCTATGTACAAGAATATAACTACTATAATACAGCCCCATATGTACAAGAATATAACTACTATATTACTGCCCCCTATGTACAAGAATATAACTACTATAATACTGCCCCCTATGTATAATATAACTACTATAATACTGCTCCTATGTACAAGAATATAACTACTATAATACTGCCCCCTATGTACAAGAATATAACTACTATAATACTGCCCCCTATGTACAAGAATATAACTACTAGAATACTGCCCCCTATGTACAAGAATATAACTACTATAATACAGCCCCATATGTACAAGAATATAACTACTATATTACTGCCCCCTATGTACAAGAATATAACTACTATAATACTGCCCCTATGTACAAGAATATAACTACTATAATACTGCCCCCTATGTACAAGACTATAACTACTATAATACTGCCCTCTATGTACAAGAATATAACTACTATAATACTGCCCCCTATGTACAATATAACTACTACAATACTGCTCCCTATGTACAAGAATATAACTACTATAATACTGCTCCCTATGTACAAGAATATAACTACTATAATACTGCTCCTATGTACAAGAATATAACTACTATAATACTGCCTCCTATGTACAAGAATATAACTACTATAATACTGCCCCCTATGTACAAGAATAGAACTACTATAATACTGCCCTCTATGTACAAGAATATAACTACTATAATACTGCCCCCTATGTACAAGAATATAACTACTATAATACTGCCCCTATGTACAAGTATATAACTACTATAATACTGCCCTCTATGTACAAGAATATAACTACTATAATACTGCCCTCTATGTACAAGAATATAACTACTATAATACTGCCCCCTATGTACAAGAATATAACTACTATAATACTGCCCCTATGTACAAGACTATAACTACTATAATACTGCCCTCTATGTACAAGAATATAACTACTATAATACTGCCCCCTATGTACAATATAACTACTACAATACTGCTCCCTATGTACAAGAATATAACTACTATAATACTGCTCCCTATGTACAAGAATATAACTACTATAATACTGCTCCTATGTACAAGAATATAACTACTATAATACTGCCCCTATGTACAAGAATATAACTACTATAATACTGCCCCTATGTACAAGAATATAACTACTATAATACTGCCCTCTATGTACAAGAATATAACTACTATAATACTGCCCTCTATGTACAAGAATATAACTACTATAATACTGCCCCCCATGTACAAGACTATAACTACTATAATACTGCCCTCTATGTACAAGAATATAACTACTATAATACTGCCCTCTATGTACAAGAATATAACTACTATAATACTGCCCCCTATGTATAAGAATATAACTACTATAATACTGCCCCCTATGTACAAGACTATAACTACTATAATACTGCCCTCTATGTACAAGACTATAACTACTATAATACTGCCCTCTATGTACAAGAATATAACTACTATAATACTGCCCCCTATGTACAAGAATATAACTACTATAATACTGCCCCCTATGTACAAGACTATAACTACTATAATACTGCCCTCTATGTACAAGAATATAACTACTATAATACTGCCCTCTATGTACAAGAATATAACTACTATAATACTGCCCCCTATGTACAAGAATATAACTACTATAATACTGCCCCTATGTACAAGACTATAACTACTATAATACTGCCCTCTATGTACAAGAATATAACTACTATAATACTGCCCCCTATGTACAATATAACTACTACAATACTGCTCCCTATGTACAAGAATATAACTACTATAATACTGCTCCCTATGTACAAGAATATAACTACTATAATACTGCTCCTATGTACAAGAATATAACTACTATAATACTGCCCCTATGTACAAGAATATAACTACTATAATACTGCCCCTATGTACAAGAATATAACTACTATAATACTGCCCTCTATGTACAAGAATATAACTACTATAATACTGCCCTCTATGTACAAGAATATAACTACTATAATACTGCCCCCCATGTACAAGAATATAACTACTATAATACTGCCCCCCATGTACAAGACTATAACTACTATAATACTGCCCTCTATGTACAAGAATATAACTACTATAATACTGCCCTCTATGTACAAGAATATAACTACTATAATACTGCCCCCTATGTATAAGAATATAACTACTATAATACTGCCCCCTATGTACAAGACTATAACTACTATAATACTGCCCTCTATGTACAAGACTATAACTACTATAATACTGCCCTCTATGTACAAGAATATAACTACTATAATACTGCCCCCTATGTACAAGAATATAACTACTATAATACTGCCCCCTATGTACAAGACTATAACTACTATAATACTGCCCTCTATGTACAAGAATATAACTACTATAATACTGCCCCCTATGTACAAGAATATAACTACTATAATACTGCCCCCTATGTACAAGACTATAACTACTATAATACTGCCCTCTATGTACAAGAATATAACTACTATAATACTGCCCCCTATGTACAAGTATATAACTACTATAATACTGCCCCCTATGTACAAGAATATAACTACTATAATACAGCCCCCCATGTACAAGGATATAACTACTATAATACTGCCCCCTATGTACAAGAATATAACTACTATAATACTGCCCCCTATGTACAAGAATATAACTACTATAATACTGCCCCCTATGTACAAGACTATAACTACTATAATACTGCCCTCTATGTACAAGAATATAACTACTATAATACTGCCCTCTATGTACAAGAATATAACTACTATAATACTGCCCCCTATGTACAAGAATATAACTACTATAATACTGCCCCTATGTACAAGACTATAACTACTATAATACTGCCCTCTATGTACAAGAATATAACTACTATAATACTGCCCCCTATGTACAATATAACTACTACAATACTGCTCCCTATGTACAAGAATATAACTACTATAATACTGCTCCCTATGTACAAGAATATAACTACTATAATACTGCTCCTATGTACAAGAATATAACTACTATAATACTGCCCCTATGTACAAGAATATAACTACTATAATACTGCCCCTATGTACAAGAATATAACTACTATAATACTGCCCTCTATGTACAAGAATATAACTACTATAATACTGCCCTCTATGTACAAGAATATAACTACTATAATACTGCCCCCCATGTACAAGAATATAACTACTATAATACTGCCCCCCATGTACAAGACTATAACTACTATAATACTGCCCTCTATGTACAAGAATATAACTACTATAATACTGCCCTCTATGTACAAGAATATAACTACTATAATACTGCCCCCTATGTATAAGAATATAACTACTATAATACTGCCCCCTATGTACAAGACTATAACTACTATAATACTGCCCTCTATGTACAAGACTATAACTACTATAATACTGCCCTCTATGTACAAGAATATAACTACTATAATACTGCCCCCTATGTACAAGAATATAACTACTATAATACTGCCCCCTATGTACAAGACTATAACTACTATAATACTGCCCTCTATGTACAAGAATATAACTACTATAATACTGCCCCCTATGTACAAGAATATAACTACTATAATACTGCCCCCTATGTACAAGACTATAACTACTATAATACTGCCCTCTATGTACAAGAATATAACTACTATAATACTGCCCCCTATGTACAAGTATATAACTACTATAATACTGCCCCCTATGTACAAGAATATAACTACTATAATACAGCCCCCCATGTACAAGGATATAACTACTATAATACTGCCCCCTATGTACAAGGATATTATAATGCACTAAATGTCATGTTATTGTTTGCTACATCTGTAATGTGGATCTATGTGGGATGGATAATCTTTCAGCCTCTAATTGATTATGAAATAATCTCCTCCTCCTCCGCCAATTCCCCAAAGCTCTGCAATTACTCAGCAGATCAGCTCTACAGATCTCTGGATGTCTGGTTATTTGTCTCCTGTCTTGTTCCGCTTCTGTAATCTTTTCATGGACGCTGGACTATTCTAGGACAACAATTTATCCGCTGAGTTTCCACGCCGATCAAAATGAGCTTCGAATCGCTCAACAAATCACTCCTGACTGCCGCATAGGACTCCATCAGCTGTGAAGCCACCGGGAGTCATGAAGTGACAGGTCCCGCAGGAGACGCGGTGGTCGCAGTCCTTTGATGCAGCACTCTGGCCTCACACAACGCCATGGCTTCCTCCAGGGCTCATTAATGTGACTAATCGAGGCTGTAATAGCCTTCTTCTGTTATACATCGCTCCTTAAAATGCCCCTTGTTTGGGATCTAAACCCATTATATGTGGAAACCAACATGACCTTGCAGGGTTTCATTGCTTCACTGCACCTTAAAATGACAATATGAAGCGTTTTTGCACATAGCCTTAATTAAAAATCTCCTACCGTTTAATGTCTGCAGCTCCTATGCAGATCTAGGTGTCTCTATGATAAACTGTGTACAAACTAGTGTGCCCTTTCGCAAAATCCATATTTAGAGGAGGTGGCTGTAAGTGCTGCTCCCTAAAATCCCATATTGCTTGGGACAAGTTTTTCAAACTGTACTTGGCACCCTTTATGCTCCAATCCTGGGAACCATGAAAGTGGTGGCTGCTTCCGTTTCCTATACAAGCTAGCTGCTCTCTTGTTTCTGCACCTCGTCTGCTCTATTCTGACCTTTTTAGAACTTTACAACTACAGTACTTTTATAACTTTGGGGCCTCCCAACAGCATTGAGCTGATTGACTGAGATCCTTCAACCCCAGCCTCGAATAAAGGCTTTAATCCATAAAGCTCTCCATAGCGCTGCCCTACATTGCCTCCCTCATCTCAATCCAACTCGCAGTCCGTACTCTTCACTCCATGAATGAAACCAGACTGAGCGCCCCTTTAATTTGAACCTCTCATTCCCACCTCCAAGACTTCTCCAGAGCAGCACCAGTCCTCTGGAACGCGCTTCCAAAACTATCCGGACAATCCCTGACACACAATTTCAGGCGTGCTGAAAAAAACTCACCTCTTCAGGGAAGCATACCACATCTTCTAAACCAAACCCCTCTGTACTCCGCCTGATAACATGCTCCCTGACCTACTGACTGCAATCCCTGCGTAATCAACTGCCCCCTGCAGTCATACCGATTCTGCCGGCACACAGCTTAAGTCTGACCATTGTCTATGTGTATAGCATCCCTCACTCTCCACCTCGCCATACTGTGCACATCTCCAGCCCCTTTACCTTCAGTATCACCCCATTATCTGTAGTATGTAAGCTCGTTGGAGCAGGACCCTCACCCCTACTGTCTCCATCAATTGATTACTTGATGTAAAAGTGGTTTTTGTATCTTTGTTTTTTGTATCTCTTCTCCCGTTTTGTAAGCGCTGCGGAATATTAAAGCGCTCTATAAATAAAAATTATAATTAACAACAAGGTCAAAAACACAATTATGGCCGCCTGCAGATGGGCGGGTCGGAACCGGCGGCGAGGATTCTCGCCGCGGGACCCGACCCGGGCGCCTGCAGGGACCAGCGCATACTCACCCGCGCCCCCGGCTGTTTGATGTGCCGGCTTGCCGGCGCATGCGCAGACCGGAGCCGGCGGCCCCACACAGAAATAGAACATGCCGCAGTTTGTTTGCCGCGTGAGATTTCGTGCGGCCAAACCGCGGCCGTCTGCATAACATTGCGCTTGTTAACGCAAACCTATGCAGGCTTCCAGCGGCAGAAATCCCGCTGCGGAATTTCCGCTCGTGTGCAGGCGCCCTAAAATACAGTTTTATAGCATAATTAAAGGCCCATTCTCACACCACACCTCCTCCTTTCCCAGATCTACATTAAACACCATGTAGTGAGTGTTCAGGGTTCTGTGGTGACCCAGAGCAGTTTTATTCTGCCGTACTTCTTGCTACCCTACCAACTGGACACAAATAAGATGCAAGTGAAACCTGCCGGATCAGACTACACACAGGGATTGCTTGTTGCCCCGTAGCGCTCTTGCACACTTGCGTTTTTCTTGCGTTTTTTTTCACGGGATTGTCAATGAGACTTTCTAATGTAAAAAAAACGCATCGCACAAAAATTGCAAAGCACCAACTTGTGATGCGTTTTTAACATTAAAAGTCCCGTTGACAATCATGTGAAAAAAACAGCGATATCGCAAGAAAAAAAGCGCAAGAAAAACACAAGTGTGCAGGAGCCCTCACCATGCAGAGACACAAAACTGTATTACAAATTTAAAAGGAAAACTATTGGCAAAGTTGCTTTAGTTTGCCTTTTGGGTGCAATGGAAAAAAAAAATGCTAACAGTGATGGCAGACCCTTTAAAGGGGTATTCCCAAATTGACTTATTACCTACATAATCCATAGGATAAGTCCTAAAAGTCTGATAGGTGGGTGTTTCTGCTGAGATCCCAACTGATCTCGAGAATGGAGAACCTGCCCCCCACCACTCACTCACTCTGTACTGGGGGCTCACTCCACTTCCACAGGGAGGAACAGATTGAATGGAGCAGTGGTTTAACATACCTAGTGCTGCTCCATTCATCTTTATTGAGATTACCAGTGATAGCTGAGCACTTCTTCCTGTTCACTCGAGTAGGCTTCTACCCCCTCCCCTCCGGTCTCATCAACTTGTCCTAGTTACATTCTACAATGGGTTTCTCAACGGCTGCTCACGCTGCAGCTTTATTGTTTGTTTCCCAGACAATCCCCGCTGACTCTAGCCCCGTTATTTTATTTTTTTCTAATTCTTGTCTCCTTTCATCTGAATGGACTATTTTTAGGTGCAGTTCCTGATTTTCTCAGTGTGTCAAGTGGGCGGTCCCAAAGACTCCTTTCTCAGTTGATAATGTTAGACTTGATTGATGGGGATAGACATGACTACAGATCCATGCAGCCAGCCCCGCTGACTTTATCCACGGATACATATATCTAGGTGGTCAGAATTACTATTACTCTGCCTAATAATTCAGAATATCTGATTATCTGGAATCTGTCCGCTCCCATTGATGTAAAACTATTAACTATTTTAGTGCGTATTAACTGTCTGTACACGGTTATCTTTTCCTTCTGGAGAAAACTCTTGCTTTGGCTTATATTCCCAATCATGGTTAGAGGGGCTGTTAAAAGGTCAGGCATTGACTTGTAGGAATGTTATCTTCCAATAGGTGGCGTTATAGAGGCATTGCTCCATCTCCTACTTGTATTTCTTCTAGGTACACTTGCCCAAAGTCAGGTATTTTTTATTACAGACCGCTGTACAAACAGGTGATAATCTGTTTCAACCTACATGTGAAAATGATGCTGTCATTAATTAAAACAGAAAAAGCTGTGTAGGAGGGTTAAAACTGGGTGAGGAACAGCCAAGCTCTTCTACAGCCTCACCGTTGTAGCTCATGTCACAGGTCATACACCATGGCAAGACTGAGTACAGCAACAAGACACAAGGTAGTTACACTGCATCGGCAAGGTCTACCCCCCAGGCAGAGATTTCATAGCAGACTGGGGTTTCAGGATGTGCTGCACAAGCTCTTTCTAAGAAGCACAAGGAAACGGACAACATCGAGGACCGTAGACACAGTGGTCGGCCAAGTAAGCAGCCCATGAAACTCACATCATGCTTACTTCCCTTTAAAATCAGAACATTTCCAGCAGCTCACAACTGGCAGAAACTAGTAGGACTCAGGTACATCCATCTATTGTTCTGAGAAGTCTGGCTAGATGTGGAGTTCAAGGAAGAAATGCGACCAAAAAGCCAACACCTCAATGTAGAAACAAAACCAAGCAACCCGAAAACATAGGAACTGGCAAAGTGTCGCAGGCAGCAGTGAAGCATGGTGGAGAGCAGTACAATAATGAGTGTCTGCAGGCAGCAGTGAAGCATGGTGGAGAGCGGTACAATAATGAGTGTCTGCAGGCAGCAGTGAAGCATGGTGGAGAGGGCTACAATAATGAGTGTCTGCAGGCAGCAGTGAAGCATGGTGGAGAGGGGTACAATAATGAGTGTCTGCAGGCAGCAGTGAAGCATGGTGGAGAGCGGTACAATAATGAGTGTCTGCAGGCAGCAGTGAAGCATAGTGGAGAGGGGTACAATAATGAGTGTCTGCAGGCAGCAGTGAAGCATGGTGGAGAGGGGTACAATAATGAGTGTCTGCAGGCAGCAGTGAAGCATGGTGGAGAGGGGTACAATAATGAGTGTCTGCAGGCAGCAATAGTGGAGCATGGTGGAGAGCAGTACAATAAGGTGTCTGCAGGCAGCATTGAAGCATGATGGAGAGCGGTATATTAATGAGTGTCTACAGGCAGCAGTGAAGCATGGTGGAGGTTACTTGCAATCCTGGGCTTCTTTTTAGCACATGGAGTTGCGGATTTGGTGAGGATTAATAGTGTCCTCAATGTTGAGAAATACAGGCAGATACTTATCCATCATGTAATACCATCAGGGAGGTGTCCGATTGGCTCCAAATGTATTCTGCAGCAGGACAACAACCCCAAACATCCAGCCAAGGTCAGTAATCACTATCTGCAGCGCAAAGAACAAGAAGTCCTGGAAGTGATGATATGGCCCCACAGAGCCTTCATCATCCAGCCTGTCTGGGATTACATGGAGAGACAGAAGGATTTGAGCGAGCCGACATCCACAAAAGATCTGTGCTTAGTTCTTCAACATGTTTGGAACAACCTTCCTACAGAGCTCCTTCAAAACCTGTGTGCAAGTGTACCTACAGGAACTGGTGCTGTATTGAAGGCAAAGAGCGGTCATACCAAATACTGATTGGATTTACATTTCTCTTTTGTTCATTCACTTTCCATTTTTTTAGTTGACGAAAAAAATAAATCCTTTTTGAAAGCATTCTTCCTCTGCAGTATTTTTCCGCATCTGCCTATAACTTTGGCGCAGCGCTTGCTGTATGTACATTTTCTTTACATTTGTTCAGTTCAACAACAAAGAGATTTAAAAAAACCCTCTAACAAACCCCAAAACGTTACTACATATTTCTAGTTTTCCTTTTTTGGCTTTGTTACTTTGATGAATATGTAACGTCTCCTGATTTATGGCGGTGCTGTGCGGGTATTTCAATTAATGAGGATACATTTTTTGTTCTCGCAGCCAAGACTGCATAATATTCAAAAACGAAGGTCATTCAATAAGTGGTGTGCGAGGCTTTTGGATGAGAAGGAGGTCAGGCAAGTGATCATTTCAATGTGATTCAATGTGTCCATAATTACGCAATCAATGGTGAACTTGTTACAGTGGTTGATCCACAACATGCTGCGCCGCCTGAGAGGTCAAGGACGAAGACCAGGGACTTGCTGCCAACCAAATGCAGATTGTGGATTGTGCAGATACAATATATGACAAGGTCGCTTCACCAGTAAGTGCCCAGCCCTCGTGATCCACAGCACAGCCACGCTGGCTTCCTCTATACTGCTGTATGTATGGACGGAGGCACATCGGGCCTAGGGAGCAGATTCGGGGAGGTCAGGTGGTTGTGGAGTATTATAAGGTGGATACAGGTAAGCGACCCTAGTTTTTTGTTTTTTTTTGCTAGGATGGAAAATTTTTTTAGGAACTTGTACCACTTCCATAGTAATCAGGATGGTACTGGTGTATCTTGTCTCCACTGGAACTATGGGTGGAGAGCTGGGTTTGTCGTGGTAGAGTTTTAGGCAACGCCCACAGCTGCTGATTGGTTGCTACATTTGCTGCTGCTGTACCATAATTTCCTCTCCTGGCTCCTGTCACTCTCGCGGCCACTCTCCCTTCTCCCCCCAGGGCCACCCATATTAGCTGTTATGCATGCTGCCGCTGCTGAAACCTCCTGCGCTGTCACCTTGCCGACCCCGCTGTCTCTGTCCTATCCCCTGGCGGCTGTCCAGAATCTCTGCTCCCTGCTCCAGTCTCTCTCTCTCGAGCCCGCTCTCCCTTCTCCCCTCACAGCTCGTTCGCCATCACCCCCACGGCCTCTTATATTTGCTGTAATGCATGCTGCCGTCCCTGAAGGCAACCGCGCTGTCACCTTTCTGTCCCCGCTGTCTCTGTCCCCATTCCCCGGCAGCTGTCAGATATCCTCTTCAGCTGTCACACACCCCCATTCCCCGACGGCTGTCAGAACGCTCTCCCCCCATCCCCCGGTGGCTGTCACCTGCTTTCTTTACCCTCCATCCAGGTAGCCAATCGGCTGCTGTGGGCGTTTACTATTACTCCACCCCGACAATCCCAGATCTCCACCCATATTTCCGGTGGAGACAAGATGCACCGTACCAATCAGGATTAGGTCTGTTTTTATGCCTCATTCTTAAGTGTTTGTTCTTCCTGATTTTTTCTTGTATGCAAAAAACTGCATGAGGACAGAAATCAGAACAGAACCATAGGGGTGAATATAGGAGACTGAGACCTCTTTGGTCTCAGTTTCACAAAACCTACATAGTTTTCATTCCAGTCAGTCTTTTAAACTGGATAGAAAAGGGTGAAGGTCAGCGGCACTTTTCTATCCAATTTAAAAGACTGATGGAGGCAGAAACCATAAATTATCCTACCAAAAGTAATTGGACACTTGAGCAAGAATCAAAAGTTATATTTATCTATATATATGATCATACTTAGTGGGGCTCCTTTGGGGCTAATGACATTGGAAACTGCCCATGGTATACTTTCTACTAATGTCTGATACACTTAAACTGGTATTTCCCTCCATTCATCCTACAAATGTCTGGCAAGTTCTTGCAAAGATGATGGACATACTTTATATTCCCTGACCCGATGTCAGAGTTCATCCCAAGGGTGTTGAGTAAGGTTGAAGTCGGGACTCTGAAGGCTAGTCCCATTGTGGAACATCCATATCCTCAGAGCAAAGTAAAATGGCGCTACATTCATGACAAAACGTGTTGTCTTGTTGGAAGTATGGCCGACCATTCCCAGAGTATTGCCACTTTGTCAGCAGCACATTGTCTAGAATGTCCGGGTATACCTCCGTGTTCATGGTTCTTGTCACTACAACGGACCGAGACCATGCCATGTAAACCATTAGCAGACCATAACGGAACCTCCGTTGTACTTAACTGTTGGCCCAGCACACACAGACAAAAGGCATTCCCCAGGTTCGACCATCTGATGTGAAGCTGGAGCAGCGCAATTAGTCACTCCACAGAACGGTCTTCCATCACTCAACAGTCCAATGACGACGCTCCTTGTACCCTTGTAGACTGACCTTGCGCTTCATGATGGGCGGCTTGTGTGCAGCGGTATAACCCGTATATCCAATAGCATGCAATTCCTGTCACAAACTATGACGGACACCTCCGAGGGTCTACAGCTTATGTACCATGGTTTAAGACATGTGACATGCTGATAAGACACAATCCATTCTACTCATAGGGGGTCCAAACACTTTTGGTAGGACAGTGTATATTCACCCGTGTGGTTCCATCTTGGTTTCCGTCCCTATGCAGTTTTTTTTGCATACAAGACAGAAACCAGAATGGAACCGGCGCTCAACAAGAAAAATGAGGCGTGAAAAGAGCTTTAGTGGTAATTTTAGGCTTCGGCTTTAATATCCAGCAGATCTTCTGTATGATACATTAAACTCACAGTCTCTTGCATCTCGGGGTCTGTAAAGTTTTTCATAAATTCATTCAAGCTGGCATCTTCTGTCATACTGGAGACGGTGACACCAGGCTGCTCCTAAGAGGCGACATCAAACGGTTAGTCAATGACTTGTAACCCAACATAATGCAACCTCTGGACAACCAGATACACTTTGTATTTAACCCATTAAATGACGCAGCCCTTTATTTAATTTCTTTTTTTAAATAATTTTTGTTTTTTCTCCCAAGTTTAAAAAAAAATCATCTGTCTTATTTTTCCTTAAATGTAGCCAGCTGAGGGCGGCTTGTTTTACGGGGTGAGTTGTATTTTTCAATGGTAGTAATTAATGTACCATATAATATACTGAAAAACTGGTAAAAAATTCAAGTGAAATGGACAAAAAAAAGCAATTGCACCATCTTTTTTTTTATGGTACAGCAACAGGATGTGACATAATCTGACAAATGCACATCCTATCTCTGGGACCTGCACCTATCTTGAGTTGGGTCCTACACTGCCCCTGCCCACCCTGAATGCAGTACCAGACATGGTTGGAAGGACAGAAATAGCAGAGCACTCTGCTCTATGTAGTTCTTATAACTTCTATAGAAGTCAATGCGAGTTATGCAAATGGTATAGCGCAGCAAACTATGGCATTTCCATAACCTGGAAGCTGCATAAACAACATAACCCACGGTGCTACTCTGTTTGCATTGACTTTTATGGGAGTTACAGAAGTCAGACGAGCTCCGTTATATCTGGCCACCTTGTAAACAGTGTTGTTCGCACCTGAGCCATATTTATATAAATCTGCCTGCCTGCTGCCACCACTTGGGGGAGCCACTATTCAACCACCAAATAGGAGCTGCAAAAACCTACAATAAGCTCCACCTGGTGGTACATTCTGGCAATAGCTACGACTGTCAGGAGCAGAAGCAGCCATTAACCGCTACCCCCCCACCCCTTCTTATACTGAAGGCCATCGATAAGCAGCAGTCATTTCACAATCCCCTCTTAAAATGTGAACGTTGCTCAGAAACTCAGGAGCAGCAAATTTATGAATCCACCCACCTCCCCATGAATCCCCGTTCATCACCTCCTCCCATGTTACCACAATGACGGATCTATACTCTCTGATGTATATCTACAGCATAAAGAATGAAACCCTTTGTGAGTGACTGCAGATACCGGGAATGTGCTGCCCTGTCCTTAACCTAAAGAATAGACGTATAGAATCTCGCAGCATCGGTATGAATGACGAAGAGCGACAAGTGGTTTTATCTATAGAAAACTCATCTCGTTAGGCTCAGTCGATATAGATTGTATAGCCGGCTGTTTGAGAACAAGTCTATTATCCAGGGTAATAGAATATGTGAAGGATAATCCAGCACAGGAAAAAGTTATTTCATACATTCTTCATAAAATATCAGAAACTACTTTGTTTTTCTTTCTTGTATGACCATATCCTTGTACAGCGACCGATCACTGCATAGCCGGTATCACATGATGGCCGCGTCACGATCTACTCTCTGATAATGTGCTGACTACTCCTCTCTGCAGTAGAAAGCAACATTTGACAGACATGGGTAATTGTGGTGACTCAAGTGACTTTGATGCGGGTAGATTGTTGGCCGGAGGTGCGGTGCCAGGATCTCTGAAAGATCAGTAGAGCTTGTTGGCCGTTCCTGAACAACGACATCAAGAATGCACCAAGACTGGTTGAACCACAGACAGACATCTGATAGAAGATCATAGCGGCAAGTCACATGTGGTTGAGCCTAGAGGTGAGCATTGGGTGGCACATCTGGTATCTCAGCCATGACATGCCACAGTGCACCAACTGACCCAGCAGTACAACAGAAAGGAAGTTAGACACATTTCCACAATGACCATGCGGTGTACCTTGCGTTGACTGGAGTTCAATAATTGAAGACTGACAAGGTTGCCCCAGATGACAGTATTATAGTGTCATTGCCACTATAGGCCCAGGAAAGACATCAATGGACTTTGGACACATGGCAGAAGGTCATCTGAAATGAGGATTCCAATTTCTTGCTGAACCATACAGGTAGCCAAGTCTACATCTGGCATCAACAGCATGAAGCAGTATTCCATGGGTGTACCATTACGGTTCAACAGGCCACTGGTGGCGGTGTCATGGTTTGGGGAGCTTTTTCCTGACATATCCTAGGATCGTTGGTCATCATACCACAATCCCTGAATGGTGAAAGCTACAGGGACCTGTTGGCTGACCATCTGCCCGCCCCCACATCTTCATGAAGTCTTCCCCGACCACCGACAAGCTATCTTTCAATGGAACAACACTCCATTTCATCAAGCTGAGATCACTAGGGAGTTGTTGGAGGAACACAACAATGAATTCTCCGCACTACCTTAAGCCCCCAAACTCACCGGACTGTAACCCTATGGAACAAGTTCGGGATATGCTGATAAGGGCTGTGAGATCTGCTCCAACCCATCAGCAAAATGTGCACCAACTGATGGAGCTGCTGCAATGGACATGAAGGGGGGGGGGGGGAAGAGTTGTGATGTTCACTACGTCGTAGAATCCGTGTGAACGAGTTTACGGTAGGATTTCCATTCAATCTATGAACAGGAGGCTCAATATAAACTCAGACGGACCAATGCAAGGTGGGTAATTGTGGGAAGACAGAAAATAAAAAAATAAGGAGCTAATGTACGGCACTTAAACATCCAATAGTCCAGAAAATCTACTAGCCTGGCACTCTTCCGATGTCATTAAACTGTTCAACGGTGCGAGTAGCCGTGTATCTATAAGTAATGACATCATAGGAAGAAGTTACATGTCTTCCATCCTACGTTTCAGAGTTGACGTCGCTGAGCATTATAGGGGTTGTCCAGGAATTTTTAGATTTTTTTCCATTGATGACCTGCTCTCAGGACAGGTCACCAATAGATGGTCGTGGGGGTCCGCCCTTTGGATCCCCACCAATCAGCTGATTACGGGCACATCTATCACAATGGAAAGCGCAGGGAGTACATCAAGTCTAGGTTGCTACTGCAGGCACAGTTACAAGTCATGAATGGAAAAAAAAATTTTTTAAAGATCAAGGAGAATCACAAAAACCGCTTTACATTAACAGATCATAAGTGACACAGAACCTACAAAGATGGAAGATGATTGATCAGTAGACACAATCATGGTTTGAAGCCATTTGTGACAACAGACACTCACCTGACGAGAGTAATGGATGTCGGCTGGTAGGGGGTACGGGCTGATGGCCATCTGTTGAGCAGCATCTTTATTCCTGTTGAAACATGTAAAGAAAAGATGAACCTCATGATGTGTATGACCACCCTGACTACATGGAACGAGATTCAAATGAGAGAAATCCTCTATTATAGTAGTTATATTCTTGTACATAGGTGGCAGTATTATAGTAGTTATATTCTTGTACATAGAAGGCAGTATTATAGTAGTTATATTCTTGTACATAGAAGGCAGTATTATAGTAGTTATATTCTTGTACATAGGGGGCAGTATTATAGTAGTTATATTCTTGTACATAGGAGGCAGTATTATAGTAGTTATATTCTTGTACATAGGAGGCAGTATTATAGTAGTTATATTCTTGTACATAGGAGGCAGTATTATAGTAGTTATATTCTTGTACATAGAAGGCAGTATTATAGTAGTTATATTCTTGTACATAGGGGGCAGTATTATAGTAGTTATATTCTTGTACATAGGAGGCAGTATTATAGTAGTTATATTCTTGTACATAGAAGGCTGCACTATAGTAATTATATTCTTGTACATAGAAGGCAATATTATAGTAGTTATATTCTTGTACATAGGAGGCAGTATTATAGTAGTTATATTCTTATACATAGGGGGCAGTATTATAGTAGTTATATTCTTGTACATAGGGGGCAGTATTATAGTAGTTATATTCTTGTACATAGGAGGCAGTATTATAGTAGTTATATTCTTGTACATAGAAGGCTGCACTATAGTAATTATATTCTTGTACATAGAAGGCAATATTATAGTAGTTATATTCTTGTACATAGGAGGCAGTATTATAGTAGTTATATTCTTATACATAGGGGGCAGTATTATAGTAGTTATATTCTTGTACATAGGAGGCAGTATTATAGTAGTTATATTCTTGTACATAGGAGGCAGTATTATAGTAGTTATATTCTTGTACATAGAAGGCTGCACTATAGTAGTTATATTCTTGTACATAGAAGGCTGCACTATAGTAGTTATATTCTTGTACATAGGGGGCAGTATTATAGTAGTTATATTCTTGTACACAGGGGGCAGTATTGTAGTAGTTATATTCTTGTACATAGGAGGCTGTATTATAGTAGTTATATTCTTGTACATAGGGGGCAGTATTATAGTAGTTATATTCTTGTACATAGGGGGCAGTATTATAGTAGTTATATTCTTGTACATAGGAGGCAGTATTATAGTAGTTATATTCTTGTACATAGGAGGCAGTATTATAGTAGTTATATTCTTGTACATAGGGGGCAGTATTATAGTATTTATATTCTTGTACATAGGAGGCAGTATTATAGTATTTATATTCTTGTACATAGGAGGCAGTATTATAGTAGTTATATTCTTGTACATAGGTGGCAGTATTATAGTAGTTATATTCTTGTACATAGGGGGCAGTATTATAGTAGTTATATTCTTGTACATAGGGAGCAGTATTATAATAGTTATATTCTTGTACATAGGAGGCAGTATTATAGTAGTTATATTCTTGTACATAGAAGGCTGCACTATAGTAGTTATATTCTTGTACATAGAAGGCAGTATTATAGTAGTTATATTCTTGTACATAGGGGGCAGTATTATAGTAGTTATATTCTTGTACATAGGGAGCAGTATTATAGTAGTTATATTCTTGTACATAGGAGGCAGTATTATAGTAGTTATATTCTTGTACATAGGGGGCAGTATTATAGTAGTTATATTCTTGTACATAGGAGGCAGTATTATAGTAGTTACATTCTTGTACATAGAGGGCAGTATTATAGTCGTTATATTCTTGTACATAGAGGGCAGTATTATAGTCGTTATATTCTTGTACATAGAGAGGAGTATTATAGTAGTTATATTTTTGTACACAGGGGTTAATATTATTTATTAGTGCTGACAGAGTGATGATATGTTACTTAGTCTGTTAGGCTAAATGTGCGAGATGCGTCTTGTTATACAACCAAGTATATTCTAGTTCATTTATTTTAAATGCTGGTCAAATACTCTAGTGTATAAATTACTGAAGAGAACATCATTAATAATCTACATTCTGCAATCCATACTCAGCCTTGTCCAGCTAAGGCTAATAGCCTGCTGCGTGAAATATAGATAGAACCATGAAGACAACTACATTGCAGTTATAAACTCTGCACATTATATCATTGTAAGCACCAGCAGATCCTAATCTCTATACGTAGAGTTAGACACCATGTAACCGGGTGCAGGCAGAGCTCACAGTCTGTGCAGTATAAGAACATTGGATTACACTGTAATAAGCAAATACAAAGCATCGAAATAAAATGAGTCAGATTCCAAACTTATCCTGACCTGTAGCCGTTGTATCGTCTCCACATTCCATCCCTAAAGACACAAATGCAGTGCATGATATCTGGTGGAGAGTCGAAGGCGTTGTGCGGAAAATTCGCCGGAGATAGAAAGACAAACACGTTGCCACATTGTATCAAAAGAGAGGAAAATAAAGCTGCTGCTTCTCCGCGCTCCTCACAGCTATGTGCAGGGGAGATAAATACACACCGGCTGTGCACAGCGCAATATACCAGTGTGGAAGACCCTCGGCTATTCTCTAGGACTATCATCATTATGTGTCGGGCTTCCTGATAACTGCTCTCTAGGAACTACCATCCGAAACACATATAAATCGGAGCCAAATCATCATTTTTAAGAAATGAACACCGTTATATTAAGGGATTGACATTATATATAAATGTACACAGTTTGCCCCACTTATTAGCATTGCTGGCCCTTTAAATATTGCAACTTCCTGTATGGAAATTAGACCGGTGACCCAGCATGAAGTCATGTGACAAGTTTTCCATGGATCAATTTCAGCGTGAATCCATATTAAATGGGAAAATCCAGTGAGCTAAGCAACTTCCAACGAGTCCTGATCATCAATGCTAGAGTAGCTGGGGCCATGATTTCACTGCCAACCTCCTGGGAGTTCTCGTGCAGGAGTGTGGAGTGTTAACAAAGAATGGCGTGACCGAGGAAAAACATCCAGAGAAAGGGGATCCTATGGATGGAAATAACTCATTGCCGAAAGGGGTCAGAAGAGGATGTCAAGAATCGTTCTGATGAACAGATGCTGGACAGTCAGAAGCAGAAGAATACAACTCTGGTGCTCCAACCAATGTGTCTGAATGCACAGCTCGTCGTTCCTTAGCACCGATGGGCAATAACAGAAGAGAAACTGAAAAGGCGAGACCCTAGTTGGCAAAAAAAAAACAAAAAAAAACGTAAAAAAGGATAACTGAGCTGTGCAAAAACATCAGTCAGATGAATCCAGATTTCTGTTGTCCTGTACTGATGGGAGGTCAGAATTTGGCACAAGCGGCGTGAATCGCTGAGCCCTTTCTGTCAGCTGGACAGAACATGTCAGCACCTCCATCTAATCTGCAGCAACTACAAGATGATTCCTGTCCACAGGGGCCGATATTCCTGCAGAATGATTACAACGCCTAGCGGAATCTACTCCACCACAAATTGCTGCGGTTCTGAAAGCCAAAGGAGGTCCAATAGATGGGGGACTACAATAAAGTATGTATTCAGTGTACAATATATGCAGTAAAGATACCAAATGGACCCCGGCGAAGTATAAATCACATTATATGCAAATGAAAGATAAAATAAAGGCGAACGATAATTCCATCCAGACAGCAAACATCGGCGGCTATGACTAGTAATGTCTAATAGCCAATCAATAACCCTATAATGTGGCTGTTTTCCTAATAGGGAGAACAGAAGATGAAATATTAGTCCTTGGGACGCGACTCTCCTCTCGGCTGCTGATCCTATTGTTTTGTCAGCACTTATTAGAAAAAGAAAAAAATTTGTAGGAATTAAAGGTAATCTGTTTCAAGAAAAATGTAATTCGGCTCAACGGAAGGTGTCGGTGTGTGATCCATCTTGGTTCCTCTGATTGACCTAGGAGCCTCGGGCTTTTTAAAGGGCCACTATGGCGATTTTTTGTTTTTTACTCATTCATTATGTATTATCCCTCCAGTATATACAAGTAAGCTAGTGTTACCTTGGTTAGTCATTTCTGTCTGAAGCTCCCGGCCTCTTTTTCCTCAAATAGCCATGTGATCTCAGTTCTGATCAGCTCAGATCTACTTGGGGTTATTGTGTCTTAAACTAGTCAATTTCTCAGTCTGTGTGATGAGGTTATATGCACCTATCACTGAAACTGCCTATAGGGGGACACAGTCAATCCTATCACAATTCATGATGATCACACAGGTATAATAGAGGAAATGACAGCTCATCCTCCTGACTGTATACATATGGCCTGTAGCTTATTTAGGTGAATACATAAGGTGGTAGTAATTAAACTGTGCCCCCAGCAGGCAAAAATGGTATAGCCTCAGCTAATTCTGTGCTGATACATAATGGGATAGATGTGAAATTGCAAGAAAAAAAAAAATCAAAGAGTTAAGATGGTGGCTGATAAGATAGGGGTATACTACAGGGAAATGACTGAAATGCAGAGCGGAGACCCCCAAAGTGTTACTGCTAATCAGGTGAGCGGGGGATGGGAGGGGGAAGGATTAAAAAATATGTTTTCCTTGGAGTGGCCCTTCAAAAAGTGCAACAGTCAAGATATGGTGATGTTTAAATAAAGACACCGGAGTATCGGCCGTGTAAATACAGACTAAACCAACCCAAACAATGGTAAACCTAAGGCCTCCCTCACACAGGCGTTTGCAGTGAAGGCGTTATGCCAGAGTTTGCAAAGCAGCCAAGGAAGCTGAAAAGGAAAAAAAATCAAATATACTCACCTAGTAACATAGTAACATAGTTCGTAAGGCTGAATGAAGACAATGTCCATCTAGTCCAGCCTTTTAGCCTCCTGTTTTGTTGATCCAGAGGAAGGCAAAAAACCCCAAGATGCAGGAGCCAATTAGCCCTTTTGGGGAAAAAATTCCTTCCCGACTCCCTAATGGCAATCAGACTGTTCCCTGGATCAACCCTAATAGTTCCTACCTGCCTGTATACCCGGATTAACAATTAACCTAAGATTTATATCCTGTAATATCCTTCCTCTCCAGAAAGACATCAAGTCCCCTTTTAAACTCCTCTATGGATTTTGCCATCACCACATCCTCAAGCAGAGAGTTCCACAGTCTAACTGCTCTTACAGTAAAGAACCCTTTTTTATGTTGGTGATGAAACCTGCTTTCCTCTAGATGTAGCGGATGCCCTCTTGTTACTGTTGCAGTCCTTGGTGTAAACAGATCATGGGAGAGATCCTTGTATTGTCCCCTCATGTACTTATACATGGTTATTTGGTCGCCCCTTAACCTTTTTTCCAGGGTAAATACTCCCAGTTTTGGTGCCTCTCTGGGTATTCCAGTCCCATCATTCCATGTATTAGTTTAGTTGCCCTTCTTTGAACCCCCTCCAGCACTGTAACATCTTTCCTGAGCACCGGTGTCCAGAATTGTACGCAGTATTCCATGTGAGGCCTGACAAGTGCCTTATATAATGGGAGGATAATGTTCTCGTCCCTCGCCCCTATACCTCTTTTAATGCACCCCAAGACTTTATTAGCTTTTGCAGCAGCTGACTGGCATTGGTTACTCCAGTTAAATCTACAATCCACTAGTACCCCCAGGTCTTTTTCCATATCACTTTTCCCTAGCAGTACCCCATTTAGTGAATATTGGTGACATCCGTTTCTCCTGCCCATGTGTATAACCTTACATTTATCAACACTGAACTTCATTTGCCATTTTCCTCCCCAAGCCCCCAGCTTATCTCGGTCCATTTGTAGCCGCACATTGTCCTCCGTTGCCTTAATTATATTGTATAATTTTGTGTCATCTGCAAATATTGATATTTTGCTGTGCAGCCCCTCTATCAGGTCATTGATAAATATATTGAACAGAATGGGGCCCAATACTGAACCCTGTGGCACCCCGCTAGCGACGGTGGCCCAATCAGAGTATGAACCATTTATTACCACCCTCTGCTTTCTATCATTGAGCCAATTTTTTACCCACTTACACACGTTTTCGCCCAGTCCGAGCTGTCTCATTTTGTATATTAGCCTATTATGTGGCACGGTGTCAAAGGCTTTAGAGAAGTCCAGATATACGAGATCAATAGACTCTCCCAGGTCAAGCCTAGAGCTTACTTCATCGTAGAAACTGATCAGATTTGTCTGACATGAGCGACCCTTCATGAATCCATGCTGGTGAGGAGTTATTCCGTTGTTCTCCTTGAGGTGCTCATCGATGGCGTCTCTCAGAATCCCCTTGAAAATTTTTCCCGTTACTGAAGTGAAACTTACCGGACTGTAGTTACCAGGCTCACTTTTGGTCCCCTTTTTGTAAATTGGAACTACGTTGGCAATGCGCCAATCCTGCAGGCTTCCAGGCACTTGCAGAGCATTGCTTGCTGGTAACGGGGTTTCAAGACCACGCATCCAGCAATAGCGTGCTCTGACTGGCTGAGCCGCGAGCTATTCATTCATTGAATGGCTGTGATTGGTGCATCCAGTGCTGGTTGTGATTGGCGCTGGATTAGCCAATCAGAGCAATCTCTTGCTGGAGGCGGGGTCTTCAAACCTGTCACTAGCAAAAGACCCACTGACAGGTGCCCGGAGCCCCTGAAAGCAGCGCCAGGGACTCGGACAATGCCAGCATCGGTGAGTAACTTTTTTTTTTATCAGTGCTGCTAATGCTGCCCATTCATTTCAATGAGCGGCACAGCGCTGAAAACGGCCAAAGATAGGACATGCATCGCTGTTTTAGACGCTGCGTTTAGATGCTTGTATGAAACAGCCCTATTGAAATCAATGGGAGCGTTGCACAGCGTTGCACAGCGTTTAGCGCGGCGCTGAAAAGGCAGTGTTAAATTCTGGAAAAAAACGTCTGTGTGAGGGAGGTCTAAGACTGCGGAACAAGTGAACAAAACAGCTGCATTCCCACACCAAATATCATTAAGAACTATCTTCAGAGTAAAGAAGAACAAGGAGTCCTGGAAGTGAGGATTTGGCCCCACAGAGCCCTGATCTCGTCATCATTCAGTCTGCCTGGGATTACATGAAGAGACAGAAGGATGTGAGCGAGCGACATCCCCAGAAGATCTGTGCTTAGTTCTTCAAGATATCTCGAACAACCTTCCTGCCGGAGTTCCTTCCAAAACTGTGTGCAAGTGTACCAAGAAGAACTGATACTGCTTTAACCCTTTGCAATCCAATTTTGGATTCAGGGTTTCCTAGGAGGTTTTCTCTTGCTGCCAATATACAATGGCGCCATCTGCTGGCTAGCACCAGTACTGTTGTATGGGGCATGCTGGAGAGGCCCCTGACAACAGAGCGGCCAGTAATATACAGTAAGAATACCCTATTGGACGTCTTCTGACATCGGAGCTGTACAGCCTTCAATCAGAATGTCTGAAGATGTCAGACAGTGGATTGGAAAAGGTTAAAGGGAAAAAGGGAGGTCACAGCAAATATTGATTTGTTTTAGATTTCTCTTTTGTTCAGTCACTTCGCATTTTCGCAGCGATGAACACGACTCCCCGCCGTTTTATTACATTTTGCCTCCGGAAATGAATTAACAAGCTTTGAAAAATAAATATTGGGTCCCCAGGAAACAGTCATTAATAAGAGATGTTGTAGATGGTTCAAAAGTCTGGATGCTCTACTGCTCCGGTATTTACTGCTGCTTATATAGTCAGGCAAAGAAAAAAAAAAAGAGCGCGGGCGCGAGAGAGCAAAAGTACAAACGATCATAAGAGCCTGAGAGATGTGGAAGAGAAAGTGTGTAAAAGAGCAAGAAAGATTATAAGAGTATGAGAGCGCACATAAGAGAAAGACCAAAAATAAGCTTAAAAGATTATAAAACTGAGGCTACATATGAGAGAGATCGCAAAAGAATGCAAAAATAAGCCTGAAGGCGTACAAAAGAGAACATGATAGATCAGTGTGATGGTGCAAATACAAATTATACAACACGTTGAGATGCTCTCTGCTGTACCCTTTCATGCTGCCTTTTCCACTAAGTGTGAGAACGTACAAAAGACAGTGAGAGCACAAGAGGGGGAGGGTGCGCCCACCAGAGCACAAGAGGGGGAGGGTGCGCCCACCAGAGCACAAGAGGGGGAGGGTGCGCCCACCAGAGCACAAGAGGGGGAGGGTGCGCCCACCAGAGCACAAGAGGGAGAGGGTGCGCCCACCAGAGCACAAGAGGGAGAGGGTGCGCCCACCAGAGCACAAGAGGGAGAGGGTGCGCCCACCAGAGCACAAGAGGGAGAGGGTGCGCCCACCAGAGCACAAGAGGGAGAGGGTGCGCCCACCAGAGCACAAGAGGGAGAGGGTGCGCCCACCAGAGCACAAGAGGTAGAGGGTGCGCCCACCAGAGCACAAGAGGGAGAGGGTGCGCCCACCAGAGCACAAGAGGGAGAGGGTGCGCCCACCAGAGCACAAGAGGGAGAGGGTGCGCCCACCAGAGCCAAATAGAGAGAGGATGCACACAAAAGCATAAGACAACATGAAAACATTGATTGTGTATGGTTATGCTGGCTTGGTTTTCTATTCCTAGACAGCTGTTTCAGGGTGTTTGCCCCTTATCAGAGCGCAATAGGTTTCTGGCTTGGCTGGTGAGAGGCCTGTGACGTGGGTCAGGAGGAGGGTCGTCTCTCTTTAAGGAGAGCACCCAGAAGGGGTATGGAGATACCTAGGAGGTGAAGGAGGAGACTTATAAGGCCACGCATGCTCCTCTGGGTAATCTATGCAAATAAAGAAGATGAAACAATACCTCTGCAGCGCCACCTATTGAAAGACAGCATTTCTGCAAGTCTATGTCAGACTCTATAGACAAGCCTTATAACAATGACTAGGAACTGTACAATGATAGCGTGCATTAAAAACCACTGACGAACGCAGTAACATGCCGATAAACATCACCGCAAAACACCGCATTCAAAATCACGCCGTTTTGCCTGCGCCATGAGAGTGTCGCCTTAAAGTGACGGTACACTGTATCTCTGCGGTGACTCAAAATACAGTTTTTTAATTAAATGGTGTCTTTCCCTGGCATGTATATCTCATTAGTGGTAGCTGAACGCCGCGTTACATTAGGCTACGTCTATTTGACTGCTGCTGTGTGTCACGTGCCGCGCTGCGCCATTATAGTTACTGTGTTATAGACATATCAGCCCGCACGTAACCATCTAATACGACACACAGCTACATTAACACTTTCATAACAGAATATAACACTATCCCTCGCAAGCCTTTGCATTTCTACTTAATGGCGCTATAACTACTTTAGTCTGGTAACTAGAGATAAGCGAGCACCAAAATGCTCGGGTGCTCGTTACTCGGGACGAAATTATCGCGATGCTCGAGGGTTCGTTTCGAGTAACGAACCCCATTGAAGTCAATGGGCGACCCGAGCATTTTTGTATATCGCCGATGCTCGCTAAGGTTTCCATTTGTGAAAATCTGGGCAATTCAAAAAAGTGATGGGAACGACACAACAACGGATAGGGCAGGCGAGGGGCTACATGTTGGGCTGCATCTCAAGTTCCCAGGTCCCACTATTAAGCCACAATAGCGGCAAGAGTGGGCCCCCCCCCCTCCCAACAACTTTAACTTCTGAAAAGCCCTCATTAGCAATGCATACCTTAGCTAAGCACCACACTAGCTACAACAAAGCACAATCACTGCCTGCATGACACTCCGCTGCCACTTCTCCTGGGTTACATGCTGCCCAACCCCCCCCCCCCCCGCACGACCCAGTGTCCACAGCGCACACCAAATTGTCCCTGCGCAGCCTTCAGCTGCCCTCATGCCACGCCACACTCATGTCTATTTATAAGTGCGTCTGCCATGAGGAGGAACCGCAGGCACACACTGCAGAGGATTGGCACAGCCAGGCAGCGACCCTCTTTAAAAGGGGCAGGGCGATAGCCCACAATGCTGTACAGAAGCAATGAGAACTATAATCCTGTGCCACCATCAGGAGCTGCACACGTGGGCATAGCAATGGGGAACCTATGTGCCACACACTATTCATTCTGTCAAGGTGTCTGCATGCCCCAGTCAGACCGCGTTTTTTTATAAATAGTCACAGGCAGGTACAACTCCGCAATGGGAATTCCGTGTGCACCCACAGCATGGGTGGCTCCCTGGAACCCACCAGCTGTACATAAATGTATCCCATTGCAATGCCCTGGACAGCAGAGCTAACGTCAGATTAAATGCAGGTGGGCTTCGGCCCACACTGCATGCCCCAACCTAACCGGGCTTTTTAATTCATAGACACAGGCAGGTACAACTCCCTATTGTGAAGTCCCTGTGGACCGACAGCATGGGTGGGTGCCAGGAAGCCACCGGCGGCACATAAATATATCCCATAGCATTGCCCATCACAGCTGAGGTAGTAATGTCATGTATAATGCAGGTGCGCTTCGGCCCACACTGCATGCCCCAGTCAGACTGGGGTTCTTTACAAGTGGACACATGTAGTTACAACTCCGTGTGGACCGACAGCATGGGTGGGTGCCAGGAAGCCACCGGCGGTACATAAATATATCCCATTACAGTGCCCAACACAGCGGATGTAACGTCAGCTGTAATGCAGGTGGGCAAAAAATTAATTGGATTACACTGTAGGCGAGGGCCCCAAAAAATTGGTGTACCAACAGTACTAATGTACCTGAGAAAAATTGCCCATGCCCAACCAAGAGGGCAGGTGAAACCCATTAATCGCTTTGGTTAATGTGGCTTAATTTGTAACTAGGCCTGGAGGCAGCCCAGTTAAAATAAAAATTGGTTCAGGTGAAAGTTTCAACGCTTTAATGAGCATTGAAACGTATAAAAATTGTTTAGAAAAATTAGATGAGTGAGCCTTGTGGCCCTAAGAAAAATTGCCCGTTCGGCGTGATTACGTGAGGTTTCAGGAAGAGGAGCAGGAGGAGGAGGAGGAATATTATACACAGATTGATGAAGCTAAAAGGTCCACATTTTTGATGGTGATAGACAACGATGCTTCCATCCGCGGGTGCAGCCTACGTATTGCTTAGGTATCGCTGCTGTCCGCTGGTGGAGAAGAGAAGTCTGGGGAAATCCAGGCTTTGTTCATCTTGATGAGTGTAAGCCTGTCGGCACTGTCGGTTGACAGGCGGGTACGCTTATCCGTGATGATTCCCCCAGCCACACTAAACACCCTCTCTGACAAGACGCTAGCCGCAGGACAAGCAAGCACCTCCAGGGCATACAGCGCGAGTTCAGGCCACGTGTCCAGCTTCGACACCCAGTAGTTGTAGGTGGCAGAGGCGTCAGGGAGGACGGTCGTGCAATCGGCTACGTACTCCCTCACCATCCTTTTACAGTGCTCCCGCCAACTCAGCGTTGACTGGGGAGCGGTGACACAGTCTTGCTGGGGAGCCAGAAAGCTGGCAAAGGCCTTGGAGAGTGTTCCCCTGCCTGTGCTGTACATGCTGCCTGATCTCTGCGCCTCCCCTGCTACCTGGCCTTCGGAACTGCGCCTTCTGCCACTAGCGCTGTCGGATGGGAATGTTACCATCAGTTTGTCCGCCAGGGTCCTGTGGTATAGCATCACTCTCGAACCCCTTTCCTCTTCGGGTATGAGAGTGGAAAGGTTCTCCTTATACCGTGGGTCGAGCAGTGTGTACACCCAGTAATCCGTAGTGGCCAGAATGCGTGTAACGCGAGGGTCACGAGAAAGGCATCCTAACACGAAGTCAGCCATGTGTGCCAGGGTACCTGTACGCAACACATGGCTGTCCTCACTAGGAAGATCACTTTCAGGATCCTCCTCCTCCTCAGGCCATACACCCTGAAAGGATGACAGGTAAGCAGCATGGGTACCCTCAGCAGTGGGCCAAGTTGTCTCTTCCCCCTCCTCCTCATGCTCCTCAACGCGCTGAGATATAGACAGGAGGTTGCTCTGACTATCCAGCGACATACTGTCTTCCCCCGCCTCCGTTTCCGAGTGCAAAGCGGCTGCCTTTATGGTTTGCAGGGAAGTTCTCAAGAGGCATAGCAGAGGAATGGTGACGCTAATGATTGCAGCATCCCCGCTCACCATCTGTGTAGACTCCTGAAAGTTTCCAAGGACCTGGCAGATAGCTGCCAACCAGGCCCACTCTTCTGTAAAGAATTGAGGAGGCTGACTCCCACTGCGCCGCCCATGTTGGAGTTGGTATTCCACTATAGCTCTACGCTGCTCATAGAGCCTGGCCAACATGTGGAGCGTAGAGTTCCACCGTGTGGGCACGTCGCACAGCAGTCGGTGCACTGGCAGATTAAACCGATGTTGCAGGGTCCGCAGGGTGGCAGCGTCCGTCTTGGAGTTGCGGAAATGTGCGCTGACCCGGCGCACCTTTCCGAGCAGGTATGACAAGTGTGGGTAGCTTTTCAGAAAGCGCTGAACCACCAAATTAAAGACATGGGCCAGGCATGGCACGTGCGTGAGGCTGCCGAGCTGCAGAGCCGCCACCAGCTTACGGCCGTTGTCACACACGACCATGCCCGGTTGGAGGCTCAGCGGCGAAAGCCAGCGGTCGGTCTGCTCTGTCAGACCCTGCAGCAGTTCGTGGGCCGTGTGCCTCTTCTCTCCTAAGCTGAGTAGTTTCAGCACGGCTTGCTGACGCTTGCCCACCGCTGTGCTGCCACGCCGCGCGACAGCGACTGCTGGCGACGTGCTGCTACTGCTGACACATCTTGATTGCGAGACAGAGGAGGAGGAGGAGGAGGAGGAGGAGGAGGAGGAGGAGGAGGAGGAGGAGGGTGCTTTAGTGGAGGAAGCATACACCGCCGAAGATACCAGCACCGAGCTGGGGCCCGCAATTCTGGGGGTGGGTAGGACGTGAGCGGTCCCAGGCGCTGACTCGATCCCAGCCTCCACTAAATTCACCCAATGTGCCGTCAGGGAGATATAGTGGCCTTGCCCGCCTGTGCTTGTCCACGTGTCCGTTGTTAAGTGGACCTTGGCAGTAACCGCGTTGGTGAGGGCGCGTACAATGTTGCGGGAGACGTGGTCGTGCAGGGCTGGGACGGCACATCGGGAAAAGTAGTGGCAACTGGGAACCGAGTAGCGCGGAGCCGCCGCCATGATGCTTTTGAAAGCCTCCATTTCCACAAGCCTATACGGCAGCATCTCCAGGCTGATCAATTTTGCAATGTGCACGTTTAACGCTTGAGCGTGCGGGTGCGTGGCGGCGTACTTGCGCTCAAACAGTTGCGCTAGCAACGTCTGGACGGTGCGCTGAGAGACATTGCTGGATGGGGCCGAGGACAGCGGAGGTGAGGGTGTGGGTGCAGGCCAGGAGACGGTAGTGCCTGTGTCCTCAGAGGGGGGTTGGATCTCAGTGGCAGGTTGGGGCACAGGGGGAGAGGCAGTGGTGCAAACCGGAGGCGGTGAACGGCCTTCGTCCCACCTTGTGGGCTGCTTGGCCATCATATGCCTGCGCATGCTGGTGGTGGTGGCTCCCCAACTGATCTTGGCGCGACAAAGGTTGCACACCACTGTTCGTCGGTCGTCAGGCGTCTCTGTGAAAAACTGCCACACCGTAGAGCACCTTGACCTCTGCAGGGTGGCATGGCGCGAGGGGGCGCTTTGGGAAACAGTTGGTGGATTATTCGGTCTGGCCCTGCCTCTACCCCTGGCCACTGCACTGGCTCGGCCTGTGCCCACAGCCTGACTTGGGCCTCCGCGTCCTCGCCCGCGTCCACGTCCTCTAGGCCTACCCCTACCCCTCAGCATGCTGTATTACCAGTAGTGCAGAAACAGAACGCTGTAATTAAATGTGCCACTTATTGGCCTGTGGTTGGAGGCTGACTTCGCTTACGGAACGCACAGCAGAGCCAGGAAAGAATTTTGCGCAAGCCTGCTGTAACACTTAGCTGGCTGCGTATGAATTAGGACAACTACCCCCAGATTTTTTTTCCCAAATGTTTTTGGAAAGGCCCACTGCCTATATACACTAAATATGTCTTCTGTCCCTGCCTCACCACCACTACTGGCCCTGGACTATGTATAATTACTGCAGGACGCAATGCTCTGCACGGCCAATATACAAAAAAAAAAAAATGTGCAACACTGCAAAAAGCAGCCTCCACACTACTGCACACGGTTAGATGTGGCCCTAAGAAGGACCGTTGGGGTTCTTGAAGCCTAAAATACTCCTAACGCTCTCCCTATAGCAGCTCCGGCACCAGCAGCACTGTCCCTGATCTCTGTCAGAATGCATCTGTGGCGAGCCGCGGGAGGGGCCGATTTATATACTCGGGTGACACCTGATCTCTCCAGGCACTCACTGCAGGGGGGTGGTATAGGGCTTGAACGTCGCAGGGGGAAGTTGTAATGCCTTCCCTGTCTTTCTATTGGCCAGAAAAGCGCGCTAACGTCTCAGAGATGAAAGTGAAAGTAACTCGAACATCGCGTGGTACTCGTCACGAGTAACGAGCATCTCGAACACGCTAATACTCGAACGAGTATCAAGCTCGGACGAGTACGTTCGCTCATCTCTACTGGTAACTGTACAGAGTCGAATTACCCCCACCTGCCCACAGATTTTAGCTGGCACCATACTAGGAGAGGTAGACCGCTCGCGCTTGTTCAAAGCCCGTTTTGTTGCTCACTTGCACATCTGTTGTTGGCGTCCGTGGCCGAATTTTCAGAATCGCCGACGCAATGTCAGGCACTGCGGGAAGCGAATCTTCACCCATGTCTTTGCATGGACCCCTTCTACAGATGCCAGGAGTCAAACTGAGCTGTGCCCAAACTACTTGCAAGTATTCTTAAAGGGGCTTTCCAAGTTTTTTAATGCTGGTCACACAGAAAAACCACAAAAGTGCCTATACTCGCCACTACTCCGATTGCCCAACCGGCGCTCTGTTGACAGGCTGCAGTCAGCCTGTTGGCGGGATGTCAGCTGCCGAGTTACGGGAACAGTGTAGCTTGCTGTTCTGCGCTTTTGTCCTACCTCCACCGATTTCCAAGCCACTTATGGAAACAGCATAGTGAAGCCCGGATTGCTGGGACAGGAAGGTGACATTTAGGGTTTTTTTTTATTAAATCGCCCTGAAGTGATGTTTCTCCCTGGGAGGTAGACCGCATTTACTGTACATCTGTTACGGTGGGAATGCAATCAATATTGATACACCTTTCCACCCCCAAAAAGGTTCCCTTTAATGGCGTATCATAAAGCGCGTGGGAGCGTACGAGGACTGCAGCTAGCGGGATATGTAAATGTATATAAGCAGAGCCGTTATTCTGCACTTCCATTAATTTTAGGAGCCGACCGTGCCTGGCGACTGCAGCAGATAAAGCCTGGAGGATTTCATTACATCCAACTCATGAGCACGCAGGCAAGTGAAGGAAATTAAAACCCAACTTTATGGGGATTCTGTGAACCAGATGCGATAAGAGTGGAGGTTCCAGCTCTTATTACTTAACACTAACAGAACCACAAAAAGGTGTCGCCCGTTACGAAGAACGCTCCGAGATCCCCATCTGTGAGTCCTGTAACTACAGTACTAAATACTACTACTCCGCCATTTCTGGGGAAGTGGAGTGGTAATTAATAGGACTGCCCCAATTCTATCTATAGATAAAGTGATTCAAGTTTGATTTGGTGGGGATCTCAATGCTAAGACCCCCACCAATCTCGAGAACGGCGGTCCCTTGACCCACTCTGCTCACCGGCAGTGACATGGAGACTGGAGGGAGCTGCGATCGAATATGCATGGTGCCACTCCTTTATTTACAATGGGGCCAAGTGAAATAGCCAAGTACCAGCGCTCTGCTAACTCCAGCAGTCCCATTAACGATTAAATGAATGGAGTGGCACGCCACATGCGCGACTGCCCTGCCATTCAATCTCATCCTACTGTGTGTAAGGGCCGGGAATGCTGTAAGGGGTCTACTGTAAGAGGGGTGAGCAGAGCTTTAGGCTCCAGATAAGAGAACTGAAAGCAGCAACAGTGTGTGTGAGAAGCAGGGTACAGATCTTTAAAGTGGCGGAGGCCAGCTGCCACAAGACAAAATTAGTGGCAGTTTCCTTATGCTGGGGAACAGCCAGTAGAGCCGCGACCAAAAGGCCATGATGACCCGGGGCTAAAGAAACGGTTGTATGGAGTACCAGCCAGATCACCCTGCTGCGCACGGGAGGAGAGGGAGTCTCCCTCCATGTAGCTTCCAGACACTGAGGTACCGTTGTTGAAGATGGTGTGCCTCCGGGCCATAAGTAGGGAAGTCCGAGCACAAGACCAGGATGGAGAGGCCCATACTCTATGAAACGGATGCTGGCAAGGCTTGTAAGAGCATTTGTTCTCCCAGGACTGATAGGTGCGAAATCCACGGCCATGCCAGGGAGTCGTAAGACTTTTTAGGATGCTTGAAAGTAGATATCTGTAGTATATGAAGTGAACTTTGGCACCATAGTTTAGTAAGTTTATGCAAGACCTTGCAGAGTTCATCATTGCTGCAATGTTATAATGAATGTTCATGACGTATAATGGTGCAGCAAGGCACTTGAGGCATGGCGGCAGTTTGGATCTAGGATCATATGAGAGGATGTCTAGGACACCGGTGTATTCTGTGTGTTAATGGAGCAGCTCCATTAGAGGTCTACAGATGAAGAAGCTCAGCATAATAGTAGACGGTGCTGTATTTTAATTATGCGGGGTTGGGGCAATAATTAGAGAAGGTGTATAATGCATGTGCTTTGCTGCAGCCACCTACATGAGATGGAGGAGTTGATATATATGGTATATAGCGAACATTGGTAATGGTGATTCGGGTTTGCATAAACGCTTACTGTTGCTTTAAGAACAATACTGATAGACATTGCATCATAACATCAAGTATATATGAAAAAATAAAAAGTAACATTTTAGGAAATAAATCTTTTAGATCACATTTTATTAAAAAATGGTATTGACAGCCTTCCCCATGTGGGATAAATATCACAATATTTTAATACATCCAACTTTAACATACATGGCAATACCAAATCTGTTTAATTGTTTACATTGTTTTATGGGTAAAATGAGTAAAAGTTGTTTAACTTAATAATTTTTAACGGTTAAAAAAAAAATTTATTTTTTTTAAATTTTTTTTTTTACACACCTTAATGTAGCCTGCACAAGGGACTTGAACTTGCGATTCTTTGATGGCTTGAACGATATGCTGTAATACTTCACTATTGCAGTATATAGCAATTTTTGAGGTTGCCTACCAGGCCCTGCCATGGGCAAGCTTGATAGGCATCTATGCATGGCAGCCCTGGGAGCCTTCAGTAGGCTCCAGGCTGCCATGCTAGGCTCATCAGCACCCCTTCGATCACGTTGAGGGTGTGTTGATGGGGAGCTGTGTCCACCCTCTTACTGACTGTTTAGATGCCACAGTCAAAGCTAACCACCTGTCTAAACAGTTAACGGTCGTGATCAGAGCTAACTTATCGTGGCAGTTACCAGGGACTGTCGAAAATCCGCTAGTTATGGAGCGGACTTCGTTCCTGAGCCCGCTGTATACACACTCCATGGCCGCCCAAAGTAAATTTACTGTCGGTTGTCTTGAAAGGGTTAAAGCGCTGGACACCCAACTTTCCTAGTGTGCTGAATGGTTAATGTGCGCAGGTGTGAAGATTTACACTTTGTGATTAAATCCCGCAGCAGATTGTGTAATAACGTCAGTCGTGCCCGACAATTGCCGAAACATATCATCTTTGACCAGACATGAAAGGGATGATGGAGAACGGCGGGGGGGATGATTTCATGGCTGACAAAACACTGCTGCGATCAAACACGGCCGACAGTGAATCATATTGTGACCAAAGACTGTAAAATTAGCATCAGAGGCCGCGCAGCCCGAAGAGCAGACGGCAGCGGGATGAATGCCAATTTACAGTTGGTTATGTTGTAAACAAAGCGCTTCCGCATGAGCGAGCGGGCGCTCCGGCCGACTACAGGAGACTCCAAACCGTCTTTATTAAGTGGGTTATTTTATATGCAACTTAAAAGGGGTTTTCGCAATAAAGACTTTTATATTCCATCCACAGGATTGGAGATATTTGTGTGATGGTTGGGAAGTCCAGCGATCCAAAGATCTGCACACCTCAAATATTCCCTGTGCGAGAAGCGATTGTGCCCAGATATAACCTAGGGTTTGCCACCTTTGGTCAATATACAAGGCGGAGGGGTTTAGATGCATGGCTTATCCTGAATTATGTTTTTACTTCCATTATTTTAGTGGCCCCAACTAGTAAATGTGCCCCAATCAGTGGCCCCAATAGTAACAGTGCCACCAGTTTTGGCCTATAGTAGTGGGACCAATATTAACTGTGGCCGCTATGAGAACAGTGCTCTCAGTAGTGGCCCCAATAGTAATAATACTCCCAGTTGTGGGCCCTCTCTGTGCCCTCTACATCCTGAACCTGCAGCTGGTCGAGCAGCAGCCCCACAGCATCTAGTAGGTCACTCACTCTCTCTTTAGCTCCCGTCTGGCCACCATAATCAGAGCTATGACCCATGACCTCTCCTCCCAGTGTCTGCAATGCATACAGGAGGTGCAGGAACTCAGTTGCAGGGAGCAGGGGTCACAGTTCTGATTACGGCGGCCTAGTGGGAGCTAAACCGAGAGAGCGCGCGAATGACATACAAGATACTGTGGGGTTGCTGCCCGACCAGAGATGCCCTCAGCTGACAATTTTTATTTTACTGGCCATTAATATAGCTGGTAAAAATAAATACCAGCACTGGCCTTGGGGCTTAATTACTGGGCCAGCATGTAACTAATTGCAACCTCCATTCACAGAGGGAGATCAATCTTCCTCCGTCCCTCAAGAAGGGAACGAAGTAGCGGTCAGGCATGTGGACCACCAAGCCATTCATGTGGCCCATTTAAGGTGCGCAGATCTTGAGATTGCAGTGGGATCGTGGAGCATTTCCCATTGTTTTCAATGGGGAGACGTGGTGGTGCCGCCGCATGGCCGATTGAAAACAATAGGTGATGCCATGGCACACCCAAAGATAGGACATGCTGCAATTTGTTTACCGCATGCCTTCATTCAAAAGAATGGGGTTCATATCTGTGCGCTCAACAACGCACAAATCTTGCACGATTTTCTGGGCTGTGTGATAACGGCCCAAGAGGCCAATTAGGGATCTTTCTCACAGATGACGCTATCATCCATTGCCTTCCCTCATCCTTAGTTCTTCCAAATGGCAAGGTTAAGCAGAGAGCGCCTCGTCAACAACCGGGAAATGCCGGGATTGGTAAATGTCCACCATGATGCTTTATTCTCCTTTTACACAGAAAGCTACAGTCTATATTTTTTGGTTTTATGTCCGGGTACAGCATTATGGGAGCTCCGATAACAGCGGCAGTCTGGAGGGCCACATGACTGCGGAGCGCAGACACGGAGGGACCGCTACAATTCATATTTAACTTTGGGTGTGAATGGAGAAGACCCGAGGCTCTAAGGGCCGTTCATTCGGGTTGTGTGCTTCTGTAAGAGGTTCGGGTTCATCAGTTTACTGCAAGAGTTTATGTTAATCTTGTTAATTATACAGGTGATCCAGGAACACACAGAAGCCGCTCTGAGGCAGGTGCGATGTTGAGTGGTGCATTTTGCTTGCATCAGAGGAAGCAGGATATGACTGGCTGATACTGATACTATTGTTTCAGCTGTATCCCACTCCCTGATGACAGGCTGGGTATGAAGAACACAGCGGTCCAGCTCTGCTCTCCATATCCCACTCGGAGCGCTCGGCTGTATAACAGCCAGGCGCACCGAGCAGAAAACATCTGGATGCAGAAGACAAGCGAGGACACCCCACTTGTCTTCTGCATCCTCCGCTCAGAGTGTCCAGCTGTACCAAGGGCTACAAGACCAGAGTCCATAGACCTTGGAATGGAGATAACCATTGGGGTAAAGCTTCCTACCGGTACCGCTTTTTTATGGAAAAATAGTATGTAACATAGTATGCTAGGCTGAAAAAAATCAAATGTCCATCCAGTTCAGCCTGTTTTACAGTCCCCACCCCCTTCTCCTTGTTGATCCAGAGGAAGGCATAGAAAAAAACCCAAGGGAGGCAGAAGTCAATTTGCCCCACCCTGGGGGAAAAAAATTCCTTCCCCTCTCTATGACGACAGTCAAAATAATCCGAGGATCAACACTCTTCACTGTGTGGTTTACACATGTAAAATAATCAGTCACTCTATGTCCTACTTTGGTCCATATGACGAACCAAAATCAACCATTAAAACCTATGGGGTCACGTAAAAACGCAGCAAATACACGGACGCCCTAAAAGGAAATTCAGTCACTTCTTTGTGGCCTTTTCCTTTAACGCGATTTCCAATTGAGCTACAGAAGAAGAAAAATATAGAAAGCAGGGATGAGAATGCGGGCAGGAAAAGCCAACATGTTCTGACCTGAGAACAAGCGAGACCTCAAATTACTCCGGCATGCTCAGTCCGTTCTAATAATTTCCCCGTCACCAAACCTCCCTGAGACAATTACAAGGAGAGCGGGTTCAGCTCCTTCATCATCTCTCCTGCAGGCTGAAATCTATTGATCTAATTAGAATACTAATGTCCGAGACCAAGGAGAGGAAAAGGCATTTAATCTGACAACTGTCCAGTGCGATTCCAGAGTATCTGACACATCGCCTATAATCTACTGCCCTCTCCAATGACATTTAGTGAACCTACAGCCATGTAATCAGGAGCTGCGCAAGTAGCTAGTCCTTAATACAATATAGCTGACAATGTTAAAGGGAATCGGTCAGCTCGGTCATAGTGCCCCAACTGCAGGCATCATCTTATGGAGTCGGAGGAGCGGAGCGATATATAGTTTTATGGTGAAAGTCAGTAGAATTTGTGTTTTATTCATTTCAAGCTCTGCTAATTCTGAGCTGAACCGTCCAATGGGCGGAGCTATCAGTGATTGACAGCTATCTGGGTATGACTGTACAGAACAGGGAAGGCTGTCAATCACGGAATGCTCCGCCCACTGGACTCTTCAGCTCAGAATGTGTAAAGATATAAATGAATAAAATAGAAGTTATACTAAAACTTTCCCCATAAAACTATACATCGATCTGCTCAGCTCATCTAGCTCTATAACATTAGGCCTGCAGTTTGGACAGCATGTTCCAGCTGAGAAATTCCCTTTAAGGTGGGTTTACACCGGATAACTATCATTTTGCTAGTCCCTGGAAATAGTCCCTATAGCTAATCATAATAAATCTGTCTCTGCTTGAAGCCATGTCTTCCTTGCCCTATTGCAATAGGTTTATCCATGAACTGTTAATTACACAATTTCCCAATATAGGAGTAAAGGCCCTTTTACACGCAATGATTTTCGCTTAAACAACCAAATGACTGACCAGATTGATGACTTTTTTGCATACAATTGCCATACAGATAAAGGCTTGAAATCATCGCCATTTCCTTCATTAGCTAAAGTAAAACTAGAACTAGTTGTTTGCTCAGGTGGGTGTGTGTTTATGCGAGGGATTGTCTGTCTTCTCTAGACACAATAAACGTACTCATTATGTATGCAAGGCAAACACACTGAGCACACCATTTACTCACCTCAAGTTGTCAAGCCGCTCAAAATACTGAACAATTTCCATTCAAAAGGAGCGAATTTTGAACTGCCCGGTGACTATTTTTTATGCCAGCTAAAAACCAGTGCTAAAACAAGTGAACGAATAGTGCATGAATGCTTGCATTTACATGTAACGATTATTTATCGTGCACTTTCAGCCGTTTGAACGAATTTTGAGTGATAACCGTTGCATGTAAATGGGCCTTAAGATCACCAAAATTGGCATTCTCAGCAGCTCCATAACTATCCTACACCATTATAATAACTTCTAAGTCTAGACCAGGCCTGCACAACATGTGGCCCACAATTAGCCTGGCAGGGGATTTTTGGCAGACCACAACATAACTATGATTTCAAGAGGCTGGTCGCTAGACTCTTAACATCATAGTCCTGTCACAGTCATATCACGCTAGTGGGAAAAGTTACCGGGCAAAGGACCTTCAGTAAAGGTCACATGACTGTCATTCAACTCAGGGAAGCCCCTTTAGGCACCAAGAGCAATGGTGCAAGCAGCAGTGGCGGAAGAATCTTTATAAGTGGCCTAAAAGGGCAGAATATATTATATATATAATTTATATATAATTTATAAATCTCTCTCTATCATCTCCTGATGGCTTGTGATCTTACAGTTACAACAGCATAGAATGGATTTTAGCTGCTAACTTACAAAGTGAGCCACTAGAAGCCTATCAGGTTTGCAGATATAATTCTTTTTTTTTTTCCCAAACAAATCTTATTGAAAATTTTTTGGATTCATTACAAACAAAATCCATTAAGGAAGGTAGACAAAGGTACAGGTATTGACAGTGTTCTGTACAACATTACTCACAGAGTTATACCAGAGTCTCAGCGCCTCAACGGGTGACATACACAAAACTGCATATAGATTGGGTCAGCTCCGCCCATGGGGTGGCCCACGGAGCGGGCTAAACCCTGAGCATAATAGAAACAACCGAAAGTGAAGACAAGACAGACTGGGGGGGGGGGGGGGAGGAAGGGTGAAGGAAACTGGTGGGGGGGGGGGGGGGGATGATATGCTATATTGCCCAAGGTGGGGTGAGAGCGCCTCCTAGCTGTGTCCGGGAGATGCTCTGACACTGGCCCCGTCTGCGATTGTGAATGCGATACGGGCTCGGGCTCCGGGTTTGCCTCAATGACCCCCGGAGGAGGGTTTCAACATCACGCTTCTGTTTGCCTACTGAGAAGGGAGGCACATCATCTACAGGTTTGACCAATTTCGTCTCTGATTGATCTCCAAGGGCTCCAGATTTTTAAGAAAGTATCATGATATAATTCTTGGCCCTCTACATACTGCCAAGTTGTGCAGGCCTGGCCTACACTAAAACTAGGACTGCAACGTAAATAAAAGCGATTGTCTAGAGGGGCAAAATCCTTACCTGGACCTGCGGTGTCAGGACCTCTACGTCCGACACAAGGTCACATGGTATGGCCCCTCATTCTGACCATCATGCCATCGCAAGGAGCTGGCTGTTCTGCTCATTTTAATAACCTAGCCAGTCCCCTTAATTATTAAGAAAAAACAAAACAGCCCCCCTGCAGGTCCAGGTAGGGATACCTCACTGGACAACCTCTTTAAGGCCAATGTGAAAGAAAAGCTGAAGTGTAAAGCATAGAGGATCTCAAAGCAGCAGCTTCTGATGGAGCAGGGGTGGATTATACATTACCTTGGATGCGAGAAGGCAATATAGTTAAAGGGGTTGTCCAGCTCTAACTAACTGATAACCTATCTTCATGATTGGTCATTAAAGGGGTTTTCTGGGTTATTTTACACCATTTTGGGCACCTTGTAAAAATAAATAAATAAATGTGGGTACTGCAGCGCTTTTAAGCAGGATCATAGCGAACGGTGGTTGGGGAGCATCATGGCAGCGGGAGGCAAGTACTGTGTTTATTTATTACAGTACATCCCCCCCCCCCCCCAATTGCTCAAAAAACGGCCTTGATAGCAGATCGGGGGGGGGGGGGGGGGGGGGGTCACTGCCCATCTATTCACCGAAAGCAGAGTTCTGTACACATTGTGGTGAACTGGCATGGTACAGCAAGGACAGCCCCCATTGCTGTGCCTGCAATACCATGCCAGGCCACTGCGGTGTGTATGGAGCTGTGCACTTCCGGCACACGGAGGCTTTGGTGAATCAGACCCCTGTCGATCAACTATTGATGACATATTCTGAAAATAGTTCATTAATAGTTTAGAGCTGAAAATCCCCTTTAACCCTTTCTGTGCCTCTATAGACTATAAAGCTGGAGTCTTTGATTAAAGCCATTCTCAAATAAAAGGAAAGCTGCAGTGTAAAGCCGGGTGGAAGGACAAGGGAACAGTGTGATGAGAAAGGAGGTGAAATACTGACTACCTGAACCTATACCAGGAAATCCGCTTTACGAAGCATTTACCCATGAAGGAGCAGTCCGGCCGGGCCGAGGGGCGGCCGCTCCCCGGGACGTCTTATAGAGTTATCATCAGCCTGTCGTGTAATCATTTCCCTCTCTAGCACGGAACGTCTTCACAGGGTTGTTACAAAGGAAACTCGTCTCAGATATGCAAATCTTCTGCTGACTAAGGCGCTTACTTAAATGCTAAATTAGGTCTTTTGATCTCTCGCAGCAAGACGTCCCAATATTAAATCTCGGCGCGCGATACAGATAAACTTCTTACGGAAAGAGAGAGTTTATTAGATTCTTAAACAAGAACTTTTCATTTTTTTTCTCCCATCAAGTAATTTTGGCGTTAATGGAATTAACAGTTTACAGGGAGATCCTTAGTGGGGCTTTTGATCCGCTAAATCGCAAAGCGGCCATTAAAACAGGATAAGAGCGCCATTTTATAACATAATGATGTGTTCACAGAGAAGTAAACGGGACAAGATTTAGAGGGGCAGATCCACAGAGACAGTAACGATAACGATGCTACGAGGGGGATGTAATTATATTATGTTTAGGGACATCGCTCCGCTGGGGTGGGGGTGCCGGAGGCGCCTGCGGATCACAGTAGAGGGGGGCAGGAGGCGCCTGCGGATCACAGTAGGGGGGGGCAGGAGGCGCCTGCGGATCACAGTAGGGGGGGGCAGGAGGCGCCTGCGGATCACAGTAGGGGGGGGCAGGAGGCGCCTGCGGATCACAGTAGGGGGGGGCAGGAGGCGCCTGCGGATCACAGTAGGGGGGGGCAGGAGGCGCCTGCGGATCACAGTAGGGGGGGGCAGGAGGCGCCTGCGGATCACAGTAGGGGGGGGGCAGGAGGCGCCTGCGGATCACAGTAGGGGGGGGGGGCAGGAGGCGCCTGCGGATCACAGTAGGAGGGGGGCAGGAGGCGCCTGCGGATCACAGTAGGGGGAGGGGGGGCAGGAGGCGCCTGCGGATCACAGTAGGGGGGGCAGGAGGCGCCTGCGGATCACAGTAGGGGGGGCAGGAGGCGCCTGCGGATCACAGTGGGGGGGGGGCAGGAGGCGCCTGCGGATCACAGTAGGGGGGGGGCAGGAGGCGCCTGCGGATCACAGTAGGGGGGGGGCAGGAGGCGCCTGCGGAGCACAGTAGGGGGGGGGCAGGAGGCGCCTGCGGATCACAGTAGGGGGGGGGCAGGAGGCGCCTGCGGATCACAGTAGGGGGGGGCAGGAGGCGCCTGCGGATCACAGTAGGGGGGGGCAGGAGGCGCCTGCGGATCACAGTAGGGGGGGGGCAGGAGGCGCCTGCGGATCACAGTAGGGGGGAGGGCAGGAGGCGCCTGCGGATCACAGTAGGGGGGGGGCAGGAGGCGCCTGCGGATCACAGTAGGGGGGGGCAGGAGGCGCCTGCGGATCACAGTAGGGGGGGGCAGGAGGCGCCTGCGGATCACAGTAGGGGGGGGGGGCAGGAGGCGCCTGCGGATCACAGTAGGGGGGGGCAGGAGGCGCCTGCGGATCACAGTAGGGGGGGGCAGGAGGCGCCTGCGGATCACAGTAGGGGGGGCAGGAGGCGCCTGCGGATCACAGTAGGGGGGGCAGGAGGCGCCTGCGGATCACAGTAGGGGGGGGCAGGAGGCGTCTGCGGATCACAGTAGGGGGGGGCAGGAGTCGCCTGCGGATCACAGTAGGGGGGGGCAGGAGTCGCCTGCGGATCACAGTAGGGGGGGGCAGGAGGCGCCTGCGGATCACAGTTGGGGGGGGGCAGGAGGCGCCTGCGGATCACAGTTGGGGGGGGGGGGCAGGAGGCGCCTGCGGATCACAGTAGGGGGGGGGCAGGAGGCGCCTGCGGATCACAGTAGGGGGGGGGGGGGCAGGAGGCGCCTGCGGATCACAGTAGGGGGGGGGGGCAGGAGGCGCCTGCGGATCACAGTAGGGGGGGGCAGGAGGCGCCTGCGGATCACAGTAGGGGGGGGGGGGGGCAGGAGGCGCCTGCGGATCACAGTAGGGGGGGGGGCAGGAGGCGCCTGCGGATCACAGTAGGGGGGGGGGCAGGAGGCGCCTGCGGATCACAGTAGGGGGGGGGGCAGGAGGCGCCTGCGGATCACAGTAGGGGGGGGGCAGGAGGCGCCTGCGGATCACAGTAGGGGGGGGCAGGAGGCGCCTGCGGATCACAGTAGGGGGGGGCAGGAGGCGCCTGCGGATCACAGTAGGGGGGGGCAGGAGGCGCCTGCGGATCACAGTAGGGGGGGGCAGGAGGCGCCTGCGGATCACAGTAGGGGGGGGGCAGGAGGCGCCTGCGGATCACAGTAGGGGGGGGGCAGGAGGCGCCTGCGGATCACAGTAGGGGGGAGGGCAGGAGGCGCCTGCGGATCACAGTAGGGGGGGGGGCAGGAGGCGCCTGCGGATCACAGTAGGGGGGGGCAGGAGGCGCCTGCGGATCACAGTAGGGGGGGGGGGCAGGAGGCGCCTGCGGATCACAGTAGGGGGGGGGCAGGAGGCGCCTGCGGATCACAGTAGGGGGGGCAGGAGGCGCCTGCGGATCACAGTAGGGGGGGCAGGAGGCGCCTGCGGATCACAGTAGGGGGGGCAGGAGGCGCCTGCGGATCACAGTAGGGGGGGCAGGAGGCGCCTGCGGATCACAGTAGGGGGGGCAGGAGGCGTCTGCGGATCACAGTAGGGGGGGCAGGAGGCGTCTGCGGATCACAGTAGGGGGGGCAGGAGTCGCCTGCGGATCACAGTAGGGGGGGCAGGAGTCGCCTGCGGATCACAGTAGGGGGGGGCAGGAGGCGCCTGCGGATCACAGTTGGGGGGGGGGGGCAGGAGGCACCTGCGGATCACAGTTGGGGGGGGGGCAGGAGGCGCCTGCGGATCACAGTAGGGGGGGGCAGGAGGCGCCTGCGGATCACAGTAGGGGGGGGGGGCAGGAGGCGCCTGCGGATCACAGTAGGGGGGGGGGGGCAGGAGGCGCCTGCGGATCACAGTAGGGGGGGGCAGGAGGCGCCTGCGGATCACAGTAGGGGGGGGCAGGAGGCGCCTGCGGATCACAGTAGGTGGGGGGGGCAGGAGGCGCCTGCGGATCACAGTAGGGGGGGGCAGGAGGCGCCTGCGGATCACAGTAGGGGGGGGGGGGGCAGGAGGCGCCTGCGGATCACAGTAGGGGGGGGGGGCAGGAGGCGCCTGCGGATCACAGTAGGGGGGGCAGGAGGCGCCTGCGGATCACAGTAGGGGGGGGGGGCAGGAGGCGCCTGCGGATCACAGTAGGGGGGGGCAGGAGGCGCCTGCGGATCACAGTAGGGGGGGCAGGAGGCGCCTGCGGATCACAGTAGGGGGGGGCAGGAGGCGCCTGCGGATCACAGTAGGGGGGGCAGGAGGCGCCTGCGGATCACAGTAGGGGGGGGCAGGAGGCGCCTGCGGATCACAGTAGGGGGGGGCAGGAGGCGCCTGCGGATCACAGTAGGGGGGGGCAGGAGGCGCCTGCGGATCACAGTAGGGGGGGGGCAGGAGGCGCCTGCGGATCACAGTAGGGGGGGGGGCAGGAGGCGCCTGCGGATCACAGTAGGGGGGGGCAGGAGGCGCCTGCGGATCACAGTAGGGGGGGGCAGGAGGCGCCTGCGGATCACAGTAGGGGGGGGGCAGGAGGCGCCTGCGGATCACAGTAGGGGGGGGGGGGCAGGAGGCGCCTGCGGATCACAGTAGGGGGGGGGGGCAGGAGGCGCCTGCGGATCACAGTAGGGGGGGGGGGCAGGAGGCGCCTGCGGATCACAGTAGGGGGGGGGGGCAGGAGGCGCCTGCGGATCACAGTAGGGGGGGGGGCAGGAGGCGCCTGCGGATCACAGTAGGGGGGGGCAGGAGGCGCCTGCGGATCACAGTAGGGGGGGGCAGGAGGCGCCTGCGGATTACGGTAAAATGAAGCAGTTTTTAGATGATGGCCACTTCAGCTTCACTCCTGGTGATTTGATTGCATGAAGCTTTAAATGCCCTTTTCTACGGGTCAATCACACATCAATCAACAATGTAACAATTTGATCCGCGCTAATTTAAAGGGCTTTCATAGAGCAATGCAAACTGTAAGGGAGACAAACCATCATTAGAAAATAATTATTCATCCCCAATACACTCATCATCTTTGCTGCACGGCGGGTAAAGGCGCTGGACATCGGTGAGTAGTAGATCAAAGCCAGCAAATACTTGAAACAGATCCGACATATGACTGAGCCCCAGGGCCTGCTGGACCAAACCAGTGAGCACCAAGGATTGATGCGTCATCATATGATTGGACACCAGACTGCTGTACATGGCATGGGTGGGACATGAGGAACTAGTGCATGAAACCAGTGGACACCATGGATTGCTGCCGACACCACCGGATACTGGAACAGCCGCAACAAATCACATTTCAGCTGTCAGTTTTTAAATGAAGACGGATGGTTTGCCTCCCCCTCTGACACCAGCCCCCTCCCCCTCCCGGACACCTCCGACGACAGCCCCCCTCCCCCTCCCCCTCCGACGACAGCCCCCCTCCCCCTCCCCCTCCGACGACAGCCCCCCTCCCCCTCCGACGACAGCCCCCCTCCCCCTCCGACGACAGCCCCCCTCCCCCTCCGACGACAGCCCCCCTCCCCCTCCGACGACAGCCCCCTCCCCCTCCGACGACAGCCCCCTCCCCGACACCTCCGACGACAGCCCCCTCCCCCTCCCCGACACCAGCCCCCTCCCCCTCCCCACCAGCCCCCTCCCCGACACCAGCCCCCTCCCCGACACCAGCCCCCCTCCCCGACACCAGCCCCCTCCCCCTCCCCGACACCAGCCCCCTCCCCCTCCCCGACACCAGCCCCCTCCCCCTGCCCGACACCAGCCCCCTCCCCCTGCCCGACACCAGCCCCCTCCCCCTGCCCGACACCAGCCCCCTCCCCCTGCCCGACACCAGCCCCCTCCCCCTGCCCGACACCAGCCCCCTCCCCCTGCCCGACACCAGCCCCCCTCCCCCTGCCCGACACCAGCCCCCTCTCCCTGCCCGACACCAGCCCCCTCTCCCTGCCCGACACCAGCCCCCTCTCCCTCCCCGACACCAGCCCCCTCTCCCTCCCCGACACCAGCCCCCTCCCCCTCCCCGACACCAGCCCCCTCCCCGACACCTCCGACACCAGCCCCCTCCCCGACACCTCCGACACCAGCCCCCTCCCCCTCCCCGACACCAGCCCCCTCCCCCTCCCCGACACCAGCCCCCTCCCCGACACCAGCCCCCTCCCCGACACCAGCCCCCTCCCCGACACCAGCCCCCTCCCCCTCCCCGACACCAGCCCCCTCCCCCTCCCCGACACCAGCCCCCTCCCCCTCCCCGACACCAGCCCCCTCCCCCTCCCCGACACCAGCCCCCTCCCCCTCCCCGACACCAGCCCCCTCCCCGACAACAGCCCCCTCTCCCTCCCCGACAACAGCCCCCTCTCCCTCCCCGACAACAGCCCCCTCTCCCTCCCCGACAACAGCCCCCTCTCCCTCCCCGACAACAGCCCCCTCTCCCTCCCCGACAACAGCCCCCTCTCCCTCCCCGACAACAGCCCCCTCTCCCTCCCCGACAACAGCCCCCTCTCCCTCCCCGACAACAGCCCCCTCTCCCTCCCCGACAACAGCCCCCTCTCCCTCCCCGACACCTCCTACAACAGTCCCCTCTCCCTCCCTGACACCTCCTATAACTAAGCTCCCATTAGCATGCTATAAAGTTACAATGCGCCCCTTTCGGTGTTTAACTGTGTATTTGGAAAAATCAAATGTGTACTTACCCTTTAAAATAAAGTTGCCCCCATTACAAGGTATTGATTATGGTAACATTTGAAGGTTATTCATATAAAAAGGACTCACCTAATTAGCACCAGCTTCACTCTGGAGGGAGCAGACTTGATAACGGCTGACGCGTTTTGGTGACTTTTCCCAAACAGGATCTGGTTATTCAGCTAGAACAAAAATGAAAACAAATCTATTTTGAGTCCCCGCTGGGTCAGTCGTCATTGTCACAGCCCAAACAGCAGTCTCAGCGGTGACCGTGTATCACCTATGGGCCGACGCATTTCACCTACTACTTCAAAGTGTACAAGATTATGAAAATGTGATGCAACCAGGGAGCTCACGAGCACAAAAACAGGACAAGTGGAATTCCTAACCTGAAGCTCCTGGGCTTCAAAGCAACATCTGTAACAGGACACTCACCTACTTTGCGCCATATGTCTTCTTAGGTCAAGATCTCTGCTTGCATCAGTGAATGGGCACAAGCATGTTCATATAAAGGCTGTACAGATCTAATACTGAGAATTTGCTATACTTGTATCCTGCAGCATCCAATGCAACTGTGTGGACTAAACACCTCAGCAGCTTAAAGATCTCTCCAGTCCCGAGTTTGCTACTATTTACTATTGCAGGCTAGATTGTACTGCATGGAATTTTTATTGGCCCGTGACCAAAAGAAACGAAATATACCGTAGTAATAGGCAGTCCGCTTTATTCTATTTGTGCAGAAAGCCGTAAAATAGCAGCACACCCACAGCAAAACAGCTCAGTGAATAAATACAGTACCAGTACTAAGCTCACATTATTAATGCAGCACCAGAACCAAGCTACGTGCATAAACACAGCACCAGAACCAAACTCATAAATTTAGCATGAATCAACCTCCGTGCATCGCTACAATACCAGAATCAAGATCATAGTATAAACACACCACCAGAACCAAATTCATAACATTAATACAGCACCAGAGCGAAGCTCATTATATAAATACAGCAACAGAACCAAGCTCTTAACACATATAGCACCAGAACCAAGCTAATATTAATAAAGCTCCAGAACAAAGCCCATAACGTACAAGTAATAATTATGCTGCGGCGTGGCAATGGGCTGAGAGCTGTGCCTTAGGGAGTAGACATAGCCGGGAGAAGGATAATCCCTGTAACTCCACATTAAATGTCCCATAGAGGAAAATAATCAACCGGCCTGGAAGATCCAAGGGGGCTGATAGATTCCAGTCTGCATCTGCCTGGTGTTCCACCCACAAACTGGTGGTCAGCACCCTTTGTGATTGCATGGGTCGCATGTAGCCAAGGCCAGACATGTCTGTTACAATGTATCAGTGCAGATAAAATGTATCCGTCTTCAGTCCAGACCCTTTAGCTCACAAAGGATTGTCTAGACTGGATGCAACTGTAACAAACCCTCAGATGTGAGAAGAATTAGTAAAGGAGAACATCCAAAGATTGAAGAACCTCCATTCTAACAGCAAGCAGAGATACAAACATAGAAAACGGACGGCAGAAAAAGAGAAAACACAGTCCATCTAGTCCGCCCTTATGTTATTTCTCTCTTAGGAAAGATCTATGCTCTTCCCAGGCCTGAATTTGTTTATTGTTGATTTTCCAACCACATCTGATGGAGGTTTGTTCCCAGCATCTACTACTCCTTCAGTAAGAAGAACATTGTGACATTGCCTCGGATTTTTCTCCCAAGTAATCTCAGATTGTGCCTCCATACTCAAGTGCTTAGCTTCCTAATAAATACACAGGGTCGCAGTCACTGCACCCAGCAAAGGGCTTCTAGGGGGAGTCTTCCCCCGTCAGACTTGAGACGGGCCCCGGCTAGTCCGCTTCAGACCTCAGGCCCGCAGTCCCTGATGCTGCCTCAGCAGCCTCTCTCTCTGGCTTTTATCAGGGGACTCCTTGCATCTGGAGGTTTTAACTCCTCCACACACACCCATACGGCTGTCCCTGCTGATTAACACGCAAAAGGCCTTTCACACCCCCTGCAGGTCTTTTTGTCAACTACCTTGCCACAATACATAAAAGTCTCCATAATGTCCCATCTCTCCTCCTTCAGGCTATACAAATTAAAAGGCTTTTCTAGGCAGCTCCCGCTGTCAGTACCGAGCTACACTGGGGTCGGAGTGTAAGCCATTGCTCCGACCCTTGTGTAGTGGCCAATACCCGTAATTGCAGGAAAAGCTATCATTGAAATAATTAGGACCCCAGCTTGCAATTCCAAGCACAACGCCCATTGATTTCAATGAGAGCTGTACCTGCAATTACGAGTGCCGGCCACTATACAGGGGTCGGAACAGTGGCTTCCACTTTGACCCTGGTGTAGCCCAGCACTGACAGCCAGGGGTCAACAACAAAATAAAAACCCCAGGAGATTTCAGATGACAGCTCAGTGCTCTGCACATTTTAGCACTAAAGCTGTCCACGGAAATCTTCTAGGGTTTAACTGCATGGTCAGTGCAGCAAGCCCCAGAGATTTTCCAGGTGTGCCACTAAAGGGGTTAAACCTTCTACTATGTCATTTATGGACATATTAAAAAGAATAGGTAAGACCCTTGTGGTCACCACTTGTAACTCGTCCCTGTACAGAATACACTCAGTTACCAACAACCCTCTGATGTCTATATTTTAATAAATTGTAAGTCCACCGAACGATCAAAAGATTGGGTCCAACCCTCAATAACTTTTCTATAATCGCTCTATGTGGAACTTGACTTTGAAAACAGTGCAGAGATTAACCACCATTGGTAACCTGAGCACTTGTCCTTAATATAATTATTTATACTTGATACAATGTTGCAATCCTTCTGTCTTTTCTTCTTTCCATCATGTAATCTCTATAGAGCTGAGAAGAACGTACCCAGCTCCACCGCATCTTCACCTGCAACATGCAGTCGGCTGCACTAAGCTCCCGGGAGGTAGACCAATCAGTAGTCTTTGGGAGGGCCAAGCAAACACCGAGATGATAGACAGCTCCCCCTCCCCACGAGGCTGTGGATGTGTGCGCGCTGTATGTATAATGGAGGGGTGACCTTTCCTGCAGTTATTTAGACCCCAGAAGAGGAGATTAACCGGGTGACAAGCAATAAAAAGCAGATTAATGGGGACGAGTCACTTGCTGTAAGCGTTAGAGGATTATAGGCCAAGCAACGTCTCCAATCTATCCGTACAGCAGAGCTGGATAAACAGGTGACCGCAGCATACGGAGTAATGGCATCATTGGAACAAATGGATTTCCTCTTTGGACCCGTATTCCACTAGTTAAAAGGTGAAAGAGACTAAGGAAAGTCTTCGTGACACCATTAACTGCACCCACCCCATAGGGCAATAGCTATTGACTTGTGCAACTACTAGTCCAAGCTTGTCCTGGCAGACTACAACTGTATATCGAGCAGCCTGCAAGCAATGGCTCAGTGTTGTCCAACTACAACTCCCAGCACGCCCAGACAGACCATAAAACATTGGCTTGCAGCTCTCCGACTGTTGTGAATCTAGGACTCTGCATGCTCTGACTGCAGCTCAGACTGTTCAGATAGGCTGCTGTGTATAAGCACAAGCTCAGCGGAAAAGTCAATGCATAGAAATGTCCGATTTCCATTGCAGGACAGGTAGACGTTGCTAGTGGGGAAAAAAAATTGGATATTCTGTCCCAGTAAGGGAGGACTGAACGCGGTCAAGATCATACATAACCATTGTTATGGTGCAGAATTGTCAGCATCGTACAGAATGGCAGACACAAGAGCGCCATACAATGGCAGAATATCCCTTTCATTCAACTGTTAATGAAGCACTACAAGTGCCGCCACCACCACAGACTGCAACCATAATATATTATACAGTGCCATATAAGGGGTCAATGCCCAAATAATACTACCATCCAGTGCTAGAACATTACCAGTGCTCAACTAGTACTACCATCCAGTGTTAGAATACTACCATACAGTTCCCAAAATAAGCACCCATTGCTAGTCTACCTGTGCTCAACTAATACTGCCAATCCAGTACATTGATTGCCACCACCATACAGTGCCCAAACAACATGACAATGTAGTGCTAATATACAACCATACAGCTCCCAAATACCAAATTTCAGTACTAGAATACTACCAGTGCTCAACTAATAGTGCCAACCAGTGCTAGAATACCACCATACAGCTCCCAAATATAGCCACCCAGTGCTAGACTACCTGTGCTCAACTAAAACTACCATCCAGTGCTAGAATACTGCCGTACCTTGATTGCCACCACCCTACAGTGCCCAAACATGACAATGTAGTGCTAATATACAATCATACAGCTCCCAAATAGCAAATTCCAGTACTAGACTACCACCAGTGCTCAACTAATAGTGCCAACCAGTGCTAGAATAGCAGCATCATTCAGTGCCCAAATCATACTGCCATCCAGTGCTAGACTACTAACAATGCTTAACTAATACTGACATCCAGTGCTAGAATAATTCCACCATGGAGAGCCCAAAAATTACTGCCATCTAGTGCTAGAACAACAGCACTATACAGTGCCAGAATACTACCAGTACTCAACTAATACCACCATCCAGTGCTAAAAAACCACCATACAGCTTGCAAATAATACTGCCACCCAGTGCTAGAATAATATCATACACTGCCCAAATAATATTGCCATACAGTACCCACAAAATACCACCATCCAGTATTACTCAACCAGGGCTCAATACTGTCATTCAGTGCTAGAATACCGCCATACAACATCCAAATAATACCGCCCTAAAAACTACTACCAGTACTCAACTAATCCCGCCATCCAGTGCTAGAATACCACCATACACTGCCCAAACAGCAGCTTCATACATAAAGCAATCTACAGTAATAACAGTAGCATCAAGAAGCATGGCAGTAGCAAGCCATTGGTGGCGCCCCCTTCAGCAGGGAAGGGTGTAACACACCCTAAAGGCCGGCCTTGTTGAGATGCACGAGTTAATGTATTTGGGGTACCATTCATACCATACAATCCCGCTATATCTTGTAGTGCTGCAGTTTGCTCTGTAACAAAACGTTTCCTTAATCAGTTTCGTTCCTCTCTGCTATCAGCCGACCTTTATATAACCTGGAAATCCAATTTACAAAACACCATTATACGGTTATTACAAATCCTCAGCGAAAATGAGCTTAAATCTTCAAGGATGCGAGCCTCCTGATCGGCATTGGGAGGCGGAATGATTTCTATACGCGATCTGACAATTTCACCATAAACATTCTATACCGGCAAAGACGACCCAACGCCGAGCGGTAAAGCATCCGCCGACTGCCTGCGTGGATCCGTCATAAATAGAGCGCTTCTATTTCTTCCCGGAGGTAATTATAGACTTAAAATGTACAATTTGTAACTGACTACAATACAGAGAATTGACGTAATTTAGGAAGATTATCTCGCTAGGTTCCCAAATGTATCAAACCTATAAAACGGAACAATTTACAGCCTCGTTTATGGAGAACGTCGTTTCCGAAATGTATTTTAAGACAGAAGGGGGATGGGGGGTAATCATGAGGTGGTTACACGCTTCCAGGCTTAAGTCGTCGCCATCAGGAATCAAAGACAATCCTTTGAAATACTGCGGCTGGATGGGGATGCTTGGATAACTGCGTGCAGCACAACCCATCGAGTAGCAGAGGTTCCTGCCGGTACGGCCAGGATATGACAGGTCACCACATGATGGCAAATCCATGCCCATCCTTAGCTACGTGCGACCCATGCAGGGTGCCAGCCAGGAGACGATATAGGCTGGCGGTAATCACCTCTCCTAGGTTCACCCAGACAGATATCTTCCTACATGCAGCAGTAGCTTGTGGAGCTACTAAACAAGAATCAATCACCTTCCTCATGGTTATTTCTCCTTCCCTGTCCACCCATTGGTGCCCCAACAACATAATTGCTTTGTTCTGCTAATGTATTTACTTAATGAGCTTGGTTCTGCTGCTGTATGTATGTACGGAGCTTGGTTCTGCTGCTGTATCTCTGTTAGGAGCTTGATTCTGCTGCTGTATGTCGGTTAGGAGCTTGATTCTGCTGCTGTATGTCGGTTAGGAGCTTGATTCTGCTGCTGTATGTCGGTTAGGAGCTTGATTCTGCTGCTGTATGTCGGTTAGGAGCTTGATTCTGCTGCTGTATGTCGGTTAGGAGCTTGATTCTGCTGCTGTATGTCGGTTAGGAGCTTGATTCTGCTGCTGTATGTCGGTTAGGAGCTTGATTCTGCTGCTGTATGTCGGTTAGGAGCTTGATTCTGCTGCTGTATGTCGGTTAGGAGCTTGATTCTGCTGCTGTATGTCGGTTAGGAGCTTGATTCTGCTGCTGTATGTCGGTTAGGAGCTTGATTCTGCTGCTGTATGTCGGTTAGGAGCTTGATTCTGCTGCTGTATGTCGGTTAGGAGCTTGATTCTGCTGCTGTATGTCGGTTAGGAGCTTGATTCTGCTGCTGTATGTCGGTTAGGAGCTTGATTCTGCTGCTGTATGTCGGTTAGGAGCTTGATTCTGCTGCTGTATCTCGGTTAGGAGCTTGATTCTGCTGCTGTATCTAGATTACGAGCTTGATTCTACTGCTGTATCTCGGTTAGGAGCTCGATTCTGCTGCTGTATCTATTTTAGGAGCTTGATTCTGGTGCTGTATCTAGGTTATGAGCTTCATTCTGGTGCTGTATCTATGTTATGAGCTTGATTCAGGTACTGCATATATTCACTGAGCAGTTCTGGTGTGGATATTGTGCTATCTTGCAGTTTTCTTGCCGAATTCAAAACAATCAGACTGCCTATCATTGCAATATATATAGTTGTTTTTTTTTTTTCTTATGACAGTAGGGGACGCCAAGAAAAACAACACAAATTCTGCAGAAGGTGCCATCTAACCTTACGCTGGCACTGGACACAGAACTCCATGATATTCTTCAAAACTAGAATTGTCCAAAAAAGAAAAAATACTCAGGAGGGGGGTTAAGCAAAACAGAAGTTGGGTGGAACTTTGAGGTATGACCGTTCTGCACAATGCTTACAGGGTATTTTCACATAACTTCATCTAAGCCATGTAATGAGCACCAATCAACAATTGGTGCTCGTTTGTGTGGCCGTCACAAAGGCCAATTCATGGGATCGTTCGCCATGAATACTGCTCTCTGCTGTCAGCAGCACATCCCCCATTCACATGGGGAGATGTGCTGCTGCTGATTTTTGCTGTCATGTGAAGGAATGCGATCATCCGGCGAACAAGGACAATGGGGCAGCCCCCTGAATTTGGGCCTGCTGACAGCAAATGAATGTTCTTATCAATATTAAGGCTTGATGGGTGAAAACAGATGAGTGATGGCCCAACCGCTGGGACCCCCGCTATCCCGTGACCCCCTATTTCAGAGTCCATGTTACACTTTCGCATTTCTGTACTGTAAAGTGGAATGGAGGTGCTGGCCACACATGCGCAGCAGCGGCTCCATTCCTGTCAATGGTGCAGACAGACCGCCGAGCGCTGTACTCCGTTATCTCTGTCTGCCCCACTGAAATGAATGAAACGGTGGCACACCACTCATTTCAATGGGGCAGGCAGAAATAGCCGAGGACAATGCTTGGTTATTTCTCTCTGCCTCATTGAAATGGATTGAAGTGGGAAACCATAACTTGGAACTGTGAAACACGGCGGACACGAATCCTCCCTTCTCGGGACCAGCTCCAAACCCACTGCGGACATCCGGCTTGGCTGCACTGACAAGACGAAGAATCAGCTGATCGGCAGAGATCCTTAGTGGTGGATCCAAGTCAATGAACTATTGATGACCTAACCTGAAGGTAAGTCATCAGGGGAAACTAACTTTAAGTGTAGAATGTATAATATGATCGGTGTGACACAGTGGTGCTCGATGATGGATCTAAGCCAATCATTGATCCATAAAGTGACCGAAGATCGGATGCGACTGAACAGATAATCATCATCAAGCCTATAATGTCCCATATTGTGTCTGCCGAGCGGGAGATTATTGCTGGTTTTACTGCTGCTGCAGACATAAAACAACGTGGACAACCAACGATACGGCAACAATTACAAAGTTATCAAAACTTTTTACCTCCAGCAACTCATCCCCAACCCGGATGCTCCCATCTCTTCCGGCAGGTCCATCCGAATTAATGGCCACAATGAAGATGCTCATCCGGGAGCGGTCCTTATTACCGGCCAGGCTGAGACCCAGCCCATTCTTATCCTTCTCAAGCTCAATGATGTGGAGCTCGCCGGGGAGGTCAGCATATCTCTGTCTTATTTTCTCTAGGGAAGAAAAAAAAAAGACAACTCAGAAGGTGATAAGGAAAAATGGCTTCCATGTAGGATTGCCACCTTTGTCAATAAAGAATACTGGTACCGGCCTTTAGAGTAAATTACGGCGGGGGCGGGGGTTTGCTGGCTGAGTGGTAACCTTACTTCCACGGCTAGAACCCCGGCAGGCAGAGATCGTTACAACAGGTATAAAATGTTCTGTGAGCAAAAAGTATGGGCCAGATGGAGGGGAGTAGGAATGCCAGATCATTTTGTTTGGAAACGCATACGCCAGCATAAGAGCTGTGTACACAAAACGGTAGAGCTTTAATCAAAGGTAAATTGCAAAGTGGCTTCCTTTTTAATTTAAGAACACAAGTGACAACCAGATCCAGAAGTGATGGTAAGCTATAACCCGAACTAAATATCTGAGTAACCCAAGACTGACTGGTTGCTAGGAATAACCTGCCTGATGGGTATATCCATAACAACCAGACTGTTGGCTGTCAGCACAATGTCAATTCATCTTTCAGCTGTGATATGACTGCCAACAAGCTGCTATCCCTCTCAGGCTGAGGAATAACAACAGATTGTGGAGAACGCCTTTAATTTTCTGCCCAATTTGAGCATTTTCTTATGACCTGTGCTCTTATATATATATATATATATATATATATATATACACACACACACACACACACACACACTACCGTTCAAAAGTTTGGGGTCACCCAAACAATTTTGTGTTTTCCATGAAAAGTCACACTTATTCACCACCATGCGTTGTGAAATGAATAGAAAATAGAGTCAAGACATTGACAAGGTTAGAAATAATGATTTGTATGTGAAATAACATTGTTTTTACATCAAACTTTGCTTTCGTCAAAGAATCCTCCTTTTGCAGCAATTACAGCATTGCACACCTTTGACATTCTAGCTGTTAATTTGTTGAGGTAAGCTTGTGAAATTGCACCCCACGCTTCTAGAAGCATCTCCCACAAGTTGGATTGGTTGGATGGGCACTTCTGGCGTACCATACGGTCAAGCTGCTCCCACAACAGCTCAATGGGGTTCAGATCTGGTGACTGCGCTGGCCACTCCATTACCGATAGAATACCAGCTGCCTGCTTCTGCTGTAAATAGTTCTTGCACAATTTGGAGGTGTGTTTAGGGTCATTGTCCTGTTGTAGGATGAAATTGGTTCCAATCAAGCGCTGTCCACTGGGTATGGCATGGCGTTGCAAAATGGAGTGATAGCCTTCCTTATTCAGAATCCCTTTTACCCTGTACAAATCTCCCACCTTACCAGCACCAAAGCAACCCCAGACCATCACATTACCTCCACCATGCTTAACAGATGGCGTCAGGCATTCTTCCAGCATCTTTTCATTTGTTCTGCGTCTCACAAACGTTCTTCTTTGTGATCCAAACACCTCAAACTTGGATTCATCCGTCCACAACACTTTTTTCCAGTCTTCCTCTGTCCAATGTCTGTGTTCTTTTGCCCATCTTAATCTTTTTCTTTTATTGGTCAGTCTCAGATATGGCTTTTTCTTTGCCACTCTGCCCTGAAGCCCAAAATCCCGCAGCCGCCTCTTCACTGTAGATGTTGACACTGGTGTTTTGCGGGTCCTATTTAATGAAGATGCCAGTTGGGTACCTGTGAGGCGTCTGTTTCTCAAACTAGAGACTCTAATGTGCTTATCTTCTTGCTTAGTTGTGCAACGCGGCCTTCCACTTCTTTTTCTACTCTGGTTAGAGCCTGTTTGTGCTGTCCTCTGAAAGGAGTAGTACACACCGTTGTAGGAAATCTTCAATTTCTTAGCAATTTCTCGCATGGAATAGCCTTCATTTCTAAGAACAAGAATAGACTGTCGAGTTTCAGATGAAAGTTCTCTTTTTCTGGCCATTTTGAGCGTTTAATTGACCCCACAAATGTGATGCTCCAGAAAATCAATCTGCTCACAGGAAGGTCAGTTTTGTAGCTTCTGTAACGAGCTAGACTGTTTTCAGATGTGTGAACATGATTGCACAAGGGTTTTCTAATCATCAATTAGCCTTCTGAGCCAATGAGCAAACACATTGTACCATTAGAACACTGGAGTGATAGTTGCTGGAAATGGGCCTCTATTCACCTTTGTAGATTTTGCACAAAAAACCAGGCATTTGCAGCTAGAATAGTCATTTACCACATTAGCAATGTATAGAGTGCATTTGTTTAAAGTTAGGACTAGTTTAAAGTTATCTTCATTGAAAAGTACAGTGCTTTTCCTTCAAAAATAAGGACAATTCAATGTGACCCCAAACTTTTGAACGGTAGTGTGTGTGTGTGTGTATATATATATATATATATATATATATATATATATATATATATATATATATATATACATACATACATACATACATACATACATATACATACACATATATATATATACATATACACACACACACACACACACTCTAATATACATATACACACATCTTAGGACGCCTGCACACGAGCAGATATTTGCTGCATGTTCGAGGAGGCATGCATGTTTATACACACATACTTATGTCAAGGTACAGACATGGATGTGATTAATTTGCACTTTAAAGATGTTTTATTTCTGTTGTAGCATCCTTTTAATAGTCACTGATAAGGGAATGAAGGTTTTATGGTCCCTGAATTAGTGTTAGGGGGTCACCAGGCCAGCAGTGTTGTCCGCTACAAATTTCTCATACATCCAATTCTCCTCATGAAGAATTTAGCCTTCTATTGAAAGTGACTATTTAAAGAGGTTTGTGTTTCTGTTGTAGTATTCTTTTATGTGCAAATTAATCACATCCATGTCTGTGCCTTGTCATAGGTATGTGTGTATAAATATGCATGCCTCTTCGGATCTATTTCATTTAAGTCTGAAGGTTAACACTGCGTTGGTTTGAAAGCTCACATTAACATCATGTATTTTTGTTAGCCATTGAAAGGTATCATATCTACAAGATCACGTGGTTTCTCTTGCGAAGAACAATCACATTTTGCTCTACTGGCTAACGCCGTACCAAAGTGTTTTCATTATCAATATATGATATTAATACTAATGGAGTGTTAATATGTCAAAGACGAACTCTGGGTTACGTTAGCTTACGTGATTTGAGTTACTGTTCAATGGGACTGGTATTTGTGCCGCAGTACTGTAACTGTTGCTCCGGTATTCAGTATTATGCATAGATTACTTCAAGGATTTAGTCAGCTGTAATTAGTGTTAAGGAAATCTATAGACAAGGTGTAACTGCTTAACCATTATTGCCATCTTCTGGTTCATTAGTATTCATATGTTTCTATATATTGCAAACTTTGGTTACTCCGTCTGCTGCGTCGTAGCCTGAATACAGTGTCGTTCCGCACCTCCCGTGACAGAGAAAACAGAATAAAGCGGCAAAAATGGAAAATAGAAAAAAAAAACACACCCCAATGGCTGAAGCGGTTATAAGACTACAAAGACTTAATTTATTTTCTAAGTGAAAGGTACTTCTGTGAACAAAGGAGCACAATAAGAAGCGGCTTCAGTGCGGTGTGTTATCGGGGAGGAATAGCCGGCCGAGCACTTACAGAGATACAAGGAAGCAAATTGTACCAATTATCCTGATAATGTGGATGTCAGGACGCGAGAGGTTTACGCAGGAGATGACGGCTCCACTCTGCATTTTCTGCTGTTACAGCTTCCCCGGGACGCACCTTATTTGCTTATTGTTCCCGATTTTGTAGCTCTTAGGCTCAGTTATTAGCTCCTCAAGGAAAACGGCCAAATAGGGTTATAATCGCCTGTGCCATATAAGATCTGAACACCGCATGCCACAAAGACAACTCCATTCAGATGCATAGAACTAATGATTACTCTGTTTCTGAAACAAATTTCCAGTGTGTGAATGCAGTTCATACAATGACACAAGAGGAGGCATCAAGGCCAGAAACTAACATTGTTCCTAGCCTTAACTTGTCCTAATCAACAGAATACAGTAAAATCAGAAACTGGGCAGTATTATAGTAGTTATATTCTTGTACATAGGGGGCAGTATTATAGTAGTTATATTCTTGTACATAGGAGGCAGTATTATAGTAGTTATATTCTTGTACATAGGGGGCAGTATTATAGTAGTTATATTCTTGTACATAGGGGGCAGTATTATAGTAGTTATATTCTTGTACATAGGAGGCAGTATTATAGTAGTTATATTCTTGTACATAGGGGACAGTATTATAATAGGTATACTCTTGTACATAGGAGGCAGTATTATAGTAGTCATATTCTGGTACATAGGGGCAGTATTATAGTAGTTATATTCTTGTACATAGGGGCAGTATTATAGTAGTTATATTCTTGTACATAGGAGGCAGTATTATAGTAGTTATATTCTTGTACATAGGGGGCCGTATTATACTAGTTATATTCTTGTACATAGGGGGCCGTATTATACTAGTTATATTCTTGTACATAGGGGGCAGTATTATAGCAGTTATATTCTTGTACATAGGGGGCAGTATTATAGTAGTTATATTCTTGTAGAAAGGGGACAGTAATATAGTAGTTATATTCTTGTACATAGGGGGCCGTATTATACTAGTTATATTCTTGTACATAGGGGGCAGTATTATAGCAGTTATATTCTTGTACATAGGGGGCAGTATTATACTAGTTATATTCTTGTAGAAAGGGGACAGTAATATTGTAGTTATATTCTTGTACATAGAAGGCAGTATTATAGTAGTTACATTCTTGTACATAGGAGCAGTATTATAGTAGTTATATTCTTGTACATAGGGGCCAGCATTATAGTAGTTATATTCTCGTACATAGGAAGCAGTATTATAGTAGTTATATTCTTGTACATAGGGGCCAGCATTATAGTAGTTATATTCTTGTACATAGGAGGCAGTATTATAGTAGTTATATTCTTGTACATAGGGGGCCGTATTATGCTAGTTATATTCTTGTACATAGGGGGCCGTATTATACTAGTTATATTCTTGTACATAGGGGGCAGTATTATAGCAGTTATATTCTTGTACATAGGGGGCAGTATTATACTAGTTATATTCTTGTAGAAAGGGGACAGTAATATAGTAGTTATATTCTTGTACATAGGGGGCCGTATTATACTAGTTATATTCTTGTACATAGGGGGCAGTATTATAGCAGTTATATTCTTGTACATAGGGGGCAGTATTATACTAGTTATATTCTTGTAGAAAGGGGACAGTAATATTGTAGTTATATTCTTGTACATAGAAGGCAGTATTATAGTAGTTATATTCTTGTACATAGGGGCCAGCATTATAGTAGTTATATTCTTGTACATAGGGAGCAGTATTATAGTAGCTATATTCTTGTACATAGGGGGCAGTATTATAGTAGTTATATTCTTGTACATAGGGGCCAGCATTATAGTAGTTATATTCTTGTACATAGGGGGCAGTATTATAGTAGTTATATTCTTGTACATAGGGAGCAGTATTATAGTAGTTATATTCTTGTACATAGGGAGCAGTATTATAGTAGTTATATTCTTGTACATAGGGGGCAGTATTATAGTAGTTATATTCTTGTACATAGGGGGCAGTATTATAGTAGTTATATTCTTGTACATAGGGGGCAGTATTATAGTAGTTATATTCTTGTACATAGGGGGCAGTATTATAGCAGTTATATTCTTGTACATAGGGGGCCGTATTATACTAGTTATATTCTTGTACATAGGGGGCAGTATTATAGCAGTTATATTCTTGTACATAGGGGGCAGTATTATACTAGTTATATTCTTGTACATCGGAGGCAGTATTATAGTATATTCTTGTAGAAAGGGGACAGTAATATTGTAGTTATATTCTTGTACATAGAAGGCAGTATTATAGTAGTTACATTCTTGTACATAGGAGCAGTATTATAGTAGTTATATTCTTGTACATAGGGGGCAGTATTATAGTAGTTATATTCTTGTACATAGGGGCCAGCATTATAGTAGTTATATTCTTGTACATAGGGGGCAGTATTATAGTAGTTATATTCTTGTACATAGGGAGCAGTATTATAGTAGTTATATTCTTGTACATAGGGGGCAGTATTATAGCAGTTATATTCTTGTACATAGGGGGCCGTATTATACTAGTTATATTCTTGTACATAGGGGGCAGTATTATACTAGTTATATTCTTGTACATAGGGGGCAGTATTATAGCAGTTATTTTCTTGTACATAGGGGGCCGTATTATACTAGTTATATTCTTGTACATAGGGGGCAGTATTATAGCAGTTATATTCTTGTACATAGGGGGCAGTATTATACTAGTTATATTCTTGTACATCGGAGGCAGTATTATAGTAGTTATATTCTTGTAGAAAGGGGACAGTAATATTGTAGTTATATTCTTGTACATAGAAGGCAGTATTATAGTAGTTACATTCTTGTACATAGGAGCAGTATTATAGTAGTTTAATGCTGGCCCCTATGTACAAGAATATAACTACTATAATACTGCCCCCTATGTACAAGAATATAACTACTATAATGCTGGCCCCTATGTACAAGAATATTAGTAGTTATATTCTTGTACATAGGGGGCAGTATTATAGTAGTTATATTCTTGTACATAGGAGGCAGTATTATAGTAGTTATATTCTTGTACAAAGGGGGCAGTATTATAGTATTTATATTCTTGTACAAAGGGGGCAGTATTATAGTATTTATATTCTTGTACAAAGGGGGCAGTATTATAGTATTTATATTCTTGTACAAAGGGGGCAGTATTATAGTATTTATATTCTTGTACATAGGAGCAGTATTATAGTAGTTATATTCTTGTACATAGGAGCAGTATTATAGTAATTATATTCTTGTACATAGGGGGCAGTAATATAGTAGTTATATTCTTGCACATAGGGGCAGTATTATAGTAATTATATTCTGGTACATAGGGGGCAGTATTATAGTAGTTATATTCTTGTACATAGGAGCAGTATTATAGTAGTTATATTCTTGTACATAGGGAGCAGTATTATAGTAGTTATATTCTTGTACATAGTGGGCAGTATTATAGTAGTTATATTCTTGTACATAGGGAGCAGTATTATAGTAGTTATATTCTTGTACATAGGGGGCAGTATTATAGTAGTTATATTTTGGTACATAGGAGGCAGTATTATAGTAGTTATATTCTTGTACATAGGGGGCAGTATTATAGTATTTATATTCTTGTACAAAGGGGGCAGTATTATAGTATTTATATTCTTGTACATAGGAGCAGTATTATAGTAGTTATATTCTTGTACATAGGAGCAGTATTATAGTAATTATATTCTTGTACATAGGGGGCAGTAATATAGTAGTTATATTCTTGCACATAGGGGGCAGTATTATAGTAATTATATTCTGGTACATAGGGGGCAGTATTATAGTAGTTATATTCTTGTACATAGGAGCAGTATTATAGTAGTTATATTCTTGTACATAGGGAGCAGTATTATAGTAGTTATATTCTTGTACATAGTGGGCAGTATTATAGTAGTTATATTCTTGTACATAGGGAGCAGTATTATAGTAGTTATATTCTTGTACATAGGGGGCAGTATTATAGTAGTTATATTTTGGTACATAGGAGGCAGTATTATAGTAGTTATATTCTTGTACATAGGGGGCAGTAGTATAGTAGTTATATTCTTGTACACAGAGGCAGTATTATAGTAGTTTTATTCTTGTACATAGGGGGCGGTATTCTAGTAGCTAGTAGCTCCTGCTAGGAGGCAGTATTATAGTTGTATTATAGTAGTTTATTTTCTTGTATATCAATCTGTCCTTATTTGCCCTGAGAGGTTTTATACGTATGAAGGAGATCTGTTAATAAGATAATGGAGTCAAAAGGTGCAGGTATAGCTAAGCATCTTACAGTTATTTTGATTTTCTCACTCCAGTATCTACATTACTCAGAAACCGTGAAGAGATTGCAAATTGCATTTGTTTTAATAACTTCCAGCTTCATTGACTGGTAATGGATCTCTGCTCCTGTGAATTTTTTATATTTTCCCCTCTACAAATTCCACTAGCAGGTACCAGGGCCCTGAGAAACACTTCTGCTTTGTTGGAACAGATATATTGATTGCTTTATGTTCTGGTTGGCTGGAGAGATGGTTCTGACATAGCTCAGGGGGTGCCGATTTGTATTGAAGAGATCCAGGTGGTATGGAGACTTCTGGGTAATGCTCTATGCAAATCTGTCTTCCTCCCCAGAAATACAATAGATGATACTAGTCTGCAGTGGAAGGGCTTATGCTGGAGGACTGTTGAACACTCATCCCTATATACACACATGTAGTTCCTTAGGATAAATGTATACAAGTGCCATCTCTGCTCTTGTTTTGCTCATTGACTCCCTGCACGCCCTGCTAGTCTGCTGAACCTCCCTCGGAGCTGGTTATATTCTCATGCATCATCAAGCGCCGACCTACTAAGTAGTAGTGACACGGATGATGTAGAAGAAAAGGTCACCGCAATAAACCTCCATTCTTCAGAGTCCGCAGAACACACAGCAGCAACTCAGACCAATACCCCGAAGTAGGGAAACCTGCAACCTGCCCCAATCCCGCACTGAGGGGCATCCATTACACCCCCTGTAGCATACTGATGGGTTCACAGTGTTTGTGCATGCCCAGGGTTACAGTTTTCACAGATGACTTCACTATTCTGTCCTGCATAAATGAATGGAGAATTGCTGAAATAGAGATCAAAGCTCACAGCTTTGGCCTCCTTTCAGTAATTAAAGGGCCACTTCGGTGAAAACAAAATGGTTTGCATCACCCCCTTCCCCTCACCTGATTGCCTGTTACACTCTCTGGGTCTTCTCTGTGCATTTCAGCTACTTCCCTGCAGTGCAGCCCCTTGTCTGATACTCATTAGTCACCGTCTTGAGGCTGCCTTCCCACTTACGATAAAATTACGCAATGCAAGAGTGAGTGAAAACGCAGAATTAGGAAATCCAATGATTTTCGATGGTTTCATTAAATCGCAGCATAGCCTATCTTTCTGCGATTTATCTCCCACGTTTCCCTATTGAGCTCCTTTTTATCGCATTAAAAAAGGCACAAACTTGCAAATTTGGTGCGATACGTTTTTTTTAAATTTAACATTAACTTTTAATTGGCTTTTCCAAAAGAGCAAGAATTACACAGCAAAGTTAACGCAGGTGTGTATTGGTTCATACCCATCAAAACACCGTGCGATGCGTGTTTAACATTAGAAACTCCTTTTGACTTTCGCACAAGAAAATCGCAGACAGCAGCGATGTGAGATTATCCTCAGGTCAAAGCAACGCCGATTTTCAAAAATCGCGGCAACAAAGACGCGATGTTGCTGCGAGAAAATTGCGGTCTCCAGTGTGAGGAAGCCCTGATGCTGAGATTTTTTTTTAGTTTCACTTTCACATCCATCCCATGATGCATCAGCACTGCATTAGCTGAAGCTGTACCATTGCCTCCTGCTGGGGGGACAGTTTAATTACTTTCTATATTACCTGATTAAGGGCTCCTTCAGATGAACGTATTTGTGCTGCAGAATGAGCATGCGCAATATGCAGAGAACAGAACCTATTGCCTATTGATATCAATGGGTTTGTTCACATTACTGATTTTTGTATGTGTGCAAAAAAAAAAAAAATAGGACCAGCTCTATTTTCTTGCATTGTTGTGCTCTAAGAGCCCCATAGAAGTCTATGGAAAGTGCGCAAATGTGTGTGCAATACCATGCACTAGCCCACCAGGAAAAGCGGGACCTCATTAGACTTTATAGCCATTTAAATCAGGAAGGGGGTGTCCCCCACCCATGTGAACTTGCCGTACCTGCGGAAATACGTACAGTGAAGTAACAAACAAACCTCGTTCGCTGTGCAAACACGTTGCCTGAGGAGAGCCTATTTGTGCATACGCTTGTCTAAAGCTGATGTAAACAGACCCAAAAACACTGAATGGCAAATCCCCTCTTTCAACTGGACAAGTCGTCAAGTTGTGCCAAAGACGGGCAACTTTCGACCAATCCCAGCAGATGACTTAAGTGCGGGCCCTTGTACAACGGCTGATAGTCGTTCAGATTCTTGTGGGATCGTGGGAGAATGAACAGTTCAGCGCTGATGCTTGCAGCAACTGAAGGATGAAGGATATTGATTACCGGTAAGTTATTATTTGTCATCAGTTTATACACGCATGAAAACTGGATGATGATCGGACCGTGTCAACAGGCAGTCACTCATTATCAGCAACTGCCTGTTTGCTGCAACTGCTCCAGCCTCCATTCAGAGATTATTGCAGGGACAGTCGTTCTGTGTAAAGGGGCCTTACAATGCGCCAAATCTATTAAAAGTTGTGCGCCACTTAATAGACTTCACACATCGTTGCCCGGTCCGTGAGCCAGAAAAGGAAATCCATGCCAACTGCCAGCTGGCATAGGCTTGCACTTTAATTTACGCTAGTTTCTGGTGTTCACTATAAGTCAATCTGTTGGGGCACTGGTCCCCAAAAAAGGACGAGCATGAAGTCAAAAAGGGATAAAAAGTTGCAAATATGGGTGCAAATACATAAATTCCGCCTTTTAGTGCCTTCACCTGTAGCGGATTTACTGCAGATATTTTGGAGGGTTGAAATCTGCTGCAAGTCGGCACCATATGATGAGGATTTGCTGAAGAAAGTCAGAAAATCTGCAATGTGAATGCGTACTGTATGCCCACCGGGGGCGAATTTGCTGCAAGTTTTCAGTGCGGACCCCTCGGGCAGAAAACCCGCAGCATTAACAGTAGCAGCAAAATGGATGAGATTTTCAAAATCTTGTCCACACGCTGCGGGAAAGAAAACAAACTACAAAAATTGACATTTCAATAGCAGCGGATGCTTGGTGCGGGCGTCATCTCCTGAGGTGCGGGGTGTATTCCACATGAACATTTGCATTAATACCATGTACAAATTTGCAGCAAATAATGCAGATTTTGCGCTGCAGAATGTCTGCTGTGGACTCCACGTGGGCCAAGACTTAAAGTTGTTCTCCAGTTTTTAGTAAAATAATACTCAGAGGTTGTACAGGATTAGGAAAACATGGCTGTTTTCTTCCATAAACAGCACCACACCTGTCAGCTGGTTCTGTCTGGTACTGCAGCTCAGCTCCATTGAAGCTCATGAGGCTGAACTACAATATCACACGCAAACTAGAAACAGTTTTTGGAAGGATAAAAAAACAAAAACTGCTTGCTTTTCTAATCCTGGACAATCCCTTTTGCTCTTGACTGGAGTGCGACCTCTCCTTTACCCCCTACATCCAATCCCTGGCCTGAACATGCCACATGCACCTCAGAAATATTGCTAAAATCCGTCCGTTCCTCACTATGGACACACTAAAGACACTTGTTGTCGCCCTCATCCATTCCCGACTCGACTAGTGCAACTCCCTACTCACTGCCTTCCCCGCATCAGACTCGCTCCACTCCAATCCATACTAAATGCGGCAGCTAGGCTCATTTTTCTATCCAGCCATTTCTCAGATGCCCCTGCACTATGCCAGCCACTGCATTGACTGCCCATCCACTACAGAACTCAATTCAAACTCATCACCCTCACCCACGATGCTCTCCACGGTGCCGCGTCACCATACATCGCCTCCCTCCTGTCCGTACACTACCCAGCCCACATGCTCCACACCACCGTACATCGCCTCCCTCCTGTCCGTACACCACCCAGCCCACATGCTCCACACCACCGTACATCGCCTCCCTCCTGTCCGTACACCACCCAGCCCACGTGCTCTACACCACCGTACATCGCCTTCCTCGTTGTCTGTACACCACCGAGCCCACGTACTCCGCACCACCATACATCGCCTCCCTCCTGTCCGTATATCACCCATCCCTCGTGCTCCGCACCACCATACATCGCCTCCCTCCTGTCCGTAGACTACCCAGCCCGCGTGCTCTACACCACCATACATCGCCTCCCTCCTGTCCGTACACCACCGAGCCCACGTGCTCTACACCACCATACATCGCCTCCCTCCTGTCCATACACCACCCAGCCCGCGTGCTCTACACCACCGTACATCGCCTCCCTCCTGTCCGTACACCACCCAGCCCGCGTGCTCTACACCACCGTACATCGCCTCCCTCCTGTCCGTACACCACCCAGCCCACGTGCTCTACACCACCGTACATCGCCTTCCTCGTTGTCTGTACACCACCGAGCCCACGTACTCCGCACCACCATACATCGCCTCCCTCCTGTCCGTACACCACCGAGCCCGCGTGCTCTACACCACCATACATCGCCTCCCTCCTGTCCGTATATCATCCATCCCACGTACTCCGCACCACCATACATCGCCTCCCTCCTGTCCGTACACCACCCAGCCCGCGTGCTCCACACCACCCTACATCGCCTCCCTCGTTGTCTGTACACCACCCAGCCCGCGTGCTCCACACCACCGTACACCACCCAGCCCGCACACTCCACACCACCGTAAATAGCCTCCCTCCTGTCCGTACACCAACCTTGCCCTTTCACTCGGATCAAACCCCCCCCCACCGGTGAAGTGTTAAATTATATTAAAAGGTGTTTCAATCTAGGCAGTCCTCTGTGCGTTAAATACATACATTGTAGCAAACCCTCAGAATGGGGAAAATTTGTACTATGTATCACTGCAGGTAATGTATCAATTCTCCCCTATATAAGAAATACCAAGTAAATAAAGTCTTCAAACAAACAGTCTTGAATGTAGTTTCTGTATTCAGAGATTCTTTAAGTGTTTTTTTGTTTATAGAACTCTTGGAAAGTTGGGTGAGCAGCAGATACTGCTGACCTCCACATCTGCCTCGTTATACAGGGCCGTTGGAGCAGGAGATTACACCTCTACATGACTAGGCAGCTTCGCCACTCAGAAATGCAGAAAAGTTGGGTGCAGCAATCAAAGCTCTTGCTTTCTAAATGGCTTATGATCTACTGCAGTAGCTACCAAAACGTGCTCCGACTAGCGCTGCATAACTGCATTAAATCATATCCAGGCTGAGAGGCTGCCGTCGCCAGCAATGTGACAAACCCAAGAATGGCGTAGCAGAGCTCCACTGGATTGTAAAGGCTTGATGGGAAAGGTTAATGCTCACATAAAACAAGTAATGAAAAAAATGCTGGATCCTCAGCAGGACGAGAGAAAGGACGAAGGGTGAGGCGAGGATCTCAGGACTGCACAAATGATACCAGAGGGAGACCAAGAACACAGCAAGACGACAACCGCATGACTGTACTTAATACTGCTACTGCAACGTGCCTGCAAAGGCCAGCAGTGCAGAGTCAATTTACCTTAGACTGATCCTGAGCTACATCCAGTATTATCCTCCAGAGCTGCACTCACTATTCTGCTGGTGGAGTCACTGTGTACATACATTACTTATCCTGTACTGATCCTGAGTTACATCCAGTATTATCCTCCAGAGCTGCACTCACTATTCTGCTGGTGGAGTCACTGTGTACATACATTACTTATCCTGTACTGATCCTGACTTACATCCTGCATTATACTCCAGAGCTGCACTCACTATTCTGCTGGTGGAGTCACTATGTACATACATTACTTATCTTGTACTCATCCTGAGTTACATCCTGTATTATCCTCCAGAGCTGCACTCACTATTCTGCTGGTGTAGTCACTGTGTAGATACATTACTTATCCTGTACTGACCCTGAGCTACATCCTGTATTATACTCCAGAGCTGCACTCACTATTCTGCTGGTGGAGTCACTGTGTACATACATTACCTATCTTGTACTCATCCTGAGTTACATCCTGTATTATCCTCCAGAGCTGCACTCAGTATTCTGCTGGTAGAGTCACTGTGTACATACATTACTTATCCTGTACTGATCCTGAGTTACATCCTGTATTATACTCCAGAGATGCACTCACTATTCTGCTGCTGGAGTCACTGTGTACATACATTACTTATCCTGTACTGATCCCGAGTTACATCCTGTATTATACTCCAGAGCTGCACTCACTATTCTGCTGCTGGAGTCACTGTGTACATACATTACTTATCCTGTACTGATCCGGAGTTACATCCTGTATTATACTCCAGAGCTGCACTCACTATTCTGCTGCTGGAGTCACTGTGTACATACATTACTTATCCTGTACTGATCCCGAGTTACATCCTGTATTATACTCCAGAGCTGCACTCACTATTCTGCTGCTGGAGTCACTGTGTACATACATTACTTATCCTGTACTGATCCTGAGTTACAGCTTGTATTATACTCCAGAGCTGCACTCCCTATTCTGCTGGTGGAGTGACTTTTTGTAAACAGCAAGCTTATAGCTAGATGCATCTCCCCTCTTAGCTGAGCTCACATGATAGGTGGAGCAGGGGGGGAGGGCAGCTAGTTTTACCCTACATCATATCACAGTATAGGGATTAATGTAAAGATGACACTTCTCCGAAGGCAAATCCTCAGAGCAAGCTATATGCAGACACTGAACAAGCAGAGGCTACTGGGGGGATTTGAGCTGTGAAGCCTCCAGAATAGTGAGAGCAGCTCTGGAGAATAATGCAGGCTACTTCGTTTCAGTAGCATAATATATCTATCACACATTATATATATTTATATTATACACGCACGCACACACACACGCACGCACGCACGCACTGTACACCACTAATAGCAGTTCATGAATTGGCAGAGTTGCCATTTGTGTGCCCGGTTGAACTCTGGACCTATAGATGCTATAATGTCAACAAGCCGCATCCGTTCTCACCTAACTTTCCCATAGCTCTGGATAGTAACTGTAGGTTACATATAGCTACGTCTTTATACACCTCACTCACATAGACCTGCATACAGGCAGATCTGACAGGTGGCATGAAGAGCTCGGTACCAACCCCATGTGGGGTCCACAATGGTGGCCCTATTGACAGTCACCCAGCTTTCCCGGCAACAAATACAGCTACAAACGTCTTTTAGTGGGTTCCCAGTAGACGACGGCTCAAAGACTCAGATTTAATTGGGATTGCACAGAGTTTTTTAAAAGTTCTCCTGCCCCTCGAGTTCTATTCCTGTGTGTAGGCGACTGGTGCTGGAGTTAATCCAACGCTCCGGTGCTCGGCATCCTCTAAGTGGGGACACAAACACTAACATAACTGTGTTCTCGCTTTCACAGAGTGATTTATTTTCCTGCTCAACGCGCAGAATGCAGAAAAGTAATGTATCCCTGTATTATTGATGATGGGGAGAGCTGCAGGCGCCGCCGCACTGGCACTGCCAGATGTGACCATGCCCAGTGTTAGCACACTAAGGATAGAGGTTGCCCATAGATGTGCCACCTACCCCAGTGCTGGACTAGTGCATACTGTCATTGTAAAGGTAATTACCCCCCCACCGCGCAGAGCGGCGATAACCTGAAGCTTCCATGCCCTACAGTTACTTCCAGGATACAGCGGAGTCCTATTGATCCCCTGAGAGTGGAGCAGAGGGTGACAAATCTCCGGCTTCATCCACCTGTCATATAAATGGCTGATGGGACCTGCATGCTGCTCTTCGCCACGAGGACTTAATCAGCACTCAGGGCCACGCAGCCCAAGCGAGGAGGGGACTTCCTATAAAGGGATTTTTCCATGCGTTTGCCAATGAGTGATGGAATAATCCTCCACAGCGCCACCTATTGGAATGGTAGTTATCATCTGAGTCAATAGCTAACCCAAAACAGCTATAGGTGTATGGTGTCCTGGTTTGACCCTGTAAAGCTTGAATATTGATTCTTAGCATAGCTTCTATTCCAATAGGTGGCGCTGTGGTAGAATATTCTATCACTCATTTGCATAGCTTTTTCCCAGGGAGCATTGCATTGGCTATAAGACTCCCTGTAGCCCTGTTGTGCTCTCTCCACAAAGAGAAACATTACCACCCTGAACTTAAATAGTTTAAGCAATATATGACAGATTCTGTAACTTTATTTAATTTCATCGTTTTCTAGATCTTTGCCGTCAGTGAATCGTAACATGCTTATTAAAAGGGGTTGATCATTTTGTACAATCCCTATTGGTTAGAAGGGACCCATTGCAATAAACTGATAAGCGGATCACAAATTGTCCAGCTGCAGGGACCCAGAGTGATTGGCTGTATTTTTTAGTGGAAACTGACAATAAATGTCTAAATTCCCTGTTGTTGGTCTTCTGTCTGGATCTTGCATGGATCTGACTGTTCCCAGTCATTGTTACAAGGCTTGTATAAAGAGTCTAACTTTGGTTTGAAGGAATGCTGCCTTCTAATAGGTGGCACTGTGGAGGTATCATCTCCCTTATTTGTAAATTCCCTGCAGCGCCTCTACAGGGGTAATGAAGCATTACAGGAGTCTGTAATCAATGGGATGAGATCACAGTAAGTATCAATAGGATGTCTGTTTAAATACAGGACAGATGCTCCAGAACAAGAGATACTGGCCAATGAATGAAGATCCTGAACAGAGGACGCCCCCCTCTATTAAAGCAACCCTACAGGTAAAGTTCTGTCAAGTGACCGGAGAAGAGCGTTATATTACCTGCATTATTGCTCTTTTGTGCCAATGTTCCGGGCCTCCTTTTCACTTGGCTAAGATGACTGTTGCAATCTTCTGGCTACCTAATCCAGACTGTGCATCAGCAGTACTATCCATGAACTACACTTGCTCTAGGATTAGACAGCGCTGCTCATGTGATCAATGCTGACCAATCAAAGAGCATCAAGGAGCGTCTCAGCCTATCAATGCACGGTGTGCATTAAGTAGTTCAAAGATTGTGGCAGCCAGTCTTGGACGAGCAAAATATGTCCCGAAACAGTCAGATCCATGCAACGTCAGCATAGAAGACCAACAGCAGGTGATAGAACACAGTCCTCCAGTCCAAGGACCAACAAGTGATATCAGACAACCCTCCGGGACAAAAGCAGAGGATCGTTTTAACTCTGAATTTCCTAATAGGGGACATGAAAATTAGTTTTATAAACAAGACCGCTACTTTAAAAGGGTATTCCGGACTTTATTGGATTACCCATTTTCTGGATAGGTCATCAAAAGATGATGCACAGGGGTCTGCTGCTTGGGACCCCCATCATCTGATTGTCAGGCTGGACATCGGCATCAGTGGGCAGAGAACAAAGTTGGAGCACCAGCTTCACTTCCATTGAAATCAATGGGATCATCACGCTGCTCCTTACACCTCCTGCTCAGGCCTGCGGGCAGAACGTCATGTCCTAAGCAGGAGGTATAAGAGCGGTACTCTGACTCCCTCTGACCACTGATGACGATGTCTGACCTGCTGTACTGGACGATCAACTGATGGATGAAAATCCCAAGCGACAGCCCCCCACCCATCAATTGCTGATGACATATCCAGGGCATAGGTCACCATTTAAAGCCCGGAATACCCCTTTAACATTTAGAAGCTGAAAACCCATCTGAGCCTTAACTCCTCCCCTTGCTGTAGATTGCTACAATGTATCAGTGTAGGGAAGGACTTCCAGCCTGGAGTACAGCACTGAAGTGGATACAGTATATGCGGTGCTGATTACACATTTACTCTTATTGCAACAGGGCATCGAAAATGATGATTCAGACACTATGAACTGTCCCATTGAAAACCCTGGGGTGGGTTCTTGCATCAATTTCCCTCCAGCGTTTCACTGCGTCGGAGGAGGGGAAAATAAAAAGAGAAAAAAAATCAAACCAGAAGACTGGGTATATGGGAACCCAGCCATACATGGGGCAGATCACCGCATTATGGTTTCATATTATTTTGACATCCCAGTGATTACTACACATTCACTACAGGGACCCATGAGGATATGATGGCTGATAACAGGAAACAATAGAGGACTCCATCTTCTTTGCATTTAAATGTAAGCAGGTGTACTGTCCCTTTAAAACAAGAGACTTTCTGGGTTTCAAGCAAAAACAAAGAACTCTAAGCCCCCTGCACCCCTTCACCCCCCGCCAGTATACATTGTGCAATGGCTTTCTAAGGCCCCTTTTACACGGAACGATTATCGTTAAAATAAATTGCTTGATCGTTCGAATTTGAATGATAATCATTCAGTGGATCTGATGAATGAGAATTCGGTCACTTATCCTTCATTTCATGCAAGCATACAAATCCTGGTTGGCTAATAGTTTGGTTTAACCAGCGATCGGTCTGTGGTTCCCCCTCACTGGTGCAGAGAGCTGAACGAGCGCGCAAAAAGTAAAAAACGCATTTTCTGCGTTTGAGCTGACCCCCGCCCGAGTTCTCGTTCCATGAAAAGGACACTCAGGCATCTCTAAATGAAAATTCTGATTAGTTATAAACTCTTCTCGGCCTGGCAGCGGCAGGCGCTCGGCCCTCATGTATTCTGCTCATCCATCAGTACGCTAGAAGTGAAAAGACAAGAAGAATACAGCCTGTCCCGGTCAGTGAAGGACATGAGGGATCACCATCACATTGCAAGTATAGATATAACTAATCACATACCCCATAACAGGCATATATACTCACCCCTCCCGGCTCCCCGCTGTGTGCAGCACTGCCTTTCCAGGGTTTCCCTATGATGTCATGTTTACAGGCTGCAGCAGCCAATGACAGAGCTAGGCACTTGATTGCTAAGGTCTGTTATTGGCCGCAGCAGCCTGTAACGTCCCGTACAAAGTTTGACTGCAGCCTAGAAACAAACATTGGCACGGTGGCTCGAGCAGCAGCATGAGCGATGCAGGGGCCGGGAGAGGCAGTTATATGCCAGTTTTATGTTGCAGCATGGGGCACTTTTTTTTTTGCAAAAACAACCTTTGTGGCAGTTTGGTTTGTAAAGCCACCGATAAAACAAAACATCATTTACTTTAAAGGGGTTTTCTGGGCCTCCAGTACTGATGACGTATCCCTAACCACTTGAGAACGGGCCTTGATTTTTTTTTTGCGTTTTTTTCGGTTTCTCCTCCCCACTTCCAAAAAATAACTATTACGCTTACATCAACGTCGCTGTCTGAGGGTTTTTCTAGCTTTTTTTGCGGGACAAATAGTATTTTTCCATTGTATTGTTTAATGTAGCCTATAAATACTGAAAACCACTTAAAAATTGGAGTGAAATGGAAAAAAAACCTAAAAATTTCACCATCTTTAGGGGGAAGTCTTGTTTCAAGAGTGTAAACTGCGGCAAAAATGACAACTTTATTCTGTGTGTCGGTACGATTATGACTAGACCAAATTTATTTAACTTTTTTTGTGCAGTACTATGGAAAAATTAAAATCTTCAAAAACAAAAAAAAACAAAACTATAAATTATTATTTTTGTTTATCTTCTGACCCCTAGAACGTCTCTTTCCATTGATAAGCCTGTGTCAGGGCTCGTCTTTTGACACCATTTTGGAGTACATACAACTTTTAGATAGCTTTTTATTCCATTTTTTATTTAAGACGGAGGTGACGAAAAGAAGTGCAATTCTGGCATTGTTTTTTCGTCCATCATGTGGGATAAAAAAAAATGGCTAATTTTAATAGATTGGACTTTTTTAATTTTTAATTATGAATACGGGAAAAAAATAAATAAAAAAGAAGTTGAAACTTTTAGTTTCCTGAACTTGCAATGGTTTGATCGCTTAACATACATTGCAATTCTTCAGTATTGCAGTATATGGCATTTCTGCTGGCGTTCCATTAGGATGGGTCATATACCTGTCCTAGTAGGCAGAAATACACGGCTGCCTTGGGAGCATTCAGAATACAGAGAGAATATGCACCAGCAGCACAATGGACATAAACCCAATTCAGGGGAGGCAGACTCTGCACAGCCTATTCTGGAGAATGAACTCCACTTCTCCAATCGCAATCAACGTCCAAATAATAGCAGAATAGCTTTAACCCTTTCCAATCCACTGTCTGACATCTAAAGACATTCTGATTGAAGGCTGTACAGCTTCCGATGTCGGAAGACGTCCGGCAGGGTATTCTTACTGTATATTACTGGCTGCTCTGTTGTCGAGAGCCTCTCCAGCATGTCCCATACCGCAGTACTGGCAACAGTCAGCAGATGGCGCCATTGTAAAATGGCAGAGAGAGAAAGCCCCCTAGGAAACCCTGAATCCAAAATTGGGTTGCAAAGAGTTAATGCATTAAAACAGGTGTTTATTCCATTCTTAAAGTGGTACAAGCAGCGACGTTTCGACCAGACGGTCTTGGATAAACGTCGCTGCGTGTACCGCTTTAAGGATGGAATAAACACCTGTTTTAATGCATCAAAGCTATTCTGCTGCTGTCAAGCTTTATTTGGATATTGGGAGCATTCAGAGGGCCTCGTGGCACTTGGCGATCTTATCACAGTAGGGAGCCATTCGGGAACCCCCGAACTCAGTTTGGGGCATTTAAATGCCACTGTTAGAATTGACAGCGGCATTTAAAAGGTTAATAGCTACAATCTGTATGCTCACGGCTGTTGCTGGCAGCTGGCTGGCATCTGCCAGGTATGTAGCCTGATCTTGCGTGAATGCGCACTTTGGGGCGGATGCATCGCTTTTACATCATTAAAACTGTGTGAACTGTTCGACAGACCTATGTAGTCAATATTCTCATGTTACCATGAGTTGTGCCAGATGACACACTCAACTCTACTACATAAAAAAAAGGTTCATTAGCCCCATTCCTACTGATAATGAAGCATCTGTCGTTTTGCACAGGACTGTAGGGGACGCAGTCCCAAGTCACCACATAGGGTCTCGCTGGGTGGTAAATGTTGCAGCCCTCATGGTGGTAGTAGGAATGTGCCATATGTGGCTTCATACAGAATGAAATTGCAAACTCAGTTCTGCTACATGTGGTCCTATGTACAAGCAAAGACAACATACTCCTAGCAGAGCTGAATTGTCATTGGACTACTGGTGAAGTTATTTTGTAGGGTTTTGCACGGCAGGTAATCCTACTGCAGCGCCAAAGATCAAAATGACAAGTTCTTCACTTCTACACTTGACATAACCCACATATAACTTATTTTACATAGGACTAGAGGCGTAGATGTAGCAGAGCCAAATTAGTTATTCGACACAATGGGGATATCAAGGGGTGCTGCAATCTGTGACTCTATACTGGGCTGCAGGTGAACGTAGAGCAGCCCGGTGACAAACTCAGCTCTACTATGTATGTAAAAACGATTAAACCTCTATTATACAATTATCACGGTGCAGAAACCACACATCCCAGGAATAAAATAGGAAAAGCTGACTCCATACTGGTCTGCCGGTGAACGTCCTGCAGCCTCATGACAAACTCCTACTACTACATCTGTAATACATTATTTAAACCTATATTACAGCATTAGCACCCTGTCCAAACCATACATCCCCAAGGAAAAGCTCAGCTCTGCTACATCTGTAACTAATGGCGGCATACAGAACCTCAGGGTTGACCACCATGGACATACAAAGACTTAAACGGCTCGTTGAACTCTGCTACATCTGCAATAAAATTACGTAAGATTTCACAATGCCAAATCACGTGGCCTTTAGACGCTTAGATGACAAACTCAGCTCTGCTAGATCCATAATAAATAAGCACGTTAGAATGCAAACCTTCTGACTCCGGGGAGCTTTAGCCGCCGGCGCTATAAAGCTGGCACATTCTATAATGCATGCACTTAGGACGGTCATTACTTATGTAGCGGCGGAGCAGTCGCTGCCTCTTACCTGGGAACCCCCCCTGCACCATGGCTGATCCAGCGGCAGCTCGGCGCGGCTACATAGCTGAACGGGCGTCTTTACTCTGCAGGCGGCTACGATTCGCTTTCCTCCGGTGACCTTGGGCCTGCAATTGTGTTTTCTTCGCCGCGAGACGTGATCAATTAGACAAAACGTGAAGCGGAGGCACAGAGGCTCGCCAGTCAGCAGATGGGCTCTAACTAGTAAAGTACGTGGCGGCTCGCAGCGTCTGACCCACCGCGATATCAGCTGCTCCAGCGTCTGCATAGGAACGGAATCGCTCAACATCAAGGGGGGCCGCATACAGAGTCTCAAGGGGGTCAGTGACCAGGACTTCTTCCAATACGCCACAGGCAACGAAAGCAGTCATCCCCGTGGAGGATGCGCAAAATACAGCAACTTTCTAATATACTTTGTGATTCAATTCCTCATTAGTTTTATAGATCTCTGCTTGCTGTCAGTGAATGGAAATCCTCTTGTTTATATGCAGAGGATGAAAACCTGCCATGATCTGCAGTTTCTACCACCGCTGAGGGTTTGCTACATTTCCAAGTAAACCGGCAGCATTCTGGCTCCTTGATATCAGCGCTTCGCTTTCTGTTTTTAAGAGATACGTTTTTTTTATATAGCGGACAGTAAAGCAAATGTTAAGCTGACCCAGATGGAACCGCAGTCGCCGTTTTTTATTTACGGCTCGGACAGATCTGTCAGTTTGTTTCCGCTTTGTTCGCTCACGCCCATTTTAAACAGATGCGTTTCGTCCTTCTGCGGTCGCTCATTGAACAGATCCGTGTAGCAAACAAAAACATAAAACCAAAAGGAGACTTTCATTCAGTTCCGCCACTCAGACTAATGCAAAAAAATTAATAAAAATAATTGGTCCTTTCCGTCTTTTTTTTTTTAATTAAAGCGATAAAAGCGCTGCTCGAAAAAACGCGGAAAGCAAGCGGAACCGAACCGAAACTGAGTAACTAAAGTTCACAAAACCCCACTGATACAGAACCCCTTTATTCCCCTTTTTCTGTTCCGGTGACCGAACAGATTAATGGAAATCAAAACCGCTGATGTGAATGAGCCCTCTCTCCTGCCCTGATCGTTTGCTACAGTGTATCAGCGCAGGTATATACTCGGGTACGTTCCCAACGAGTGAAAAATACTGCAGCGTTTCCGCGTCTAAAACACCAGCAGCGCGGATTTTGACTCAAAATTAGTTGCATGACAGCAGCTAATTTCGGCAGATACAGCGCTCCCCTCATCTCCCAATTCTTTGCGCTATCAGCGCCGCCTAGTGCCCTCTAGCAAGCGCAGCGCTGCTGGTCAGGTGATGCAGAAGTACAGCAAAAAATTATTTTGGTAGCCCAAGAAAAAAAAAAAGATAGGACCATAAAACCACCACATGCGCAAGTTTGCTTAAAAAAAAAAAAATCATTTAGGACAAACATACTCTGGTCACTAAGGGGTTAAACAAAACTTTACTGAAAAAGTGGAATATTGCCCTGAAGACCATCAGCAGCTTTGGTCCCAATAAAGTAAAGTCATTCGCGCAGAGGGGCTGAAGCGCTGAATCTGGTGACACTCCTATTTAGGCTGTATTTACAGCACTCAGGAAAGGCGACCAGCGCCTCTTGTACTTAGTGAGTTACCCATCACCACGTCCTCAGGCAGATGCTCCTTAGTCTCACTGCTCTTACAGCAAAGGTCAGGTAGGTCATCTAGGTCATGTAGAAACTTTCTTTCCTCTAGATGTAGAGAGCGCCCCCGTGTTAAAGTCCTTGGTATAAATAGATGAAGGGAGAGATCTCTGTATTGTCCCCTGATATATCTATACATAGTTATTAGAGCGCCCCCGTGTTAAAGTCCTTGGTATAATAGATGAAGGGAGAGATCTCTGTATTGTCCCCTGATATATCTATACATAGTTATTAGAGCGCCCCCTTGTTACAGTCCTGGGTATAAATAGATGATGGGAGAGATCTCTGTATTGTCCCCTGATATATCTATACATCGTTATTAGAGCGCCACCTTGTTACAATCCTGGGTATAATAGATGATGGGAGAGATCTCTGCACTGTTCCCTGATATATCTATACACAGTTATTAGGTTGCCCCTCAGCTGTCTTTTCTCTAAAATAAACCCCAATTTTGATAATCTCTCTGGGTATTGTAGTTCGCCCATTCCATTTATTACTTTAGTTGTCGCCTTTGTACCCCCATCAGCTCTGATATGTCCTTCTTGAGTACCGGTGCCCAACACTGTCCACAATATTCCATGCTTGGTCTGACCTTGTAAAGAGGGAGAACAATGTTCTCATTATCTGCCTCTAAACCTCTTCTGATGCCCCCCATGATCCCATCTGCCTTGTCAGCAGCTGCCTGACACTGGTTGCTCCAGTGAAGCTTCTGGGAGCTGTTGCAGAAATCAGCAGGAGGTCTGAGCTCTGTAATTCGCTCCCTTGTTCAGCCAAGGGGCTGCTAAGATAAAACAATGCAAGCTCTAGCTTCCTGTGGAGATTTCAGCACCATGGACAGCAGACACAGCATGTGGTCCTGCTTATCAGCTGTTCTGTGGGAGGAGGGGGGGCTTAGAACAGACAACAGCTGATACAATGTTATCAGCTGTAATCAGTGCTCCCCAGGCAGAACACAGCAAGCGGCCCTGCTTATCAGCTGTCCTGCTGAAGGATGGTTTTCAAGCAGTACTGAAAACAGTTGTTTAGCAGAAAACTAAAAGATGGCCACATTTAGACAACGATTATCGCTCAAAAGGTGGCTTTTGAGTGATAATCGTTGTGTATAAAAGGGCCTTTAGACTGGTGACATTTATTGGAGAGTTTACTTTAGAACTCAGCATTTCACCAGAGAAAAAAAGAACAAAGCTATGTAATAGATTTGCTTTCTCCTCATCATCCTCTACAATATTCCTACATCAACACATTTAGTGTTAATCTTTTACTATTTATATAGCTGAAGAACAGTTTATGGCTAGTTTTACTCTCTCTGGCATTAAGTCTCTCTGTCTTCATCTTTGCTGCTTTTATCTGCTTTTTACATCACTTATTTTTCCCTATTGGTTATTTTCTTCTTGTTTTAGTAGTTTAATCGCTTTCTTTTTACTGTTTATTGCCCCCTTTACATCGTTACTGAGCCATAATGGTTTTCTCCTTTTACAAAGTCTCTTATTCCTGTAAGGTACGGACCGCTCACAGTAAGGGATTCGGATGTTTTAAACTTTTCCCATTTTTTGTTTGTGCTATTTTTGAGCACATAATCCCAGTCAATAAGGTTGAGGCCGACCTCAACAGGAGAGACCAGGTTTTATCCTCCCCCCATTATCACAATGAAGTCAGAAGCGAGCGTCGGCCACCAAGCAGATGGATTGGCCATACAGGTGGTGACTATAGTGAACATCTTCCTTGGCCTCCACGTTCCCCGGACCTTATGCCTTGTGATGTTTCCTCTGGGGGTGTTAGAGTCTACAAGCCCACCTTACCACCCACCATGTATGACCTGCGAGGACGCATCGTGAAGCCATTGCATCAGTCAGCCGTGATCCACTACATCGTGTACGGCAGGAACTCGACTACAGGCTCCATGTGTGCCGAGTGACCAAGGGGGCCACACTGATTACCTCTAAGATGGAAAACATTGTTGATGATGTGCGACAAAACTGGAGTCGGTTTCCATTAATATCAAATTTATGCATCCGAGTGTCATTAAAAGTGAGTTCTAACATAGTAACATAGTATGTAAGGCTGAATGAAGACAATGTCCATCTAGTTCAGCCTGTTTATCCTCCTGTGTTGTTGATCCAGAGGAAGGCAAAAAACCCCAAGAGCAGAAGCCAATTAGCCTTTTTGGGGGGAAAATCCCTTCCAGACTCCCTAATGGCAATCAGACTAATCCCTGGATCAACCCCTAATAGTTCCTACCTGCCTGTATACCCGGATTAACAATTAACCTAAGATTTATATCCTGTAATACCCTTCCACTCCAGAAAGACATCAAGTCCCCTTTTAAACTCCTCTATGGATTTTGCCATCACCACATCCTCAGGCAGAGAGTTCCACAGTCTAACTGCTCTTACAGTAAAGAACCCTTTTCTGTGTTGGTGATGAAACCTGCTTTCCTCTAATCGTAGCGGATGCCCTCTCGTTACCGTCGCAGTCCTGGGTCTAAACAGATCATGGGAGAGATCCTTGTATCGTCCCCTCATGTATTTATACATAGTTATTTGATCGCCCCTTAGCTGTCTTTTTTCCAGGGTAAATAATCCCAGTTTTGATGCCTCTCTGGGTATTCCAGTCCCCTCATTCCGTATTAATTTAGTTGCCCTTCTTTGAACCCCTTCAAGCACTGTAACATCTTTCCTGAGCACCGGTGTCCAGAATTGTACGCAGTATTCCATGTGAGGCCTGACAAGTGCCTTATATAATGGAAGAATAATGTCCTCGTCCCTCGCTCCTATACCTCTTTTAATGCACCCCAAGACTTTATTAGCTTTTGCAGCAGCTGACTGGCATCGGTTACTCCAGTTTAGTCTATAGTCCACTAGTACTCCCAGGTCTTTTTGCATATCACTTTTCCCTAGCAGTACCCCATTTAGTGTATATTGGTGACACCCGTTCCTCCTGCCCATGTGCATAGTCTTACATTTATCAACATTGCACTTCATTTGCCATTTTCCTCCCCAAGCCCCCAGCTTATCCAGGTCTGTTTGTAGCCGTACATTGTCCTCCGTTGCATTGATTATATTGTATAATTTTGTGTCATCTGCAAATATTGATATTTTCTGTGCAGTCCCTCTATTAGGTCATTGATAAATATGTTGAACAGAATGTGGCCTAATACTGAACCCTGTGGCACCCCACTAGCGACGTTGGCCCAATCAGAGTACGAACCATTTATTACCACCCTCTGCTTTCTATCTCTGAGCCAATTCTTTACCCAGATACACACGTTTTCACCCAATCCGAGCTGCCTCATTTTGTATATTAGATAGAAAATGTAGTTCAAAATGCGCCTCTCGTGCAATTAAAAGAAAAAGGCTTTTTAGCTAAGTAAGAAGTGGAGTTACCCAGTGCTAGAAGGGTTAATCCGGTGATTAAGGCGTTAACCCTTCTGCACCTGTTGTCCACGCTTGCCTTCAGTCAGTTTCTTGCTTCTCCATGTCTCCTTCCTTCTGGAGCGACGTCTGGGGATTCCCTAGGACCGTGCTTGCAGGCACGGTCGGACTGAGCAATATAAGGGTAGAAATAAAAACTATCCCGCGCCGTAGCAGAAACTAATCTTTTTTTATTTATAAAACAACGCGTTTCGACTGATTGGCTGGAATCGGCACACGTGACGGGGCGGAGCTACGCGATGCCGCGTAGAAGGGGGCGGAGCCAGAACGCCCCTGCTGCCGGACCGAGCCGAAGGCAGAAGACCCTTCTGCGCAAGCGCGTCTAATCGGGCGATTAGACGCTGAAGTTAGACGGATCCATGGAAACGGGGACGCCAGCGCAGGGAAGGTAAGTGAATAACTTCTGTATGGCTCATATTTAATGCACGATGTATATTACAAAGTGCATTAATATGGCCATACAGAAGTGTATACCCCCACTTGCTGCCGCGAGACAACCCCTTTAAATAGCACCATTGAAAAATACAGCTCGTCCCGCAAAAAACAAGCTTTCATACAGCGACGTCGATGGATAAATAAAAGGAGTTAAGATTTTAAAAGGGGCTGTAAGGAAAAAAACGAAAATGGAAAAAAGCAAAAAGGCTTGGTCACTAAGGGGTTAAGGTACAAAACAGCCTGGCCCTTACAGGGGTCAAAAATCCACAAATCAATCAGCCTGAGATAGAAGTTTGATTATGTCTCATCTCATACGACAGCTACATAACCTGCACCTTCCTTGTGCAGCTGTTCCCGTACACACAAGTTGATTATTAGCTAGTCTGGGAAAAATTGAATTTCCTCCCCTGGTTCTGGATACATTGTCCATTGATGCATGAAAGTAGAAGTCAAGAAATGACGGAATGAAGTGATCGCTGCAACAGTCGCTGCCGTGAAATGTAAATAAGCTCTGCAACAGCGACACCCGATGGTAAAAATTGAGAAACACACCGTGAATGTGAACAAGTCTGAAATGAACATTTTACTGTGGACGCTACAGTCAGCATGTGTGCAGTCTAGAATCAGATTTTTATAGCTCTTCGTTCGTTTTTGCTTTTTTTCTTGCTTATTTTTCAGTTTTCTTTTAGTCTGCGAAGCATAAAATAAAAGCTGCTGCACCACTTAGAAACAACCAAATTAGTATTGATGGATCTACAGTAGATTGCTTCATTTGGTTCTATTTAGTTCTTCAAGCAAATTATTTTGTCCTTATGTGGATGGGTTTGATTAGCCATATTCATTAAAGGGGTTGCGCCAAGATAGGGCATATGAACGTCTTATAATTGGGTAATCTGCTCGGGACCCCCACCCAGAACAGAGAGCCATGTAAGAGGTTAAATACCCATGCCAGGGGCGTAACTATAGAGGATGCAGGGGATGCGGTTGCACCCGGGCCCAGGAGGCTTAGGGGGCCCATAAGGCCTCTCCTCTCCATATAGGGAACCCAGTATTATGAGTAAAGCATTATAGTTGGGGGCCCTGTTACAAGTTTTGCATCGGGGCCCGGGAGCTTCAAGTTACGCCTCTGGCCCATGCATATATATCTCGGTATATCATTGCTGGACTTTATATATGTTCTTGCCCCCCCCCCCCCCCCATTGACTTCAGTGGGGTTTCAAAAAAAAAAACAAAAAACAGAAAGCAAATTAGAAGCTTCCGTTCACTTCCATTCCATCTGATTTCTGTTTTTTTGGACAGAAAACTAATGCTGTAGACTGCGCAGACAAGATATAGATCTTACCATGATGTTACAATGTAACAACCTTATTCATTATTGTCCCAGTTAGAAAAGGCCAGAAAGTTACAGTATGAAGTTTTCGATGATCACAGGAAAAACAGGAATAAAATATCAAAGTGATGGGAGACTCCTGATTAATGAAGAAACCACAGCAAAACTCTGTCTTACCGTCGCTGTCTACAATGTCAGCATCCGATCCAGAGGGGACGGGGCTGGAGGATCCTCGATAGGGAGGGGGGAGCTTCATCGGTGGTGGAGGGCCGGTAGGTACAGGAGAGATGCTCTGCAACAAGGAGAGGGGTGATGGGGGATGAATACTAGAGGTGCGTTCACAGAGAGCGCGTCAGACATGCAATATGTAACACATTAGAAAAATATATAAAAGTAATAAAAACAAAGAAAATAAAACCAAAACAGAATAGATTTAGTCACCGATTACAGCAAAACCAAAAAGAGTAAAAGAGTGACACATAGGATTTGTTTTTCTATATATGCAACAAATTACAATTAAATTAATACATTGAAAAAAGTCATTTTCTGTTATAACAATGCGTAAAAAGTAACAAAAAAATGCAACAGAGGGAGAAAAATCTATGGAAAAAAATTAAATAGAACCAAAAGGCTAAAAAAGATTTAAATAATCTTAAATAAAAATCTAGAAAGCTTTAAGAAAAAAAAAATTAAAATAAAAAAAAATAAAACAAAAATCACACAACACATCCAGTCACAAACGATTGAATATGTGAGGAGGATCCATATCTGTAACAATATATACCATTTTCTGCAATTAAAAAATCCATTAAAAAAAAGTGAAAAAAAAATAAAGAACTAAAAATCTATAAGGATATTTAAAAAAAAACGCAAAAAGAACACCAATACAGCTTCTACGCCCCCGACCAGAACTCCATTTAACACCCAGAGATAACAGTTCTCCATTACCGGGAAATGTTTATGTTCCATTATGACCGTGCGCAAAAAAAGAACGCAGTAAACAGGTGAAAAAAATTAATGAATCCCTCTGGGTTACCTGGCAGAGCTGGCGGCAGCGGGCGCAGTAAAACCGGGCAGAATCGCCGTGATTCAACATTGTGTCTTTTCTGGAGAATAAACTATGAGGCCTCATCTTGTATTTCACAGGACATGTATCAGCCCTCCGGACGGCCGGAACACAAATAACAGGTTTTATTCAATTATGCAATAGATCTCGCCGCTAATAGCAGAATGCACTTATGGAGAAAGGGAATACGTTGTAGCAAAGAGCCATTGAGGCCCTCGCGTCCCGAAACTGCGCAGGATGAGAACATTGGGTGCGTTTGTGAGAGATGGACCTGAAATAGGAGAAATGGCCGCTGGACGGTGCGGCCAGCAATATGTACATCATGGCTTTTATTATTAGAGGTCAGCAGATAATTTGCGCTCTGCAAGCATTCTTCCAACATTTTGCCTTCCCTCCACAAGCGCCAGCAACGGGCAGGAAGGGGGTCTCCAAAAATATTCTAGACAAGTTCTGATAGTAGCATTCTTAGTCTCTTAGCTCTCAGGCTGTTGGTCGCATAGAGGATCCTCCCTCTCTCAGTTCTTCCTGGTAGCCAATCAGAAGGAGAGAGCAGTGTTCTATGTATCCCACCGAGATATGCTTTATTGATTATATACCTTTCGGAATGGAAAATACACAGTACAAGAATCTACCGTGTTTCCTCGAAAACCCTGTCTCCTATTAATTTTTGCCCCAAACGAGGTGCTAGGTCTTATTTTTAGGGGGTGTCCTTTATTACTTACCTAGCAGGCTCGGTCCAGGTCCTTCCCGCTGCTTTCCACAGCTGCATTGCGCTTTCCGCAGTCCTCGGACGCTCATACATTACTACTTCCTGGTTTATCAATTGGCTGAGCTGCGTCCATTCACAGCCATTGCATTGGTTCATCCAGCGCTGCATCGATTGGTTCTTTGACCGCTGCTCAGCCAATCACTGCAGTGCTGGATGAACCAATGCAATGGCTGTGAATGGACATGGCTAAGCCAATTGATAAATCCCGCCTCTACAACGCAATGGCTGTTGATTTGGTTCTTTGACTGCTGCTCAGCCAATCACAGCCATCACTTCTTGGAGGTGGGATTTATGATTCCTTCCTGGGAAGCGCTGTTGTATGAGTGGCTGAGGACTGTGGGAACCGCACCGAATCTTTAGAGAGCAGCAGGAAGGACCTGGGCCAAGCCTGCTAGGTAATGTATTTTTTTTAAATGTAGTGTAACTAGGGCTTATTTTCAGGGAAGCAGGGTATGTAGATGAGATGTGGGGAAAAAAAGAAAAAAAACTTGGCCACATGTTGCAGAAAAAAAAAAATCACTTCAGAACGGACATACGCTGCAGATTTAATATCTACAGCATGCCAATTGTTTACTGCGGGTTGGAGTACGAAGGTCGCCTTTTGCAATGCAATGGAGGAGCGGGGCTACCTGACCTTAGGATGTATCATTTGGCCTCAGTAGTAATGCGCTTGTTTTACTGGCATTATCACAGGGATTCCAAACAATCGGCGAGTCTAGAGGGCCATTTACACTGGACAAGTGTCAGCAAACGATGCCCGACACTCGTCCCCGCCTGGACTCGCTCCCGTGCGGTCACGGTAGCGAGTATTGCTGGCTCGCTCACCAAAAGGCGGCTGGGGGTGATTTCACTCCTCGCTCTCCCCCGCCCCTCTCCATTCACTTTACACAGCATCCACTCAGCACTGAATGGAAAGGGGAGGGGGAGAGGGGAGTGAAATCTCCCCCAGCCGCCCCCACCTTCTGCTGATCGGGGATAGGGCTCAGATACATACAACTTTTGGTTTACTTGATACAGTGATACCGATTGCAGGTTATTAGCATAATCAGGAATTTATCACTGTCATTACTTAATTACCTGATTGTGTTCAGTTGTTATAAGGGGTTTGTGTAATGACTGATATTTGCAACAGCGATGATAGAAAACGTTTATCTTCGGTTCCGTAAATTCTAACATGCTTCAATAGAAATGGATACAGCATTAAACCGGGACGGGTTTGTTTGCTGCGCGCAAATGTACATGCTCTGCGTGCGCAAAGAATACATTTAAAGGGGGTGGATACGTGCGCAAAAAAAGCCTCATACATAGCGCAAATACTTTGCTCTGAGGCAAGCACAAAACCGCATACGATCGTGTGAAGCCGCCCCTCGGTGCAGATTTGGCATCATGTTTTATACGAGGATTCGCGGCAGTGAATACGGCCGGTGTGAACGTACCAGCTCAGGTTTGACACTCCAAGAGGATCAGTGCGCAAACAATCTATAAAGAAAGGCTAGAAGATGCATCTCGTGGCATCAGTGATCGAGGAAATACCCAAACTCTACTGCTACTTGGATTCGATGCAGATTATTCCAAAAACATGTCACTGGCATCGGGAATACTGGAACCAAACATGCCACTGGGCACAAAGAAGAGGACACAAACCGCAGGGCACAAGGCCACTGGAGAAGAGAAGAACCAGCGCCCAAGGGCATTTTGTTTTCACTTTTCCACACACTGCAGATTAAAATGTGGATGAATTCTGCAGTGTCCGTGTGTAGCGAGGTAAAACCTGTTGTGCAATCTGCTGCAAACCCCGTTCTACATGGAGATTTTGATGTGAATTAACATAGTAACATAGCATGTTAGGCTGAAAAAAGACAAATGTCCATCCAGTTCAGCCCGTTTCTACCCTACCTTGTTGATCCACAGAAAGGAAAAAAATACCCCAGTGAGGCAAAAGCCAATTAGCCCCATTTTGGGAGAAAAAATTCCTTTCCCAACTCCATAATGGAAGTTAGCATAATCCCTCGATCAATATTTGAAAAATCCCTACCTGACGTCGTCTGGCAGTTGGAAGATCCCCGAATCAACATCCCCGCTGGTTATTTAAGGTCTATATCCTGTTATATCCTACCGCTCGAAAAAAAGACGTCTAGTCCACTCTTAAACTCCTCTATGGATTTTGCCATCACCACGTCCTCAGGCAGAGAGTTCCACAGTCTAACTGCTCTTACAGTAAAGAACCCCCTTATGTGTTGGTGATGAAACCTGCTTTCCTCTAGATGTAGTGGATGCTCTCTCGTTACCGTCGCAGTCCTGGGTATAAACAGATCATGGGAGCAAAAAAAAAGTCAAAGATGCTATTGGGTGCCTATAAGATGAAAATGGTGAATTGGTTAAGAATGATGTTGAGAAGGCCGAACTTTTAAATTCCTATTTTGTATCTGTTTTCTCTCAGAAGGTAGATGGAACATCAACTGAGCTTCCCTGTGCTATTGGGGGAATAAAAGAATGCAGGCTATCTATAAGCAGAGAGATGGTGAGGGAAGCACGTAGCCAACTTAAATTAACTCAAGTCTCAAGGTCCAGATGAATTACATCTTAGGATACTAAATGAAGCAGTGGAGGTAATTGCTGAACCACTCGCCATAATCTTTGAAAATTCCTGGAGAACAGGAGAAGTCCCAGAAGATAGGGACAACATTTGCCCTTTTACGATCTTCAAAAAAGGGAAGAAGGTGGATCCAGAAAACTACAGGCCTGTGAGCCTGACTTCTATACCGGAAAAGATCTTTGAACAAATTATTAAACAGCATGTATGCAAGAACTTGGATGAAAATGGAGTAATTAACCAGAGCCAACATGGGTTTGTAACAAACAAGTCATGCCAGAGGAATCTAATTTCCTTCTATGACAGAATCACCAACTGGGTTGATCAGGAAAATGCGGTGGATAAAGTACATCTTGACTTAAGTATGGCATGAGATACTTTGTCAAATGCTTTACTAATTGAAAAAAATGTCCAAATATGGGATTGACCAGGCAACTGTTAGGTGGATTCACAACTGGCTGAGTGATCGTACTCAAAGAGTGGTCATAAATGTCTGCACATCCAAGTGGAAGAATGTATCAAGTGGGGTACCACAAGGCTCTGTCCACTGTAGGAGGGAATTGATGGGAAACTGATCACATTTGCCGACGACACAAAGCTAGGAGGGATAGCTAACACTAGGGAAGAGAGAAAGTATTCAAAAAGATCTAGAAAAGCTTGCACAGTGGGCAGCGACTAACAGAATGGTATTTAACAAGGGGAAATGCAAAGTCCTACATCTGGGGGGAAAAAAATGAAAAAAAGGAATTGGGCTAAGCAGCAGCACATGTGAAAAAGACTTGGGTATGCTAATAGATCATAGACTGAATATGAGTCAACAATGTGATGAAGCAGCCAAAAAGGCAAACACAATCCTGGGATGTATTAAGAGAAGCATAGAGTCTAGATCACGTGAGGTACTTATCCCCCTCTACTCTTCCTTAGTCAGACCTCATCTGGAATACTGTGTCCAGTTCTGGGCACCCCACTTTAAAAAAAGGTATAGACAAACTGGAGCAAGTTCAGAGAAGAGTTACCAAGATGGTGAGCAGTCTGCAAATCATGTCCTATGAAGAACGGTTAAAGGATCTGGGAATGTTTAGCTTGCAAAAAAGAAGGCTGAGAGGAGACTTAATAGCTGTCTACAAATATCTGAGGGGCTGTCACAGTGCAGAGGGATCAGCCCTATTCTCATCTGCACAAGGAAAGACCAGAAGCAATGGGATGAAACTGAAAGGGAGGAGACACAGATTAGATATTAGACAGTGAGGGTACTCAATGAGTGGAACAGGTTACCACAGGAGGTGGGGAGTTCTCCTTCAATGGAAGTGTTCAAACAAAGGTTGGACAGACATCTGTCTGGGATGATTTAGTGGTCCTGCATGGAGCCGGGGGTCGGACCCGATGACCCTTGAGGTCTCTTCCAACTTCCCCATTCTATGAGTCTATGAGATCCTTGTATTGTCCCCCAATGTATTTATATATAGCTATTTGGTCACCCCTTAACCAAAATTTTTCTAGGGTGATTAATTCCAATTTTGATGCCTCTGTGGGTATTCCAGTCCTCCCATTAAGTTTATTAATTTAGTTGCCCTTCTTTAAAAACCCCCTCCAGCACTATAACATCTTTCCTGAGCACCGGTCTCCAGAACTGTACGCAGTATTCCATGTGGGGCCTGACAAGTGCCTTATATAGTGGGAGGATAATGTTCTCGGCCCTCGCCCCTATACCTCTTTTAATGCACCCCAGAACTATTTGCCTTCGCAGCAGCTGACTGGCATTCATTGCTTCAGTTAGGTCGACAGTCAACTAGCAACCCCCGGGTCTTTTTTCATATGGCCATTTCCTAGCAGTACCCATTTAGCGTATATTGGCGACAGCCACTTCTCCTGCCCATGACAGCACAATTTGCAGGAAGGTTTAACAGGTAACTACACTTAACTACCTTTTGACATGTTTTGATCAGTGGAGGTCCCACTGCTGATACCCCTACTGGTCTAGAACGAGTGGGCAGGAGCATTCATCCGAATGCTGTCCCTCTTCAGCAGTCTTGGTTGCTTTCGGCCCACATAAAGGTCTATAGAAAGTGCTACAGACGTTTATGTGGCCATCTTCAGCTGCCGAAAGGAGCCAAAAAAAAAAGCTAAGACAGCTGAAGGGGCACAGCGCTCTGGTGAGAGTGTCAGCGCTCATGTTCTAGTGATCAGCGGGGATCTAATGATCAGGACCCCCACTGATCAAAACATTTTTCAATATGTCTCCATGACATGTCAAAAGTTAGTTAAAAGTGTAGTTACTCTAAATGTAGATTTTCCCACCACTTGTTCACCTACCCTTATCCTAAACGGCAGTGTTAAGTGAACGTTTGAAAAGTTTGGTTGGTTCACCGAATTTCGGCTTAGTCTAAATTGAACTGGAACTTCACCAAAACCCCCAAAACTGCAAGTGTCGTAGAACTCCCCGTCTTCTACAAACATTTTTGCAAACTCAATGCACATGTTGTCCTTGGTTAAGGCCCATTTAGACACAACGATTATCTCTCAGAAGACATCTTTTGAGCTATAATCGTTGTGTGCATTTATACGGAAAGATGATCGCTCAAAATTCGCTCATACGGCAGTTGGAGTGACAGTTTTGAGCGTTCACTTTGCATAACTGTGTAAATGAAGGCTCACGCTGTATGCAGAAGACAAGTGGGACCGCTAGCTTCTGTGTACAGCTGTTGTCTTCTCGGAGCACCAGCTGGTATACAGCTGAGCGCTCTGAGCGGGTTATACAGAATGTAGCTGGAGAGCTGTCTTCTGCATACTACTGATACGTTCTCCGAGTGGGATACCAGCTGAAACTATAGTATCAGCGGTATCCCACTGAGAACTCAGCCCGCGACACTGATGAGACTCATCAATGTCTTTCAGCTTGCTGAAAGGCAACAATGAGCGGATCGTTAACGAAAACTGCATGATGGCCGCGCTTTTAATAATAATAATCTTTATTTGTATAGCGCCAACATATTCCGCCGTGCTTACATAGACGGGGGAGATACAGAAAGACAAAAGTACAAACATTACAGAACCACGGTTACAAAGTAATCAATTGATGGAAACAATAGGGGTGAGGGTCCTGCTCCAACGAGCTTACATACTACAAGTAATGGGGTGATACAGAAGGTAAAGGGGCTGGAGATGTGCACTGTATGGCGAGGTGGAGAGTGAGGGATGTTATACACATAGACAATGGTCAGACATTTAGCCGTGTGACGGCTGAATCAATATGACTGCAGGAGCGGTTTATGATGGCTAGTAGGCATTGCAGTCAGTAGGTCAGGGAGCATGTTATCAGGCGGAGTACAGAGGGGTTTGTTTAGGGAATGCGGTATGCCTCCCTGAAGAGGTGCGTTTTTAGAGCACGCCTGAAGTTCTGCGAGTCCTGGATTGCTCGGGTAGCCTTTGGTAGTGCGTTCCAGAGGACCGGTGCTGCTCTGGAGAAGTCTTGGAGGCGGGAATGAGAAGTTCGAATTAAAGGGGCGCTCAGTCTGGTTTCATTAGCAGAGCGGAGAGCCCGGGCTGGGTGATGGATTGAGATGAGGTAGGCAATATAGGGAGGTGCTGAACTGTGGAGGGCTTCGTGGATGAAGGTAGTGGGTTTAAAATGACCCAACGATTCTCGCTCAAAAGACGGCTTTGAGCAAATTTTGAGCGAGAATCGTTGAGTCTAAATGGGCCTTTAGATTGGAGTCTAGGACCTCATAGCTGCAAGGGAACAGTGCTAACCACTGAGCAGAGGAGAAATTTTAGTGGGCTCAGCCGAGACGAACTGCCCAAGGTTCAGGTTTGCCTTGAATTGAACTTTTAGCAAAGTTCGACTGAAGACAGGGCTTGCATGTTTCAGTTCACTCAACAGTACTAAAAAGCCAAAAGCTTTATGCATATACAGAATGTGAGATTTGTCACTCTATTCTATCCGTATTTCACAACTCATTCTGAAGTCGTATCTTTAATGTTTTGAAGTTTCAAATCGAGAATTTTGATTCTGATCAAAAACATCACAAACAAATACATGACAACAAAAGGTAAAGAAAGTACAAGAAATGTAACAAGCAGGAATATCCAGCAAGAAGTCCCATTTGCTAAGTAATGAATGACATGCAATCAGGCGGCTGATTAGAGGCGATAATTACTGGGTACTGGAGGCAGTTTTTGAATATAAATGCGACACTTTGGGAAATAATTTAATTGAATAAGTTCTTGTTTACTTAGAAGTGAGCGCCATCTGGAGAAGCCTCCGAGATACAGAGGAGGGAAAGTAACACAGGAATTAAAGAATAATAAATAATAAACTCATTAAAAAATAATGAATAGATGAGAGTGAAGGATAATGAGACCACTGTAACTGTTCTGATGATTAAGACTATTAGTAAAATAGCTGAGACATAAAGTAGAAGGTGCAGCGCTTATTTGTAACGATTAATGTGTCATTTGACAAAAACATACAAAGCATAATTTCCAAAATTATTGTTAATGAGAACTGAGGGATAAAGCAACAAGTATACTGACCACCAATGCATAAACATAGAATTAATGTACGTAAAAAGGGAGGGGAGTCACTGTGTACATACATTACTTATCCTGTACTGATCCTGAGTTACATCCAGTATTATACTCCAGAGCTGCACTCACTATTCTGCTGGTGGAGTCACTGTGCACATACATTACTTATCCTGTACTGATCCTGAGTTACATCCTATATTATACTCCAGAGCTGCACTCACTATTCTGCTGCTGGAGTCACTGTGTACACTCATTACTTATCCTGTACTGATCCTGAGTTATATACTGTATTATACTCTAGAGCTGCACTCACTATTCTGCAGATGACCCTGAGTTACTGTGTATCCTCAGCCAAGTTTTAACAGCATGTCATTTTTTTGCAATAATCAGTTATCAGCACATGAAGCTGTCCACTGCGGGGCGCTCAGTACTTACTTGCGGTCCGGGTTCTGCGCTCCCCTTGTTTGTTGGCTTCACGATGGATAACAGCTGTAATATGTAAGTGCAGACAGTTAGTCGGACGCGGTTATACTCTGCGGCTCCTGATTCCTCATGTAGAGGTATCTGCAGTGGATTCCTGCCACAGATTCACAGCTCCCATTCCGTGGAGCTACAAAGCATGCAGGTCACCTGCTGTGGTATCCATTAGACCCACAGTAATAGGGAGCCTGTCTATTACCTTCTGTAACATGGATTTCAAATCTGTGCAGAAAAAGAGGGAGAGAACAGTGGCCATCTGAAGAGCGAGGTGGATCCCCCCTTGAAAGCAATTGGTGGCGGACCTTAACCCCTTAGTGACGGAGCTTTTTTGCTTTTTTCCATTTTTGTTTTTTCCTGCTCCCTTTTAAAAAATCGTAGCTCCTTTATTTATCCATCGACGTCGCTGTATGAGGGCTTGTTGTTTTTTGCGGGACGAGTTGTATTTTTCAATGGCACTATTTATTGTACCATATAATGTACTGAAAAACTTTTTAAAAATTCTTAGCGGAGAGAAATGGAAAAAAACAACATTCCACCATCTTTCGGTGCGTCCTGTTTCTACGACGCACAAACTGCAACAAAAGCGACCTGATATTTTTATTCTACGGGTCAGTATGATTACTACGATACCAAACTTGTATAGTATTGTTTTTGCTGTAGTACTTGTATTTTTTTTTAAGATATTTAATTTTTTTCAATTATTTTCTGTGGTCATTTTGTGCGCGCAATACCTTATTATTTTTCCGTCGACGTAGTTGAGCAAGGGCTCATTTTTTGCGGGATGTCCTGTAGTTTCCGATAGTATCAATTTGGAATACATACGACTTTTTCATCGCTTTTTACTGCGTTTTTTCTGGGAGACAGGGTAACTAAAAAAATGCATTTCTGGCGTTCTTTATTTTTTTTTTTCGGACGACGTTCACCGTGCAGAAAAAATAATGCACTACTTTGATAGATCGGACTTTTACGGACCCGGAGATATCAAATACATATTTTTATTTTATGATTTAGATTTTTTAATAATTGATATGGCAAAAGGGGGTGATTTAAACTTTTAGAACTTTTTTTTTTTACAATTTAAAAAACTTTATTGATCTTTTTTTTTACTTTACTTTGAAGTCCCCCTGGGGGACTTTAACATGCGATGCTTTGATCGCTCCTGCAGTATGACGTAATGCTATAGCATTGCGTCATACTGCTTTTTCACAGGTAGTCTTTCAAGCCACCCTGTGTGGATGGCTTGATAGGCAGTCTGCTAAGGCAGCCCTGGGGCCATTCATTAGGCCCCCGGCTGCCATGACACCTGCACGGATCCCCCGATCTCACCGCGGGGGGGCCGTGCGGGACCCCCAAACAGCGTTCGGGGGATTTAAATGCCGCTGTCAGAATTGACAGCGGCATTTAAAGGGTTAATATCCGCGATCGGCCGAACGGACGAGCGCGGCTATTGCCCGCGGGTGTCAGCTGTAATAAACAGCTGACGCCCGCGCTGTATGGAGGGAGATAGTGGCGATACCTCCCTCCATACACGTCCTGCAGCTGCAGGACGTAAAAACACTATGGCCCGGTCGTTAAGGGCTTAACAAGGCATTTGTGCCAACATCTAAATGAAATTGCATTGTGTGAACACACCCTTAATGGAGTTGTTCAGGACTTTAAATGTTGACCTATCCTGAGGTTGGTTCTGCAGGCACATCTGTAGGGGGATCTGCCCTGTTGGGGTATGTGAAAAATGCACAAATAATAGTTATAACTGGTAGGTGTATAAAGGCCAATGTAAAACGTGATGTTACAGCGCCATCTAGTGACCAAGACAGAACTTGAGATACCAAGTAGCTGACCTCCACTATTTTGAGCTTGGCATTGTTACTACCTTTATCTGTTCTGCGGTGTACTAGACTGCCCCCCCGAGCCGTGCGGGGACCCGACCTACTAAGAGACGCGGTATTCTCAATGGGAACAATTCAGAGACCCCTTAATATTTAAACTCCTTTTCATCGAGGGCCACATCAGCATTATGGGTGCTTTCAAAGGGCTGTTTATAAGTACTCATCCACACTGGGTTATTTGTACCCTGTATTACACAAGTATTGTATATATGCACAATACGGACAGCTAAAACCCTATTGATTCGCATTGAGGTATTCAGACACGCGGGAAAAACGCAGCACAATTTTGGTCTGCTTTAGAGACCACAATTGCCCAGAAAAGTCAATGAGATCATGTAAAAATGCAGCGAGTACACCAGACACATGCGTGTTCATGCGCGAAGGCAAGAGAAGTCTATGAGACCTTCTATTATTTTTTTATGCAGCGAATACACGCGCAAAAAAAGAAAACACATTGCGTATTTCACGGACCGAAACTGCATATGCCTGTGTGAATGGGGGCTGCAGCGGTGGTCCCAACCCGGGCTGCTGCAAGGCTGGGCGTGCCATGTGCTTCCAGGGCTGTCTGCACTGATTGTGAGCCCGGTAGTCAGCTGATCCGCAGGGGTCCCAAGCAGTGGACCCCCGCGGATCAACTATTGGTGACCCATCCTGAGCATAGGTCATCAATAGTATAAGTCCTGGAGGACCCCTTTAAGGTTTGCTCAGCTCTACCCTTCTTTGGTGGGTTTTTGCCTCTTTAGTCTTATAGAGCAGCCGCCATACGCAGTGGATAGCATAAAACTACAAGTCTGTTGATGCTACATGGGGGCAAATTGCAACGTGATGCTGAACCTCTACTATTGTGCATGTAACAGGGCGCACGGACTTTTGCAACCAGGTTTTCATTACTCCAATGCATCTACAACAAAAAGTAACTTTGCAACCAGTGTATACAGCCCTTCCTGTTCTGCAGAATTCGACTGTTTGTATTCCTTAACCATGAAAGCACATAGGGCTACATAGGAACTTTATAGATAAACTTATGAATTTGTTTTCGGATATCGGCCCCCAATCCGGAGGATAGCCCATCAATAGTTTAAATCTGGAAAACCCTTTAAGTGACCACTGGGGGTCCCTTTTATCATCACCGAGAACTATAAAACCATTTCAGGCATCCTGTTATTCTCAGATGTTGCACAGGTTTAGAAAAACATTGCTGATTTCTTCATAGAACAGCACCACTCTCCCCGCAGGTCGTGTCTGGTATTGCAGCTCAGCATCTTTGAAGTAAATAGAGCTTACCTGCAGTACCGCACACAACCTGTAGGCAAGTTTGGTGGTGTTTGGTAAGAAAGCAGCCATGTTTTTCTAAGTGCTGCGCACACTAGCCTATTTTGGGCCATGTGCTGTCCGTGCTTATCCAATTGTACATTGAGGTTTTTTCACGTGATCCGATGGTTTGCATGAAGAGACACAAGGCACGTCCTATTCCTGCCCATTTCAGGAGCAAGAACACCGCATATCAATGTGCTATCTGATTTACGCAGGATGTGTGTCCGTGTTCTGTCTGACGTCTGAAGACATTCTGATTGAAGGCTGTACAGCTCCGATGTCGGAAGACGTCCGGCAGGGTATTCTTACTGTATATTACTGGGCACTCTGTTGAGGGCCTCTCCAGCATGTCCCATACCGCAGTACTGGCTCTAGCCAGCAGATGGCGCCATTGTATAATGGCAGAATGAGAAAGCCCCCTAGGAAACCCTGAATCCAAAACTGGATTGCAAAGGGTTAAAAGGTCCTTTTAGATGAGCCGATTCTCATTTGAACGAGCGAGTGACGTCATCGCTAGCTCGTTCGCGCAGCCTGGTCGGACTGACAGATACATCGTTGGCGAGAATCGTTGAGTCGTTCACATTGCTGTATAAGTGAATGAAAAAGGACTGAATGAGCGCCGGTTAAACCGAACGAAAAGCGAACAATTCTCATTGGCTCACGGTCAGACCGAACGAATAATGTTCACTTCAGCTCTTTTGAACGGTTTTTTGAGCACTAATCGTTAGTAATTGTGTAAAAGCACCTGAAGAGGACAGGATATGGATACGGCTTCCAGGTACTACTCACCCGCGGAGCAGCGGATAGACTCTGAATGACAAAGACAACGGGGTTTCCTGCATTTTTGATGGCGTCTACGGCTTCTTCATGTGTAGCGCTGGTCAGATCCACGCCAGATACCTGCAAACAATAGTCGGCCTGATGAGACCACTGAATCTGGAGACAATACTGAGGGTCTACACAGGAGCCCCTGAAGGACCAGGAGATGCTTTATAGCCAAAAGACCTTTAAACCGCATTTTTTCTCTTCATTTTTGGTTTTTCCCCCCCCTTTTTTTTAAAAAAAAATTAAAATTCCTAACTCTTATTTATCCATCGACATCGCTGTATGAGGGCGGGTTGTTTTTTGCGGGACGAGTTGTAGTTTTCAATATTGCTATATAATGTACCATAGAATTTTTTTTAGGTTTTTCAGTATATTCTAAGTGGAGTGGAGACAAACAAGATTCTGCCATCTTTGGGGGGGGGGGGGGGGGGGGTCTTGTTTCTACAGTGCGCACACTGCAGCAATAATGACACGATAACGTTACTCTCTGGTCGGTATGATTACTATGATGCCAAATTTATAGAGTTTTTTTCTGTACTTTTTTTTCCCAAAGACCAATATAGATTTTTTTTATTATTTTCTGCCGCCGTCTTCTGGCGGCCATAACCTTTTTTATTTTTCTGGCGCCATGGTTGTGCGAGGGATAATTTGTGGCCGGATGTCCTATAGTTTCTATTGGTACCATTTTGGAGTACATATGACTTTTTTGGATTGCTTTTTATTACATTTATGTCTTTGGGACTGGGTGACCCAAAAAGTGCAATTCTGACTTTTTTTTTTGACAAACGTTCACAATGCGGGGTAAATAATGCAGTCGGACTTTTATGGACACAGCGATACCAAATATGATTTGGGGGTTTAGTATTCAAATTACATTATCTCTATGGCAAAATGTATTTTTTTTTTTTTTTTTTAAATAACACTTTTTTAAACTAATTTTTCCCTTTTTTTTTTTTTTTTTTTTTTATTTATTTTTTTTATAGTCCCTAGAGGGGACAAGAACTTGTGATGGTTTGATGGCTCCTGCAGTTTTATGTAATGCCATAGCACTACATTATACCGCAATCATGCCTGTGGCGTGGCTTGATAGGCAATCTGCAATGACAGTCCTGGAGCCTTTCAGAAGGGCCCCCCGCTGTCATGGCAACCAAACATCTATCGGGCGTTTAAATGCTGCAGTCAGAATTGACTGGCATTTAAAAAGTTAACAGCTCTGATCAGCGGCGTGGCTTATCAGAGCTGCTGCGGGTGGGTGTCGGCTATAAGAAACTGACACCCGCATTGTATGGAGTCGTATCGACCCGCAATCCCCTCCATACAAACGCCGAAGCTGCAGGACAAAAATGTACGTTCTGTAGCATTAAGGGGTTAAACAAGCCGATTCTCGTTTGAGAGACATTCGCTTCTTCATTCGTTTTCTTTTCTGCAGGCATAAAAACGTGTTCGGTGGTTTTTATGCCTGCAGAAAACAAACAAATGAAAATTGCGCAATTCTCGCTGTCAGCTGTTGGCTCGCGGCGTTCAGACCGAGCGATTATTATTGTACGCTTTCGCTCACTTGAACAGTTTTTTGAGCGATAATCATTCAGTCTAAAACTTTTTCTCAGCATTCCAACGCCCAGAACTTTTGAAATAACGATGCAGCGGCGCGAGGCCTCGTCTTTGGTGGACGGAGTGGAGTTTTGTTTTTTTTTTTTAACTTCACTTTGGAGAATATATCAAATTATTTTAATTTTAAAAGGAGAATTTAGAAAAACGAAAACACTTTTGTAATTTTATTTTATTTTATTTTTTTAAACCAACCATTGTAGTTGGTTAAAGGGGTTGTTACAGTGAAGTATATAGGAACAAAGTCTGTAATACCAAGCCTGGCCACTGCAGTAGAAACGGAGATGTCTGCAGAAATCAGCTCACTCGATCAGGACTCGATCATAGTATCTCCCGCGGCCTGACCAAAATGAAGGTAGCAGCAGAGTGCATGTGCGGCCACGGCTCCATTCATTTTGGGATACCTGGGACCCAGGGGCGTATCTATAGGGGATGCAGTTGCACCCAAGCCCATAAGGCCTCTCCATATAGTAAGCCTAGTAGTATGAATAAAGCATTATAGTTGGGGGCCCTGTTACAGGTTTTGCATTGGGGCCCAGAAGCTTAAAGTTGCGCCTCTGATGGGACCCCCGTTATGGTGATCTGTGGGGACCCAGTGGTTGGATACCCACAGATCTATCAGTTTTTACCTATCCAGTGGATTTTACCGATCCAGTGGTGAATTCACCCAACTGGAAGACCCCTTTAAGGGTCTCTCTTAGTCGCACTTACTTCCAAAATTTTATCTCCGGTCTTTAGCGCCTTGGTCTTTCCCGCTGGGCTGTCCTCCAGAACCTGCTTGATGAATATTCCCTTCAGCTCCTCCCCGTTCTTCAGCCGCTTTATGATGGTTTGCCCTCCGACGATACTGATTCCCAGGGAGACTTCAGGTTCTCTCCAGATTTCCACTCTGTAGATCAGAACATAAAGACGGTCAAAACAAGTCAGCCGTAAAAATACTCACATGCAAATAATATGTCACTTACACACGGGGCGCCCCCCAGTGGCTGAATGTCGGGGTCTCCTCTCCTTCCCCTTCTTCCCGCTCAGGCAGTTCACTAAACAGATGAAATAGATATTTAATGATGGTTACCTGCTCGCTGCTTTCTAGTATATTGGCAACTTTTTAACCAGAGGGTCTATATTCGGACACAGCAGTAATCAGGGTCTCGGCTCAGCCGCATTGCCTATTGGGGGTCTACGGTGGTCTGAAATGTCACTCCCATCTTCACAGAAGTGAAGGGCCCTTTTATACAGAACCGTTACCGCTCAGGTGATTGTTATGTTATAGCGCAGTGTGAACACGGCCAACAATTGGACGACGAACGTTGTTCAGATAAAGCAGAAGAGACGCGTGGATTCTAAATTTCTGCAGAAGCTCTAAATGTGACCCTCCTACAGGTTAAGGACGGAACTACGCTCATTGTCAGCACCCATCCTTCCCCTAGAAGTTGTGGGATGGAAGGAAACTTTCTTTGTGATTGTAATGTGGTTATAAGTGGTTACAATATCAGAGCAAAAGGAGAACCGACCCCCTGTAGGGAGGCTCTAGTACCCTGTTGTACCGCCTCTAGATTGGATACAAGATGTGATACAGGCAGGCATGGAGGCTCTAGTACCCTGTTGTACCGCCTCTAGCTTGGATACAAGATGTGATACAGGTGGGCATGGAGGCTCTAGTACCCGGTCGTACCACCTCTAGCTTAGACACAAGATGTGATACGGGAGGACATAGAGGCTCTAGTACCCTGTTTCCCAACTCCAGTCCTCAGGGACCCCCAACAGGTGAGGTCTTCAGGATTTCCTCAGTATTGCACAGGTGATGTAATTATTTTTGCTGACTCAGACATCGCCACAGGTGTTACTCTAGGATATCCCGGACACGACCTGTTGCAGATTCTACAGCATATGTCTCCACATTTACTGTAACTGAACCTCTGGATTGTGCAAACTCATAGGCTGTTGAAGTTGGTGTCCCAGATGTCCCATACATGTTCTATTGGTGACAAATCTGGTGACTGGCAAGCATACAGAAGTGTGACAATGTTGTGGGGGCTACTGTGACCCCCTTGTGTGTGCGGCTGCTGGAAAATGTCTCCTGGAAGCCGCCATGGGAGGAACACATGTAATCTCCTATATACAACCTGTCAGATCCATCCATCTCTAACCCAATATCCTGATACCCCCCACATGTAATCTCCTATATACAACCTGCCCCCTCTAGCCATCTCTAACCCAATATCCTGATACCCCCCACATGTAATCTCCTATATACAACCTGTCAGATCCATCCATCTCTAACCCAATATCCTGATACCCCCCACATGTAATCTCCTATATACAACCTGCCCCTCCAGCCATCTCTAACCCAATATCCTGATACCCCCTACATGTAATCTATATACAACCTGTCCCTTCCATCCATCTCTGATCTAATATCCTGATACCCCCCACATGTAATCTCCTATATACAACCTGCCCCCTCCAGCCATCTCTGACCTAATATCCTGATACCCCCCACATGTAATCTATATACAACCCATCTCTGACCTAATATCCTGATATCACCCCACATATAATATCGGCTCCTCACAATTCCTCCTCCTCTGTTTTCCCCTAGTTTGCTCCTCACATAATCATCTCCAAAATGTCTCTCCTGATCCCCTTTACCCTGGAACCAAGTACCACAACACCTCAGACCCCCCACCACCCGGGAAGGCATCAAAATGGTTAATTGTTCTTAACAACTATGCAACTTGTAGAAGTAAAACAAAAAAAAAAAAAAAAAAAATCACAGATTCTGTAGCGTTTCGGGAGAACTACTTTAACAGGACAGAAGGTTGTGTGCGACATGATCAGTAATGAATACGCTGAGAATTACCGGAGCCGTCCAGAAAGGAGCATCAGAGAAAATAAGGCATACAGCGCCACCTACAGGCCACTAGTGCTCATTTCATTTATTCCAGAAGAGGGAGCACGGTCCCTTCAAGCTTCTTTTTTCGTAGTGGAATCCAAGAAGGTGTTGGAATAACCCCCCAATGAAAAGCACCAAGCTGCAGCTCTGGGGGGCAACATGTCGGAGAACAATCCTGCGCGGTTGTGCCCTGTGACCAGTCAGCCCCCCACTGATCCCAAGAGGGTCGGGCCACTGCAGAATCAAAAGCATTCCAACTTTCTGATAGACCTCATTTTTCAGTTCGACGTTTTCAGTACAGATCAATTATTTATCACAGCTGCAGGTTTGTTACAGTTGTATCCAGTCTAGTCCAGGTTTGCTACAATATAAGGGTCCGTTCACATGGTGGAATCTGAAGACAATTCTTCTGTATGGATTTTACACGGGCAAAAAAAAAATTTAAAAAACGAAACAAGATCCAATTGATGCCCCCCCCCCCCCCCCCGTCACCTGGTAACATGCGCAAAAATGCAATAAAAGCAAATGTAACATTCGTATTCACCAATTTTTTTTTACTCTCCCACAGACTTATGGGCTGAATTGGTCTGTGAATACGGACCAAAATAGGACACGCTGCACATCATCATCTTTATTTATATTGTGCAGCGCTTACAAGCCAGATGAAATACAAACAAAACCACGGTTACATAGTAATCAGCTGATGGAAACAATAGGGGTGCGGGTCCTGCTCCAACGAGCTTACATACTACGAGTAATGGGGTGATATAGAAGGTAAAGGGCTGGAGATGTGCACAGTATGGCGAGGTGGAGAGTGAGCGATGCTATACACAGACAATGGTCAGACATTTAGCCGTGTGACGGCAGGATCGGCATTACTGCAGGAGCGGTTTATGATGGCTAGCAGGGATTGCAGTCACTAGGACAGGGAGCATGTTATCAGGCAGAGTACAGAGGGGTTTGTTTAGGGAATGTGGTATGCCTCCCTGAAGAGGTGCGTTTTTAGAGCACGCCTGAAGTTCTGCGAGTCCTGGATTGCTCGGGTAGCCTTTGGTAGTGCGTTCCAGAGGACTGGTGCTGCTCTGCAGAAGTCTTGGAGGCGGGAATGAGAAGTTCAAATTAAAGGGGCGCTCAGTCTGGTTTCGTTAGCAGAGCGGAGAGCCCGGGCTGGGTGATGGATTGAGATGAGGGAGGCGATATAGGGGGGCGCTGCACTGTGGAGGGTTTTGTGGATGAAGGTGGCGAGTTTAAATTGAATTCTGTATTTAACAGGCAGCCAGTGCAGTGACTGGCACAGGGCAGAGGCGTCCGAGTAGCGGCTGGACAGGAAGATGAGCCTGGCTGCCACATTCAGGATGGATTGGAGAGGGTAGAGTCTGGTGCGGGGGAGGCCGATCAGCAACGAGTTGAAATAATTGAGCCGGGAGTGGATGAGGGCAACAGTGAGTGTTTTTAGTGTGTCTACAATTAGAAAAGAGCGGATTCTTGCAATGTTCTTGAGGTGCAGCTGACATGTTCGGGCCAGAGATTGGATAGAGGGGTACAGGAGAAATCAGACTCGAATATGACCCCAAGGCAGCGGGTGTGCTGGGAGTTATGGTGCCACACACTGAGATGGAGATGTCAGGATGAGGTCGGTTAGTAGACGGCAGAAACAGGAGAAGGTCAGTTTTTGAGACACTCATTCTTAGGTAGAGAGAGGACATAGTGTTACAGACAGCGGACAGACAGTCGGTGGGGTTCTGGAGGACCGGCACTGTGATATCACGGGAAGAGGTGTATAGCTGGGTGTTGTCAGCATAGAGGTGGTATTGAAAGCCAAAACTCCTGATGGTCTGACCAATGGGGGCTGTGTAGGTGGAGAAGAGGAGGGGGGGCGAGGACCGAGCAGGATCAGTAGGGAGTAGTCACTCCGCGATTTAGCCTTCAGGAGGTTGTTTGACACTTTAGTCAGGGTGGTTTTCATGTATGCAAAATTTGCATCTAATTAAAAACGGTGCTGTATGTTGTCCTTTTGGAAGGGGAACAAGAGTGTTCTGATTACTGTGTTGGACACCAAGATGATCACCATTATTCTGCACTGTACAGAAGAGGGCACTTCTACTGTGGGGCCATTCTTACCGGTTTGGGCATTATCTGGCACTATTGTTTTTAAAGGCGCTGTGTGGCACCATTAGTTGTGACTTCTGATCATTTCTGAAGCGCACAGCTATAGTTGTCATTGTTGCAAACTTTGCAGATACAAGTTGTGCCTAGAAAAAGTGAACATGGCGGTCTGGGCCACATGGAAAATATAGAAAAAAGGAACGACTCTAGTTAGTGAGGATGCCACCAGTGATCACAGGATAGAACCATACTATAGTCACTTATATGGCCTGTAGATTGCCTGCGTAGAACTGGAAGCTACCAGTATATAGTCGCTGATGGTGATCATTATTACATTGGTCTCTGCATAACCACGATGATTAGGATGCGACTCTGCACTTGCAAACACTCAGGTTGGGGGTCCATTCAGGCTTTGGATGAGTTTTGCTTCCCCCTGTACCGAATCCCTCTGAGTGTAGGGGAAACACACCATACTGTATAGGATTGTAGCAAACCCTCAGCTGTGATCATCAATAAATCAGTCAAGGTGCTCAGCCTCTGGAAGTTAAAGAGGTATTCCCCAAGACTGACTTATCACCTATCCATAAGATAGATGATAAAAGACTGATCAACCGCTAAGACCCCCACAGATGCAGGGAACAGGGGGTCCCGTATGCCCCCCTCCTACGTACTGCAGGCTCACTGCACCCCTTGCAGTGAGAAGCTTGAATGGAGGGGTGGTTGAACATGCACAGCTGCTGCTTCATTTGTTTCAATGGCGCTGAAGCACTTGCCCATCTCTAGCAGTACTACTTATGATGAATGGAGCCTCACTGCCCATGCCTGACCGCCGCTTCATTCAAGCTTCACCTTATTGCAGGGGTGCGGTGAGCTCGCAGTTGGGAGGAAAGGGGGATACAAGACCCCCTTTGCCATATTTGTGGGAATCTCAGCGCCAAGACCCGCACCAACCAGACTTCTCTTCTACCCCTACTGATGAAGGGGTACTCCCAGGATTGGCTGAACCAAAATGTTCCCATTCACTGAAACAAGCAGAGATCCTGGAAACGGTGCAGAACAAACACAAAACTAGGTTTTACATCAGAAAGTTCCAGAACTTTTCGTTCTATTATGGCAGCATTATAAAACGTTCCAAGTCCCACCATATATTCTTTGCTAAAGTAGAAGCAGCCTATTAAGACCCAACAATTCGTCAAATCCTGGGATGCTGGTGGGGTTCAGCGAGCGGCTTCTGGAGTCTCGCAAACTCTCGAGCTGCCCTCCTGATTAAAACATATAACAAAAAAAAGCATAAAATCCTCCCCAGAGGAGATGAGACACTAAAAGTTGATTGGCAAAAGCAGTTAATGGGACTTGAGAATATCCTTTGGAAACCCAATTTATCATTCTATTATGGAGTCAGAAGTAGCGAGCTCATTATATCCTCGTAAAGTTATACGTCTCCTGAAATGATGCGAACCAAAACACAATAACGTTTTATGAGCTCCCCCTTACAAAAGCCAAATAGATCAAGTCTTTGCAATCTTCGAATGACTGATGTCGTCCCTCCAGAAGACCCCGGACCCATCTGTCTGCGGAACGCCGGATTCTGAACCCCAATTCCCAAAATTGGAAACAAGCCAAAAAACATCCCGAGAACAGAAAAAGGACAAAAAAAAAGTTCTAGATTTACTATTATTTTATTAATGTCACTAAGGAGGTGATAAAATCTCTCTTCATGTTCGGTCTTCCATTTAGATTTAAAGGGTTCCCTCACTATTAACCCTTCCCAATCCACTGTCTGACGTCTGAAGACATTCTGATTGAAGGCTGTACAGCTCTGATGTCAGAAGACATCCAGCAGGGTATTCTTAATCTGTATTACTGGCCGCTCTGTTGTCAGGGGCCTCTCCAGCATGTCATATACCGCAGTACTGGCTCTAGCCAGCAGATGGCGCCATTGTATAATGGCAGAAAGAGAAAGCCCCCTAGGAAACCCTGAATCCAAAATTGGATTGCAAAGGGTTAAAGGGGATGTCCAGATTAGAAAAAAAAAAAATTCCTAATTTTATACGCTGTAAACCGCCTCCACTGAATTCAATATGGCTTCTCAGACGAGCATTTGAACGCAGACTTTCTAACACCGTGATTTTAGAGCGCTGTCTGTTCTATTTTCGGCATTTAAGCGTTTTTAAGCACGTCGTTCGCCCATTGGATTCAATAGGGAACGTTTTCAACAATGTAAAAAATGCGGTAGAATGCCGTGTACAGCGTTTTAGCGCGTTTCTGAATGCAGCGTTCTATGCCACCGGGAAGGGAGGGGATCGTGGCGACATCAGCGGCTTTCTCTGCCTTCGCTGTTACTGTGCTTTTAGTGCACTAACAAGGCAGGCCAGCGCTCCCACTGAACGACGTACGGTGCAGCTCCGCCCGAGTAAAGCGCAGCGTTTTTACCATTGCCTGTGTGAGAGGGGCTTTATTGGTAGTGGGGCATTCCCAAGATTAGACTTTTAACAGCTATTATGTGAACGGGTGATAAAAGTCGACTGGTGGGGGTCTTACCATTGGGACCCCCAACCGATCCCAAGAACAGAGGACCCACAACTCCTTGTGCTCCTCATCGCACCCTGACAGAATGGCGTGGCAGCTGAGCATGTGCAATGCCATGGTTTCTCTCCACTTGTTTCAGTGAGGCTGTAGGGATTAGCTAACTGTTTGCACTTGGCCATCTCCAGCATCCCCATTGAAAATGATTGGCGTAGCAGCGTGCACGCTCTGCCGCATCCCTTTCAGCGCCACTGGCATGTTTTGCCCAGGCCCTAGTTCTGTTACTCAGCAATTGTTGTTAGCCGTTTAGTCGTTCACGCTTCTCGGCGACCCTAAAGGCTTCTTCCCGCCATGTTTTTCGGTCTTGCACTGCTTCTTTCAGTTGTGTTATATCCATGCCAGTATCCGCTCTGACAGTATCGGCCATTCATCGTGTTCTTTGGCGGCCGGGTCTTCTTTTGCCGCTGATCTGTCCAAGCATTATAGATTTTTTAGCGACTCTGCTCGCATTACATGGCCAAAATCCGTGAGTCTGAGTCCGGCCATCTTGCCCTCCAGTGATATATCAAGTCTTGTACGATTCAGGACTCCTTTGTTTGTTGCCCTCGCCGTCCAGGACATACGCAGCAGCTTTCGCCGGCACCACAGATCCAACGCATCAATCCTCCTATCAGCTTTTTTCACAGTCCCGTTGTCACATCATACATAGCTATGGGAAAGACGGTGGTTTGCACTATCCTGCGTTTAGTTGCTATACGGACAGAAGCGTAACGTGAAGCTCCCGGGCCCCGATGCAAAACCTGTAACAGGGCCCCAACGATAATGCTTTACTCATAGTACTGGGTTCCCTATATGGAGAAGAGAGGCCTTATGGGCCCCCTAAGGCTCCTGGGCCCGGGTGCAACCGCATCCCCTGCATCCTCTATAGTTACGCCCCTGTATACGGATATTCCTACTTCTCCCGATTTTGTCCATGTTTAGCATCACGCTTCACCCCAATGCTCTCCCACATCTTGTCTCTGGCATAGATTCTTCAGCCTGGTCAATATTCGAACCAAGGAAGATGAAGTCTGGCACGCATTCTACGGCCTAGCAATCATCATCTACAATTGTATCCACATATGCGGACAGTATCTGTGCATGGACTCTGTTAGTTGTACCCATAGTATTGTAATGTCATCGCCGCTACGAAACCGCACCAAGACCTAATTCATACACCGACACCGGGGAGGCTGCAGATGAGCGGCAGCGCCGGACTGCAGCAACATTAAAGTTTATTACAACTTTTTCCTATTTTTACCTTTAAGGGGGAATTGAGAGACAACCCATAAATCATGCCATATAAGACCATGTGTAAAAACCACCACTATGGAGAACTTATTGAAGGATTTATTATTCAAGATGACAACCTGTCTGAGGATGCGGGGCTTGGGGTGATCAGCCGATTGTCGAGAGTCCAACTATTGACACCCCGGCAAACAGCTGAAGTCGCAACCAGCCTGATATTTCCCCCAGAGCAGCCGCTGTAGAGGATATGTAATATTATAGGACAACCAACCACATGAATGGCCATCCTGTTATAATAGGACAGCAGAAGGTCCGCCAGGGTGGGAGCTGCTCTTAGAGACCCCGCTCTATGACACTCATATGCCCCAATAGGGTATATGAACAGGGGATGGCGTGTTGGCACAAGCCCTTTAGGATTAATAGGAGCTGAATGCAGTCACATACACCAAGTTTCCCCTGGTTATCATTGCAGGCAGCCAGAATTAAATCAAACCATTACTTCTATCTAGGAAGGGTTTGATTTAATTCTGACAAATCCGACCCTATAAAGATATATTAACCCTTTCCAATCCAATTTGTACCCTGGCTTTCCTAGGGGGCTTGCTCTTTTTCTGCTGTTATACAACGGCGCTATATGCTGGCTAAAGCCAGTACTGCATGAGGTGACACGTTGGATAGGCTCCGACAGCAGAGAGGCTGGCAATATACAGTAAAAGAACCCCAATGGACGTCTTCCAACATCGGAGCTGTACAGCCTTAAATCATAATGTCTTCACAGGTCAGACAGTGGATTGGAAAGGGTTAAGAAGTTAATTGGCACCGAAAACTGGACCTAAAACCAAGATGGCATTAGAAGCAGGACATGGGTGTAATGTAAGGTAGCTGCAGCGACATATACCATGATGCGATAAAGCAAAAGAAGGGAAATCCAATGACCTACATGAAGGACAAGCTGTGGGGACGCTGGACCCCGGAGTCTCGCTCTGTTCGGTGCCTCTTCTCTTTAGTGACCGTATCCGGATCAAAGATGACGGCGGGTTCTTTAAGGGCAGCGATGTCACCTGCAGCATAGACACATACTGGATGATACATCTGCATTAGGCTTCTATTATATAGAGATCATCAGCTTTACTGTCTGTTCCCCCATGTCCATCTACAGAGTATAGCAGCAGATACAGAGCGCCACCAACAAGGAAGATGCAGAATAACCTACGGATTCGTTCTAGGATACTGTATATTATTGGGCCGTGAAGGAGGGATTCCCACGATAGATGCATGCATCCTAGGGAACTCCATGCTGCGGCTTCTGGTACCCACTTGGACATCATTGTGTCAGGTAGGGCGGTGAAGGACTGCAGTTACCCCTTCGTTGTGCTGATTAGTGGGGGTCCCATCAACCACACACTGATGGTCATCAATGTAAACCCCTTGAAATCTAAACATTAACCCCAAATCCCTTGCACCATGGCACATTCATAGGAGTCCAGGAAGTGGATTCCGAGGGGTTGCAAACAGGGGTCTCGCATGGTAGGGCGGTCTGTGGCGTGCCGGGGGTACTCTGGTCATGGAGGATTGTCTTCCCAAGTAAGAAAACAGCAGCATCCGAGAGCGAAAAGCTATTTGGACTCGGCAGATCTGTCATTTTACTGGAAATGTCCCCCTCTTATCACAGCTCCACAGCAAACAGCTCCTCATAGTGTATCTCAGCTTCCTGGACCCCAGTCAGTTATAAGGGCCTTTAACACAGCCTGTGCTGATATATATGCCTTGTAGATCGTCGCTCTTTACATCAGCGTTTACCACAACGTGAGCCGGCGTATCTCCATCTACCGAAGCGATTTTTGATTGCGCATGACAACGTATCTCAAGCACGCTGTCATGCGCAGCCTTCCCGCTTCATCACTTAGCGACATAATGTGTAAACAACGCCATGTAATAGCGTATGTACAGCATTTAGTACGCACCCATAGACAACAATAGGGGTCTACCATGAGTAATATACGGCAAAATAGGACATTGTGCGCTCTTTTTTACGTACGTGTAATACGCAAGTGTGAATGGATCGATGAAAATCCATGTACTTTCATTGACTCCATTCACCACGTATTAGGTGTGTATATCGCGCATGTGAAATGCCACTTATGTGAGCCCACCCTGAGCCTGTGAGGACCCTTAAACACGTATGGGCTAACTAGAGTCACACGTGAAGTCTTAGATTTCCCGCAGGAGTTCGGCTTTCACTGGCCTCTCCATAATATCCCCAGATACTCACTTTGGTCCACATCTAAACTGATGTTGCGTTCCTCGGGGTTCTGTATAGCGGCATCATACATGTTCGTGGCGTCGCTGGGCCGGTAACGCGACTCATTCAGGTTTCTGTACTATAAAAGCAAGAAAAAACAAGACCAGCATTAAATCCTCGTATTGCCCATATAATAATCTGGATATGTGTGTAATATACATCATTCCTATTGTTACGCTCATTGTCAACAGCCTTCCCTGCACTAGAGGTTGTCGGAATACAGCTCTGGAAGAATGAAAGCTGCTCTGTGATTGGTTGATATGGGTGACCGGTTCCCCTTCAGTCCCATAAATCGGCCCCAAAGGTTCTGCAATGTAAATGGGGAGGACGGAAGGCAATCAAAACGCCTTATTGGAAACAGTTTGGACCCTCCACCCCTCAGCCAGACGCGGAATCATAAACTGGTTATTCTCCCATACCACAGAAATGCCAAGTCCGTCAATCATCCGATGCTGCAAGTTACAAATCACATGTGCATGCTACTACTCCATTCATATGGGGACGCACAGGACTCCATTCTCATAAATGGTGGGGTCTTCGCCGCTGGACTCCCACCGGACAGACACTTATCTGTAGGACTTATACAGGATGCGCCACAAATCCACATCAAACACAGCCAATGGTGCGGATTTTTACACAGTTTTTGATGTGCATTTTCCATTGTGGAAAACCCGTACCGCTTCCGCTACATGTAAACGTGCTCCAATCTGTGTTCGCACGTAGCTGATTTGCTGCAGATCTTTAGCAGATTTGATCCATTCAGTTAAATTGAAATCGAAGGCATGAAACCTGCTGCAGATCAGCACCACAATCCACAACAAAAGCTGCAACAAAGCCGCGCCGTGTGAACAGTCCCTTAGACAGCTTTCATAATCGTGCGCTGCCAGGCTACTTTTCCGTGGCCCACCCTGTAGTTATTGTGGTGGGACCACCTCTAGTGTATTTGGGCTCCGTTAGATCAGTTTACTTCAGTTTCTCTGTTCCACAAACCCATCACAGCCACCGCCCAGTTTTTTCCCCATTGATTTCAGATTTTGTTTTTTTTCTCAACCCCATTTACAACAAACGGGAAGCTTTCCTTTTACTTCCGCTCCTTTTGATTTTGGGTTTCTGAACTGAACAGCGCCATCTGCTTTGAACACAATGAGGAAAAAAAATTATCCATTTATTTCAGTTTAAGTTCAGAGAAACGGGAAGCCCTAATGGAGCCCAAGCCCAGATGTGAATGGGGCTCAACGTCTCCCACATAGGGGCCTACATATGACAAACAAGTCCAAAAGGGGTCAGTCCATTATATAGGGACTTCACATTCCAAATTGCAGGCTGAAGATCACCACCTAGTGGCAGCAGCAGGCAATAGGAATCTATGCGTTTCAAAATAATGTTCTTCTTTCAGGTGCCCAATAGTAGACCGACCAGTAATTATTAGGAAATTATAGCACTGATGTTACTGGCAGTGCAATGTGCCAAACAGCTCTGCTACATGCCCGTCACACCCCCACATGCCTCTGCTACATGCACGTCACCCCCCCCCACAGCCTCTGCTACATGCACGTCACCCCCCCCCACAGCTCTGCTACATGCACGTCAACCCCCCCACAGCTCTGCTACATGCACGTCAACCCCCCCACAGCTCTACTACTTGCACGTCAACCCCCCCCCCCACAGCTCTGCTACTTGCACGTCACCCCCCCCCACAGCTCCGCCACTTGCACGTCACCCCCCCCCACCTCTGCCACTTGCACGTCACCCCCCCCCCCCCACCTCTGCCACTTGCACGTCACCCCCCCCCCCCACCTCTGCCACTTGCACGTCACCCCCCCCACACCTCTGCCACTTGCACGTCACCCCCCACACACCTCTGCCACTTGCACGTCACCCCCCACACACCTCTGCCACTTGCACGTCACCCCCCACACACCTCTGCCACTTGCACGTCACCCCCCACACACCTCTGCCACTTGCACGTCACCCCCCACACACCTCTGCCACTTGCACGTCACACCCCCACACACCTCTGCCACTTGCACGTCACACCCCCACACACCTCTGCCACATGCACGTCACACCCCCACACACCTCTGCCACATGCACGTCACACCCCCACACACCTCTGCCACATGCACGTCACACCCCCACACACCTCTGCCACATGCACGTCACACCCCCACACACCTCTGCCACATGCACGTCACACCCCCACACACCTCTGCCACATGCACGTCACACCCCCGTCACCCTCCCCGCTACATACCCATCACACGCCCGCTACATACCCGTCACACGCCCACACAACTCTGCTACATAAATTCTTGATCACAAGCAGCACAGCACTCGGGATGAAAGACCTGCGATGTCACAGTCATGCTCCGCCCCTGATCACATGATGGTGGTAGAATAGGTCCTTCATCCTGAGTTACATGCTCCGCCCCTGATCACATGATGGTGACGTCATCATAGGTCCTCCATCCCTGTGCAGATTACGGGCAGACTACATCCCCTGCAAACCCCCTGTGGCCTCAGTTGCTATAGAATACTCAGGAACACCTGGCCGGACAGCAGCAGTGTACGCACAGGACCTCTGATGACACCATAGTCATGTGATCAGGGGCAATGCATGCAACTCACTCCCGGACAGGTGGTCGTTAGCATTCTGACAAGGTAAAAGACGGAGATCAGAATACGAGTTAAGGCTCTTTTACACGATAATCTTTTAAACGATAATTGTGTGTAAATGTGCCCATCTTTCATTTTTCTGCCAAACCATGATTTTCAGTTCAGCATGAAATCCATTGTTCAGCAGAAGAGCTGATAAGACAGACCGCATGCTGTGTTCTGCCCGGGAAGCGCTGATTACATCTCAGCTGTCAGCCCCAAGGCAGAACAAAGCGAATGTATTCAGAGAACAGACCACCCCTGAATATAGCTCCCTGCGGCTCACACACTACTAATACTAATAGGCATTAATACCAATTAGTAGTTTATGCAAAATGATCGCTCAAAAGACAACTTTTAAACAATTATCTTTGTATGTAAAAGGGCTTTTAGAGTCTAAGAAGGTCTAAACATGTAACTGTATGGGGCCTGCATATCGCAAATGGCAGCCCTGAAGATCGCCCCCTAGTGGCTGCAATGGACAGATTAGTTCAGTTCACAAACATATGAATGAAATGAAGCATGGTACGGCGGAAACGGAGCCTTATGAAGTATATTAGGCAAATGCTCCAAGCGATTTCCACCACTTAGAACAACATTAAAAAAAAAAGTAAATTGCCAAAAATAAAATATACCAAAACCAGATACTGAGCATTCTCCGTACCCTCCATTACCCTACGGGACCTGCGCGCACACAACTCTTCGGAGTCCACGCGAAAAACTGTTACAACTTTTGAATTAATGAATAAGACGAGTCAATAAAATGTGCGACAGACGTACGGCGTGATCAATAACTACATTTAGAGGATGACAGGTATCTCATAAATATTCACTCCGCGTTGGGCGAATAACATTTTTTTGCATTCAATCAGATGGTGATTTGCGAAGCTCTGAAGCACTTACAAGCTTGCAATTTTCGTGAATCAATGAATAACTTTGTGGCCATTTTTTTTTTCTTTCCGGGGGAGTTACAACTTAAGAAACTAATCTGATCGGAAAAAAAGAAGAAAAAAAAAAGTTGAGAAAAAGAAAAAAAAGGAAGGGGGGGGGGGACTCAGATGGGGTCCGAAGTGATAAATCAGTCAGGGAGAAAAGAAGAGCATTATCTGGGCCAGACGATCTCATAATCAGTTCAACTTCATGTTCCATCAATGGCCGTTTCACATATTGAATACGTACGGCTGCATCGTCTAGCCATGCCTGGGTGGAAGCCGTGTTCTGGCCGGAGGGAGGTGGAATCCCATTATACTGCAGACTATACCCATCATTGTCTGGATGAGAAGCGTCTTGTTGGGTGTCCTCATCATCCACCAGCATCTCTCTTTCTTCTGTAAATCCCCCCATTTCATGCATTTCCCACGACTCTTGTAAAGGGTCTGGATTACGGTGCTGGATATTAAAGGCCGGCCCCATAGCCAGAGATGGCTCGTCAACAAGCTCCTCTCGGCTGTCGTCTATGAACCGCTCCACTTCGTAGTTCTCCTTAAACAGAAAAAAAAAAAGATGGTAAAGAGCCAAACATCAAATACAATGTGTGGATAAATCAATATAGACACCATCTGGTGCCAGGGGATACGATCGCGGAGGGCCGGGCACCACTGTGATTTAAAGGGCAACTTTTGGCAGACACAACATAGCAATCTGTCGCCAACAGACCAGTCAGACGACCGGCGAGGACTGTAAATAACCTAAAAGTGGCCTATATAATCAAATCCACATCGATTTACTGTGAATTATCAGCAATACATTATTTTCCAAGTCTAAAAATTCTTTCGCTCTACTAAAAATTTTGTCCAGAACCAAGCACCTATAATACATATATGGTTGGAGGGTCGCATTAAAGGGGTCAAATGACACCCCCCCCCCAAAAAAAAAAAAGGCTCTGCTTGTTTAAACAGTAACAGCGCCACACTTGCCTCTAGGCTATATCTGGTATTGCAGCTATGCATCCTATGTGGGGCGGGGAGAGAGTCAGACAACTGCAAGAATGGTAGCATGGACAGAATACTTGCCATAAGTTGTCCAACAGTCGGAATAATTCAGCAATGTGAATGATGAAAGTGATCGTGGCACTCTAGATTTATTTAAACAATATATTACAGCTGTATGCCATAAGCTCCCTCTAGTGGTGACTGCAAGGAGTAAGATTGCTGACAGTTAAGCCCTTAAGGACCAAGATTGGTAAATATATATCGGGCGATAGCAGATGTACGGTGCGAGATTAAAGCCTCTGCTATTGCAATCAAGAAGGACCAGGTGGTGTCTTCAGCTGTCAGACAGAGCCAAGGACCCAGAGGAGAAGGGAGAAGCAGTGATTGGCTAGAGCTGATCACACGAGCGACTCTGGGCAATCAGACAGCAGATCTAATTGGTAGCCTAACACTCGCAATCCACTGTAGGGATTAGGCAGTCTGAAGGTTGTGTCGGCTAATTGAATGGCTGAAAAGGAGGCAAGGACCTGATGAGTCCGAGGAAAAGCAGAGACAGCTGCAGGTAATATACCCCTCCGGTCCAGGGGTACAACTTTCTCCCGATACCAGAGGTTGTACAACAATTGACTTATCACCCATCTATAGAATGGTGATAGGATCATTGGGGTCTCAGCAATGAGACCCCTATTGATCAGACTTCTGAGATCAGCGGTCTCCTGTCTCCCTCTCCTCCTCACTGCACCTCCCCCAGTAAGAAGGAGATTAAATAGAGCTGGGGGTTGAGATTGCGCTGCGCCCCTATTCAATCTCCTCCTCACTGCAGGGTGTGTCGGGAGACTAAAGTGAGGAAGAGAGGGGGACATGGGACCCCCATTCTCTGGATTAGTGGAGGACTCAGTGGCGGGACCCCTATTGATCCGACTTTTTATCACTTATTCTATGGATTGTCAATTTTGAGATAACCCCTTTAACACACAATGTATCAGTTTTGCCCGGAGTGTTCTGTTAACGCCACAGCTAAGAAAAAATGTAAAAAAAAAAATTGCTAAAAGCCACTCTGGGAAATGCCGACACTTCGTCTGCCCTCATTGTCCTACACAAGGTAAAACAGGGAAGCGCAATCACCATACAGTAAAATTCCTTTAATCCGGCATAAATGGGACCCAGCAGGTACAGGATTATTAACTATTCTGGATTATTGGATCATCTCTCTGCTCATTCTTCTGTTTTTATCAAATTCAAGCATCATGCTATAGATTTCTGGATTACTGGATGCTGGACTGAGGACAGCTCACTGTATATACAAATATATGGCATCATTACATGATAAAACTGCGCTGTTGGCGAAGGGTCGTCCACGGCTAGCTCCACATGATCCTCCGATTCCCCCGAGAACGGGATGTACACGTGTTCCTTCTCGTCAGTCTGGTGAGAAAAAACAATTAGATTAGAGGGAAAAAAAATAACACAACCCTCATCATCCTCTCATTCCTCACTGTGCTTTACGGAAACTATTCTCATATGGCATAGAGACATTGTAAAAAATTCCAATAATCCAGAATTACGGACCATGAAAAGTCTAAATTCTATACTCACCCAAGCGCAGTTACTTTACAAAGCGGAGGTGAGCCTCGTGGGCATGGAGACAGGGGCAGCCACCGGCCTCCCCATCATCATAGACTCCAATCCACTGCTTCCTAGTTTAATCTGTGTGTGGACAACTAGGGGACAACTAATGTGGCAGCCAGTATGGGGTCGTCAACTAGCTCTTCCAGACTCCCGAAAGGCAAATTTGCGAGTCGTGCAGTAATCCCCTGGCATTACAATGTTGCAAATTTTTGCACAAATCCATGTTGCACAAACTTTTGCGACTTTTCAGTTTTTTATGCCAGTTTTGTAAAAAGTAGGTGGGGCCTGGTGAGAGGGGGTGGGGCCACCCATGGCCCTTAAAAATTATTATAATTTACATCAGAAGCTGGTATAAAATTACAGCGCAAATCTACACCGGGTTTTACCCACCGTAGATTTCAGAAAGTGCTGCACGACTGTCCCAAGATGCGCCAAATGTAAGGAGAGGCTTGTGCCCATTAGATTGTGCGCATCTTACTCCATCACTTATCTAAGACAGAAGTGTAAAGCAGCGGTCTTGGATAAATGTGGCCCCTTGTGTTGCACCTTCCTGGTCACGGCCCCTTGTTCCCATGAGTCTATGGTCATGCTCCATATTACGGGAGCAGACACTGGCAAGCAGGATCAGCCACTTGGCCAGAGTGCGATAAGCATGGATCCCCTTCACCACCATGCAGCCAGTACTTAAAGGGGGGCTCCACTGTGTATGCCCTGCAGAGACCCCCAGGCAATAACTCAGGGCAATGGAATTAAAACTATACGTCAGTGCATACCACGGTGATGGGGGCCAAACTGTACACCCCACTAAAGGACCCAACTTAAGGGATGAATGGCTGTACACACTGGAGGGGGGGGGGGGTGGAGGGGTGTTGGTTGTCATCTGCCAGAAGGGGGCAGACGTTGCTACATTTTAACTGTAAATCAAATTGCATTTAGTAGAAGTTGCAGGAAGCATCATTAAAATTCATTAAGTTCGTATGACAGTGGAGAATCCCTTTAACAAGCCCCTCGGGCCATAAAACCTAATGTCCTATCTACCAATTAGGGGATTTCCATAAGATGGGCTGCACTTTGATTGTAATAAAAATATCTGCAACACGTTAATATACATTTTTTTCTCAATATTTCACCATGTTCACAATCATTGCTTGCTGGCAGTGAATAGTTGTTTGAGACATTTTGGGTCTGTACTGGCTTTCTTTCGGGATACAGTGATTCGGATTTCTTACAATTGCATCCAGCCTAGGCAATCCTCCGTGAGATAAATATCCATCCAGTAGGTGGCGCTGTAGAGGTCTTTTTCTATCTTCCTTATTTACATAAATTACTCAGGAGGAGCATGCATGGCCTTATAAGTCTTCTCGCTGTACCTGGGTGCTCTCCTTGGGTAAGGGGATAATATAGTCTCTCTCCAATCACCCCCTAGGTGTCGCCACACACTTTTTGGGTGCTCTCCTTAAAGAGACACGACCCCCCTCTTGACCCTTGATAAACATATCAGCACATCTCTACTCTTCTTCAGCTCACAGAGGATTAACTGTAACAAAGCCTCAGAAGTAGTCAGTCTGCACAGGCTTTCAGTCTCTGGATGTAAACTAGAATGTTCGCATTCACTGACAGCAAGCAAAGATCTCAGGAATGATGAGGAATTGCAAAAATCTATTAAAAAGTTGCAGAACTTTTCATTCTAAAATAATGAAGCTCCATTCCTAGCCGACTGGAGGAGCGCGATCAGATGGGATCGAACCTTCATAATAGACACAGTCATTTAAAGCTTTAGCTATCTGGACATTTGGGGAGATTTCAAAATTATACAGATCAATCAAAAACTGAATTAAAGGGGTCCTCCAGCGTCAACGAAAAAGTTTTTGTTTGCATGATGAAAAAGTATATCAATTTTCCAATCTACTTTTTATATCCATTCCTGAAAAACGTCAAGATCTCCGATTGCTGTCATTTAATTGGTACCTTCTTTAGCCAACACTCTGCCCAGGTCACGAGATAGGGGAGATAAGGGGACGTTCAGACAATGGAATCCGATTATTAATGGGATGCGGATTTGCCTTCACATCAGTGTGGATACGTCACAATCTGCTGCAAAAATCCGCCTGTGCAGATTCCACCTCTGCTAATGAGGGGTTAAAATGTACGATAATTGGTGCAGCATTTTCACTTTGGGAACATCGCCTAATGAGTTGCGGACCTGCGTTTGATCCTATGGAAGTAAATCATGAAGGATCCTATTGAATGACAGCAAGCAGAGGTCTTGAAATCAATGATGAATCAATACAGAAAACATATTGGAAAATGTTATTACTCTTCATAATACAAAGAATCTTTTATTTGCTGAAATTAAAAGATTCCCCTTTAAAAGTGGAAAACTGATTTTTTTACACCCATAATAAGAATCTGCGGTAAATTTACGGGGATTTCAGCATCTGGTCGGATTTGGCTTTTCTCCCATGAATCGCCTCATTTGTTATTTTTGGGGTTAGGAGAGAATAATCAGATTATCTGGAAGCCAAATGATAATCATGTTGATATTTGGTAGAAGTGACGGATTAGCCGTGGATTTCACGGTCCTCATTAGAATCACAATTCAAGTGCATTGGGCCGAGGGTTCAGTTCTTACCACCAATGGTTTGCAAATGCCAATGCGGACTCTTCCGGGCGGCACAGATGTTAATATTTGCACAGCCTCTTCCAGCGAAACATTGTCCATAAAACTGTCATTTACAAAGACCAAGCGGTCACCCGGCAGAATCTGTCCGCTCTCCTCAGCCACACCACCTGCTAGCAGAGACTGCACCACAATCACCGTCCGCGCCGGATCTAAGGGATCCTGAAGATGGAGCCAAAAGCCAAAACAGTCAGCGAGACCAAGAAGGGTTCAGTCTTACACAAGGCGAGAGATCAGAGGGGAAGCAAAGTGCAGAAGTGGAAGGCAGGCAAGAAAGCGCTAAGAGTTACTGGCACAATAGGCATCATACAGAATGCAGCACAGCGGGAGCCTTGCAGACGAATGCTGGCAGATTCCATTAATCCGGCATTACAAGGTGCGAATTCTGGATTATGGGAGGTCAGAGAAATATTAAAAAAAGGAAGAGGACATCTGGAAAGGGCAGTGCGCAAATTAAAGAGAACCCGCCGCATCGTGCGAGCGGCCAGCGTACAGAGAAGTCACTGAGGTGTCCGAACAGTCGCTCATTTGCGCAGCGATGCTGTTCATTCCTTTCTGCCGCGATCTCATTCATAGAGGGGATCTCCGTATTTGAATGAATTGCGAACGAATTTCCACGAACGACTGACTTTTCACCTGATGAGTTTTGATCAACCAGTAAGAATGACGAGTGACTTCTAGCCGCTCGCCCCGTCGTTCGGTGTAATCCCAGCCACCAACTATTGCTTAAATTCACTCCTTTGCACATTTATTTAACAGATAGTCATTTTATGTGTAACTTAACCCCTTAGTGGCGGCCAATAGGCCTTTAACTGACCTCACTAACGGGTTTGAGCCTGCACATGCATCTTATTAAAGGCGATGGTTTAGCTGACGGCCAGGCTCCTGCTCTAACTGCCAGGAGCGGAGAAACCTCATATTATGGCGGTTTAATACCTTACATGCCACAATTAATAGCAGCTGCAACACTTAAGCAGATGACAGGCGGAGGGGGGATCCTTCTGTTAGCCATCGGTACCCGCAGTGCGATTGCAAGGTACCAATGGGTTCCCATGGCATCTGGAAGTCTGAGAAAGGCCTCCCTGTCTGCCATGTAACTCAGCCCATTAGACCCCTATAGGCCGCCTTCACACGGGCAATGAAATAGCGGAAGATTAGTGCGTAGCGAGGCACACAGATCTCTTCTTCTGAATGGGGTCATGCACACGAGTGATGCTTACTCACATGGCACTGCGATGCGGGAAACAAGTAGCATGTTATATCTTGTGCGTTATCTCGTATCGCACCGCCCATTGTTTTCAATAGGACCAGCGGACGCATCGCACCACGAGCAAGATGCACGCAACGCAATTTGAGGTCTCCCATTGGAGAAACTCCGTGAACCTCTGCCACGGCTGACAGCCACGCCGGAGGATCCCTAAACCTACTGCACACTGATGAGGGGCAAACAGCTGTCTGAGAATAGGAAACCAAGCCGGAGAACCACACACAATCATTGTTTTACAGACTTGTTAAACAGTTGTACATTGATTTGAAGGAATGCTGCCATCCAGTAGGTGGCGCTGTGGAGGCATTGCTCTATCTTCCTTATTTGCATAAATCACCCAGAGGAGCATGCATGGCCTTATAAATTTCCTTGCTCACTTTTCAGGAGTCTTCTCAAAACCCTTCTGGGTGCTCTCCTTCGGGAGAGACTATGCCATCCCCCGACCAACTCACCCCCCTAGGTGTCTCCACACACATTTTGGGTGTTCTCCTTAAGGAGAGGCTTCACACCTCGTGACTTCCTTTCCCCAAGTGATTCAAGGCTGTTTTACCATGAAACGCCTCGCATCCATGGGGATTTCACATAGATGATGAGCGCTATATGGGGGCGGGATTCACGGCCCCATATCGCGCTCGCCTGTGTGAAGTTAGCTTTGGTAGAATGCACTACCCAAGTATTGCTGTGTGCCATCATAGCAATCGAATGATTACATCTTCAAAAAAAAAAAGCATACAAAAAAAAAGTTCAATACAGTTTAATTCAAGGAAACAACAAGTCCCCGTCTCCCCTCCCCTGTACATGGGACCCGTGTGTGCGTGCCCGAGAGAGTCCAATGTGCAGATTAAGGTCCTGGTCTCCAGCACTGAAAGTGAGGGAACAGGGAGCTGGTAAGTATAACACACGTCCCGGGCTCCCCGCTCCCTGTCCTAAGGGCCCATAAAAAAAAAAAACGAGTTTCGCTTGCTGTCAGTGAGTGAAAAATAACAATGGCTGACAGCCCACCCATGGTGAACTAATACTTCCCACAGCTGAGAGCTTGTTACAATTGTATCCAATGTAGACCAGTCTCTGAGCCAATCACATCGGCAGCACAAAGCTCTCTCCTGTCCTCACACGTTTGCTACAATGTATCAGTGTTCACCTCGGAGAGGATTATCTAGACTGAATACGATTGTAACAAATCCTCAGCTGTCAGATTTTACAGCCTTCGGTCGCTGCTGAAAGTGAATGGAAACCTTTTTATCCAGGATGAGAAAAACCCGGCAGCTATAGCCTAAAAGGCGCGCCACGCCAGCCCGTGGGTTGTGTCTGAGCTGCAATACCACACACAAACTGTGGGCAAGCGTGGCACCGGTTTTGGCAGAAAGCAGCCATATTTTTCTAATGCTGGACAGCCCTTTGCTTTGTTTGCACATGACTGGACATCCTATACCACCTATGTGATGGGAACCGGTTTTCATCCCATGTCTTACTTGTATTCTTAGGCCTCATGTCCACGGGAGGATCGGGAGACCTCAGCTGAATCAGACCCTGCCCGCGGCCAGCGACCGCACGTGCCTGTCCGGGTTTTTTTTTCTGTACTGTGGGTGTGTGAAGTGCCGGCCGGCGCAGTACAGTTTTCAAACTCCTGCTTTCCTGCAGAATCCACATTGTATTGCGGATGGTCCGCGGATCGGACGGCTTCCATTGGCCTCTATAGATGCCGTCCGTGGGGGAACCGCACTAAAATGGAGCGTGCTGCAAAAGATCCGCAAATCAAATCTGCGCGCTTTAATGTAGTGCGGACGCCCTTGTCCCCCTACGGGCGGCTTGAATTGCAGATCTTCTGTGAACTCCACAAATCCGCCCGTGGACATTGGGCCTTACAGATCTGCCGCAGCCTTATATATAGAATATACAGGGAACCACTCCTGCTTCAGGCAGTGCTTCTAGTTATGACCTATGGATGCATCCAATGCAGAATAACCCCCTCCATCATAAGAAACCATATATTGCATCAGGAGGCAATTTGTCTGCTAATACAGGAAGCATCAAAATAGCAGCAGTATTACCATACATAACAGCCTGACACATGCATGTGGCACCAGAACCAAGCTCAGTACACAGATACAATACCAGAACCAAGCTCAGTACACAGATACAATACCAGAACCAAGCGCATAACAAATACAGCCACAGAACCAAACTCAGAGCAAATACATTAGCGGTGCTAAGCAAATGCATTGCAAGAGCACTGATGGGCTGACAGTGGCGCCTCAGAAAATTGGAGGGGAGGAGCCAGAGCCAGGAGGAGGAGGGTTCACGTAGCTCCACAAGGCGCTGCTGCACAGGCGGACCTACAGGACCTTTTACACGGAACGATCATTCAAATGAGTGAAAACGAACGGTAATCACTCAGTGTAAACACAGCCATAGCTCAAATAACCAATGATAAATCGTTCTTCGTTCGGTTTACGCAGCATAATCATAGTTAGCTTAAAGGGGTTGTCTCACGCCGAAACGGGGTTTTTTTTATTCAATAGGCCCCCCGTTCGGCGCAAGACACACCCAAGGGATGGGTTAAAAAAAAAAAAAAAAAGTTTATTACTTACCCGAATCCCCGCGCTGCAGCGACTTTTCTTCCTTTACCAAGATGGCCGCCGGGATCTTCACCCACGATGCACCGCGGGTCTTCTCCCATGGTGCACCGTGGGCTCTGTGCGGTCCATTGCCGATTCCAGCCTCCTGATTGGCTGGAATCGGCACACGTGACGGGGCGGAGCTACGAGGACCAGCTCTCCAGCACGAGCGGCCCCATTCACCAGGGAGAAGACCGGACTGCGCAAGCGCGTCTAAAAACGCCAGAAGACAGCGAATTTAGACGGATCCATGGCGACGGGGACGCCAGCAACGGAGCAGGTAAGTGAATAACTTCTGTATGGCCAATATTTAATGCACGATGTATATTACAAAGTGCATTAATATGGCCATACAGAAGTGTATACCCCCACTTGCTTTCACGAGACAACCCCTTTAATTATAATCATTCCGCTTAAATACGGATCGTTCAGTTGTTCTCAGTCACTTATACAGCGAATGTGAACGACTAAACGATGTATCTGCAGTATAAAGAGGCGGCCCTGGCGATCTCGGACGTCATTCAGATGATAAACTGGCTCCTCGAAATAGACCTTAAGAGGGGTCAATGGCCCCCAGCCTGCGTCTGCCTGGTACCTCCCTATAATTGGCCGATGCCCTGTGCGACCACATGGTTCACATGTTGCTAAGGCCAGAGATGCACGCATTTATAGTAGTCATCAACGATCACTGGGAGGACTGTGCCCAGAACTCCTCAGTCCCAATCTCATACCCGCACCCCTACAATCTAACCGCTCGTCTGATGCTGGTATTAAAAGGAGTTGTGCCGAGTTGCAGTTATCCCATATCCGCAGGGTAGAGAACAACTTTAATGATCGGTAGGGTCCGACTGCTGGTACCCCCATCAACCCCAAGAATGGACGTCCTGATGGTTCATGCATGAACAGGGAGGAGGTGGCACCTGGGAACCGCCGCCACATTCATTTCAAGGACTTAGCAATCTCCTGCACTTCCACTTAAAAGTACGGAACTGTGTCATGCATGAGCGACCTTAGAGACCCCGATTCTTTGCCTCAGTGGAGGTCCTAACAGTGGAACCAGGACTGGTCATAAAGTTATTCCAAGTCCTGTGGATAGGGGATAACTTTATAACTTGGCACAACCTCTATATGATTTCATGCCAGAGTTAATTAGGACCCTCATCAATTAGCCAAAGTGGAGAGTGGTGGCAAAAAGCATCTCTCACTCTGGAGGATACGCCATGTCCATATGCAATGCTTCACTTTCCCCAGTGGTGGCGCTGCAGGGAAATAAACACTTACTGCTGCCACCAGCTGATCACTGGTGATCCCAACAGCAGGACGCATATTAGCCTTTTACTCTCCAGCTCAGTACCAACAACCAACCCGGTTGAATCAGACAACCCAAACAACCAATCAGGTTGCTGGAATTGTGAATAAGAACCAATCAGGTTGCTGGAATTGTGAATCAGAACCAATGAGGTTGCTGGAATTGTGAATCAGAACCAATGAGGTTGCTGGAATTGTGAATCAGAACCAGATCAGGTTGCTGGAATTGTGAATCAGAACCAGATCAGGTTGCTGGAATTGCTCCATAGTACTGAGCTGGAGAGTAAGAGGCTAATATGCCAGCAGGACACCTTGTGAGCTTATAAAGCGGACCCTTCTAAGGCTGGACCCACACGGGGTAGACCTCCAGCGGATTGTCCGCACCAAATGGAGAAGTTTTTATCGCGCAGAATTCACCCCCTCATTGAATTCCGCCACAGAGACGGCGATACCATTGACATGCTGCGGGATTGAATGCTGCACCGCAAGTCAATTTCCGCACGGGTTTTGTGCGGGTTATTTCCGCAGCTTTGGACTTAAATTTTCAGAAGCTCACCCACTTTGCTGCTGCTGCTGTAACGGCAGCCGAATTTCCATGCAGACCGTCTGCACATAAAAACGATGGATCGTTCAGTGTAAGCGCAGCTAATGATCGAACGATTCATTCGCTTATTCATTTTATGTAAGCATGAAAATAATCATTTGCTCGTTTGTTAATCATTCAGTTTAAATACCGATCGTTCCCACCTATACCGCCAATATGGACGACTATCTGATTTATCCGCCCGTATCAACAGGCTGCGAACGATAAATCGCTCCATCCAAAAGCCCCCTAACAAAGTCCGGCTCACGAAGCCGCATGTTAAACACACTGCGTAAAAAAAAAAAAAATTTTGAAAAACACAACGTTTTATCGGTATTCCCTGAGTGCAATCACGTTTTTACTTGCGTATGTCTGCGCACGTACAGCGTATCGTACGTGCGTCGTCCTGCACCGGCTACCTGGTTTATTCTTTTTTTTCAATCTGCTCCTGTCCCCTAGCAGCGTGTTAAAAAAAAAAAAAAAAGCGCCACCCATGGGTCCTTTTTTATGTGCGTAACATACACAATAAATAAACGTACGTGAGAGCGGAACAACGAAAAATCAGTGGACTTTCATTGACAGCATTAACCGCTTACATTGCGCTCATCATACGCAATGCAACTACGTCCCAAAAAGTAGCCGCCCCCTTTAATCGTGCGTCGAGTCGCTCCTAACCTCTCCTTTTCATTTGCAAATTAGATTACCTCCGTAAATTATCGCTGACAGGTTTTCTTTGCTTACTCTTCAGAAGCAAAATGTCCTCGAAACGGCTTCCACCGGAGACAAGTGGATTTACACCTGTGACACAGTCCGTGTCAAGGGCGTTTGGAAGTCTCTGCAACAGTGCGGCGCTCCCCGCAGGGACAAAAAAAACTTTGCAAAACTCCAATTGCACATCAGTCAATTGAAATTAGCATTCATTAAGCCGAGATAAAGCCATTTTTTTTTCCGTTCGCGATCACTCCCCATGATAAGACTGCGGTACTTTATACTACGGCACACAACACCCCCCCCCCCCCCTCTACTCAATGATCGTCATAGCTAAGGGGGGGTATAGTAGATATAACCCTGAAAATGTGCTGCTGCGCCTATTTTGCAGCTTAAACAGACGTTCCTTGGAGTAGACTGAATTGATCCATTAGGTTGATGGAAAACTTAAGCACATATGCTGACTCAGGAGAACTTCAGAATATTCTCCGAGCGAAGATATATGTGTATTGGCCAAGAGAGGGCAGTAACGATCAATAATTCCCAACAAATGCAGTTACAGCAGTCGTCACTTTTGTGATGCGCGCAGCACAAACTGCTGAAGGACACACTTTTTTTTTTTCCGTTAAAGAACGCATTCCTTGCTGGGTAACAAAGCCACCTCCAAAGAGACGAGACTGAGGGGGCAGACCGTCCCCGAAGAAATAGGGGAACCAGAGAGGAGGAAACCGATCACTAATTTAGAGTCATTACACCTACGGTATATGTCCATTTTTACCTAGAGATGACGAAAGGCACTTCCGTTCATGTGCCTGGGCTGTGAACGCAAGGATTTGCGCGCTAGGGTCGAGGGACGAGCTGTCGGACGAATGGAAAAGATGATAGAATGGGAGAGGGTATTAGATTGCTTTTTCTTCTGTCCCCACCATCATCATCAGCCGAGAGGATGGGCCACAGCTGCCCAACAAGAGCCCAGCTCCTCTCCCAAAACCTTCTGTGCTGCTGGACCCTGCTCCTTCCACTATGTAAACTCTTAAGCTACAGTTACATGGTGATCACGATCTCTCGGCCCATTTTCGTGCTTGCCAAACGGGCGATTTTCATGGTGATGCAAAAAGTTTGATTAAAAATTGCATTACTTCTGTGAAATTGCGATTTTTCACGTGCGTCTTGGGATCGCAAGTGTGTCCCATGGATTCTTGCGAGAATATGGTTCGTGTGGATGCACAGTCAAGCAGGGCTCACGCGAACTGGTTGAATTCTGCAAGCGGATTTCCGCAGCGGAAGACCAGCGATACAAATCGTTGAAAGTAATTGCGAATGATCACGGAAGATCGCAGCGGTGATCGCTTTTCTGCACGGATGTACTCGTACGCACAGCAAATGGTCCACGCAGAAGAAAGAGCTCTCTCACCCCTCCAGCTGGCATTCCGGTTTTTCTATGCATTTGCCTATCAAGTGGTGAGCATTTCCGCTGCTCATACGCAGTGTTAATTGCGTATGGGCTGCGGATGGTTTGCATCCATAGTCATCTATTGGGGCTCTGAGATTTTTCTTCCGCTCACGGCATACGCAATTCGTACTGACAAGTGGGAAGGAAAATTCGAAAATACACGACCTTCAATGCCCCCGTTTTACCGCGGAACATCCGCAATTGAAATCTGCTTGTGAGAGACCCTCCTGAGTCTGAGATCTTCCACTCCTCACATCATGACTCAGCCCATCACATGTCGTCGTCGCCCGTCGCCCTCATCATCATCAGAGGAGAGGACAGATCACGGCCCCCCAAGAGCCGAACACTCTGAAATACCCGTGCAAGACCACGACAGAGGAACCTTGTGGAGCTCCAGCACCCCTAATATTCACTATCCTCACTTTTACCTAAAGCTGAGTAAAATAGCGCCCCCTGGCTGTGTTTGAGCAGAGCCCACCCCCCTCTAAGTTCACACGGGGTGGAGTGTCTGCAACAGATCCGTTGCGCACAATTCACACCATTTAGTGCGGACTTCACCACGGAAATCAGGGCAGAACCCACCCGGTCATTCGAGGACATGAAATCCGCTGCTAAAATCGCCATACTGTGGATTTAGATTCAGAATCCCATCCACATCGCTGCTATTGTAAAGGTCGCAGAATATCCGTGCGGACGGTCCGGATGAAAAAGCCGCAGCACATCGCGCTCCGTGTGAACATCGTATGCCGCCCCCCCCCATACGTCCACCCCCAGCCCCCCCCTCCCCCCTATACGTCCACCGCCAGCCCCCCCCCCCATACGTCCACCCCCAGCCCCCACCCCCACCCCCCCGGCCAACAGTTAAACTTTTGATACATTGTAATGTAATTCCCTGCATGCAGAGTGCAGCATCGTTCTCCGCTGACCTGAACCGCGGATGGAATGTGAGGCGGGCGGAAAGTCAAATAAACACAGCGCTAAAATAATCTGCCCTGGTATGCGAGGAGCACACTGCGCGAGGGCCTGAAATAAGTCGACGTATTGATGATGACCTCCGATCACATCCCACGGGGGGGGTCCACCCAACTTTCTAAGATTTCTGAAAGGCAAATCTTTCTTACTATCTAAACAGACCTGCTGATCAGAACTCTGGGAAAGCTGGATGATCCCCTCCGCCCCCCAGTAATGGTGGCCATCCGGTTGTCGTGCTGCTCAATTAGCCATTAGGAAAGGTTTGCAGGTCTTGTCCAGATGGGATGACCCCAGTTCAGTGGCCACTACACCCCATAATAATAGTAGATTATGGGGTGTCCTAATATTAGTGAGGAACCCCTACAATCAACCGTTCTCGCCAAGGATTGATCGCCCCCTCTACCTCCACACAGAGACAAGGAAAATACATCCCCACCGAGAGCGAAGGCCCCCCAGAGAGCGCATAAAGCCGGATTCACGCAACCGTATTTGCGCACATAATACGCAGTGAATAGAACCCGTTGATGTCGATGGGTTCGTTCACAATTGCGTAATGTGCAAAATAAAATACGCAGCACCTCCTATTTTCCTGCGCAAGGAGATAGAACAGGTGAAACCTTTTACACTAGTTGGCCACTTCAATGTCTGGGACCGCGGCTGCGTGTTTTTTGCGAGCGCAAAAGCACAAAATATATGTGTGCAAAAAGTATAGTAAAAAACGCAGAGGCATGCGCAAAACCACAAGGCATAATGTGCAAATACAGATGTGCATCCGCCCGTGGAATCCAGCCCAACATGAGCGATATATAAGAACGCGCACGTTCTACGGGATTGCTACAGAACGCTCGCATCGGAATAACTCATTATGTGACAAGGGTTCCTTTACAGAAGTCATTTTTCATTTGCACCAAAAAAAAAAAAAAAAAAAAAAAAAAAAAGAGCGTGGTCGAAAAATTCCAGCAGGTCCGATTTTGGGGGATTCTGCTGTGATAATCGCCAATAATTAAATATGGCTGCGATTCGCGGTTAAGAGCGATGCATTTTTTCCCATCTGGAACAACCTGCAATTTTTTTCTGCGATGCGATTCCACGTTAACACGCAATTTGCATCGCAGAAGCATGAATATCCCAGGTTAGACAAGGGGGGGGGGGCGATTTAGGACTGATTTTCTTGGACCTATAGCGCACTCACCTGTGAATATACGGCCTTAAGCCAACGTCACGCAGGCGTATTTGTGAGGAGATATACGGCGCATAGAACCCATTGATTTCACATGCGCATATTTTTTCTGTGCAGGTCGGTCTCACAAATTAAAAAAAAACAAAACAAAAAAAAAAAAAAAAAACACAAAAAAAAAAAACCCGCAGCACGATCCATTTTCCTGCACATTTGCGCACCAAAATTCCCCGTAGAAGTCACAGGTGAAGCGCAAATGTGTACAAAATACACTAGGAGATGTGCAATACACTGCATAAAATTACGCAGGAACACACATCTGCAACTCATTTGCGATTTCAATGCATTTTTTTGCCGCGCACAGACGCACGTGCCCTGCGCGTGGAAGATGTACTGCAAAATATGCTGATGCACATGGAAAAAAAAAAAAAGGCTACGCTCACATGCCTGTGCGATGCCGGCCTTAGCAGACGACCTCCTTAAGGTCTTGTCGCGCACCCTGCATCGTGGCTTCAGGTCCAGACCCGGCACCCCCATATAGATATAGGAGGGCGGACGCGGTCCTTCCGCGCTCGCAGCCGAACAGTCCGGGTCACATTAAGGCTAAAACAATTCATAAAAGCCGTAATGTGAATTCTAGAGTAGCGGGCCGGATTATATGTCCGCTCACACGCTGTAGGGTGGAACGTCCTCCAAAACACACATCCCCGCCGCCGTCTCCTGTTCTGCATCCAAACTGTCCACCCGGGCGGCCGGAATCGCAGGGGGAATACCAAAGTGGGTGGGATTTAGTTTTTACATTCCATCCCCAAGGGGCCAAAATATGCAATCACGGGGCCCCTAATTAATGCAAATTATCCTCAACAATTCGTACTGATTTAGTGTGTAAACATTGTTTTTCAGAGTTTGAGCGCCATTTTTCTGATCCCGCCTCGGCCTTATCTATCAAAATTGCCTAACAGTAAAACTATCCTTGTTGTCCAAAGCAACCAATCAGGACTCAGGATTCAAGTACTCCATGTACTGAAGGGGGGTGGGGGGGTGTAATAAATATATATATCATTTACATTAACAGGAAGGTCCCTAGGTGCACAGAAGATGGCGGCGGACACAAGTGTCGGTGGAGTGGAGAAAGGGGGGGGGGGGGGGGAATGGTAATTTATTTTTTTTTCTCTTTTTTTTTTTTTTTTTTTTTTACAAATGTAACTTGAATTCTGAAAATCCACACTAGTAATAATGGGAGCGCAGTAATCGCAGTAATGGGACGACACATGCTTTGTGGTCTGGAATGGAAAATCCATTTATTTCAATGAGACAGAAAGCCGCAATTCATTATTTACGGGGAGGTTGTTGTTAGTACAAGACTCTGGCAGAAGGCAACACATCGCTAGCGGCCAGAAGTAGCCACAGGAGAGCGCGGCCGTGTATCAGGACCGTTATTAACCGTCTACCTGGAGGAATATTGGGTTTCTCTCCGGCTTGGTAGGAAGCCATCGCACATTTAAGTCCGTGCTGGAACGGCCGGTCTTGCCAGCGATATCATCAATATATTATTTCAGCTTTTTGTCAATTACGTAGAGAATTAAACAGAGATCCAAAAAATGCTTCGTGTCGGGTCAAATGAGAAAAAGAAAGATGGGGAAAGTTATATGGGATTCTACGGGGCCATTTATTCCTTGTAGGGCTTTTAAAATGAATGGGGGGGGGGGGGCGGTGTCCAAGTGTGTCGGCGCCCACAGCGGTGACAGCAGAACCCCCCCTCCCCGTTACACTACATAGCAGGTCATCAGTCGGTCGGTCGACGGGTCTCTGCAGCTCAGGATCCCCATTCCCCAGCTGATCACCTGGTCAGCTGATGATGGATGGGGATCCTAAGCAGCAGATCCTCTTTGATCAGCTATTGATTAGTGATCCAAGGATAGATCATCAGTTGAAAAAAGGCTGGAGGTACTACTAAGGGCGCATTCACATGAGCTTGGTGCGTTGCGAGACACACAAATAAAATCCATTATTTACATGGGCGATTTTTCTCTCATTGCAATCATGCTAGATGGGGGGGGGAACCAAAAAAAAAACAAAACCGCAGCATGTTCCATTTCCGTGCAAGTCTCGCACCAGTATAGAACATGCAGATGCACACAGTGAGGGCATCTGTGTGCTGCAAGTAGAGTCCAAAGATGTTTTCGGGCATGACTGTCGCCCATGTTACCGCCCCCTAATGGTGGCATTCAATATCCACTGTGCTCCTGGGGGCGATTAAGGCTGGATTCACACAAGGCAAATTTCCAGCAGAATTTCAGCACCGAAAAAACGTGAGAATTCCACTGGAAAAGCGCAGCTTCAAAACCCGCTGCATTTTTCCCCAGGTTTTGGAGCGCTTTGGACGCCAGCATTGTGCTGCGGCTTTCTCTCCCTATAGAGAGGAGCGAGGCCGCAGTGGGGAACAAACAAAAAAACGACATGCAGCATCTTTTAAATCCACGCCACTACATCGGTTCCACCCGGTTTTGCCACCCCATGTGGACAAGAGTTTTGCAAATTCTCGTCCACATGGCTGGCCAATCCTGGATTAGTGTCCGTAGGCGGATTTGCCTTAAAGGGTTGGACCAGAATTTCAAGATATCCCCTATCTACAGAATAGGGGACAGCTTGCTTATCGGTGGGGTTCTCACTGCTGATATCAAAAACAGGGGCCCTGTGTCCCCCATCTTCCTCACTACAAGGTTACTGCACCGCCCACAGTGAGGTGGAGCCTGGATGCATCGCTGATCACACAAGTGCACTACCAGCACCTGCTCAGGTATTTCAGCCACATTGAAATGAATGGAGCGCTGACTGCTAGAATAGTCTTTCTATTGCCATAGCAGTGGACTTCATTGTGTACACATTCTTAATTTGTGTGGAAACAACCCAACAGCAGCATAAATTCTCCTTCTGAATCGTCTTCTCCTGCCTTCTACTTTATTGTTGGTGTAATTGTTTTCCGCGTTTCACAGCTCATCTATTAGAGTGGGTCAGCGGACCACATTGCTGCAGACTTGTTTAGGGAAGAGTTCCTGACTCTTAAGCCCTACTTTAAGTATTCCTGGCTGGCGCAGTGTGCTGCTGGTTATAATGTAAGCTATATGCATTTTATTCCAGTAGTCCTAGTTACCTTCTAGTATCTTGATCCTAGTCTAGCCTTGCTTCTTGTCAGTATAGTCCTGTTGCTGTGGTGATTTGATTCCTTGTTTCTCAGACTTTGCTGGGTATGGTTCTCTCATCTCTGGGATTTCGTAACCCTCTTTTTGGTTGTCAGAGTTTCAGACAGGGTTTCCAATAAAAATATCTTTCTAGATACTCAGGGACAGTGGTATCTGGAGTCAGGGTTAGCATCAGTGAGAGATTAAAAAAGGGAAGATTTAGGGAAAACTAGAGTCAATTAGGCCCCCTGCACACTACCGGTAGTGTATTTAGGGCTGTGTGTGGTCCATTTTAATCAACAGACAGCACATTACCCCCATTATAGCCAGGGGGGGCTATACAAGGATGATGAAGACTCATCACATGTCCTATTCCTGTTCGTATCATGGATGAGAAACCGGTTATGTAAATGCTTGTCAGTGTGCTGCCTCAGTGTAAATTGGACAGCGCACGGGTTGGTGCCCCTGTGTCGTTCAGTGCACGTTGTGCCCGAGCGCATCGAGTGCACCTCGCATTCACAAGCAGTGTGCACCTAGCCATAGTTAATTTGCTATCTGTTCAGCACGACTCTCCTCAGCCGTTTTCACGAGTCCCATAGAAGTGAATGAAGAGCGCTGTGCATATGGTGCTGCCTGTCACATGCAGCAGAGTAGGGGTTAGGAGAGCCCCGTTATAGAGATAGATGGGGGTCCTAAAGATATACCATAAATGTCCAAGATTAGAACTTGCCTTTGAAGTCTGTGATTGGCTGAGTAGTCACATGCACAATGATGTTCGCTCGCCGGCTTATTCCGGGTTCCGAGCAGCAAGAATCGGGGCTCCAGTGCTGCAATGTAGCCGCTGGAGTATGAGAGTATTCATTTCTTTCTTTACATTGTTATAAACTTGTAATTTGTTTACTTTACAGTCCTAGAAAACCCCTTCAGACCCTTCTATTACCCATTATGGGAGTCCCCAATTCAATGGCTGCTTCCCTACTACAGCTGCAGCGATGATCCCCGACATCCCCCTCTCATGATCCGCACCCTCAGACCCTATAATAGGCTATCAACTCAACTTCTTTATGCAGCCAGGCTATGACTGGGATTGAGACATCAGTGGGTTTACAGCCCAATATCTCTAGGTATAAAGCTAAATCCAAGTTTAATTCAATTTATAGGTAAAAGCCAAGGAAGGACGGAACGAGAAGAAAAAAAAAAAAGAAAAGCAGCAATTTTCCATCTCACCACTTTCCCGGAGAAGACAGTAATTCAGGACAAGAGGTCGCTATTTAGTAAGTAATGAATGAGTGTTTTCTGGAGAACTTCAAACTTCAATCTACTTGAAATGGATTCGCTCATTAGCATATAACTGAATATGGAAGATTTTAAGCCCGTGCTCAAATACAATAGTTATTGGAAAAGTCTATTCCAACCAGTAACCTTAACCCCTGAGCCACTCACTGGTCTGTACATCCATCCACTGCAGGGGAGGGGAAGGGGGGGGGGGGGTGTCTTAAAAGCATTTCTTACACTTTGGAGATTTTTGCCGCATAGGGAAGCGTGATGTGCAGGAATCACAGAGGAAATATGCCTACGGGGATATGCAATTTTGCAAATGCATATCCTTACTGCAAAGTTTAATTCTTGCAAAGTGCTCCCTGTACATTTCAAATATTATCAAATATGGTAATTGGTACTAATAAATCTAAGGGTGAGGCCCGCCTATTGGCCTACATGACATCACTGGCTCACAGCACAAGTGGGGAATATTAACGAGAACGTGCCGCTTAATCTCGGTTGGTCGGGAGATTTACTATCTTGTACTATAAACAGCTATGAGGGAAAGTATAGGTTGTATATGGTCATAAAAATGGAACCCAAGAGGAGATCTGCTGGTTTTGTGATTCTGTCTTTCGACATCACATCGTCTGGTCCAAAGTTCTGCTCTTATAAATGTCTTAAAATATTTCTTTAGAGGTCAGAATGTCCTTTTTTGTGCTAAAAAAGATCCAAATCCCCTGCATGGACACATGGAAGCAAATGATAATATTCTCATTACCAGCAGCTACCACTAAGGGGAGCTCAATGTATACAGGTTGTACATTCAGCTCAATAATAACACAGTCTACAGTAAGCTCCTGAGCTCCCCCTAGTGGTGGTTGTTGGTAAATAGAATTTTAATGTATTGTACGTCTATGTAAAAGGATTTGGAGCTCTGCGTTAGAAAAACCCTGACAATATGTTAAGAAATTAACACTTTTATCTGAATAGGTTCAAAGTTCAAAGACCTAAAAAATAAAAGTAAAATCAAAGGGGAACAACCAAATTTAGCTGTATTGTTTAGTGGAGCCTGCGGAATCTTAATCCACCACGTGCCTTCTTAAGACTAAAGGTACCTTTTCACGGTATGACTGACGGACATATAAGCTCCTGACAGCCATACCGATGACCATTGCTCCTGTGCTATTACACGGGTCAGATAATGAAGGCAACACAGGTGGAGATTTCTTCTGGCCATCCACCTCCATTCACCATAAACAGGAGTCGTTCGACAACTACCAAGTTAATTTTTTGTTCAGTGGCCTATCGGGGGCAGCGTGTACGCGGGTAAACAGTTGCTCAAAATAACTCAGTTGAGCACTTATTTGAGTGCATATCAGCCTGTTTCAAAGGTACCTTATGGAAACCGATCTTTCTCTACCAAGCAACATATCCACAAGTGGCCGGAAAAAAAATTGGTCTCATTTAGCTGGAATTCCACTATAAATGCCGATGTACTCAAATGTGCCATCTTGCCAACATTGCGCAGGTTCCAGTAAGAGCATTAAAACAATTCTGACCCGTCCACTCACTCCACAAAACCTCCAGAAGATGTCCCGTGGTACCTGCACCAAGACGTTACCAGCAGATCTTCTGAAGGGAACCGTCCATCACATTAGGCCTTATAAACTACGTTATTGGGGCTCAAACATGATGGAACGGAGTCTGGGAAGCGGTATTTGATACTCATGGGGCGCCCTGTTCCAGCGATGTTGCCGTGCACACAGCGTGACTTTACAGCTGGCTGTGCCATAGGAGGTGGGAGAGCGCAGACAGCCAGCTGAAAAAAAAAAGTCAAGCTGTGTGCATGCGGCAACTGCGCGGCCACGTAGAGCTGGAACAGGGCGCCCGTATCAAACGCTGCTCTCTGGACACCACGTTCCCCCATATTTTAGTCCCATAACAAAGTTTCTAAGGCTCAAATGTGATGGAAAGTTCCTTTAAAAGGGGGTTTTCCCACAACTTAAAGTTGCTTCACAATCACTCTGCACTCCTGACTGCTGCTGTCCAGGACATGTGACTGCTGCAGCCAATCACTGGTTATAGAAGGTCACTGCCATGGCCAGTGATTGGCTACAGCAGTCACATGTCTTGGTCAGAAGCAACCAGGAAGTACAGAGTGGCTGTGAAGCAATTTTAAGTAGTGGAGAAACCGCTTTAAGTCCTAAAGTTGTGAGGAGTGGCATTCATGAACTTGCTGTACCAGCACATCCTATTAGATAATTTGATCGAGATCTGAGGAACACCTAAAATTCCTTCTCATGGTCCTCAAACCGTTCCTGAACAAAGTTTGCAGTGTGGTAGGCGCATTATCTTGCTGAGAGAAGGCACTGCCATTAGGGAATCCCGCTGCCATGAAGATTCCATTAGGGAATCCCCTCCGCATAAAGGGGGTACTTGGTCTGTATAATATTAGGCAGGTGGTACATGTCACATCCACATGAAGTCAGGACCCAAGTACCCAGTAGAACATTGCCCATAGCATCATGCTGCCCCCTCTGGCCAAGTAGCCCCATGTACAGAGCTGTGATGCCCTGTGTGACTGGGCACCTTAATCTTCCCCAGTAACTTGTCCTTACAGAAGTTCTTCAATGGGATCGGACCAAACAGGCACACAAGACTGTGTGAGGAGTGAAGTCCAACCTATCACCCTGTCATCGGTTGTCCTTCATTAGACTATTTTAGGTAGGCACTAACCACTACATACCAAGAACACCCCACAAGGCCTGCTGTCCCGGTCATCTAGACCCCACAACTTGGCCCCTGTCGCTCAGATCCCTACAATTAACCATTTTTCCGGCTTTAAACCCATCAACTTCAAGAACTGACTCATCAGTTGCTTCCTAAAACAGATTTACCAAAGTTTAACTTGACTCTGCAGCACTGAAGATTGCCATTTGCACAGTTTGTTTAACACAAAAGTCGCTGAAAAGTTCTTGAAATGATAAAGGGTCGCCTGGTTACAAACTACTGATTGCCTATGCATACAACGGGCCACCACTATTAGATCAGCCGGAGTCTGCTGTTGATTGGGCTTGTGCACAAAGCAGATTTCTGCAGGAAGCAGACAGCTCTGTTACCATTGCAGTGGTCACACTTGATATTACAAGCAAAGTTGCCGGTGAGAAGGAAGCCGTTTCCTGCACACATCAGCATAGTGCATGAGTGCACCAGCTCAGTGACCATCAGGGATTCATCGCTGGGAATCCCTGCTGATCTACTATAGAGGACCTATCCTAAAGATACTTTAACATTGGAGGACTGCCAGGTGTTTTCTCACAGAACGGTTACTCATTCAGTGCATGGAGATGGAGCACTGGAGATCTCGTCTGGTCGCCCGCCTCTATTCACAGTGAACAGGCAGTCCTTCATAGATGAAGGACTGCCTGTTTACATTTAGAGAGAAGTCGCTCTTTTGTCACTTCGTTACACTGAGCTGAAACAAAGCGACTATTGACTAACGAGTAATTTCACGAACAGTACGCTGTAGGATCCCAACTTTACACAGGAGCACCATCGGTGTAAATCGCTGGTTTGAACACTTTTTTGGCAGATAACTATTTGATAGTCTAGCCTGGAGATAATTGTCATACTTAAAAAAAAAAAAAAAAAAAAGTTCAAACTAGACAGCCCTTTAAGACGACAAGTTTTTTCAATGCCAATTGTTGCAAAAAGTGACCGCAGTCAAGTTAAATGTGGCTGCACCTGTATATCCCACCCCTGTTGAGGTGTTCTTAACGTTATGGCCGATTGGTGTGTACAGAATACGAAAATACTTTTTTTCAATTAAATAATGCTAAAACATAAAAACTTTTTATAAAAAAAAAAAATTATTCAATACAAAGAATTGAGTTTTATAGCCTTTTTTTTACTATGATTTTTATTTAAACTATTGTCCTCTTTTTCGGCCCTCGGTACAAGTAGTTTATTAGCCGTTAGCCCCCCTGAAGCAGTCCTTGGTTTTGGGCTCTTTCACTTGTAGCCCCGTGATCACCCCACACCTGCGGTTACAAATCACGGCACGTTTTTCTGTCAGTTTTTCCTCCTTGGCTGAATAATATTTATAGAAATCAATAATAATTTGACGGTTATATTTAGGGGCCGTTTTATTGTAGATTCATTATTTTTCATGACGTTGTTAAACAATGAAACCTGGAATTAAGTGAAAATAAGATGCAACCTCTGCAATTCTGATTAAATCCGGCAGTCTGGCAGAGAGAGGAGAAACTATAAAGACGGGCGAGAGCAGAAGGAATGACAGGTTACTATGAGAAGGGGGAGGGGAAACATCAGAAATCATCCAAATCCATCATTAAATCACCTGCAGACAAAACCTTAACTGCCCCTCCCCCGGAGAAGTGCGGAGCCAGCATCAACCTCAGGGATAATGGAAAACATGAGATCTTTCTGTCCTGGAGGAGCCTGGACACCATTCATATCAATGACTTCCCATGCTTGGTGATGTCCTGAAGTGCTCTAAGGGGCAGTATTATAGTAGTTATATTCTTGTACATAGGGAGCAGTATTATAGTAGTTATATTCTTGAACACAGGGGGCAGTATTATAGTAGTTATATTCTTGTACATAGGGGGCAGTATTATAGTAGTTATATTCTTGTACATAGGGGGCAGTATTATAGTAGTTATATTCTTGTACATAGGGGGCAGTATTATAGTAGTTATGTTCTTGTACATAGGGGCAGTATTATAGTAGTTATGTTCTTGTACATAGGGGCAGTATTATAGTAGTTATATTCTTGTACATAGGGAGCAGTATTATAGTAGTTATATTCTTGTACATAGGGGGCAGTATTATAGTAGTTATATTCTTGTACATAGGAGGCAGTATTATAGTAGTTATATTCTTGTACATAGGGGGCAGTATTATAGTAGTTATATTCTTGTATATAGGGGGCAGTATTATAGTGGTTATATTCTTGTACATAGGGGGCAGTATTATAGTGGTTATATTCTTGTACATAGGAGGCAGTATTATAGTAGTTATATTCTTGTACATAGGGGGCAGTATTATAGTAGTTATATTCTTGTATATAGGGGCAGTATTATAGTAGTTATATTCTTGTATATAGGGGCAGTATTATAGTAGTTATATTCTTGTACATAGGGGGCAGTATTATAGTAGTTATGTTCTTGTACATAGGGGCAGTATTATAGTAGTTATATTCTTGTACATAGGGGGCAGTATTATACTAGTTATATTCTTGTACATAGGGGGTAGTATTATAGTAGTTATATTCTTGTACATAGGTGGCAGTATTATAGTAGTTATATTCTTGTACATAGGGAGCAGTATTATAGTAGTTATATTCTTGTACATAGAGGGCAGTATTATAGTAGTTATATTCTAGTACATAGGGGCAGTATTATAGTAGTTATATTCTTGTACATAGAGAGCAGTATTATACTAGTTATATTCTTGTACATAGGGGGCAGTATTATAGTAGTTATATTCTTGTACATAGGGGGCAGTATTATACTAGTTATATTCTTGTACATAGAGAGCAGTATTATACTAGTTATATTCTTGTACATAGGAGGCAGTATTATAGTAGTTATATTCTTGTACATAGGGGCAGTATTATAGTAGTTATATTCTTGTACATAGGGGCAGTATTATAGTAGTTATATTCTTGTACATAGGGGCAGTATTATAGTAGTTATATTCTTGTACATAGGGGCAGTATTATAGTAGTTATATTCCTGTACATAGGAGCAGTATTATAGTAGTTATAGTCTTGTACATAGGAGGCAGTATTATAGTAGTTATAGTCTTGTACATAGGAGCAGTATTATAGTAGTTATATTCTTGTACATAGGGGGCAGTATTATAGTAGTTATATTCTTGCACATAGGAGCACTATTATAGTAGTTATATTCTGGTACATAGGGGCAGTATTATAGCAGTTATATTCTGGTACATAGGGGGCAGAATTATAGTAGTTATATTCTTGTACATAGGATATAGTATTATAGGAGTTATAGTCTTGTACATAGGAGGCAGTATTATAGTAGTTCTATTCTTGTACATAGGAGGCAGTATTATAGTAGTTATATTCTTGTACATAGGGAGCAGTATTATAGTAGTTATATTCTTGTACATAGGAGGCAGTATTATAGTAGTTATATTCTTGTACATAGGAGGCAGTATTATAGTAGTTATATTCTTGTACATAGGAGCAGTATTATAGTAGTTATATTCTTGTACATAGGGGGCAGTATTATAGTATTTATATTCTTGTACATAGGAGGCAGTATTATAGTAGTTATATTCTTGTACATAGGGGCAGTATTATAGCAGTTATATTCTTGTACATAGGAGGCAGAATTATAGTAGTTATATTCTTGTACATAGGGGGCAGTATTATAGTAGTTATATTCTTGTACATAAGGGGAAGTATTATAGTAGTTATATTCTTGTACATAGGGGGCAGTATTATAGTAGTTATATTCTTGTACATGGGGGCAGTATTATAGTAGTTATATTCTTGTACATGGGGGCAGTATTATAGTAGTTATATTCTTGTACATAGGGGGCAGTATTATAGTACTTATATTCTTGTACATAGAAGGCAGTATTATAGTAGTTATATTCTTGTACATAGGGGGCAGTATTATAGTAGTTATATTCTTGTACATAGGGGGCAGTATTATAGTAGTTATATTCTTATACATAGGGGGTAGTATTATAATAGTTATAGTCTTGTATATAGGGGGCAGTATTATAGTAGTTCTATCTCATATAGAACAGTATTCCTTCAGCTGAACCCCTGCTCTTGGCTTTTCAGTCAGCCCCTGGTATAATTACACATATATCTGTAAAGTTCACAAACAAATTTGAACGCGATCAGCACATCAGACAATTCCGTAAGATGAACGATCGGGCGCGGGATCCATTTGTCGCCCCGAGGCTTTGCTGCATTCGCAAATGTTTATAGCCAATAACTTTGAAATGTAATGTCATGCTTTAAAAAGCCACTGGCAGCAAATAGATCACATTTATTTTAACGTCAGGATCGGAGGAAATAAATAAATAAAAGTGACAGAACGGGGAGGCGAGGGGGAGAGAGACGGAGGTACTGGGAGGCGTTATGAGGCATTCCTCTCCCCATGGATCTCATCTCTCTACCTTAAATTGCAACAATTATATGAAATTACTAGCTGACTAAATTAAGTCCTGAAGCAATGAGAAAAATAAGGGAACGTTTCACTGGGGTACTTTTTGTATCATTGTGATCAGTAATTATTGTGCGCAGCTTTCAATCATTGCCAAATCCTGCTCATTGAATTTACTCTACAACTTCGTAAAGAAGAGGAGTGTTATTATCCGAAGGTCTTTTATGGATACGAGCTGTAATTCAATAATAGCTTCATTCGGAATCCTAGATGCGAGATTTAAAAGGGACTTACCAACGCAAACAAACACTCACAGGAATGCTCAGTCGTTCCATGTCTGCAACTTGAAGCACATCTAGACTTTTGCACCCATTTTTTTTAATTGCTCAAGTACAATCAAATTTGAATTTTGCAAAAAAATTAAAGCAAGTTTGCAAAATTATCGGAAATTGCAAAATCTACCATTTGTATACAGCTCCAAAGCATATCTGCGGATCTCATGGTTAAAAGGAACATTAAACATAGAAAGTGCACAACAAGTCAAGCAATCCCAAAAATTCTTCCTTCACCTCTTAATCGCCTTTTTTATCCTATTTTGTCTAATATTACAATTAAAATCAATAAATATATAAGAAATGTGTCCTAGAAGCTCAACCATGTCTGCACTCTTCTTCCTCATGGCCCATGTTTCTCTCTATTTGCAGCAGGAGCCTCTCCCCATTGACCTGTCTGAACTACCATACAAATATAATTATAGCGCTCTCCTGGCTAAGCCCCTCCCCTCCTCCATTTCTCAGTCAAAAGCAAAATAGATGAACAGGAGATTAACCCCTTATGTATGCAACGGGGAGCCTATGAATGGTATTCGGGGCCCCAGGCATGGTCCTTACTGGGGGGCCTGTGGAGCCTGGTGCGGAGTCCAGCTAAGTCCCACGGGGTGGTTGGCTTAACAGGCCTTCCCATAAGGTGTCTTTGTACTCCTAGCAAGGCTTAGTCGTCAGACAGCAGGCGACACGATCACTGCAATATGCTTGGAACCTTTTACAACAGTTTCTAAGCAGGAACAGCCTACCGGGCGGGGTAGTCCGTGGATGATGTGGAAGCCTTTTAGCAGGCGAAGTCCTAAATTGTTACTTCGAGAGTGCGGATTCACAGGCAAAACTTTGTGGCACAGAGGGGCGCTATCCACAGCAAATGCCTCAGATCAATCAATCAGGTACTGACTAAGCCGCATGCTACAGAGGTAGCTATACCAGTCTCCGTTTCCCCACTCACCTTCCCTGGTTCTCGCTTCTAGTTTAGATGTCTCTGTTTATATCGTTCAGCCCCAAGTTATTATATCCTGCCACCCCCATGACCCGGCACAGCCAATCATAAAATTAGTAGCATTTCAGTAGCCCTTCTATAAAGGGACATGCTTCTTTAAAGATGCGGATAGTGTGTGTGGAATAATAGGACTTTAGAATCAGACTACACACAGGGTTTGTTTGTAGTCTGTTACCATGGAGACACCTGGTTCTCCATAGGAGTTGTAAACACATAGAATAGGAAGATTCTTATTGATGAAAATCCTCAGCATTTTCACTGTAATTTTATTGGCGCTCTTTATGGCTTTTTTCTGCATCCAGATGTTACTTGTGGCAGCGTATGATGTCAAAGAGGACACCGCAGCATGCGACGGGGCAGGATTAGGATATGAGGGGAGGCTGAGGGTTAGGTGATGTACAGATGGATTTTTGCATGTGGATTTCACCATAAAATCCACAGCAGGACTCCTCGGCTGAGCCATGGATTTCTACAGCGATTTACCCTTCAGTGTAAAGTGTGAATTTAACCCTTTTCAAATGGGCAAATTCACGTTTCTAGGCGAGGATGAAATCATCACTTATTTCCCCCCCACCCCCACACACAAATTTTAAATCCGCATGCGTTAAAAAAAAATCTGCCTTGTATGGACTTAATTCTTTACTCCCATTCGAAATAATGGGTGACTTAAATGGCACGGATTGGCAGTGAATTTGATGCAGAATTAGTGTCAAATCCACGGCAAAAATCCATTGTGTGAATATAACCTAACAGTGGAAGAAGCAGGTCCCAGAGCGGTACAAAGTAATCAGCAGACTGGTATGGTGCCCTTTAGGGACACGGGGATGTTCCCCACTTATATACAATGGATATACAATCATCATCATAGACCCTATAGGTGAAGGTTTAAAAATGTGACATGAAATAATTGGAAATGCTGTGGTCAAGAATTAAAGTCGTCTGAAGGTGGATGACCCCCATGGAATATTTTCTTTGACTGATGTAAGCAGAACTGTACACATTGCTTGAGGAAAGGTCTGCCCAAGGTTATATCTCAGAATATAGACACGCAGCTACTGACTCTGGCAGTTTTCAGAGCACAGATCACAACAACAAAAAGGGCAATTCCCACACCGGCACTCGAAAAGTAACTTTCATCCAAAAAAACAAAAACTATAAACCTGAAAAAAATACACAAGTCTTCCATCCATGCTAGGAATGCACATGGCTAGAGGGAATGGGTCATCAGAAAAAGACCTATTGTAGAAATCCAGCTTTAAGGTGAAGGCGTTTTCCTGAACTACAGTATCCTCAGGATCAATAGTTGATCGGTGTGTGTGGGGGTGTCTACCATTCTGTACCCCTGCCGATCAGCTGATTGACGAGGCGGTGGCGCTCCTGTGAGTGGTGACCTCTTCTCAGGCCTGTGCCGTCCCATTCATTGGTGCTGTGCTTGGTAAGGACTGAAGTGATGGAGGCGCTCTTCTGAAAATTGCTGGCACTTTAATCAGCTGATTGGTGGGGATCCCGAACAGCAAACCCCCGACGATCAACTACTGATGACTACACTACTGTTGACTTATTCTCAGTCCCAGAAAACCCTTTTAAACATAGGAACTTTTAAGTTTTTTTTTCCTTTTAGAAATTTTCAATGTCAGCGTTTATATGAAAATAAAATCCTAAAATCCCGACTATAAAGCCTAATAATCGTCTGATACTTCCTGTTCTGTAGAGAACGTCTCAGCCGTCATTTCATCATCACAGGGACGATTACAATGAAAAGGACACATTCTGTATATACTTAACACAGGATCTGACATTCAAAATAGCTAATGTCACAGCTCACCTCCACCCCCTCTCTGCACAGATCATAGCGCATGCCAATGTCCATTGTTTAAAAAGGCCATGAGTTCTCCTGTTAGCTACACCTAAGATACAATGGCTGCCCCTATAGTCACGTACAGGCACAAGATGATAGGATACATATATAGAAACACAGTATCTGCAATTGGAAAGTAAAAGCAATAAAAAAATCACTTTTTAAATTGGCAAAAAAATAAATAAAAATTCCCTTAAAATTCTTTTTAGATAATATGTCAGAACTCGGTCACTTGTAACATGGTAACAAAATGCATTGAAGTATCAGACATTTGGTAATCACAGGCAGCAATTGTAATGGTCTCTCGTTTTGCGAACTATTTGTCCTCATTGCCAGAAACTAGAGATTTATTTAATATACTTTTTATTTTTAAAACCTCTTAAAAAGGGTTTTTCCAGACAAATCCTATTGAGGAGCCATCCACAGGTCACTAGTAGTATTTACCAGACAAACCCCTTTAAAAAGTCATGGCAATTTTTTGTTTTTTTTTCTACCCAAACGTTCAAAAACTCTTATCTTTCCGTCGACATCTGATGTCGTGTTTGTGGCGGGACAAGTTACGTTTATCAGTAGTACTAATTAAAAATGTACTGAATAAGTTGTAAAAATTTCTATGCGAAATGAAGAAAACAACAAACTCCTCAATTTCACCAATTTTTGGAGGTTTTGTTTTTATGGCATACACTGTGCAGCACAAACGACATTAACTTTATTCTGATCACCAGAACTATTACTTTTCTATCAAAAAGGGTTGAAGGACAACCTGCAGTTTGTATTGACAGCATTTTGGGATAAAACACACTAATATATATATATATATATATATATATATATATATATATATATAATTTTTATTTTTTTTTAACCTCGGAGACTACATGATATCTCCCCTCCCCCCCCCCCCCCCAAAAAAAAATGCATTGGTGTTGTGCATTTTTTTTTCTGATGGTGTTCACTGTGCAGAATGAAAACATTTCAATAGACCTTTATGGCCATGTCTACACCGCATAGGTTTACTTTCTTGTTCTTATGTTAAAATGGGGAAACTTTGTTTTTTTTCAAACTTTTTTTAATGCAAAAAAATAACACCTTTATGCAAAACTTAATTTTACTTTTTTATTTCTTAGTCCCCATAGAGGACATAAACTGGTGATTATCGGCTCACTTATGTAACATACTGCAATACTTCAGTATTCTGTAGGCATTCTATTAAGACCTGCCTAAGGCACTTCTCAATAGGGAGAAATACATGGCAGCCCTGGAAGCCTTACACCTGAATGGTACCCCGCGATCAACCCCTGTGGGGGAACCATTTGGGAGACAAAAGGAGCCCCATTTTTAAATGCTTTCAGATTTGATAGCAGCATCTAAATGGTTAACAGCTGTGATCGGAGCTGTAGCAGGCTGGTGTCAGCTGTCAAAGACAGCTGTAACCTTCCGTGTAGAGAGTTGGCTCGACGCCGGGGCTAACTTCACACAAACCCCACCACCAGAGGGCGTAAATTTATGCCCTTTAGTACTAAGGGGTTGTGCCAAGTTATAGAGTTACCCCCTAGCCACAGGATAGAGTATAACTATGACTAGTGGGAGCCTGACCATCCTGAAAATGGGGGTCTCCACATGATTGGAGCAGAGGACGCACATGAATGCCAGAAATTGCCAAGCACTAGTAATACTCATCAGTTTCTGATACTCCCATTGAAATGCACAGAGCAGCAGCGCATATGTGTAGCATCCTTCACTCCATTTATGAGGGGCCTTCAAGACCCTGTCCTCCCGAGTAGTGGCGGGTCCCAGTGGTCAAACTCCCACTCATCATAAAGTTATTCCCTAGCTAGTGGATAACTTTAGAACATGGCACAGCCCCTCTAATAACCAGTTGCATTCTGGTTATTAAAGGCTTCCCATTGGTCTAACCACTCGACAGCTACACCGATTTAGAACGCACTAGAGAAGCAGCTAAGGAGGTCAACGGCAGCTACTATGGGGTTCTGTACATCCAAGTGAACCCCATCAGAAGCTGGAACTCCATTCAGATCGACTCTTCCTTCTGTTCATCGCACTGGAGACTCCGGCGCAGAGTCAACACAAAATCTTGGAAAAACACCAGGCGGCATGGAGGAAACCCAACTGACCCCATAGTAGTTAATAGGTACATTGGGCGCCATATGCATCAGTAACATGCCGGGTCTCGACCAGAAGTGAAAGGATCTTTACAAGAGAGTTTTAATGGACTCCAAAAAGGTCCAGTTGTGTCCACGAAGTGTTGACCGCGCACCTGCAATGCGGCAAAAAATATGGCATCAATAAGGATTTTCATGCTTACTGCTGTTAATGGCCATAAAGTCTGCCTAAAACCGGGCGGTCATTAACCAGGCACAGTTAGTAAGCCGCAGCCGGCCGGTCATTAACCAGGCACAGTTAGTAAGCCGCAGCCGGCCGGTCATTAACCAGGCACAGTTAGTAAGCCGCAGCCGGCCGGTCATTAACCAGGCACAGTTAGTAAGCCGCAGCCGGCCGGTCATTAACCAGGCACAGTTAGTAAGCCGCAGCCGGCCGGTCATTAACCAGGCACAGTTAGTAAGCCGCAGCCGGCCGGTCATTAACCAGGCACAGTTAGTAAGCCACAGCCGGCCGGTCATTAACCAGGCACAGTTAGTAAGCCGCAGCCGGCCGTACATTAACCAGGCACAGTTAGTAAGCCACAGCCGGCCGGTCATTAACCAGGCACAGTTAGTAAGCCACAGCCGGCCGGTCATTAACCAGGCACAGTTAGTAAGCCACAGCCGGCCGGTCATTAACCAGGCACAGTTAGTAAGCCACAGCCGGCCGGTCATTAACCAGGCACAGTTAGTAAGCCACAGCCGGCCAGTCATTAACCAGGCACAGTTAGTAAGCCGCAGCCGGCCAGTCATTAACCAGGCACAGTTAGTAAGCCACAGCCGGCCGGTCATTAACCAGGCACAGTTAGTAAGCCACAGCCGGCCGGTCATTAACCAGGCACAGTTAGTAAGCCGCAGCCGGCCGTACATTAACCAGGCACAGTTAGTAAGCCACAGCCGGCCGGTCATTAACCAGGCACAGTTAGTAAGCCATAGCCGGACGGTCATTAACCAGGCACAGTTAGTAAGCCACAGCCGGCCGGTCATTAACCAGGCACAGTTAGTAAGCCACAGCCGGCCGGTCATTAACCAGGCACAGTTAGTAAGCCGCAGCCGGCCGGTCATTAACCAGGCACAGTTAGTAAGCCGCAGCCGGCCGGTCATTAACCAGGCACAGTTAGTAAGCCGCAGCCGGCCGGTCATTAACCAGGCACAGTTAGTAAGCCGCAGCCGGCCGGTCATTAACCAGGCACAGTTAGTAAGCCGCAGCCGGCCGGTCATTAACCAGGCACAGTTAGTAAGCCGCAGCCGGCCGGTCATTAACCAGGCACAGTTAGTAAGCCGCAGCCGGCCGGTCATTAACCAGGCACAGTTAGTAAGCCGCAGCCGGCCGGTCATTAACCAGGCACAGTTAGTAAGCCGCAGCCGGCCGGTCATTAACCAGGCACAGTTAGTAAGCCGCAGCCGGCCGGTCATTAACCAGGCACAGTTAGTAAGCCGCAGCCGGCCGGTCATTAACCAGGCACAGTTAGTAAGCCGCAGCCGGCCGGTCATTAACCAGGCACAGTTAGTAAGCCGCAGCCGGCCGGTCATTAACCAGGCACAGTTAGTAAGCCACAGCCGGCCAGAACTTTCTGCTGCTTCTCAGCCAAGCAATGTGGGATCGTACCCCAAAATCCTCTGTATTACTACTCCCGTTCATTGACAGCAAGCAAAGACCCTTAGAAGTGTGAGGAATTGAAATAGAAGGTATATTAGATAACTAATTGGGTAATGGTTAAAAGATCTCTTCTTAGCGTACCTCCCTGCCAAATCAGACATCATGCATGGAAAGATGCAACTGCAGGCTTGATGGGACAGTCGCAGCCATACAACGCCCAGGGAGGATTGTGCATGGGTCCCGTTACTTGGAATGGGGCTTCAGACGGTTGCATCTCACCACGTCTGATGTAAATTGGACCGGAGAAGAAGTAGTCTGAGTAACCCTATCAAAAGGGACTGTCAGCTACTCTCAAAATGTGCGGACTTTGACTACGTCTTTTGCGGAAATGCTGCTGATTTTACCACGGAATATCCGCTACGTGTGAACATATCCGATATGGCCATTCCGGTTACACAAAGCTGCTTTCAAATAAATGGTCATCCAAAAAGATGTCTCATCTCTATAAACCATCGCCTTCTCCTGGGGCCTCAGAAGTGTTTATCCCCAGGTTGCCCCTGGATACGTCCTGTACACCACTCCAGCTCTCAGTAAGAATGACCATGGACGGACAGCTTTTTTTTTTTTTTTTTACTCCAGCTCTCTACAAGGCGGGGAATTGTGGTCAATGTAGTTTCAAGCTTGATGTCAAAAGAGGACCGGATGAAAGATAATGGCTTTGCGACGTTTACCCATAACCGGCTGTGCTTAAATATGACGCCAACACCCTTCATAGCTGGAATTTTTGAATTTTTACTTCACAAGCCATTTAACCATTTAATGTATGCAAAACGGTGGCAGCCATTGTTTGTGATGAGCAATGAAACTACAGCCGGGGTTATTGCATGCAGAAAAAAAAAAAGAACAAGAACGTCCTTTAAAGCAACGTTATGTCCGGGTCCGTTGAGCAACCATCAGATTTAGCAGCTGCTCTCATCAGGCTGACCCCGCACAACTCCTAAAGGAGGAGGGAATCCCCGCTATTACCACAAAATACACTAGTATGGCATCTAACAAGCCCCTTTAAACAGATAAGCCTAAGCAAACTAGTCTGAAAACGAAAATCAATGGGCGTAAATGAAATCCAACAGGAGTAACAGAGGAGCGTGGAAAGTTCATAAAGAGGTTGTTCAGGATTAAAAAAAAAAAAAAAGTTGGCGCCATTTCCTCAAATAGCGAATACAGAGAAATGAAGGGTGGCAGAACGTCTGTGAACGGAGGTGCAAGGGACGGAAACGTTGGTGGGGTAGTAGCAGGGGATGCTGCCATCCGAGTGACACGACAGAAGCTGGGGGGCTAGAACGGTATCAAATATATGGCTTAAAGGCAGGAACAAACTAGGATTAGGGCGCAAAACCCCGATAGAGAAGATGGACCTGGAGATCATGAACAGAGAGAACAATTTTATGCCGCTTCATGATGCATTTTGAGACCAAAGGAGCCCCCTTCTCAAAAGCCAGACTTCGCCACTAAAGGGATGTCATAGGGTGCCAGTCTGCAGCGTCGCCATTGATGGATAATTTAAAAAGAGCGCGCAAAGCAGCTGTCAGGAAGACGTGGCTCACAGGAGACGCTCTGGAAAGGGGTTTTGGCCTCGAAACGCGTCAGACCTGGCATACAATAAAAATTGCTCATCTTCTCCACCATCTTTCAGGGTTTTGCACCTTCTTAATCTTAGTATTTTTCACGCCTTTAGTCCTAAAACAGCATCACTCTTGTCCAAGATACAGGCTTGATATTGCAGGTCAGCTTATTTCAATGAGAATGAACAGCAATACCAAATACAACCATAGCCAAGAGTGGCGCTGTTACCAGAAAGGGAAACGAATACAACGCACCATTTACCGGATGTTTCCAGGAATAGAACAAGACTGCTTCGATCGACCCTTTTAAAGGAAGTCTGTCATTGGACAAAAGCCAATAAACCATGGCCAACGGTACATTGTCACTATGGTCATATGTACAACCGTACCTCCTCTTTAAGTAAAAGTGCAGCCATCAGAGAGATGGGGGCTTTTACAGGCTCCCACAGCTCTAAGTAATTCAGCTGTAACCCGGCTGATAGGTGGTCTTGAGGCCCGTCTGGTCCTGGCAGTCTACTGCTCAGCCCCGTGCCAAATAACCGACGTCTATAGCGCCCATTGTTAGACATGGGAAGGGACTGAACTCCACCGAGCAGCACACAGCCCGATCCATAAAGTTGCTGCAAGACCCCAATTTGGACGGACTGCAGCCTATTTAGATAGAGAATGTGGGCAGTGCCAGCCCGGGGTTAGATGCCAAACTGTGTGGAATTTCTTTATTTCATATATACATATTGCACTGATAGGCAGGCTGCCTGTACTCTGTTTATGCAGACAACAGCAAGATGGCAGCATACTCACACCAGAACCAAGCACATAACGAATACAGCACCAGAACCAAGCTCATAAACGCAAATACAGCACCAGAACTAAGCTCAGCACATAAATACAACACAAGCCAAGCGTAGTACATAGATACACCACCAGAACCAAGCACATAAATACAGCACCAGAACCAAGCTCATAACATAAATACAGCACCAGAACTAAGCTCGGCACATAAATACAACAAGAGCCAAGCGTAGTACATAGATACACCACCAGAACCAAGCCTATAACAAATACAGCAGCAGAATTGAGCTTATAACCTAAAGGCTATAGCATTGTGTTGTGAGGGCGCCCACAGGCTAATTGAGGCACCTAAGTACATCAAAAGGAAAAGAGACAGAAGGATAATTAATGGAACTGCACGATGCACTGACTTACGGAGGAAGATGATCTGTCAGGGCGGACCTAAGGAAGCGATCACCCCAACCTACGTCAGTCTGATGCCACCCCAGCGCCCGCACAGTTTACATTTGGGTATCGATCCAATGACCCTATATTAGTGTGCTGTCCATTCCTTTCCAATGGGATACCTAAAAGCAATGGTGACCCCAAAACTTTGAATACACTCACCTCATAGTCCAAGATGCTGAACCCAAGACCCCGCTTGTCCTTTCCCAATTCAACAACGTCAACTTCTGGAGACCACAAGGTCAACTCTCCATCATCATCGTCGACCTCAAGGATGTGGCTCTCCTCTTCACCTGGCCGCTCCTACAGTGAGACTCATATTAATTATACTTGTTCCAATCAGCGAGACGGGAAACTAGGGCAGTGGATGCAGGTTGGGGAGCAGTGAACGGTACATCGGCCGTGGTCGAGGCGCGGAGCTCGGTTCTGCCAACATCTGATTGCATCAGCAAATCTGCAAATTCAGCTGCCAACACGAGAGCGGAGCTGCTCTACCAGGAAATTGAATTGGCTAAAACCCCCCAAATTTCACTAAAGTAATTCTAGCAGTGAACCTTGTTACGTTCGGATCCTCAAGCAGCGTAAGGCATTGACGCTTTTCTCTTTTCTACACTTCTCAATTCTGGTAGGGACTGCAGTCTAAATAATACACTTAGCATAAAGAATTGCTCCATGCAGACAACAGCCAGCAGAGGGCAGCAGTGAGATGTGACATCTCCCAACCTGAGAGCGGTAAACAAATGCATGAGAATTTTGAATGCAGCTCTGGATGTGACTGGAGTATAGGACATTATTTTAGGATATAGTAAGTAGGAGAGAAGTAAACCCAAGAGTAGTAATGACTAATCTGTCAATAACAGGATAGTGGACCTGCACAGGAGGCGCTGCATGCTATGGAAAAACTGCAGAGCTCTGCCACAGACTACCACTGATCAGATACTGATTGCTTATCTTGAGTTTTATCTACTTTTTAAAAGGGGGTTCAGGACTATTAGGGCATATGGCCACCATAGAACAGAGGTGCTGTGTAAGAGGCAGACGTGGTGTATAGAACGCGTTGCCCTGAAAATAATACCCCGTCTTATATTAAATTTTGCCACAAGAGGCACAGGGTCTTTTTTTTCAAAGTATGTCTTAGGCCGCCTGCATGGCGGGTCGGATCTGTCCGCGAGGATTCTCGCCACAGGACCCGACCCGAGCACCTGCAGAGAGCAGCGCGTACTCACCTGTGCCCGCGGCTCCGGCTGTTTGATGTGCCCAGCCGGCGCATGAGCAGACCGGAGTCGGCGGCCGGGTACTGACGTTTCTGTGCGGGGCTCTGTGAACCCCGCAGAGAAATAGCACATGCCGCGGTTTGTTTGCCGCGCGAGATTTCGCGCGGACAAACCGCAGCCGTCTGCCTAGGACTGCGTTTGCTAACGCAATCCTATGGCAGCTTCCGAGGGCGGAAATTCCGCAGGAAATCTCGCCGTGGAATTTCCGCCCGTCTGCAGGCAGCCTTATACTTACCTAGCATTCGCTGTCCACGTCCCTGCCGCTGCTCCCCACAGTTCCGGGCAGGCTTGCTTGGAGTTCTCAGCACCCACAGAACATTGTTTGCTGGTAACGGGGTTTGAAAACTCCTCCTCCAGCAAGCTATTGCTCTGATTGGTTCTCCAGCGCCGTGGCTCAGCCAATCAGAGCAATCGCTTGCTGGACGTGGCTTTCGCCCCCAGATGATCGCCAGGGGAGTGAGAAGCCAGCTTCATTATATAAGGGGGTCGCCTTTATGAGAAACCCCATAAAGTGCAAAATCTGGCATATTGTTAAGACAAAGATAAGTCAGTTTACTTTACCTTTTGCTGATATTCGGAACCAACCAGCTCCGGGGACTTAAAAACTTCATCGTCTTCAATTTCCTACAGATGACAGGCAAATATGAGCATCAGTACATGCTACAAAGATGTAAAATCTATATGAAGAGGAGCAGTCGTGCCTTAAAGACAGGGGCTGGGTGTACAGCTTGTACTGTGTCCCCACCATCACCACATTTCCTACGTACATCCGATCACCTCTAGCTCTTCTCAGCATGTCGGTGCAGCCCCACTGGGTGATTATTTTCTTATGTCTTGCAAGATTGCAAATTATTGCAGGTTATGCTTGTTTTCCCCTTTACTGTACCTTTAAGGCGCAGTTATGGTGACACAGAAGATATATCGTTGTGGTAACTGCAATAGGTCGTATGTCAAAAAAAATTGGCTTATTGAACCCTGGTGGCCAATCTAGTGAACTACACCAACTGCGTATGTCAACAGACCAATGAGAAACCGTCAAATTCCCTCTCTTTCTATAGGACGAATCAAGATGATGGGGACAAAATAGGAGCTGAGCTGAGCACCAGGCGGTTGAGGGGGGGCTTAGTGGGGGAAGAGCTGACCAACATTGTCAAGGACACAGAGAGAGACCAGCGAGTTCATCTGCCACAACTTGTAAGTGAGGCCGGCCTCAGTAAAAAAAAAAAAAATTTGATATCCACACCACTAAGTACAAAATAGTTAGTCAGCAGGCCTGCTGTAAATGGGGAAAGACATTACAAGCTCTGGACACAAATATTCTGGAGTGGACTAAAGACAGTTATATTGATAAGGGCTGTGCCTACAAGACATTGATAACGGGGTTTATTTCAATTATGTTCTTAATTTGCTGTTGTGTGTGAAGTGAAGCGTTAACCCTTTAGATCAGCGTTTCCCAACTGCAGTCCTCAGCGCCCCCAACAGGTCATGTTTTCAGGATTTCCTCAGTGTTGTACAGGTGATGTACTTATTATCGGTGCCTCAGACATTGACACAGGTGTTTTTACTATAGGATATCCTGAAAACAGGACCTGTTGGGGGTCCCGAAGGACTGGAGTGGAGAACCACTGCTTTAGAGACAAACAGACTTTAGGCAATTTGCATTTCTGGACTATCAGATTGATCCTTCAGCTGGATTATTGATACGGTTTTGCCTCGTGTTTCTTCAGTCTGCGGAGAGTTATCAGTTCTGGGGTATAATCAGTGTTAAATAAGCTGAGGGGAAAAAATGAAATTGTTTACCTGTTACTATAACATTAATCACCTTCATTGCATATTGTTGTAACTTCTCGTATAACTGCATCGCATCCCAAATCGGAGTTTCAACACCCATCCGTGACACAGCGATGACATCCCATTACAGGGACATATGACTGCTGTAGTCAATTATTGGCCAATACTGAGTTATATACCGTTGGTAACCGACTGCAGCTGTCACACATCACTGTGATAGTAGTAACAGCAAAAAATCAGTGAGCAGCAACCTGAGCGTCTTCCTTAAAATTGCACCCAGTTGGTGCTTCTTTATTTACTCCATCAAAGCACAACGTTTCAACCCACGCAGGGGTTTTTCTGAAGATTATTGGTTTTGCTGGATGTCCCTGTGATAGGACGTCCTTACTGGACCTGCAAGAACGGTGCAGAGGGGGACTGACCCTGCTAGAGCGTGAACTGAAGGGGATCAGACAAGGAGAAAAGGACTTTCATGTTTTCCTCCCAAGATTTCCCTTTAAAACCCATAACTATACTTCAGACTTCAAAATATGCCATTTCCAAAACCCCAAATAATGCCAAAATATGCCCCATTTTGGTCATGCTTTGGTCAAAAGCATGACCAAAAACACCCCCAAAAGAATAAAAAAACACATCCTATACAAAAAAAATAGCCAAAACCCCCAAAGTATAGCAAAAGCACAAACTATGTTCAGAACTACGCCCAAAAGCTAAAAACCATAAAACCCCCTCAGTATTGTGCCTATATGGTCTCGCCCCCCCCCATATTCACCCCCGAATTTCTCCATGTCAGATCCCAGGCACCGACGTTTATACTTCGTCTTTGAATGTGAACAGAGAATAAAACATTTCAAACCCAAATCAGCAAAATATCAGTGTGAGAAGTAGAAGTCGCCTACAAGTAGACCCCCCGGGGATCGCCATGCAGTAGGGTAGAGGCGGCAGACACCGCTCAGCTCTTACTCTATCATTCTGGATTCCAAGGCCTTTTGGCTCGTTCATAAAGTTTTCATTTTCATCATCTTCGTCGTCCAAACGGCGACAACAAACCAGAGTAAACGGTGGAGGGACTTCTTTGAGGAAGGAAATGGCTTCTCGGCGAGACTTTCCATACAGCTGGACTTGGTTCACCTGCAGAACAACGGTAATGGCGTTACTCCCTGGCTATAGGACATACAGACACAATCCCAAGTGCAATTAGTTATGTGCGGGAGAAGTCCGATCATCAGGAGTCCAATAGTCTGGAACTCATTTTTATTTTCTCATATGCCAGATGTAGGCGATCGGACAATTAGACAGCATAAACTATCTAATCATCTTGACAACCCAACAGACCCGCATTGTATAATCTCATGGACTCTGGCGCAGAGTGTTAAGGCAGCAGAATGCAGGCCTAAGCTCTTGCTCACGACCTGAAGGTTGCGATTTCAAGCCCTGCATGGTTCAGGTAGTCGGCTCAAGGTGGACTCCGCCTTTTATCCTTCTGAGGTCTGTGAAATGAGCACCCAGCTTGCTGGGGGGGGGGGGGGGGGGGTAATAAATAAAGGACCTGAAAGCGCTGTGGAATACGTTGGCGTAGCTATGGGGTGGCTACTATGGTGCCCATGAACACAGGAGGTCATACCACCCCTGCTTGGGGAGGTCATACCACCCCTGCTTGGGGAGGTCATACCACCCCTGCTTGGGGAGGTCATACCACCCCTGCTTGGGGAGGTCATACCACCCCTGCTTGGGGAGGTCATACCACCCCTGCTTGGGGAGGTCATACCACCCCTGCTTGGGGAGGTCATACCACCCCTGGTTGGCCCCAAGCCCTTTACCAAGGAAGCCTGTGATATTCTTCTTTGCTCTGGGGTCCTCTCTTCTCATTTAGGGTACGTTCATATAGCAGAATCCAAACACAAATTTTTCCACCCGAATTCGGTGTCTGAAACGTGCAGCCGAGTCTCCAATTTTTGCTGCAGTCAAACAAATGTTTGGCCATGAATTCGCAATTGGATTTAGCCTTTTTCAACAGGCTGCAGAATTCAACTTCAAGAAGAGATGTCATTTTCTCTTCAGGGAGTGGATCCAGCGTAAAATCCGCTGTGACAAACCCTTCTAGATACGTCCCAGTTCCAAACTAGACTGATTTTAGAGCTGAAATCTTTCAGCATCCCCTGCAGCTTCAGTGTCTGCACAGAGCTTGTTCTAATGATTTGCATTCTGTGTAGTGTCACCTTTACATCAAGCACCATACAGTCACGTGATGCAAACACACTTACAAATTGTATCACAATGTTCACATTTAATGTGTTCTGATAACTTGGCTACAGCGCTGTAAACAGAGTCATCACAAGGTGTCGGTCATGTTAACAACTGCTACATCTGGAACTGCCCCCGCATTATGTAAGAGTGCAACTAAACGGTTAAAGGGGTTATCCCAAAGTTGACATCTATCCACAGGGTAGGTGATAAAAATCTAATTCATGGGGGTCTCACCACTGAGACTCACTGATCTCGAGAATGGGGTCCTGTATCCCTTATTCTCATAACTGTGGGCTCATTTCTCCCCCCCCCCCCCCCCCCCCCCCAGACAAAGTAATGTGGAGATTCAATGGAGCAACAGTCGCACATGTGGTTATCTCTGGCAGTACCATTGAACATGAATGGTGCAGCACAGCGCATGCTTCGCCATCACTCCATTCAACCTATTCCTCATGGTGGGAGGTGAAGTGAGCGATACTGATCTGACTTTCCTCACCTATCCTATGATAAAGCTGATTGGTCATTTTTGGGCTAACCTCCCCAACAGGCTTGCTGACTAGTGAGTGCAGCTCTGGAGTACAATACAGGATGTAACTCAGGATCAGTACAGGATAAGTAATGTATGCACACAGTGACTCCACCGGCAGAATAGTGAGTGCAGCTCTGGGTATAATACAGGATGTAACTCAGGAGCAGTACAGGATAAGTAATATATGTACACAGTGACTCCAGCAGCAGAATAGTGAGTGCAGCTCTGGAGTATAATACAGGATGTAACTCAGCATCAGTACAGGATAAGTAATGTATGTACACAGTGACTCCACCAGCAGAACAGTGAGTGCAGCTCTGGGTATAATACAGGATGTAACTCAGGATCAGTATAGGATAAGTAATGTATGTACACAGTGACTCCACCAGTAGAATAGTGAGTGCAGCTCTGGAGTATAATACAAGATGTAACTCAGGATCAGTACAGGATAAGTAATGTATGTACACAGTGACTACCAGCAGAATAGTGAGTGCAGCTGTGGAGTATAATACAGGATGTAACTCTGGATCAGTACAGGATAGGTAATGTATGTACACAGGGACTCCACCAGCTGAATAGTGAGTGCAGCTCTGCAGTATAATACAGGATGTAACTCAGGATCAGTACAAGATAAGTAATGTATGTACACAGTGACTCCACCAGCAGAATAGTGAGTGCAGCTCTGCAGTATAATACAGGATGTAACTCAGGATCAGTACAGGATAAGTAACATAATATTACAATGTGACTGAATGTTTTTAGTGAGGAATTGGAGTCTAGATTTTTGCAGATGTTTTGTATTGCTCCTTTAACAACCAGACAGTGAGAAATATATGTTTGGAATGATACATGTATAGCTGGTGTAAAAAGGATTACGTTAAGAATAGAAGATATATGATTTCTAGCTCATAAACTAGTTTTAAAAAAAAATCTTCTTGCATGTTAAATATCAGTAAGGCCGTGGCCAGGACACCCAGGGACGCCAACATGATTCCACACTAAAACTTTTCTTCAGTTACATTTTCGCCCAACATTACGTCTTGTACTTGTAGTTTGTTTTTTTTTTTGGTCAAAATATGTCATTTCTTCTAGAGCGAGATTAAATTTCCTACAAAACCAGATCCAACAGTCTTCTGAGGTTATTAAATTATGTGCACACAGAGTACTGACATGACAGTATAGCTCTTTAGGTCAAAATGTGCGTGAGCCGAATCCTGATGGACTCTGCTGGTCTGAGAGCGTTCCGCAAAACTTTGTCAATAAGATCCGTTTACCAGCAAATGTCTCCAGTCTGTTATTGCTACAATGTATCCATGGTGAACCGTAGGATAGACCCACAAGAAAACATTACTGCAACTCTTTACTGGTCTGCGTTGGAGACTCTGCTCAGAGGCTTTGTCGCAGATCTGGCCCGAAAAAAAAAAAAAAAAACACAGAGGAAAGCACCGCATGCAACACTTCTTCTGGTAAAATGCCGGGCAGCTGGAAACCAAATGGACTCCATTATTAGTTCAGTTCTGTCATAAGACAGACCCATTCGGTCAGGGAATTCCCATTTCTGGTTCCCCGAACAGAGCAGGAAAACTGAATCCCCAGCGCCGATGTGAAAGCACCGGAAGTGACCTACTCACCAGCGTGTACAGCAGTAGGCATGCTGCCCAAGCCAAGGAGGCAGACCATGCGACGGCTATGGGGACCCTAGGCGAGAGATTTGGCCAAACTCCGCTTAACTCTTTTTTGAACCTTTTCATCCCCTCCAACATGCAGCTTGAGAACAGAACTCCCTGCATCCTGACTGGGGCCGGCAGTTTTAAACAGCTGACACCCACCACAAATGGCCACGAACGGAGCCAGCTCCACTCATAGCTATCTGATAGCTAATATGCACTGTCAACCCAAGGTATGTAAGCCATGAACCAGGAGGCACCAAAAAAGGCATCTACCTTTCTGCAGAGGGTACCGTAATATAAATTTTTATTATATTATATTATATATATACACACACACACACACAAAAATAAATAAAATGCTGATGTTGGGAGAACGAAAAAAAGAAAAAAAACCCTTATAGCTCTTGATGGGCAAGGATGGAAAAAAACAAACTGGCTAGTCCTTAAGGGTAAAGGGATTATTCAGTTGTAAGACATCGATGGTCTATAATCAGGATAGGTCATCAATAGTAAATTGAAGGGGTTCCGTTGCCAGGGACCCCTCTCTGCCAATCATCTAGGCCTCTGTACTTGTGCACTGAACAGATTTCTGCAGGAAAACAGACAGCTCCGTTCTCACTGCAGTGGCCAGGCTTGGTGTTGCATGCTCAGTTCACATTCAAATGAATGACAGTTTGGCCTGAAATACCAAGCCTAGCCACTGCAGTGAGAACGGAGCCATTTGCTGGGTCGGTGTGCTTACATAAATTAGCTAATTTCTGCTGGAAGCAAAAAGTTGATTAGCGGAAGTCCAGGATGGCAAACCCTCGACGATCAATTATTGATGGCCTATCATTCTGATGGACTATTAGTAGTTTACAACTAGACGAGCCCTTTGATGGGCAGTGACAAGATATGGAGAACAATACAGCAAAGTGTCCAGTTCTTCATGGCAAGAGATATATATCTATATCTGAGATGGTCAGGAACTTGAGGGCTTACCTCTAATAATTCGTCTTCTGGTTGCAAAATTCCAAGTTTGGCCACTGGACCTTCAGGAGCGATGCTGGATATGTAATGGTGACCATCGAAGGAGTCCAGTTCTACTCCCAGCCTCATGGTGTGTATTGGCAAAAGCTGGAGGGAAAGAAACAGGGATCAAGTGCCAAAAAAAATCTCAAACAAAAACCCAATGTGAATTCTGCAACATCCAGCGTGATAACATTGCACAGATACTAGGCGAGGTATATTAGAGGACTTCTCATACTATAAAGGTTTAAGACCAATGCTTGCTGTCAGTGAATTTCTTAACCTATAAAATGCTGAAAAGAAAAAAAAAACAAACCCTACTCCAGTCCTGCTTACACAGCTGAAAGCTTGTTACAATGTGTCAGAGTAATGCTGCCCATACACCAACAACTATCAGACAAGCACTTGTTCGACCGACAGCCATGTCCACCAGCTCCCCCATACATTTCAACACTTGGCTCAGGTGTGTTCAGGGAGTGAAAGGAGTTTACCAGGCAGCGCCCGCTGTCAGTGCCAGGATACACCGGGGTCAGAGCAAAGGTCGCTGCTCTGACCTGTGTAGGGGCTGGCACTCGTAAATGCAGGCTGGGGTGTCATTGAAATCCATGGGAGCTACGCCTGCAATCAGACGTGCTGGCCACTACGCAGGGGGGTCGGAGCAGTGGTTTCCGCTCCAACCCCAATGTATCCAGACAGTGGCATCGGGCGCTGCTTGGAAGACCCCTTTAAGCCACAGCCAGACAGCTCTGGCGATGGCTTATCTCCTTGGGAACAAGAATCAGGCATTGAACGTTAACTTCCTGAATCCTTCTTTTCTTCAGACATCAATTTTTGGAGGAAAAGTTCAGCCCCCCCCCCCCCCCCCCCATGCACATTGGAATCTCGTCGGGCTCAGCCATTATCGGCGGGCTCAAATGACTAAACTCTAATGTGCAGGGGAGCCTAAGGCAAGAGATTTGTGTGGCGTAGGTGACCCTGACATTCTAGACAGTAATGTGCTGCCGACAATGTGGAAATACGGGTTGGAAGTATGGCTGACCATTCCCAAAGACAACGCTCCTTGTCACGTATCCAAGCGGTTTTACGTTAGTTTGAGGACATGGATATTCCACGACTGGACCGGCCTGCAGAGTCCCAACCTGAATAGCTTTGACATAAACTGAAATGTAGGTTCTGCAAATACGAAGTTTCACTCTTCTCTGAGAGAACTTGCCAGATGTTTGCAGGGTGAATGGAGGGAAATACCAGCTGAAGTGTATCAGACATTAGTAGAAAGTATGAGTATTCGATGACCTTAGCGCCAAAGCAGCCCCACTAAGTATTACATATGTAAATAACTACTACTTTTTATTCTTACTCAGGTGTTCAATTACTTTTGGTAGAACAGTGTAAATCTGTCATCCAGACCCTTCACTACACGCTACATCATGAAGCAGGTTATTAAAAAGGTAAAGTCCTGACCTTGGAGTATTTCTGCAGCTCCTCGTCATCTTCAATTTTTGCATCCAGATCAACCACCTGTAGAGCCACACGAAATAATATAGTCACTTTACAGAAGTGTTCATGTCCGTATAAGACTACTACAACCAGCAAAGAACAACAATGGACACAACAGCACACACTTACAGCGCGTTACTACATGCCATTTATCTGGGCTCACAGGCTTTAAGCACATACCATGACTTGGTAATCCGGTCCAAGATGCTTCTCCCACTTTGACTTTAATGCTTCAGCCTCTGGAGACAGAGCGGGGGCTGGGATGAAAGAAATAGTGGTTTAGCATACACTATATGGAGTACGGACAGGACACTAACTAGTGCGCAAATCTAGAAAACGTTCCATATTCCTGCAAATGTCAAGACTGCACAAACATAAAATTATACTTAAGACGTGAATGCAGCTCTGGAGTATAATACAGTATATACGTAGGGTCAGTACAGGATAAGTAATGTATGTACACAGTGACTCCACCAGCGGAAGAGTGAGTGCAGCTCTGGAGTATAATACAGGATGTAACTCAGGGTCAGTACAGGATAAGTAATGTAGGTACACAGTGACTCTACCAGCAGAACAGTGAGTGCAGCTCTGGAGTATAATACAGGATGTAACTCAGGATCAGTACAGGATAAGTAATGTATGTATACAGTAACTGTACCCACAGAATAGTGAGTGCAGCTCTGGAGTATAACACAGGATGTAACTCAGGATCAGTACCGTATAAGTAATGTATGTACACAGTGACTCCACCAGCAGAATAGGGAGTGCAGCTCTGGAGTATAATACAGGATGTAACTCAGGATCAGTACAGGATAAGTAATGTATGTATACAGTAACTGTACCCACAGAATAGTGAGTGCAGCTCTGGAGTATAACACAGGATGTAACTCAGGATCAGTACCGTATAAGTAATGTATGTACACAGTGAAACCACCAGCAGAACAGTGAGTGAGTGCAGCTCTGGGGTCGAATACTGGATGTAACTCAGGGTCAGTACAGGATAAGTAATGTATGTACACAGTGACTCCACTAGCAGAATAGTGAGTGCAGCTCTGGAGTATAATACAGGATGTAACTCAGGATCAGTACAGGATAAGTAATGTATGTACACAGTGACTCCACTAGCAGAATAGTGAGTGCAGCTCTGGAGTATAATACAGGATGTAACTCAGGATCAGTACAGGATAACTAATGTATGTACACAGTGACTCCACTAGCAGAATAGTGAGTGCAGCTCTGGAGTATAATACAGGATGTAACTCAGGATCAGTACAGGATAACTAATGTATGTACACAGTGACTCCACCAGCAGAATACTGAGTGCAGCTCTGGAGTATAATACAGGATCTAACCCAGGATCAGTACAGGATAAGTAATGTATGTACACAGTGACTCCACCAGCAGAATAGTGAGTGCAGCTCTGGGGTATAATACAAAATGTAACTCAGGATCAGTACAGAATAAGCAACATAAATCAACTTTCATTGTAATAAAATATTAGTTTTAGATTCCCAGCTGCCATCAAATGATCAAAGAAAAGGAAATGAAATGAAAACAGGAATGCAGAGAGCGATGCATTCGAATGGATCATTTATGTATTAGTGTCAGGGGAGGAGGTTGGGGGGGGGAAATGAAGCTCCTGACAAAACGTCATTGTTATCGCTTGACCCCATCGATAGAGAGCAATCCCAGATATTATTTATACACTTGGCAGGTCCGGAGTTTCGTCTGGTTTAATTAGGAGAGGGAGGTAAGCGGACACCTGTTATAAGCACCAGTTCGGAGGCAGTCTTCCGTGATGGCAGCCACCCTGACATCCAGAGCCTTACATGACGGTAATATTGCCTGCGTTGCATAAATAAGACAATCTGACAGAGCTTTATGGCATAGAGTGACCGCCTTGTCCCGCGGTTGACCCCATCGGGAGCTTAGCGAGGGTCTAATGTTCCTACTTAAGAAATATTTAGCTTGTGAAAAGCTGCGGAGCGCCTCTGCCAACTGAAAAAAAGGGGAAACGGCTCCGATATAAGACGATGACTTCACTTTGTCACAAGGACCGGCGGCCTCGGAGGATGCTCATTAGCAGCGACACATCCCATCTGTGCAGGTTCTCCGAACTAAATCCATGCAGACATATAAACGCACATTGACGTGGGCCGTCATGCAGAATGCGAGGCGCTGCGGAGAACGGCGGGGGGGGGGGGGGGGGGGCACCTTGTATTTTTGCGCAGGTTTTACAAAAGAGGATTTTGTTTACTTTTGATCATATGAAATGTATTCTTTATGCAATAGGACCAGTAATGGCCGTCTGTACAACTAGTAAGGGTACAGTCAAATGTGCCAATTTCCACATGGATTCTGCCTCTAAACACTGCAGACTTCCACTATGGTCATGCAGGTGTAGCGCTGCATATCCACACGCGGATTTAGTTTTTAAGGGAAAGATCGGCACGTGGAATTCCTGATGCGAACCCGTGTCAAGAAGTGGTGGCACTTTTTGCATACGCGATTTTGCAACTTGCATGCAGAAAAAAAAAAATTGTGCCATATAGACTATAGAGCAGATTCCCTTTGAAGTACCGTGGAATTAGTGCCGGTTCCGTGGCAAAAAAAATCTGATATTTGGGCTTATTCACATGGGAATATGCATTTTCGTTTTTTTTCCACTGCATGTATATGTACGGGTTATACGCATTTTTCTGCATAATTGGGTTTTTTATGTCTGTATTGCATCCATTTTTCATATGTACATGAAGGACGTGGCCCAATTGAGGCCAGTTATGTCACAACCCACAGAAAATGGTGTGCAAGGAAAAAAAAAATCAGTGAACACACATTAGCATCCGTGGTCAGTGTTTTTTTTTTATGCACCCACAGCCTTGAATGGGAAATTTTAATCTAAAAACTGGAGCAATTGTGTTTCTGTTTGGATTTGGAATGGAGTGTGCAGTACTTCCAGGTCATTTGCATTAATGGAAATAAAAGTTACTGGAATACCATGTGACCAGGAAGATGTACAGCCGCCTGTGGGGACTGATGTTTGCACTAGCATTTGCACGACCCCATGAGCGGATTCTTAACAGTGTAGAAGAAAATTAAAACCGGCGCCGATTGGCATGCTCGTCAAGCGGCACTTATTAAATCGGGCCAAGTATTCAGCCAGTCTAAAGTGAACCCAAGTCTGTTACTGTGGAAGGCTTCAACACACTATTGCACTACATTATCATGATTACATCCCAGTGTGTGGAAAGTATGTTAATCCACGCCACGAATTAGTGCAAGAACGCCACTTTGGGACATATTTGCATAAACTCAGCACAAGTTCATTTTGCAGGACTAGCCCATGGTGCATGGGATGGTTGGAAAGTCTGCATTATCTTAAAGGGGTATTCCAAGACTTACTAATCGATGAGCTGTTTTCAGAATAGGTCATCAATAGTTGATCAGCGGGGGTCCACCACTCTGGACCCTTGCCGATCAGCTGATCCTGTGGCCTGCTGTCACTGCAGTGGGCTGCACACAGTGCAGTGGGGGCCGACGATGACCAACAGTGGGTCGGAGGATCAGCTAATCGGCCGGGATCCAGAGCGGTGGACCCTGGGGATAGATCATAGTAAAAAGTCCTGGAATACCCCTTTAATGCAGACTTTCTAACTATCCCATGTGTCATGGGCTAGCAGGAATCTGTGGATTCTATCCTCAGATTCATGCCGCCCAAGCTCAGAGCAGGGGAGCCTACTGCCCCCGTGGGTGTCATATTCTGCAATGTTACAGCGTTTCAGAATTACTACACTTTGTAGTTTGACTCAGAGCTGAACTTTGACTGATGGGGCAGGCCACGATTGCTTCTCCCTGCCCGCTGCATGAAGATTGACAGCTTCTCCCCCTGACTGTGAATAGGGAGAGGAGTAGTCACACTGTATGCAGCAGGCGGGAAGAGGCCAGTGTGGCCCCCCGTGATTCAAAGTTCAGTTCAGAGTGAAACTTCAAAGTGCATTTATTCTGAAGCGCTGCAACATTTGGACAGAATCCCTTTAAATGCAACAAAAATATCAAAAAGTTTCATTTCCATGTAAATGTACCAGTTCTCAGTTCATTTCTGCAGTTCTCATCTTGTTCCTGGCAGCCTGCGTTGTCCTGGAGTTCTTCGGGGACCTCACTTATTTCAGCCTTTGGCAAAACGGCAGGTAACGGAGGTGGAGGCACGGATGGCACATCTACACACAAAGAAGGCAGGTTACTAAGGTCGTATGTGCTGAAGAAGAAAGAAAAGTACTTCTCCAGGCAGAAGAAGGATGTCATTAACAGCAGCGCAAATCGGAGAGCAGCCGAAAAGCTGTTAACACAACAAATGCTTGTTCTTTGCAGACTAACAGGTAAGGATAATTAGCAGAACACACAGCCTGGCACAGAGCATGGCATCCAGCTAGGAACGCAACGTAAAGCTGTCTGTAGCACGGCTGCCGGGCACAACGGGGGATGCAATGTTTGGACTTCTCAGAGAATCATGTCAAAAACTAACAAGCAAACCTCTGGTGGTTTGTGGGGCTCAGACTAGACGATGCTGTGATCGCTCCCCTTCCAGCGCGATGCAGAATGGGGAACGCAGCTTTTATAGTTAGCGCACAGGACTCAAAAGCTTTGCCCAGTTTCCACCCACACCAGCGGTAGGAGGTCGCAGTCCTTCCCTCCGCCACTTTTTGAAAGAGTCTAACTAATAGAATGTAATGTAGGTGCAAGAAGATTAACAATTAAAAAGGGGTTTTCGAGCTTTATGTAATTAAAGCGTAAAAGGGGGTTTTCCATCAATAGTTGACTGGCCGGCATCTGCCACTTGGGACCCCAGCCGATTAGCTTTTATCCGTGTGGTGGCCTGGGGTTCAAAGCAGGAAGCAGCAGACCGCTTCGTACACATAGTAGCAGCCCATGTTAGTATAAAAAGGGGTTGTCCCGTTGTAAACTATTGAGGGACTTATCCTAAGTAGATCATCAGTAGTAGATTGGCAGGGATCTGTCCCCCGGCCAATCTGATGTTGGCTGGGCTGATTTATGCAGACCAGGCTTGATACTGAAATGAAAGGCCTGCAATACCAATATTGGCCACTATATTAAGAATGGAGCAGTCTGCTTCTTGCAAAAATCAGTCCAGTGCACGAGTGCAATGACCCAGCAAAGGGCTGAACGGTGAGGTTCCCGGGTGATGGATCCCCACTGATCTACTATTGGTGAATAGTCCTATGGATAAGCCATCAATAGTTTACAACTGGAGAACCTCTTTAAATTCAATAGGAACAGTACTGACATAACCAACCAGGGCTGCTGCAATATGTACAGGGCTGTCTGCAGCCTGCTTCATACACACTGACAATCAGTCCGTGGATACTTTATCAGTGGGGTCCTGAGTGGAGGATCCCAGATGATGAACTATTGAAGACCTTTCCTAAGGTTGCTATTACATTAGCGCTAGCCGTTGCCGCTAGCACTCATGTTTTCCTTTCAACTGCTAGGCTGAACCTGCAAATTAGTGCAATTGCATGAGCCTTACCTGCACCCTATAGGGCAGATTTGACGTAGATTTTCCGCATTGAAAATATGCAGCAAATCCCCCCCCCCCCCACGTGAACATGGCATAAGGCTGATATTACATGAGCGCCCTTATTGGTCGTGTTATAGGGTTCATTGCTGGGCTGCACTTGCAGGTGCAGCCCAGTAATTGTCAAGATAGAGCTTGTGCTATCAACAACCATTAGCGCTCATGGTGTAATAGTGGCCTAAGGATACAGAAGGGACTTCAGTAGTTAGGAGGTCAGCAACCCCTTTAAAAAGGAGAATGTAAAGTTCTGCAACTTTCTAATATTTTTTGCATTTCAATTTATCACCATTTTCAAGATATCTGCTTGTTGTCAGTAAATGAGAACAATCGTTTATTATTAGAGATGAGCAAATGTACTAGTTTCGAGTAATTACTCGATCGAGCACCGCGATTTTCGAGTACTTCAGTACTCAGGTGAAAAGATTCGGGGGGCGCCGGGAGGCGTGGTGGAGCGGGGGGTAGCAGCGGGGAACAGGTGGAGCCCTCTCTCTCTCCCCCCCCTCCCACTCCCCGCTGCAACCCCCCACTCACCCACGGCGCCCCCTGAGTCTTTTCGCCCGAGTACGGAAGTACTCAAAAATCACGGTGCTCGGGCGAAAAAGGGGCATGGCCGAGTAGGCTCGCTCATCTCTATTTATTATATATTGTACTAAGCCAGTCCTGTTCCCAGCTGAGAGTCTGTTACAATTGTATCCAGTCTAGATGATGCTAAACACATCAGGAGCAGCTGAGAAAAAGCAACAAATCATCCCACAAAAAAACCCCCCTAACACAGCAGAATCGATGGGAAAATGAAGTTATGGAGAGGTGGGGGGGGGGGGGGGGGGTCCAAAAGATGGCGGCAGAAATTAAAGTACAAGAAAAAAAAAAAAAGTTAAAAAAAGGAATTACTTGCAATCACACTGATCCACATAAGAACGCTAACTTTTTTTTTTCCCCCACACTATGAACACCCTCTCCTCCCAAAATGACAACGTTTTTTTCCATTTCACCCCACTTACATTTTTACGTTTTCAAATACATTATATGGTAAGTTAGATGGTACCGTAGAAAACTAGAAAGCTTCTTACAGAAAAAAATTAAACAAACAGAACACAACAACCAGCCTTCCTGTAGCTACGGCACCGAAAAATACTAAAAAGGTAAGATTTTTTGAATGTGGCGATAGAAAAATGAAAACAAAAAGGCCCGTGGTGGAAAAGGGTTAAAAGATAGGTTACTATTAGAGTTAGGCCGGCTGCCCACGGGCGATGCGGCATCCCGCGGCGAAGCTCCGCCGCAGGAGCCGCCGTCAAATCTCTGCCGGTCAGCCCTATCTAGTAGATAGGCTGGCTGCGGAGAATCGCAATGATTCTCCGCTCGTGGGCAGGTGCCGACGCTTTCCATAGCAATGCTATGGGAAGAGTCGGCCGGCGTGAGTCGCTGGCGGTAAATCACTGCCGTGGACACAGGGCCCTACCAACATTTGGTATTTGGGTTCCAAGACAGATTGAAGCTCACCGATAGCGACGTTATCGATTCTGGCTATGTGATATCACCATATCACCCTTGACTACGCATTTGCGCTGAGTTTCCAGCACATCATCAATGGACAGCATGGATAATGTGATCACAGGATGGCAATTAATGACATCATTGAATGGTTTCGGCTTACATTAGACAATTCTAGTAATAGTTCTCACATAGCAGAATTAAAGGATTCTTCTCACTTTTGGGCTGAGATATGTGATAAAAGTGCGATTGATCACCAGCTGTTCCATCACGGAGATTAGTGTGGATTCAACTCCACAAACCTATCAATGTCCACAAAGATGCACACAGGACAGCCCTAGTCCAGCCATGGTGTAGGTAATGTGGATTGGGGTCTGGATCCACATAAGATCTCTAAGACATCGCTGCACCAGCCTGAACCAGGAAGGAGCACATTATCATCAGTAGTGCAGCCTCAGGCTTTAGACCCGTGACTGCAAGCGATCAGACCTTCACATAGAAGACGGGAAAATCTGTTTTTACATTTTTTGCATTTCTTCTAGGAGAAAAATTAGATACCTCTAAATGGAGAGAAGCCTGGAGACAGCGGGCTGAGAGGTGGCACTTTGCCCCTGGACAGGGTGAGATGGACAGTTTGGCCGGTGTTGCGCAGCGCCGCCACAACCTCCTGATTGGTCAGTCCCTCAATGTTATTTCCATCCACCTAGGAAATGACAAAAAGACAATTTATTACAGTAAACTGGTTTTAACGTGAAATCTAGCAAAAAGTAATGCTATATGATCCGACAAGGGCGTCTCCATCCTGCAGCTCTCCGGCCGTTACAAAATTATACCTCCCATCAGGCTTTGATTTCTGATGGCAGTCAGGACATGCTGGGAGTTGTAGTGTTGCAAGATCTGGTGAGCCACAGGTTTGGAGAAATTGCTTTCTAGATACCACATATAGGGCTAGTTGACAGAATACCACGGTTAATTAATTCCTACCCAGTCTTTTTTTTTTTTAAGGCGGCAATTAATGCGGGCACTATACCTAAGTGACACAATAACATTGGTAGTTAGGCTGAAGGGAGACAATGCCCATCTAGTTCAGTCTGTTTCCACCCCCTTGTTGATCCAGAAGAAGGAAAAAAAAAAAACCAATGAGGCAGAAGCCAATTTAGCCCATTTGGGAGAAAATACTTCCTTCCCGACTCCAAAGTTTGCAGGTAGCAGGTTCCCTTTATAGGGGGCTTCCGGGGTATTTTTTTAATTGATAACCTATACTCAAAATAATAATTGATCAGTTGGGTTTTGCCACTCAGGACCCCGACTAATCACCAGCAAAACAGTGTATGCAGTGGGAGCAGATCACTCGGACCCCTGTATTGAAGCCGGCGCTGATAACTACAGGCACAGCTCCCATTAAAATCAATGAGAGTAGTGCCTGCAACAATCAGTGCTGGCCCCTACACAGGGGGCCGAGTGATCTGCTCCGATCTGTACACTGTTTTGCTGGGGGCAATGGCCACCAGAACAGCTGATCAGTCGGGGGCCTTTTAAGATTTACTTTTAAAAAGTACTTTTTACATGTCTTGTTCTTGCAGTGGCTGCGCAGGGCTTTCCCCATACTGCCATTCGCTACATTTGTATCCAGTCTAGACAATTCTCTTTGAAGTAAAACACAAACTTCTCTCGCTGAGAAACACTGAGGGATTCTTGAAACAAAAAATATACCAGCAAGTTGCAGAACTTTTGTTACAAAAGGATTCTTACCATAAAAGCAGAAGCCCCCATCGATTGCTGGTTTTCTTGTTTTTGATCCTCTGGGAGGCGCTCTGCAGGGTCTCTAAAGGGTACCTCTCATGCCCACATTTCAGCGGGGTAGCTGCATAGCTTTTCAGCCCCGCTAATACTATCCCCACTCCTCTTTTCCCTTACTAACCTCAGTTTCCCTGCCAGAGTTCTTCTTAGTTTTGCCCACAAGTGCTTTGAATGTGTCAAGTGGGCGGTCCTCACTGCACACCATCAATGACATCCAGTTTGATTAACAGTGAATAGTGGGGACCACCCACTTGACACACAAAGTACAGGGAAACAAATCCAAGGATAACTCATACAGGAGAACTGGGGTGAGAAAAGAAGAGGGCCCATAGGGTCAACAGAGCTGCAAAGCTATACAGCCACCCCACCGACATGGCGATGTGGCAAAACCTCTTTAATTACATAATAGAAAGAACCAGCCGGTACAAGGCGCTGCTGAAAAGGAGCCGACACATACATCATCAACATGGCTCCAAAGAGAAAGTTTCATTAATAAAGAGGCAAGCTCTGCATTTCGCCCCTGGAGTGGAGTCATTTTCAGGCTAGGGGGTTGAAACACTGTAAAAAAGGCTAGTTACGCGTTTCAACCCCAGAGCAGGGCCTTCTTCAGGCTCTGATATTAGAACACAGCCTAATTTGACAATATGGCTCCAAAGATATTGTATGTGTCCACTCCTTTTGAGCAGCGCCTTGCACCAGCTGGTTCCTTCTATTACATACATGTAAGCGGCTAGAGAAAGGCTCTCCCGGTAGACAAGAAAAGGCTTGCAGCTCTTAGTAATACAATATGCAGCCTACATGAGTTGCTACTTCTAATGCCAAAGCATTTCAACATGGCTGTGCTCATGTTTGGCCCAACTTTCTCAGATGAGAATATATATTGAGGAATTCTCTGTTCCAATTCCCTCTGGATTTAACACGCCAGATAGCGCCCCCTGTCTTCTATTCTTTTTTCTTCCAGAGATTCTCTTTAAAATGGTTCTCCAGTCCTGGACAAACTTCTCTGACTACCTGATACACGTTGTCCATTAGTATGCATCATAAGGCTAAGACACTTCTCACTGATTTGCCAGCACAGCTCATGTGAGCAGCATTAACCAATCAGAGCAGCATGTAGTGTCTTAGACTACTAATGGACAGCATGCATCAGGTAGTCAGAGAAGTTGGGCGGCCATCTTTGTTGGAGGGTCAGCACTGGAGGGTCGTTTTAAGTACATGTAAGTTATTGATCACCAATGCAAAAATCAAAAGAAAACCAACTAACAGCCACGATCCGGTCATGAACTTCAATGCATCCACTTTGATCGGCGGCACTGCCCGGTATGATGCCCTTCACATAAATACCAGAAGACCCTGCAAAAAGAAGAGGGAATACAATTTTAATTCCAAGCCCCTAAACTCAAATACCCCATAAAGGGGTGCGAAAAGTGTCCTCGGGTTGGTTACTCATGGACATGTATATAGATGCAGTCAGACAGATGATGTTTGTGGTAGGCAGGCAGCAAACTGTAATCACATTCAACACGAGTAACATATGGACAGCCAGATGGGACATCTCAGGGCCACAATTCACAGGCACCAACAAGCCTATTGCGGTTTACTGGTGGCTCTTCCTCGGACCACTTCTGGTAGGTACTAGCCACTACATACAGGGAACAACCCACAAGACCGGCCGTTTTGGAGCGGCTCTGACCCACTCATCTAGCCATTATAATTTGGCCCTTGCCACTCCGATCCATATACTTGCCCACTTTTCCTGTTTACAACACATCTTCTTCAAGAACTGACTGATCCTTTGCTGCCAGATATATCCCACCCTGACAGACCCCATTGTTACCGGGTAATCAATGTTATGTCACCCATCAGCGGTCCTAATATTTACGGCTGATCGGATGTAGAGAAGGAACTCAGACAACCAATATCGATATATCGCTAATGCTTTGGTGATACTTTTCATCCATATTATGTCCGATATATCGGTAACATCGATAGTTTAAGGCGATATAATATCGATTTTTGTAAAGACGAATCGTGTCTTGTGGTCCGATGACCATCGTTTCTTTCTTTACATTCTGCCCTTTCCTTTGTGTTGGTCAGGATGTAGTTTTGCTCGAGGCACTAATGAACTTATAAACAAGTTCTAGAAACTTTTGGAAGTGTGAGGCGACTCTTTGTCACCAATAGGGTTTGCGCCAGGCAAAACGACTCTCAGAAAATAGTGGGGTCTTAGGCCGCTTTTCCGCAGGCCCTAAATGCTTGCGTCTAACGCGATGGCTGTGGGCAATACCTTCTAAATGAAAGCATCTCCACATGCAGATGGAGGGCTGCGCTGAACGCACGAAGGTCGCGTCCAGAAAAGGAGACGCGACATGTCGTATGTTCAGCGTCTAACGCGAACGCAGTGCCCATAGAAAAGATAGGAGACCCATCTAATGCAATTACAATATGGTTCGAGGCACTGCGTTCGCGTTACCAAGCCCTGCATTGTTTACAGGTTGCCATGGAGACCATTGGTCCCTCAGCGGCAACTTGAAAAAAAATGTGTATGAAAAAGGGAGAGCATGCAAGCAAATTAATATTTCTTGGCTCATTAGATAACGATTATTGGGGCCAATGATAAAAAAACTTCTTCTCATAGACCTAATTGTAATTCTATGTTTAATCTGTAATGTTTTATTTTCATTTGTAACTTTAATATATTTTCCTGTTAATAGTTAGAAGTTAATAAGAAATTCAACAGTTTAAAGTTTTAAAAGAAAACTATAATTTTTTGTTGCTTGATTAACCCTTGACCTGTTCTATTTTTATACAGCCTTTTAAAAAGTCGATATATCGAAATATTGATAGTTTTCTACCGATATGTTACAATAATCGATAGTATCGACTATCACTGAACAAACTATCGACGATCCATATTTTTGTGTGGATGTCCTAACCTTAACCCCGACCTCTTTGGTTTCATCACCCTCATAGGCACTACAATGTTGGCAGACTCCGGGTGACTAGAAGTGAATGGCAAGTACCGCCCGTCTCTGGGGCCTCCGAGTTTGATGGTTTCGACCCAACAAGAGAGGGACCTATTGCTACCCATTTGATGGGATCTCATCTCCATTACGCAGGTTCCTGCTTGGCCATGATGAAATGAAGTGGAGGTTGGTTAGGCACAGATGTGGCATCATGCAGCGGTGTAGAGGATGACACACGGAAGGATGAAGGGCCCTAAAGTGGTTGGACCAGAATTAACTTTTAACACCTATCCAGAAGATGGGTGATGAAAGTCTGATTTGGGGGTCTAGACGTTTTTTTCATCACTTATTCTATGGATAGATGGTATAGTTAATTCTGGGTCAACCCCTTTAAAGTGATTTTCCCACTAAAGACATTTATCTACATGATGGGGATAAACGTCTGATCACTCGTGGTCCGACTGCTGGGACCAGTCCCCCCCCCAATTCTGAGAACGGTGCCCCCTGAATACACCATGTGAATGGAGCGACAGTGCACATGTGTTTCAGTTCCATAGAAATGGAGCAGTGGTCAGACAGGCGAGTGCATCAATCTCCCACCATCCCACAGAAGCAATGATCATGCACCGCTCCATTCACATAGTTCATTCAGGGTGTGCCGTAGTCAGAATCGTGTGAGGTCCCAGAGGTCAGACCCTCCAGGAATCAGACAGACGTTCCCTATCCTGTGGGGATAAAGGTTTGGAGTGGGAAATTGGGCCGTTAAGGTGGTTAAGGATCAAGCAGTAATTGACAAGTGAAAGCCCTCATACCTGCCCAAGTCTGTGCTCCCCTGGGAAGGAGAAGAATAGGGGGGAAAAAAATAATAAAATCTGAACTTTTTTTGCAGTTAAAGAAAAAAAAAAGTTAACAAAAAAATTAATGTAATGGGGCAACGGTGCTTCAATCACTACTTTTACTTGAGTCCAGCATCAGTTCACAAAGAGCGACCAACAAAACACATGCAGAGAAGTCAGTCACCGGGACCGAGAGCCAAATTAAAAAAAAAAAGGTTGGGTCGCAGTGACTTCTATGGACGCCACTCGGCGATGTACAACGCAAGGCTTGTATGGAGCACTACATGGCTGAGTGCATGAGGACTACTTCTCAGATAACTCACCTCCGCTGCTCCCTCCTGTGTAGCCCACCACCGTTATCCCAAGGCTCTGGCCTTCTTTCTTGGTGAGGGCGAGATCGTACATCTTGTTCTCAGCAGTTTCCTACAAATGGAAAACATTGGTCTAGTGGTTAGGAATGCCCGCCATTTATCCTACTGGCAAAGTGCAGCCGTTCTGCCGCAGCTCGGAGAAGGTGGGGCAATTACAGCGGAGTCACGTGGACCAATCATAGAAAAGAAAAAAGGTTTCCAAAACATTCAAGAGTGGCACGAAGTGCGACAAACATGTGATATTGTGATGTTTTTTGCAGTTTTGTCAGGAGTAAACGTGGCGTATCATTAGCACCAAGCTGACTGCATCCCAAGTTTTATTATATGAGGCCATGTCGTTTGAGAATATATTATAATATATTCTATTTATTTTTATAGTGTGTCTCCCAGAGGCAACTCCAACCTAAACAGTCTGCAAACCGTTTAGCAATATGTCCGATACAAAATGGTGAACCAGATACTGTACTTTATTTTTTTTTATTCTACATGTTAAAATAGCTATAATTTTTTTCTTTTTACCTTTTGCACAAATTACTCCTAATAAAATGAAAAAAAATGTGAAAACATTTTACAGTAAAAAAAAAATAATAATTTTGGCAGGTTGGGAGGGGGGGGGGGGGGAACTAGACCATAAAACCACCACATGGGTTAAAAAAAAAAAAAAAAAAAAAAGGACTGAAACACTGATTCTTAAGGGGTTAAGTACATAACTGCTGTAGATGAGTAATCAACTGCTCACATCCCATTTTTACTGCACATGAAGCAGTATACAAATATACGCAATTTGAAGCATAGCTGTATTTTTTAGCTTACTGCTTGGAGTCACGTTTCCATACATTTTTACATAAACACTTTTTTTTAACTATTAAGTCTTTCTTTTGTAATAAAGTTTCGCAGCTGAACATTTTTTTTTTCCCTTTATAAAGCATTTGAGAAGAACAAATGTTCACGTTTCACCACGACTGAGAAACTACAGAAGATTTGTGCGTTGCGAGACGCACGAATATGAACCCTATTCTTTTGAATGGAGTCATACATTGAAAACAACGGGAAATACTAAAAATGCCTCGCATCACTGTGAAAACGCACATTGGTGAGCGCGATATCAGGCAGAGAGACGCGGGCGGTTAAAAAAATAAATAAATCTCAAAAACAAAGAAAAATAGGACATGTTGCGATAACCCCCCCCCCCCCCCCCAAAAAAAAAACCACACAGCGTCGCATGAGTGAAACCATCAAAAATCATCGGTATCATAATTCTGCGTTTTTCCTCACTCTCGCATTGCACGATTTTATCGCAAGTGTGAAGGCGCTCTCACACAAAAAAAAGGAAAAAGGGAAAAAAAGTGAACATAAAGGAAGCCAAACGTAATCTAACATATGAACTTTTGACCTACATTCTAGTCTCTGGGTGCGTCGTCGCACAATACACGTTTTTTTACTTCTTTCTGCATCAGAGCACATACACGCGACAGACGGATAAAACATCTTGTAAATAGCCCTAATAATACAGTGCAGTACTTACCGCACTGCTGCTCTTGATGACTAGAGGCGGCAGGGAACCAACTGGCAACGTTGCGGGTGCTGGAGGCTTCACTGGAGGACTCTTCCCTACCGGATCCCTGGCGATCACCATGCGCACAGAATTCCCACAGTTCTTCAGCACCTGAGCGACCTGATCGCTGGCCATTCCTTGGATATTGGTGCCTCCAATCTGTAAGATGTGATCCCCCGTCTTTAACCTTCCATCCTAGGAGGACAGTAAAGAGGGAAACCTCAGTCAGCGGTTAGAAATGGTCTTTGGAAAGGGAAGGCCCGTCCCGGTATATAACGCATGCGTCGTATCTTCAGGAGCCGCAGCACCAACCTCTTCCCTATCCTGTTTGTTACAATGTATCAATGCAGGTAGAATGTTCCAGTTTGGGGTGAGCGGATACAATCAGATCAGACTTCAGCTGTGAAGTATTAGTTTTACACATGTTCTAATCCTCTGGATATTGAATGAAAATGTTCCCATTCACTGACAGCAAGCCGATGTTCTCCAGACCTTGCAAACTGATGGCCTATCCTTAGAATTGACCATCAACGTCACATTGGTTGCACCGCAGCTCCTTAAGTCATGGGGTCGAACCACCACTCCTCTACATCTCATAGTCTTCATCCACCATGGGAGAAGTCATGATAACCCAGAATGACAACTTCAATTATATTGCGGTCTACAGTATATTCCAAGCCACCTCTCCTATGTGGTTCAGGTAAGATCCAAGTCCCAGAGGTGGGTTTGGGGACCCCCCACAGTTTTTTTTTTAAATAGTTTTTGCAAAGTGCCTCCATCAATCTCAAAGCAACCCTCCATTCCATGGACAAACAAAGATGGCCTCGTGTGGCACAGAGTACAGTCCTAAACTCTCACTCATGACCTGAAGGTTGCGAGTTCAATCCCCACATGGTTCAGGTAGCCGGCTCAAGGTTGACTCAGCCTTCCCATCCTTCCGAGGTTGGTAAAACGAGTACCCAGCTTGGTGGGGGGTAATAAACAAAATACCTGAAAGCGCTGGGGAATAAGTTGGCGCTATACAAATAACAGGTCTCCCCTTCTCTGACTACCTGATGCCCACTGTGCACTAGGCTAAGACATTACATTTTGCACTGACCAATCACAGCAACATGTAGGGTCTTGCACCCGATGTATTAGTATGCATCGACAGTCTATCAGGTAGTCCGAGAAGTGGTGAGGCCATCTTTGTATATGGAACAGAGGGTTGCTTTAATCCTTACCCGATGATGAGGGCAGCTCTCCTCCTCCCCCTCCATGTGACACAGAGATGCCCACAACATTCTCCCACAGAAGTCAATGATTCCTCTCCGGACTGGAGTTCCCCTTAAGTCCATATGGCAGCTGTAAAGCAGATCTCTGAACTTCGGGTTAAAGAGTATTCTCATATCTACAAGCTGCATAGAAGTCTGATAGTTGAGGGTCCCACTTTGGCACCTGCAACTTCTGTTCTGGCCCTCAAGAAACCCTGAATGAGGTGGTCAACAGTAGTTCGGAAGACAAATACGTGGATGCAACACGGAAGTTGGAAAAAACAAAACACATGCACAGTAAAAAATGCATGTAGCAGTGAAAATAATTACTTTTTGTGTAAAGTAAAAAAAAACAAAAAACTTAGGGCTTATTCAGACGTCCGTATATCCGTTGGGTTTTCACGCCTGGCCGATGTACGGTGTCCTTTTCTGCAGGGGGAGAAGGCAGGCCGGGTGCAGTGCACTGAGCTCCCACCCCCTCTCCGCCCCTCGCCACTGTTTGCAATGGGTGGGGTGAAACAAGGCAGAGCCAAGTTCCACCCCCATCCACCGCCTCCCATTGCAAATAGTCGCGAGGGGAGGAGAGGGGGCGAGCGCTCAGTGCACTGCTCCAGTCCCGCCTCCTACCCCTGCAGAGAGGGACAGCGTATATCGGCCGGGTGTGAAAACCTGGCTGATATACGGATGTGTGAATAAGCCCTTATGAGTCCGTGTGCTTCTCTATATTAGTCACAAATACGGACAGCACATGGAACAAAAATCTGCTCATGTGAATGGGTCCTTACTAGAGATGAGCGAGCGTACTCGCTAAGGCAAATTACTGGAGCGAGTATTGCCATTTTCGAGTACATGCCCGCTCATCCCAAAAGATTCGGGGGCCGGCGAGGGTGGGAGATCTCTCTCTCCCCTGCTCACTCCTGCAACCCACCGCTCACCCCTGCCGGCCCCCAAATCTTTTGGCACAAGCGGACATGTACTCGAAAATGGCAATACTCACTCGAGTAATTTGCCTTAGCGAGTACGCTCGCTCATCTCTAGTCCTTACGATAGCGCAGGCAAAATGGCCGCCTCCATAGTGATGTAGTGATAAAAGTAAAAAAAAGTCATAAAATAAGAATTTAGGAAAAAAAAAATAAAAGTTTCAGGCTAGACTAAAAGAACGGACATGATCTCTTCCCCTTTAAGAAACACACTGCAGACAAGTATTTATGGCGCTGAAGGAGCAGCGGCCCCGACTGGATTTGTGACTCCCAGCCCCATATATACCGCAGAGCTGACAGGGTCTTTAGCCATTACTAATATGGAAGGGATTCTAGTTAATGAAGCCATTGTAAAATACATAAAGTATATTAATGCCCAGATTAGCGCTGGGTTTTATTCAGCTCCACTTCATGTAAAATTAGCTTTTTTTTTAACTTTCATGTTTTCCTTTAATTGCCTCCCAATTTTCTAGCGTGACGGTCAGAGCCGTTTAAATGGTTTATTTATCTCCGGCGGCAAATTGATGAGATCTATTTATTTTTGCAATTAACCAGCCATAAACCCCTTTAAATTCCAAAAACAGGCCTCTTCATCCTGATGGTATACGGCCGCAGCCGCAGCCAATGTATCTTAAATTAAGAAAAAGGACATTTCTGTAAAGCAAGAGGGGAATATAAAAGCTGGGCGCGGCGTCTGATCTACGGCGCGAGGAGTCGGGGCGAGTTTTGTATTTAAGGAAAGCAAAAAATAAATAAAATCAATCGTATGCACTACCGGCAATGTAAGGGTTTCAGAGGTGTCAAGATGCAGCTAAATGAAGAATGCTCCAGTTAAAGGGGTTGTGTGATTAAAAGGTACAATTATTTTTTAAATAGCTGATCAGGTAATTTAACCCTTTCCAATCCAATCTATATCCTGGTTTTCCTAGTGGGCTTACTCTTTTTCTGCCCTTATACAACAGCGCTATCTGCTGGCTAAAGCCAGTACTGCATGAGGTGACACGTTGAATAGGCTCCGACAGCAGAGAGGCTGGCCATATACAGTAAGAGAACCACGACGGGCGTCTTCCAACATCAGAGCTGTACAGCCTTAAATCATAATGTCTTTAGACGTCAGACAGTGGATTGGAAAGGGTTAAACAGCCCCCCCCCCCCCAAAAAAAAAAACACACATACTTACCTGTCTTTGGCCCTGCAGGACACAGTTGAGTGGCTCTCACTGCCCTGTCCCCCAGCCACTAGAAGTCAGGTGACTGCTGCGGCCAATCAGAGACAATGTCCCAAACTCCTGGCATCATGGCACCCAGGTTGAGTGTGCTGATGCTAGGAGTTCAGAAGGAGATACTGCAGCTTCCGATTGCCCGCAGAGGTCACCTAACTTCCTGGAAAGAAATGAAGCAGTGGAAGCTGCTTAAGGCAATAGCGCTGTCCACCTTGCTGCAGCGCAGGTTGGTACTACAAATCACAGCACCCATTGAATTCACTAGGAGCGGTGACTGCAAATCCAAACCGTGGCCGCTGCAATCCATACAACACTATCTGCTTCCATCGGAGTCTGCAGGTCTGTGGATCGCTGAGTGATGGACCCCAGCCGATCAACTATCAGCGACCAATTCTGAGCACAGGTCATCAACTATAAAGGTTCCTGACAACCCCTTTAAGGAAATGTTGGCATTAGAAAATGCTTTTAACTCAGAGGATCTTGTTGCTGTGTTATTAGAGGGGTTCCTCTCATTCGGTACCTCGATTAATTAGCAATTAGTGGGGACAAAGTTTATCCCTCACTTTGGAGGACCCGACAAGTGCAAGCACTGCACAGACAGCACATTGATTTCAATGAGAATTGTGTAATACTTCAACTCCCCTGTGGAGGTGCTGCAGGGAAATAGTAGATTTTCTACTGGGTTGCCCTGCAGATTGCAGCTAATCACTGAGGCTCCCAGCAACAGAACATCATGTCATCAACTTACATTTGGAGAACCCTTTTAATAAAGCCAATGTTAAAAAAAGGGGACAATTCTTTCAAAGAGTTTGTACAAGATTAGTAGAACATGATAGTGCTGTCACACAGGGGGCTTTTACAATGCCTTGTGATTGGGTTTGATATTATGAACCCAATGTATTCAATAGAAGGGGCAGAAATGAGGAGGAGAGAGCGGAAACGTAAGCCCGATGGGAAGAGGAAAGTGAGTGTGCGAAGCAAGAGTGGCATCATGGAGAAACTCCCAGCAGCAACGCGGAGTTGGGTGTGTAATAAATTACGGGACTTTGAAGTGATAAACACACTTACCGAATCTCTGTTCCCCCTCTACAGATCCTCCCGTGCAAATGGGCAAAGCTAATTTGAGATTACCATGTTAAAAGCGGTTTGGGGTTATTTTGAAATTAAAAGGGTTATTCCAGTCTGTTTTAACTGAAGACCTCTCCTCTGGACAGATCAGTAGTTGATGGATGGGGGTCCGCCACTTGGAATTCCCATCCGTCAGCTGTTCCTCCAGCCATCTGTCAATGCAGCCGTCCGGAAGTCATCAATGGTTACAGGAAGCAGGGGGGAGCGCCGGCTTTACTTCCACTGATTTCGATGGGAGGTCGCACTTTTACACTTCCTGCTCAGGATAGGATGCAATGTCCTGACCATGAGAGGTGCAGGAAGCAGTGTGGTGTCACTAATTGAAAATGGTGTGAAGTTGGCGCTCCCCCTGCTTCCTCGGACCATTGCTGACGACTTACGGCCCCGCTGCACAGACAGAGGGCCGGCCGATCAGCTGATGATCTATCCAAGTTATAGGTAAGTCAGTTGAAAAAGATGGAATTACCCTTTTAGGGCGAGTTCACTTGTACTGAAATTGGTGTTCCTTTTCTGCAGTCAGCACCAAAAGCCACACTATTGGTGCAGATCGGCAGCAGAATTAACCCCTTCTTTTCAAGTGTGAAATCTGCTGCACCAGAATACACACAGTTATACCAGCATGACCTCTCTGCCTACCTTGGAGACCCTTGCCCAGACCCTCCACTGCGCCCCATACAGCCTATCCCTGTTCCAAAGTAGGCCTTCAGTAGACCGCTGTGGACAGAGCCCAGGACGAAGCTATATTTGACAGCAGTACCCACTACGGAAGACATACTTAAACCAGCCAGCCCAAACTAGAGGCATTTAAACTGATCCGGTCCAACGAGCTTGTGATCCCAGAGCCACCTACCAGCGTCTCCTCTATAGCTCCTTTACAGCAACTGTGGCTGTGATGCAATACCTCAACCAGCCTGTGGCCTGTTGTGGAGCTGTTTTGGGAAAAAATCAGCTATGTTTTTTTTCTGATCCTGAACAATCCCTTTAAGTAACAACTCCCTGTCTGACATACGCAGCACATGAGAAAAGGAGAGGCTGTTTAAAAGAAACATATTACAGACATAAAATAGCGGAAATTGCAAGAACACGAAAAAAAAAAGCATAAACGAGCCAACAATCATGACTGCGCGGGCGATGATGGATGAGGTAGATATATTCTGCACATATTGTTTATATATAACTAATTATTCTCCCTGCTTTAAATATTATGGAAATTGGGAAGATAAATTACCCGATCAGCGAGTCCCCCGGGTAAAATCGTTCTCACAATTACACCGCTAGCTCTCCCACCGACGATCCCGAATCCTAATCCTGATCCGTCATTAACGAGCTCAATCTCTTCCACGTGGCCCCAGCAGATCTGCAATTTGTAAAAAAAAAAACAGAATGAACTTTCGTTTTGCAAACTCCAAGTGTCTCCAGTCGCTGCCCCCCCCACCGCCCCGCGGCGCAGGAACAATACAACACTGTTCTATCTACAGAAGCAGAGCGTAAGAGGGGTGATCTGCCCAGGAGGCTTTCTTCTGGAAGTCCCGCCGCCGCTCCATATGGCTCCCATTAGGATGAACATTTGCAGTTGCCCATTTTATTAATTGCTTATATTTAAAATCTACATATGCTGTTCATCTAGAGCGCGGCCGGAACGCAGGCCCCATGCTGATCTGATTAGCCTTGCTCCGACGGCCGTGCTCGTAGACAGGGTGAAACCATTGTCACTTTCAGCTTTACTGCAGAGTATTGGGATACTGGAAAGCAAGAGGCAAATTTAAAGCGACCGCCTGGCTTTGGGACAAACTTGTATCTCAGGACCAATGGGGGGGTCGCTTTACTGCAAATCCATCACAGGTACAATTCTGGATTATCAAACGTTCTGGATTGTCAGAGCTCCCAACTGGGACGTTCTTGGATACAAACGGACATACTGAACAATCCATCTGGTGCAGGAATTCGGTGTTCAAATATATGCAAGACCAGTGAGCGTTCAAATCCACCTGGCATAAATACTCTGTGCTGCTGTGAGCCTCGGGAAATTGACCCCCTATTCGTCTCCATTTACCTCCTCACATGATGATACAAATCTAATCTGTCCTGACTACTATTATCGTGAGGAGATGGGTCACTACCCCCCCCCCCCCCACAATATCAGCATACCCTCTACTGAAATACTCTGTACTGCTGTGTATTACACTTCCTCCACGATGTAACTCTCAGGGTCTGACGACCCATTATTCTCCATCCTCCTCCTTACATTACATGCAGATCTTTGCTCAACACCATCATCATGAGTGATGACATCACTGCCGCCCACAAGATCTGCAGACCCTTCTCCTGAAATCCTCTGCGCTGCTATCTGACCCTTCTCTTTCCTCTATGCGACATTTAGGTGCTTACTCCCCCCACAGTTTTCTATTCCCTTTACTCCTCTACAATGGAGTACATAGAAAAGAAGGGGCTGAATAGCAAAGATCAAATTGGGTCCCTTACTAAGGGGCTGGAGTCTAGCAGGCCAGGATAGAAGGGTCCGGTGTTGGTTTCCCCTTCTACTCCCATTTGATGACCCTTGAAGGCGTATTCCCATATCAGCAAGTTATCTATCCACATGGTAACAGCATAGGGGATAACTTGCCGATTGATGGGGATCCAACTTCTGGTACCCCTACCAATCCAGAGAAAATGCACACTGCACGATTCACTTCAAATGGGACTGCCAGAGGTCAAGCAATTGGCAATCACTAGAGGTGCCACTGAAGTGAATGGGACTGCTGAAAGCTTAAACTCTGCTATCTCCAGCACTTCCCATTGACGTAAGTAATGGCAATGCGTTCTCGCACAGCAACCCCTGTCAAACTTAAGGGGAAATTTCCTGAGTTCGGAATACCCCTTTAAGACCAATCCAAAGCATTGTTTTTGAACAATTCAGTTCCTCTTGGAAGTGAAGTCTTGCATTGGTTCCAACCACCCAGAAGAAAAGGGGGTAGAAGTAAACATCACTGGGCCCCATCTCCAGGGGCCGCTACAGCCGCACGGTCTGCCTCTATGGTATGCACGCCATTGTAGCCTGTAGATGAGAATTCACAAAGGGAACTCACCTGTTCTTCCTGCTGGGGGATCTGGGGCAGAAGCGGAGGCGGCTGTTTAGCAACAACCAAGTGGATGTACCCCGAAGACTGCTGCAGCAGGGATATGGCCTCCTGGTGGGAGACGTTCGTGTCCACCGGGGTGTAATTAATGGCCAATATCTGATCGTTCTCCGTAATCCTTCCATCTCTGAAAACGGTATAAAAATATATACAGACTGCAAATCAACCAGAGGGACATCAGACGCCGCTCTATTCCAGGAAGAAGCTAGTTTAAAGAAGGAGGTCAGGCGATCGGGGAACTGCCATTAAATCACAATATTCTGATATAAAAGAGACAAGGGCGGCTACAAGCACCAATTACCTGCCGCATCAGAAAGGGGCAGAACACTATATAAAGGGAGGGTCACAGGTGCAAAATACTGCTAAACAGCCAATCACAGCCTTCTGTATACTACGGGGGTCTGCAGATTATTATATGTGCACTTAGATGAGGATTCTATAGGGTACAAGTCACACAGACATATGTAGTGCACCATAGAGGCTACAGCCTATTAGTGGCACCATATTAGATTAGGTGGGCTGTGCTGTACCTTATAAAAGAGTATCATACAAAAGCACTGAAAAGCCTTAAGCCATGTACAAGTACAGTGTCTTTATAAATAGTGTACATGTACACACATGGAAAAGTGCAGTTACACCATTATACTCCAGAGCTGCACTCACTGTTCTGCTGGTGGACTCACTGTGTACATTCATTACTATTCCTGTACGGATCCGGAGTTACATCCTATATTATACTCCAGAGCTGCACTCACTATTCTGCTGGTGGACTCACTGTGTACATACATTACTTATCCTGTACTGATCCTGAGTTACATCCTGTATTATACTCCAGAGCTGCACTCACTATTCTGCTGGTGGAGTCACTGTGTACATATATTACTTACCCTGTACTGATCCTGAGTTACATCCTGTATTATACTCCAGAGCTGCACTCACTATTCTGCTGGTGGAGTCACTGTGTACATATATTACTTACCCTGTACTGATCCTGAGTTACATCCTGTATTATACTCCAGAGCTGCACTCACTATTCTGCTGGTGGAGTGACTGTGTACATACATTACTTATCCAGTACTGATCCCGAGTTACATGCTGTATTATACCCCAGAGCTGCACTCTACATATAGATATAATCTATAAAACAAACTATGAAAGACGTTTGTCCCCCCCCCCCCCCCCCTTCTCTAAATCTTAATATTGCTTCTTTCAGCATGATAGGGTGTGTACATTTTTACAATTATTTCATTGCATCGATAAAAGTATATATAACTGAAGCAACTTTGCAATAGTTCAGTTTAAAAATCTACCGTTTTATGTACACAGCTCCCCTGTGTCTGCATGGTTACAGACCACAACTAAAGCCTGCGTAGCCCGATCCTGCAGTCATGTGTGTTATATTGTGCCCACCAATGATGGGGTCAGATTGAATGGAGTTATATGACTGCAGGATCAGACTACACAGGCTTTACCTGTAGTCTGTAACCATGGAGACACATAGGTTCACTTGAGAACTGAATACACAAAAGCTGAAGAATATATTAAAGGGGCATTGCCATCCCAGCATGTTCTCCCCTATGTGGAGTGCTTGAACCTGTCAATCTCTGGCAGTCCTAACGAAACAAATGGAGCGCAGGCATGCATGTATGTATGTATGTATGTATGTATGTATGTATGTATGTATGTATGCATGTATGTATGTATGTACTCCACTGCTCACACTATAGGATACGTCGGGAGTGAAAAAAATCTGGGGATCAGTGGGAATCCGAATGGTCGGACCCCCTCAATTAGCAAGTTATTTGAAGCACGTCTATTCACAAGGCGGCTTCATTTCTTTTCCATTTAAAATGCATTGAAAACAATCAGTTGCAAAAGTCTCCACACCCCTCCAAACCCCTCCTGCACCCAACAAGAGAAAACAGATTTCTCCTTTGAACCGTTTCCAGCACACCTGTAGAAAAAGACAAAAACCCGTCGGCACGTCTCGTCCCATCCATAAATAACGCTGCAGACTGATGATTTGTGCGAAGCATAAAGGGGCGAATCGCGTCTCATCTTGGGAAATAACTTCCAAATCCGAGGACTTTTCCACTCTCTTTTTGTGTTCCGAAATCCTAAAACAGCCGCATTATTATGCCATCTGGTATCAATGACCAGTGTGAAAAGCACCGACCTCACCTGACCCGCCACTTCATTACCCACATTACTGCATTCAGCCAGTACGCAAAAAAAAAAAAAAAAAAAAAAAATTCCGAAATGCTGTCACAGAACATTACCCTCCCAGCCAATCTCCCTCCCATACGTTTTCTATCATGTTGATGGCTGGAGGTTCAGATTGATGTAAATTATGAGTCTCGGTTACGTTACATAAACATAAAGCGGTTAAAATTGATTTGAGATGGGAATGGAAATAAAAAATTTAAAAAAAGACAGAAAAACAAAAAAATAAAAAAAGACAAAAAATGAACAAAAATAATAAATCTTGAAACAAAAAAAAAACAAAAAAAAAAAAAAAAATTAAAAAAAAAGAGGAAAAGTGATAAATGTAATTAAAGCTTACCTGTCTGCAAGGCTTCCCGCCTGAACCCCCTTAATAAATACCCCGCCGTCTCCCACATTAGGATTCTTGAGCGCCACGACGCTGAAGCCGAGGCCTCCTACAGGAGGTTTTTCGATATCTATATATTCAATTTGCCTGCCCTAATGAAAAACAAAAACAAATAGAATTTTGATTTGTTGAGCCGATGTCTCTGCCAACACGTTCAATCTGCTCCGGAGAGACCGGTGAACTAGGAGAAATTTATATCCTGTAAGACAGAACAAACTCAGCACTTAGATAATAAATTAATTCTGCGGAGGATCTCACTTCATTACTCTCCCTGCACCAGAGCGCACCACATGCAGTCAGCGCCGCGCCGGAGGAACCTCAGGGAATCTCACAACTATTTTCACACTTCATTCTCCAGCTAAATAAAGTTGTATGATAAGTTCCTGCGTAAACGAGGGCTGGATTAACCGCCGCCTGCCTGCACCGATTTATCTACCTTTTTGTTAGCTGGAAATAATGAACTTTGGGCGTGGAACGATCCTCCGGGGCTTTACATCTAAAATTACTTTAATTGGGGGGACAAGACAAAAACTTTTCTATGTGGCGCTTACGGGGCTGTCCCAAACTTTACTTGTGAAGTTACGGATAAGTTGTCGCAGCGACATTCTGCATAGAAACCTTGCCTATTTGTACATGTTCTTGTCTCTTTAAGGCTGGATTCAGATGAACGTATATCGGCTCAGTTTTCACACCGAGCCGATATACTGTGTCCTCATCTGCAGGGGGGGGGGGGGGGGGGGGGGCGAGGAGGATGGAAGAGCCAGGAGCAGGAACTGAGCTCCCACCTCCTCTCCGCCCCTCTGCACTATTTGCAATGAAAGGCGGTAGGGCGGGGCTAAGTTCTGAGAATTAGCCCCACCCCATCCCACCTCTCCTCATTGCAAATGGAGTTCCTGCTCCTGGCTCTTCCATCCCCCCCCCCCCCCCGCAGATGAGGACATTGTATATCGGCTCGGCGTGAAAACCGAGCCGATATACGTTCGTCTGATTCCAGCCTAAGAGCTACACCTACCTTCCATCCACAACAATTGTTCTACCATCTCCTCTGTAAGCACGGTCCCTCTCCGATTCATTGATGCCCGTGTCGTCCCCAAACCACACCAGATCTCGTGCGCCACCCAAGAGGAAGCAAGATCTGGAGCGGCTTGCCTACATCGATCAAGTGGAAAGCAGCTGTGCTTACTGGAGACCTGGCAGGTGGTATGGTCCAGGGATGTCCAATGGAGCATTTGGACCTAGTTATCCTATAAAGCGGGAATTTTAACCCTTAGTGACATTAGACATGCACGGGGTTTGTATGCAACAGTTTTTGGAGCAGAGTCCGCTCCATACTCGAGGAGTTTCAACTTTCAGAGGCACGACAGCCATGATCGGGGATAAATGTACCAAATACCCTCCATCCCTGACATGAGATCATGGGGTGCCATCGGGTGCCCAGGGCTGCCTATTAAAATGTGTCTGTGGTGACGCCTAGTAGGATGCATGCAGAAATACAGTATACCAATACACTACAATACTGATGTATTGCAGTATATTGTATAAGCGATCAAACAATTGCAAGTCCTCTGTGCCAACTAAAAAATAAAATGTAATGATGGAAAAAAAATTATATACATGTTTAAAAAAAAACAAAAAAAAAACAACACCACACACACTACAATATAAAATTTATAATAATTAAAAAGCAAAAAACTACAAAAAGCCCAATCTAGTCAAAACTAAATGCATTGTTTATACTGTATGGTGCACTATGTAATAGAAATAAAGCCAGAAGTGCACTTTTTTTGGTTGCCCAAATTTCAAGAAAAAATGTTTTTTATTAAAAGCGGTCAAAAAGTCATAGGTGACCCAAAATGATGCCAATAGAAACTACAGGTTGTCCCACAAGAACAAGCGTCTTTGATGGATTGGTTGACAGAAATACCCATCACAGTTACTGCTGTTAACTGGAAGCTCCTGTCCCACAGTTATAATGAAGGAGATCACGTCATCCCCTCAACTTTATAATTAGCTTATTTAAATGAATATACAGAGAAGTGATAATTATTATGGCCTCCCTGTAGGAAGAGACGGTACTGGCTCTAGCTAGTCATAGGATGCATCATGGGATTGATAGCACAGAATAGTGAAAGAGAAAGCAAGGATAAATCTCTGCACCACAATGGTGCCCTATAGGCATCAGAAAGAAGGCTGCACTGCAAAGAACGGATTGCACAATGGACGTCTAGAGAGCGTGACAGACAATTACGTGAGGATTGGTGGAAAAGTGGTTTTCACCGGTGTGCCCCTTTAAGATATTTTAAGTTTTAAAGTAGTTAAAAAAACCACCCTATATAAATGTTCCCCATGGTCTTACTTGCACCAATCCGCGGAATAAAAGGGTTTTTTTTGCCACTATAAATGCAAGACCCCCGCAAAAAAGGCAAAATTGCTTTTTTCCCCCATTTCACTCCACTGTTACAGTAAAACTATCACCATTGAAAAAACACAACATGCTAAGCAAAAAATAAATAAATGAAGAAAGAAAAAAAAAAAAAAAAAAACCCCAAAAAACACAAGCCCTTTGGGCAGCTATGTCGACAGAAAAAAAAAAAAGTTATGATCTTTTCAGAGTGGGGAGGATAAAACAAAAATGACCGTGACCTCAAGAAGTTAAAAACAGCTTTTCTACATTAGTTTATTTCTTTGCACCCACGATGCCGTCCCGCTGAATGTTGGCTTTTCGACAGCAAGGCCAGGATTATGGTTAGTAAAAGAAGCATGTGTAGAAAGCTTAATTAAAACATAGTTTTAATTAAGATGGCACAAGGACATCGGAGTGGGGTCCTGCGCTCTGCACCCCCCCCCCCCCCCCCCCATGTCCCAGAACAGAGGGCTACTCATCCAGAGCGGCTCACTTCTTGGCAGATCTTCCGTAGTAACAGGACGGTTATTCGTCTGAATGGTCGTCCTGTCATACTACATTTTCCCGGCTGCAGGAGAATATCAGGATGGCCAAGGCTTTCCTCCGCAAGATCAACTGTTTGCTAGGGGTCCAAGAGCTAAACTCGGGGTGATCAGCGGATGGCCAAGGCACCAAAGGGGTTATACAGAGATAGCACAACCACTTTAATGTCTGACAAACCATTACCAACTATTCCACAGGGTAAGAGCTGGTCACGGATGCCCTTTAACCCTTTCCCACTGCACTCTTTTCATTTTCTTTATTTTCCTCCCCACTTTCAAAAAAATCATAACTTATTTTTCCGTCGATGTAGCAGTCTTGCTTTTTTTGTGAGAAGAGTGGAATTTCTCTCAATGGTACTATTCAACATAACGTCCTGGAAAACGGAATTTCTAAATAGGGAGAAATGAAAAAAAAAAAAAAAAAAAGGATTTGCACAGTTTTTGGCAAGGTTTTGCTTTTACGACGTTCATGATGTAGTAAAAATGACCTGTTCTCTCTGTACTGTGGGCACTATTAGAGCCATACCGAATTTATATAATTTAGTGTAGTAGAACGGTAAAAAAACATTTGCTGTTGCCATTTTTTGACCCCCATTAGTTTTTAACTGTTTTGTCAGATGGGGTTGTGTGAGGGCTCGCTGTTTGCACGGTGACCTGTAGTTTTTATTAATGCAATTTTGGAGTACTTATGGACTTTTTGGATTACTTTTTACAGATTTTTTTTACTTCGATACTGGGTGATTGAAGAAAAACAAGAAAAAAAAAAAATAAGGCGCAGTTCTGGTATTGCATATATCATTTTTTCTGACATGGTCGCCGTGCGAAATTAATAAAGTGATATTTTAATAATTTCTCAAGCAAAGAGGCCCTGCAAGTCCTCTGAAACGCGTGGCACTATCTTTGGTCAGTCTATTCTGAACAAACTGGACAGGACGGATCTTCGGGAACTATCCGTAGCACACCTTCTCCTCATCATACATTGATACTTACAGAGTCTCTTGCCCTGAAGCGCTGTTCTAATTCTTTCATATCTCTTCATAGGCCATCATTCATGGCAGCCCTGGGGGCATTCAGAAGGGCCACACTGCTATAACAACCGAATGGCACCCCCCCTCCGATTTTCCATTAACTTTTCCTTCCCATTCCCCCATTTTTTGACCCCCGGATGCGATAAGAACTGACTTTCACTCACCTTGGCCATTTGCTGAATTTTTCTGGTGAACTCATCTGCGCCCGAGTTCGGATGGACAAGAGGAAATCTAGACGAGACGAAGTTGTCAAAGGACAAAGAGTTGCTCTTATTTCCCAAGTGGGCAGAGGAGTCCGCTTCAAATACCAATAAGCCTTTCTTTGTGAAATCAAATTCTGCAGAACGGTCGGCTGGCATGCGATTCAGCTAGGAAAAGACAATTGATTCCAGCCAAATTAATTAAAATCCACATTATGAGGAGGAAAGCTAGAAATTCACATTAAGAAGCTTCAATTACCGATATAAATATTTCCAGGATCTGTAAGGCGTAATGAAGAGCGCAAACTGCGAATTTATAACGTCCCCTAAATTATCTCGTATGGTTAAATAGACCGAACTAGATGAGATCATAAATAGGTCATAACCCAAGTAAGCCCTTCATCGGGGTAACGGATACAAACCATTGGGTGACCAAGTCTAACTATACAGTACAGACCACGTCACCACCAGTAATCACCATCGTTATATGGCGCCAACATATTCCGAAGCGCTTTCCAAGATCAGAAGGAACATGTATACATGAAATCAGACATTACATACCGCTACACCACTACTTCCCCAAAGTGATGCGAGGCGGTTTTAACAAAAAAAAACCAAAAACCCTCACATCAGCGGGAATATCGCATGTTGGCGAACGCGGTATAGGGACAGGTTTCACAGCCCAATATTACACTTGCCCACGTGAAGTAAGCCTTAGATTAGGGGATGTGGTATACTTTCCTAAAGAGATGCATTTTTAGGGTGCACAAAAAACTGTGGATGTTTGGAATTAGCCTGATTGTCTGAAGTAACGCATTCCAGAGAACTGGGGCAGCTCAGGGAAAGTCTTGGAGACAGGAGTGGGAGGTTTGAGCTATGGAGGAACTTAGGTTAGGGTCATTAGCAGAATGGAGAACATGGGTAGGGCAGAAGACTGAGAGGGAATATGGGGTGGTGCAGCACCGAGGAGAGCTTTCTGGACAAGAGAGATCAGTTTATATTGTAATATACAGTAGGCGTTCAACAGATGTAGTGGCTGGCACAGGGTGAGCCTGGCTGCTGCATTCAGGATGGATTGGAGAGAAGTGAGTTTAGGGGGATGACCAATCAGTAGCGAGTTGCACTAGTTATGCAGAGAGTGGACCAGGGCAACAATAGTTTTTGTTGTTTGCACAGTAAGAAAAGGGCAGATTCAGAAGATGTTTCTGAGATGGAGGGGACATGATCGAGGAAGGGAGTGAAGGAAAGATCAGAGTCAAATATGACCCCCAAGACAGCAGCCGTTATGGTAGAGCGGCTGAGTTACGGCTGAAAAATATCTGACCATCACATTCAACCAGGGGAAAGAATGTGGATGAAAATATAAGATTGACCCCTCATCCTTTAAACTATTTATTTAGGCAAAAAGCCAATCTGCCCCGAAACAGAAAAAAACAATCCAACCTCTGGGAATCCCCCCCGATATGCAGAATAATACGTCTGCCGCATTTAAAGGGTTTGGCCCACTTATAGCAGTTTTGTTGCAGGAAGTAGACAGTGCTATACATTGCACAGTGGCCTGGGCTGGTACTGCAGGCTCAGTCCCATTAACTTCAATAGGACTGGGCCACTGCACCGCCATTTTTTCAGTTTGGGAGATGTAGTCACATAGGTGAAAAATGCCTGATTTTATAGAGTAAAGGGCCCCGCTAAGACAGGAGACCCTGGAATGGGACATGAAAGATGGTAGCAGAACAAGCCTACCTGTTCCTTCAGTTGCTTGATTGACTGCTGCACGGTCAGGATCTGGTTAAACAGCGGACTTGCCAGCGTGTCGCGCAGGATACACAGCTTGTCATGGTGAGAGAGCTCGCCCTTGTCTTTCAGTTTCTTCTGCAGGCGGTCGGTGATCTGCAATACTTTCTGCTTGTCCACAGAGAAAGTGCCTAAAACAAGACCACCATTAGCACTGAATCCACCTTTCATCGCTGAGGCCATCTGCAGTGGGAGTCAGCGCTATAATAGCAACCACAGCATCTAAGGGATTAGACAGAGGGAAGGGCTTCTTCTGCCGCCCCGTAGGTTTTTTTGGCACGCACCAGCCTAGTAAAAAGCCCAATGTCCACGTTTTACACTGACAGGCGTAACACAATGCAACAAGCATCGCGTGTCTTCCCTGCATACCAGGCACAGCGCCGTACATTGAATAGTGGCAGTGTCTGGTACAGCAGTTCAATCCCCTGCACTTAAAATAGGTGTCTGGAACTATCACCATTCATAACCTCAGGAAAGGTCATCAGTATTTGATTGGTGGGGATCTGCCACTTGGGATTCTTACTGATCAGCCGTTTGCCCAAGCCGCTGTCAGCACAGACAGCGGTGGCAGCAGATAGCGCTGTCAACATTGCAGTAGCCTGGGTTGATACTCTAAGTGCAGTACCCATTCAATGAAACAGTAACCCAGTCCGCTGCAAGGTGGACCATGCTATCTGCTTCCAGTACTGCCCACACTGACGCTGGCCAGGGCAAACAGCTGATCAGTAGGGATCCCAAGCAACGGACCCCCCAGCAATCAACTATTGATCAGGTGTCCTATGGATAATCCATTAATTGTAAAAGTCCCAGACAACCCCTTTAAGCCACACGATTTATGAAAGTGACCTCATCAGCCTGAGAAGACGTTGCGGCACTCCATGCCATGACTTCTTTAAACACGTGTTAGATGCGGGTTTCAGGTGGTGGACCCCCTAATCTGATATCTATGACCTATCCTGAGCATAAAACATTAATATTTTAGTCATCGAAAACCCCTTTAAAGAGTAACTGCACTTTTTAAAAGCTTTGACGTGTCAGTGCAGCCATCAGGGCTGCCGGTATATCCGTTTGTTATTTTGTTCTATCCCATTTCTTTTATTCGCATATAGCCATCAGAGGTTATTTTGGCCCCTGAGGAACTCACCTCGAGCGAAACGCGTTGGCCTATACCAAAACAACCATCTGAGTCAAGAATGGTTTTTACTATTCATCTATCTTTGAATTTTTAGTGGTAGTAGGTAGTGGTATGATGTGAACCAACGTCCCAACGTCCCCCACAATTATTTGGGTAGGAGGTTTTTGATTCCGTTTATCGCTTCTTCATCAGTGATTCAAGTGAGACACATTTGAACACCTTCTGAGGCATAAGATAACCCTAATCTTATCCTCCCCCTTATCTGACCGACGCTATATTCCGTAATTTGTTTGTTCAGTAGTTTTTTATTAAATACGTTAAAAACTAAGTTATATTTTAGTAATTCGTCCACACAGTGAACAGGCAGTTGTTGATGGATGGATGGCTGCCTGTTCACACGGGCCGATCGTCATTCGGTTTTCATGCCGGTAGAAATTGGACCAACTGGTCGTTCGCCATTCAGTCGCTGCCAGCATTTACACTCAACGGATGCCGCTCAGATTTCCGCAATCCAGCGAGAACCTGAGCGATTATTGTTCCGTGTAAAAGGGCCCTTAAAGTACGATTGTGGCCACCAGCAGAAAATAAACTCCGAATTTACCTGTATCGAGAAATTCTGGCATCTTCACTTCGCATCAGAGGAGGATCCACTCAAGAAACCTGCAGGCGAAGAGCAAAAACACGGACGCATGACTACACATGAGACGGATCATTCCGGCAAGATTGTACTTTATCATGGCAAGCAGACATTTGTAATCTGGCTCACTCATAGACGTATGGGGGCTGCCTAGTACGTGCGGTTACATATGCATGTAATATGCGTATTTACCGTGTATTCTTAACACCCCCCCCCCCCAATTGCTTATAAAGCATGTAATATGCACTATGATGCATTTTTTTGGATGTATTATGTGTGTTAACCCCCCACCCCCCAAAAAAAACAACAAAAAAAACTGCATGTCTGAATGGCCCAATGTAAGTCAATAGGCTTTTAGGATTGCGCATTACATACGTGAAAAATATGCGCAAAGTATTCAGCCCCCATGCGCCCGTGTGAGCGAGGGCATACCGCCATTTACAAGCAATATGAAAACTTCTGTAACTTTCTAACACGCTTCTTGTCTCGGTTTGCCATTTTAAAGAAGGTCTCTGCTTGCCATCAGTGAATGAAAACACTCGTTCTACCCAGAGACCAGAAGACTTGTACAAGACCTAAAACGTCTAACAACTGGGTGTTAGCTACAGAGTCATGACCCCAGGAGGATCTATGGCACCTCAGTGATGCCCCCTTACATTATACCCCTATAAACTACCAACATTACAAAGAGTGCAGAAAAAGGGCGCGTCGCCCAAATCAACCAATCAGCTCAGCATTTTTTTATTCAAAGTTGCAGCAGGGGTCGTGTATGCATGTCAATGGGACTGCCAGAAGGAGTCGTCAGGTCAGGCACTCTGCCATCTCTAGTGTCCCCATAGAGCTGCGGTGGGCACACACAGCCACCTCGCCATCCATCCCAGATACGCCTAGACGCCTCGCTGTCGCCAGGCGATGATGCGTATTTCGCAGCCCATTCGCAGCTGTTACTGCGGACGGGCCGTAGATCGGATGGCTTTCATTGACTTTAATGGAAGTGGTCCGCGCGGAATCCGGCACAAAATAGAGCATGCTGCGATTCTCCCCCCGGAAGCTTAAAAAATAAATAAAAAAAAAAAAACAAAAAAAAAAACGCTATAGATTTCCACTCGTGGGCATGGAAACGTGCTTTTACTTAGCATGCTATGGCCAGTATTTGCTGCGGGATACGGAGGACTCTGCCCGCTCCAGATTCCGCAATGCAAATCCAGCCGTGTGCATTGGGCCTAAATGTACTAAAAAACTATTAATAATTGTTAAATGGAGTGAAAAGAAAATGGAGAAAAAAAAAAGAAAAATTCTGCCATCTTTTGGGTGGGGGGGGGGGGGGGGGGGGAGGAGTCTTGTTTTTACGACGTACACAATATGGAAAGACGATATGATACTGCCGCCATAACTTATTCTATGTATCGGTCGACACATTTGTGTGAGGGCTCGTGTTCTTGTGATACGTCCTGTAGCTTCTACCATTTTGGAGTACATACAACTTTTTGATTTTTTTTTTTAATTACATTTCCCTCCGACGGCATACGCTGGACATTGCTCCCCTGCTGACCTGAAGGGTCAGGAAGCGGCAGAGCATAAAAGAAACCTCCCCTCCACCAACACCAGCATTTTTCCAGTCCCTCCAGGACAGCAGCGGCAGAGCTCCAGCGTGTGCTGTCACATACCGCCGGATCAGGACTTACTGATTGCAGCGGGCGACATCGTTTCTGGCAGCCCCGGTTACCCCAGTGGGAAGTACCTCACCTGGGTGCTAACCGGGCACTGTGTGGGCCTGGGTCCAAGGACAGACTTTCCAGCACCACCGCGGCCATCATACAGGCGGCGGCCGCTACAACAGGGTCTCCCTGGCATCAGCGATGATGTCAGACGCTCCACAAGGGGGGGGGGGGGCGTCAGATGGAGTGCATGGAAGGGGCGTGGGTTAGCGCGGCCAAATTCTAAAATTTAAAGCCCCTGCTCCAGGACAACGCTGCTGGTGGCTAGTACACGCCGGGAATCGCTTCCTAAGGACAGGAATCTGATCCCACAAGCGCAGGATGTTGGCCAGGGAGGACCCAGACAATCTTTAAACTGTAAGTGGTCCTGTGGGCCAACCTAAAAACACCTGCACTACACTTCCTTACTGAGTTCTCCCTTGTCATTTCAGGACAGGGATACTCAAAAACCTAGGGAGGCTAGGAGGACAAGTAAGAAGTGTCCAGTATGCTTGGCAAAGCTTGACGACTCCTATGCCAAAACATTATGTGTTACCGACTCAGCAAAAATTTTGCAGGAAGAAAATTCTTTCCTTATGGCCGAAATCCGGTCGGTTGTCCGGGAAGAAGTACAATCCTCCCTCACTGACCTCCAACCAGGGCCCTCGGGGGCCACAAGAAGGTCCACTATGGCTAGGTCAGAGTCCGACTGACATGGCGGAGGAATTTGATCTGGAAGATCTAGGGGGAAGTGTCGCAGGGGGAGAAAAAAATTTTTTTCCGCCACTAACAAAGCAGTTCGCAGAACCCTGCAAGTGGAGGAAGAAGTTCAGCAAAATCGCACAGCGCAGGACGACATGTTCGAGGGTCTGCTTCCACAACGTAGATCCACGTTTCCAGTAAATGCCACACTTAAGCAATTGATCCTTAATGAATGGAACTGTGTGGATCAAACTCTGTTAATTTCCAAAGAATTTAAGGAGCGTCTCGTTTGCTGACGATGATGTGGCTATCTTTGACGAAACGCCAAAGGTTGACACAACTATCTCTATGGTAACAAAGAGAATAGGGCTACCCTTTGAGGATACGTCCCATTTAAAAGATTCTATGGACAACAAAGTGGACATGACCATGCGGAATGCTTGGTCCACCTCCAGTCCGGTAATGAAATCTAATATTGCGGCCACTTCGGTGGCTCGCTCCAAGGCGGTTTGGCTGGATCAGCTTGCTTCCATGATTAATCAGAAAGCCTCCGGGGAGGAAATTGCGAGCAGCATCCCTCTGCTTCAGATGGCCACAGGTTTCCTGGTGGATGCTTCCATGGAGTCGGTCCGCTTTGGAGCCCGCATGGCAGCTATATGCAACACGGCCAAAAGGGCAGTTTGGGTAAAAGAATGGTCAGGAGACATAACCTCCAAGAATAAGTTGTGTACTTTACCCTTTCGGGGTCTACACATTTTCGGACCGGACCTGGGAGCGCCTGCTGGAAAAAGGCAGCAGACAAAAACCAGGGACTGCCAGCTATCAGAACTCCCAAAAGACCCTTCACTCTGCGTCCCTCAGTTGCAGCTTATATAGGGAAAGTAAAGCCTGGAAGGTGGTCTTATCCGAAGGGAGGAAGAGGTAAGGCTTTTACTGTTGTCCCTCAGTCTATATCTCCGTGCCTGGTGGGCGGAAGACTACTTCACTTTTGTAACAGTTGGCAAAATAGAACTACCAACCAAGGGGTTTTACATCTGGTGGTGGAGGGTTACAAGATTGAGCTAGAATCTCGCCCTCCAGATAGGTTTGTGTTAACCTCGGTGCAGTCTCCAGCCCTAGAGCAGGCTCTCCTTAAGGGTGTACAGAACCTGCTAGATCTCGGTGTGGTTAACCCTGTCTCCAAAAGGGAATGGGGGAAAGGGTTTTACTCCCCACTTTTTCTGGTTCCTAAACCAGATGGTTTGCATCGCACCAAAATTAATCTTAAAGAGTTAAACAAATTTATTGAGTACAGAAAATTCAAAATGGAGACTATTAGAACCTTAACCCCCCTGATTGGTAGGGATAATGTAATGGCTACAATTTACTTAAAGGATGCATAGAATCACATCCCCATTTACGTTAATTCGCAACAATTCCTAAGATTTGCACTGAAAATTGAAGGAGAAATCCGTCACTACCAGTTTATCTGCCTACCCTTTGGAATTTCCCCCGCTCCATGGGTGTTCTCCAAAGTGGTGATTGATATGATAGCTTTTCTTCGTAATCAGGGGATTATTATCATGCCATATCTGGATGATTTCCTTCTGGTGGCGGATTCCCCGACAATTCTGAAATCACACTTGAGTTCCACACTTCGGTTATTTCAGGACCTGGGCTGGGTCATTAATAATCCGAAATCCAACATGGAACTGGAAACCAGGAAAAAAATTCTTGGGAGTCATTTTGGATTCTCGTCTCTAATGTTCGTCCCTTCCTCCCCCAAGGAAACAGCTCATTTTAGATGAATCTTCTCTATATAAGAAATCTAGAGTATCAATCAATCAGAGAGGCGATGCGGATCCTGGGGTTAATGACTTCTTCATTAGTGTGGTTCCCTGGGACCACTTCCACAGCCGAGATCCAATTCATCCAACTTTAGAGAACTTAATGCGGTTTAGAAATCCCTACGTAACCTACAAACAGCGTTAGGGATGAAGCACATGAGGATTTTTTACGATAACATTTCGGCAGTGTCACTCATTCGCTACCAGGGTACCACCAGGAATTCTCTTCTTCAGCAGCTGGCAAGAAGGATCCTTCAGTGGGCGGAACTCACAACCAGGTCACTGTCGGCCTTCCATATAAAAGTAGCCGAGAATATAGCCGCGGACTTTCTAAGCAGCAAGAAAGTGGACCCAGGAAAGTGGGAGCTCCATCCCGAGGTGTCCAGCCTGCTTGTGACAAAATGGGGGGGGGGGGGGGGGTACCCGAGATAGACCTGTTTGCGTCAAGCACAAATACCGAGTGCCGTCTCTTTTCTTCCCGAGGCTTGGGGAAACAAGCCTTAGGCATGAACACCCTCTCTCACCCCTGGGTTTGGGACTTAGCTTACGCTTTCCACCCCTTTATCTTTGATTCCGCTCCTCCTACGGAAATTACTGCGGTCAAACCTGTCAGTAATTCTAGTAGTGCCTTATTGGCCCAAAAGGCCCTGGTTCCCTCTCCTGAGATCTCTGTCAGTGGGAGAGCCTTTCCATCTTCCGTCAAGTCCGGACCTATTGCCGCAGGGTCCTCTCCTTTACCCGGAAGTTCACAAGTTCAGGCTGACAGCCTGGATCTTAAACGGGTAAAATTCTTAGGAAAGGGCCTATCTAGTAATGTGGTTTCCATTATCTGCGAAAGCCTTAAGCCCTCGACAAAAAAGATCTATTCAAAAATTTGGAAAAAAATTTTTTCAAAATGGATGGGTCAAGATATTCAACAGTTAGAGCAACCAGATATCCGTAGAATTCTAGATTTCCTCCAGGAGGGCCTGGATAAAGGGTTAAGTCCAAATACCTTTAGTCCATGTGGCAGCTTTGGGGGCTTTCATCTCACGCTTGCAGAGCACAGATGGATTAAGAAATTTCTTAGAGGGGCGAGTAGACTTCATCCATTTACGAGGTTTACTGCGCCCCCCTGGTATCTGACTATAGTCCTTCAGGCCTTTTGTGAACCCCCGTTTGAACCTCTTAGAGACCTATCCATTGCCATGCTGACGTATAAGGTAGCCCTTCTTGTGGCAGTCACATCGGCTAGGAGCATGGGTGAAATCCAGGCCCTTTCACAGAGGACCCTATATATGACTATTCACCCTGACAAGATCGTATTTACCTTAGACCCTTCCTTTCAACCCAAAGTCTTGTCAGATTTCCTAGAGGCCAGCCAATCGTTATTCCAGCCTTTTGCCAAAACTTCAAAAACGAAAGGGAGCAGAAGCTCCATCATCTAGACATTAAAAGAGCTGCACTAGCGTACCTTGAGGTGATGGAAAGTCTCAGAAAGACTGACAAACTTTTTGTTCAATTTCTTCTAGAGATTCGATCGCCCGGTGGCTCAGGCGAGCCGTCCAGGAGGCTTACAAGGCCAAGGGCATCCCTCCCCCAGAAAGACTGAAAGCCCACTCTACCCAGGCGGTGGCGTGTTCCTGGGCGGAAAGAGCACACGCCTCATTTGAACAAATTTGGAGCGCGGCCACGTGGACTTCTAGTCATACCTTTATTAAACATTACAGGCTGGACATTAAATCTAGTCTACAAGTGGTAGTCCCTCCCTAAAAAAGCCCATGCCAGTTATCTGGTATTCCTCCAGCGTATGCGGTCATGATGTTGTAGGGAAAAGGGAAATTTTACCAATAATTCCCTTTCTTGAAGGCATCATGACAGCATACGGGCTCCCCCCCCCCCCCCACATGGTTATCCTTGTTTTGTCTAACACATGAGGTAATGTGTATGCATATAATTTCATTGTCCAAGGTGTGGGATGCCAACAAAAAAAAAACAACGCACCTTCTGTCACTGTGGTTATTTGGAACGCACTGGTGTTGGTGGAGGGGAGGTGCCTTTTATCTTCTGCCTCTTCCTGTCCCATCAGGCCAGCTGGTGAGCAACCTCCAGCGTATGCTGTCATGATGCCTTCAAGAAAGGGAATTATCGGTAGAAAGAATTCCCATTTTTTTTCTTGCAGACAGGATGACCAAAAACGCTCAGTTCTGCTGTTGTGTTTTTTCCCCCCAACAACATTCACTGCGAGAGGCAAATAATGCGTCACTTTGATAGATCAGGCTTTTATAGATGCAGCGATACCAAAATAGTTTTTTGGGTTTTTTTAAGTTTTACTTCTTTCCCTTAAAAAAAAAAATAAAATATAGGAAAAGTTTTTTCTTAACACTATTACCTTTTATTGTTTCTAATAATGAAACTTATTTTTACCCCCCCCCCCCCCATGGGGGATTGAACTTGCTATCATTTCATCGCTCAGAGTTTAATGCAATAGCGTAGTACTGCGTTATATTGTGTTCTGACATGCAGTCTATGAACCCAATGCCACGGAAATTAGTATTTTCTGTATCTTCCAAACAAAGTAGATGTCCAACCGATCTGTGATGCGAGATGGAACGTACATATGGCAAGAGATCCACAAAAACATTACTGCCGATAATCCATATATGTACCCCCAGAGTCCTGGGAGATTCGATGGGCAGATAGATTGAAATGTGTTTTCATGAAGCTTAACCCCGGCTGGTTTCTATGTCAACAGGACGCCAGATACTGGCGTCCTGTATTGCCATAGCCTGTGATCGCTATAGTAAACGATAAGGCATGGCAGGAGAGAAGTCCTGCCATGCCTTATTATAGCGATCATTAGTGCTGCAGTAAAAGTCCGTCAGAGGGACACAGATGGTGTAAAAATAAGAGCTTTTTCTCATATTAGCATAAAAAAAAAAAAAATTTAAAAACCCACATATTTGCTATCGACGCATCCGTAATCACACATACAATACATTGAACATGCTTATTATCCTGCACGACAAAAAGCATAAAAAAATGCTAAAAACTAATTTTTTGCATTTTGCCTCCCAAAAAACGCAATAAAAGTGATTTTTTTAAAAACGCATGTACCCCAAAATGGTACCAATAAAAACTACAGCTCATTTCGCAAAAAAATAAGCCCCCACAGAGCTCCGTCCATGGAAAAATAAAAAAGTTATAGCACTTTGAATGGAGCGAGTTAAGAAAAAAAAAATAATTCCAAAAAAAAAAGGGGTTTTATTGTGGAAAAACCTAAAAAAATATAAGAATTTTGGTATCGTTGTAACCGTACCGACGCGCAGAAAAAAAATGTAGTGTGTCATTTATGCTGCATAATTAACACTTTAAAAAAAAAACCAAAATCTATGGCAGAATTGATGCATTTTTTCTCCCTACGATCATAAAAAAAAATTACTAAAAGTTTTACAATATAGTCCATGTACCCAAAAATGGCCGCAATAAAATCTACAGTTCGCCAAACAAAAAACAAACCCTTATACGTCCGCGTCAACGGAAAAATAAAAAAAAAGTTATGGCTTTTAAAAAAAATGGAGATGAAAAAATACCAAAAATTGTTTGGTCCTCAAAAGCAAAATAGGCCATGTCCTTAAGAGGTTAAAAGCGTGGAAGTTCCGTGTGGCACTGAAATCTCCAGCCGGTATGATGGGCACTTGTGTATCCACCATCAGGTCTTAGAGACTCAAGTGATTTTAGTTTTGTCAGAACACGCAGAAAACAGGGTGTAAAAAACAAACAAACGTGTGCGAGTCTTTTTTCTCACAGCGGTGCTGCTAAATAGAAAGATTGCAGCAGGTTCTATTTTTCTGCGAGGCCACAGAAATCCCTCCCATTGTATCCAATGAGGGAGAAAAAAATGAAATAAAATATATGGTGTCGCACTTGCATGCACATGTGGGGGTGATGAGATTTAACATTTTTCCTAATGAAAATGTATGATATTCATGCGTGTGAAAATTGCATCTTCCGCTATGTAATATGCAAATGGCAACGCAGTCACGGTGATCGCCACAATTTTACAAGCCCAATATCAGTCCGAGTTCTAGGACCGATAATCGCGCTCGGCCGTGAGTGACCCTCAATATGTTAGAAAGTCCTAACCTCGTCCAGGTAATACAGGTTTGTCAATATAATCCCACAGGTTGAATAAGGGTGCGTTCACATGCGCGATGTTAAACTTGAAAAATTGTGATGTCACTATGAACGCGTTGCGATTTGCGAGAACAAATGATCACATTTCAGTTTTCACACGATTGAAAGTCGCAATAGGAAAAATGAGCGATCGCATCACCTTCACGTGACACTTACATGCGAGTGCGCTGCTAATTTTATTTCACACCCATTGGAAACAGTGGGTGAGATTTTTGTGGACTCGCAGAAAAACAGAACACGCTATGATTTATCAATCTCGCAGCATCGCACATGTAAATAGACTCACTGAAAACAATGGCGTCTATTTCAGTGCGAGTTTTGCGCATTTTGCAAAGTGAGAAACCCGCCCGTGTGAACGCACCCCAACAGCCGTATGAGCAAGACTCAGGCCCCTTTTACACGGGACGATCTGTTGGGCGCAGACGCAAGGCAGGTCGTCCCAGTGAGGATAATTCCTCTGAATGAGCTCCGAGAATCACTTCTGCGGCAAACGTCAGGAATCACTGGGAATGAAGCTCATCCGGGTGAGCGGAGAGAGCAGATGGCTGTCAAAGAGGATTAAAGGCTCTTCCAGACCCGGCTGTTAATATAATGACGGCCGGAGTCCTAAGCTGATAAGACAGAAGCGCCTCTGAAGTGACGCTCCAGACAGCATCCGCTGGTGTTAGGGAATTGCCTTCTAAGCAATTGACACTGAGATTGTCAAGCATGCTTCACCTTCACTTCCTGCTTCTCTCATGGTCAGGAGTCACACACAGTCCTGACCATGAACAGTAATACCAGGGCGGCTCTTGTACTTTCTGCGGTGAGCACCGATGATATCCAGCCTGGTCAGCTGATGACCAGGGACCCCGAGGAGCGGACCCCCGACCATCAACTACTGATGACTAGAGATGAGCGAACGTGCTTGTTTAGGGCAATTACTCAAACGAGCATCGCTTTTTTCGGGGGGCGCTCTCTCTCCACCCCCATTCCCACCCCCGCAACCCCCTGCTCACCCCTGGCGCCCCCCGAATCTTTTCGCCCGATTAGGCAGTTATCTGCTTATCTTTACTGATGACCTATCCAAAAAGAGTAGGTCAGCAGTTAAAACAGCCCAGAATACCCCTTTAAAGGGCCAGTTACACCAAAGTTTTGATCATAGGTCAAGTTAGTAAAATGGTGCACCAACACGGTTTAGCCCGTAATCTCGGCTCAATTTGATCGACCAATTTTGGCGGATCCTACTAGTTGAATTTAGTTTAGCAGCCGAAATCCAAGATGGCAGATTAGACCGAGTGGCGAAATTACACCCACATTTGCTTCTGGTAGCAGCCGTGTTTTTGCTATGCTATAAAGGCCGGGAAGGTCAGCTGACTACAGTCACCAATCACCACGCATGTTACACTTCTAGGTTGAACCTGGTCTTCGATCAGAAGACATTGGTGCAACACTTTTTCCTTAAAGGAGATGTCCCGCGCCGAAACGGGTTTTTTTTTTTTTTTAACCCCCCCCCCGTTCGGCGCGAGACAACCCCGATGCAGGGGTTAAAAAAACCACCCGCACAGCGCTTACCTGAATCCCGGCGGTCCGGCGTCTTCATACTCACCTGCTGAAGATGGCCGCCGGGATCTTCTACCTTCGTGGACCGCAGCTCTTCTGTGCGGTCCACTGCCGATTCCAGCCTCCTGATTGGCTGGAATCGGCACGTGACGGGGCGGAGCTACACGGAGCCGCTCTCTGGCACGAGCGGCTCCATAGAAGACTGCTGAAGACCCGGACTGCGCAAGCGCGGCTAATTTGGCCATCGGAGGCCAAAAATTAGTCGGCACCATGGAGACGAGGACGCTAGCAACGGAGCAGGTAAGTAAAAAACTTTTTATAACTTCTGTATGGCTCATAATTAATGCACAATGTACATTACAAAGTGCATTAATATGGCCATACAGAAGTGTATAGACCCACTTGCTGCCTCGGGACATCTCCTTTTTAGGCCTCCTTCCCACGAACGGATTTCCGCCGCGTAATTCGCGGCGAAAATCCGCTGCGTTGCCCGCTGCTATTAGGTTCTATTGAACCTAATAGCACAATGCTCACGATGCGTAATTCCACCGCGGAATTACGCACCGCGATTTCTCCCGTCCTCACCCGCAGCATGCTCTATTTTCTGCGGGTGAGGACGGGCTGTACGCACTGACGGCTTCCATTGCAGTCAATGGAAGCCGTCCGTTCACGCTATCTCCCGCTGTAACCAGCGGGAGATAGCGTGAAAAAACGCTTTCCCGCCCACCGCCGCGCGTCATCTGACGCCAAATGACGCGTCCGGCCGCGTCACGTGACGCGGCCGGCCGCGTCACGTGACACGCTCGGTGACGCGGCGGTGGTGGGCGGTGACGGGCGGTGACGCGCGGCGGTGGGCGGGGAAGCGATTTCACGCTATCTCCCGCAGGTAAGTATAGGGGCTCTGGGGGGCGCCGTGACGGGCTTCACAGCGGAATATTACGCTGCGGAGCCCGTCACGCTCGTGGGAAGGAGGCCTTAAAGGAGTTTTCCGGGCACAGTACTGTTGATGGCGCATCCCAAGGATGATCGCCTGAGAACCACCACCTGGGAAGCTGGCAATCAGTTGAGCGGGCCCATGCTGTCAGTGGCCGGCGCTTGTAACTGCAAGCTGGGGTCTGATTTGAAGTCAATGGAAGCTGCGCCTGCAGTTCCAAGCATCAGCCACTACACAGGGGTTGGAACAGCGCCTTCTGCAGGTGGCCCCTGTGTGCTGACAGCTTGCTCCAACTCATCTGATCGGCCAGGTTCCTGAGCTGCGGACTGCAGCCGATCAGCTATTGAGGACCCATCTGAGGATACGGCAACAGGATTTCCCTGGAAAACCCCTTTAAACCAAGTTTAACAGCTGATTGCAAGTTAACTAAACCTGGATCAGCAGCATGGTTGGTGCAACCAACCCTTAATCATCAGATCCCGACCTCCATCATCTCTAGACTCCTCCACATCTGTCACGTGTGCTCAGTGTGAACCTGAATGGGACGCCCCAAGCTGCAATACCACACACAACCTGTGGAGAGTGATGGCGCTGTTTTTGATTCTCTTCAACTCATTAGAATACGGTTCAAAAGACTTCAAAAGCAGATTGTAAAAGGTACCGGGGCCCGGAGAACACCCCCAAATAACCATAGGGAAGTCTCATTAGTAGCGCTGGTAAAGGTTTGATCGTAGATTGCATTGCAAAAACTTGATGGCAGGTTCCCTTTAATTTTTGAGTACTTCTTGCATCTGAGGGTTTGTTACAATTGTGTCTAGACAATCCTCTGCCAGCTAAATAGAGTCTCTGGTCCTGAGGGTTTATTACAATGTATCAGTTTGGCTGTTTAGGTCACAGAACGTTCAGACTGGATACAACTGTAACAAAACCTCAGCTGCCAGAAGAATTGGGTCTATATATTTTTTCAGTCTCTGGATGTAAACAGGAATGTTATCATTCACTGACAGCAAGCATCAAACCGGAAAAAATAGAAACACAAAGTAGAATAGTAAATTCCAGAACTTTTACATTAAATTGGAAGTTGGGGCAGATTTACTACTGAAAGTTTGACCGGCGCTTTTTACGACTAGGCCGTTAGAGAAGCGCCCTAAATGCGCCAAAAATTGCACCAATGTTTGACATACTAATCCATAAAATAAGACTAGACAGTCTAAAGACGCGCCAGATTGTTACCATCCAGCAGAGTCGGGCACCTACATACGGGCAAGGGGTGAAGCGGAGCCAAATATCGCGCTCGTGAATGTGCGAAGTACAAAAAAAGCCCGGCATCGGTGACGTTCCAATCTTCTTATGCAATAGACTATCGGAAGGGCTTCCCATTCACTCCAATGGGAACTGTCGCATCACACGGCATGGGAGGCATTAAAGGGCCCATTGAAACCGATGGCGATGTGTTCTAGGGAGCGTGAACAGTTAGAACTAGAGATGAGCGAGTATACTCACTAAGGCACATTACTGGAGCGAGTAGTGCCTTATCCGAGTATCTCCCCGCTCATCTCTAAAGATTCAGGGGCCGGTGGGGGAGAGCGGGGAGATCTCTCTCTCCCCCCCACTACTCACCTGTCACCCACGCCGGCCCCCGAATCTTTAGAGACGAGCGGGGAGATACACGGCTAAGGCACTACTCGCTTCAGTAATGTGCCTTAGTGAGTATACTCGCTCGTCTCTAGTTAGAACATGACATGATGTTTTCCAGCACCGCAATGCGGGCGTGAAAAAAAATAAAGTTGCTTGTATTCAAAAGAATGGGATTTATATTTGTGCGTTTCGCAACGAACAAAGTCTTATGTGTGAAAGTGACCTGAATCTAAACGCACGTTTTATGCATTGCGAGACGCGCCAATATGACTATTCTTTTAATGCAGTCATACACGAGTGATATTTTCCCCCACAGTGATGCGGCGAGGTAAACGGAAAAAAAAATTAAATCGCTGCATGTTTGTTTTTTTTCGCGGCCGTCAGAACACATCGGCCATTGTTTCCAATGGGACAGTCAGACACATCGCATGCCGTGTGATGAACTCAATGGGAAACACTTGCCGATCCGTGTGAAGAACGACTCCCATCCGCGGGGACATAGCAAGTTGGCAAGTGTGACATCAGGATGGGTTTCTCGGCCCGATATCGCTCTCGCCTGTGTGAAGGTAGCCTCACTGTCAGATAGCGGCACATTTTAACCCTTTCCAATCCACTGTCTGACGTCTGAAGACATTATGATTTAAGGCTGTACAGCTCCGATGTTGGAAGACGTCCGTCGGGGTTCTCTTACTGTATATTGCCAGCTTTTCTGCTGTTGGAGCCTATCCAACGTATCACCTCAAGCAGTACTGGCTTTAGCCAGCAGATAGCGCCGTTGTATAATGGCAAAAAAAGAGTAAGCCCCCTAGGAAAACCAGGATACAAATTGGATTGGAAAAGGTTAAGACTTCCTAGTCCAAATCTGCAACGCCAGATTATTCGGATGGATTCTCGGACCGATACTGCGATTGTAATAATGCGACTCACTGCAAGTGCGATGCGCAAAAAAAATATATATATATATCGCATCACTGTGAAAACAGCATGTTTTTCAGTAGGAAAATTAAAAATGTGCATTGTACTCGTAAGAACACGAGCGCAATGCGAGCTTTAACGCGTCCATAGCAAACAATGCGCGGGTTTCTGCGATCTCGCAGAATAGGACACGCTGCATTTTTTACGTAAAAGCACACGTTAATAGACCCACTGAAAACAACGACTTCCATCTCCGTGCATCTCGCAGCACACAACACACATTTTCTGCGTATTTCCACGTGGCCATTGATGTGAATGAGCTATTACAGTGCGCAATACACAACAAGATAATGGCGTGAAAATACGCTGCTGTGAATGAACCCACTGAAAGCAATGGTCTCTATTCACTGCGGAATCCGTTTGTGTGAATGCACCCCAAATCTGCGTGCGAGTCTGCGGTAGAACTCGGAGCAAAGTGTCAGATTTCTACCGCAAGTTAATGTAGCAGATCCGATGTGAACAGGTCGTCCCAGCAATAATCACCGCTAATGAATGGGGGCGGAGTTATCCATCCGCCCGCCACCATTAACAGCAAGCAGGGAGTCATTCATAAACTGCCTGTTCACACGGCCAATCCCTGAAGCTGAAGGACGAATGAGAAGCAAATTGATTCCCATTCGCCGTTCAGCCGCGACAGCGTTTACACAGTACGATAATCGTTCAGATTCCGGCATCCATTGGCCCTTTATTACACTGTGTCCAGTCTAGACAATCCTCTGTGTGATAGGCCGCCTGCGGACGGCCATATTGGAACCCGCTGCGAGAGTTCTCGCAGCGGGACTCGGCTCGAGCCCCTGCAGGGACCAGTGCGGCGCTCACCTCTCCCGCGGCTCTGGCTCTTTGATGTGATGGCCAGCCGGCGCATGCGCAGAGCCGGGGCCCCGTCAGAGACATTTCTGTGCCGGCCTCTCCGAGACCCACACAGACATAGAGCCTGCCGCGATTTGTTTTCCGCGCATGTTTTTATGCGAGCAAATCGCGGCTGTCTGCATAGGATTGCGTTTTGCAATCCTATGCAGTCCAGGGGGCCAGAGACACATCAGGGGGCCAGAGACACATCAGGGGGCCAGAGACACATCAGGGGGCCAGAGACACATCAGGGGGCAGGGGGCCATAGACACATCAGCAGCACGAACCTCCATCCAGTGCTGATGGTTTGTTACAATGTATCAGTAACATGTAGCAGCCTGCAGTCCGGGGTGTTTCGCTCACAGAGGATTGTCCAGACTGGATAGAATTGTAACAAACCCTCAGCTGTGAGAAGCATGGGTGCTACTTGGTCTTGTAGCCTTTGGATGTAAACAAGAATGTTCTCATTCACTGACAGCAATGAACTACTAGTAGAATCTGTATATAGCATCGGGACTCGTTCACAGCAGCTTGCTGAATTCCATTTTGAGGGATACGCTTTTTTTTTTTTTTAAATGGGACGAATACAAAGATGGAATTCAAATGGAAACCAGAATTATTTTTTTTTAATGATTTTAAGGCCGCTCTCACACATCCGTTCAGAAAACGCCATGCGAAACCACAGCCTTTTACAGCGATTTTGCGTGCCACTTTCGAACGCGCGTTAAAGCGTTTTCTCATTTAATTTAAAAACGGAACCAGATGAAAACTTTTCCGCTCCATCACCCATTAAAAAAAAGGAGGGGGGGGGGGGCAAACATGTGAACTTTCACAGGGGCACAATGGATTTTGATGTGGAATGAAAATGCTGTAAAGAGATTTTCCAGGCAGCGCCCACTGTCAGTGCCGGGATACATCGGGGTCACAGTGGAAGCTGCTGCTGCCGCCCCCATGTAGTGGCCGGCGCTCGTAATTGCAGGCGCAATTCCCACTGATTTCAACAAGACTCTACCCTGCAGTTATGAGCGTTGGCCACTACACTGGGGTCAGAGCAGCGGCTTCCACTCCGGCCCCGCTTACCCCAATACTGACAACAGGCGCTGCCTATAAAAACCCTTTAAATAAGCCTGTAATTCTGCATCAGTTAACCCTTGCGATTACAACACGGAATCTTGCAGGGCCCTAAACGGAACCGATGTTCTGCGGCTAAATGTAAAATAAGAGCGCAGATGTGAATGAGCCCCAAGAAAGTTACAGAACTTTTCATGCTACAACAATAAAGTAAACTTCAGGAAGCTTCTGACATACTTTGTTATAGGGACGAGTTTCGATCAGCGAGGTACAGGTGCGGGTGCCATCCCCCCTAAGCGGAGGGGTAGCAGCACTCAGTTCTGGCGGTATAGGGGGGCTCAGTAGAAAGTCTACGAGTCCATAACCCTCCTGACAGAGCGCAGGATGCGCACTTCTGCTCGTTCGCTTTAGCGATCCGTAGTGCTCTCCGCATACGAATCGCCACAAACACAACTTCAGACTTGTTACTAGGACTCGGCAGAAGTTTTGGGAAACTTTGTTACATTTTACGCTTTATTGACACGCAGCGGTAACTTATCACATGACCCTCCTGGACGTGCCGGGGGGGATTAAGGAAAACATTTCCGATCAGCTATAGGATTAAAGCCGGCTGCGTACCGCAAACGAGGTGCAAGTAAGCAGATTTGGATGGGATCAGTCACTTCCTGCTGTGCTGCACTGACAGGCAGTGTCCCCAGAGCGCAGGGTGGGGTCACCTGACGCAGGGGGGGTACACCTGGACGGGGCAGCGGAGTGCCAGGGGCTCCGGCTTGGCACATACCTTACTCCCAGCAATCTCCAGCTCCTGGCAGCTGCGGCACTTTGGTTCTGGGCTGCTTCTCTTTTTTTTAGCCCAAGCTTTATTTAAAAGTAACAAAATGCACAAAGTGACGCCAAACCCAAAAGGTGAGAGCGGCTGCAGGTAGGAGGCTGACGAGCAGGAAACAAGCGCTCCTTCTCCACCTTCCCTGGGAATTGTCATATGCAAATTACATAGAAACTGGATTTAAAGGGGAAGTACACTGCCGCTTGCATAACATATCCTCGGGGCTCCTGCACGCTGGCAACCGCAATTCGCACGTCTGGGCGCTGCGATAAAAAGGAAGGAAAAATACATAAATAAATTTTAAAAAAATTTTAAAATTGCAAAACGCAGAAAGATAGGACAGGCTGCGATTTTCCTTTTTCGACTCCACATCGCGAACGGGAAGGAAACCATTAGAATTCATTTATTTCATAATTCTGCGTTTTCACTCGAATCGATTTTATCGCGAGTGTGAAGGCGCCCCAAGAGTTAAATCTGGTTACTTAGAGGCCGTATTCACATGAGGGAAGGGTGATGCAGGTCATGTGACTGCGATTTCCATTCGTATGCGATGTGTTTTGTGATAAAAATGCACATTTGGCATCAAATTTACAGGCGATTTTCAAGTGCATGAAAAAAAAAATGCCCGCGGTCCCAATACTAAACTGCTAGAAAAACGCATCGCATCACATGCCAATTGTATGCCAGTGTGATACGTTTTTTTACACTCCCATAGAAAATAATGGGCAGTTCTTGAAGCAGTTTCTCTGGGCTCATGCTCACGGGCGTATGCGTAAAACGCTGCGGCTCACCTGCGCTATTTACATATTACGGTCCATACGCTCTGCTGGCACTGCGCATCTGACGTCCTGGACACGCGCAGGTTGATATTTTTTTCTGAATTCCACGCTCTGTTCAGAGCAGGGATGCGTATCGAATCGCTGCCCGTATGCAATGTATTGCGTAAATACAGCGTATCATACGTAGCTCACAGAAGGGCAGCGTATGATACATGCACTACGGCGATGACGCGGCCTCCTCTGCTGCGAATGTGCCAGCTGGAGCGTTGGCCGGAACATGCACAGATGTGGGGGCACCGTGCCGTCGCTATGGCGATAACGTGGCTGCCGCAATAATGATTGCAGAATGGTCGCAGGGCAGACAGCTTCCATTGACTTCAATAGAAGCCGGCTGTGCGTAGCCCACACAAAATCGTGGCATGAGGCGATTTCTCCCCTGCTAGCGGAAAATCGCAATTGATTTCCGCTCATGAGCAGGAAATTGCGTTTTCTTATAGCGTGCTACGGGCTGGATTTGCTGCAGAATCCGAAGGCGGAATCCTGTTTCGGATTTCGCAATGCAAATCGGCCTTAGGCCGGCTTCACACGGCCGTGACGGGCTCCGCCGCGGAATTCTGCTCTCCCCTAGAGACCCCAATACTTACCTCCGGATCCGGCATCCTACGTCCCGCATGACGCTTCGGCGCGCATGCGCAACAGAGCGTTACGCATTAGCTGCGTCATATAACACGCCCGTAGCATCACATGACGCGGCTGGCGGTAGGCGGGGAAGCGGTTTCACGCTATCTTCCACTGTGCTACAGTGGAAGATACCGTGACGGACTGCTTCCATTGACTGCAATGGAAGCCGTCCGTGCATACACCCGTGGCAAATAGAGCATGCCGCGGTTGTGGATGGGTGATTTTACAGTGCGGAATTCCGCGGTAGAATTCCGCACCGTAAGCATTGAGCTATTAGATTCAATAGAACCTAATAGCTGCGGGCAACGCAGCAGATTTACGCCACGTGTTACGCGGCGGAAATCCGTCCGTGGGAAGGAGCCCTTATGCAGATATTAATTAATTAATAAATCTGTGTAGATATGGCTGATCACCTCTAGAACGCTTTAGTACATTCCCGCTACGGGAGCGGCTGTGACTGACAGCGGGGATCAGTGAGAACACAGAATCATGCAGTGAGCCCCTACATGCTGTGATCAATCGTGGCATGTAGAAGGTTCTCAGAGGGAGAGCGCCATGTAATCGCGGAGGGCTGATGGGCTGCTATGGCGTATGATCACTGTTGTAAGTGATAATGCATTGCAGCACAGAAGTACCTCCAAAATTCAGCAGTGATTACCGCCCATAGCGTGCTACGGCAAAACGCAATTTCCTCTACACGAGCGGAAATCGTTTGCGAGGAGTAATCGTAGCATGCTGTGATTCTGTGCGGATTCCACATGGACGGCTTCCGTTGAGGTCAATGGAAGCCGTCCGCCCGCGGCCTTCCGCAATCATCATTGCGGTAAGATCGCAAGATCTACGTTATCGCCTAGCCACAGCACGGCGGTTTCTGTACTGCGCCGAAAATTCCCCCAAATGGTCGCATTCTTATGGCCAAAATAGGCCGCGTCCTTAAGGGGTTAAACATGCTGGATAGCGCTATGCCGGCGACCGCAGTCCTTGCCGCAGGTAGGTTGTCCTCAGTCCCTCATCTATCATATCGGAGCCTCCAACATAACCGGTTCTCCAACAATCATCCGTGTAACATTAACCCCCGAAGTGCACACCCCAGCAAACAAACTTCAAAAGTGCGGCAGCGTGCCTTTGATTCCTCCGTAACTACAGACAGAATGAATCTGCGCTCCACATTCGCTGCCACTCAACAAGTTTAAAGAGAATTCCAAATCTCAGCGACACGCTGTTTTCTGTCAACATCAGAAGGGAGCGGCGCGGCGGCGCAGCGCGGCTTCTAATGGGATATTAAAGAGGAGAACGACTGCTCGGCTCTACAAGATTAAATGTGATAGATTACAGCAATGGCGCAACGCTGGCGGCAAGGAGGTAACGGAGGATACGAGGCAAATGTCAGGAGGGTCAGGACAGCAAATGGCGCATTGATAGGAGTGATCTTGTAAACGTTGGGATTTATGACCCAGACCCCGATGAATTATGGCAACGCGTTATCCGGTCTGCAGCGCCGTCCTTGACACGGAGAACTCGAGTAAATTAACTTTATGGGCAAAAATAAGTGATAGTCCTGAAAAGGGAACTTTCCTGTCACCTGTGAATTTAAAGGGAAGGATTCCATCCTACGAGGCCACGGCGACATCTGTCTGTTTTTCATGGCGAAGCGAAGCGTTTTTGAGAAAAAAAAAATGCATCGTAGCACTTCTGTGAAATTGCGTTCTTCACGCGGGTGAATGGATCGCAAGTGTTTCCCGTTGACTTCAATGGGAAACTTCGCATGGTATGTGAGCGCCATGCGGTGGCTTTTAAGGTCCCATTGAAAACAATGGGCGAGGCGTTCCGAGAGAACGCGAAAAGGTAGAACGCACTGCGATTTTCTTTTTCAGATGGATTTCATATTCGTAAGAGATTTCTGCGCATCACATCGTACAAGACTCACGAGGGGAATGTCACTCGTGTGAATAAGCCCTCACGTGTAGGAAATAACCTGATAGGAGTCTCTGGCCGCCATAGATGTGGTTGTGACTCTCTACGTCCGAAGGCCTCATGCCCACGGCCGTGTCGGACTCCGCCAGTGAAATATCTCTGGGAGTTTGACACGGCGCCTGCCAAAGACCCCTAATCACCTCTCCGGATCTGCTGCAAGAATCCCATCTGACGCGCCGGCGCGCATCTGCAGAACAACGCATGACGTGCTGGCAGAGGACGCGGCTGGTGATGGTGCGTAATCACGTGATCGCGCGACGGACAGCTTCCATTGACTACAATGGAAGCTGGCCGCGCATTTAGAGCATGCCGCAGTTTCTTTCACGCTGCGGAATTCCACTGTAGAATTACGCAGCGTGAACATTAAGCTATTAGGTTCAATAGAACCTAATAGCTGCAGGATAACGCTGCAGATTTCCACCGTGTGAAACGCGACAGAAATCCGTCCGTGGGCATCAGCCCTAAATTGTACTCCGTATATATGTATCAATATGTATATATATATCGTAGATGTTAGTGTATGTCTCCACATGCATGGACACTGAATGGCCACTTTATTAGAGACCCCTATCTAGTAGGGCGTTGGACTCCTTTAGTCTGCAGAACCGCCGCAATTTGCAATGGCGTAGATTGCACTAGGTGGGGAAAATGGTTCTGCAGGAATATCGGCCCCTGTGGACAGGAAGCTTCTAGTAGTCGCCGCAGCTTAGATGGAGGAGCAGACATGTTCTGACAAGCTGACAGGAAGGGGTCAGCGATTCATGCTGCTTGCGCCAAATTCTGACTTTCCATCAGCACAGAAATCTGGATTCATCTGACCAGGTGATGTTTTTCCATTGCTCCATGATACAATTTTTGCGCACTTTTGCCCAGCAGAATCTCGCTTTTCTGTTTCTCTTAGGGCCGTTCATTTTCTATCCGTATTACGTCCATATTTTTTACGGACACAATACTGACAGCACCCCCCCCATTGACGTTTATGAGGACCTTTGGCGTGCAAATACACAATAAAAAGAGCATGTTCTATTTTTTTATGCCAGACCGAAATGGGTGTGCAAAATACGGAAATGCGAATTGAAATCTCTGCGTAGTGTGCGTGCAATTTTTGTGCATGCAAATACGCCTGCGTGAAGCCGCAAACGATTTTTTGTTTGAATGGGCGAACGAAGTCAGAGTTCGCTAGTTTGCTCTCCTGCCGCCTGTTTATACAGCAGATACATCATTGGCTCGTTCACACGAGAATCGCTCAATCGTTCGCATACGCTGTCTAAGTGACTGACAGGGACTGAACGAGCGCCGTGTAAATCGAACAATTAGCGAACGACCCAACGATGGTTTTTATGCCTGCACACAATAAATGGCGAACGAAAAGCGAACGATTTATCGTTCATCGTTGCTGCGTTTACACAGAGCGATTATCGCCTATTTCCGCTCACTTGAACGATTTTTTCGAACGATAATCGTTACGTGTAAACGGGCCTGAAGACCAAGTTCCTGATAAGGACCCCCCAGATCTTTATATCTACACCGGCCGCTCACCCTCCCACCCTCGCTGGCCTCCCTCTAGCCTCCCCCGGCACATCTCATAGTTCGCGGCGCTGTTTATTTTCCGAGTAAACGTTCGAGCGCGTTTAATTTTGATTGAACGGCTGACGCATTATCATTAACTGCCGTCAGGGATAAAGTGCTTATCATATAACTAATTTTATGTTTTATCATCTACTCTCCGAAGAATTTCCTGGAAGCTTCTTTTTATGGGCCCTGAAATAAAGTTTTGAGATTTAGCGTCTGCAATTCTCGCTTTACCTGACGGCCGGATTTCATTGATCTGACCTCTTTTTCTCTGTGTAATTGGCCACTATTTCATTTTACATTTTCTTCTCAATTGGTTATAAAGAACATCAAGGAAACAGGTGTATAACAGTACGAGTGCCGGCTCTATGATGGACGGCGCCCCCTGTGGTACCGTCTGTTGGGGCCCCCTGTACAAATAATCATACCGTACAATATGATGCATAAATACCTCAAAATAACAATACTGTGACATCATCACCATACAGCGCGCAAATATATACTATACAGCGCCTACATACGCTGAGATGCCAAAAGTCATGGGATAGCGGTATGTAGGTTGATGATGGAGTGGCATTACCTTGAGCGACGGCTTGGGAGCGCCCGCACCTGTATAAGCTGTGAGGTCTTATCTTGTGACTGAGGATGAACATTGGCCAATGGGCTCATGGCAGAGCGACGTGAATTATCGGAGTTTGAACGAGATGCAATAGTGGGTGCCATATGGGTGGGGCAGTCAATTTCGGAAGTTGTGCGGGCATTTAACATTCTTCAATCCGCAGTGTCACATGTGTACCGGGAATACATCATAGAAGACATCGCCACCCGCAGTGGACAGCGCTATGGTCGCCCACCAGTGCTTAATGATCGTGACCGGCGGCATCTGGATATAATTGGCCTTGCGAACAGACAAGCGGCTCAGCTATCACATCCACATTCGATGTAGGAGACCCCACACGTATATCCGCCGGGTCAGCACAGCGTTCTTCACCTTCCATGGGAGCAGAAGACCTACCAGATGCCTGTGTTATCGCCACAACTCCGGACACAGTGCCTCACCTGGGCTTGTAAGGTTACCAACTGGACCCTAAAGGGCTGGAAACGTGGCGTGGTCCGATGAGTCATGGTACCAATTGTTTAGTGTGGATGACACAGACCCTACAAAGCCGTGGACCCAAATTGTCAACAAGGCACTGTGCAGCTTGGTGGTGGTTCCATATGGATGTAGAGTCTTCTCATGGCATGGGATGGGTCCACCTAAACACGTCACTGACCGGTGCCCGCTATGTTTCACTGCTTGACGACCATTCGTAGCCTTCCTTGGACTTCATTTACTGCTACAATGATGGGTATTCCAACAGAATAATGCACTGTGCCGTTGGGCCCAAGTTGTCCAGGAGGAGCATTCTGGAGAGTTCTATGAATGGTGTTGCCTATAGATTCATCTGACATGAGCCGAGTCGAGCTGTGGGTGACTATCCAGTAAGGGCCGTAACTAGGCCTGTAGGACCATGGGTGGAGGCTGGGCATGACAGGGTTAACAGGGAGTGGGAATATAAAAGGTTAATGAGAGTGCATTATAGAGCTCAAATATAGAACTGCCAGTAAGGAGGGATGTAAGGAGGAGTTGGAAGAAGGAAAGGAGGAGCAGAGAAAGTGCGGAAAGAACAGTTGGTGACGTCACAAAAAGAAGAGGAGAAGAAGGAAGACCTTCCCTTCCGACTCTTTTCTTTTTGTTGTTTGGATCTGTGGGGTTCAAGAGAGAAGATGGGGTTGGGGGAGTTGATTATTGTCATGGCAGCTGCAGGTGGGGTGGCGTCCTTGGAGTTGGTCACGAATTATTGGTTGGGGGGTGAGGTAGGTGGTGGATAGCCACTTTCCCCCTCGCTTTATTAATGGTTGGTCTTGGGTCTGTTGCCCCTGGGCTCTAGCAGGAGGGTAGTCCCTGCGGAGATGGTGGTGTGGTCTACACTGGGAAAAGGCTAGTGGGTCTCCAAGTCGGTTGGAGAGCGCATAGTTTTGATTCATGAAAATGTTGCATATTTCACGGACCGAAACTGCATACGCCCGTGTGAATGAGCCCTAGCGTTATTCACACGGCTGATTTTTTTTCCCATGGGGCATGAAAAAATAAACTGGTGCATTTTTAATCTCATTTGTTTTCACGGATGAGGATAGCAGTTGGACGCACTCTCGCATCGATCAAAAATCGTGCGATTTCTCATATTGAATGATATTTCTCTCTATTGAATGAGAAATATGAATCGGTGAGTGCTGCCTCTAATTGGCTGAGCTCAGGGACCAATCAGAGGCAGCTCTCAGAAGTCATTCAATAGCTGATGGCTGCCTCTGATTGGTCACAGTGCTCAGCCAATCAGAGGCAGCCCATTCAGCAGGCGAGAATTTTAAATCCCCACCTGCTGAATACTCGTCAGAGCAGTGCAGGAAAAGAGCCGACTGGATGTGGCTGAGCCCTGGCAGCTGAAGAAAGGTGAGTATTCTTTTTTTTAAATTTTATTTTTATCGCCACTTAGATTTAAAGCCCTTCCCTGAAAAACAATTACAGGATGCCGGAAGCTGGATCCCCTACCGCAGCTATCATCTGTGACAGCTGTGGTAGGGAATTCTTTATTCCCCGCAAGGATAAAGAATTTCTTTGCTGCATCTGTCACAGATGTGGCAGGTGCAGCAGGTTATTCTTTTTCCTCGCAGGGATGAGGCAAACATCTGCTGCATGCGACTGCATGTGTTCTTCATCCCTGCGGGGACACGGCAGCTGTAGACGGGTATTTTTTTTTATATATATTTTTTTTTACACTAAAATTCTTGTTTTTCAGGGAAGAGCTTATATGTAAAGCCCTTCCATGAAAAACAATTCAGGGTTGTCGGCAGCAGCCGCGGCTCCATTACAGGCAATGCACGGACCTTCATACATACTTGTTTTTGCGTGTATATAGGTGCGAACCTATGTACGCACAAAAACATGCTTGTGTGAAGCCACCCTAAGACTTCTCTACAGAAAAAAAATGCCTAAAATTTACTTAGTTTTTTTTACCAGCTAGGAAAATATAATTTTTCTTAAGCCCTCGGGCGACACAATATCACTGCAAGAAAATCGCAGCATTTTTCACGGCAATATCGTGATTTTATGGCGCTACAAAGTTGTGTGACTTTGTAGTACCGCATGCAAGGATTTTCGGGGGAGGGGCTTGAAAAATAAGCATTCCCCAAAAATAAAAACCCTAGCTGCAGAAAAAAAACTAAACAAAAAACACATACATAACCTAAGAAGCGCTGTCCGACTCTAAACACGGCAAAAATCCGTCCGTGGGAATTAGCCCCCCAAAAAATTGCTTGAAGCGCCCAAAGACTAGAATTCGAGCCGCTTTTACATGGCAAAGAAACTCATGCAAAATGTCTTAATTGCGAATGCGCAAATTTTGCATGAATAAGAACCGCATTCTTTGAATGGCGCCATACACACGAGCGATAGTTTTCCGCACTAAAATTGCGGCGTGTCCTATTTTTTTGCGATCCTCGGAACGCATCGCCCAATAATTTCAACGAGACTTTTAACGTCCCGCATGGCTCTCGCATGCAGTGCATGTGATGTGAGGTTTCCTATTGAAATCAATGGGAAACACTTCCGATCCTCTGACGGGTGAAACGCACATGCAAGGACCAGAATGCCAGAGACGCGATGCGAGGCGTTTTTGACGGAATCTGACCAATTTTCACATGATTTTTATGAGATTTTTTTTTAACGCAATTTTCATCCGCTTTGCATCCAAATGTTATGCATGTACATTAAACGCATGATGGGTTCTGCACACTTATTTTAAGGTTACCATGGTTACATGCGACTAAAACGGAACACATCAAATGAGGGCGCTTTTACACTGGGAAGGAAAGATAGTCCTGGAACTATCTTCCCGTCCGGAATACGTTGGTCGCTGCATAGACTCCTATGGGAGCCAATGACAGCGGCCGGAGAAAGGAGGTGGGAGGGAGTTTAGCCGCGTGACTGCTAAACTCCCTCCCCCTTCTCTCTCCTCCCCTCCGACTGTTTGCAATGGGAGGGGGTGGGGCAGAGCTAAGCTCACGCCTCCTCCCAGCCCCTTGTCTGCAGCCAGCAATGGAAAAGGGTGGGACAGGGTGGAGATTAGCTCCGCCCCCTCCCATTGCAAACAGCCGGAGGGGAGGAGAGAGAAGGGGGAGGGAGTTTAGACTGACCCCAGAGGTCTTATATTATGGGGGTCATAGGTGTTTAAAAAAAGTTACAAAAATAAAGTATAAAAAATTACTGAATAAAAATATATATATCAAAAATAAATAAACCCCCGCCAACGGCCGCAGCTGAATGGGGGGCCCGCTCCTCTGCTTTAATATATAATCATTAGAGATGAGCGAACACGTTCGGCTCCGCCCCTTTTTCGCCCGAACACCGAACTTTGCGAACACTTCAGTGTTCGGGCGAAAAAGTTCGGGGGCCGCCGTGGCAGCGCGGGGGGGTGCGGCGGGGAGTGGGGGGGAGAGGGAGAGAGAGAGGGCTCCCCCCTGTTCCCCGCTACTGCCGCCCGCGCCGCCGCGCATCTCCCCGCCCCCCGGCGGCACCCGGACACTTACGCGCGAACACTGCAGTGTTCGGCAAAGCCGGTGTCCGGGTGCGGATGTGTCCGTAACGGACACGTTCGCTCATCCCTAATAATCATTTAAAATACTCTTTTCTTTTTTTTTTACTGTATGTAGGCATTACCCCTGATAAAATAACAAAAAAAAGGAAAAACCTTCAGTGAGAAAATAAGAATATAAAAAATAGCCATATATATATATATAAAGAAAAAAAAAACGACAACAAAAATAATTTTGGCAGCCTATGAAAATAAATAGACCCCTAAAACTATCATGTGGGTAAAAAAGCTCAAAAATGTCTGGTCCTTGAGAGATTAAACACGTGACGTGCGCGGCGGCTGGGTTTAAACTTCGGAGTGTTAAGAAAATCGAATAAAATATAAAACTAGGGGGAAAAAAAGCGAATAAAAAGGTCAACGACTTCAATGTAAACGAGGCCAAAAATAATATAAATAATAAATATTCAAAGAAATATAAAAACATTTGCTATAATAACCCCCAAAAAGAAAGCAACGAACTCTGGCATTAATAACTTGTGTCCACCGTCTCATCTCTGCGCCGCGGCTCTCCACCTCTACTGCCACACTCAAGATGGCGCCCGGAAGACGTCACGTACGTGCATCACATGACCGCGACGCACGTACCTGATGATAGGGCTTATATCGCCCCCCGTAAGATGGCGTCCTCCGGGTTTCGGTTACCTCTGACCTCCGGCTTCTGGTTCTGCTCCTATTTTCTATGTTTGGCCGCCGAAGACGGGATCCAGAAGTGTGACGAGCTGCGGCTCGGACAATATCCTGCTCCATGTGTGCTGTGGGGGGGAGGGGCTGTGGGACCACAAGTCCCAGCAGGGGCTGCTGTGTATTATAAATGATCACGTGATCTGTAACCCTTACTGCCCTGCTGTGTATGTATGGGCATCATGGAGAAGAACAAATGGCGCAAACGTTTCTGCTCACGTTTTTCTTTCCTCCAGGTTGGTGTAGTTTTGCACCGTAACCGTGGTTACGGCTGCGCTGTTATCCGCCATGTTTTCTGCTGCGGCTGTTCAAGCCGTCATTTCATTCTGACCCGCTCCTGAAAATGCGTCGTAGGAATGGATAGACTTCTTTAGAATAAGCGCTCGTATTTACGCAGTCTTTTACGTGCGCAATTAGCGTAAATGAAACCCATTGATATCAGCGGGTGTGATCACAGGAGCGCAATGTTCAATCGTGGAAAGAAAGGAAAAAAATATATATATATGTGGCGTGATCTATTGTATTTACGTCTCTGAGATGCGCCTTCGCCCGTATGAATGAGCCCTGAGGTCACATGGCGACATTTGGGTGAACGTGAATGTTGGTACAACCGCAGGATGCAATCTATAATTTTGCAATCTCCATAGCTGAAATCTCCCAGCATCCCCGCTCTGCCGATTTGCATTCTGGGAGGTGTCCGTTTTTGCCGCGGGGGGCCGTATGACATCCGGCGGGGTGGTGGGGGGTTGGGCGGTCCTGAAACTAACGCCACCTTTTTTTCCTTAATCTTTGAACATATCGCTGCCAGGACCCCCAGATAAACCCGGCGACACAAGAGCCGTACGGATGCGCAAACTTCACAGCTTACGGTGAGTGCGGTTATTTGGCGCAGCAAATATTTTTGGTTGGGGGTGGGGGGGAGAAAAAAGACAAATTATTAGCCAAGCAGAATGGACAGATGTAACATTGTAAGGGGCGACTTTCTGCAGTGTTGTCTGATTATTGCGCTAGAGCGCCAGGAGAAACTCGCCGAAGGGGATTTGCGCAGTGAATATAAGCCATTGATTTTAAGTCGTGTGAAAAAAAGAACCTCCCAGCATGCCCTGTTTTGGAGGGCATCTGCTCAGCAGATCAACGGGTCCTTCTGCATTTTTTTTTCTTTGCACACAAGAACTCGCTGGATCGGGTGAAAAATCGCATAAATATGCGTCGTATTTGTGTGACCGAAACCCGCGTGCGTCCGTGTAAATGAGAGTCCTAAGGCTAGTTTCACACGGGTGAGGGCGATATCGGGCAGAGAATCGGCATGATATAGCGTTTTCCACCATGTGAAAGCCCCGTGGATGCCGGACTCTCATCCCCACAGGAATGATGGGATTCCCACCACTGCGGGGGATTCCCCTATGGCAGCCATGGTCGTAGAGCTCTCCCACTGCTTTCACAAAAAGATCCGGTGGCATCGCAGGAGTGAAAACTTCGCAAGTGTAAAGGAAGCCATTGAAAATCATTGGTTTCATAATTCTGTGTTTTCACGCGGGCGGGAGCATTGCGCTATTTTCTTACGATGCGTTCGCACGCAGCTGATTCGGTGCAGGTTTTGTCGCAGATCTGCAGCCGTTTCACCTCTTCAGTTTGAATTCAACTGAAAGGGTGAAATCTGCTGCGAAATCTGTTCTGAATCCGCTACGTGCGAACGCGCCCTAATGCTCCATTTGATGGCGCGACTGTCATCGGTATGAGCTGGTGACATCATCATCACCAGCCCATTTGCGTTCGTAATTCGTTCAATTCTCATTCCTACGTGAAAGACGGAAGGACGAGTGAACGCGCCAACCATGATTTTTAGTCCCGCAGAAACCAAACAAGCAGCCAACGATTCTCGTTAGTCGCCGGCTCGCGTCGCTCATCACTCACTTGAACGTCCATGTTCTGTCTAAAAGCACCTTAAGGCCCAATGTCCACGGGCAAAATGGAATTCAGAAATCTGCGCCGGTGTCCCGCACGCGTGATCCGCACCATGGGGAATCATTGGACACACGCAGGTAATTAAATACCTGCGGATGTTATATTTCCCTGGTGCGCGGATCGCACCTGTGGGAAAACACCTGCAGCATGCTCCATTTTGTGCGGGTCTCCATTGAAGCCTATGAGAGCCATCCAGTCCCACGGCACACCCACAGCTGTATTTGTGCTGAGCACATCCGCCAGGCCGAAGAAGGAAAATCTGGCCACAACGGACGGGAGATCCGCAGTGTCCGGACAGGTAAGTATATCTGATTTTTTTTGGCCTCATGTCTGCGGGAAAGGAGGGACCCGCTGCGCGGTTCTGCATGGAGAATCCGTGCGGGCCCGAATTTCGCCGTGGACATGAGGCCTTAGAGTCGTGCGAGGGGGTTGAGCCACTTAGAATATCACCCATGAAGAAATAACTTTATAACGAGTTAGAGGAGCTCCAGACGCTCTCTCGCACTCGGGGCGGTAAAACGCAGGTATTTTGATAGCGGCATTTTACCACAGTTTTTATCAGCGTTTTTGAACTCGCCCCATCGTTGTGATGGGTGATGAGGTGCGTTAAAGCGCGCAAAAACACACCACAATAGAGCAGACAGCGCTCGAAAATCACATAGAAGTTAATGGGAGCATTGTACCGCAATTAGCGCGGCATGAGAAACGCCATGATGAAAAGCGTATGTGTGAGTGGCCTAAGGCTAATTTCGCACAGGCCAGTGCCATATTGGCCCGTGAAACTAAATGTCATTGCGGCGCATCCCGGAGTGTTTTCAATGCAGCTCGTACGCTGTGCCGACCCCAGTGACAGCAATGGGCAATGCAGGGCGCCCCGAGGGAATGCCCAAAGCTAGGACATGCCGGGAAAAGAAAATCACTCGTATATGATCCGATTCAAAGGAAAGGGGTTCGTATTCGTGCATCTCATACAAATCTCCTGTGATTTTCTTGACCATTTGAACGCGGCCTAAAGGTACCTTTTACATGATTATCACCTGAAGAATTGGTGGAAACGGCGATCTTCGGGGGTGGTCCTCCCGTGTACACGGCCACGGACAAGGCGCTGAGTGACGAAGCGCTGCCTTGTCAGAGTTGCTATTGGCCTGTGTAAACAGCTCAGTAGGTCATGTGATGGGGACCCCTACCGATCCCGAGATTTCAGCTTTGGAGCATCCCAAAATTCTGGCAGCAAAAGCCAACTTGGCGGAGACGGACAATGGCGGTTCCACCGCTGAAACCTAAGGATTGGTCGGGGGTCCCAGCGGTCATACCCCCATCAATCAGCAGGTTGCCCCCTATACGGTGTGTGGCCAATAACTTTAATCACTCATGGTACACAGGAACACGTGAATGGTTCCTTTAATTGCAACTTGCTGATAGTTTTCAGGACTTTTTTCTCACATCTATTTAACGAGGGAAGCGACTGGCGCTGAACAGACACCATGGACTATAATGAGGTCTGTTCGTTTCCTGTCCAGCATGCAGGACTTTGTATCTGATGTTCCATGCTGAGTCTCTGCTAAAGGCTCTAGACAGACCAGCTGACGCAGATGTGAACAGAGCCTAAAGCCCGGTGTAGACACAACGATTATCACTCAAAGGATGTCTTTTGAGCGATTATTGTTGTGTGCCTTTACAGCGCAAGGTGATCGCTCAAACGTTCACTTTGGCTGCAAGCTGGGGATGCAGAAGACAGCTGGACCGCTCTGTTCTTCATACCCAGCCTGTCATCAGGGAGCGGGATACAGCTGAAACAATAGTATCAGCTGTATCCCGCTGTGAGTCCCTGATAAGGCTCATCGTTGTCTTTCAGCATTCTGACGGACAACGATGAGCGACGGCTTAACGAAAACTGTAGGATGTCAGTGCAGTTACACACAACGATTATCGCTCAAAAGACGGCTTTGAGCAAAAATCGTTGTCGAAATCCGCCTTAAGGGCTCTTCCACACTGGCCATAGATTTTCCTGCGATGCGAGAGGGACTGAAAACCCACGGTTTTCAATGGTTTCATTCTCATTTGCGATGTTTTTATTCACTCCAAGTTGCAATAAAAAAAATCTGCGTTATTGCCCATTGTTTTCATTGGGGCCGGTGGGAGCAGTGCTGGCCCTGTTCAAATCAATGTGAGTAAAAGAAATGAAAAAGGAGGGTGGAGCAAGACCCAGTGAGGGTAGTGGAATATTTATGGAGTACAAAGAGTTTTCAATGATTGAGTATTTTGAATGGTGGAGGTGCTGCCAACCAGATGACGCTCCACCAGTGTGGGCGTAAGTGTAGCGAAAAGGATGTGAAAAGAACTGGTATGGAGGCGCAACACTCTAAGCTACTAGAAGATGTAGATCAAAGTCCAATGTGTGATGGTGAAAGCACTTCTTTTTTATTATTTTTTCAGAAATTAAAAACCAGCAATGGAATACGCGTTTCGGGGAAGAACCCCTTCGTCAGTTCGGCTGGATAGGACAACAGGATGCCTAGGGGTGACACGATTCCAAAGATGTATAGAATGTGTCGGAGGTCCTGTGTGCAGGAGGACAGGGGAGAAAAAGCATTTCGTATTCCATTGCTGGTTTTTAATTTCTGAAAAAATAATAAAAAAGAAGTGCTTTCACCATCACACATTGGACTTTGATCTACATCTTCTAGTTGCAAACATGGGCGATAGCCGGGGGGCCGTCTCTGTTTTTTTTTTTTTTTTTATACTCCCCCAGTTCCTGCGGGGTCCTTCCATGAAGTCCACTTGCAGTCTGAAAGCTTGACTATTTTCAGACCGCTCTGCATTAGAGTTGAGCGAGCACGCTCAGTTAAGGCAGTTACTCGAGCGAGCATCGCTCTTCTCGAGTAACTGCATTCTCGTCCAAGCAGGCTCGGGGGGGGTGGGGGGTGGCGTGGGGGAGAGTGAGAGTGAGAGTGAGAAAGATCTCTCCCCAGCTACCCCCTACCGCCCGCCGCCCCTCGGACGAAAATGCAGTTACTTGAGAAGAGCGATGCTTGCTCGAGTAACTGCCTTAACTGAGCGTGCTCGCTCAACTCTACTCTGCATGCCTCCCTATATCTATAGACCGGGGCCTGGCAATCCACGGATCGGCGATACAATGGCACAGAAGACGAGCAGCAGGTCATATAGTGTCCCTCTCTGATCCCTGTGGCCGGCGGGCTACTTTGTCTAATAATGTTTGTATCATGTGCGCCGGCGTATTTCCCCTCTGACCATTAATAAATGTGTTTTACTCACATAGTTCCCTGTCTTCCGGCACCAAGTATTACCTGCAAAGATAATCATGGGAACGTCACCACATTCAATGGAAGTGGAATTGGGTTCTACAGACCCGTCTCTTGCCGTAATGTGTAAGTACCAGACTTTGCTACAGTCATGACTAACGGCTTTCCATTAATTGTCTACGTTTTTAGCCTCATCAGATAAAATCACACAGGAGTTATTCTGGCGATACACAATAGATTAAAGCGACCCACCAGGCTTGGAGAAGCAAAGATGGTCGCACGACTTCTGACTACCTGATTCACATTGTGTACTAGTATGGATCATAAGTAAAGGGGCTCATGTCCAGGGGCGGATCTGATTTGCGGAATCAGCATGGGCACTCGCAAATCAAGCGGCCCATAGGGATGCATGGGCATCCGCAAATTTAATTAAAGCATGCAGATTTGATTTGCGGACCTTTCGGTCCAGAAAAGAAATCACAGCATGCTCCATTTTTCTGCGGATCCCGCACTGACGGCTTCCATTGAAGTCAATGGAAGCTGTCCGATCCACGGCCTGTCCACAGCGGATCTATTTTTATGTAAAAAAAAAAGTACTGCGCTTTCGTGGCACACATCTGCGGGGCAGAAGAAAAAAAATTAGTCCGGGACAGAGAAGACCCGCACAGAATCCGAACAAGTAAGAAAATGTCCATGGTTGTGGGCAGGGTAGGATCCTGCTGCGGGGAAGGAATCAGACCCACCCGTGGACATGAGGCCTAAGACACTAGACCTACTTTGATGGGCCAGTTCTGCCCACATAAACTGTGTTGGCCAGTAAGAGCAGCATGTAATGTCTTAGACTACCAATGCTTACTAATGTACACTGTGCATCAAGTAGTCGGAGACGTGGTGTTGGCCATCTTTGTATCTCCAGTATCCGAGAGTTTCTGTAATGACCACCAAAACCCACCATAGCTGTGGTATAGAGTGATTAATGCACATAAGAGGCCTCCCAGCTCTCAGGGGAGTGAAAGATTGCGCAGTGGGATTTCAATATGCCCAATCCTCTTGTTCTCCAGTAAATAAGCTGCGGCCTGAAAAGTCTGGTAATGGCTCCTTTCCATCTCCACATTCAGAGCATGTTGTGCTTGACTGAGCCCAATGTGCCCATTTCTGGGGGATTGGGAGATTTAGCTGTAACGCGAACGATCATTTGGCCAATGGTTATCTAATATGTATACCAGCTTCAGTGTGAAACCATCTATTTCTACTTTTTTTCTTAAATACATGCAGGAACGGTTATTCTTACAAAGTGGCTGTGGCACTGTCATTATTCCTTGGATGGTTAGGAGCCGACAGGTTCTACCTGGGTTACCCTGCACTAGGTAAGTGACTGTTCATCTGATATTGTTGAAAGGGTAATCACATTCATTCTTATTCATTAATTATGCAAGAATATAACTACTATAATACTGCCTCCTATGTACAAGAATATAACTACTATAATACTGCCCCCTATGTACAAGAATATAACTACTATAATACTGCCCCCTATGTACAAGAATATAACTACTATAATACTGCCCCCTATGTACAAGAATATAACTACTATAATACTGCCCCCTATGTACAAGAATATAACTACTATAATACTGCCCCCTATGTACAATAATATAACTACTATAATACTGCCCACTATATACAAGAATATAACTACTATAATACTGCCCCCTATATACAATAATATAACTACTATAATACTGCCCACTATATACAAGAATATAACTACTATAATACTGCCCCCTATGTACAAGAATATAATTACTATAATACTGCCCTCTATGTACAAGAATATAACTACTATAATACTGCCCCTATGTACAAGAATATAACTACTATAATACTGCCCCTATGTACAAGAATATAACTACTATAATACTGCCCCCTATGTACAAGAATATAACTACTATAATACTGCCCCCTATGTACAAGAATATAACTACTATAATACTGCCCACTATATACAAGAATATAACTACTATAATACTGCCCCCTATGTACAAGAATATAACTACTATAATACAGCCCCCTATGTACAAGAATATAACTACTATAATCCTGCTTCCTATGTACAAGAATATAACTACTATAATAGTGCTCCTATGTATAGGAATATAACTACTATAATAGTGCTCCTATGTACAAGAATATAACTACTATAATACTGCTCCTATGTACAAGAATATAACTACTATAATACTGCTCCTATGTACAAGAATATAACTACTATAATACTGCCTCCTATGTACAAGAATATAACTACTATAATACTGCCTCCTATGTACAAGAATATAACTACTATAATACTGCCTCCTATGTACAAGAATATAACTACTATAATACTGCTACTATGTACAAGAATATAACTACTATAATACTGCCCCTATGTACAAGAATATAACTACTATAATACTGCACCTATGTATAGGAATATAACTACTATAATACTGCCCCCTATGTACAAGAATATAACTACTATAATACTTCCCCTTTATGCAGGAATATAACTACTATAATACTGCACCTATGTACAAGAATATAACTAGTATAATACTGCTCCCTATGTACAAGAATATAACTACTATAATACTGCCTCCTATGTACAAGAATATAACTACTATAATACTGCCTCCTATGTACAAGAATATAACTACTATAATACTGCTACTATGTACAAGAATATAACTACTATAATACTGCCCCTATGTACAAGAATATAACTACTATAATACTGCACCTATGTATAGGAATATAACTACTATAATACTGCCCCCTATGTACAAGAATATAACTACTATAATACTTCCCCTTTATGCAGGAATATAACTACTATAATACTGCACCTATGTACAAGAATATAACTAGTATAATACTGCTCCCTATGTACAAGAATATAACTACTATAATACTGCTCCCTATGTACAAGAATATAACTACTATAATACTGCTCCTATGTACAAGAATATAACTATTATAATACTGCTACTATGTACAAGAATATAACTATTATAATACTGCTACTATGTACAAGAATATAACTACTATAATACTGCCTATGTACAAGAATATAACTACTATAATACTGCCTACTATGTACAAGAATATAACTACTATAATACTGCCTCCTATGTACAAGAATATAACTACTATAATACTGCCTCCTATGTACAAGAATATAACTACTATAATACTGCCCCCTATGTACAAGAATATAACTACTATAATACTGCCCCCTATGTACAAGAATATAACTACTATAATACTGCCCCCTATGTACAAGAATATAACTACTATAATACTGCCCCCTATGTACAAGAATATAACTACTATAATACTGCCCCCTATGTACAAGAATATAACTACTATAATACTGCTCCCTATGTACAAGAATATAACTATTATAATACTGCTACTATGTACAAGAATATAACTACTATAATACTGCCTATGTACAAGAATATAACTACTATAATACTGCCTACTATGTACAAGAATATAACTACTATAATACTGCCTCCTATGTACAAGAATATAACTACTATAATACTGCCTCCTATGTACAAGAATATAACTACTATAATGCTGCCTACTATGTACAAGAATATAACTACTATAATACTGCCTACTATGTACAAGAATATAACTACTATAATACTGCCTCCTGTGTACAAGAATAGAACTACTATAATGCTGCTCCTTATGTACAAGAATATAACTACTATAATACTGCCCCCTATGTACAAGAATATAACTACTATAATACTGCCCCCTATGTACAAGAATATAACTACTATAATACTGCCTCCTATGTACAAGAATATAACTACTATAATACTGCCCCCTATGTACAAGAATATAACTACTATAATACTGCCCCCTATGTACAAGAATATAACTACCATAATAGTGCTCCTATGTACAAGAATATAACTACTATAATACTGCTCCTATGTACAAGAATATAACTACTATAATACTGCTCCTATGTACAAGAATATAACTACTATAATACAGCCCCCTATGTACAAGAATATAACTACTATAATACTGCTCCTATATACAAGAATATAACTACTATAATACTGCCTCCTATGTACAAGAATATAACTACTATAATACTGCTCCCTATGTACAAGAATATAACTACTATAATCCTGCTTCCTATGTACAAGAATATAACTACTATAATAGTGCTCCTATGTATAGGAATATAACTACTATAATAGTGCTCCTATGTACAAGAATATAACTACTATAATACTGCTCCTATGTACAAGAATATAACTACTATAATACTGCTCCTATGTACAAGAATATAACTACTATAATACTGCCTCCTATGTACAAGAATATAACTACTATAATACTGCCTCCTATGTACAAGAATATAACTACTATAATACTGCTACTATGTACAAGAATATAACTACTATAATACTGCCCCTATGTACAAGAATATAACTACTATAATACTGCACCTATGTATAGGAATATAACTACTATAATACTGCCCCCTATGTACAAGAATATAACTACTATAATACTTCCCCTTTATGCAGGAATATAACTACTATAATACTGCACCTATGTACAAGAATATAACTAGTATAATACTGCTCCCTATGTACAAGAATATAACTACTATAATACTGCCTCCTATGTACAAGAATATAACTACTATAATACTGCCTCCTATGTACAAGAATATAACTACTATAATACTGCTACTATGTACAAGAATATAACTACTATAATACTGCCCCTATGTACAAGAATATAACTACTATAATACTGCACCTATGTATAGGAATATAACTACTATAATACTGCCCCCTATGTACAAGAATATAACTACTATAATACTTCCCCTTTATGCAGGAATATAACTACTATAATACTGCACCTATGTACAAGAATATAACTAGTATAATACTGCTCCCTATGTACAAGAATATAACTACTATAATACTGCTCCCTATGTACAAGAATATAACTACTATAATACTGCTCCTATGTACAAGAATATAACTATTATAATACTGCTACTATGTACAAGAATATAACTATTATAATACTGCTACTATGTGCAAGAATATAACTACTATAATACTGCCTATGTACAAGAATATAACTACTATAATACTGCCTACTATGTACAAGAATATAACTACTATAATACTGCCTCCTATGTACAAGAATATAACTACTATAATACTGCCTCCTATGTACAAGAATATAACTACTATAATACTGCCCCCTATGTACAAGAATATAACTACTATAATACTGCCCCCTATGTACAAGAATATAACTACTATAATACTGCCCCCTATGTACAAGAATATAACTACTATAATACTGCCCCCTATGTACAAGAATATAACTACTATAATACTGCCCCCTATGTACAAGAATATAACTACTATAATACTGCTCCCTATGTACAAGAATATAACTATTATAATACTGCTACTATGTACAAGAATATAACTACTATAATACTGCCTATGTACAAGAATATAACTACTATAATACTGCCTACTATGTACAAGAATATAACTACTATAATACTGCCTCCTATGTACAAGAATATAACTACTATAATACTGCCTCCTATGTACAAGAATATAACTACTACAATGCTGCCTACTATGTACAAGAATATAACTACTATAATACTGCCTACTATGTACAAGAATATAACTACTATAATACTGCCTCCTGTGTACAAGAATAGAACTACTATAATGCTGCTCCTTATGTACAAGAATATAACTACTATAATACTGCCTACTATGTACAAGAATATAACTACTATAATACTGCCTCCTATGTACAAGAATATAACTACTATAATACTGCCTCCTATGTACAAGAATATAACTACTATAATGCTGCCTACTATGTACAAGAATATAACTACTATAATACTGCCTACTATGTACAAGAATATAACTACTATAATACTGCCTCCTGTGTACAAGAATAGAACTACTATAATGCTGCTCCTTATGTACAATGATGCCTGAAGTTGCTATCACGTGGGACAAAAATAACTTTTCACAGTTATACTTTTTGGGTTGTGACAGATCCTGACATTTTACATATTACTAAGGCCTCATGTCCAAGGGGAAAATCAGGCCCGCTCCGGATTCTCCATGGAGAATCCGTAGCGGGTCCCTCTTGCCCCGCGGACATGAGGGCTGAAAAGAAGAATAAACTTATCTCTCGCCCGCTCCGGATCTTCCCTTCACCGCGGCGTCATCTTCTCTGCGTCGCGGCCGGATCTTCTTTCTTCGGCCCGGCGGATGCGCAGGATGACGTCGGTTGCGTGCCCCGCGCATGCGCCCGCCCAAAGAAAAAAGATCCGGCCGCGGCGGAGAGAAGATGGAGCCTCAGCGAAGGGAAGATCCGGAGCAGGTGAGTAAATTCCTATTTTAGGTCTCCCGCGGATCCGGACGGCTTCCATAGGCTTCAATAGAAGCCTGCGGGAGACCCGCACGAAGATGGAGCATGGTCCAGATTTTTTCATGCTATATTTTTTTTTTTTTTTTAAATCCCTTTTATTGACCATCCGCGGGTATTTATCTACCCGCGGGTGGTCAATGCATCCCTATGGGATGCGGATCCGCGGGCGGGAGAAGAGTTAAAATCCGCTGCGGATTTTAAATTCTTCTTTTGCCCGTGGACATGAGGCCTAAGGGTGCTGTCACATCTGCGCTTGGTTTACGGCTTTCCTGCTCTGTTTGGGGAGCAGGAAAGGGGAAACCCCACAGCAGAACGGTTCCATCTCTGGACGGAACTGAATAGTACTATAATGAGGCCCGCCCTCATTCCGCCCAGCTGCCCGGCCTTTGGATGGAATATAAAGCACTGCATGTTTTCTCCAGCCTCTGCTGTAGTTGCGGTATCTCCCCCCCCCCCCCCCCCGTGTGATACTGTAGCTGGACGGCGTGGCATTGCCTATCCATGATAATGAATCTCCTTAGGACATTATACAGGTGTTTCTACCTGTAATCCCACAGACTGTATGATGGGCGTTCAGCACCTTCATGCGTCGCCCGCTCCGGCACCTGAGCTCTTGTATTATAGGAGTGTACATTGAGCCTGGAGCCGAGCGCCGTGCGCTGTAAGGAGGTGATATCACTATTGGATGGGGACAGTGAATGAGAACCGGCTGCGTGTTTTGTGTCTTGTGTAGCCGACCCTCACATATTCCGGGGTGATGATCTCACTGGGCTCGGCTCACCCCGAGGTTGTTCCAGGACATTATGACTTCGGATATTAGGAGGGGGATGATTTTCACTCCTCATCCCCCAAGTTTAAATTAAAAAATCTGTGATAACACCTTCCAAATCCTAAAACGCGGTGCCAGCGAGTCCGGCGCTACCTTCATGTCCGTAGTATGAAGGAAAGCTGTTTTGAAAGGGAAATTGGCACTAAAAGGTCTTATAGCCGATCTCCATTTATTGCTGGAAAATTTCATGTCCCTCAGGAAATTGCCTTAAAACACTTGAGACTTTCTATGTATTCACACCCGGGCAGCCGCAGACCAGGCGCGGCATTAAATGGGCGCTGTACTTTGAACCAACTTGTGCTGATGTGACAGCCGAAGTGATAACTAGCAAAAGTACAAATCACTTGATTTGCCTAAAATGACATTTTTGTGCTGTAAATCCCTCTTAAGTGCTGGCCACTAGGGGTCTAACTGGTCCACTCATGTGACTGGAAGACAGTCTCTAGAACAGAGACTTCGAGATGGAGAACAAGAAATGTGTGTGTGTTGAGGGGGGAGGGGGCCTGCTTGCTGCTTTCTAGTGCTGTTCATTACCAGCTATGGAGAGGGAAGGAGGCAAAAGGAAGATAAAAACAGGGAGACTCACACAAAGATGCTGCTGCAGCTTCTAGTAAGTGATTTGTTGCCTCATGGTTAGTGAAATCACATATCCACTGCTCGATACTGCTGTATAATGTCCTTCATGATGCTGATACTTATGAGGGTATGCTGCAGGGATAGAGAAAATCAGATCCTGCTCTTCTATGTGTGCATTGTATAGAAACCTCATAGTAGCGGCCTATACCCACCGGCTGAGAGATGGAGACGACATAGCAGCAATCTACCCACCAACCCATGGAAAACAGAAAATTAGAGAGATGGCCCACAGAGGGGGAAACTAGTGATAAATGCAGGATGCGAGTCATGTAGTGGCCAGATTTAGTGTTGTCCCTCATGTACACACCGCAGCTTATTCTGAAGAGTCACCTGAAAGTATGGCTACAACTTAAATACTGTGTAAAAGTTTCATAGATGGGGAGGAGAGAGTAGGGACGTGGCATTTTATGAAGCTTGGGTAACTGTGTGACTAAAGGATGGTTAAAAGTAGGTGTCCCGGGAGGTGGAAGCTTTACCCCGACCTGTGATTTTTGGAACCCCCGTTTGTGTCCCGGCTCTGGCAGTGGGTCACATGGTATGGACATTTTTAGTGACCGTCAGGTCATTGCTAAGGCTAACTATTCATCTTAATAACCAAACCGGACCACTTTTCTGTCGTGGCTCATGGGGAGTTAGGGGGGGATGGCTTGGTTATTAGGATGAGCTGAGCACTTGACCCCCTGCAATGAAGTATTGGGCACAAATAGTCCATATCACTCAACCCAGTGTCTAAAACAGGCTGGAAGTAGATGTTCTGACACCGCAGGTCTGCCTCCCTGGACAACCTCTTAAAATGTCTATACAAAGGTCTATGCCTGGACTGGAGGGGGTGGGGGGATCGTCTATTATTGCAGTTGTTCTCTGCCGCCCCTCCAATCCCCCAGTTTTGGGCCATGCAATTTGGCTGCAGCAACTTTCTAATTACCTTAATGCACACTGCTCACTGTTCTCTGGCTAGCACTGATCACATGAGCAGCCCTGGCCAATCGGAGAGGACGAATAGTTCATAAATACTTAGAATATATCCCGTGATCTTTTTCCAGAATCGTCCACAGCAAAGCAGAAGAGCAGCATAGTCCACATCTTGTCTGATAAGTAGAGCCAAGGGCTCAATGGCCACCGCGAACAGAAGGGACAACAATTGACACCCTTGCTTCGTATTCCTCCTCACATATAATGAAGAGGGGGGCAACCCCTTAACACTACAAGACGTACCCCACACCTGCAGGATGTAAATGTATGGGTGCCAACTGTTTCTTACAGCTGACTTCTGCCCACAATAGCTCCGATAAGCAGCGCAGCTCATCGGAGCTGTTAACCATTTAAATACCACCATCACTTCTAATGTTCAGGGGTTCTGCACTACCTTCTGAAAGGCCCCAGGTCTGCCTTTGCAGATTGCCTGTGGGGTTGCTTGATGTCTGTCAGATCGCGGTATAGTGTATTGCTATGGCATTACATCATACTGCAGGAGAGATCAAACCATTGCAAGTTCTAAAAAGAAATGTCAAAATTAGTTTTAAAATGTGTTTTTTTTAAATTAAAAGATAAAAAAATTGTAAAATTTCCTTTTGCTATATTTATAATGAAAGAATCTAAATAAAACCGAAAAACTTATTTGGTATCGCTGCGTCAGTAAAAGTCCGATCTATCAAAGTAATGCGATAAAAAAAAAAAACACAAGAATTGTGCTTCTTTTTTTTGGCCACCCTTCTCTAAGAAAAAAATGATAGTCATATGCACTCCCAAATAGTAGCAATAGAAACCACAGGGTGTCCCTCAATAAATGAGCCCTCACACAACTGTCAACAGAAAAATAAAAAAGTTTATGGCTGTCACATGGTAGCGGCAGAAAATGTAAAAAAATTTAATGCGTTTCGGAAAAAAATAAAAGTACAGCAAAAAAATAAACGTTTGTATTCTTGTGATCGTGCTGACCAATAGAATTAAAGATATATCATTTTTGGTGCAGTTTGTACGCCGTAGAAACAAGAATACTACCCTCCCCCTCCCCCCCACCCCAAAAAGATTGCGGAATTTCATTTTTTTCTCCATTTCACTTCACTTAAAAATGTTTAAAGTTTTTCAGTACATTATATGGTACATTAAATAGTACTGTTGAAAAGCACAACTCGTCCCGCAAACAACAAGCCCGCAGATATCTACATCGATGGATAAATAAGAGGGGAAAAGGAAAAAAACAAAAATGGAGGGGGAAAAAAGCTGCGTACTTAAGAGGTTAATCACAGAAGCATCCGTTGAAAACATGCTGATCACAAAGGGACTTCCAGCGATCAGATGTTGTTTGGGGGTGAACCTGGCATTATGTGGTCAATTTCCCTACAGCACCTCCACAGGGCAAATAAAGCATTACATGGTGGCTATTAAAATTAATGCAAGACTCGTCCTCCAGAGCCGGAGAACGCTCTTTGTATCCGGGCCCAACCCTGACCAAAGGATGAGGGTCCTGACCCTCCTCTATGGATTCTGAATTCCCTAATCTAAAAAGGAGTCTTCTAAACTGGAGAACCCCTTAAAAATGAAGCTTTTAATTGCCTTCTGCACAAAGGTACGAAATGTAACTCTGCAGCGGGCCGATGCGATGCCTGAACATTGTGTGTAATCTGATTTTTCATCTTTCCAGGAATGCTGAAGTTCTGCACAGTTGGGTTTTGTGGGATCGGCAGTCTCATTGATTTTATCCTCATCTCCATGCAGGTGAGCTCGGCACAGAATACGAAGATTGCATGCCAAAAAAAAGTTTCTTGCTGTACAACTCAAAGCACATTTCCCAATGTGAAAACTTTAGCAATGCTTGAAGTTTTGCTGATGCTAGACCCTCAGGTGTCCAAGTCCTACAGTCCTCCACATGATGGCACTCCAGCAGCTCCGCTAGCCATTTCTCTGGGCAGCTCTGGGTACAATACTGCAGGGTTTTGTCATTGTTGGCTGACTGATGGGGTACAGTGCATTGTTTATGAGGAGTGTCTGGAGACTATTGTCTCAAGCTACAATACAAAACATTGAAGCCCCCGTATAAAATAAATTGTAAGTAAAGGGGCACTACACCTAGAAAATGTTAGCAAGATATCAGCGGGGTCTTCTGAAACAACATCATCATATAGAAACATGGAGGGGAGCATTGATACTTGGTTTTCTCCATTTTGGCTAATGTGACGATGGGGTTTGTACATAAAGAGACTATCACCATCTATTTACAGCCCAGTCCAAGAACAGCATAAGGTAGTGATGGGCACGCTGATTACACTGATATGTCTGCAGTGTGTATCTGTGCAGTCGTTTGGGAGAAACTTACATTTTATTAGTAGCAGCTACAAGAAGTAGTCCTCAATATTCATGAGCAGCAGCTAGCCCCACTCACCCCACCCCCTAGTCAGTGATTGACTGCTGTCTGCCCGTTGCTTTGTATAGCTGTCAGTCATTGGTTGAAGTGTCCGGTGGGCATGGCTATCAAACAGCTCATGAATATTTAGGACTACTTCCTGTAGTTCTCTGTGTGGCTGCTACTAATAAAATGTAAGTTTCTTCCAAACTACTGCACAGATGCACACTACAGACATATCAGTGTGACAGGCACTACCTAATGGTGCTCTCAGTGAGGGCTGCAAAAAGATGGCGACAGGTTCCCTTTATGTAAAGTAGGGGTATTTGTATTACTTATAGGGGGGGGGGGTTGTTGCAGTTTTTGCAAATGTAGTCTAAACTGAGGAGGCAGAGACACAATTGGCGCCTCCAATAAATATCAGGACCCCTCTATATAAGCCATTGCAAAGCAGCAGTTTTTGAATACTCGAGGTTTCCTTGCATTATACACTCGACCATTCTTCTGAAGGGCCGTAATGTAATACTACATTGTACCTGCAGGGGTAATACATAGCTGAATGTCTGTGAGCTGCTGTGGCGAGCCGCTGATCACCAGATGCCCAGGGGGCTCTCGGCTGCAAAACAATTCTTGTCTTGTTTGTAGGTATCTGCTAATACTTCTCCCTGTGATCTGTGGATGCAGCGCACTGCGTGTCCATGCTATGACCAAAGGGATTGTCTAACTATCATTAGACCATTTTTAGGAAATGGATCTGGACCAGCGATCAGCTGGTTGCTGCGGGCTAAAGGCCATGGACACCTTTGCACTGTTTTTTATTTATTAATTTTTTTGTTTTCTGTTTTTTTAAGTACTCCCTTATGAAACTTTCTAACTAGTCTTCATTATAAGTTTTATAACCTAAGTTAGAAGTTTTACATGATAAGTTTTAGGGCTTATTCAGACCGGCGGATATCGGTCGGGTTTTCACGCCCGGCCTATATACACTGCAAGGGGAGGAGGCGGGCCTGGCCAGTGCTAGTCCGCGGAGCTCCAGCACCCTCTCAGCTCCTCCCTGCTGCTTGCAATGGGGGGGGGGGGGCACAGCTTGGCCCCGCCCCTCCCATCGCAAACCGTGAAATAATGAGTGATTCCTTGCAAGAAATTCCAGAAAAATAGGACAGCATTGCTGCAAGAGAAAGACCGCTGATCGCTTATGTGAATAAACACAGTGAAATCAATGGGTTATTTTCACAATTGAGTTTCGTTTTATATTGCTATCGGATGGAACTCGCACAAGAAACTCACTAGTGTGAATGCACCCTTACTCCTTCACATAGCTGGCTGTGCTGCTGCTCCTGACTGTCGACTTGCTCTGCTTTTCCTCTCCCTTCTCTCTATTTGCAGGCGAGGGCTACTTGGAGACTTTTTGCAGCGTGACTTTACAATTTTAGGCACCAGGCTACAGCTGGGCTAATGTCAACGGGCATATTACACGGACTTTTATTCTTCCATGCACGCCTGTGTGTGAATAGGCGCATTAAAAAAATGTCGGCATGCTCTATTTTACCGCGTAATACACGTGGTTAGCTCCTATATGGATACATGTGAATACGCAGAGCTTACAGAACCCATTGCATAAACCTTGTGTGTGAAACGCTTGTTGCCCTGGAAAATGCTAATTAATCGCTGTATATGCTTATTTCCCAGTCGCCGTTTTTTTTGCAGCATTTTACGCATACGCCCGTGGACATGAGCCCTTAGGCAAATTCTGTCTTGCATGCGACAGAGGGCAGAGGTCGCTCAATAGTTAATAAAGCTTCAGCGCTTTCTAAAAACTTCTGACATGTCATAAGGACACATCAAAAGTTTTGATTGTTGGGAATTCTACTGCTGAGACCCCCATCAAGTGGTTAAAGAGCCAGCTGAGGTGCTTGTCCAAGCTCTGTCACTGCCTGCTAGCTGAAGACTAGCCCACAGACTTTCTGCTGAGCCCATCTCCAGCTAGCAAGCAGTGACCATGCTGGGATGAGCGTTTCAACCGTCTCTCTCGGTGGGGTCTCAGCCGCCTGATCCCAGAAATTAAAACTTGACTTGTCCCTTTCGATATATCAAAGGTCCTCTGATTATTCTGATTATCCATTTGGGTAAATGACTCTAATCAGCCAACAAATGAGCAAACACCTCCTGTGTGAATGAGGGACGTTACAGCCAGCCTATGGGGATAAGCAATCGTAATTCTAATTGTTCATCCCCATAAGGTGGCTGTAACTTTCCTCAGTCACACAGGAGATGTACAGTGACACGCTAGTTCTATCGACCTGAAATTTCAGCTGCCGTTAAAGCAACCTATCAGATAGCAGAAGGGAGGAGAATGTAAAGAGGGGAAAGCATCCAAGTCATCAGGGAGGGCAGATCGCAGTGGCTGTAGATGGGAAAGAAAGCACATATAAGGTAGTTTGGAGGGGACTGTGTACACATGTAGTATGAAATCTGAGCACCCATGGGAAATTCGGCAGTGTAGAGTGAGAATCGCGCTAGTCGGCACAAGGAAGAGGAGATCCTTCAGTTAAGTACATTAGAGGGAATCGGAGACACTGCTGTCGGGGAATATACACAAACCGTTACCAAGCGGGATCTGTTTATGTAAAGCAGCACATACGGGCACAGAGGAGCTGCATAGTTGACTGATCAGCAGATCTAAGCCATGATATATAATTAATAAAACATCAGTCGTCAGTTGCCATGCACACCACAGCATGTGCCACACCGCTCATCACTGACCGCAGCTGCTGGTTGATGGGAAAATGAGGGGAAAAAAAGTAAAATCGAGATACCTGCTTGATATTTGTAGTTTTGCGGAAGCTGAAGAGCCGACCGTGCAAATGGCAAACTTTATACTGTAAGAAGCTACAAGAAGCCCCGACCCGTCATTTACACCCTCCAATATTTACTGCCGTTGTTCATCCACTTGTTTGTCCCAACAATATTTTATAACACAGATTTCAGCATGATTGCACAGATATGATTGTGTGATTCCTAATTGTCGCGTCTGCTAGCAGAGATGGGCATTACCCTTCATGCCGATGCAATCCCTCTTTTTTTCAAAATCTCTGCTGTCAACAAATGCATGGGAATTTCTAAAAACTTAATTTGAAAATCTGCTGCAAGGCTCATTTTTGTGGGTAGGGCTCACTGCTCGGTTGTTTCTATTCACTAACAGCAAGCGTGGATGCTAAAAGCAGTGGGAAATTAACCCCTTAAGGATCAAACACTGTAAATTTACGGCGCTTGGTTTTGGGCTTTGATCCTGGCCGATAGTAAAATTGCAGTGCGGGATTAAAGCCCCTGCTTCTGCAAATCAAGAAAGAGCAGGTCAGGTTCTCTGCTCTTAGGGTGGCTTCACACGAGCTTGTGTTTGCGCGTACAAAGGTGCATACATATGTGCGCACCCATGTACGTGCAAAAACACGCGTGTATGCAGATGCGCATTGCCGGTGGCTCCATTGAAGGCAATGGTCTGCCGTCACCCCGTAATTGTAAGTATAAGCCCTTCCCTGAAAAACAAGGCAAACTAGTGTAAAACAGTTTTTAAAAACACGTACTCGCCTTCCTTCAGCTGCCGGAGCTCAACCGCGTCCTCTCTGCGCTGTCCCTGGCTCTGCAATGCAGTTCTGTTTCTGATTGGCTGAGGCGCTCAGCCAATCACAGGCATGAATGCATTGTATCTGAATGAATGCATTGCATTTAATGCATTGGATTCCAATGCATCAGTTCAGATGGTCGTATTTTCATCAGCCGGAAAAGATAGTTCCGTGCCTATCTTTTCGGAAGGAATACGCCAGGCGGTCCCATAGACTCCTATGAGAGCTGCCGGAAAAGGGAGGTGGGAGGGAGTTTAGCAACGACTCTGCTGAACTCCCTTCCCCTCTCCGCCTCTTGCCAGCTGTTGGTAAAGGGAGGTGGCACACCCGGGCTATCTGAAGGGGCGCATAAACGGTAGATGCTGCTGTGACTTGGTCACAGCGGCCTCTCGTTCATGCGTTTTTTGTTTTTGTTTTGTTTTTGTTTTTTTTCGGACGCCGTGATGCAGTCAACTGAAAATCACAGCACCAGTGTGAGGCAGCCCTTAAGGTACAAAACAGGCTGGTCCTTAAGGGGTTAAAGCTCAAAGTTGCTGAACACGTCATTATACTTTGCTGAAAATAAGTCGCATAAAATCACATTGTTGCAAGCAAAGTTATTGAACCCCCAAATTACGTTTATTTGCTATATTTACAAACCTTCAGCTGTTAGGTTTTGTGTTTTGTGTTTCTTTTTTTTTTTTTTTGCATCAAGAATAGAGATGAGCGAACGTACTCGGATAAGCACTACTCGTCCGAGTAATGTGCCTTATCCGAGTACCGCTGTACTCGTGCTGAAAGATTCGGGGCGCTCCGCTGCTGACAGGTGAGTCGCAGCGGGGAGCGGGGCAGAGCGGGCGGGAGAGAAGGAGAGAAAGATCTCCCCTCCGTTCCTCCCCGCTCTCCCCTGCAGCTCCCCGCTCCGCAGCGCGTCCCGAATCTTTCAGCACGAGTACAGCGGTACTCGGATAAGGCACATTACTCGGACAAGTAGTGCTTATCCGAGTACGTTCGCTCATCTCTAATCAAGAACCATTTAAATAGCTCAGCACAACTAATACAAGTGGTTTTTGAGATTCCCCACTAAATGCCATCAGTGGCTGCGTTTACAGTTGACAGTTGTCTCTGAACCACATCAAAAAACTGCAAGAGTCTTTCAGCCTAAATGACTCCTGCGGTCTCAGGGCAGTATTATATGAGCGCTGGCATTAGCAGCTTGCACTCACTGTTTCCCAACAATTCCCGGGCGGCACCTGTGAATTCAGCTGCAGCTCGGCAATTGTCGGGAGGACGCAGGTGTAAGCCGCTTCCACTAGCGCTGGTGTAATAGCGCCCTCAGAATCCTTCAACTCCTGAATATCATTTCTCATAAGAGCGCATTTTGCATATCTTGTGTTTTCTTAAGCGCACCTGATGCCACTAATCTGTATCTGTCTTATATTAATTTTTGTCCCAAAAAGGTCACAGTGTCTTATTTTTTGGGGGCGAGGGGGACCTTTTACTCACCTGGTCCGCGGCGTCCTGATGGTCTATGACGGCGCTGCAGTAAACTGCCGCCTCCTTGTTTCACAGCTGAACTTCTGCTGGTGACGGGGCTTTGGATACCCTGCTTCCAGCAAAGCGAGTTCTGTGATTGGCTTATCGAGCGCCAGCAGCCAATCACAGCCGGCGCTCGATGAGCCAATCACAGCCATTCAGTGATGTCATTCACTGAATGGCTGTGATTGGCTCATCAAGCGCCGGCTGTGATTGGCTGCTGGCGCTCGATTAGCCAATCACAGCGCTCTATTCAAAGCCCCGCCACCAGCAGAAGCTAATAGGCAGACGCGGAGGACTCAGCAGTTTGCCGCAGGGCCGCCGGAGACCATCGGGATGCCACGCATCAGGTGAGTATTGATTTTTTTATTTTTTTTTTAGAAGGGGGGGGGGAGCATGTTAGATAGGTCCTATTTTCGGGGGAAGCCTTATATTTCAAGCCTCCCCCGAAAACCTGGTAGGTCCTACCCCGATAGTAAGACCTATCTTCAGGGAAACACGGTAAGATAGAGTACAGCATTTGCCAGATCCTCCACTTACAGTGTGTATATATGTATGTGCTTGAATCGTGACAGACAGACCTCCTTGATTATGAAGGGGGTCCGTCTGGCCTCAGGCATGAGTTTTTATCAGACTGGTGCAGCATGCAATGCCGTTTTGTCTAACATCTTCTGCTGTATCTCCGCCGGAGGCATGTAGTCACATTTTTACAATTTACTTTTTTTTACATTGTCTTTTTTTGCTCTTTCTTTCTTGCAGATCGTTGGCCCTTCCGATGGATCCAGTTATATTATCGACTACTACGGAGCTAGGCTTATCCACTTGACTATCAATAATGAGACTTTTCGGGAGTCGCAGTTGTACCCATAATACCCCTGTAAGTCGAATTTCATGAAAAGGGATTTTTATTTATTTTTTTTTGCCTTTGTTGCATTTAACTTGTCACTGAACAGGACTCCCTGTACGTGGTTTCCTCTAAATGCGAATGCTGGATATACTGTCCCCATCATTGTGGTGTTTGTGGTATCAGGAAAATTGCATCTGTAAGGCCTCCTGCACACTGGCCAGGCTGTTTTCATGTGAAAACCGCATCGCATCCCTGCAGGGGTTGCCTTCATCCCATTGCTTTCAATGGGGCGGCAGCAGCGGTGGCCACACTAAAGGAATGGGAGAAGATCACACTCCTCTGCCACTGCTGTGACAGCTATGGCAGGGAATTCCGTCATCCCTGTGGGGAGCCCCCTCATCACTGTGACAGGAGGGAACTCCCCACGGGGATGAAGGAATCCCCTGCCACAGCAGTGACAGAGGAGCACGATCTTCTCCATATGTTTTCAATGGGGCCAATGCTGCATCCAGGGGTTTGACATCCAAGGAGTCCTCTGCCGCAGCTGTCACAGCCGCAGTAGGGGATAGTGATCTTCTCCGATCATTGCATTCAGTAGGGCCGGCAGTGGCAGCGCTGGCCCCATTGAAAACAAGGGGCGATATCGCAAAAAGAATAGGCATGCTGTGTTTTTTTGTTTTTTTTTTTCACGCAGCATCGCTGGAGTGAAAACATTGCAAATGAGAATAAAAAGGGTGTAGTCAAAAAAGCTGATCCAATTCTATATCTCAATACTGATATCCTACACTGAAATAACAATGGTGTGCTGGAATAGGAAGGCATAGATGCTCTACGCCAAACACAAGGTCCGTGCGCCGAATCTGATCTGCCGCCTCATTTTATAAAGGAGTTTCCCAGGCAGCACCCGCCAGGATGCAACGGGGTCAGAGTGGAAGCGCTGCTCTGACCCCTGTGTAGTGGCTGGTGCTTGTAATTGCAGGCGCAGTACTCGTTGAAATCAGTGAAACCACCAACCTGCAATTACAGGCGCAGCTCCCATTAATTTCAATGCATTTACAAGTGCCAGGCACTACACACAGGTTGGAGCAGCGCTTCTGCTCCGACCCCGTTCAATGCCTGGAAAACCCCTTTTATTAAGCACGGCCAGTGGGCCACATACAATGAGGCGGCGGGACAGATTCGACCGGCGGGCTTTGTGTTTGACATCTTTAGTGTAGAACATCCATGCCTTCCTATTCGAATACACTACTGTTATATCAATGTAGGACACCGATATTGAGGTATAGCGTATACTGATGACCTGTCATTAGGATTGGTCAGCAATATCTGGTCTCTGGGGGTCCACTGTTTGAGACCAACGCCGATCAGCTGTTTGAAGAGGCCCGAGTACCACAACCTCTTCACTCTCTGCCAGGCATAGCGTTATACAGTACCCGGTATAGTATCCATTCAATTAGGACTGCGCTGTTCTTCTGCCATGTGGCAAATAAACATGGCATGCCCCCCCATCTATAGAATTCATTGGGGATGGCGGGGGGGGGGGGGGTTGTCACAAACTTAATGTAACTTTTTTTTTTTTTTTCATATGCATTTTTGTTCCATAGCCTCGAATTTCCGTCTTTAATGGAGAACGGGGAAACCCTCCTCATTCAGACTATTTCCGAGACGTCTCCAAGATGTGCCCAACGTCTTTGTAGAAAAGACTTGAAGAGCAAAACAACAAAACCGTCTTCCAGAAATGACGCCATCAACGAGTTGATAATTACATGAAAACTGGAAGCTGGATCAGCATTCATATTTAAGGACTTAAGGAACCAAAGAGACTTCTCAAGAATTCCTGTCCATTAATATTTATTGTGTTGGATGCCAGAGATCATCCCATAACCCGGACGCCTGGACCGGTCTCTGGGCGTTCATACATCCCATCTAATGGCTTGTCCATCTCCCCTGCATGCACTGATATTGGCTTCAGCAGTGTTCTGAGAAGTAAATATAGTTTCTTGCACTCGGCTCGGCTCAGAACAGAACATTGCTTTTTAATCTATCATAGTGTTATCAGCATCTGCCAAGAACCGAGACGCTGAAACATAAGGAATGAATTAGGTTTCCGGACTATTTGTGTTGCTGCAGCTAAATAACTTTCCACCATTAGATTTCGGGAGAACATTGTATTGATCTGGAACGTGGCGGGATTGTTTTGCAGCCTTGATATATTCACACGGACGGTTACCTGCAACTTTCTTTCTGCCTTTGTGCCGTCTCTATCGGCGCATTGACTTGTCTGTCACCTGGTGCGGGGCTGGAACCTGCACCAACAAATTGTCATTCTGGCGAGCCAGGCGGGAAATCTCATGTTGTAAATACTCTGGAGCTTTTTGTATGTATGAGTTCAGATACAATGTACTGTTAATACACTGAGAAATGGTAATAAAAATGGAACAATGACCTTATTGGGGGTTCACAAACTATTGGAAGGTGTTCGTTGTCGTAACAAGGCAGACTTGGAACTCCAAACCAAAGGGATAGTAGAATTCAATGGAAAACTCTGATCTTGGCCCTTTTAAATCCCTTAAGCACCATGATTAACTCTAATTACAGTGAAGACCGAAGGGGAAAGGGGGGGACTCGTCTTTGTCCTTTCCCTGTCAAAAACGGCAACACAATTACTGGGGCCGAATGGGTAATTGAGACAACCTTGAGCCTAATAAAGGCGGCTTTTAGAAGCCGTGTTATAGCATACCTTAGGTTGGGAAGGGTATTGTTTCTCCTTTAAGAAGAACATGTATAAGGTATGTTAGGAGGCTTATAAGGCCATCTGTTCTCCTCTGGGAAGTATGCAAATAGGGAAGATGGAACAATACCTCTGCAGCACCACCTATTGGAAGGCAGCATTCCTGCAAGTCAATGTTAGATTCTTTATACAAGCCTTGTACCGTGTTTCCCCGAAAATAAGGCACCCCCTGAAATTTGCAGAAGTCACAAATATAAGGCACCCCCCAATAGTAAGGCATAGTAAAGTGTGCAGGCAAGTCAAGAGGCCTGTCCCCTGCTGCCATCCCTGTTGTCTCCTACCTCCAGATGTATAGGTAGATCTGAAGACAATCTGCTGTTATCCTGTCCCTGCTGTGCTGTACGAGTGTGCTGTTGGGAGCTCCCCTTGCTGGCTGGAAAAGTCCATACTGTACGTTCTGTTCCTGCTGTACACGTCTGCTGTGATGAGCTCCCCCTGGTGGCCGGAAGCTGCAATACCATCCCTGCTTACAAGTGGTACAGGAACTTCTGTCTGCAGACAGGTAGTTACTTTACAGCCCTTATGTTTTTATGGCTCTGTGTGTGAGTCAGGCACCCTGTGTGATTCTTAGGGCTGGGTTCTCACAGAGCGTATTTCCAGCGGAAATCTCGCAGTTTGGCCACAGCGATACAGCGAGATTTCCGCTGGAAAAGCGCTGCTTCAAAACTCACGGCACTCAGCCGCTTGTTTTGAAGCGACCTGGCTGCACGCTTTTCCGTTTCTGTGGCCGGTGAATCCGCACCACAACACCGGCTTCTCCCAGCTTTGCCGTGACAGATTTGCTGTCCCATGTGGACGAGATTTCTGAGAAATTTCGTCCACAAAGCTGGCCAATTGATGGATTAGCGGCCACAGATGGATTTGCCGCGGCGAAATAAGACACCCCCTGAAAGTAAGACGTAGCGCATATTTGGGAGCAAAAATTAATATAAGACGCATCTTATTTTTGGGGAAACAGGGTAACAAGGACTGGGAATTGAAAGCCAAGCCAGAATCCATACACAGACAGCTGTTTTAGGGTGTTTGCTCCTCATCAGTGTGCAGTAGGATTATGGCTTGGCTAGTGAGAGGCCTGTGAGGTGGGGCAGGAAGGGTATTGGCATACCTCGGGATAGCCGAACAGATAGATATGGCCCAAGGCCGGGTTCCCAACAGCATGGTAACAAAACACCTAAGCAAAACTGATGTCAGAACGGACCCCATAGTCTTCTATGGAATTTGTTCATGATGTATGTATGGCACCTCCGTTGTGCCAAACAGAAAAACCTTGCATTAAGCATTTTTTATTCAGCTATGGACATCGGACCAGTGCACAAAAATACAAATTGGCGCAACCATTAAATGCGCACCCCGCCTAGGCTAGGAGCAGTTAGACATGTATAATAAAGTACGTTCTTTTATGGGACCTTTTAGACCTGCAGAATTTGGCCTCCACACGTGGAAAATTCCACACCAAATTCTGCATGACTTCGTGTGGATTTTAATGAAGAATTTAAAAATGACAATTTTGCTGACAATTCCGTATCAGAATCTGCATTTCGGCGAACGGGTTTGGTGTGGATTCCTGCAGCCGCAGATCCAGCTGCCTGTTGTGGGTGGATTCTGGCTCGTATGAAGGGTCCCTAAAAACACACTTCATTATATATCTCTATACAGATGTAATAAATTTCCCCTTCCTTATCTGCAGGTGCCATAACAAAGAATCGGTTACCTGCTTAGCCCACCCATACAAAAACACAGAACCCCAATACTGACATAGCCTTAAAATAAGAAAATCATACGGCTGGCAAAATCGCATCAGTGAAGTTCCGATCCTCTTGCGCAAGTTTTACATGCAATCGCCGATCTGAAGTGTTTCCAATTAATTTCAATGGGAACCTTGTATCGCACTCCCATGCACATCGCACGGCATGCGGGGGAGCCATACGATGTATTTAAGGTCTTCCCATTGAATCATGTGACCATGCTATTGCAGTAGTTAAATTGTAGAGAATTGCATGTAAAATGCGCCTTTTTGCAGTGCAGTATAACACTGAATCCGTGTAAAGTTATCTGATATTTTTCATTATTCTAAATCTATCACAAAATCAATCCTGTAAAATGTGCTTTTGAGACACTGCAGTACCAATTTCTGCCATGAGGGGCACTGTTTACTACTGTCAACAGGACACAATGCATTGCAGTTTGAAGCTAGTTGTTATAGGTACGGTTTAGATATTTAATTTCGCATAGTGGCTTGAAATGCTTCCATGGAAGATGAAGAATAATTTTGCTTTATCGTGTCAAACTTTGAGTGGTGCAGAAGCTCAGCAGCAATTAAATATTAACCGCATGATATGCGAGGTACCACGCTGACCGAGCTGCGAGCTGGCACCGCTGACGTCAAAATGTATTTAATACAACGTATTGATTCCACTCCTCCGTGACGATTACTAATCCCTCCATATACCATTATGTATACCGTATTACGCTTTAGACCTCCAACAAATGCCCATTGTTATGCGGGTCCGTTCTATACATGACCATCAGTGGTGATAACAATGGGCCCGCGGTCCCGGATTCCCTCCATAGTGAGCTGTTAGACCGTGGGGTAATGTGATTTGCTTATCATAACGCAGTGTGGAGTGTTACGTAACAAGCCTCGGCCCTGCCAGCTCTCAGAAGGAATTTGTGTGTTCGGTCGACACATTTTAAGATCTGCAGCTTCCATGGGCTTCGAGTCACGAGTTTATCCCCCTATCATGTCTGTTGTGTGACTCGTTAAGAAAAAAACTGCCCTTTTTTTAATTAGATCTCCAACCAGTAACAGATGAGTTGCAGATTCGTATTTATTATTTCCATTCTTGATGTCTTCTCGCCACAACCACAATTTTTCCTTTTTTTTCCTACTAGCAATTTTTTTCCTGCTACCTGCAGCTCCAACATTCTTGTAGTCTACTTTAAAGCGCATCATTTCCCCTTACATATGGGCGCTTTTATATGAGGCGACCGCCGGACTGACTATCAATCGCCGCCATTCACAGCGAATGGGAGTCGCTTAAAAACATGGAGCGACTCCCGTGTAGACGGGCAGACAGTCGCTTGGTTTGTAGTTCTGCTAGTGACATTTGGGCGATAATCGACTCATCGAAAGGTACCTTTTAGTCCCTTTGATTAAATATCCAAGCCTAACCCACATTCTCCCAGTATTCCACACCATATGCAAACCTTCCCTGCCTATCTGTGTCCTGTTGCCGTATATGTAATCCTTGGACTTGCGCTCCAGTACAACCGATGAAGAATGGTAGTGATGAGCGAGCATACTCGCTAAGGGCAATTACTCGAGCGAGCATTGCCTTGCCCGCTCGAAAGAAAAGGTTCGGCTGCAGGCGGGGGAGAGCGGGGAGGAACGGAGGGGAGATCTCACTCCCCCTGCTGACTGCCGCAACTCACCTGTCACCCGCGCCGGCAGCCGAACCTTTTCCCTCGAGCGGGCAGGTACTCGCTAAGGGCAATTACTCGAGCGAGCATTGCCTTGCCCGCTCGAAAGAAAAGGTTCGGCTGCGGGCGGGGGAGAGCGGGGAGGAACAGAGGGGAGATCTCGCTCCCCCTGCTGACTGCCGCAACTCACCTGTCACCCGCGCCGGCAGCCGAACCTTTTCCCTCGAGCGGGCAGGTACTCGCTAAGGGCAATGCTCGCTCATCTCTAAACAATGGTCACAGACTTGGGCTTCTGCCTTCAAATTCCTTCTTTCCAAATACCCTCTTACTCGAAATTGTGCTCATGCCGTGGAACCCAAGTCCCTACCGGTTGGCTGAGCAGTTTCTACATATTCCCTCTTACTGTTTTCGGGGCTGTCAAGTTGTAGGGAACATGCTCCACCCCTATACATTCATTCTCACAATTTAGGTCTATTCGAACAGCCATATATATATTTGACCCGTCCGCGTATTCCACAGACGGCTCACAGACACACAGTAGCTCATGACGGTATTAACTTGGCTACTTTTTCCACAGACCGATGGTCCATGTGAAAAAAAATTGCTATATGCTCTATTCTTATCTCTTCCCAAGGATGAGAAGAGCACATGCAATCTATGAGGTCCATGAATATGGGGCAGGTCATAGACGGGTGGCCATGTGCTGCTGTCCCATGCAAGCAATATATGGCCATCTAAATATGACGTTACTGCAGTGACCAGACATATCCCCAACATCTTTAAATCAACCCAATCCCTTAACTTTTTTTTGTTTTTCTGGCTACCAAGAAAACTATAGCAGATGCTAAGGAAAAAAAAAATCAATATTGGAGATTTTCCAATTGTTCAAAATTGTTGCTGCATATCAAATACTAAAGATGCTGATACACAGAATGATGCTTGCTATCCACTGGGAGGCATTATCCCTACAGCGTCATAATATCAGATATGGGTTGGTGACCATAAAACCATAAGTTCACCAACATGGAGACTTTTTTTGTAGCTCCTCTTGGCTCCCTTGGAGTGGATCTTACTCTACAGCTTTCATTAGGAAGAGTCTGATGCTGGGTAGGTGAAAATTAGGACAGAGCCAACAGCAAAGTAGTAATAGATCCTGGAGCAGAAGTTTGTGAGATACTAAAATGTGTGGGATCATCTAAAAGTGTGATACATGCAACCAGGGGCGTAACTAAAGGCTCAGGGGCCCTGATGCAAAAGGTGAGCTGGGCCCCCCCCCCCCCCTCTATCTGTACCCGTACCCGTACCTAAACCATGCTGCATAGAGACATAACTTGAAGCTTCTGGGCCCCAATGCAAAACCTGTAACAGGGTCCCCAACTATAATGCTTTATTCATAGTACTGGGCTCCCTATATGGAGAAGAGAGGCCTTATGGGCCCCCTAAGGCTCTAGGGCCCGGGTGCAATCACATCCCCTGCACCCTCTATAGTTACGCCCCTGCATGCAACCAGTCCTGTTGTGTGCACAGGAGAAGGACAAAATTAAAGGAGATGTCTCGAGGAAGCAGTTAATTTTTTTTTTTGCCCAGTCCCCCCCATTAAACACACATTACTAAGCCCCCCTGTAAATGACATTTCTAGCTGGTTCGTACTTACCGTTCCAGCGTTTCAGCAAGTTATAAAAGTTTCCTCAAGATGGCCGCCGGCTCTTTCCCAGTCGCTCGCTGCAGCCCGACGTGCACGATCCCGAGACGCCGCCAGCTGTGTCTCCATGGCAACCGGACGCATCGCAGCCGCCGACCAGACGCCCCGCAGCCGCCGACCAGACAGCAGGTAACCGGCGCTAGCCCCCGGCTCCCCAGCGCTAGCTCCCCCGGCGCAGCGACAGCCCCCCCCATCGCAGCGACAGCCCCCCCGGCCTAGCGCTAGCTCCCCCGGCGCAGCGACAGCCCCCCCGGCCTAGCGCTAGCTCCCCCGGCCTAGCGACAGCCCCCCCGGCCTAGCGACAGCCCCCCCGGCCTAGCGCTAGCTCCCCCGGCGCAGCGACAGCCCCCCCGGCCTAGCGCTAGCTCCCCCGGCCTAGCGACAGCCCCCCCGGCCTAGCGACAGCCCCCCCGGCCTAGCGACAGCTCCCCCGGCGCAGCGACAGCCCCCCCGGCCTAGCGACAGCCCCCCCCATCGCAGCGACAGCCCCCCCGGCCTAGCGCTAGCTCCCCCGGCGCAGCGACAGCCCCCCCGGCGCAGCGGCAGCCCCCCCCGACCCATCACTTACCTGGGAGGCTTCTCGGGGCTGCTGGGCTGGGCTGGGCTGGTCTTCTCCGCTGGGCAGCTCCAGTTTCTGCACCTTCCTCTAACAGAGGATGGTGCAGAATGGCCGCTTCAGCGCGCTCCCGAGCAGTGACAGCTCGTCTGCGCATGCGCAGAAGAGCTGTAGCGGGGAGCACACTGAAGCGGCTCGTGCTGAATGGAGAAGACCGGACTGCGCAAGCGCGTCTAAAAAAGCAAGCTGCCGGCGAATTTAGACGGAACCATGGAGACGAGGACGCCAGCAACGGAGCAGGTAAGTGGAATAACTTCTGTATGGCTCATATTTAATGCACAATGTACATTACAAAGTGCATTAATATGGCCATACGGAAGTGTATAACCCCACTTGGTTTCGCGAGACCACCCCTTTAAAGTCTTCACACGTGGCATGGACTGATTGGAGCCAAGTTCATATCCCGCCACACAACATTATCATATACAAGGTGCATTGAAATGTTAACATACATGGATCAGTGTGGGACCCCCAGGCAAGTGCCCATCAGGCCCATGCGTTGAGATGGCACTGGATGTATTGATGATACAATATACTGGAAAGAAAAGCCTGGGTTGTGGCGTAACCTTAATTGGCAAAGACAATATTTGAGGTCAAGAGGTGAAACTTGACTTCTCTCTTATTGAATCAGCTATTTTGATGTTTCATGTTCCTCAGAAAGCTGAATGGGCACACAGTAATAGTCTGTACCGCGTCTTGCTTGTCACATACTTCTGGACAGGTTTCCACTCCACATCTTAGTCAAGTTGCATTTTTTCACCATCGACTTCAAATGAATGTAGCATCAGAAAATGATGTATTGCTAAAAGTTTTTATGCAAATTTTTTGTTGTATTTTTTTTTAATTTTTAAGCCATTATCTATGTGTTCTTTTTTTTTTTTTAAATCCTGAAAGCTTGCAGTTTTCACTCCGGTCATTTCTCCTCCTAATAAGCTGATAGTTCCTGCTCTGTAGAGATCACTTTTCAGTAGTCATCTCATTATCATCACAGGCAGGATTACAATGAAAGCCGACACCTATATAGAGATAACACGAGGTCCACCATTCACAATAGGTGATGTCACAGCTTACCTCCTCCCCCTCCTTTCACAGAGCATGCTCACAACACTCGCCTATAGAAGTCAGTAAGTCATCTCTAGACTACAGGTTCCTATTGCCATGTGGCTGCTGTAAAACAAATCTTTCAATAGGGGAGGGCAATGACTCTGGAAAGATGGCCGCCCCCATAATCATTTACGGGAAATATAATGAAAAAGATTCTACAATAACAAAAATAAAAACAGATGAGAAGAAAAAAAAATCTGGTTTTAATTAGTAGTAATAAAAAAAAAAACTAGATGCCAAATTCTCTTTAAATAGGGAAAATTACAGACTGCAATTACATGCTCTAATTTTGTGCGCAAATGCACACAAAAGCGCGTCCTTCACAGCGCAAATGCGCTGCACTTACATGAGCCTTTTTGTGCATATGCTCGGGTGAAGGGACCTTTAGGGCTTCTTTACATGAGCATCTGTGCAAAAATATTTGCTGCAGCGCAACGCATATGCGCATGAACGAGGTCGGATGAGGTACATTTGCGCATAGTACTGTACTTTTTGCACATGCATGGCCGCTTTACATGCAACACACCCTTTCTGTGGATTAAAAGGCTACAAGCCTAATGAGGTCCAGGTGTGTTATTTTTCTCGCGGTTTTGCGCAGCGCTTCACGCATCCCTTTGCGTATTTGCACACCTCCCATGGACTTCTGTGCAGAATGCAGAAAGATAGAGCAGTTCCTACTTTTTTCTGCGCTTATGAGAACGAACCCATTGAAATCAATAGGTTCTGTCCTCTATGTTTTACGTGCGCAAATACAGTTGTGCGAAGAAGCCCCTATAATACATTCTATAACGCCAGCGTGATATAGGAGCCGCCATGCCGTTTTGTATTGCGCTGTTCACCATACGTGGCTTTCATACTTGGCTTTGCCTTTGTGAGTGTGTGACTGCTGGAGAGGAGGCAGCGCTCTTGTAAAGTGCTGACCTCACGATGCTCCGAGCTCTGCAGTAAATGTGAAATACGGCGTTTTATAGCACTCACTTCTCCAAACCAGTGCTGGATATAGCAGGCGAGGTGTTTTCTAACTTCATTTGGAAGTCCGGAACGTGATCGCATTTTCGCATCCGTATTATCTCCAAAAATCCAAAAACAGCATCATAGGGATCTATGACTGCTCAGGTCATCAGAATGGTGGTTGTGCCGGGCCGTGCAGCCACCATATGGTCATCGGCTGGACTTTGCCTTTTAGAATGTGGCAAGGTTGGACACGATGTAAATGATGAGAATACTCTTTATAGAAGGATGTAGAATAATTGGCGCTATATAAATAACGGTACACTCAGGTAACATTAAAAGGGCTTTCCCATCTTGAAGAGGCGTTCCCATCTTCTTTGGACGAGCTCTGTGGGGGCTTGTTTTTCGCATGATGAGCTGTATTTTTTATTGGTACCATTTTGAGGTACATATGACTTTTCTATCACTTTTATTGCGTTTTTTGGAACGCAAAATAAACAAAAAAATTATTTTGGCTCCTTATTTTCCTTTTTTTTTTTTTTAGAGCGTTTGCCGTGTGTGATAAAAAGTGTGAAAAGTGCGCAAAAAAGTTTTTTGAAACTATTCTTTACATTTTTTCCTTTTTACTATTTATATTTTTGATATTCCTTTAGGGGACTTGAACCTGCAAACTCATGATCACTTCTGTACTGCAGTTTATTATCACTATAACTGTCTAGGACAGTAGTGGCGAACCTACGGCACGCATGCCAGAGGCGGCACGCAGAGCCCTCCCTGCTGGAATGCGTTGCCGTCAGCCGCTCACCACGATAGTGAATACCGGCAGGGGCCGCGGCTCCCCTGCAGGCATTTACTCAGCAGCGCTGCTATCTGCGCTGATCACAGCGCACATTGTGACATCAGTGTGCAGCCGGGATCCTCCTCCCCCCTCCCCCGACGTCTCCTACTTGGTTCAGCGAGAGCAGGGGGAGGAGGTTCCAGCAGCACATTGACATCAGTGTGCACCTGTGATCAGTGCTGCTGGAGGGCGCGCTGGGCAGAGGAGGAGTGGCGCTTCCACGAGGAGGAGGGGGTAAGTATGTGGGTCACGGTGGGTAATGGGAAGCCGCTGTGGGATGTCACTATTGCTACTGGGGGCCGCTGTGGGGTGTCACTATTATTACTAGGGGCCACTATGGGGTGTCACTATTATTACTGGGGGCCACTGTGGGGTGTCACTAATATTACTGGGGGCCACTGGGGGATGTCACTATTATTACTGGTGGCCGCTATGGGGTGTCACTATTATTACTGGGGGCCACTGGGGGATGTCACTATTATTACTGGGGGCCGCTATGGGGTGTCACTATTATTACTGAGGGCCGCTGTGGGGTGTCACTATTATTACTGGGGGCCGCTATGGGGTGTCACTGTGATACTGGGGGCCGCTATGGGGGGTCACTGTGATACTGGGGGCTGCTGTGGGGGGGGGGGGGGTCACTGTGATACTGGGAGACGCTGTGGGGGGGTCACTATTGCTGCGGGGGGGTCAATATTATCACTGGGGGAAGTCACTATTATCGCTGGGGCCATTGGAGGGGGTCACTATCATCGCTGGGGCAGCTGGGGGGTTACTATTATCGCTGGGGCCACTGGGGGGGCACTATTATTGCTGGGGCGCTGGGAGGGTCACTTTTATCGCTGGGGTCACTGGGGGGGTCACTATTATCGCTGGGGTATGTTTACATGTGGCAGAAATGGGCAGGGCTGTTTCAAAATACACAACATATGGATTTTGACTGCTTTTTGGATGTGGAAATGCTGCAGAATTTTCCACAGAAATTTCCACTGAGGACATTTACAAAATAGTACCTGATAAGCCCCGCCCCCTGACGTGTTGGCACTTTGCAGTAAATAAGTGGGTTTTGGATGGCAGTTTGGGCACTCGGTCTCTAAAAGGTTCCCCATCACTGATCTAGGACATGCCATCAAGAAGAACTGAAGTAAATAATGTACCATTGAGTGTCACTTTTTACTTGGAGGATTTTCCTTAAGCGCTCTGTGCCTCTTTTGCTTCTTCACCTTACCTATCATTTCAGACCACTGGATTGGATTGGACGGCTGCGACTGACACTCTCCGTGTTGGATGTCCACATTGGTTGAGGACCATCTGTCACCCATTGAGGTTATTGAACACAGAAGGCTATCCAGGCTGTCAGGTGTTGCAGTGCAGGCCCAGAGGTGACCCCACTACACCAGGTGAGAATGTTCCTGTACACCCATCAGTTTTTTTCTCATTTGGGGGAACTCTTCTAATTTATATATTTATCTAGGATAAGCCATGGCAGACCTGGACGCCATTGACTACCCATTGTCCTTTGTCGATTTCATTGATTGCGGCATGTAATTAATTAACAGTAGGGATCGGTGTTCTCAGCAATCCCTGCCATTGCAGCAAGACCCCGGCGGCCAATCACCGCCGGCTCCCTCTGCAGATAGCCCTGGCTGCTGGATATCTCAGGCACGTCTTAATTTATCTCTGTGCAGAAGTATCAGCTTTGCCAATAAGACATTGGGGGTACATTTGAAAGCCCCCACAAGGCCAACCGAAGTGATCTATCTGCAAGCAGTGAAGAAAAAAGGTCTACAAAAGGATCTACTAAATGCTCACTGGCCACTGTGATCACCCATGTGTTACTGAGCTACTGTGTAATAAAAAAAAAAAAGACATCAAAAGTAAAGTAAAAAAAAAAAAAAGTACAAGACTCACAGCAAAAAGTACCAAAAAAAAAAACAGAGCAAAAATATTTGTTTTCCAGCTGCAGCAAGTTACAGCCCTCCTCCGTTCTCACTTGCTGGAGTACATCCTGTCCTCTTGGCTGGATGGCGAAGTCTGAAGTTTTCAGAACATTTCACAGCTTTTAAATATCCATACTAGGTTATGGAGCATGTGTGTTTGATCAAAACTCAATTACGGCACTGTACCGCGCTCGGAAAACTTATCTTAACTTTATGAAAGATGACGAAACGCGTTGGGCTTAATTGGTTCAGTATGGCCGGAGCATCGGGCGAGCTTGATGTGATAAATAGCTTCCTGTGTTAAAGGTTTTAAAGAGTTTATGAGTATCTTGGCTTACCTCTCGATATGAAGGATAAATATTGGTCCCAGGGAACACTTACATCATTGTCCCTCGCACTTTATTCACAGCCCTGGATTTAAAATACTGTAATCATCTTACGAGGGTTTACAATAATGATCGCAGCCGTAGTTTATCATCGCGGTGGATATCCATTAACGTCCGGCATGATGGCCTGGTTCATTGTTGGTCTTTTGAATAGGTTGGAGATGAATAATGGGCTTTCGAAGAATAGATTTTTCAATCCCGCCCTCCTCCTCTTAAGATTGAGTTATTAAAAGAAGTGTATCTTGTAGTTTCCATTTGGATGAGGTGCCGTGATGGAAAGCATCGCAAGACCTACATCTGGAAATGACATGAATTTGGAATGGTGTCGTCGTAAAGCGTTCATCCTGCCTGTCGGAGCTCGCCGTAAACATGGACGTCCAGACCCTGTGCAGTTTCCAACACATTGCAAGCCTTGCATTCAGGAGACTGTAACAAAAATTGTAAGAAAATTCCAAAAATTTTTGCAATTTTTTTTGTGTAGTTAATCTAAGACTGTAAAAAAAAAAAAGTTGAAAACTGAATTAGGTAAGAAAAAAAAAATTGTGACCACTAACAAGCTAGTGTATACTTAGGGACTGTGTTCGCACATTAGGAATAACACTATATCTGACCGTTATGTGACTTCTATCCTGTATAGATCACTGGTTTTATCTTCTGCAGGCTGGATCTCCAATTCCTAGTCTTCCGTAAGCTGGCAGGTGTAGACTGCTGCTTTGATGTCTTCTATACACTACACATAGGGGAACAGCATGTTCTGCTCTTTAGCTGTAACACACAGAGAAATAACAGCATCATCAAGGACATTTTACAGCAATACCGAGCAGTGTAGATGTGATTCCAGTAGCTGCGGGACAGTGAAGCTTGTTCATATCTGCACTTGGAGTTCTGTTCTATGAGCCGGACAATGGCACCTGCTAGCCGAAAGGATTTATCTTATCATGGAGCTGAAAAGTGCTAAATAGACCTCATTGGGGTCTGCTCAGAGGCGTAACTTGACCCTTCTGGACCCCAATGCAAAATTTGTAACAGGGCCCCCGAATATAATGTTTTCTTCCTAGTACTGGGCCCCCTATATGGAGAAGAGAGGCATTTTGTGCCCCCTAAGGCTTCTGGTCCCGGGTGCAACCGCATCCTCTGCATCCCCTATAGTTACACCCATAGGGCTGCTCAGTTTTCATCTGGCCACATGGCATTTTACCAGACAAAGTAGAGCTGCATGCAGTACTAGGTCGTCCTGTGTTTTAACAGAATTTCCAATGTTGATGTAAACAAGCCCTAAATCACTCACCATTAGCTCCAGCAGTCACGTCTCTGCATCTCTCCCAACTCATTTCCCCTCGCGTCTCCATTAGTGATGGAATGCCCATCACTACTCTCCATAGACGTCTATGGGCAACATGAGTCATCGCCCTCCTCCACTTCCTCTGTTCCTTCTTATTTTTTCTGTTACTAGAGACAGGATTCACTCGTCAGCAAAGGAAGCAACACCCTCTGTGGACCAACACTTTACAGGGAATTTTTATCACAAAAACATCATTTCTGGTTTAAAAAAAAGGGATTTGCACTTTTACTAGTTATCACTTTAGCTATCAAACTAAGAAAAACTGTCTCAAAGTGCAGTGACGATTTAATTCTGTGCTTCACCTTTTTACAGTATCTTAAGTGGGAAGATACAGTGCCTCTACAGCACCACCTATTGGAAGTCCGCATTCATGCAAGTCAATGTCGCCCCGAAACAGCTATCTGTGCATTGGTGGCTGTTGCTCATATTTCCCAGTCATTGTTATAAGGCTTGTTAAAAGGTCTGACATTGACTTGCAGGATTGCTGCTTTCCAATAGGTGGTGCTGTAGACTCATTGTTCCACCTTCTTATTTGCATATTTCCCATAGGAGAATGCATGGCCTTATTAGTCTCCTCACACCTTCTAGGTGCTAAGGGCCCTTCTGCACAATTATCGTTCAGTGTAAATGCATGCCCCGACTGAATGGGCATCCGTGTTAAGGAGCCCTAACTTACTCTCACTTAATGACTAATTTCATGGAGAAGAGGGAAATAAAAGTATCAAGCTGCTTGCATTTATTCTATATGATGGTTCTCCAGGGATCAGCGGCACCCATGATTTAAGCATCTGCTTATCTGCTGTCTCTAAAGAATTATAATATATATATTTAGTAACATGAAAATATTGCATACTGCGATGTGCTTTCCATAGTGGCAGAAATAAGACTACTGTGGGGCATGTGGTGGGATGGCTTTGACTCCTTTTTACACACCACTAGGGGGAGCTAACAGTATATAGATTGTTACAGCTTCCATAGAGTTCAAGAGTATATGTATCTTTATTCAGTGATTTCTTCCTAGTGGTGGCTCCAAAATTACATAATTTACTATAATGGAGGGAAGCAGGTGAGGGTGAAACCCAGAGCTCTCTGCAAAGGTGGGGCCATCCTAGGTTTTGCTATTGGACCCTATGATTTCTTGTGTGTCTACCATCACATATAGGGATATTGCTTATGACTTATTCAGACAGCAAAAACGGACAGCGCACAGACAGGAAAATTGCTGATGTGTATATACAGCCCCGAGGAATACGGTACACAAGCGTATTTTTAATCCGTGCTCTGTCTGCGTCTACAACGGACCAGCTTGGACATCACACGGACCCTTACTAGTCAATATGCCAACTAAGGCCTCATTCACACGAGCATGATTTCGATGTTAAGTAGGCACGCCAAAAAATTGCCACTGTTAGAACCAATGGATTTCTTCAGACAACTGATTTTTTGGGCACTTCTTTCTGCATCAAAAGATTGGCATTGTCCTATCTTTGGACCAAATAACACAGGAGGCTCCATAGACTCCTATGGGAGTCTATGGGAACCGGCAGAAAAGGAAGAGAGATGGAGCTTAGCAGTGGCGGGCGCTGCTAAACACTAACAGATGATTGCTAGTAGTTCTACCGACCAAGGGATTTCGGGGCTGCGGTGTTATTTCACTGCATTATGCCGGCCGTGTGAATAGACGGAAAAGTCACGAATAATAGCCATGACCAAGTCGCAGCTATTCTCTGTTCATGTGATTTTCAGCAGAGGTCGTCGCACTTTTTTAGGGCGGCTAACTTAACGCTCGTTTGAATGAGGCCTAGCACATCCATTTTTTCACATGGACACACAGATCATTCAAAAAAAATGCAACATGCACTATTGTGATCCAACGTGGTCAATGCGAAAGCTAACAAATAAAGGCCAGCGCTCGGGTACCATCCTTGTGCTGCCCGTATGTCTGAATACATTGTGAAGAAATGCGCAGAAAAAGAATTGGGCACATTTCATTTTTTTTTTTTTGCAGAGGTGAAAAACGGAACGCACAGATAAAAACGGAACGCACAGACCGCCTACTGGTGGCATACGGAAGTACATTCAGATGACAAAAACATCCATTTTCATGGACACAATGCAGATGGGTTTTTACATGGTCGTATGCCGCAGGCCTTATGGCTTATTCAAAAGAGAGTGTCTGATTTTGATTCATCAGAAACGGACCAATTTCAATCTGTGCGCACGTCTTTTTTGCATCGTATGCACTCATTCGTTTTTAACTTCCGTGTGTAACGCGCGCGCAAAAAAAAAAATGGAAGGACCAATTCTTTTCTAGCATTGCTTAGCAACAATCCATGAAAAAAAGAGTGCACATAAATGTCATCCTGGGACTCTTCGTTTTTTTGGTTTCCGCCTCAGGGCGGACCCTTACAGTGCTGAAGGGACCCCAGTTACTATAATGAGGTCCCTTCGGGTTACGCTCAGCTGCCCGCATTTTAGACGGAAGTAAAAGCGCTGCATGCAGCGATTTTTCTTTCAGTATTTTGAACCGGATCTGTGACGTAGCCTCCGGCCGAAGGTTCCAACTCAGATGGGAAGCCAGACTGACTTGAAACTTTGACTTGGACCAGAATAGAACGTGTGCAGCGTCCGAGGAGCGGGCCCACAGCTGAGGAGATAGCGGGGCAGACAAGACCTTGTCACGGGGCTCTACCACCTCCTCCCCTGGGGATAGCATGGGACCTGACCAAGCCACCGCTGGGGGACTTTCACAGGGAAACCTAGTTTGCGGGTTACCTCAAGTCCTTGTCACTCGTGATGCCACCGTTTTGTCCTTGCGGTGAATCCAGAAGCTGGAAATAACTAGTCTACACACAGGGATAACCTTCTGGGCAAACCGGGAACGGTCGGTAGAGCTCATTTACTCCAATCAACGGTTACATTCCAACACTTTACATAAGCCATCAGGGCATCGGTGCAGACACAATAGTGGTGCGACAGGGAGGATTCACAGGATGACAGACAATTCCACAGTCCTAGTTTTCTGTGGGGTTCTGTTCCTGGCAAATCTCTTTCTCTCTACCGGTCAAGACTCACATTCAGAAGTAGCACTCAACGCTGCCTGTCAGTTCCTCTCACTCTCTCTGAGTCCTCCATATTAAGAGCAAAAAGGCCTGGGTGAACAGGGTACGCATCAGGCCGTCGCTCACCTCTTCCATCCTGTGAATCCTCGTAGGACGAAGCATGGTTTCTCCTACTCCCTAAAGGGCTCTCACTCCCCAGACTCCAACTTAGACTCTTGCAAGACTCAGGCTTAGACTGAAGTGTACTGCTAGACTCACTTGCACAGCATCCTTGCAAAACGCATATACATAACACGATCACGTGACACACAACAAGATACATTTTCCAGACATGACCCAGACATTAACCCATTCAGTGCTGCAGAGGTGCAATACACATCCAATTCACACACACTGACAACACAAATGCACAAGACAAACACATTCATATGGAGGGGCCCCATTAACTCTGGCCCACTACCAGGGGCATACGTAAAGGCTCCGGGGCCCTGATGCAAAAGATGAGCTGGGGCCCCCCCTCTATCTGTACCTGTACCCGTACCCATACCTAAACCATGCTGCACAGAGAGATAACTTGAAGCTTCTGCGCCCCAATGCAAAACCTGTAACAGGGCCCCAACTATAATGCTTTATTCATAGTACTGGGCTCCCTATATGGAGAAGAGAGGCCTTATGGGCCCCCTAAGGCTCCTGGGCCCGGGTGCAACCGCATCCCCTGCATCCTCTATAGTTACGCCCCTGGCCACTACACATGCTGTGATTTTCTTTCTTACATAGACCATGGCTCTGAGGATAAAACACGTCTGTATCGCTGCAATCACTGTAACAGGTCAGTACGCTGTCCTAGTGCCGCAGTGGCGTAACTTCCAGCTACTGACCCCCTGATGCAAAATCTGTAATCGGCCATCCACACTGGCGTATGTTCATGCATGAAACACGTTTTTTTATCCAAAAAAAGAGATGAAAATGTAGCGTTTCATGAATCCATAGACTATAATGTCTCTAACATAGTGAAACAATGTATATGTTTGTCTACATCTGGCCTGACATGCGTTTTTTTTTTAACTGTTACGCTTTTCTGTTGCACAAAAAAGTTTGGCAACGTATCCTTTTTTTTAACAGTCAATGTTTATTTTTTTGCCTTCTTCTGGATCAACACTGGGGGATAATAGGCTTAACTGGATGGACATAGGTCTTTTTTGCGGAATTTCTCCTGTTTTTTACATAGACCTTAAATGCGGAACTCCATCTCCCATACGCTAAAAATCCGCACCAACCATTCCGCAAGACGTTCTTAATTCCGCAGTGGAATTTAATCATGCGATTTTCAATGCGGCTTGCAATTTTTAACAGGTGGGAAATTCACGCCCCATAGGCATAACATTGCAGAAAAATGTCCACGCGGACTAATTCCGTCCCGTGTGAAAGGTCCCTCGAGGGATTTTGTCTATTGTTCCAAGTGTCATTGCCTTAAATGTATCTGAGAATCCCCCGGTCGTCTTGCAGTTATCGGTAAGCAACGTTCCCCCCGCTGCCCAGACGCTGTTCATATATTAAAAAGAAATGAATTTGCCACGCAGAAAGTTCTAAAAAGTGCTTTTCATTGCAGATACCTTTACCTTATAAAGCAAATAGAATGTGACTCCAGGCACTTACGCTTAAGCTCTTTTTTGGCAAATCAGCTTTTTTGTATTGAATCTCGCTTGATTGAATAGCACTGGAACTGCCACAGCAAATGCTATTATCTAAGTACAGTAATTAAGAAAATAGTCCTTGTCACTCCAAGTGTATAGGCTACGTCTATTGTAATAAAGTTAAATGATAAAGGAATTTTTAAATAAAGGGCAACCAGCTGATGTGTGGTGACTTCTGACACCGCATAAAAAGCTCCTGGAGTAATTATTCCGGCTAGAACCACCGATCACTGCGCATTTCAATAAAAAGTCGGAGAAAGAAAGTGTTCGCAGCGTAACGGTGCGGCCGGCGGAACGAGGCTCCCGATCACTGTAATAAGATCGCATTAAAAATGAACCTTACAAACTCTTATCTGAATGCCAAATTTTTTTTCTATATTTTTGAATTTTTTTTTTTTTTTTTTTTTACCGACCGGCTCGAGACCATTGATTTTAAAATAAAATTTTAACTTTGCCTATTAATTATTAATCTCTCCTCCAAGCTTGATACAGTCTCGGTGGTGGTCTATTAAATTTTCACATAGCGTCCTTGCGCTGTTTCTTTGTCAGTATTGAAAGCAGAGATCTATTTAATGAATGGATGTGTTATCTAAAAACCCCTGCAAGACCCCAGTTGGCTTTTTGAAAGTTCGGAATTTTATAAGGTCAACTTTCCGACGATGAAACAAAAAGTTGTCGTTTTTGAAGTTTTTCTATTAGGTTTGCAACGGCGGGAGTTGTATGATTGATGTTTTCTGCTCTCGGTCTAAATCTATTATTTGGTAGTTTGTACTGAACTGGTCGCTGTTGAATAACTTGAGAAAACTAGTATTAATAGGATTTTAATGGTGTGGCCTATTCCTTGCATCACACATACAAAATAAAGTTATTCAGTATTTAAGGGGTTTTCCAGGCAGAGCTGACTGTCAGTGCTGGGCTTCACTGGGGTGGGGGTGGAAGCCGCTGCTCCGATCCATGTGTAGTGGCCGGTGCTGGTAATTGCAGGCTGAGGTCCCATTGATTTGAATGAGAGCTGTGCCTGCAATTAGGAGTGCTGGCCAGTACACATGGATTGGAGCAGAAGCTTCTGCTCCAACGCCCAGCACTGACAGCCGGCACTGCCTGGAAAACGCCATTAGGTGGTATTCTGTTTTTGTTGGAAGTCCCCTATTCCTGATGATATACTGATCAGAGAATGTCCTCTAGCTAGGACTTTCATGGAAAAATTGTAACCTGTGCAAAATCTGGCACAAGGTATTTAATTCCCCTGCAGTGCCTCCAGAGGAGAAATGAAGAATTACATGTTGTCCAATGAAATCAATAAGCTGTCCACTTCTGAGCTTGAGCTGCGTGATTTCAGTATAATCTAACTCCTCTCTTCTTTCGATTGTGCTTAGAACGTGAGGCTGATATCAGGCTCAGACGTCTGTGTGTTAAGATTCTAGTACTGGTTCCTGGAGATTTGTGTGTAGGGGCTAGTGGTTTATCAGGTGGGACATGGGTACTGTTACTAAGTGGGGCACAGAAGGGGCACTATTACCATATGGGGCCATGGAGGGGGCCACAATTACTAAATGGGACTACAGAGTGGACATGGTTACTTTGTGGGGCCACAGAGGGAGCACTATTACTAAGTGGCGCCACATAGGGGGCATTATTACTATTACAGAGAGAGATATTGTGGATCCTGATGAGTGCTACCAGTTCAGCGCTGGCTAGACTGCAGTGCAGATTCTAGGGCAGTGATGGCGAACCTTTTAGAGAGAGTGCCCAAACTGCAACCCAAAACCTACTTATTCATCGCAAAGTGCCAACGTGGCCATTAACACAAGTCGATTATTGCTCAAAAGTAGTTCAAACGAACGAATATAAGCGATAATCATGCAGTGTAAATGCAATTTAAAAAAAAAATCACTATTCATTCGCAGTTCACTCGTTATCGCTGACTTTCACAGCTTAAACAGAGTGTAGCTGCGCATCAACCATGTTTTTTTTTGTCCTCTGACTTTTCAAACTCTGTGCTAGTTTGGAAAAAAAAGCGGGAAGATAGGTCCTGCCCCATCTTTATGGCCAATACTATTAACGGGTGAGAAAATGAAACCATTGAAATCAATGGTTTCGTCCCGTTATGGCATGCATGCCATAGATTTGCTACCACTGGTCTAGGAGATTGCCTGGTTTTGACCCTTTAATACCTATACAGAGATGTGGACTTAGCTGCAGGGGATCCCCGGTACCCGGAATACTCATCGGTAGGCAGCTACCGTAGACACAGCTGTGAAAAATGGACTGCATTGAATATATTGTCTTCTGTGCTGACTATGGCTAAGAAGCAGGACCAGGTTGCTACAGGTACCAGATGGCTGGAAGGAGAATACAAGACTGAAGCAAGAAGTAACTGCACTGAGGGCTCTTTCACACTAGCGTATATCGGCCGCCGTTTTCAGGGCCGGCTGACGTACGCTACAATCTGATGCATTGGATTCCAATGCATCACATCATATGGCCCTATTACCACGGCGTAAAAGCGCCTAGCCAGGCCAATATAGTGCTGGGCGCTTTTTTACGCTGAGCCGCAAAGATAGTCCTGGAACTATCTTTCTGGACGGAATACGTCGGCCGCTGCATAGACTCCTATGGGAGCCAATGACAGCGGCCGGAGAAGGGAGGTGGAAGGGAGTTTAGCAGCTGCTAAACTCCCTCCCTCTTCTCTCCTCCCCTCCGGCTGTTTGCAATGGGAGGGGGTGGAACGTGAGTATCTAAACGGGCACACAAAATTAGATTTGTGCACCCGTTCACGCATTTTACAGCGCTGACAGGCGCACGTAAAAATGCCTAAAGACGTGTGAAAGAGGCCTGACTCTCAAACAAGGAATGAATGAGCTGATGAGCTGGGTGTATCTTGAAAACCTAAGGAGCTCATTAGAAACAGCTGCACAACAGAGCTTTAGAGATAGGGAAGGATTAACTATTGCATCACTGCAGGAAATAGGTTTGGGCCAGTGCACATTAACTAAAGGCCAAGTGACACAGTGAACGTAGAAGGACAGAGCCAGAATGGTGAGTACGAGCCGTAACATGATAATAATCTGCTACCTCCAGCTGCCACTAGAGGGAGCTTACTGCGTACAGCATATATACAGCTCGTATTGGACTCAATAATAATTATGGAAGTAATCAAACTACTAACGACCACTTGTCTGTATGTATGTGAGTGCTTTTTATGCTCCACCCCTGGTAATGTTATCGCCCTGCCCCCTGGTGCAATATCAAAGGTCCTACAACATATATAAACGCAGGGCCTAACTGACAGAAGAACAACAAAGTTAGGGCTCTTGGAAGGGGAGGACAAAAATAACGCACTGAGAATACAACTAAGCCATTACTATTTCAGACACAACTCAGCGATCCTGACAGAAGACACCGACCTCCTGCCACCACAGACATCCGATGGGCTGAAGGACCTGTGCTGACGTCACTGCAGTGGGAGCAGCCATTCTGCAGGCTGTAGAAAGTACTATATGTGGGTTCTTCACATGCTCCGCCCCCTGTGTGACGTCATCGCAGGTCCTATATGATACATAGAACACAGAGCCTGACCAACAGAAGAACAACACAGTTAGGGCTCTTGAAAAGGGGAGGACAAAAACACAATGAGAATACAACTAAGCCGTTATCTCAGACACAACTCAGCAGTCCTGACAGAAGACAACCACCTACCGTCACCACAGAGATCAGGTGAGCTAAAGGACCTGCGGTGATGTCACTACTGTGGGAGGAGCTGAGCTGTGTTTGTCTTGTGTGGGTCTCAAGATGGATGTAGTAGAGCTGTGTCTGTATTGTGTGGCAATCATATTGGATGTACCATGTACCAGAGCTGTGTGTGTGAGTCAGGATGTAGCAGAGCTGTGTGCGTAATGTGTGGGGTCAAAATGCATGTAGTATAGCTGTGTGTGAGGTGTGGGGATCATAATGGATGTACCATGTAGCAGGGCTGTATGTGTGTGTGTGAATCAGGATGTAGCAGAGCTGTGTGCGTAATGTGCTGTGTGTGTGATGTGTGGGATGGATGTAGTACAGCTGTGTGTGTGATGTACCATGTAGCACAGCTGTGTGGCGCCACCAGAAACACTGGTACTATAATTTCCTAATTATGACTAGTCTCTCCTTATAGGTGGCTGCAGGCCATCAGAATTTTATGTTTTCACTCACTGACTAGAAACCGATGTGGAACTTTGTATATGAAAAACTGAACTCTGACCCCTATAGAGATATTTTATATTAATCAGCACAGAAGTTTGAACCTATTTAGATTATTACCCGATAGGTTGACTTTAAGATTTGAGAAGCACAACAGAATGATGCAAGACAATAAAGATACAGAGGCGTATAAAGAACAGGTGTCATAGAGAACAATAAATAACAAATGCGCCAATTAATGACAAAATACACAAACGCAGCGGAGAGCTGTCTCTTCATTATGATAAAGTTCACTCTGTCCTTGACTGTATTAGGGGGAGGGGGGGGGCGTCACTGCAGAAGTCTGTAGTGTGAATCTGCTGATGAGGAGAACTGGGTGATGTATGTACATGGGATGTGATCAGAAATCTGTTACCGACAAAGATGGGGAATTTGTATATAGTACTCAGTTTATGCCTCGTTCACATCACAATAGGGCCATACAGTAGAAGGAGGTTTGGCGTAAATGACCTTTTTTTTCCTTTTTGCATTATTTTGTTGCCCCTTATGCATCTACAGGAAAAATAGAGTGTCAGACATTGAATTATAGTGTTGCTATTCAATAACTTTTTCTTCCACCTTTCTCACTCCTACATGAGGCAACTTGGTGGCTTAGTGGTGAGCACTTTTGCCTTGGAGCACTGGGGTCCTGGATTCAACATCTGCATGTAGTTTGCATGGTCTTCCTGTATTTGTATGGGTTTTCTCCAAAAATATACAAATAGGTGCATCTAGATTTTAGCTCTCAATTGGAGCAGAACCCCAGAACCCTATATCAAGTGATGTGAAGTACTGAGTAACATGCACGCACTAAAGGGGATTAAAGGGGTTGTCCAGTTATAAACTATCAATGGCCTATTCTCAAGAAAAGTCATCAATAGTAGATTTGCAGGAGCCCATTGCCTGACCCCCCTGCCGTTCATCTTCTGGCTGGGCTGGTGCTGAACTGTATTCTTAAGTAAGACAGCTCCGATCTTACTTTACAGACGAGGATTGGCATTACAGACCAAGTTTTCATTGAAATTAATTGGAACTTTGCCTGCAATGCTATGTTTGGCCACTACAGCTGGAACAAAGGTGTCTACTTCTTGCAGAAATGAGCTCAATGCACAAGCATGCCCAACTGGCAAACAGCTGATCACCAAGGGGCACCGGGCAATGGATCACTGCCAATCTACTATTGATGACTTATCCTAAGGATAGGCCATCAAAAGTTTACAACCAGACAACCCCTTTAATATGCATGGTGGCTCAGTGGTTACCCTTTTTTTCCAAGGAGCATTGCCTAACCTCTTAGAGTCCTTATGCAGATTATCATTCTCCAAAAAATATCTCTAAGGGCTATTTCAGACGACCATATATCGGCTCGGTTTTCACACCGAGCCGATATACGGTATCCTTGTCTGCAGGGGGGGAGGATGGAAGAGCCAGAAGCAGGAACTGAGCTCCCGCCCCTTTCCCACCCCTTTCCACTATTTGCAATGGGAGGGTTGTGATGGGGGCGGAGCTAAGAGCTGGTACTTAGCCCCGCCCCGTCTCGCCCCCTCCTATTGCAAATAGTGGAGAGGGGGCGGGAGCTCAGTTCCTGCTCCTGGCTCTTCCATCCTCCTCCCCCTGCAGACAAGGACACTGTATATCGGCTCGGCGTGAAAACCGAGCCGATATACGGTCGTCTGAAATAGCCCTAAACTTGACATATCTCAAGATGTATGATATAAGATCTTAAGGAAATATGGAAAAAAATCATATACCTCTGAAGGACACCGTTACGGAGGTAATCTGTCACCATAGGATCCCATTTTAGAAAAATCGTATGCAGTATATTTAACATAAACATTTTTTACTGGATGGTGCACAATTATATTGAATTGGTGTGCTTAGAAATGGAAGAACTTAACTATTTTCAAGAAAAACTAAGGGAGAATACATGTGTACATCAAAGGCTGCTCACTTAGCAAACTAGTAGCCAATTCTGCACTGACAAGAGGCAAAAACCCTAAAACAGCTGGGTGTTATTTCCTTATGGAAAAGATTAGTGTTTGACTTAATGGTTGGTCATCTTGCAAGACCTATTAAAGGGTTGGACATTAACTTGGATTCATTATTCAATAGGAGGCATTAGAGAGTTAGCTTCCTTCCACTTCGATGAGAGTTAATTTACATAACATTTTCCCAGGGAGCATTGCCAGCAAGATAAAAGATTGGATACATTTGCTGGTACTTTCCACTAACAGAAACAGCATCCTACTCCAACCATTTCTATCTATATATATAAAATTGAATGTATGTCTGTCTGTCTGTCCGTCTGTGTGTGTGTTTGTCCTTTATGCGCTACTACACCATTCATCCGATCGCCATGAAACTTTGGGAAGTTGTTGAGTACACTCCTGGGAAGATTATAGGCATAGTAAAACTATCCTACGATAAATGGCGCGCGTGCGAGCGTCGTCGACAGTTACGCCCCCCCCACGTAGATCGTTCGATTTCCATCACTGCCACTAATTCTCTCACTTCGCGATGTTGTAGAAACGTGAAATTTGGCACGAGCATTGATTATGTCATAAATAGGAAAAGCTAATGGGTCCCAACTCGATTATTCAATTGTAAGCGCCAAAGAATTAGCGTCCAAATTTTACGTACGGAATCTAATTCTCTCACTTCCTGATATATATAAATGAATGTATGTCTGTCCTTTATGCATTACTACACCATTCATCCGATCGCCATGAGACTTTGGGAAGTTGCTGAGTACACTCCTGGGAAGGTTATAGGCATAGTACATCTATCCTACGATAGGTGGCCCGCGTACGAGCATCGTCGACAGTTATGCCCCCCAGACAAAGATCGTTTGATTTCCATCTCAAGCATGAAAGCAAAAGGCATTACGAGCAACGGGATGAGTGTTCAACCAGAAAATGATGCATCCACCGAACGTATCACAAGACAATTGCTGGATATTGAGAATCCTGAGGTAAAATGAAAGCTGTGCTGTGATTGGTGGCTACTTCTTATACTATTGAGGTTGCATGAAAGCTGTGCTGCGATTCGTTGTTATACATTATACCACTGAGGTAACATGAAAGCTGCGCTGTGATTGGTTGCTATATATAATACCGCAGAGATAACATGAAAGCTGCGCTGTGATTGGTTGCTATTTTTTTATATTGCTGAGGCAGAATAAAAGTTGCGCTGTGATTGGTTGTTATTTCTCTTAATGCTGAGGTAACATGAAAGCTGCGCTGTGATTGGTTGTTATTTCTCTTAATGCTGAGGTAACATGAAAGCTGCGCTGTGATTGGTTGTTATATTTTATACTGCTAAGGTAACATGAAAGCTGCGCTGTGATTGGTTGTTATATATTATACCACTGAGGTAACATGAAAGCTGCGCTTGTTATCTAGATATATAAAAACGAATGAATGTATGTCTGTCTGTCTTCGCAGCAACGCGCAACGGGTAAGCTAGTATACATATAAATGTCAGGTGAATTGTTCAAACATGTATACCTTCAATGTACAGGAAAAGGGTGAGATAATTTGCCCTATGTACATAAGTATACCTAATGTACTACAGGTAAAAAAGACTATAATACTGCTCCTATGTAAAAGAATATAACTACTATAATACTGCCCCCTATGTACAAGAATATAACTACAATAATACTGTCCACTATGTACAAGAATAAGACTACTATAATACTGCTCCCCTATGTACAAGAATATAACTACTATAATACTGTCCCCTATGTACAAGAATATAACTACTATAATACGGCCTCCTATGTACAAGAATATAACTACTATAATACGGCCTCCTATGTACAAGAATATAACTACTATAATACTGTCCCTATGTACAAGAATATAACTACAATAATACTGTCCTCTATGCACAAGAATATAACTATTATAATACTGCCCCCTATGTACAAGAATATAACTACTAGAATACTGCCCCCTATGTACAAGAATATAACTACTATAATACTGCTCCCTATGTAAAAGACAATAACTACTATAATACCGCCACCTATGTGCAAGAATATAACTACTATAATACTGCAGCTATGTACAAGAATATAACTACTATAATACGTCCCCTATGTATAACAATATAACTACTCTAATTTTGCCCCTATGTACAAAAATATAATCTAATACTGATCCATATGTACAAGAATATAACTTCTATAACACTGCCTCCTATGTAGAAGAATATAGCTACTATGAGGCCTTAGTCAGACGGCGACTTTTCACGCGATTTGCGGATCGCATGACGGATGCGCATCCGCAAATCGCGTGACCGGTGCGCGCAAGTCGCCCGCAAATCGCCCGAAAATCTGCTCCTAGCCGCGTTTCATTAGAAACGGTCCGGAGCTGTCCAGTGCATTGCATTCAATGGAGACGGCAATACAGCCGTCTCCACTGAAAGCAATGCGCTGCGGGCGAGCCCGGGATGAATTGTCGGGAAGGGCTTAAAAAATATGTAAGCCCTTCCCTGCAATCCATCCTAAATAGAGATGAGCGAACGTACTCGTTTCGAGTACTTACGCACCCGAGTACCACCATTTTCGAGTACTTCAGTACTCGGGTGAAAAGATTCGGGGGGCGCCGGGGGCGGGGAGAGGCGTGGCGGTCCGGGGGGTAGCAGCGGGGAACAGGGGGGAGCCCTCTCTCTCTCCCTCTCCCCCCCACTCCCCACTACTACCCCCCGTGCCGCCACGGCGCCCCCCGAATTTTTTCGCCCAAGTACGGAAGTACTCGGAAATCGCGGTATTCGGGCGAAAAAGGGGCGTGGCCGAGCAAGTTCGCTCATCTCTAATCCTAAAATGTGTTAAAGGAGATGTCCCGCGGCAGCAAGTGGGTCTATACACTTCTGTATGGCCATAATAATGCACTTTGTAATGTACATTGTGCATTAATTATGAGCCATACAGAAGTTATAAGAAGTTTTATACTTACCTGCTCCGTTGCTGGCGTCCTCGTCTCCATGGAGCCGACTAATTTTTGGCCTCCGATGGCCAAATTAGCCGCGCTTGCGCAGTCCTGGTCTTCAGCTTTCTTCTATGGAGCCGCTCGTGCCAGAGAGCGGCTCCGTGTAGCTCCGCCCCGTCACGTGCCGATTCCAGCCAATCAGGAGGCTGGAATCGGCAGTGGACCGCACAGAAGAGCTGCGGTCCACGAAGGTAGAAGATCCCGGCGGCCATCTTCAGCGGTAAGTATTGAAGTCACCGGACCGCCGGGATTCAGGTAAGCGCTGTGCGGGTGGTTTTTTTAACCCCTGCATCGGGGTTGTCTCGCGCCGAACGGGGGGGGGGGGTTAAAAAAAAAAAAAAACCCGTTTCGGCGCGGGACATCTCCTTTAAAATAAAAAAAAATTGTACACTCACCTTCTCCCGGCAGCCGGAGCTCCGTGTGGCCGTCCTGCAGTGGGTGTGAAGGGGGTGTGAGTCAGACCTGCCCCCTGATTGGCTCAGCGCTGAGCCAATCAGAGGCATGCCTCACTCACACCCATTCATGAATTCATGAATGGATGTGAGTCAGACCTGCCCCTGATTGGCTCAGCGCTGAGAGGCAGCAGTCACTCACCCATTCATGAATTCATGAATGGGTGTGTGAGTGTTTTCAGCCTCTGATTGGTCAGGGCTGTGACCAATCAGAGGCAGATCATTCAGCAGGCGGGGATTTTAAAGCCCCGCCGGCTGAATAGTGCCGAGAAGCAGTTCAGGAGAACTGACAGCGGCCGCGGCTGGACTCCGGCTGCAGCGGAAAGGTGAGTATACAATTTTTTTTTATTTTAACACATTTTAGAATGAATTGCAGGGAAGGGTTTATATATTTAACCCCTTCCCGACAATTCACCTCGCGCACGCCGGCAGCCCATTGCTTTCAATGGAGCGGCTGTATTGCCGCTCCATTGAATTCAATGGGCAAACATCGTTCTTCTCTGCCACAGCTGTTACAGCTGTGGCAGAGAAGAAGGATTTGTCTTCTATATGTTCTCAATGGGGTCGGCGCTGCTGCCGCCGGCCCCATTGAGCGCATATGCAGAAGAGAACAGGAATCGCAGATCGCAGACAGGTGCGATCTGCGATTTTTTTGTTCTATAATTTATCGGACGAGCGCATAAAAAGCGCTCATGTGTCCGATACCATTGCAAAGCAATGGTTTTTAAAAATCGCCAGACGCATGCGCATGCGCAAATCGCGCGAAAAATCGCCCGTCTGAGGCCTTATTATACTATTTTTTTTTATTTTAACACATTTTAGGATGGATTGCAGGGAAGGGCTTACATATTTAAGCCCTTACCGACAATTCATCCCTGGCTCGCCCGCAGCGCATTGCTTTCAATGGAGACGGCTGTATTGCCGTCTCCATTGAATGCAATGCGCTGGACAGCTCCGGACCATTTCTAATGAAACGCGGCTAGGAGCAGATTTTCGGGCGATTTGCGGGCAACTTGCGCGAACCGGTCACGCGGTTTGCGGATGCGCATCCGTCATGCGATCCGCAAATCGCGCGAAAAGTCGCCCGTCTGACTAAGGCCTGACTAAGGCCTAATACTGCCCTTAAATACAAGAATATAACAACTATAATACTGTGCGCTATGTACAAGAATAAAAGTAGTATAATATTGCCCCTATATACAGGAATATAACTACTGTAAGGGCTTAGTCAGACGGGCGTTTTTTGCCGCGATTTGCGCATGCGCATGCGTTCGGCGATTTTTTTAAAACCATTGCTTCGCAATGGTATCGGACACATGTGCGCTTTTCATGCGCTCGTCCGAAAAATTATAGAACAAAAAGTCGCAGATCGCACCTATCTGCGATCTGCGATTCCTGTTCGCTTCTGTATATGCGCTCAATGGGGCCGGCGGCAGCAGCGCCGACCCCATTGAGAACATATAGAACACAAATCATTCTTCTCTGCCACAGCTGTAACAGCTGTGGCAGAGAAGAACGATGTTTGCCCATTGAATTCAATGGAGCGGCAATACAGCCGCTCCATTGAAAGCAATGGGCTGCCGGCGTGCGCGGGGTTAATTGTCGGGAAGGGGTTAAATATATAAACCCTTCCCTGCAATTCATGCTAAAATGTGTTAAAATAAAAAAAAATTGTATACTCACCTTTCCGCTGCAGCCGGAGTCCAGCCGCGGCCGCTGTCAGTTCTCCTGAACTGCTTCTCGGCACTATTCAGCCGGCGGGGCTTTAAAATCCCGGCCTGCTGAATGATCTGCTCTGATTGGTCACAGCCTGACCAATCAGAGGCCGGTTTCACTCACACACCCATTCTTGAATTCATGAATGGGTGAGTGACTGCTGCCTCTCAGCGCTGAGCCAATCAGGGGCAGGTCTGACTCACATCCATTCATGAATTCATGAATGGGTGTGAGTGAGGCATGCCTCTGATTGGCTCAGCGCTGAGCCAATCAGGGGGCAGGTCTGACTCACACCCCCTTCACACCCACTGCAGGACGGCTGCCCGGAGCTGCAGGCAGAAGGTGAGAATGCAATTTTTTTTTATTTTAACACATTTTAGGATGGATTGCAGGTAAGGGCTTATATATTTAAGCCCTTACCGACAATTCATCCCGGGCTCGCCCGCAACGCATTGCTTTCAATGGAGACGGCTGTATTGCCGTCTCCATTGAATGCAATGCGCTGGACAGCTCCGGCCCGTTTCTAATGAAACGCGGCTAGGAGCAGATTTTCGGGCGATTGCGGGCGACTTGCGCGCACCGGTCACGCGATTTGCGGATGCGCATCCGTCATGCGATCCGCAAATCGCGGCAAAAAACGCCCGTCTGACTAAGGCCTTATACTGCGTCCTATGTACAAGAATATAATTACTATAAGACTGTCACCTATGTAAAAGAATAGAACTACTATAATACTGCTTCCTGTTTACAAGAATATAAATATTATAATACTACTCCTATGTACAAGAATATAACTACTATAATACTGCCCCCTATGTACAAGAATAAAACTACTATAATTCTGCCCCCAATGTACAAGAATATAACTACTATAATACTGCCTCCTATGTACAAGAATATAAATACTATAATAATGCCCCCAATGTACAAGAATATATTTATTACAATACTGTCCCCTATGAACAAGAATATAACTACTATAATACTGCCCCTATATGCAGGAATATAACTACTGTAATATTGCCCACAATGTACAAGTATATAACTACTATAATAATGCCTCCTATGTAAAAGAATATAACTACTATAATACTGCCCCTATTTACAAGAATATAACTACTATAATACTGTCCCTATATACAAGAATATAACTATACTGTTTCCCTGAAAATAAGACATACCCTGAAAATAAGACATGATTTTCCAGAAGTTTTGAGGATGCAAAATGATTTTTCAGGCTTTTTGAGGATGCTTGAAATAAAAGCCCTACTCCAAAATTAAGCCCTGCTAACAGTTAATTAAAAAAAGTCAATTTAAATAGTGTCCAGGCAGCTATACATGTAAAAAAATTAAACCGTTTTAAGCAAAAATTAATATAAGACACTGTCTTATTTTTGGGGAAACACGGTACTATAATACTGCTCCTATGTACAAGAATATAACTACTATAATACTGCCTCCTATGAACAAGAATATAACTACTATAATATTGCCTCCTATGTACAAGATTACAACAGCTATAATGCTACTCTTATGTACAAGAATATAACTTCTATAATACTGCCCCCTATAAACAAGAATATAACTACTATAATACTGCCCCCTATGTACAAGAATATAACTACTATAATACTGCCTCCTATGAACAAGAATATAACTACAATAATATTGCCTCCTATGTACAAGATTACAATAGCTATAATGCTACTCTTATGTACAAGAATATAACTTCTATAATACTGCCCCCTATAAACAAGAATATAACTACTATAATACTGCCCCCTATAAACAAGAATATAACTACTATAATACTGCCCCCTATGTACAAGAATATAACTACTATAATACTGCCCCTATATACAGGAATATAACTACTATAATACTGCCTCCTATATAGAAGAATATAACTACTATAATTCTACCTCCTGTGTACAAGAATATAAATACTATAATACTGCCCCCTATGTACAAGAATATAACTAATATAATACTGCCCCCTATGTACAAGAATATAACTACTATAATACTGCCCCATATGTACTAGAATATAACTACTATAATACTGCCTCCTATGTACAAGAATACAACTACTATAATTCTGCCCCCAATGTACAAGATTATAACTACTATAATTCTGCCCCCAATGTACAAGAATATAACTACTATAATACTGCCTCCTATGTACAAGAATATAACTACTATAACACTGCCTCCTATGTACAAGAATATAAACACTATAATACTGCTCCTATGTACAAGAATATAACTACTATAATAATGCCCCCTATGTACAAGAATATATATACTCTAATAGTGCGCCCAATGTACGAGAATATATTTATTATAATACTGTCCCCTATGTACAAGAATATAACTACTATAATACTGTCCCCTATGTACAAGAATATAACTACTATAATACTGCCTTCTATGTACAAGAATATAACTACTATAATACTGCCTCCTATGCACAAGAATATAACTACTATAATACTGCTCCTATGTACAAGAATATAACTACTATAATTCTCCCTCTACATACAAGAATATAACTACTATAATACTGCCCCTATGTACAAGAATATAACGACTATAATACTGTCCCTATATACAGGAATTTAACTCTTTTAATGCTGCCCCCATGAACAAGAATATGACTACTATAATACTGCTCCTATATACAATAATTTAACTATTATAATACTGCCCCCTATGTACAAGAATATAACTACTATAATACTGCCGTCTTTGTACAAGAGTATAAATACTATAATACTGCCCTCTATGTACAAGAATATAATTCCTATAATACTGATCCTATGTACAAGAATATAACTGCTATAATAGTGCCCCCTATGTTCAAGAATGTAAATACTCTAATACTGCCCCCAATGTACGACAATATATTTATTATAATACTGCCCCCTATGTACAAGAATATAACTACTATAATACTTCCCCTTTATGCAGGAATATAACTACTGTAATGCTGCCCTCTATTTACAAGAATATGACTACTATTATACTGTCCCTATATACAAAAAATAGCTACTATAATACTGCTCCTACGTACAAGAATATAACTACTATAATACTGCCCCTATGTACAAGAATATAACTACTATAAAACTGCCCACTATGTACAAGAATATTGCTACTCTAATAGTGCCCTCTGTGTACAGGAATATAACTACTATAATACTGACACCTATGTGCATGAATATAACTACTATAATATTGCAACCTATGTATAAGATTATAACTACTATAATACTGCGGCTATATACAAGAATATAACTACTATAATACTGCCCCCTATGTACACGAATATAACTGCTATAATACTGCCTCCTATATACAAGAATATAACTACTATAATACTGCCTCCTATGTACAAGAATATAATTACTATAATACTGCCCCCTATGTACAAGAATATAATTACTATAATACTGCCCCTATGTACAAGAATATAACTACTATAATAGTGCTCCTATGTACAGGAATATAACTACTATAATATTGCCCCCTATGTACAAGAATATAACGACTATAGTACTGTCCCTGTATACAGGAATATAACTAGTGTAATCCTGCCCCCTATGTACAAGAATATACATACTATAATACTGCCCCCTGTGTACAAGAATATAACTACTATAATACTGCCCCTATATAAGGAATATAACTACTATAATACTGCTTCTATGTAAGAATATAACTACTATAATTTTGCCCCTATGTGCAAGTATATAACTACTGTAAAACTGATCCGTATGTACAAGAATATAACTTCTATAATACTGCCTCCTATGTAGAAGTATATAGCTACTATAATACTGCCCCTATATACAAGAATATAACTACTATAATTCTACCTCCTGTGTACAAGAATATAAATACTATAATACTACTCCTATGTATAAGAATACAACTATGATAATACTGCCTCCTATGTACAAGAATATAACTACTATAATTCTGCCCCCAATGTCCAAGATTATAACTACTATAATTCTGCCCCCAATGTACAAGAATATAACTACTATAATACTGCTCCTATGTACAAGAATATAACTACTATAATACTGCCCCCTATGTACAAGAATATAACTACTATAATACTGCCCCCTATGTACAAGAATATAACTACTATAATACTGCCTCCTATGTACAAGAATATAACTACTATAATACTACCTCCTATGTGCAAGAATAGGACTACTATAATACTGCCCCTATGTACAAGAATATAACTACTATAATACTGCCCCCTATGTACAAGAATATAAATACTCTAATAGTGCGCCCAATGTACGAGAATATATTTATTATAATACTGTACCCTATGAACAAGAATATAACTACTATAATACTGCCTCCTATGTACAAGAATATAACTACTATAATACTGCCTTCTATGCACAAGAATATAACTACTATAATACTGCCCCCTATGTACAAGAATATAAATACTCTAATAGTGCGCCCAGTGTACGAGAATATATTTATTATAATACTGTCCCCTATGAACAAGAATATAACTACTATAATACTGCCCCTATATAAGGAATATAACTACTATAATACTGCTTCTATGTAAGAATATAACTACTATAATTTTGCCCCTATGTGCAAGTATATAACTACTGTAAAACTGATCCGTATGTACAAGAATATAACTTCTATAATACTGCCTCCTATGTAGAAGTATATAGCTACTATAATACTGCCCCTATATACAAGAATATAACTACTATAATTCTACCTCCTGTGTACAAGAATATAAATACTATAACACTACTCCTATGTATAAGAATACAACTATGATAATACTGCCTCCTATGTACAAGAATATAACTACTATAATTCTGCCCCCAATGTCCAAGATTATAACTACTATAATTCTGCCCCCAATGTACAAGAATATAACTACTATAATACTGCTCCTATGTACAAGAATATAACTACTATAATACTGCCCCCTATGTACAAGAATATAACTACTATAATACTGCCCCCTATGTACAAGAATATAACTACTATAATACTGCCTCCTATGTACAAGAATATAACTACTATAATACTACCTCCTATGTGCAAGAATAGGACTACTATAATACTGCCCCTATGTACAAGAATATAACTACTATAATACTGCCCCCTATGTACAAGAATATAAATACTCTAATAGTGCGCCCAATGTACGAGAATATATTTATTATAATACTGTACCCTATGAACAAGAATATAACTACTATAATACTGCCTCCTATGTACAAGAATATAACTACTATAATACTGCCTTCTATGCACAAGAATATAACTACTATAATACTGCCCCCTATGTACAAGAATATAAATACTCTAATAGTGCGCCCAGTGTACGAGAATATATTTATTATAATACTGTCCCCTATGAACAAGAATATAACTACTATAATACTGCCTCCTATGTACAAGAATATAACTACTATAATACTGCCTTCTATGCACAAGAATATAACTACTATAATACTGCCTCCTATGTACAAGAATATAACTACTATAATACTGCCTTCTATGCACAAGAATATAACTACTATAATACTGCCCCCTATGTACAAGAATATAACTAGTGTAATACTGCCTCCTTTGTACAAGAATATGACTAGTATAATACTGCCTCCTATGTACAAGAATATAACTACTATAATTCTCCCTCTACGTACAAGAATATAACTACTGTAAGGGCTCAGTCACACGGGTGCATCGGCGACCGTGTTACTGCATGTAGCAGGCAGCCGTACCTGAAGACGGACGTCTCTCTGCAGCGTCGGAGGAAAGAACATGTGACCGGCTTCATTGCCAGTCATGTGTTCTTTCATCAGCACTGCAGAGAGACGTCCGTTTTCAGGTACGGCCGTCTTCTAACTGTCAGTCACACGGGAGAATAGACGCCGGTGTACGGGTGCCGATGCGCCCGTGTGACTGAGCCCTAATACTGATCCCTATGTACAAGAATATAACTTCTCTAATACTGCCTCCTATGTACAAGAATATAACTACTATAATACTGCCTTCTATGTACAAGAATATAACTACTATAATACTGCCCCCTATGTACAAGAATATAACTACTATAATACTGCCTGCTATGTGCAAGAATATAACTACTATAATACTGTCTCCTATGTACAAGAATATAACTACTATAATACTGCCTGCTATGTGCAAGAATATAACTACTATAAGGCCTTAGTCAGACGGGCGTTTTTTGCCGCGATTTGCGGATCGCATGACGGATGCGCATCCGCAGATCGCGTGACCGGTGCGCGCAAGTCGCCCGCAAATCGCCCGAAAATCTGCTCCTAGCCGCGTTTCATTAGAAACGGGCCGGAGCTGTCCAGCGCATTGCATTCAATGGAGACGGCAATACAGCCGTCTCCATTGAAAGCAATGCGCTGCGGGCGAGCCCGGGATGAATTGTCGGTAAGGGCTTAAATATATAAGCCCTTCCCTGCAATCCATCCTAAAATGTGTTAAAATAAAAAAAAATTGCATTCTCACCTTCTGCCTGCAGCTCCGAGCGGCCGTCCTGCAGTGGGTGTGAAGGGGGTGTGAGTCAGACCTGCCCCCTGATTGGCTCAGCGCTGAGCCAATCAGAGGCATGCCTCACTCACACCCATTCATGAATTCATGAATGGATGTGAGTCAGACCTGCCCCTGATTGGCTCAGCGCTGAGAGGCAGCAGTCACTCACCCATTCATGAATTCATGAATGGGTGTGTGAGTGAAACCGGCCTCTGATTGGTCAGGCTGTGACCAATCAGAGGCAGATCATTCAGCAGGCGGGGATTTTAAAGCCCCGCCGGCTGAATAGTGCCGAGAAGCAGTTCAGGAGAACTGACAGCGGCCGCGGCTGGACTCCGGCTGCAGCGGAAAGGTGAGTATACAATTTTTTTTAATTTTAACACATTTTAGCATGATTTGCAGGGAAGGGTTTATATATTTAACCCCTTCCCGACAATTCACCCCGCGCACGCCGGCAGCCCATTGCTTTCAATGGAGCGGCTGTATTGCCGCTCCATTGAATTCAATGGGCAAACATCGTTCTTCTCTGCCACAGCTGTTACAGCTGTGGCAGAGAAGAATGATTTGTCTTCTATATGTTCTCAATGGGGTCGGCGCTGCTGCCGCCGGCCCCATTGAGCGCATATACAGAAGCGAACAGGAATCGCAGATCGCAGATAGGTGCGATCTGCGATTTTTTGTTCTATAATTTTTCGGACGAGCGCATAAAAAGCGCTCATGTGTCCGATACCATTGCAAAGCAATGGTTTTTAAAAATCGCCGGATGCATGCGCATGCGCAAATCGCGGCAAAAAACGCCCGTCTGACTAAGCCCTAATACTGCTCCCTATGTACGAGAATATAACTACTATAATACTGCTCCCTATGTACAAGAATATAACTACTATAATACTGCCTCCTATGTACAAGAATATAACTACTATAATACTGCGCTCTATGTGCAAGAATATAACTACTATAATACTGCCCTCTATGTACAAGAGTATAACTATTATAATACTGCCCGCTATGTACAAGAATATAACTACTATAATTCTGCCTCCTATGTACAAGAATATAACTACTACAATACTGCCCTCTATGTACAAGAATATAACGACTATAATACTGTCCCTATATACAGGAATTTAACTCTTTTAATGCTGCCCCCATGTACAAGAATATGACTACTATAATACTGCTCCTATATACAATAATTTAACTATTATAATACTGCCCCTATATACAGGAATATAACTACTATAATACTGCCTCCTAGGTGCAAGAATATAACTACTATAATTTGTTCCCTATGTACAAGAATATAACTACTCTAAGGGCTCAGTCACACGGGTGCATCGGCGACCGTGTTACTGCATGTAGCAGACGGCCGTACCTGAAGACGGACGTCTCTCTGCAGCGTCGGAGGAAAGAACATGTGACCGGCTTCATTGCCGGTCATGTGTTCTTTCATGAGCACTGCAGAAAGACGTCTGTTTTCAGGTACGGCAGTCTTCTAACTGTCAGACACACGGGGGAATCGACGCCGGTGTACGGGTGCCAATGAGCCCGTGTGACTGAGCCCTAATACTGATCCCTATGTACAAGAATATAACTTCTCTAATATTGCCTCCTATGTACAAGAATATAACTACTATAATACTGCTCCTATGTAGAAGAAAATAGCTACTATAATACTGCCCCTATATACAGGAATATAATTACTGTAATCCTGCGTCCTATGTACAAGAATATAACTACTATAAGACTGCCACCTATGTAAAAGAATAGAACTACTATACTACTGCCCCCTATGTACAAGAATATAACTACTATAATACTGCCCCTATGTACAAGAATATAACTACTATAATACTGCTCCTATGTACAAGAATATAAATACTATAATACTGCCTCCTATGTACAATATAACTACTATAAGACTGCCACCTATGTAAAAGAATATAACTACTATAATACTGCCCCTATGTATAAGAATATAACTACTATAATACTGCTCCTCTTGTACAAGAATATAACTACTATAATACTGCCCTCTATGTAAAAGAATATAACTACTATAATACTGCCCCCTATGTACAAGAATATAGCTACTATAATACTGCCCTCTATGTACAAGAATATAACTACTATAATACTGCCCCCATGTACAAGAATATAACTACTATAATACTGCTTCCTATGTACAAGAATAAAACTACTATAATACTGCTCCCTATGTACAAGAATATAACTACTATAATACTGCTCCCTATGTACAAGAATATAACTACTATAATAATGATCCCTATGTACTAGAATAAAACTACTATAATACTGCTCCTATGTACAAGAATATAACTACTATAATAATGATCCCTATGTACTAGAATATAACTACTATAATACTGCTGCCTATGTATAATATAACTACTATAATACTGCTCCTATGTACAAGAATATAACTACTATAATAATGATCCCTATGTACTAGAATATAACTACTATAATACTGCTGCCTATGTATAATATAACTACTATAATACTGCCCCCTATGTACAAGAATATAACTACTATAATAATGATCCCTATGTACTAGAATATAACTACTATAATACTGCTGCCTATGTATAATATAACTACTATAATACTGCCCCCCTATGTACAAGAATATAACTACTATAATACTGCTGCCTATGTATAATATAACTACTATAATACTGCCCCCTATGTACAAGAATATAACTACTATAATACTGTCCCCTATGTACGAGAATATAACTACTATAATACTGCCCCCTATGTACAAGAATATAACTACTATAATACTGCCTCCTATCTGCAAGAACAGAACTACTATAATACTGCTCCTATGTACAAGAATATAACTACTATAATACTGCCCCCTATGTACAAGAATATAACTACTATAATACTGCCCCCCTATGTACAAGAATATAACTACAATAATACTGCCCCCTATGTACAAGAATATAACTACTATAATACTGCCCCCCTATGTACAAGAATATAACTACTATAATACTGCCCCCTATGTACAATAATATAACTACTATAATAGTGCTCACTATGTACAAGAATATAACTACTATAATACTGCCCCCTATGTACAAGAATATAACTACTATAATACTGCCCCCTATGTACAAGAATATAACTACTATAATACTGCCCCCTATGTACTAGAATATAACTACTATAATACTGCCCCCTATGTGCAAGAATGAAACTACTATAATACTGCCCCCTATGTACAAGGATATGGAATGTGCCAGCAGAATATGACAATGATTAGGCTTGCACAAGCTGGACTCTGGTCTTGTATTGTGTTGCAGCTTCCTTTGTATGCACCACACCTCTATTTCTGCAGCCATAACACTTTGCTCTCGCAGCTTCGCTCCATATTCCCGCGGAATCATCCTGGCGCTCGGACTATTATATCTCTAGTTAACATGAACATCAACAGCCAACAGTTTATAAGATAGTGTGCAATAAATAGACTCCTGCAATATGTTATAAATAGCTGAGCACTCTGAAAGCCACAAGCAACCTCTGCTGCTCCTCCGTTATTAAATCATCCGCTGGCAGATGAGAGCTTTCGTGCTTGTATTAACCAGGGAACGTGTTAGACTGCGGCCGGACATTACAAAAATATACATTGCGCCAAATGTTGAGGTGAAGGAATGGGAGACAATACATCTGGAAGTAAATGTATAGGAATGAGGGCTACATTGCAATGCCGATGAGTAATCAATTCTGGGGTTCGCCGGGGTCATGTGTGCACTTTGCGCAGAAAGGAATGATAATGGCTTACAGAAGTGCACCTGTCTCAGCACTGCAGACATTTTATGTATAGACTTAGAGGGGGTGTATCACCTATATTTCTATACTAATATAATTAAAGCCAGATAGTGAAGCATTTTTCATTTTCCAGTCTGCTTTAATTTTCTGATTTTAGGTTTTTCTTATTTTATTGTCTATACATGACAGTGGGGGTGACCATCTTGCTTGAGCTGCAGTCAACTGCATCCTGAAATATGCTTTACAGCAACCTCATAGCCCAAAGACATAATAGACAGGAAGTGACCCACTGACTTCTATAGGAGAACATGATCTGTGAACTGCGCAGGGAGGGGAAAGAGGTGAGCTGTGACGATCACGTATTGTGAATAATGGTTCCTGTGAATGGTGACCAACAAAAAAAATCTGAAGTTATCTGTTAGGACTGGCAGGGGCAGATGGACAGGGGACCCCTACGCCAGCCCTCTCCCGTTTCCCTACCCACTTGCCCCATGGGCTAAACCCCAGGGCGACGGTCCCTGCGCTGCACTAGTGACGGGGACCCCACAGAAGGAGGAACAGCGGGACTGGCAGATGAGCACCGCATAGCTGACTAAAAGCAAAGAAGGAGTCGTGAACAAACCGGGTTAAACCAAAAGACACGTGCGGAGTACAGGAGGGCAAAACAGAAGCAGAGTCAAATACAAGGCCGAAGTCAAAACACAGATAAGTCAGGTCAGTAGATGTGGGTGTAGGCAGATAAATTAGACCAGACACTGGCAACCAGTGTCTGGGCCAGCCACATCTATATACAGAACTCCCCGCCCAGAGGGGCGGGGCAAAGTCACATGACACCTGGAGGGGATCATAAACCCACCTCCCAATAGTGGAGTGCACCAGCCCGAGCGCCACGCGGCTGACCAGCGGACAGGCGCGCCCGCGCACAACGTGCCGCCGCCCACCGTGACCAACCACCAGAGTAGAGGAACCCCGGACGGAACTGCCAGATCGGGCCCCTGCAGCACCCAGATGAGCACCCTGCACCAACCGAATCCCTGTGCCCCCAGTGGTAACCCCATATCTAACATTATCGTTTTGCTGCAAAACTCGGCTTGCAGTTCCATATCACGGCTCAGTCAGACGGGCGTTTTAACAAGTGAATTTTTTGTGCACAGAACTCAAATGCACAAAAACTCAGATGACCGAAGCAGGCGGCACACAGAAAAAACGCACTTGTCCACGTTTTTATGCACATAAAGTGTGCTGCCAGCTATTCCCTGCTGCCGCTGTGGCAGCCATTCATTGAATTCAATGGGTGAGTGCTGCCTCTGATTGGCTGAGTGCTGGGACCAATCACAGGCAGCTCTCAGCTGTCATTCAATAGCTAAGAGCTGCCTCTGATGGGTTACATTGCTCAGCCAATCAGAGGCAGCCCTTTCAGCACTTCAGAGCAGTGCTGGACTCGCCTGAGCCCCGGCAGCTGCAGAAAGGTGAGTATATATATTTTTTTATTTTTTACGCATTTTAGGCCTCCTTCCCACAAACGGATTTACGCCGCGTAATTCGCGGCGAAAATCCGCTGCGTTGCCCGCTGCTATTAGGTTCTATTGAACCTAATAGCACAATGCTCACGATGCGGAATTCCACCGCGGAATTCCGCACCGTGAAATCTCCCGTCCTCACCCGCGGCATGCTCTATTTGCCGTGGGTGTACGCGCTGACGGCTTCCATTGCAGTCAATGGAAGCCGTCCGTTCACGCTATCTCCCGCTGTAACACAGTGGAAGATAGTGTGAAAACGCTTTCCCGCTTACCGCCGCCGCGTCATATGACGCGGCCGACGTGTCACGTGACACAGCCGGCCGCGTCATGTGACGCGGTGGGCGTGTCACATGACGCGACGGTGGTGGGCGCTGAAGCGTCTTCACGCTATCTTCCGCTGGTAAGTATGGGGTCTCTGGGGGGCGCCGTGACGGGCTTCGCCGCGGAATATTCCGCGGCGGAGCCCGTCACGCTCGTGTGAACTCGGCCTTAGGGAGGATTTTCAGGGAAGGGCTTATATTTAAAGCCCTTCCCTGAAAATCACTGCAGGGCTTACCGGCAGCCCATTGTTTTCAATGGAGCCAGCTGTAGCGTTGGCTCCATTGAAATCAATGGGAGAACAATTGCGCTCCTGTGCCACAGCTGTGACAGCTGTGCCAGGGGATCACGATCTTCACTATATGTTCTCAGTAGGGTTGGCGCTGCTGCCAACGGCCCGTTGAGCACAAGGTGAAACCCCTGGATGCGATAGCATCCAGGGTTTTCGCCTCCAAAAAAGACAGATGCCGCTGTTACCTGCGTTTTAAAATCCGCTGCCCTATATTTACCACTGCGCATTTTTGTGCGCAGGTAAATATCGGGCATCTGATCGCTGCCATTGAAAAGCATTGGTTCTATATAGATACGGATCGCAAACGCAGGTAACATAAAAAAGCCTGTGTGACTGAGCCCTCAGGCAGATATACAAATGATGAGAGTTGTGGTGATTAGATGAACGATCTTGTCACCAGAGGCCCTGAAAGTGGTTCCCCCTTGGCCTGTAAGAGGCTCTCGGAGGCCCCTTGTGTGCAGTGACCTCTTCTTCCGCTTGTGTAGAGCTTGTTGGCCACAGAGAAGAGATTTCACCCCGTTACCAGAGTCTAAGAGGGGCGCATTATTGGGATGTGAGGAGCTGGATGGTCGTATCGATGAATTGTCCTCCACCAGCCGTTCTGACCAGACTGTTAGGGAGTGTTGGGACCAGTGGATTTGTGAGGTCAGACAAGGTGACCGGGCTCAGGACCCCCGACAGACCTCCAGTAGAGAGGAGCGTCTGATTGTCCGACAAGCTCCAACTGTTTTGTTGCACTTCTTATTACTTGTACTGCCATTGACATCTACTTACCATTGCCTCTTTTTGCAGTGGCATCGTAAACGATGAAACTGGACTGCTACATAGTTGAACCGTGCTGTTTTCAGTGACGAATTCTGGATTAGTTCAGGCATCAATGGTGGCCGTGTTTGTGTCTGGAGACGTCGGGGGTACTAGAGCTGCAGCATCCTGTAGGGTGACTTTGGACACAGGGCATACGTTGAGGAGCTGGGAGGGTAGAGTGGTCACTTGTCACGGTGGCACCTACCAGGCTCCCTCCTGGAGGGACACACGTAGCATCAGCCAGAGCAGCGCTGGGCCTCTTATGGACACCCCAAGGAGAGGGAAGGCCAAGTTATCTGACAAGCACTGCTCCTGGATGAGGAAAATTTCCAGAGGAGGATAAGGGTAGGGACACTCCACAGACACTCTTGGATATAGTACCTCTGCACAGTGATCTCGACCTTGTCTCTCTGCTCTCATGTTCGTGCTCTCACTCCTCTGTGGTTACTAGCATATAGATCCTCAGAAACAGCTCCTCCTCTTCCATTCTTCACCACATGAGGGTTAAAGGTTCCCCTATGTGGCTGGCACTCTCACTCAGGAACCCAGAAGAATAGACTCTCTCTCCAACTAACTCACTCATACTTATAATTTCTCACATACCACATGAGTAGACAAATATTGATACATTTGCAGGCATCTCCCGGTCTCATGCAAACATTAAAGGGGTTGTCCCTCGCCGAAACGGGTTTTTTTTTTTTCAATAGCCCCCCCGTTCGGCGCGAGACAAACCCGATGCAGGGATAAAAAAAAAAAACGGGTAGTGCTTACCCGAATCCTCGCGCTCTGGTGACTTCTTACTTACCTTGTGAAGATGGCCGCCGGGATCTTCACCCTCGGTGGACCGCAAGTCTTCTGTGCGGTCCATTGCCGATTCCAGCCTCCTGATTGGCTGGAATCGGCACACGTGACGGGGCGGAGCTACGAGGAGCCGCTCTCTGGCACGAGCGGCCCCATTCAGAAGGGAGAAGACCGGACTGCGCAAGCGCGTCCAATCGAGCGATTAGACGCTGAAGATTAGACGGCACCATGGAGACGAGGACGCCAGCAACGGAGCAGGTAAGTGAATAACTTCTGTATGGCTCATAATTAATGCACAATGTACATTACAAAGTGCATTAATATGGCCATACAGAAGTGTATAACCCCACTTTGTTTCGCGGGACAACCCCTTTAAGCTCTCACTTGCTACAGCTGTGCAATACACATATCAGAATGACTAGACAACTTTGCCCAGCGCATCTACGAAAGACGTGACATGTATGACATTTATGGAAGAGGCCAAGAATATACGTTCTGGGCCACTACAGAGCCTCCCTTCAGGGGGTCAGTTTTCCACAATAAATGATACAGTCACAGAGAGAAAGTTTCATTCCATTGCAACAACTTCTAGGGGAGGAATGGGTGCTGACAATGTGTGTACATATAGGTGTTACCTCTTATTGTAACCCTGCTTGTGATGATAATGAGATGACTGTTGATAAAATTTTTAACAGGAAACAAGAAATGTTAGCTTATTATCACATCTGGCAGGGGGCTTCCTCTGTCACCAAATCCCATCCCCGCCCCCTCGCCACACGATCGCGGATTGTCAATGGGCTGCCATGAGAAGCTGGACTAGTGAAGGCCTTTAGACCTGGCATGTGTTGTATTATATTGTGTAAGCGATCAAGCTTATACATGTTCAATTTTGTGTCCCCCAGTGGGACCGAAAAAAAATGTACAAATAAGTTTAAGCATAACTAAACTTTTAAAAAACTTTTGACATGTCATAGTAATTTGCTACCGTAGAAGTTTTGATCAGAGGGGGTCGGGGTGCAGAGACCTCCATCAATTGCTAAAATGAGTGAGCAGAAGCACACAGTTGAGTGCTGTGTCAATTTCGTGGCTGTTGCAAGTGGTGTACGGACTCCATGGACTTTGTATGGACCCCGTATACCGCCCCAAGCAGTGAAGGACAGAACCGAACTGGCACAGCACTCAGAAATGTGCATCTGCCCATTCGTGATCAGTGAGGGTCTCAGGACCAAGACACCACTGATCAAAACTTCTTACATGTCACTGTGACGGCGCCTACCCACTAGCGATATTTTTTCTTGCGATGTGAGAGCGATGATTATGAACCAATGATTTTCAATGTTTCATACTCTTTTGTGATTTTTATTCTTAAGTCTCACAGTGCAGAGAAAAAATATGCGATATCGCCCAATTTTCACAGCGGGGCCGGCGGCAGCAGCGCCAGCCCTATTGGAAACATAGGGAGTACATAGCGGACTTCTGCCACAGCTGTGACAGCTATGGCAGATGATTCCTTCTTTCCCGCGGACCCCGCTGCCACAGTTACTTCAGGTGTGGCAGAAATCCATGATGCAGTCCCATTGCTTTCAATTGTGTCGGCACTGCTGCGGCCCCATTGAAAGCAGTGGGTTGCAGGCAACCTCCACAGCAATGATTTTCGGGAAAGGGCGTAAAATATAAGCCCTTTGCTAAAAACCATCCCTAGCTGTAAAAAAAAAAAATTATACTCACCTAGAAGAACAGTCTGGCTCTTCTCTCCAACAGTCTTCTTTTGTGATCTGGAGGCCGGGGATTGAAAAATCCCTGCCTCCAGAAAGCACTGGTCTCATTGGCTGAGCGCTCAGCCAATCACAGGTAGCGCTCAGCCATTGAATTACAGCTGAGCGCTGCCTGTGATTGGTCACAGCGCTCAGCCAATCAAAGGCAGCGCTCAGCCATTCATTGAATTTAATCGCGGGGATGAAGGAATCCTCTGCCATAGCTGCCACAGCTGTGGCAGAAGTCCGCAATGTACTCCCTATGTTTTCAATGGGGCTGGCGTTGCTGCCGCTGGCCCCATTGAAAGCAATGAGCGATATCACAGCATTTTCTCTGCGCTGCAAGGTGCTTGACCTCACATTGTTAGAAAAAATATCGCTAGTGGGTAGGCACCCTCACATATCAAAAGTTTTTAAAAAGTTTAGTTTTGCTTTAATACAATTTTTAAAAATCTCAATAAATATTAAAAGTTGAAAACATTCCTTTTCCCATAAAAATGTACACAATCAAAAATAAGCATAAGGCCGTTCTCACGCGAATCCGGAGTCGGCGTCCACGCAGAGGATCTGCAGCAAATGGCACGCATTCAGTGGTATGTAAAATCACTTTTTCCTTCACACTCGCAAAAACAAATAGCGTATTCCACAAGCGGAGTAAAAAAAAATCGCAGTATGCACTATTTTGTTGCAGATGGTCTCCATTGATGTCAATGGAAGCAGCAGGCTACGGTAGGATATGGCTGGTCACGGGCCAGTTATAAAGGACACGTGAAGGTGTGCATAGTTAGTGAGCAGTGCAGAGTTAGAGAGGTGAAGGCAACCAATGGGCAAGTAAAGCACGGAGGGTGTTACACCCCAGACTGTCATGGCCGAGTTGCTCAAGAAAAGGAGTCTTGCACACGGCACCAATCGCTGAGTCCAACTTGTTTGCACTCCGGTCCAGAATTGCAATTCTTGTGAGCCGTTCACTCTACGAGACTGTACTCTAAGAGAATTTACTGGAAGAGAAGTGGCCAATAAACATTATTTTGTCTACAAAGCATGATGCGGTCTCGACCCTTCACTTAACCTTTGGATTCCCCATCCTACCCAACCCTTGTAACCAGGACTTTTTCCAGCGCCCAGCAGGCCCCCGAGTAAGCCTACCAGACTACCAGATAAAATGCTGCTACTCTCAGTGCCCCGCTCATCCCTGGTACCTGGACAAGCCCCCCCCAATCAGACTCTAATTACCGTCACTAGGTGATAAAAGTTTAATTGAAACCCCTTTTTATATCCAGTAAATACAACTTTTAGGAAACAGCAGTGTGTCATCAAACACAGAACCTTCCAGCAATGGAATACTTTTTGTCAGAGTCCTGGTTGATAGCCCCTTCGGAAACGATGTCCGTTGTCATGAATGTTTGTTGGGACTTTTTCCACTCTGAGCTGATAGAGCGAGCGCATAATGCAGAATACGGCCGCTATGACTTCTTTGCAGATAGATGATGTATTTGCAGTTGAATGGATTCTTTTAATATGGTAGAACTCCGGTGGGAGCGCAGCGAAGTGCTCGCCATGCAATATTCAATCACATCAGCAGTTGCTAGAAAGGATAAATAACATACTCTTGTAATGGAAGTGAAATCCTGTAAGAGTCACTCTTCCTGCACAATCCACACAAATTACCAGCATTGTTGTGTTTAAATGGAGGAAATAGCTGTGAGGGAAGGTTGGGGTCAGCGAGAGATCAGCGTGCAGCGCTGCGCACTGATAGATTTTACAGATGGTTACTGCAATCCTCAAATCTGTTTACTTAGCCGTCTCCAGCCTCCGCCATACAGCACAGGTACTCTGAAAATCTACTCAACTCAAGGCTCTGGACAAACCGTCCCGCTAAAATACAGGAAAAACTCAATTCTAGAAGCCCGAGCCGTCGTCTTCTACCAAGTTGTTCAAGTTTCTAAACCGAAAATATGGCCACCATTGGGTTACCTCCATTACTGCATAAGGCCAAAAATGGGTTTTCTGGAACTAAGACATTGATGAGCCGTCCTTAGGATAGGTCATCAAGATCAGATCAGTAGAGGTCCGCCACTCGGGATCGCAGCTGATTATTTAAATGAAGGGGCTGTGGCACTCAGATGAGGGCTGTGGTCTCTTCTTAGGCATGTGACATCATGGTTATTAGTCACATGGTCTAAGAGCAGGTTCGTCCCATTTAAGTGAATGGAATTGAGCTGCTATACCAGGCATCGCCACTATAAAATGTATGGTGCTGTGTCTGGTGTGCAGTGACAGCTGATGAAAAACTGCTGATTGGCGGGGATTCTGAGCAGCAGACCCCCATTACTCTGATATCGATGATCTATCCTGAAGATAGGTCATCAATATCTTGGTCTCCAAAAACAAATTAATTAAGGAGGAGAGAAGGACCACCAATTAAAAACTTAAACTTTCCTATTGCCCTGGGTTGCAAAGATCCATGAGACAAGCAGGTCCTTACCCTGCCATTTTCTGCAGCTGCCATGGTCTGCCCAGGAACCTGTACAAGTAATATCTCTCTGTGCATGTATACACCATGGATCTCTCGAATGGTGAGGGCTAGGTAAGTATTACTCCGGGGATGAGGTGGGTGAGTTCCCTCTGGGAAAAAGCTGCGTTTTCGTTTTTTCTTCCTTGAAGTCCACTATAAAGGTATTCTCCACTTTGGACAACCCCTACTTCTTGATAATGAGCTAATCACAAAGTCTGTTGGGACCCTCAGTGATCATCTATATTCCGTGGAAAACCCAGCAGTATGAGATCAGTTTCCCTGCAGCACCTCCACAGGAAAAAGGAAGCATTACACAGTGTCTATTCACATGAATGAGTTTTCAGTGTAATACAGGACAAGATAGGTCCTTCAGAGAGAAAGACGCTCTTTATAACTATGCTCCGTTGGGGCCAAGACATGAGGTTGCCGAATGTGGGACCCCCAGATCTGTCAAGTCTCCCCGATTTCCCAACGGACACCAATTTTTTTCCAGTAACATTTTAAATGCCTTTTTTAAAGTACCTCATAAAGAAGCCTAAGCGGGAAAATACTAGAAAAAACACCATAACCAGAGACTCCAGGAAAATACAAAAACATTTAGTATGTAGCTCTCTTTATAACGTACTGTAACGCCCATACAAATGAGAAATGTCAGACACTGCATGTGAATTCAGCCTTAAAACTGTTCTAAAAATTGCAACACGGGTCACACAGACAGTTACACTTTTTGTTAACCCCTTAAGGACCAGGGTGCTTTGGTCCAAAAAGACCAGACACTTTTTACAGTAAACAGCTAAAAAATAAATAAATAAATTTTTAGTTATCTGTTTTTCAAATTAGTAAATTTATGCTAAAATAAAGTACAGGAATGGGTTACTCATTTTGTTTTGGCCATTTTGATATATGAATTGTATAGTCTTGGATTACAGGGTGCATATTGCAATGGTTTAGGTTGGCGTCGGCGGTGGGTCGTTTTCCTTTTCATCTATAGCTTTATTTTATTCTGTAAGTTTTTTAGGCTGGATTCAGACGACCGTATATCGACACGGTTTTCACGCCCGGCCGATATACGGCGTCTCTCTCTGCAGGGGGGAGCCTGGAAGAGCCAGGAGCAGTGCTCTGAGCTCCCGCCCCCTCTCTGCCTCCTCTCCGCCCCTCTGCACTATTTGCAATGGGGAGAGGTGGGAAGGGGGTGGGGCTAAGTCTTGGAACTTAGCCCCGCCACCGTCCCGCCTCTCCCCATTGCAAATAGTGCAGAGGGGCAGAGAGGGGGTGTAGAGGAGGCAGAGAGGGGGCGGGAGCTCAGTTCCTGCTCCTGGCTCTTCCATCCCCCCCCCCCTGCAGATGAGGACATCGTATATCGGCTTGGCGTGAAAACCGTGTCGATATATGGTCGTCTGAATCCACCCTTAAACTTATATTTGTAACAATTTTTGTAACATCGATGACCCCTATGACATCATATAAGAACTCTGGGGGTCATTCACATTGTCTTTTTTCGTTTTATTTCACACTTTTCCCCTGCAGCTAGATGCATCTATAGCAGCCTCAGTTACAGGAAAAAATAACCCCCTGTAGTAACAGAAGTCACTAAAGGCCCATTTAGACACAACGATTATCACTCAAAAGATGTCTTTTGAGCGATAATTGTGTGCATTTACACGGCAAGGTGATCGCTCCTAGCAGGGGATGTAGAAGACAAGTGGGGCTGCTTGTCTTTTGCTTTCAGCTGTTCTCTGCTTGGAGTGCTCATCTGTTCTTCATACCCCGCCTGTGTTCAGGGAGCTGGATACAGCTGAAACAATAGTATCAGCTGTATCCCGCTGTGAATACCTGATAAGGCTTGTCATTGTCTTGCAGCATGCTGAAAGACAACCATGTGCAACAGCTTAATGAAAACTGTACGATGTCCGGGCAGTTAAACACGACGATTATCCCTCAAAAGACAGTTTTGAGCGAATTTTGAGTGATAATCATTGTGTCTAAATGGGCCTTAACAGAGCTGATCTGGGTCTGCTAGGACACTGCAGCTCTGCTGTGGCAGGGGTCACCCGGCAGTCCCGTGATCACTGGGTCACATAGCAGAAAGGTCACTTCCACTTTCTCTATTCACTACGTAGCGCTCATTGAGTGCTATGCAGTCTGTAAGAGAGAAAGCAAAAGTGCTTAAAAACTGCTTCTACCTTGGGCCACACTTACGCGGCCGAGAAAATCGTGTAAGATTTGTGCATTGCAAGAGGCACAAATTTTGCACAAATATGAACCCCTTTCTTTTCATATGCATGTCCTATATTTTCGTGTTCTGATGAACGCATCACCTATTGTTTTCAATGGGACAGGAAGAGTGCGAGTGTGGAGCCAGGTTTCCCATTGAAAACAATGCAAAACACTTACCAATCCTCCAGCGCGGCTTCGCTACTTTACCTGAAGTGATCCAAGGGTAAATTGAACGTTGGCGAGCGTGATATCGGGCTGAGTTTCATGATATCACGATCGCTTGTGTGTAGGTAGCCTTAGTCACAGCCAAGGACCCAACCTGCTCCTGTTACATTGCAGGAGCTTTAATCCCACTCCGTATTTTTACCATCGGCAGTGATTAAAGCCCAGGACCAAGTCCTGTAAATTTACGGTGCTTGGTCCTTATCAGGTTAAAGTGGTTATGCAGCATTAGAAAACATGACTGCTTTGTGGCGCCACACCTGTCTGTACGTTGTGTATGGTATTGCAGCTCAGCTCTATTGAACGTAATGGCACCTAGCTGCAATATCATACAAAGCCTACAGTATGGACAGGGGTGGCGCTGTTTGTGCAATAAAGCCGCCATGTTTTTCTAAGGGCCCTTTTACAGTGCTTATTCAGACGACTGTATGCGCAAAACCGCTCAACGCAACACAACACATTTGCGCATGAGCAAGAAAGGATGAGGTACATTTGCAAGTGTCTGCGCATGGTACTGTACTTTTTGTGCACGCAGGGCCATTTCACAGGCGCGGGCGACTCACCCTACAAAATCAGCTGCTGGCCGAATGGACCCATGGTGATCTGCTGATTGCTGTCGCGTTTCCAATTTGAGTGCGGCTGTCTCTCATGAGGTATCTAATTAAGACTTGTTTTATGTTGACTTTAAAGGGCCTCTGACATCGCTGGAACAGGGGACCTGGTCAATATAAAAAGCAGCTCCCTAGACACTCTATTCTCTCACCTTTGAGCCCCATAATAGTTTATTGGGTTCAAAGGGGATGACAGAGACCCTTTAGCCAGTTGGTGACATCAGCCACCATATATGCACAGGGATTGTGTGGAGCAGGCTTAAGAACTGATACTAGCCACAGCAAGTACAATCTTATCGTGGCTGTTAACTATTTTTAAGGCCACCATCAATTGTCCCGATCGCCTTTAAATGTCTCCCATCCCCCCTACAATGAGATCACAGGATGCTATTGGGGTGTCATGGCAGCCCTGCAGACCATCTGAAGGTCCCCCAGGGTTGTCATGTATTTCTGACTATTCAGACATGCCTGTGGCAAGGCTTAATAGAATGCCTGCAGAAATACAGTATACTGCAATACTGAAATATTGCAGTATATTGTAGAAGTGAATAAAAGATTGCAAGTTCAAATATGGGGACAAAAAAACCCTAAATAATGAGTGAAATAAAGTTTTATTCTTGCGCAGATGTAGCACTTTGCATTTCTCCTTGTTAAATACCATTCTGTTTGTCCCCGCCCACTGTGCAAGTTTGTCTATATCTCTTTGAATACCCTCTATCTCTTCCCTAGTGTTATCTATCCCTCCTCGCTTTGTGTCGTCGGCAAATTTCCCCAGTTTCCACTCAATTCCCTTCTCCAGATCATTTATAAAAATGTTGACCATCACTGGGCCTAGGACAGAGCCTTGTAGTACCCCACTTGATACATTCTTCCACTTGGATGTGCAGCCATTTATGACCACTCTTTGAATTCGATCACTAAAGTAAAGATATAAAGTTGAAAGCGAGCAAGAGAAAATAATTTATTAAAAGAACTTTTTTTTTAAGTAGTACAAACAAGCTCTGCAAATTAGATATCACTAAAATTGTACCTTCCCACAGCAGAGGTATCGGTTTGCATCAGTGTGTACACTGTAAAAACAGGACTGACGCAATTGAATTTTTTCCATTTCACTCCACTTAGAAAGGTTTAAACATTTCTCAGGACGTTATAAGGTGCATTAAATAATATGACTATAAAATACAATTTGTCCTGCAAATAATAAACCTCGAGGTCTCCTCCAGCGGCCGTATTTGGACACGCAAAGATTGATACTAAGGAAATAGAACTCTTTGATTTCAATGGGTTCATTCAAGTTTCCTTTTTTGGCCATGCATTTCCTACATGTGCAAAAATATAGGACCCGCTCTATTTTTGTGCGCACCTAGGGTCCTCATAGAAGTCTATGGGAAGTGCGCAAATGCGCGTGCAATACGAGCACAGATGTGCAATACGCAATTCCATGAAAAAAACAGCACGTGAGGAACTCATTAGGCTTAATAGCTATTAAAATTGGGCATGTTCGTCTGCCGTGCGCGAATGAGCATACAAAAAGTACACTAAAATGTGCCAAGGTGCGTACAAAAATGCTCCTAATGCAAGTATGTTGCAATGATTCGCTCACAAAAACGCACACGCCCGTGTGAAGGAGCCCTGAGACAGCTACGCTTAAAAGATAAAGTTATGGGGTTTTTAGGAAGTGAGAAGAAAACAGAATGAAAATTTTACTTTATATTTTTTGTATTTTTTATATTTTTTTAAATTTTATTTTGTATTTTTAAAAAGTAAAAAATAAACCCTGTCCTCAAATTTTACTCATTTCTATTGAATTTAACTGCTTCTTTATATATTAACCCCTTAGTGACCAGCATATTGCCTTTTTATGTCCTGGCCTGCTAGGCTTAATTCCCAGAGGAAGTAAAAACATGCATCCTCTGGGAATGACAGCCCTGCAGGCTCAGGATGTGATAGCTCCATGCTGTAGCCGACAGCATGGAGCTGTCACCCCGGGCCGCGGGACTCCACTCCCGGTCACGCAATCGTCGGTTAAAGTCTATGTAAAGTTGAAAAAAGTCAAAGTTACAGCTCCCCTTACGCATTGGATCTGTAAGGGAAGCTGAGAGTACTCACCCCCGGTCCTCCGCACTGTCCGGCGTCTTCCTTCTTTTCCCTGGACCCGCCGCCGGCATCTGCGCATGCGCGCCAGACGCATTACGTCACGCGCATGGGCAGAGGGCCGGGAGGCCCAGAAAATTTAAAAAATCCCTGCTCCCGGCTAGTATGAGTAGCCGAGAGCAGGGAGCTGTCATCGGGAGCTGCTGTATGCGGTTCCACATCACATGATCGCTGCTATCCAATGGATAACAGCAATCATGTAAAAGTTTAAAAGTTTAAACAAGAGTAAAAAAAAAAAGAAAAAAAGTTTGTTTCATCTCCCCCCATGGATCATATCCCTGAGGGGAGATGAAATTAGACCTTACCCCAGCTTTTGTGCACGCATCCTTGCTCCTCGCTACTAAAGGTAGCCGAGAGCTTGGAGATGCCACGGGGGGCTGCTGTGAGCGTTCCTTGGTCATGTAATCGCCTTTATCCATGGATAATGGCGATCTCTTAAAAATTAAAAGTTAAAGTTTGACACTCCGTTCAGTTTGGGCCCCGTTGTGCATCCAGACAGAAGATTAGGGCCACAATTGGTATGTCTCTGAACACGGGACAAACGGGGGTATCAATTTTGGGGTGAAAGTCTTCATTCCTATGTATGCTGTACAAAAAAAACTATTTTTAAAATGACACAATTGCCAAAAAAACTAAAATCGTACTTTTTTTTCCTTCTGCTTTGCTTCAATTCATTCAAAAACGGTGACGTCAAAATATGCAGTACACCACTAGATGAATGCGTTAAGGGGTCTAGTTTTTAAAATGGGGTCATTTGTGGGGTTCTCTGTTGTTTTGGCCGCTCACAGGCTCTACAAGTGGGCAATGGGACCTAAAACACCTTCAACCAAAATGTCTGTTCTGAAAACACCCGCTGCTCTTTTCGGTTAGGGCCCTGTTGTGCATACAGACAGAAGATAAGGGCCACAACGGGTATGTCTCTGAACACAGGACAAACAGGGGATCCATTTTGGGGTGAACGTCTTCATTCATATGTCTGCTGTACAAAAAAAAACTTTTTAAAATAACATAATTGCTAAAAAAAAATAAAAATCATAAATTTTTACTTCTGCTTTGCTTAGATTCATTCAAAAACTGTGAGGTCAAAATACACAGTACACCCCTAGATGAATTCATTTGGGTGTCTAGTTTCCAAAATGGGGTCATTAGTGGGGGTTCTCTATCATTTTGGCCGCTCAAGGGCTCTACAAGTGGGCAATGGGGCCTAAAACGCCTTCAAGCAAAATGTCTGTTCTGAAAACCACATGCTGCTCCTTTCGGTTTGGGCCCCATTGTACATACGGACAGAAGATTAGGGCCACAATGGGTATATTTCTAAACACAGGACAAATGGGGGGGATCCATTTTTGTATGCAAATCCTCATTTTCATGTGCATTATAGAAAAAAATCCTGTGTTAAAAATTACATATTTGCAAAAATATGAAATTTTCTTTTTTCTCTTCTAAATTGCATTAATTCCTGAAAATAAACAGTGGGGTGAAAATACTCCTGACCCCCTCAGTGAATACATTAGGGGTGCAGTTTTTAAAATGGGGTGATTTACGGGGGATATCTATCATTCTGACACCTATGAGCCTTTACAATCTTGGCTCGGTGTAGGAAAATAAAGTGTTCCTCAAAATCGTAATAATTAATGTTAAATTTGTACGTCTCCTAAATGGTTAAAAAAAAACCAAAGTTCTTCCAATGTGCACCCAAAATAAAGTAAACAGATGGAAATATATATCTTATCAAAAATTTCTATATTATCTTTGCACATATTTGAGATATTGCAGTTGAAAATGTGAAAAAATGACGATTTTTTTCAAAATTTTCCCAATTTTGTCGATTTTAATAAATATACACAAATTATATCGGTCTTTTTTCTTCCGCCTAAATGAAGGACAACATGTGGCGAAAAAACAAGTTCAGAATCACTTGGGTATGCAAAACCTTTACGGAGTTATTCTATGTTAGAGTGACACATGTCAGAGTTGCAAAATTCGGTCTGGTCATTAAAGGGGTTGTCCCGAGGCAGCAAGTGGGTCTATACACTTCTGCATGGCCATAATAATGCACTTTGTAATGTACATTGTGCATTAATTATGAGCCATACAGAAGTTATAAAAAGTTTTATACTTACCTGCTCCGTTGCTGGCGTCCTCGTCTCCATGGTGCCGACTAATTTTCGCCCTCCGATGGCCAAATTAGCCGTGCTTGCGCAGTCCGGGTCTTCTCCTCTTCTCTATGGGGCTCCGTGTAGCTCCGTGTAGCTCCGCCCCGTCACGTGGGGTTAAAGGCCGTTTTATAAATGGAAGCGCAAATCATTTGAAATTCCTTTCCAGTGACTTATATATCGATTTAGAGTTTTTGGAGTATTTTCCCGTTTTTACCCAGATCACATAAAGTGCGCTGATAACTGTTTTCATCATTTTCTATGCAATCTGTTTTATTTCAATGTTAAAAAAAAAAAAAAAATGTTCCTCAAAAAGTTCAGATGTGAGTTCGGGCTAAGAGCCTTCCTTTATTTTTTTTAATTCCTATTTGGCGCGCGGTTTGATTATAGTAATCTGTGCGGAGATTCTTCCAGCGAAGCTGATTTCCAACAAGCTACGAAGCATGTTTTAGCCATCAAGTCCCGCACGCAGGTTTCCCCGGTCCCGGCTGTCCAGATGATGTGTAATTGTATCAGGTTATTGAACTCAATTAAAAAAGGCAAAAACGAGTTGGCTTAGGGTTTATTGGCTGGGAAACGCTGATACTGTGAGACTTGGAGGAGACTGCAGCACGCACCCGCGCGCCTTACTAAGCTGCGGTCTGCGGCCAGCTTTAGTTTATTATGGAAGCCGTTGGTCTGTCACGTTGCAATAATTTCTCTGTCACTTTAGTAGATGTTGAATTACGTCGGCAGAATCCCACCGGCAATGTACAAACATCTTGTTGTATGTGTTGATGCTGCCCTGTATAGGATTTATCTATGCGTCGTAGATTGAAGGGGTTGTCCATGGAGTCTATAGACTTGCATGGACCTGTGGTGACGGAACCTCTACTTCCTGCTGGTTCTAACACCGAGTCACCTCTTTCTGTGCCCATCGCGTCATCGGAGGGGTTTGGTTCATCTTAGTAACTAAGTCAGCCCTCTTCTCTGTTTTTGCATTGGCCATGACCATGAATGGATGAGTTATTAGGATGGACTAAGTAGCTGGCCTCCTTGATGGGCAGAGAGAGGCGTATCATGAGACCCGGTGTTGGAACCAATGGGCCTGTGCAAGTATTTAGGCTCCACCAAATTGGAGCTTCCCTGTATGGAAATTAGAGCCCAAAGTGCTGCATAAAATCATGTGACAACTTTTCCGTGGATCAGTTGCAATGTGAATCCTCATTAGATGGGAAAATGCAGGATTCTCAATGACTTGCAGGAAGTCAACAGTCATCGGTGCTAGACTAGCTGGGGACGGGATTTCACCGCCAACCGTGTGGGGTTTTCTCATGGAGAGTTTCCTGAGAATGGTGTGATTGAGGGAAAACATCCAGCAACAGGGGATCCTGTAGATAGGAAAAAAAGTCATCAACAAAAGGGGTTAGAGGAGGACGTTAAGAATCCTTCTGACAAACGGACAGTAGACAGGTAACCAAATGGGTGGCGAATACAATGCCGGTGCTCCAGCTGTGTCACACAACTTACTGTTCCTGAATACGGATGGGCCATAACAGGCATTGACCAATTCCAGTAACACTTTGTCTAAGAGAAACAGAAAGGCAAGACTGCGATTGGCGAAAGAGCGTACAAATTGTATCATTGAGCAGCGGAAAAACATCTCCTGGTTAGTTGAGTCCAGGTTTCTGTTGCTGATGGGATGGTTAGAATTTGATGCAGGGAGCATGAATAGATGAACCCTTCCTGTCAGGTATCAGCAGTTCAGGCTGGTAGAGTTGAAGTAATGGTGCTAGGAATGATTTGTTGCACCGCCTTGGTCCTCTGATACCTGATGATGATGCCACATGGCTAAAGAGGTCCAATGTGCTACAAGATGGGGCAATTCAATGTATTTGCAAATAACCGAGCACCTTGGTAGTCATGAACTGGGGGCTAGTAAGTAGGATTACCTCCAAAAGTCATGGAAACAGGTTAGTAATGCTTTAGGATATGGGATTGCGTAAAAATGTGAATTTTTAGCATTTATTCTGATTTATGCTCTAATACCATGTAGGTACACTCAATATATCTTTATATGTGGAGCACAACTGATGCCCCCTCAGCACACATTGAACTTATCGTCACCCCACAAGTCCTCTTTCACTCCGGCACCTTCAGCAACTGCATTGATTCTCAATGCACATTACACGCCGCACCACAATGGCGGAGAGTCATGGGTTACTGCGAACAGCCCTGTCTGTGTAATGTTGTGGTTGCTTTATGGCCAGTATATTGCGCTGGAAATTCAATGCTTGTTCCTGAATATTTAACCCGGTCACTGTGGAGATTTGTTTAATATACGCTCCCTCTGACTTACATCAGCAGACACAGGAAGAGACAAGCCAAGGATTCCTCCCGCAGATACAGAGCGCAGAATATCATGACTCTGCTTTGTGTCCCCATATCTATGTAATTTGTGTTAAATACTCATTCTGTTACCGGCCTCAAATTTCATACTATAGAGAGGACAACATGGAAATGTAACTCCACCCAAAATACACAATACAGCTTTCAAGCACCTCTTTACGGATAGTATATAAAATCAATCTACATTGAGTCCCTGTGTATTACATTACTTATCCTGTACTGATCCTGAGTTACATCTTGTATTATACTCCAGAGCTGCACTCACTATTCTGCTGGTGGAGTCACTGTGTACATACATTACTTATCATTTACTTATCCTGAGTTACATCCTGTATTATAATCCAGAGCTGTACTCACTATTCTGCTGGTGGAGTCACTGTGTACATACAGTACTTATCCTGTACTGCTCCTGAGTTACATCCTGTATTATACTCCAGAGCTGCACTCACTATTCTGCTGGTGGAGTCACTGTGTACATACATTACTTATCCTGTACTGATACTGAGTTACATCCTGCATTATACTCCAGAGCTGCACTCACTATTCTGCTGGTGGAGTCACTGTGTACATACATTACTTATCCTGTACTGATCCTGAGTTATATCCTGTATTATACCCCAGAGCAGCACTCACTATTCTGCTGGTGGAGTCAATGTGTACATACATTACTTATCCTGTACTGATCCTGAGTTACATCCTGTATTATACTCCAGAGCAGCACTCACTCTTCTGCTGGTGGAGTCACTGTGTACATACATTACTTATCCTGTACAGATCCTGAGTTACATCCTGTATTATACTCCAGAGCTGCACTCACTATTCTGCTGGTGGAGTCACTGTGTACATACATTACTTATCCTGTACTGATCCTGAGTTACATCCTGTATTATACTCCAGAGCTGCACTCACCAGGACACGGTTACGGCTACAGGAGGTGTGGCTACAGGCTGAGAATGTAAGGTTATGCACATGGGCAGGAGAAACAGATGTCACCAATATACACTAAATGGGGTACTGCTAAGGAAAAGTGAGATGGAGAAAGACCTGGGGGTACTAGTGGATTGTAGATTTAACTGGAGCAACCAATGCCAGTCAGCTGCTACAAAAGCTAATAAAGTCTTGGGGTGCATAAAGAGAGGGATAGGGGCGAGGGACGAGAACATTATCCTTCCATTATATAAGGCACTTGTCAGGCCCCATATGGAATACTGTGTACAGTTCTGGTCACCGGTGCTCAGGAAAGATGTTACAGTGCTGGAGGGGGTTCAAAGAAAGGCAACTAAACTAATACATGGAATGACGGGACTGGAATACCCAGAGAGGCATCAAACTGGGATTATTTACTCTAGAAAAAAGACGGCTAAGAGGTGATCAAATAACCATGTATAAGTATATGAGGGGACAATACAAGGATCTCTCCCAGGATCTGTTTATACCCAGGACTGCGACGGTAACAAGAGGGCATCCGCTACGTCTAGAGGAAAGCAGGTTTCATCACCAACACAGAAGGGGGTTCTTTACTGTAAGAGCAGTGAGACCTCTGGAACTCTCTGCTTGAGAACGTGGTGATGGCAAAATCCATAGAGGAGTTTAAGAGGGAACTAGATGTCTTCCTAGAGCGCTGTGATATTACAGGATATAGACATTAGGTGATCAGCGGATTTGTAGTTCCGGGTCTAACAGTCAGGTAGGAGCTATCAGAGGTTAATCCAGGGATTATTCTGGTTGCCATTATGGAGTCGGGAAGGATTTTTTCCCCCCGAATGGGCTAAATGGCTCCAGCCTCTTGTTTTTTTTTTGCCTTCCTCTGGATTAACAAGGGGGTTGAAACAGGCTGAACTAGATAGACATTGTCTTCATTCAGTCTAACATACTATGTTACTATGAGGATGACGTTGTCCTTTGTGTGTGGCACCTCCGGGAGTAGCTTCATCTGCAGTTTGCTGCCCCACAGTCATGGTGCCGTAGAGCTGCAGTCAAGCAGAGCACTGACCTGCACCTTCCTCCCCGACTGACTGCGCCACCACTGCACTCACCAGCATGGCACCACGGAGTCTGTCCAAGCAGCCTGCAGCGGACCCTTCCCTGTCCCCTCTCCCATACTCCATCGATGACCAGGGGGACTTCTCCCAGCACAGGAGGATGGCAGTGTGGCTCTCCAACCTGCACCGTCTGGCTCAAGCACCGCAGTCAGTGGGCACTGCCACCTCCTAAATGGAGAAAGGACCTGTCATGACGTCATGAGCATGTGATTAGTCATGTACCAGGTAGGACCGGCGCTGCGTATAGTGCCAGCAGTCTTCGAGGGTGAGCGGGGCTCTCCTGTCCATGGACTGCGGTGCTGGAGACGGACAGCTGACATGTAAGGATGGAGAGGATGCAGACGTCATCCCCCTCAGTAATAGCACCCAGGCGGCACACACCTGTCGCACCCCCCTACCTACATCACCGACGAGAGCACCTCTGTTAACTACACAACACTAGACACAGCACCTCACCTGGGTGCATGAAGTGCTAACTAGACCATAGAGGACTGGTAACATGTGGTATGGTCTAATCAGTCATGGTGCAGATTGTTGTGAGCTAATGGTAGGGTACATGTATGGCACAGAGCCCGTAAAGCCATGAAACCCAGTGGTCAATCAGTCACTGTGCAAGCTGGTGGTAGTTCCATACTGGTGTGGGGTGTGTTCCCATGGCATGATTTGGGTCTACTGGTCAATCTAAACACATCATTGACCAGTGCTCTCTCTGTTTCACTGCTCGGTGACCATTTGTAGGCTTTCATCGACTTCATGTACCCCCAGAATGATCAATGTTCCAGCAGGAGAATACATCAGGTCCAAGTTGGCTTGAGGAGCATTCTGGAGAGTTCCTATGAATGGTGTCGCCTTCACATCTGTCTGACATGAGCCCAATCAAGCATTTATGCGATGTGGTGAAGAGGTCCATTCACACCTGAGACTCTACACCTACAATTATCACGGAACTCCAGACATCTTCCATCTACTTGTGGTATCAATGCCGCATTAAGTTGTTGCACTTTACTGGGCTAGAGGGGCCATACACAATATTAGTTCTTGTCCTATAACTTTTTGGTAATCTCTGGGTCATGCAGGAAGGATGAAAGGTGTGTTGCCTTTTACAAGCTGCTAGGCTCCAGGAATGGTCAATTATGGCACCTATTTTATGTCACTATTATACTTTTGGTTTCCTTCCTGGAGGTTTTTTTTACTCTTTAAAGTAACTTTTATTACATTTTTCTATGACTGTCCAATAATATTGAATATTTCAAAATTAGCTGCCTGTCAATCATGTTAATGTCGAATTAAGGAACTTTAACACTATTGTCATAGACTGGTCTCTTCTGTGTGTGCTCCTGTTCCACCACTAGATGGCAGCAGATTAACTATTTGAATGCCAGTACTATACTTGTCAATCATTTCAATTGCATGTGTCAGTACATCAATGATAGATTTGTGAGCTCTTGCAAGCCAATGTACTATATCCAAGCCCTGTCCCACTGTGGGGGAGGGGGTACAGCATATTTATCAAACCAGAGTGATGAACAGTTCAACGGGGACATGTATAATCAATTCCCTGGGGGGCAATTTGGGGTTTTCTATATATTTCTTTTTAATTGAAGTTAAGTTTATGGCTATGATTGATCTCTGTACATGAACAAGACTGAGATGTTGCTCCGCAGAGGAAAATGTTGATTATAGACTGCATATGATGCTATTGCATGACAGATAAGTAAATAAAACATATCTGTAATTTATATGACGCCAACATATTCTGCAGTACTATACTTAGATTCTAATCGGTCAGCTTAGGCCGTGTCCCCAGGAACTTGCAATCTATTCTGATTATCTTCAGTACACACACACTTACTTTATAGATAGATAGAAAAAGATATATAAAGCTATAATAGCATTCAGACACAGCAAAAATACTATAAAAATAAGAGTATAACTATAAACACTCTGCCCCTTCTGTACAAGAATATAACTACTATAATACTGCCCCCTATGTACGGGAATATAACTACTGTAATACTGCTCCTATGTACAAGAATATAACTACTATAATACTGCCTCCTATGTACAAGAATATAACTACTATAATACTGCCCCCTATGTACAAGAATATAACTACTATAATACTGCCTCCTATGTACAAGAATATACCTACTAGAATACTGCCTCCTATGTACAAGAATATAACTACTATAATACTGCCCCCTATGTACAAGAATATAACTACTATAATACTGCCCCTATGTACAAGAATATAACTACTATAATACTGCCCCCTATGTACAAGAATATAACTACTATAATACTGCCTCCTACGTACAAGAATATAACTACTATAATACTGCCCCCTATGTACAAGAATATAACTACTATAATACTGCCCCCTATGTACAAGAATATAACTGCTATAATACTGCCCTCTATGTACAAGAATATAACTACTATAATACTGCCCCCTATGTACAAGAATATAACTACTATAATACTGCCCCCTATGTACAAGAATATAACTACTATAATACTGCTCCTATGTACAAGAATATAACTACTATAATACTGCCTCCGATGTACAAGAATATAACTACTATAATACTGCTCCTATGTACAAGAATATAACTACTATAATACTGCCCCCTATGTACAAGAATATAACTACTATAATACTGCCTCCTATGTACAAGAATATAACTACTATAATACTGCCCCCTATGTACAAGAATATAACTACTATAATACTGCCCCCTATGTACAAGAATATAACTACTATAATACTGCCCTCTATGTACAAGAATATAACTACTATAATACTGCCGCCTATGTACAAGAATATAACTACTATAATACTGCTCCTATGTACAAGAATATAACTACTATAATACTGCCTCCGATGTACAAGAATATAACTACTATAATACTGCTCCTATGTACAAGAATAGAACTACTATAATACTGCCCCCTATGTACAAGAATATAACTACTATAATACTGCCCCCTATATACAAGAATAGAACTACTATAATACTGCCTCCTATGTACAAGAATATAACTACTATAATACTGCCTCCTATGTACAAGAATATAACTACTATAATACTGCTCCCTGTGTACAAGAATATAATTACTATAATACTATTCCTATGTACAAGAATATAACTACTATAATACTGCCCCTATGTACAAGTAAATAGCTACTATAATACTGCCCCTATGTACATGAAAATAACTACTAAAATACTGCCGCCTATGTACAAGAATATAACTACTATAATACTGCTCTTATGTACAAGAATATAACTACTATAATACTGCTCCCTAAGTACAAGAATATAACTACTATAATACTGTCCCCTATGTACAAGAATATAACTACTATAATACTGCCTCCTATGTACAAGAATATAATTACTATAATACTATTCCTATGTACAAGAATATAACTACTATAATACTGCCCCTATGTACAAGTAAATAGCTACTATAATACTGCCCCTATGTACAAGAAAATAACTACTAAAATACTGCCCCCTATGTACAAGAATATAACTACTATAATACTGCCCCTATGTACAAGAAAATAACTACTAAAATACTGCCCCCTATGTACAAGAATATAACTACTATAATACTGCTCTTATGTACAAGAATATAACTACTATAATACTGCTCCTTATGTACAAGAATATAACTACTATAATACTGTCCCCTATGTACAAGAATATAACTACTATAATACTGCCCCCTATGTAAAAGATTATAACTACTATAATACGGCCTCCTATGTACAAGAATATAACTACTGTAATACTGCCTCCTATGTACAAGAATATAACTACTATAATACTGTCCCCTATGTACAAGAATATAACTACTATAATACTGCTCCTATGTACAAGAATATAACTACTATAATACTGCCCCCTATGTACAAGAATATAACTACTATAATACTGCCCCCTATATACAAGAATATAACTACTATAATACTGCCCCCTATATACAAGAATAGAACTACTATAATACTGCCTCCTATGTACAAGAATAGAACTACTATAATACTGCCTCCTATGTACAAGAATATAACTACTATAATACTGCTCCCTGTGTACAAGAATATAATTACTATAATACTATTCCTATGTACAAGAATATAACTACTATAATACTGCCCCTATGTACAAGTAAATAGCTACTATAATACTGCCCCTATGTACATGAAAATAACTACTAAAATACTGCCGCCTATGTACAAGAATATAACTACTATAATACTGCTCTTATGTACAAGAATATAACTACTATAATACTGCTCCCTAAGTACAAGAATATAACTACTATAATACTGTCCCCTATGTACAAGAATATAACTACTATAATACTGCCTCCTATGTACAAGAATATAATTACTATAATACTATTCCTATGTACAAGAATATAACTACTATAATACTGCCCCTATGTACAAGTAAATAGCTACTATAATACTGCCCCTATGTACAAGAAAATAACTACTAAAATACTGCCCCCTATGTACAAGAATATAACTACTATAATACTGCCCCTATGTACAAGAAAATAACTACTAAAATACTGCCCCCTATGTACAAGAATATAACTACTATAATACTGCTCTTATGTACAAGAATATAACTACTGTAATACTGCTCCCTATGTACAAGAATATAACTACTATAATACTGTCCCCTATGTACAAGAATATAACTACTATAATACTGCCCCCTATGTAAAAGATTATAACTACTATAATACGGCCTCCTATGTACAAGAATATAACTACTGTAATACTGCCTCCTATGTACAAGAATATAACTACTATAATACTGTCCCCTATGTACAAGAATATAACTACTATAATACTGCTCCTATGTACAAGAATATAACTACTATAATACTGCCCCCTATGTACAAGAATATAACTACTATAATACTGCCCCCTATATACAAGAATATAACTACTATAATACTGCCCCCTATTTACAAGAATAGAACTACTATAATACTGCCTCCTATGTACAAGAATAGAACTACTATAATACTGCCTCCTATGTACAAGAATATAACTACTATAATACTGCTCCCTGTGTACAAGAATATAATTACTATAATACTATTCCTATGTACAAGAATATAACTACTATAATACTGCCCCTATGTACAAGTAAATAGCTACTATAATACTGCCCCTATGTACATGAAAATAACTACTAAAATACTGCCGCCTATGTACAAGAATATAACTACTATAATACTGCTCTTATGTACAAGAATATAACTACTATAATACTGCTCCCTATGTACAAGAATATAACTACTATAATACTGTCCCCTATGTACAAGAATATAACTACTATAATACTGCCTCCTATGTACAAGAATATAATTACTATAATACTATTCCTATGTACAAGAATATAACTACTATAATACTGCCCCTATGTACAAGTAAATAGCTACTATAATACTGCCCCTATGTACAAGAAAATAACTACTAAAATACTGCCCCCTATGTACAAGAATATAACTACTATAATACTGCCCCTATGTACAAGAAAATAACTACTAAAATACTGCCCCCTATGTACAAGAATATAACTACTATAATACTGCTCTTATGTACAAGAATATAACTACTATAATACTGCTCCCTATGTACAAGAATATAACTACTATAATACTGTCCCCTATGTACAAGAATATAACTACTATAATACTGCCCCCTATGTAAAAGATTATAACTACTATAATACGGCCTCCTATGTACAAGAATATAACTACTGTAATACTGCCTCCTATGTACAAGAATATAACTACTATAATACTGTCCCCTATGTACAAGAATATAACTACTATAATACTGCCTCCTATGTACAAGAATAGAACTACTATAATACTGCCCCTGAGTACAAGAATATAACTACTATAATACTGCCCCCAATGTACAAGAATATAACTACTATAATACTGCCCCCTATGTACAAGAATATAACTACTATAATACTGCCACCTATGTACAAGAATATAACTACTAAAATACTGCCCCCTATGTACAAGAATATAACTACTATAATACTGCTCCAATGTACAAGAATATAACTACTATAATACTGCCCCATATCTACAAGAATATAACTACTATAATACTGCCCCCTATGTACAAGAATATAACTACTATAATACTGCTCCCTATGTAGAAGAATATAACTATTATAATACTGCCCCCTATGTACAAGAATATAACTACTATAATACTTCTCACTATGTACAAGAATATAACTACTATAATACTGCCTCCTATGTACAAGAATATAACTAATATAATACTGCCCCCTATGTACAAGAATATAACTACTATAATACTGCCCCCTATGTACAAGAATATAACTACTATAATACTGCTCCTATGTACAAGAATATAACTACTATAATACTGCCTCCTATGTACAAGAATATAACTACTATAATACTGCCCCCTATGTACAAGAATATAACTACTATAATACTTCTCACTATGTACAAGAATATAACTACTATAATACTGCCTCCTATGTACAAGAATATAACTACTATAATACTACCCCCTATGTACAAGAATATAACTACTATAATACTGCCCCCTATGTACAAGAATATAACTACTATAATACTGCCCCCCTATGTACAAGAATATAACTACTATAATACTGCTCCCTATGTACAAGAATATAACTACTATAATACTGCTCCTATGTACAAGAATATAACTACTATAATACTGCCTCCTATGTACAAGAATATAACTACTATAATGCTGCCCCCTACGTACAAGAATATAACTACTATAATACTGCCCCCTATATACATGAATATAACTGCTATAATACTGGCCATATACAACCTCATGCAGTGCGTGGCTTCAGTATAGTGACTGCAGGCTGTGACGCTCCATGTGTCTGAGCCTCTTTACTATCTCTCCGGTGTTCTGTAATAACCGTTTATTACGTTAATTAAAAAATAAGATAAAATAAGACTTTCGGCGGTTGCAGGCAGATAAAATATAATGCAGGAGATGAGGCGGAGGAGCCTTATAACGGTATTAGCCGTGCAGCGGGGGATATGTATCACTTTATGGGATGAATGATAAGAGCAGCTGTCTGTTCTGACTCTCCATGATTTATTGGACACAGTTAACCTCTCGTTGCTTGCGTCTTTCATTCCAACCAGCTAAGGCTTGACTACAACAAACACAGATAGACTACATATAAGCAGATATGTGAAATGAGTCTAACATGTGCTTATTATAGGAAATTACAGCAGACATCCTAGAACATTATAAATTGGACCTCACTACATCAGCGATGTCCATAGTGTAGAATAGTCAGCAATCCCTATATAAACAGCCCGACCCTCTTTACACCCTAGTGCAGGCTACATACACCAATGTACTGCCACTAAGCAAGGTGTCTGAGTATAAGAGAGGCGGGTAACATAGGGATCACTGATCCCTGCTTCAGAAAAAGTGTGTATTTGCTCCTCATGTGAATAACAGTACAGCTAACACATAGAATTTATGGGGTAAACACAAACTATATCTTCCTATTGTCTCCATCAGTGCCAGACTTAGGTTAGATGACACCTTGGGTGGAATTTATTTTTGTGCCAGCCCCCACCTTCCCCGGCCTAAGTAAAAAACAATATATATTTCACTGATAGGCAGGAGGAGGATGATTCATGTAGCTCCACACCTTCTCCATATCCATCTGCCCATATCTGATTTCCCTTTCATACCGAGCCACCTGTATGAACCCATCCTATCCATACACGGCCTACTTAGATTTATCTATCTATCTATCTATCTATCTATCTATCTATCTATCTATCTATCTCATATCTATCTATCTATCTCATATCTATCTATCTCATATCTATCTATCTCATATGTATCTATCTATCTCTATCTGTTATCTATCTCTTATCTATGTTATCTATCTATTTAATATCTACTTACTATCTATCTATCTCCTATCTTCCTATCTATCTATCTATTTCTCTATCTCATATCTTTCTATTTGTCTAATATCTATCTATCACATATCTATCCATCTATTTATCTATCTGTCTCATATCTATCTATGTCACATCTATCTCTATCTGTTATCTATCTCTTATCTATGTTATCTATCTATCTATCTATCTATCTATCTCTGTCATATCTATTTATCTATCCTACTATCTATCTCATACCTATCTATCTGACTAATATCTATTTATCTATCTATCTCATATCTATCTATCTTATATTTATCTATCTAATATCTATCTATCTCGTATCATCTACCTATCTATCTAATATCTTTCTATCTCATATCTATCTGTCAACTATCTATCTATCTGTTATGTATCCATCTAATATCTATCTATCTCCTATCATCTATCTATCTAACTATCTATCTATCTAATATCTATCTCATATCTATCTATCTGTCTCTTATCTATCTATCTATCCTATCTATCTATCTATCTATCTAATATCTCTTACTTTCTATCTATCATTGTCATATCTATTTATCTGTCTGTCTCCTATCTATCTATCTCATATCTATCTATCTGTTATGTATCTGTCTATCTCTCTAATATCTATCTATCTACCTCTTATCTCCTTTCATCTATCTAATATCTATCTCATATCTATCTATCTGTCTCTTATCTATCTTTTAATTATCTATCTATCTGTTATGTATCTATCTAATATCTATCAATCTCATATCTCTCTATCTATCTCCTATCATCTATCTATCTAATATCAAATATCTATCTATCTCATATCTACCTATCTGTCTCTCATCTATCTGTTATATATCTGTTATGTATCGATCTAATATCTATCTATCTCTGTCATATCTATCTCCTATCATCTATCTATCTATCTATCTCTATCTGTTATCTATGTCTTATCTATGTTATATATCTATTTAATATCTATCTTACTATCTATATATCTATTTAATATCTATCTTACTATCTATCTATCTCTGTCATATCTATTTATTTTACTATCTATCTATCTATGTCGTATCTATCTATCTCTATCTGTTATCTATCTCTTATCTATGTTATCTATCTATCTAATATCTATCTTACTATCTATCTATCTCTGTCATATCTATTTATCTATTTTACTATCTATCTCATATCTATCTATCTGACTAATATCTATTCATCTATCTATCTAATATCTATCTATCTGTCTCTTATCTATCTACCTTGTATCTATCTACCTAATATCTTTCTATCTCATATCTATCTGTTATGCAGCCATCTAATATCTATCTATCTATCTATCTATCTCTACCTCTTATCTATGTTATCTATCTATCTATCTATCTAATGTCTATCTATCTATCAACTATTTATCTATCTACCTTATATCTATCTATCTATCTAATATCTTTCTATCTCATATCTATCTATCTGTCTCTTATCTATCTATCTAATATCTATCTATTTAGTATCTATCTTACTTTCTTTCTATCTCTGTCATATCTATTTATCTATCTATCTCATATCTATCTGTTATGCATCTGTCTATCTATCTATCTCTATCTGTTATCTATGTTATCTATCTATCTAATATCTATCTTACTATCTATTTATCTGTCTATCTATCTTTGTCATATCTATTTATCTATTTTACTATCTATCCCATATCTATCTATCTATCTATCTATCTGACTAATATCTATTTACCTATCTATATCTATATATCTATCTATCTATCTAATATCTATCTGTCTCTTATCTATCTCCTATCATCTATCCTATCATCTATCTATCTATCAATTTAATATGTATCTCATATCTATCGATGAACTATTTATCTATCTACCTTATATCTATCTATCTAATAACTTTCTATCTCATATCTATCTATCTGTCAACCATCTATCCATCTGTTATGTATCCATCTAATATCTAGCTATCTATCTTATATCTATCTATCTATCTATCTATCTATCTATCTATCTATCTATCTATCTATCTATCTATCTATCTATCTCTTATCTCTCTATCTACCTAGCTAGCTCTCTGTCATATCTATTTATCTATCTATCTCTTATCTATTTATCCATCTATCTCCTTTCATCTATCTATCTAATATCTATCTTATATCTATCTGTCTCTTATCTCTCTGTTAACTAATCTCCCATCTATCTATCCTGTCCATACTGAACCCTCTACCTATATCTAGCTATCACATATGGATAATGCATGAACATGTGGGTTAGTGGGATAACAGGGCTCATATAGTCTTGGATGCCATAGCTTGTCAGGCCCCTAAGCAGTCCTGTACCCGCCATCCATAGAATCCTCTGGCAATCACTGTGGCTCTGACAACTCCTGCGGGCACACAGTTTATTTATATGTTCCTTCACTTATAGCTGTCACCGTATACTTCCCTATTTTCCCCGCAGCGCACAGATACGCGGTGGCGCGGCTCCAGTAAACATATCCTATAACCCCGCCATGTGTTATATAAACAGAGTGCAGTTAGGGAATCCTGCTGGGATCGGACTGACACTTCACCTCTCATTCATGTCTTGGCACAACTGCAGACACTAAAAAATCTGGGCTCCCTGCCTCCTGTCCCCATCCCAATGTGCCGGGTTACTCACACCTCTGGCTGGCAGAGGGGTCAGTCAGTATCTCCGCACTTACAGGAATGGGGGGGCCGGGGTGTATGTAACTAGTAGGGTTAGAAGAAGCTGATGCTCATCCTACGCTGGCAACAGGGTTTATTCCTGGCGTATTGTGTCTAAGGGCGCACTCAGACGCGTTGGCAACTGGCGGCACACGGATTCCCGCCAGTCAATAAGTAAATTGCACCATGTCCTATTCGGGTCTGATTTTTTGCATGACAGTCACCGATTCTAGACAATGCATGCGCAAAAAATGGAGCACGCACAGATTATGATCCGCATGCACCCTGTTGGTGAAGAAATTGGGCCTCCTTCCATTTTTTGGCGTGCAAGAAAAAAAATGCAAAAATGCGTACGGATGCCACACGGACCTGGACATGGATCATAATCAGTCCTTCCCATGGACTGACATCAGACATGTTCATTGCAATACGTTTGTGCACCCCCCCCCCCCCCTCTTGCCAGGTCACCCGGCGTTCTGGAAGAGCCGGTCCTGCGTTACATTGTACTTACCTCGCTCTCATTAGTCAGCGCACACTGACAAGCGTTTGTAAAGGTGCCATCTATTTCTTTGTTGATATGCAAAGGCAGCAAGTAAAATGATTTATTTATGTTATAATTAAAATTTCTAGATGGACCAGTGAGTTTTAGCTGCACCTTTTCTAATTTGTCGGCTGCAGGAAAAGGAAGAGAAATCAATAATCTGATACCACTTATGTTTTTATGGTTACCTCGGGCTCTCGGTAATGCAAAACTGCCAGTCACCTGCCTTCTGCGTGCGGAGCCGAGCGCAGTATAAATCTTGGACATGGGAGCTGCAGTCTTATATTTCAGCCACTTCCACTCTCCTTCAGCTCCTACAGATGTGTAATGCCTTCAATCCTCGTGTCAGAACCCATGCTGCACATAAATGGATGTCATGCGGATGAGAAGCCGCTAGTTAGTCGGAAGAAGAAATACTGATAAATTATAGTGAAGCTACAGAAATGCATCTCGCCGGCGAGCTGAAGATCATCTGATACTTTGTATTACTCCCTTTATACTGATATATCATATCTTATTCTCTAGTTACATCCAGAGCAGCTTTCAAACCTCATTTCCTCATTGCTATGGAACCTTATCACTACTGTTACTGTAGAGCAAATTACACGGCTACATATGTATTGATCAGCACCCGGCAACCCCAGGCAGGTAATGGGGCTCACTGCTTCTGGGGGGGGGGGGGGGGGGGGGGCAGGGAGGGGAAGTGGACCCGGGCTGCTGGGTCAGGCACAACAGTTGGGTTCTACTGATTTAAATTTTAAAGTCTGATCAATGAAATCAAGAGTTAGCATTTCTATGTGAAATCAGGGAAAGAGGTGGCATGCCTTTATAAAAGGGGCAGGGGGTAGCATCCCTATTAAAAAGGGGCAAGGGGAAGCACCCCTATGTAAAAAGGGGCAAGGGGTGGCATCGTTATAAAAAAGGCAAGAGGTAGCATCCCTATGTAAAAGGGAGCAAGGGGCAGCATTCCTATGTAAAAGGGGGCAAGGGGTGGCATCCCCATGTAAAATGGGGCAAGGGGAAGCATCCCTATGTAAAAGGGGGCAAGGGGCAGCATCCCTATGTGAAAAGGGTCAGCATCTCTATGTAAAAGGGGGCAAGGGGCGGCATTCCTATGTAATAAGGGGCAAGGGGTGGCATCCCCATGTAAAATTGGGCAAGGGGAAGAATCCTTATGTAAAAGGGGGCAAGGGGCAGCATCCCTATGTAAAATGGGGCAGCATCTCTATGTAAAAGGGGGCAAGGGGCGGCATTCCTATGTAAAAGGAGGCAAGGGGCATCATCCCTGTGTAAAAGGGAGCAATGGGCAGCATCCCTATGTAAAAGGGGGCAAGGGGAAGCATCACTATGTAAAATGGGGCAAGGGGAAGCATATCTATGTAAAATGGGGCAAGGGGCAGCATCCCTATGTAATAGGAGGCAAAAGACAGCATCCGTATGTAAAAGGCGGCAAGGGGCAGCATTCCTATGTAAAATAGCCAAGAGGTAGCATATCTAAAGGGGTCAGAAGTGGCATTATATCTAAAAGGTAGGAAAAAGTGGGATATCTAAAAGGGGCAAGAGGTGGCATTATACCTATAGAGGCAAAGGGGGGCATTATTTCTAAAAGGTGACAAGAGAAGGTATTATTACAGACTGGGGCAAAAGGGGGTATTATTGTCAACTGGGCCCACATAAACCTGGAGCCGGCCCTGGTGGAGATCTAAGAGTACTTTTACATGGGCCAACTATTGGCCGACAAATTGCTCAAGCAAGCAATTTAAACCAATAGATGTCCTGTCTAAATGCAGGCTTGACATAAAATAGCAAAAAGCAGTACATTTTGATGCACAAGATGCCATGTGCTAAAATGTGTGACTTATATGCCAGCAGCACCTGGTGTAAATAGTTTGGTAAATGTGCCCCTTGGTCTATTAGAAAGTTTGCAAAAGTTTTCATTGTATAACAATTGAGCTTTATTCACAGAAAACTGGAAAGAATTTATCTAATTGTCGCTATATAATTGTCTTTGGCGCCTCATTGCGGTATGATAACATATCATGTATCTGATTATAATACAACCGCTCGGTTTCGGGGAAATTCTTCCTTCATAAGTTCGTGCAGAAATTGTAAATTATTTTTCTAACTTTCTTCCTCGGTTGCCAAACCCTGACAATTGGTGTCATTATATCATCAGTTCAGCATCCAAAAGGCTTTCTGGAAACTTCTCTTTATTTTGCTGATTTTTGTGACCTGCCCTTAGATTCCTCTGCAATGTGTGATGCAGATACTGAGGTCTCCTATATATCAGCGAGGTCACCGTCTGTGTTATATGAGACTGTCACAGATTACCTTCAGTGATGAATCATGGGAGGCCGCTTCCCTGCAGACTTTATTAATTCAATATCATATTTAAAAGGGAACTCTGTCCTCTGCTATTTTGTTTCTTCCAGTATTAACTATGTCTGGGCTTTGTGGCCCTGAGGGATGGGGCAGAGCTAAGTAGCAAATACCCTGTTTCCCTGAAAATAAGACATACCCTGAAAATAAGACATATCATGATTTTCCAGAATTTTTGAGGATGCAAAATGATTTTTCAGGCTTTTTGAGGATGCTTGAAATATAAGCCCTACTCCAAAATTAAGCACTGCTAACAGTTAATTAAAAAAGTCAATTTAAATAGTGTCCAGGCAGCTATACATGTAAAAAAGTTAAACCTTTTTGAACAAAAATTAATATAAGACACTGTCTTATTTTTGGGGAAACACGGTAAATCCATTCCACCCCTGGTGGCTCTGGTATTTTTCTGTCTTCAATCCACGTGACAGGATATGAGACAGTATGTACCTATGACCATCACCTTTATCTAAATTGACTTACGTTTGACATTTTAAGGTTTTGCCTGTCCAACAGGCCTTCTTATTTGGCCTTAATTTTGCCCATTTAGCACAAAGTGCAAAGTGATATCCAGTAATCCACATGAAAACCAGGATATTCATGTCTGTGTGTTAATATACATACTTGAAAATCTTGTGTGTCTGTGTCTTGCGAGTGTGTCTGTATGGGGAACATACTGTACTGGTCCTGTGATTATAGCAGCATCAGCAACACTGATTCAAACAAGCAGTGATCTGCAGTGAGAGGGAGGAGCGGGAGGTATAAGGGCTTGTAGGCCGATAGAAGAAATAACCTTGTTTATTTCGTGGAAATGTGGTGGTCACTAGTGTTTTATGTACAGCTGCTGATGACAGCCTTAAAGCCTCCTGGCAATGGGAGCAGAGGGAGCTCAGGTTAATTACTTGCTATATTACTGAGAGACCGCAAGCCTTGCAACCATAAAGCCTATCAGTGTATATCCCTATGTCCTGACGATTGGGACCCTGGAGCCACAATAAGCCTACTATGTGCCTAAAAAAACTGTAACTTGATCCCGAATTGACTGAAATTTTAAGGTTTTGCTTGTCCAGACTGCCTTTTTATTTGATCTTGATTCTGCCCCACGTACTATAGCACAAAGTGCAAAGTGCCATTTAGTAACCTACATGAAAACCTCTCAGGATTTCCATGTCTGTGTGTCAATAAATATAACTGAAAATGTTACCCAAACAAGATATTAATATTTGAGTTTGTCTATACAGTAAACAGCGAATATACTAGTCCTGTGATTACAGCAGCATCAGCAGTACTGATTCAAACAAGCCATCATTCTCTATGTGTGAGGGGGGAGGAGGAGGAGGTGTAATGTGCTTGTAGGGAAAGGAAAATTATTAGTCTTGTTTATTTAGGGGAAATGTGATGGTCACTAATATTTTATGTACAACGGCTGTGGATAGCCTTGAAGCCTCCTGGCTATGGAAGCTGATGAAGTGTCGGTCACTTACCTGCGGTATTGCTGAGTGACTGGAAGCCTCGTGACCATAAAAAGACTATCGGTTCATACCCCCATATGCTGAAGATTGTGACCCTGAAGCCATGCAAGACCTGCTGTGTGCCTAAAGAGACTGTAACTTGATCCTATGTTAAGCATAAGGCCGTCACTGAGTTGCCAAGTTCTAAAAACTGTGTTGCTGCTTTGCTGCCCAAGTAAAAACTGTTTACAACGCTAGCTGTAGACAGTGACCATGACCGTCTGCAGCTACACTGTACTGTACCACAGCAGACATTGATGACTTTCTTAGTTAGGAATACGGAGGAACTAGAGATCTGCAGCACGAAAGACTCACCAAAGGTATAATACAATGAAGATCTTGTCTGTGTGTTGTTTTCTGGCTTGGTTTCCTATTCCCAATCATTGTTTTACAGACTTGCTAAAAAGTTGTACATTGATTTAAAGGAATGCTACCATCCAACAGGTGGCGCTGCAGAGGTATTGTTATATCTTCCTTATTTGCATAAATTACCCAGAGGAGCGTGCATGGCCATATAAGTCTCCTCACTCACCTCTCAGGTGTCTTCTCACACCCCTTCTGGGTGCTCTCCTTGGGGAGAGATGATGCCATCCCCCAACTCACTTACCCCCTAGGTGTCTCCACACACTTTTTGGGTGCTCTTCTTAAGGAGAGATGACACCCCTCTTGACCTGGGTTAACAATTACATGTCCCAGAAAGCAGATTACAAATGTTCCTATTAAACTGAGGTAGGAGGAGAAGTTAGTTACTTCCTTTACCGCTGAATTCACATTCCTCACTCTTCATTTTGACTAAACCTAAAACAAACCAACCAAGCCCTTGTAATATAGTATGAATGAGGGTAAAGGATTCAGTCTGTCGGACACATCCCTTATGGACAAATCAACATTGGGTCACTGATACCAGATCATGTTTTAGACCCCTTGGGATGGCGGGAACAGGGTTTGTGAGGTTGGGGATAGGCGCAGGAGGAAGGACCGCCGAAGTAGCTTGCATCAAATCTCACCGTAGTCAACAGGGGCCACAGTACTGGTGCTGAATGGCTCCATGCTGGCAAAGTGGGTTTGATCACATACCTCTTGCTGAGAAACTCATCTTGCTGACAAACCTGGGAACAGTCTTGTCCATACGGGCCATAGGTGCACGTTGCAGCCCTTATTCTCTCATTGGGAATCGCTGGTCCACAACTCAGCTTCCACTAGAAGTGCTCTTACTTGGAGGATAATTTTGGAAATATAAAGTAATTGGGACTTTCTATTTTACTTATTTTCCATGCTTCCCTTCCCTTGCAGCATGAGATGGAGGCGTCTGGATGGCAAATAAACTGCGTCACACCCTACTTAGGGCACAGCCCCTTTTATACCCATTCCTTCTTGCGACTGTTGCTCGCTGGACTTTGCGCCACTTGACCACCCTGATGCGGCCCTGCATTTAAAGGAAAGCACAGAGGTGAGGGAAAAAACAAAGACATTATTCACAGAAAAAGCCAAAAATACAATACCTGAAGGTCAGTAAAGCAGACACGGTCGCCATAGGCACAATCGCCATAAGGCAGGCACAATCGCCGTAAGCCCTGGACATATGCAGTCAGCCAGACAATAAAGTGGAGGAGCAGCTTGTTCAAGGGGCTCTTCTTAGCTTTGGTGATCCCTGTGGCCACTTCGGTTGTAGCACCCAACCTTCAATAATTCCTCCATCACCCAGTCCAGTGTAAAAACCACACTCTTCCTCCTTTCATCTCCTCAATCACACAGTCCCTTCAGCCCCTCAACATACCCCTGTCTGTCATGTATTTTTGCCCTTAGGGTCTATTTAGACCTGCAGATTTGTTGTCTGAATGAACCATGTCAGCGTTCGCTCGTGCCGCCTGTTCAGACAGACAGATACATCGTTGGCCCGTCAAACGGAGAAATCGTTCAGTTGTTCACATACTCTGTATAAGTGACTGAGAACAACTGAATGATCGGTATTTAAACCAAACGATTAGTGAATGAACCAATGATGATTCCTATGCCTGCATAAGATGGACGGAAAGTGGAGATTATTGCTGATTTTTGCTCATTTGAACAATTTTTTGAACGATCTTTCCATGTAAAAGGGCTCTTAGATTCCATTAGGTTTACAGATATAATGAGGCAATGGATGCAGATATCATCTCTGTCATCAGTTTCTTTGTATCTTTTATTAGATACATTGTTTACCTTCATGTTCCGCAGTAACATTCTGCCTCTTATCTTCACTCCAAAGGGACCAGTAATCTGGAAAGGGGATCATTCAGAGCAAACAATCCATTTAATACAAGGTGACTGTCTCCACCAAATGTAAGAAATGGCTTCATGTAGACAGAACCTGAGTGCCGGAGGGGGCGCAAATAATAATCCACCCATTTAAACTTTAGAAGTTACTTGATCTACAGTTATCGTTAATATCTCGTACATACAACCAAAAAAAATCAATACATTCTAATTACAAAACAGTCATCCATCTGCATTGTAACTGATTTATACGCGGGGCCGGCGTTTTAGCATTAAATATATATATTGGCTGCAGTTATGTGGACATTAGTAATGTACTTAAGCACCGTGTTCAGAATTGTCCTGCGATCGTCCATGAATCTTCATCATGCTCCATGTGGATAGCTTCCCGTCCGCTGTCATAAACCATGAACCTATAGGACTTTTGCTGTGTCTTTATTGCTGGGCGGCTCTGGATATGACAAGGTTTGTGCAATGTTTATGGCAATGTAAATGTAGACAAGAAATCCATAGTTCAACAGATCTTATGATAGAACATAGTAGAACTAAATAATTTACAGCACTTAGATCAGGGTCCTCGGGGACCATCTGGGGGTTGATGGTCGGGAAGAAGAAACAATGTTGTGTTTGCTTACTACATAATTGCTGAGGACTTCTTGATTAATGGTCAACAAATGTCTGAGTGAGGGACCTTTCAAAAGGCGGAATTTTCTGCACTGCAAATTGGGGGAAATTCTGTACCAAAATCTGCACAGCTCCATGTGGATTGTGATGCAGAATGAAAGTGGCTTAAATCAGTGTCCCTGAAGGAGTAGAAGAGTAGGCAAATATCATGGACACAGGTACATTAGGTGCATAACAGACAGAGAGTCTCACACCCTGCCATCTCCAAGCTTCCATTGCCATCTCAAGAGTGGAGGGTTTGGGCAGGGGCATACATAGAACTCATAGGGCCCCGTAGGAGAACTCAGAAATATATTAGGTAAAGATGAAGTGCCCTGGTGCAAGCACAGAGTCATGACTGACTCCTAGGGTGACGTCTAGAGATGAGCGAACGTACTCGTTTAGGGCGATTTTGCAATCGAGCACCGCTTTTTTCGAGTAACTGACTACTCGGGTGAAAAGATTTGGGGGGCGCCGGGGGGCGCCGGGGGGCGGGGGCGGCGTGGTGGAGCGGGGGTTAGCAGTGGGAAACAGGGGGGAGCTCTCTCTCTCCCCCCCTCCCCTCTGCGACCACCCGCTCACCCCCGGCGCCCCCCGAATCTTTTCACCCGAGTAGTTAGTTGCGCGAAAAAAGCGGTGTTCGATTGCGAAATCGCCCTAAACGAGTACGCTCGCTCATCTCTAGTGACGTCACATTGTGACATTTTCTTGGCAGACTGTTTTTGCAGGGTGGTTTGCCATTGCCTTCCCAAGCAAGTTGGGTACTCATTTTACCGACCTCGGAAGGATGGGAGGCTGAATCAGCCTTGTTAGTGACTGCTTATCTATAATGTGGTGGGCTTAGATACAGAAACTCATCTCTAGTATATTTCTAAATAAGGCAGTCACCATAAAATAGCCAGATACCAGCTCTACACAGTGATAGTATTTACAGTGCAGTTACCTCAAATGATCACAGTTATCATCTTTTCTCATTGGTGACAACTGGATTCTTTTTTGTTCTTTATGAGGGTTCAGACCATCATGAAAATTTTCCTTGAGCCACAACTCCATTCTGCACACTCTCTCCATCCTACCAATGCCCTCAATGAACCCCTCTGCCTATCTCTGGAAAGTCCTGGGGTCCCCTCTGTGGCCCAACAAAGTCTTTGGGTCTCCTCTGTGGTACCCACTCTCTGTGGCCCCCGAAAGTAATAGAAGCTTTTAACCCACTGTCGGTGCCCCTTCCCCCGAATGTCTTAGCAGCACAAGTCTATCTCTCTTATATTTTATTTGGTCAGGATTAGAGATGAGCGAACACCAAAATGTTCGGGTGTTCGTTATTCGTAACGAACTTCCCGTGATGCTCGAGGGTTCGTTTCGAACAACGAACCCCATTGAAGTCAATGGGCGACCAGAACATTTTTGTATTTCGCCGATGCTCGCTAAGGTTTTCATGTGTGAAAATCTGGGCAATTCAGGAAAGTGATGGGAATGACACAGTGACGGATAGGGCAGGCGAGGGGCTACATGTTGGGCTGCATCTCAAGTTCCCAGGTCCCACTATTAAGCCACAATACCGGCAAGAGTGGGCCCCCCCCCTCCCAACAACTTTTACTTCTGAAAAGCCCTCATTAGCATGGCATACCTTTGCTAAGCACCACACTACCTCCAACAAAGCACAATCACTGCCTGCATGACACTCCACTGACACTTCTCCTGGGTTACATGCTGCCCAACCGCCCCCCCTCCCCCCCACAGCGCACACCAAAGTGTCCCTGCGCAGCCTTCAGCTGCCCTCATGCCACACCACGCTCATGTCTATTTAGAATTGCGTCTGCCATGACGAGGGACCGCAGGCACACACTGCAGAGGTTGGCACGGCTAGGCAGCGACCCTCTTTAAAAGTGGCGGAGCGATAGCCCACAATGCTGTACAGAAGCAATGAGAAATAGAATCCTGTGCCACCGCCATCAGGAGCTGCACACGTGGGCATAGCAATGGGGAACCTATGTGCCACACACTATTCATTCTGTCAAGGTGTCTGCATGCCCCAGTCAGACTGGGCTTTTTAATTCATAGACACAGGCAGGTACAACTCCCTATTGTGAAGTCCCTGTCGACCCACAGCATGGGTGGCTCCCTGGAACCCACCGGCGGTACACAGAAATATCCCATTGCATTGCCCAACACAGCTGAGGTAGTAATGTCGTGCTTAATGCAGGTGGGCTTCGGCCCACACTGCATGCCCCAGTCTGACTGGGGTTCTTTATAAGTGTACAGATGTAGTAAAAACTCCGTGTGCACCTACAGCATGGGTGGGTGCCAGGAAGCCACCGGCGGTACATAGAAATATCCCATTGCATTGCCCAACACAGCTGAGGTAGTAATGTTGTGCTTAACCCTTTCCAATCCAATTTGTATATGGTTTTCCTAGGGGGCTTACTCTTTTTCTGCTGTTATACAACGGCGCTATATGCTGGCTAAAGCCAGTACTGCATGAGCTGACACGTAGGATAGGCTCCGACAGCAGAGAGGCTGGCAATATACAGTAAGAGAACCCCGACGGACGTCTACCAACAACGGAGCTGTACAGCCTTAAACCCTAATGTCTTCACAGGTCACACAGTGGACTGGAAAGGGTTAATGCAGGTGGGTTTCGGCCCACACTGCATGCCCCAGTCAGACTGGGGTTCTTTACAAGTGGACACATGTAGGTTTAACTCCCTGTGGACCCACTGCCTGGGTGGGTGCCAGGAAGCCACCGGCGGTACATAGAAATATCCCATTGCATTGCCCAACACAGCTGAGGTAGTAATGTCGTGCGTAATACAGGTGGGCTTCGGCCCACACTGCATGCCCCAGTCAGACGGGTTCTTTAGAAGTGTACAGATGTATTAAAAACTCAGTGTGCACCTACAGCATGGGTGGCTCCCTGGAACCCACCGGCGGTACACAAAAATATCCCATTGCATTGCCCAACACAGCTGAGGTAGTAATGTCGTGCGTAATACAGGTGGGCTTCGGCCCACACTGCATGCCCCAGTCAGACTGGGGTTCTTTACAAGTGGACACATGTAGGTTTAACTCCCTGTGGACCCACTGCCTGGGTGGGTGCCAGGAAGCCACCGGCGGTACATAGAAATATCCCATTGCATTGCCCAACACAGCTGAGGTAACGTCAGCTGTAATGCAGGTGGGCTAAAAATTAATTTGATTACACTGTAGGCGAGGGCCCACAAAAATTGCTGTATCAACAGTACTAATGTACATCCCAAAAATTGGCCATGGCCAGCCAAGAGGGCAGGTGAAACCCATTAATCGCTTTGGTTAATGTGGCTTAAGTGGTAACTAGGCCTGGAGGCAGCCCAGTGTAACGAAAAATTGGTTCAAGTTAAAGTTCCAATGCTTTTAAGCGCATTGAAACTTATAAAAATTGTTCTGAAAAATTATTTGAGTGAGCCTTGTGGCCCTAAGAAAAATTGCCCGTTCAGCGTGATTACGTGAGGTTTCAGGAGGAGGAGCAGGAGGAGGAGGAGGAGGAATATTAGACACAGATTGATGAAGCAGAAATGTCCCCGTTTTGGATGGTGAGAGAGAACGTAGCTTCCATCCGCGGGTGCAGCCTACGTATTGCTTACGTATCGCTGCTGTCCGCTGGTGGAGAACAGAAGTCTGGGGAAATCCAGCCTTTGTTCATCTTGATGAGTGTTAGCCTGTCGGCACTGTCGGTTGACAAGCGGCTACGCTTATCTGTGATGATTCCCCCAGCCGCACTAAACACCCTCTCCGACAACACGCTAGCCGCAGGACAAGCAAGCACCTCAAGGGCATACAGGGCTAGTTCAGGCCACGTGTCCAGCTTCGACACCCAGTAGTTGTAGGGGGCAGAGGCGTCACCAAGGATGGTCGTGCGATCCGCTACGTACTCCCTCACCATCCTTTTGCAGTGCTCCCGCCGACTCAGCCGTGACTGGGGAGCGGTGACACAGTCTTGGTGGGGAGCCATAAAGCTGGCCAGGCCCTTAAAGACTGTTGCACTGCCTGGGATGTACATGCTGCTCGATCTACGCACATCCCCTGCAACATGGCCCTCGGAACTGCGCCTTCTGCCACTAGCGCTGTCGGCTGGGAATTTTACCATCAGCTTGTCCGCAAGGGTCCTGTGGTATAGCAACACTCTCGAACCCCTTTCCTCTTCGGGAATCAGAGTGGGCAGGTTCTCCTTATACCGTGGATCGAGCAGTGTGTACACCCAGTAATCCGTCGTGGCCAGAATGCGTGCAACGCGAGGGTCACGAGAAAGGCATCCTAACATGAAGTCAGCCATGTGTGCCAGGGTACCTGTACGCAACACATGGCTGTCTTCACTAGGAAGATCACTTTCAGGATCCTCCTCCTCCTCCTCCTCCTCCTCAGGCCATACACGCTGAAAGGATGACAGGCAATCAGCCGGTGTACCGTCAGCAGCGGGCCAAGCTGTCTCTTCCCCCTCCTCCTCATCCTCCTCATGCTCCTCCTCCTCCTCCTGTACGCGCTGAGAAATAGACAGGAGGGTGCCCTGACTATCCAGCGGCATACTGTCTTCCCCCGCCCCCGTTTCCGAGCGCAAAGCAGCTGCCTTTATGGTTTGCAGGGAATTTCTCAAGATGCATAGCAGAGGAATGGTGACGCTAATGATTGTAGCATCGCCGCTCACCACCTGGGTAGACTCCTCAAAATTACCAAGGACATGGCAGATGTCTGCCAACCAGGCCCACTCTTCTGAAAGGAATTGAGGAGGCTGACTCCCACTGCGCCGCCCATGTTGGAGTTGGTATTCGACTATAGCTCTCCGTTGTTCATAGAGCCTGGCCAACATGTGGAGCGTAGAGTTCCACCGTGTGGGCACGTCGCACAGCAGTCGGTGCACTGGCAGCTTAAAGTGATGTTGCAGGGTGCGCAGGGTGGCAGCGTCCGTGTGGGACTTGCGGAAATGTGCGCAGAGCCGGCGCGCCTTTACGAGCAGGTCTGACAAGCGTGGGTAGCTTTTCAGAAACCGCTGAACCACCAAATTAAAGACGTGGGCCAGGCATGGCACGTGCGTGAGGCTGCCAAGCTGCAGAGCCGCCACCAGGTTACGGCCGTTGTCACACACGACCATGCCCGGTTGGAGGCTCAGCGGCGCAAGCCAGCGGTCGGTCTGCTGTGTCAGACCCTGCAGCAGTTCGTGGGCCGTGTGCCTCTTATCGCCTAAGCTGAGTAGTTTCAGCACGGCCTGCTGACGCTTGCCCACCGCTGTGCTGCCACACCGCGCGACACCGACTGCTGGCGACATGCTGCTGCTAACACATCTTGATTGTGAGACAGAGGAGGAGGAGGAGGAGGAGGGTGCTTTAGTGGAGGAAGCATACACCTCCGCAGATACCAGCACCGAGCTGGGGCCCGCAATTCTGGGGGTGGGTAGGACGTGAGCGGTCCCAGGCTCTGACTCTGTCCCAGCCTCCACTAAATTCACCCAATGTGCCGTCAGGGAGATGTAGTGGCCCTGCCCGCCTGTGCTTGTCCACGTGTCCGTAGTTAAGTGGACCGTGGCAGTAACCGCGTTGGTGAGGGCGCGCACAATGTTGCGGGAGACGTGGTCGTGCAGGGCTGGGACGGCACATCGGGAAAAGTAGTGGCGACTGGGAACTGAGTAGCGCGGGGCCGCCGCCTCCATGATACTTTTGAAGGACTCCGTTTCCACAACCCTATACGGCAGCATCTCAAGGCTGATGAATTTTGCGATGCGGACGGTTAACGTTTGAGCGTGCGGGTGCGTGGCGGCGTACTTGCGCTTGCGATCGAACACTTGCGCAAGCGACGGCTGAACGGTGCGCTGAACTACACTGCTGGATGGGGCCGAGGACAGCGGAGATGAGGGTGTGGGTGCAGGCCATGAGGCGGTAGTGCCTGTGTCCTGAGAGGGGGGTTGCATCTCAGTGGCAGGTTGGGGCACAGGGGGAGAGGCAGGGGTGCAAACCGGAGACGGTGAACGGCCTTTGTCCCACCTTGCGGGGTGCTTGGCCATCATATGTCTGCGCATGGTGGTGGTGGTGAGGCTGTTGGTGTTGGCTCCCCGGCTGAGCTTTGCGCGACAAAGGTTGCACACCACTGTTCGTCGGTCGTCAGGCGTCTCTGTGAAAAACTGCCAGACCTTAGAGCACCTCGGCCTACGCAGGGTGGCATGGCGCGAGGGGGCGCTTTGGGAAACACTTGGTGGATTATTCGGTCTGGCCCTGCCTCTACCCCTGGCCACCGCACTGCCTCTTGCAACCTGCCCTGCTGATGCCCTTGACTCCCCCTCTGAAGACCTGTCCTCCTGAGTAAGCGTTGCACACCAGGTGGGGTCAGTCACCTCATCGTCCTGCTGCTCTTCCTCCGAATCCTCTGTGCGCTGCTCCCTGGGACTTACTGCCCTTACTACTACCTCACTGCAAGACAACTGTGTCTGATCGTCATCGTCCTCCTCACCCACAGAAAGTTGTTGAGACAGTTGGCGGAAGTCCCCAGCCTCTTCCCCCGGACCCCGGGAACTTTCGAATGGTTGGGCATCAGTGACGATAAACTCCTCTGGTGGGAGAGGAACCGCTGCTGCCCAATCTAAGCAGGGGCCCGAGAACAGTTCCTGGGAGTGTTCCCGCTCCTGAGCAGGTGTCATTGTAGTGGAGTGAGGAGGCTGGGAGGAAGGAGGAGCAGCAGACAGAGGATTCGGATTGGCAGCAGTGGACGGCGCAGAACTGCGGGTAGACGATAGGTTGCTCGAAGCACTTTCTGCCATCCAGGACAGGACCTGCTCACACTGCTCATTTTCTAATAACCGTCTCCCGCGTGGACCCATTAATTGGGCGATGAATGTGGGGACGCCAGAAACGTGCCTCTCTCCTAATCGCGCAGCAGACAGCTGCGACACACCTGGATCAGGAGCTTGGCCTGTGCCCACACCCTCACTTGGCCCTCCGCGTCCTCTGCCACGTCCACGTCCACGTCCTCTAGGCTTACCCCTACCCCTCAGCATGCTGTATTACCAGTGATTAGATTTCCCAGGCAGGAAATAAATTGGCGCAAGACTGCAGGCCAAATATAATTTTTGCCCTTTTTGGAAAACGAAAGGCCCCACTGCCTCTAGTGAATGAATTATCAAAGTTTAATAACTGTGCTGTGTCCCTGCTTATGTGTCACAGAACGTGAGGGTAGCAGAGTTATTATAACTCTTGGAGAGCAGGTATTTTTTTTCCCAATTAAGGAAAGCAAATGGCGAACACAGCAGTAAAGCGTAGCTGGCTGCGTATGATTTAGCAATGTTTTTCACGCAGCTCACACGTGTCCACCGCCCTTAGGACGGACAGAGGCTGGACAAATAGATTTGTTTTCAGTTTTTTCCCACCAACAGGCAGCACTGCGTATATTCAATGAACCTGCGAAGTTTAATAACTGCGCTGTGTCCCTGCTTATGTGTCACAGAACGTGAGGGTAGCAGAGTTATTATAACTCTTGGAGAGCAGGTATTTTTTTTCCCCAATTAAGGAAAGCAAATGGCGAACCCAGCAGTAAAGCGTAGCTGGCTGCGTATGATTTAGCAATGTTTTTCACGCAGCTCACACGTCTCCACAGGCGTAAGGACGGACAGAGGCTGGACAAATAGATTTGTTTTCAGTTTTTTCCCACCAACAGGCAGCACTGCGTATATTCAATGAACCTGCGAAGTTTAATAACTGCGCTGTGTCCCTGCTTATGTGTCACAGAACGTGAGGGTAGCAGAGTTATTATAACTCTTGGAGAGCAGGTATTTTTTTTCCCCAATTAAGGAAAGCAAATGGCGAACCCAGCAGTAAAGCGTAGCTGGCTGCGTATGATTTAGCAATGTTTTTCACGCAGCTCACACGTCTCCACAGGCGTAAGGACGGACAGAGGCTGGACAAATAGATTTGTTTTCAGTTTTTTCCCACCAACAGGCAGCACTGCGTATATTCAATGAACCTGCGAAGTTTAATAACTGCGCTGTGTCCCTGCTTATGTGTCACAGAACGTGAGGGTAGCAGAGTTATTATAACTCTTGGAGAGCAGGTATTTTTTTTCCCCAATTAAGGAAAGCAAATGGCGAACCCAGCAGTAAAGCGTAGCTGGCTGCGTATGATTTAGCAATGTTTTTCACGCAGCTCACACGTCTCCACAGGCGTAAGGACGGACACAGGCTGGACAAATAGATTTCTTTTCAGTTTTTTCCCACCAACAGGCAGCACTGCGTATATTCAATGAACCTGCGAAGTTTAATAACTGCGCTGTGTCCCTGCTTATGTGTCACAGAACGTGAGGGTAGCAGAGTTATTATAACTCTTGGAGAGCAGGTATTTTTTTTCCCAATTAAGGAAAGCAAATGGCGAACCCAGCAGTAAAGCGTAGCTGGCTGCGTATGATTTAGCAATGTTTTTCACGCAGCTCACACGTCTCCACAGGCGTAAGGACGGACACAGGCTGGACAAATAGATTTCTTTTCAGTTTTTTCCCACCAACAGGCAGCACTGCGTATATTCAATGAACCTGCGAAGTTTAATAACTGCGCTGTGTCCCTGCTTATGTGTCACAGAACGTGAGGGTAGCAGAGTTATTATAACTCTTGGAGAGCAGGTATTTTTTTTCCCCAATTAAGGAAAGCAAATGGCGAACCCAGCAGTAAAGCGTAGCTGGCTGCGTATGATTTAGCAATGTTTTTCACGCAGCTCACACGTCTCCACAGGCGTAAGGACGGACACAGGCTGGACAAATAGATTTCTTTTCAGTTTTTTCCCACCAACAGGCAGCACTGCGTATATTCAATGAACCTGCGAAGTTTAATAACTGCGCTGTGTCCCTGCTTATGTGTCACAGAACGTGAGGGTAGCAGAGTTATTATAACTCTTGGAGAGCAGGTATTTTTTTTCCCAATTAAGGAAAGCAAATGGCGAACCCAGCAGTAAAGCGTAGCTGGCTGCGTATGATTTAGCAATGTTTTTCACGCAGCTCACACGTCTACACAGGCGTAAGGACGGACACAGGCTGGACAAATAGATTTGTTTTCAGTTTTTTCCCACCAACAGGCAGCACTGCGTATATTCTATGAATAATAACTGTGTTGTGGCCCTGCCTATACAATTCTTTCCCTGCAGTATCAATGGAGGGTGCAATGCTCTGCAGAGGCGATTTTGAGAAGCCCAAAAAAAATGCAGCACAGCCAACAGCAGCCTGGACAGTACTGCACACGGATAAATATGGCCCTAGAAAGGACCGTTGAGGTTCTTGAAGGCTACACTCACTCCTAACACTCTCCCTGCCTATGCAGCACTTCTGTCCCTAATGCCAGGTGCAACGGTCTGCAGAGGCGATTTTGAGAAAAAAAAAAAAATCCCACTGCTAACAGCAGCCAACACACAGCTATCAGTGGCCCTAATAAGGACCTTTGGGGGGTCTTGAAGCCTACACTAACTACCAATTCTTTCCCTACAGCAGCTCCGGTACAAACAGCACTGTCCCTCATCTAACTCACACCGCATCTGAGGCGAGCCGCGGGAGGGGCCGACTTTTATATTAGGCGAACACCTGATCTCGCCAGCCACTCACAGCAGGGGGGTGGTATAGGGCTTAAACGTTGCAGGGGGAAGTTGTAATGCCTTCCCTGTCTTTCAATTGGCCAGAAAAGCGCGCAAACGTCTCAGGGAAGGAAGTGAAAGTAACCAGAACACCGCATGGTGTTCGTCACGAATAACGAACATCCCGAACACCCTAATATTCGCACGAATATCAAGCTCGGACGAACGCGTTCGCTCATCTCTAGTCAGGATGCTGCTGCCTGAATGCAGGCCGTCTGCTCTTCCTATGTCCAGCAGTACTACCATGAGAGCAAGAAGGGAGGGAAGGAGGCAGCATGCACTCAGACAGCAACATCCCAGCCATCTAGAGGTGACCCTGGGCCCCCCTGTCCCACAGGCCTCATAGCAGTGGCATGGTCTGTCTACATTGGTGGCACAAGACTAGGTTTGGACCTTTTTGACTCAGGTTTGAGCAGTGTCTTCGTTTCCTAATATTGTTATATTTGTGGAGCACCTTGTGCTTTGCTGAAAGAAAATGAGAATTAGAGTAAACTGGGCTTGTAGACACCTCTGAAGAGGTACGGGCTATCTCTAGGATAGGGCTAGATCACCAGAGTTTCTTTCAAAGACTCCAGGAAGTCAATAATGGACTTCAATGGAAAACAACCAGCAAAAGACAACCTCATTTGGAGGTGACATTGGAGCCAATCACTTATCACCAAGGTTTCTTTCTTATGGGATGTTTCACTAATAACCTTAGACCTTATTGATGACGTATCCTGTGTATGCATTGTGGACAGAGCTGGAAGCATGTAGCTCTATAGACATTGTGGCGGCTTGGATCAGTATTGAATTCACTGGGAGCTGTGCCTGCAGTACCAACCTGGTCCACTGTAATACGGACAGCACTGTCTGCTTCCAGTTCTGTTCGCACTGACAGTAGGCTTGATGATTAGCTAATCGGTGGAGATCCTGAGCGGTGGACCCCTGCCGATCATCTACTGATGACCTATCCTCAAGACCCATGTCTCATTGTCAAGTGTCTTATGTGGCTACAGCCTTGGTTTCCCAGCCAAGCATGTTTCTTGATCCCTTTTCCCCTCATGTCCCTGAAAGGCAGACCGCTTTCACACAGGCGACAAAATTGTGCAATTTTCCCCATAATGCGACAGCGCGAGAAAACACATGTTTGTGAAGCCCATGCCTTCTAATGGTTTCCTTCTCATTAGCGATGTTTTCACTGATGCGATGTTATGAGAAAAAAAATAGCGGTATGTTCTATCTTTCTGCAATGTGCGATTTATTTATTTCTCCCATGTTTCCCTATGGAGCCTCCTTGTTTATCGCATCGCATGAACTTGCGATTTTTGTGTGATGCAATTTTAACATTAGAAACCCCAGTAGACTTTCACGATAAAAAACGCGCAATTTTATCGCAAACGGCCGGGATGCGAGATTATTCTCACAAAAAAGCAGCGATGTCGCTGAAAAATCACGGGAACAAAGATTCTATTTTGCCGCGATTTTCTCACTACAATATCGCTGTCACCCATGTGAAAGACGCCTCAGTGTGCTGCTCCCCTTTGGTCATACCCTTTCTCCTTCTGCAAGGCATCTACTATACAGGGGCAAGCAGAGACCCCACTATGTAGGAATGACTCCCCCCTAATCTAAGGAGTGCAGGGAATAGTAATGCTCTGGTAATGTCATTGGGGAGGATTCCCAGCTGTACCTAGATATCCCCTAAGACCGTGACTGAAAGGCTTTAGGGGCAAGACTTTTTTTTTTTCACATAACTCCCCAACAGTTACGTTAAAATTGGAAAAACCCTTCAGAAAAAGTTACCTTTTTATTGTAGATTTAGAATTTTTGTGTGCGCATTTGTGATGACTTTTTGGCGCATCAGGCGCTGTGTATTTGCCTGAGCACACAAGTTGTGAGCTACAATGTGTGCAAAAAATCATACTGATGCTCTCAGCCATTGAAATGGCCAATTAGTTTAATGAGTTCAAGATTATTTCTTTCCCTGCGCGAATGTCCAGGAAAGTAAGGCACACCGAAATGAGCACGCAAAAGACGCGCATGTGAATGAGCCCATAGTAACCAATGGGTACTATTTGCTGCGTATTGCAAACGCAAAATTTTCATGCGCAAATACGTCCTAGTGACACAGGCCTAATGGCTAGTAAATTGTATCTGCTTTTGTGTTCCAGCGGTCATAGCTTTTTTTTTTTCTTCAATGCACCTGTATGACACCTCGGATTTTGTGGGATGAGTTCTAGTTTTATAGGAACCACTTTTGGGTACATATAATGTATTGAATAACTTTATGTTACATCTAGTTCACATGGGAACTAGAGAACTCAAACGGGACTCACAAACAGAAATGACACAACGACTGGCAAACACTCAAAACTCTCACCTAGCATACCTGCACGCATAAACAGATATAATTGCTACGGTGGTACGAGGTATTAGTTCGTTTTCTGGCTAATATACTTAAGCCCACAAGCCCGCGACAAGGGTCCCCGTTGTCTTGTGGGTCCCTACTCTTACAAGACAAATTATCACAGGAGTCCTGCCTGCAAGCGGGGTGATCGTCCCAATAGGGATGGCCCCACTCCGGAACCTAAGGTCCTAGCTAGATAGTAAACGATCCAAGCAGAACAGGACGCAGTTCACACCAGCACACACAGGAATGCACACCACGCAGAACAGGACTGTTCAAACCACATGTCCGGCCACCTGCACAGACACATCGAACACATCACTGTTCACACCAATATATCCTGAACAGGAGTGTTCACCTCATATCCATCCACCTGCACAGACACACAGAACACATCGCTGTTCACACTACAGAAAACATGCATGGATGCAAAAACAAGGGTACTGGGAGGAAAATGAGGAAATCAGCACCCTCTATGTATTTTGGTTTGACAATCATTTTTGCCCCATTTGTCTTCTGCAGCTTCAACCTATCACTGTATACAGTAACTGCAGACTGACTTTCAATGGGAGATCCATCAGTGAGGTTGAACTGAAAGCACCATTTTCAGTGGTTGTTTTACCTCTCCTGACTCTTCTTATCAGCTGATTTATGACCACAATACAGATAAACGTTATTGAGGTCATAAATTAGCTGATAAGAAAGAGAGAACAGAGGAAAACTAAGCCAGCGGTCCAGCCTCACTGATGGATCTCCTATTGAAACTCAGTCTGCAGTGTCTATATATAGTGATATGCAGAAGCTGCAGAAGACAAACGATGCAAAATGTTTAATTAAACTCTACAGTTAAAATGACTCTTGGACCAAAATATATGCAATTAAATGACAAAATCTTGCCAAAGATATCGGTAGCTTTTAGTCTCCAGCAAATTCTATGGAGATGTTGTCCTAGTTTGAACCCAAGACCCCTGTCCTATAGGGAAAGTCCCCGGGCTACCATTTATGTGTGGCGCAGTCATCAGTTCAGAGATTAGTCACTACTTACTGGGTAGCTGTAGATGATGCCACCCACTGGCATACACATGGGCCAAGCCTTACCGTCCATATGAAAGCTCAATGACCCTAAAATCCCCCGAGCACATTGGAATCTTGACAAACAAGAGGTAAAGTAGTTGCGCGAGCAGAAGTTTCATTCATATTGAAAATTATTCAATTCACTGCAAAAACAGGAAAAATGTCATCTGTTTTAGGGAAGACACAACAGATGTATAAGAAATCATTAATGTCATGAATAGCAGCCGCCCCTCCCCCACCCTGATATCACATCCAATACTTGGATACCTTCAACCAATACACCAAATGTAATTATTTTCCCTGTTTTTTTTTTTCTTATTGTGAAAAGTTGGAACGAGTTATCAATGCGCCAAACTCCATCCTCGCGTTGGCAGGCGGCGCTGACGATCCCAGATACTGACGTCCATTGTAATAACAGCTCTCTAATGTTTTTCCTTGACGTGCTTCCATATTGCCCGAGTGCGTAGGTACAAGCGCAGATTGGGACGAGATTCAGTGTTCTTCACACAGCCGTCGTATGGTGATAAACAGATGTACAGCAGTAAACAAAGGGAACTGTCACGTATCCAAGACAATAATATATATATAAAAAAAAGCTCAAACTGCCAAAAAATATGTAAAACCAGCATGAAAACAAAGTGAAGTAATTCAATTAGGATTATCTTGTTACTGGGCAGATTTCAGGGGGGGTAGAAAGAAAAGACAAATTCAAAGTACATTTCCCCTTAAAAGGGTTATCCAGGATTAGTTAAAAGGGTCTGTTGTATTTTGAGAACAGCGCCTCTGTTAACATGGGCTGTACTTGGTATTACAGCTTAGCCCCATTCAAGGCTGACTTGCAGTACCAGACATAGCCTATAGTGAGAAGTGGCGCTGTTTACTTAAAGGCTTTCCTTCCTCCACTTTTGACAGATTATTAGATATTATTTTAGTTCTTCTTATATCTGGTTCCGGGAATCTGGATGACAAGTTGATGACCAGTATGGCCGATTTTAGGGCAACCTTGCCAAACAGTTACACAAGTTTTTAGGGTGAGGTTATGATTAATCTAAATATTTGTAACCGGTTGTTGATGGATCAGCCTGGAGAGTACTTGCAATGGTGTCTGTAAAAGGAAGGCCTACCTTCGGTATGAAGACCACTTGTGGAAACCTTCAATGGAATTCCATGGATAGTAAATTCAGAAGAACACAAAGAACAGTGGGTGAGTGGCGCAGACCTTTATAGGAGGCATTATGCAGATCAGAAATGTAAACCTGATTTATCTTTATTTAACAAACCATCCGCTTCCTCAGAAGTCCTGTACCTGACATTTCTCTACTTGGAGCGGGGGAATGTTTTTTGCCTCCTATGAGACGCGTTCCACTCAGTAACAATTCTCGGTGATAGCATGCAACCTCACAGAAATAGTCCCTTTCGGTTTCTCATCATCCCTAGCTCCACAGCTATGTCCCCAAACTCCTCTCCATGTTGGCCTATACATCCTCTTCAGACCCCTATACTGCTCTCTCTGTGCCCTCTTGTCTTGTTGCATCATGCAACACATACCTGTACAGTCTATTATATACCGCCTCCCTCGCTGCTTATTTTTGGCCCCACCTACTGCTCCTGTGAGATCACGCTACTGCCTCCAGAAATATGGCTGCCGTCTTAAGGTGAAATAATGTCAAACATGAAAAAAGCCAAGAAAGGACTTTACATATAGTCACCCTCCTTATATATGTATCGCTATGTCCAGTATGTCCATGACAACCTTCAAAGAGTATCTGCATTTTCACTTCAGAGCGGTCCAGCTCCGTCAACCGTTTTATGTTCCTTCTGGCAGCTGAAGATGGCCCCATATAGCGCTACAGAAGGAGCCAAAAATGGCCAACAGAGCAGGAGCGAAAGGGCAGGTACTCTTTGAGTAGAAGAGGCGGGTTGTCGCTTAATCCGATCATGCACCAATTGTAGGACATCTTGGTAGTTCGAACTGGAGCACTATGGCTCTTCTTGAGTACCTTGTCCAGGAGTGGTCATCTATGAGTGGTCAGTTCCTGCAATGGTGCAGGGAGATATTATAGGGCAGGGAAGGGAGTGCTAGGAAGTTGCAGTCCATCCTGATGCCAGCCTTTGAGGCAAAGTTTTATTGAACTTTTCTATAGTCATAGATCATACATCAGAATTTGTGTGCCCTGCATGCTACTATATGACACTATTATGTAGGTATTATATGGTTCTACTATTCAATACTGTATAGTGACATCATGTATACAAATAAGGAGGATGGAACAATACCTCTGCAGCGCCACCTATTGGATGGCAGCATTCCTGCAAATCCATGTTCGATCCTTTATACAGGCCTTTAGAACAATGATTAGGAATTGAAAACTAAGCCAGAATCCAAACACAGACAGCTGTTTTGGGGGGTTTTGCCCCTCATCAGTGTGCAGTAGGATCATGACTTGGCTAGTGAGAGGCCTGTAATGTGGGTCAGGAAGGGTATCATCACTCCTTAAGGAGACACCTAGAAGGTGAGTGAGAGATTAATAAGGTCATGCATGCTCCTCTGGGAAATATATTCAAATAAGGAAAATGGAAAAGTACCTCTGCAGCGCCACCTCTTGCAGTACTATTTGGGCAGTGTTCTATGGACACTGTATATCCATCCACTATATGACACTATTATGCAAGTGCTATATGGTAGTGTTATCTGTCACTGTATGGCGTATAACGGGAGGGGGCTCTCATGTACTGTATGTTATACCCATGAGCTTTCACACACCCTAATGCAGCCCTGTATGGATCTTCATAACTGCTGCTACATGGAGCTCTGAGAATATGGATGTTATATGATATACGGGCGCGCAGAAGTAATCACCCCCCCCCCCCCCCCGCCTGACAATATGGGAGCCATAGAAAATAAAAATGGATTCCAGAGCGTTTCTCATTGCTTACTACATTCCGGAGATGTATGTGCACAGTCCATTACTGGAAATAAAGTCCCGTTTCCCACCGTGCTGCAGACAGAATGGGCTTCAGCTGCTCGCTTTTACATCTGGGGTGGAACAGATGTTTGGGAAAAGGAGACGTTTCTTCAGATTTAACATATTTCTCATATCAATATACAATGGGGATATTTGTTTCACCGTATCGAGGTTCAGAGCAAGGTCTCATATAGCAGTGAGATCCCTTCTAGGGGCAAACAAGATTTATAGTTGCCTGGCATTGTAATAAACGACGGGGTCAGATTTGGGGTCTATACAATGTTCTCCAGGGGTCGGGCCAAGATATTCTATATTTTCCTACACATGCTGCATTACTCTTCTCACAGCCAGTTACATAAGTAATGTGCAGGACAAGTCCTGTAATGGAGCATCAGTAGAAGCCGATGGGTGCCGGATTATTAGATGGTGGGGATTATTGGACTTTCACAGAAAAGTATATGAAATGAGCATTATTGCAAGTACAGAACCTTCTCTTGGCTGTGTGTACTGTATGGATGCTGTATGGGTGTTGCAGGTCTACTGTGTGTACTATATAGCACCACTAGATTACATACACAGTAGATATATAGCACCCATACAGTACACACATCAGACACACGGATACTATATGTCTACTGTATGGATGCTGTATGTGTAACTGTATGGGTGTTGGAGGTCTACTGTATAGCATGACTAGATCACATACATAGCAGATATATAGCACCCATACAGTACACACATCCGACACACAGGTGGTATATGTCTATTTTATGTCTGCTGTATACATACTATATGGGAGGTCTATGCCTGCTTTGTATGTACTATATAGATGCTGCATGTCTATTGTATGTGTGCTTAATGGGGGTGTATGTCTGCTATGTACTCTTTGTACAGTATGAATGCTGTAGGTGTACTCTGTGTACTCTGTGGGTGCTGTAAGTGCTCTATGGGTGCCGTATGTCAGTGGTGTATAATGAATGGGTTCTGTATGTCTACTCTGTGTACTGTGTGGGTGCACTATGAGTGTTGTATGTCTGCTGTGTGTGCTGTTATGTATGCTGTATGTTTGCTATGTGTACTGTATGGCCACTGTATGTCTCCTGTGTGCACTGTAATGGTGCTGCATGTCCACTATGTGTACTGTATGGGTGCTGTCACTCTATGTGTACTGTATTTGTGCTATATGTACTGTATGGGTCAGAGGCGTAACTTGAAGCTCCTGGACCCCAATGCAAAACCTGGAACGGGGCCCCCAACTATAAAGCTTTATTCATAGTACTGGGCTTCCTATATGGAGAAGAGAGGCCTTATGGGCCCCCTAAGGCTCCTGGGCCCGGGTGCAACCGCATCCCCTGCACCCTCTATAGTTACGCCCCTGGTATGGGTACTATATAACGGCTGTGTGTACTGTATGGGTGTTGTATGACTGGTGTATGTGTACTGTATAAGTGCTGCATGTGTACCGTATGGGTGCTATGTGACTGCTGTATGTGTACTGTATGGGTGCTACGTGACTGTAGTGTGTGCTGTATGACTGCTGTATGTGTACTGTAGTGTGTGCTGTATGACTGCTGTATGTGTACTGTATGGGTGTTATGTGACCGCTGTGTGTAATGTATGGGTACTATATAACGGCTGTGTGTACTGTATGGGTGTTGTATGACTGGTGTATGTGTACTGTATAAGTGCTGCATGTGTACCGTATGGGTGCTATGTGACTGCTGTATGTGTACTGTATGGGTGCTGTAGGACTGCTGTATGTGTACTGTATGGGTGTTATGTGACCGTTGTGTGTAATGTATGGGTGCTACATGACTGTAGTGTGTGCTGTATGACTGCTGTATGTGTACTGTAGTGTGTGCTGTATGACTGCTGTATGTGTACTGTATGGGTGTTATGTGACCGCTGTGTGTAATGTATGGGTACTATATAACGGCTGTGTGTACTGTATGGGTGTTGTATGACTGGTGTATGTGTACTGTATAAGTGCTGCATGTGTACCGTATGGGTGCTATGTGACTGCTGTATGTGTACTGTATGGGTGCTGTAGGACTGCTGTATGTGTACTGTATGGGTGTTATGTGACCGTTGTGTGTAATGTATGGGTGCTACATGACTGTAGTGTGTGCTGTATGACTGCTGTATGTGTACTGTATGGGTGTTATGTGACCGCTGTATGTGTACTGTATGGGTGTTATATGACCGCTGTATGTGTACTGTATGGGTGTTATGTGACCGCTGTGTGTAATGTATGGGTGCTACATGACTGTAGTGTGTAATGTATGGGTGCTACATGACTGTAGTGTGTGCTGTATGACTGCTGTATGTGTAATGTATGGGTGCTATGTGACTGCTGTATGTGTACTGTATGGGTGTTCTGTGACCGCTGTGTGTAATGTATGGGTACTATATAACGGCTGTGTGTACTGTATGGGTGTTGTATGACTGGTGTATGTGTACTGTATAAGTGCTGCATGTGTACCGTATGGGTGCTATGTGACTGCTGTATGTGTACTGTATGGGTGCTGTAGGACTGCTGTATGTGTACTGTATGGGTGTTATGTGACCGTTGTGTGTAATGTATGGGTGCTACATGACTGTAGTGTGTGCTGTATGACTGCTGTATGTGTACTGTATGGGTGTTATGTGACCGCTGTATGTGTACTGTATGGGTGTTATATGACCGCTGTATGTGTACTGTATGGGTGTTATGTGACCGCTGTGTGTAATGTATGGGTGCTACATGACTGTAGTGTGTAATGTATGGGTGCTACATGACTGTAGTGTGTGCTGTATGACTGCTGTATGTGTAATGTATGGGTGCTATGTGACTGCTGTATGTGTACTGTATGGGTGTTATGTGACCGTTGTGTGTAATGTATGGGTGCTGTGTATATATTGAATAAATGCTCCATATCAATTGGCTGTGTACTTATTTGGAGCTGTATTCTGTATATGTGTATTCTGTATGGATGATGTCTGAACGGAGACAAAGCGAGGAAGGATCCAAACTACAGCCCGCCATGCTGGTAAGGCTCGGCCTTGCAAACAACATGTCCTGTCCTCAGACCGCAGCTCATTAATATGGTAAAATAAGACATCCAGCCGCTAAGTAGACTCCGACCCTCTGACGGCTGCATAGACTGCCCTGAATTATACTCATGAACTAACAAGTTGTTGAAAGCGGCCATTTAGAATTATTTGTGCCCCATGAGCGATCCAATCATGGATATTTCTGTACTAAATCAACAGCCGCATTACGACGCTATAGAAAACAGGTTTTTGGTTACTCAAACCATATTAAACCTGTGTCACCGGCGCATCGTTTACGGGTCCAGAATTCTAGAGCCACTAATGTGTGGGCCATAATTAATGTAAATGTCTCCTGCAGACTGCCGTCACAGAGATCGGCATATAATAAATCTGTCGGCTGCCTCCTCACACGGCTTGATGGATGCGAACTCTCAGTTTAAATATCTGGCAATCAATAATTCAAATACTTACCCGTTCTATTAAATGTGTCATGTTTATAAATAGGAGAACGAAGCGTTCAAGACGCCCAAGGTAAGGAGCAACATTTTACCGGAGGAGGGGCGAAAAAAAGTGCCCCCCCCCCCCCCTCCCCAACCCACTTGTTCAACTCTTGTGAAATGAATATGTTCAATTGATTGCTTCCTCTAGATGTCTGGTCTGGAAAATAATCCCCCTCCCCGGCTTTGATAATCTAGAAGAAGGCACTAAGACAACATTAGCGCCACAGCCGCTCTGGCCAAAGCCAAGCTTCCTTATCAAGACCAGACAGACAGTTTTGCCGATGAAATCTTACACAGTATTGAATGAAAGCGTGAATTATTTACATAGAGCCCTCAAGGCTTTTGTGCCACAAGACTAGATCACCTCTCCTTGTGAAATGTAAGACCTTTCCTCGTCTTCGCCCCTTGAGAGAATTGAAGTACAGGCTGAAGAAAATTCTGAAAGAACGCTACTTGGTATTTAGGTTCTAGAATCCTGCAAACTAACGTATCGAAAATTTGAAACAATGTATCAACTAGTGAAATGTTTCTCCCCCCCTTTAGTTGGTGGTGGTGACACTGCCTGCATGTTATATAGGAGTTCAATAAGGGCCGGCGGTGTGAAGGATGCGGCTGAGAGTCTTCTGATGAGGGAATCTAGACTAATGCTCGTTCTTCTAGCACAGGCCACAAGGTGACCTTCTGCTAATGAACATGTGAAATAAAGAACCCACTTTTCAATTGATCTAAAAATACCAGCAGTGCGACTGTAAATGGTTTATGGCAGGTCACAGAGAGTTAAAGCAACGCAAGAGTTTTTTTTCTCTCTTTTTTTTTTAAGTCCCTGACTTACTACAAGAAGAAGGGGAGATAGGGACATGCTGGTATTGGACTGTAAAACCTAATCTGTTGGACGTACTGGTGCAGAACAGGGGCTAGAGGGGTTGCAAGTGAAGCCAACTCATGCTAGACCCTTCCTCCACCCCCACCACCCCGACAATGCTACAATGGTGTATGCCAATAATAGCATAAAGATAGAGCGGAGTTCACTGTACACATATATACTTCATGCATATGATTCCCTACTGGATATGGAGTTATTGATGGTCAGGTAAAGCCTTAGCATTGTGGTTAGGGAGCATCAAGCTATGCCTTTGCAGATATGGGTGGCTAAATGGTTAGCACTACTGACTTGCAGTGCTGGGATCCAAGGACAACATTTGCATGAAGCTTGTGTGGGTTTCCTCTGGGTATCCCCTCCACCACCTCTTAAAAAAAACATCCTAATAGGTGAACTTGCACTGTGAGCCCTGATTGGGGACATCAAGTGATGTACACTGCTGCAGGATAAGTATACGCTATATCACACACGTCAAACGTAAGGGCCGCCACCTCATTTTATGTTGCCCACCAACCGTGCTGCAACCTAACAAGCATTCCACTCATGCAGCCTGCAGTTCTGGTATCGCGGCAGCAGTGTAGAGTCTGTTACCTCTGATCTCTCCTCCAGTGTCTGCATGCACCGTCCTGCACACAGCGCACACGCCAAGGGAAGAGGTCAGCGGCTGCTGGCACACTGGATCTGCAGACTGTGTGAGTGGAATGCCTGTAGGCAAGCTGCCCGGCTAGAAGCCATTATGGGGTGTTGCTATTACTACTGGGACTACTATGGGGGTCACTTATTACTACTGGGGCCAATATAGGGGACACTATTACTACTGGAACTAGCTATATGCCGGTCCTAAGCCCAGATAAATGGGGAGGGATGGAGAAAGCAATGGCAAACTACTCCACTACTTCTGTCACAATACTTTGTGGATCACAGCCGGACAAGGATAGGAATGTATGGAGAATGATGATCCATAAAGTGACCGAAAGTCGGCCTCGACTGAACAGATAATTACCACCACCATTACTACTGGAGCCACTGTAGTGTTCTGCAGTGACCGAGACACGAGGCCCAAGCTGGGGAGCTGGCGGGGTAGAGACAGCACTTGTCAAGGTGGCTCTACCAGACTCCTCCCCGGAAGGACACACGGAACCACAGCCAAGACACTGCTAGGCCTCTGCCAGGCAATGCCAGGTGGCTGTTACCTGAATAAGTGCAGTGGACTGGATGAGTTGTCACGCGTGACACCACCGTTCCTTCACATCGTTGATTCTCCAACGGTAGCAATAATAAGAGTTCACACACGGATAAACTTGGGAAAACTGAATCACTGGGACTGGGCAGTGACTAGTGAACTTTACTGTATAATTGAAGACAATACAGCTTACTTGCACGTGCAGGAAGGACAGTGTTGAAGTAGATGGTTAGGGAGGAGAACACAGGATGAAACCGGGCCCACAGTCTAAATTATCTGTGGTGCGACGCTCCTGGACACACATGCACTCTGGGACTCTGAATAACTCCAGAGGGGGACACAACACTCTGCTGACACTCACTCAGTATTCACGAAGTAGACACTGCATGGCGGATTCCTTTACTCCTTTCACTCCTCAGAAGTGGTTCCTGGCATAGAGGGCATCAGGGTACCTTTCCTCCGCTTCCATTACTTCACCACATGAGGGTTGAAGGTACCCCCATGTGGCCAACACCCCTACTCCACTCCTAACCTTTGAAGATGATAGAAGACCACACCTTGCTGACAATCTCACATACTTATAGAAGTTAGACATCACGTGACGAGACAGACTTGTTACTTTTCCAGACATCTCCCAGCCACTTTCAGACATTAATCTCTCACATGCTGCAGCTGTGCAATACACATGATGGCAGACAAGACACTTTGCACAGTGCATCCACATAAAAGACATGACATGTATGACAATTATGGAGGGGCCAGAAATAGGTGTTTTGGGCCACTACATCACTATGGGGGACCCTATTACTAGTAGGGTCACAATGAGGATCACGATTACTAAGGGGCCCACTATGGGGATCATTATTATTACTGGGGTCACTATGGGGGGACACTATTCATACAGGGACCACTGTTTCTACTAAGGTCACTATGAGGGTCATTAGTACTATACAGTCTTACAATTACAATCAGCCCTTTGAAGGCAACCATAAGGCTGATGTGGCCCTCAGTGAAAATTAGTTTGACATCCCTGGGCTATAAAAATGTGCAAAATAAATACAGGGTCTGCATTAGTAACCAGGCAAGGGGAGTATTTTCTAAAAGTCAAGCTAGGAATGTGCATTTTCTTGCCATATGTTATGGCCTACTTACTAGAAAGAGGGGGAAAGTTTTAATCACAAGTTCTGCCACACTGTATCATGATATTCAATTTTTAGAGCATTAACAGCTGGTCCAGCAAATATCTTCACACATGTATGTGACTTGCAGTCATGAAGATAAGCCCTCTCTGTATTATACTCCAGAGCTGCACTCACTATTCTGCTGGTGGAGTCATTATGTAACCAGTCTGGTTCTTGCTTGGAGCCTCCGATGTTGTAGTCAATACAGATCGAGAACATAGTCAGAGTTGAGCCAGGAGTTTGTAACAGGTGATCACAGTTCGCAGTACAGGGAGGTAGCAGGTAACATTGTCAGGAGGAATGCCAGAGGTCGGTCGGCCTCCACAAATGGGAGGTCCTAAATCTCAATATCTATTCCACCACGGTTTCTATCCTGAAAAGTTCCTTCCCCTTCAAATGGACTTCTCGCTCTTTGACTTACTTGGACACTTAGATTTCGCCCAACTATGAGAACGTGTTCTTTCTAAAATTTAGTTCCCTTACTGGAGCAGATTAAAGTGGAAGTACTTGTCTGGAGTAGACTGCAGCTCTCGTGGTTTGGACATATCCACTTCTTGAAGATAAATCTTCTACAGTGGATTCTGTGCCTTTTTCAGGCCTTACTGACCCATATTCCATATTTCACACTTTGAAATCCCTGTATGGACTAGATGGAAGCCTAGATTTGGGTGCTTGTATCTTACCAGATCTAAGTCTAGAGACTGTATGGGCCTCCCTCACTTTTTACTAGACAGCCTCTATGTAGGCCTACATATTAAATTGGTTTCATCATGGTTTAGACAAACAATGGTTGGGGTTGGAAGAAGTATGCTTCATGTTCACCCATTCCAGCTTTTATGGCTCACCCCTTCCGATAGGTCTTCTTATCTCTCTGAACTCTCCTTGGATTAGAGGAGAGTTTAAGTTTTAAACGCTCCTCTAACCCAAGCCTGCTAACTCCAGTTTTCCACAATCAGGTCTTCTCTGAGGGTATGACTCGTCTTCACATTCTAGGTTATTCGCAATCAGAAGCTCCACTCATTAGATACTATATAACAGATGGATCTATTTGACCTTTGACTGATTTCCTGGGTGGCCTCTATTGGGGAGGGGGGGCTTGGTCCATGAATGCTCAACCATCTAATTTTTTGTCTCACCTTTCCTTTCGCAATTCCATGATTTAACTTGGTTTGAATCACTGTGTTTACCAACCATTCCCCCTTCACATCTGCTGCCGTTGCTTTGTGGTCTGCTCCAAGAGATAGGGAGTCCCCCCACCATTGCTCCATTTGTGGTTACGTGGGAAACAGAATTGGGTTCAATCTTCTATATCCTGTAGGAGAAGAACTATAAGATTCTAACCAGATGGTACAGAACACCTTTCTTGATCCATTACTAGAGATGAGCGAGCACGCTCGGATAAGGCAGTTACTCGAATGAGCATCACAGTTTAGACAAACAATGGTTAGAGTTGGAAGAAGTGTCCTTCATGTTCACCCATTCCAGCTTTTATGGCTCACCCCTTCCCATAGGCCCTCTTATCTCTCTGAACTCTCCTTGGGTTAGAGAAGGGTTTAAGCTTTAGCCTCTCCTCTACCCCAAGCCTGTTAACTCTAGTTTTCCACAATCAGGCCTTTTCTGAGGGTATGACTCGTCTTCACATTCTAGGTTATTCGCAATTGGAAGCTCCACTGGTTAGATACTATATAACAGACAGATCTATTCGACCTTTGACTGATTTCCTGGGTGGCCTCTCCTGGGGTAGGGCTTGGTTCATGAATCCTTAACCATCTAATTTTTTGTCTCACCTATCCCTTCGCAATTCCATGATTTAACTTTGTTTGAATCACTGCGTTTACCGACCATTTGCCCTTCATATCTGCTGCCGTTGCTTTGTGGTCTGCTCCAAGAAATAGGGAGTCCCCCTTCCATGGCTCCATTTGTGGTTGCGTGGGAAACAGAATTAATCCAAACCTCTGCTGGCATTGCGGTTCGACACAAAATATACTTGCTCATATTTGGTGGGAATATGAAAAAATTGCTCCTTTTTTGTGCTATTAATTCTCTCTATAACAAGGTCTGTCACAATGATCTTCTATAGTCCCCAGAGATGGCTTTACTATCCATTATTCCTGGGCCTCTCTCCTTTCTGAAGAAGGGTGTCCTACGCTTCTTCCTTCAAGCAGCCCATCTAGTTACCTTACACTATTGGAAATACTCTCAAATTCCTAGATTGCAGTAGTGTTACAATACATTTTCTGAGATACATAGAGTGGAGGAGATTGCCCAGGATTGGGAGGACATATTTTGACAGCTTTGGTCCCCGAGGATATTGTTCCAGGATACCCACTGACTCTCCACCTGGCTATGTAGCCTGTGATGTGTGTTAAGTTGGGGTTTCACCGTCACCTCCCAGTCCTATTCTCCCTTTTTTAAAATTCTTTTCCCCCTCCTTATGCATGTTTAAGGTCCCATGTTAGGCGCTTCTTTTATAGTCTAGTGCCATGTTCTACTTTCTTTAATTCATGGTCTATATAGGCACATTTGTGCGCGACTTATACCACATATATTTGTGAATGTCATGTGTTATTGTTGGGGTTTTTTTGCAATAAAAGTGATTGAACCATAATGTTTCAATGAGTAGTCTCATCAGAAAGATCTCATTTCAGGATGTTGCTTCAGGTCCCGCTCCTGGCACCTCACGTAAAAAATTATTTTGCCCAGGGAAGCTGTGATCCGCCTGGCATTACCTTCTGCTACAGGGAAATATTACTTGGCTTCCTTCTAGATGAATGGCCATCCATGTGATACAAGCTGATGTCATCAGAATGGGAGCCGCTCTCCGTTCTTGCTCAGTGGAGGGTCCTAAGCAGAGGACTTCCCCTCTATATAAGGACAGGGTTTGTCTTCACGAGACAACCCCTTTAAAGGCGATCATACATTTTACCACTAGCTATATATTGCTTAGTCTAGGCAGATTGGATGGCGTGATCTTGCATTGTTTCGGAATGCATCTACTCATGAGGGTTTTCCAACATCGCAGCATAGAGGACAGCTATCCCCACATGTGATCCATACTGTTCTGGATTATGATTTTCTCCAGCAGGCTTCGGGGTATTTTGTCGCTTCCGAATTGTATCGTGTGCACACATCGTCACGCAGAATCAGACACAAATGCTGGTCTAAAACCGGGAGAGTCTCTACAATGTATAGAGGCTCAAGCCTTTTATTATAACACATGACAACCGCCCTTCAATGGGCGTGCAACAGATTACATCAGTAACATATAAGATTCTCATTTGTCGGATCATATAGAATCTCCCACCTCTCTACCCACCCTCCCTCACGTCCGCCATAGTATGGACTTTGTCTTCTTTAGCATGCAGACAGCCTTAAGGAATTCTGTGTAGTTGACAAATCATTGTTTAACTAGCTTGTGTGAGGAGTGGAAGGGGGCCTAGGTAAACACTCAGTATTGAACACAGGATATACACAACACTATGGCCCTTAACTCTTAGAGGCTTCTTGTGTAACTTCTCTGTACTTAGCTAACATTAACATCATACATCCATTGTCTAGCAAATACCATGATTAGATTGTGTGTGTCCTTTAAACTCCTCAGAGCTAAAAGTCATTACAACAGCAAAATACATTTACGTTATACAAATCGATAGACATTTTATACCAAATAATCATCATGTCTATCACAATACCCCCTTAAAATGTCTATCCTCTAATTCTCTATCTAATTTTCACATTTCTCTGCGCATGAGCCTATAACTGGAGCGCGTTGAAGGTTCGTTTTAGGGTCTTCAAGGGGGTGTAGGACTTGTCCACTCCTTCTGGGGATGCATCCAGCAAACTCATGGTGGGAGCGGCTTTTCCAGCATCAGTTTCACAGGTCTCTCTGACACAGAGGATAACACAGCAGACTAGAACAGAAAATGTAATCATCAGTTCACATACAACAGCGACGCCCGTCTGTGCCAGGATCCTTTACCACCCGCTCATCCATGGCGAGTGCTGGTCCCAAAAGTTAGCTCTTTTTAGTTAGTGCGGTCAGCTTCTTAATGACAAGTGCGTCTTTACCCGCGGGTCACGTGTCGTCTAGGATGTAGGTACGACAAGTCTCCCCTATCATCTTACAGACACTCCCCTTTTTAGCTAAAGTCATATCTAAGGTCATTCTATTTTTTAAAAAAGTCATAGTCGAAGTAGGTCCTATTGGTCGACTAGTCCCTATAAGGCGTCTCTAGTATAATTTATAAACCACTGCTAACTATAATAAACATAATTAATCCAATCAACGTTTATTTACCATAATGACCAGGAAAATGGACTCGATTCTAGTTTTAACTTGGTCTCTAATTTTTAAAACTTGGTCTCTAATTTTTAAAACTTGTCAGGTACCCCCCTTGGCTATCCTATGATGTCAATGTATACGTGTAGATCAAAACTACCACCAGGGGTCTCTCTTCTCGCTCTAGCATAATGTTACAATACTAGTAGCGTGCACAGGTACGCACGGCGTGGGACTCCCTAATCTTCACCCACACCAATGTCCCTCCTGGAGATAGTCCTAATGGTGAACACGTCCAGGTCGCCTCACCCTGACCCTACACTACCTAGTGACAAGACTGGAAGGAACCGCCGTACCTATGCGGAAAACAAGGATAGACCAACATGACAGGATAACCACAAAACACAGACTGAGTTGGATCGAGATAAAGTAACTATTGGGGGTAACCTCATTATCCTCAACGTTATCTGACAGGATGTGGAGGGGCATAAGGGCTTTTGCTAAGGCACACTCCCCTGTCCAATTACCCTCCAGGCGGGTCCTCTACCTCATGTCACTACAAAGCCAGTAAACGTCTCCTAAGGACTGAACCTGATTCTGTGTCCATTCCCCTCCTATCGTACCGTAGGAGGAGCAATACCCGTTGGTGAGTTCCCCAAAAATCTCCCTCCACCCTGCCTATTTGCCTGGCAGGTGTAGTTTCCAGGGTAGTCAGTAATACTCTCTCCGGTGCAAAACACTTAAGTAGTTATAGAGTATTCCTTCTTCCATTTCTCACGGACAGTGTAATTAGCGGAAATGTTCGTGAAGAGACTAATAAACCACTCTTCAGCATCTACAGGGAGATTTAGGGGGACCATCCCCGAGTGTAGTCGGGCACTACCGCACACGCAACAGTTAGACTTGTTGCTCCTGTTAGCATTGTACCTCATCAACTCCAACCAGAGATTCTGGTCAGAGTAGCCAGTCGCTACTGTCAAGGTGTCCACCAAAGGTAGGGTCGGCTATGATCATCATGTTCGTCAAGGTCTTTATCTTACGGCGGAGGGGGTTAATTATGGGCACGGGACTAAGTGAAGGCTTCCATTCGGCTGCATCTACCATATCCCTTATTTTAAACTTCCCTAAGGGATCTGTCCTCCCGTACCGGTATGTCCCCAGACTATAAGTCCCTCCGTCCCCCGGGCTTGGATCTCCCATGGTTAATGTAAAAACCGCATTAAAACCAAGCAACATACTAAGTTCAGCCTTCCAATACCTGCTGTCCTTATTATTCTCAAGGAGGGTTATACGACTAATTAGGGATTTCCCGCTCCTATCTTTCTTATTTAAGGCACTTCGCGGTTTATAGGACCAGTCTATTCCTGTGTTACATCCCACTAATCCCCAATAACGGCAGTCTTCTCCCCAGACGTTATCAGTGGCGCAAACATATTGTATTCCCCGGGTATATAAGTCATATAACCAGCTGGACTGAGCTAAATCTGGCCTGCGGTGGGATCTTGCGCCTAGACACGGGACCACAGTACAATAGTCGAAGGAATATGCGGCTACTTGAGCATTGAACGCGTTATACCAGAAGGTAACCATACCCTCATATTCTTCCGACTAAGGATTCCAGTTGCCACCCTCCTCTCTCACTAGCCCTAACCAGAGTAACGTCTTTGGCACAACTAAGACTGGTCTCCCGGATCTGAAGCTTTCTTACAGTATGAAGCATGGATCCATGTAAGTCTTTCGGCTAGTTTCACAGCTGTGGCAGTAGTCAGAAGCACCTGGTAGGGGCCATCAAATCGGGGCTCAGGAGGGTACTTCCTGGGGAACTTCTTGATGCGCACCCAATCCCCAGGCTGCAAGATATGTGTCCCAGTGTCTGCCTCTGAGTCTGGAAGAGAACACCTGTGCATAGGCTTTGGTTAGTTCTTTAACAACGGAAATCACATACTTAGTCAACACATCAGATTGTAATTGTAACTACTGAGGATAGTAACGACCTAGCCTTGGGGCTAGCCCAAACAATCTCGTAGGGAGATAATGTATAATCCCCCCTGGGTTCATATCTAACACTGTATAAGGCTATTGGATGACAGCCTTTCCAAAGTGGCGTCATTTTTAAGTATCTTACTTTTTAGCGTGCCACTACGTCTCTCCACCTTTCCACTACACTAAAGGTGGTACAGTATGTAAAAGGCCTGGGATACACCCAGAGCAGACATGACATGTTACATTCACCTGCGAGGTTTATACCTCTGTCTGACTCTGAATCACTTCTGGTACCCCATATTCACAGTTTACCTCGTTCATGAGCTTCTTTGCGGTTACCTACTTGTTTGCCTTGGTAACAGGGTCAGCCTCCAACCTGCAAAGACATCAACAACAACAAGCACGTATTCATACTTCCCAACAAGTGGGAGCTGAACGTAGTCAATTTGCAATCCCTGAAATGGGTAGAGTGGTCCCGGCAAGTGTGATGTGGCAAATTTACTTCTGCCCTGACTCACCCATGGCATAGATCATGCTAAACCGGACAAATGATGCAGCAGCTACAGAGAACCCAGAAGTCGCCCATCGTCTTTCAAGCGTCGTCGTTATTGCTGGTTTACTAGGTGGGTCTTTCCGTCCATCAGCTGGGCCATCATGGGATACAGGAACTGTGGTGGGCAAGTGCTGTTGACTGTTCACCACACGCTGTCCTGTTTCTGCTGCTCCCATATTAGTCCATTTATTCTTTCCTTCCTTGCTGGCTTGTAACTGTAAAAGTCTTTAGCATATCAAAGTCCAAATTTTTGTCAATGTCCAAAGTTTTTTACCACTGACTCATGCTGTCAGTATCTTTCTTCTTTCTTCCACGGCTTGAGGGCCGCTGCCTTTGCTATGCTGTCAGCGAGGGTGTCGTCTCTCGCCTCTCCAGTGTAGGAATCGGTGCGAACTCTCAACTTTGTCAGGTAGAAGTAGGGCCTCCATGCGACTCTGTACCGCTGCACCATTCTCAATTGGTTGTCCTGCTAAGGTAAAAAACTGTCTGGCCTTCCATATTGGGCCGTAATCATGAGCTATGCCAAATGCATACCAGGAGTCAGTGTAAAGGATTGCCGGTCTTACCTCTCGCCACTCTACACGCCTCAGTGAGGGCCTTCCATTCCGCTTCTTGTACTGTGACATGCGGAGGCAGAGCTTCTGCTTCTAGGACATCTTGTTGTGTGACCACTGCATATCCGATGTGGAGTCATCAATCCTCACCCTGGTACCATCTGCAAAAAGCTCAACATATGCATTATCAACAGGGGTTCTGGTAACTGTTTGCATACCTGCAGTTTCTTACCGAATTAGTACTAAATAATCGTGTTGATGTTCTATTTCACATGGCTCAGAATCTTGTTATCCTATTCCATTTATTTATTTTTTTTTCAAACCCAATAGCTGATCTACAACACCTAGATCATCTATGACCCAGATCACCTATGCCTCCCCCCTTTTGAACCGCAATACTCAATGGAAAAAGAGTAATTGCGTTCAAACTAGTAAACCAAGAGGCACAAAAACAAGCACTTTGTAGGTCAAGGTGACATTGTATACAGCGAAGTCTGAGCGAAAATCTCCTTACAAAAAAATTTTTTTTTTCCTTTCAGGTCGCAGTTAGCATTTTTTAACACAAGGGGGCGCCACACAAGTAAAATTTTACGTCACCCAGTGTAATAGTATTTCAGGGGAAGTCCAGCGTTTAGCTTTTACTCTCCTGTCGGAATATAATTATAGCTTCAGTGTAGACTGACACTAGAATATACCAAAGACTTAAAGAAAAACTAAAGAATACGGATGAATTAACATCCTACTCTGGGCAATTCAGTCCCTCTTTCTTCACATAAAAAGTAAAATTACTTCACCAAATTGCATGAAAAAGTTTGCTGGGTGACTATAGGGAAATTATTCCATCTGTAGGAGCCTTCCGTAACATCATCTGTCTGAGCATCCATTGGAGAAGTGGGCAGTGGAAAACAGAGCCCCTGGGAACATGAGAGAGCGTCCCCTGTCATGTATTCCCGGCCTCTGTCTCCCATGCATCAACTCCAATCTTCCATACACTATAAACCAGCTTAGTCATCTACTATGTCCTAAGCTGCATCTCCACAAAGGTTTGTTTCCCTGAACTTATCACACATCCAAAGTGGCCACATCTTGGAGTGTAACAAAGTCCGGTCAAACAAGACCTTACTTCAGACAATCATGAGGTTAGCACTGGATACAGTGGCATTGGGGAATATAGGCCTCCCAAGTGCAGCAAAATGGCCGCCAGAGGCAGAAAGGGGCGGGGCTACAGATCTCCCAGGTGAGGCAAAATGGCTGCCGGAAGAAGGGGCGGGGCCAGGGGCAGCAGCACTTCCAGGTGAGGCAAAATTGCCGCTGGAGGAGGAAGGGGCGGGGCCAGGTCCTGTCCCAGATGGGGAGGGACCGGAAGTAACATCACACACCCCGAAAGTGAGCACATGGGGGGAAGTAACTTCAGGGTGGGGGCAGGCCTCACTACATTTATTGCAGAGTCACACTATGTTGGATTGTAAACATTGCAAGCACGGCCGCCATTACAGGGAGGGGCTGTAGTCAACACAAAGGCATTACATTGTTCATAAGCAATACACATACCCCCCCTACATGCTTTCCCCTCTTCAATCTCTTAACTACGTTATACCTCCTCCTAGCAATCTAAAAACACCTTTCTTTCTGCTGGGCTTCCTACTCATCTTCTGAAAACTTTCTACAATCTATCTTACCATACTCATTTCTGCTTATCTGTCCATGACCTAACATTTCTTTCTGCAACTTTTCCTGGTCCTTCTCTTTGTATAACATTTCTACATGTTCAGTAAACTCTGCTCCCTTCCCTTCAGCAACCAAATCACAAGCTCTATGACCTTTGGTCTTGCTCACTTTGCTCCCCATTCTCTAAACAACCTGCGTCTATGCCTAACCTTCTCAATCTGCTCAACTCTATGCTACCTGCTTATTCTAGCCTATTCGAAGTTTCTGGACACAATAGTGTTCCTCTTGTAAAATCTGCTTTCTTCAAATCCTTCCAATATAACCTCTCTTTCCCACTCAGATTACAATGCACATTAATTCTACAAGACAAAAGGAACGGAAGGGTTAATTGGAAAAAGCTTTCAGTTCACTCTCTTATCAGCACCCCTCCCCCAATAATAAACACTGCACATTCTTTCTATAATACCAGACAGACGGGATTACTGGAGAATAACCACAACGGCTCAAGGTATATATCTCATCTACCTTTATAACAACCAACCTCTACTAGTAATCCGTCTGGACAGGACATTTTAGCTATACACAGAGACTGACGATTATTTTCAATGACCAAGACCTCAACAATATTCTGGAGACATCAGCCGTCACACCACGGCTATATTCCCGCATATATACCTTTTCACATATGAGAACATAACACGCTCAATCATAAAAAGTAAATATGCGTATCATAAATCTTCCTAACCTCACACTAGTTTACCTAGGAGTAAGTCTCTGGCGTGCTCCCTCAGACCTAAACAGCCGAGTCCGCCCTTCCGACACATTAACCCTCACAGAATTTATCTCTTGGTCTTGTATACACAGTGTTTAACCGTCTCAGACACAACAGCATACAAAATACCCCTAGACAGGTAACATGGTGATTTTTCGAGTGGACAGACCTGTCTTTCAGTGAAGGTCCAGTCTGGATCAGATACAGGCAGATTTAGCAGTCAGAACCCAGATCACATCGGTAGATTTACATAAAGCAATCTTACCGTGTTCTGTAGATTTTCGGGCCCCTGAGTTCTGCGTGCCATTTGCCGATCTCTGTACATTCCAGGCTGTGACCTCACAGATCCACTCGCCCACCCAGGGACGCCACTGTTCTGGATTATGATTTTCTCCAGCAGGCTTCGGGGTATTTTGTCGCTTCCGAATTGTATCGTGTGCACACATCGTCGCGCAGAATCAGACACAAATGCTGGTCTAAAACCGGGAGAGTCTCTACAATGTATAGAGGCTCAAGCCTTTTATTATAACACATGACAACCGCCCTTCAATGGGCGTGCAACAGATTACATCAGTAACATATAAGATTCTCATTTGTCGGATCATATAGAATCTCCCACCTCTCTACCCACCCTCCCTCACGTCCGCCATAGTATGGACTTTGTCTTCTTTAGCATGCAGACAGCCTTAAGGAATTCTGTGTAGTTGACAAATCATTGTTTAACTAGCTTGTGTGAGGAGTGGAAGGGGGCCTAGGTAAACACTCAGTATTGAACACAGGATATACACAACACTATGGCCCTTAACTCTTAGAGGCTTCTTGTGTAACTTCTCTGTACTTAGCTAACATTAACATCATACATCCATTGTCTAGCAAATACCATGATTAGATTGTGTGTGTCCTTTAAACTCCTCAGAGCTAAAAGTCATTACAACAGCAAAATACATTTACGTTATACAAATCGATAGACATTTTATACCAAATAATCATCATGTCTATCACAATACCTTGCTGTAATGCATAGTGGGCAGAAGAATGAAAGATGTCCTACTAGTTCCTGCGTTCTCATAATTAGCCTAAGTAGGAGTAAAAAAGGGATTTCAATCTTCAGTATGATCCAGCAAAGATGTCCCCCTCCCTCTCCTGAAGATAATCATATTAACCAGCAGACCAGTAACAGATTCCATGTGCAGTCACAGCTTTGTCCATTACTGCGCAGTCACCGGCCGCGGACGTATTTTATACTCCATGCCGGAGACTTAAATACATTTTACTAATACGATTTATTGGCGACATTTTTGCACGCGCTCTGCCCTGACAACACTATACCTTTCATGAGATTATAAAAGGGAATTCTCATTCTAAAATGGGACTTTTATTATCCTGAAAGCTCATACATAATAATGGCCATAAATAAAGCTCATGCGGTGCCCACAACATCATAACGAGCCGCAAAATGATCTGAAAGGAGAAGGCAAAGTCTCCCGCCTGCATGTCAGTGTGGAGGACCAGCCGTCACTCATCCAGCAAATGCTGTTTTATCAGGGAATAGTCCATTGTTACTGAGAATTTTTTGGGGGGCTTGCTGTTACACTGCCCTTGGATTGGACATACTAGACTGATATTTCCTATTCTTTGCAGCTCACTTGTGAGCTTTATTATATAGACTGGGGTAGATGAGCAGAGTCATATCATCAGAGGGTGGTTGCCTTAAAGGAGTTTTCCCACTAAGGACATTTATCACCTATCCACAGGATAGGTGGTAAATGTCTGACCCCTGGAAGTCAGACGGCTAGACTTCCAGCATAAAAACATAGTATGCTAGGCTGAAAAAAGACAAATGACCATCGAGTTCAGTCTGTTTACATCCCCCTTGTTGATCCAGAGAAAGGCAAAAAAAACCCCAAAGAGTTAATTTACCCTCATTCTGGGAAAAAAAATCCTTCCCGACTCCATACTGGCGGTCAGAATAATCTCTGGGTCAATGTTTGAGATCAATAACCCTTCTGGTTATTTAATGTCTATATCCTGTAATGTCGTAGTGCTCTAAAAAGCAGATCATGAGAATTTCCCACCTCAAAAGCACCATGAATTTAGACCGCCGCTCTATTCACTTCCATTGGACCCAGGGGGATCGATGCTCTTGGCTATCTCCCTTGGTTCCATGAAGTTTTATAGCGAGGTAGTTATGCATGAGTACCGCTACTCCATTCACATACAGCTTTTAGGGTGCACCATTCTTGTGATCTCTAGGGGTCTCAACTGTTGGACGCCCAGTGATCAGGCATTTATTCCCTATCCTGTTCATAGGGAAAAATGTCATCAATGGGAAAATCCCTCTAGTGGCAACTCTAGTTTACTGATAGATGCTTAGGTAAGGCAGAATACTAAAGCTGGTTATACATTTGAGAAAATAGTCATCCAAAATGGCTTTTTTTGGACAATCATCAGCTTGCAAAATTGACTTGAACAATTGTTCATTGATGATGGAAGATGACACACGTCTGTCTACCAGAAACGTGATCTGGAAAATTTTGGGTGAATGCAGCCAAAAGTATAGAGTATATGGAGCTAAGCAGATTGATATATAGTTATGTGGGGCGTCCTAATCATTGTTTGACAGATGTTGTATATGGATGTTTGCACAGTGAAAGCTGTAATACCACTGCAGCGTCCCAGCGGCCACCTAGACACGAGGCCCACACTGAGGAGCTGGTGGGGTAGAGTTGGCACTTGTCACGGTGGTTCTACCAAACTCCTCCACGGAGGGACGCACGTAACCTCGGCCCAAGTACCGCTAGGCCTCTTCCAGGCAATGCTGGGACAGCGGTTACCGGTATACGTGTGGTGGACTGTAGATTTGTCACGCGTGACGTCACTGTTTCTTTTCACCGTAGTTTGTATCCAGAGGCTAAATGAAGAGAGTCCACACACACAATTGAAACTTGAATACCTCAGTCACTGAGAACAGGCAGTGACTGGAGAACTTTACTGGAAGCTTGTCAGAGTACAACTTACACACGCCAGTGCAGAAAAGACAAAGAATGTGAGGTCAGGGAGGAGACACAGTATGACACCGGTCCTACAGTCCACATTATTTCTAAGGGTAACACTCCAGAGGAGGATACGGGTAGGATCACTCCACAGACACTCACTCGGCAATTTGAAGGCATCTCTGCACGGCGGACTCTTCACTTCAGTGGTTCCTTAGAGGTGGTTCCTGGAATAGCAGGCCTCAGGATACCTCTCCTCCTCCATCAATTCACCACATGAGGGTTGAAGGTACCCCCATGTGGCCGCACTCCACTCCACACTTAACCATTGAAGATGATGAAAGACTCTTTCCCGCTCTCACACGCTTACATTTATATGGTCTAGCATACCACGTGACAGGACATAAATTGATACTTTTCCAGACATATTCCAGCCACTTTCAGACATTAACCTCTCACGTGCTGCAGCTGTGCAATACACATAATAGCAGAAAGGACACTTTGCACAGTGCATCCACACTGAAGACATGACATGTATGACATTTATGGAGGGGCCAGAAATATAGACTTCAGGCCACTACACCGCCTCCTGGACTCTTGGGCCCTGAGAGCAGGGATTTAAGTCGATAAATTATGAGTTATACTAAATCTTTCCCCACAAAACTATATATCAAACTGCTCAGCTCCTCCTGCTCTATATCATGCTTCCTGCAGATAGAGCAGGTGACAGGTCCACTTTAAAATGATTGCTCTACAGTCTCAGCTCAATCCAATAGTCAAGAACATACCCGATAGAAGAGAAGAGATTTGTCTTGGGAGCTGAAAAACTGAATCCCTGCAGTTAACAGATCCAGTGCATAACAGAAATAAATTGTGCCACAGACCCCATTGACCATAATGGGGGCTGTCCAGCTTCAGCCCTGCCCTCCGGAAGTTTCCTAGCTGAAATAGTGAAGCACGCTGTGCAGCGTCTGAGGACCTGGCCCACAGCTGAGGAGACAGCGGGGTAGAGAAAGACCTTTTCATGGGGCTCTACCATCTCCTCTCCTAAGAGTAGCTTGGGACCCAACCACGTTACTGCTGGGGGAGATCACAGGGGTAGGAAGCGGGGGTTACCTGTAGTCCAATTGTCATTCGTGACGCCAAAGTATCTTCTCCAGGGATGGATCTTGCAGATGAATAAAGTAGTCTACCATCAGAAGATCATATTTTGGAACAAAACCAGGAACAGTCGATCTTGTCCATTTACTGAAATGTTTCAATAAAGTCAATACCAGTTACAGAACAGTTGCAGAAATTACAGCTTACAAGAATTATATCTCAGTGGAGCTCACGGGGTATTTGTACCATCCACAGTTCAAGTTATCTGCAGGTTCCTTTACTCCCGGAACTCACTTTCTTCACCAACAAAACACACACTTTCCTCCTTCTCTTGCTATGAAGCGGTTTCTTTCTTTCAGCACTCAGCAGTAGTACTGAGGATTCTTGGGTTGAAGAACAGGCCCCGGCTTAGCATTAGGCAATTGCTTGGCCTCCTCTATTTTCTCCACTTATGAACCAATCTGTTAGCCGCTCAGAGCAAAAGCTCTCTGCAGACTCACTCCTTCTGCATTGCATTCTTGCAAGCACATATAACACCATCACGTGACCATAAACGATACATTTTCCAGACAGAACAGAACATAGCAGACACTAACTCTTTCAGTCCTGCAAACATCCAATATACATAAATCAAGTGCACTCCACAAAGAAGACACTGACAAGACTTTGACATGAGACAAACATAGAACACTCTGGAGGGGACCCCATTAACTCTGGGCAACTACAGTTCCCCTGACTTAAGAAAAGCCGACCCCTGCAACTCTTTAAAACAGAGCATAACTCCAGGATTGGAATTCCTCAGTTTTCCACCCATTATCACTTTAATAACTATCTAACACAGTCTAGACAAAACCACAATAAGGCAAAACCATTACACAAATTCCCCCTTTTGGTTACTACTCGGAGTTAACCCATCCTAGTGTGCTCAGACTAACTGGGATCTCACTTTCGATGGAAAGCCATAATACATGACAACGTGTAAAGAAGTGGTACGGCCATACCCATTGAGAAAAGTAGTGCTAGGCTGGACGGAATCCAGAATGCTCTAGCATTGCTATGGGGCCCTTTCATAATTCTTCTCCCCAAAGCTTAAAGAAAGATACAATACTGTAGCTAAACATGAAAATCGAAAAGGGTGACTGGTAGGCTTTGAAAAATGAGGAAAGTGGCATGAACATCACTCCTCTGAATCTCGTGAAGGGTGGTAGCTTCAATCAATACCCCCAACTGAGCTGACTAGGAAAAAATTATTCTGAGGCTGCGTCTCCTGTGACAGATAAGATGGCAGACAGACACTGGTGCATTGTCCTCTCCAATGGTGCATGGCTCAAAACCATCAACTGACTGACGCTGCGCTGCAGACAAGTCCATAGGGCAAAGGTCCTCCTCTTCGGAACTCAGATGCATGGTAAAGTTTGGGAGCTGCCGCCTTGGTCCTAATGAAACCTTTGGGAACTCAAATGTCCTACCTCGAGGCTTTTCAGCAGGGGCAGTGTAATATGGGTTTTTTTTCGGGAGGTTTACCCCGTCATCCGTGAAGATGAAGGAAAAGTTAGTGTCTCCGTACTCCACTGTATACAGCTGTAGATGGGCTGGTAAAGCATCCTTGGCTGCTTGATTATCCCGGTGGACTAAGATCCATGGCAGATGCAGAGAAGTAATAAATCCATCACAGGTTCTATAGACCTTTGATGTTAAATCCACCTTCCTGGATGGGGAAAAATTAGCGGTATTTCTCTAGACAAGTCTCCCTGCAAATGGGTCCCTTGTTGCAGGAAAGAGATTAGTGAAAGTTTTGGAGGAGGCAGTAGAAGTAGAAAAAGGTGAAATGAATGGCAATCAGTCTAACATCTCCTGTACATCCCCCAGAAAGAACTGAGTTTAGGTCTGCTGGGTGGTTTCAGGCATCTCACTAACCAGCACAAGCAGCTCCTTCCCTGAGTGGTCTTCAGCGCTCTGCTGCTGCTGTTCCACGGTCAGGGTGTCCCCTACTTTTCCCACAGCCACGGCGGGCTTTTTTGTCTTTTTAGAAAAAGGAGAAGGCTGAGCTTTTTGAGATTCCTTAGATCCTTCCATATTTTCTGATTCAAAATGCAAACTTGGCAATTCCACATTGTCCAGTAGTAACAGAGGATTTTTTCCAGGCAATAACGCATCTGGGACACATATAAATTCGGGTCAAATAAAGATTTGTTACTTTTGCTCTGCATCCTGTGACAATAGCCTTGTCTTTCCAGTCTTCTTCAGGCTCAGAGGACCCGCAACCTTGTCCTTCTAATTCCTGTAGGCTCAGAGGACCTGCAACCTTGTCCTTTTTACTTTCCTTAGGTTGGAGGGATCTTGTTCTAGACTTTTTGCAGAGCTCAGAGGGCTTGGGAGATATTTTGACTTGCATCTACTTCTCAGACACGGGCATATAATTTTTTCCGTGTCTGGCAATGGCTGAGGTATTACTTCAGCGTTTTTTAGGCAGGACGCAGAGGAATCAGCCTGTTCGTGATGCCAAAGCTCTGCCCTGCAGCATCTGAGGAGCAGGCCCACAGACAAAGAGACAGCGGGGTAGAGAAAGACCTTGTCACGGGGCTCTACTATCTCCTCCCCTAAGGGTGGCTTGGGACCTGACCATGTTACTGCTGGGGAGATTACAGGCCTAGTAACTGGAGGTTACCTGTAGTCCAATTGACACTTGTGATGCCACTGTTCCTTCTCCAGGGATGGATCTTGCAGATGAATAAAATAGTCCACCACCAGAAGAGTATATTTTGGAACAAAACCAGGAACGGTCGATCTTGTCCATTTACTTAAAAATTTCAATGACAGTTGCAGAAATCAAAACTCACAAGAATTATATCTCGGTAGAGCTCACGGGGTATTTGCACAATCCACAGTCCCAAGTTATCTGCAGGTTCCTTTACTCCCGGTACTCACTTTCTCCACCGGAAAAATACTCAGACTTTCCTCCTCCTCTTGCTATGAAGTGGTTTATTTCTCTCAGCACTCAGCAGTAATACCGAGGATTCCTGGGTTAAACGGGCCCAGGCTGAGCATTAGGCAATCGCTTGGCCTCCTCCATTTTCTCCACTCACGGACCGATCTAGCAGCCTCTCAGTGCAAAAGCTCTCAGCAGACTCACTCCTTTTGCATTGCATTCTTGCAAACACACATATATATGTATAACACCATTACATGACCACAAACGATACATTTTCCAGACAGGACAGAACATAGCAAACATTAACTCTTTCAGTCCTGAAAACATCCAATACACATAAATCATATGCACTCCACAAAAAACACACTGACAAGACATTGACATGAGACAAACATAGAACATTCTGGAGGGGATCCCATTAGTTTTGGGCCACTACAGCTGCACCATTGTAAGGACTTGCCCAAAAGTGCAATGTTGCCATAGAGATGTAATGGGAGAGATGCGCCAAAAATTGCACCAAAATTGTAGCGTGTGCCCAAATTTGGTGCAATGGCGCTGAGTATGCTCACTGCACATTTGTTGATTGTCCCTTTTTATATCAGAGTATTGACCAATCTCCTCCAGGTAGTAAGGAAAGCTGATGCAGGAGCAAGTGCTGAACAAGCTGATGACTGTGCTGCCTAAAACTGGGAAAGCGGGGCATCGCAACGGCCTTAACAACCTCCGATATGCCTTTTGATGGCCTGCAGCTGCAGGACATATATAAAGGGAGATCGTGCAGCAATCTCAATCAATACATCGCGGCTGCTGGCTGTTGCCGGCGGCCCCATCGAGAGCAATGGACTGCCAGCAACACCCGCAGTGATTTTTGGGGAAGGGCTTTAAATATAAGCCCTTCCCTGAAAATCATCCCTGGCTTGTGTAAAAAAAAATATATATACTCACCTCTCTGCCGCTGCTGGGACTCAGGTGCATCTAGCTGCTTGATCTCCCGGCAGTGCAGTGAAGTTCTTTCAGCAGGTAGGGATTTAAAATCCCCGCCTGCTGAAAGTACTGAATCTGATTGGCTGAGTGCTCAGCCAATCGCAGGCAGCGCTCAGCCATTCAATGAATGACAGCTGATCGCTGCCTGTAATTGGTCACAGTGCTTAGCCAATCACAGGCAGATACATTATAATTACCTAGCAGGCCTGCTAAATCAGTCACTAACTGCATTTGAAGTGAGACCGAACTGTAAGGGACAGTGGATGTTGTTCAACCCACTGAGAGTCGTTCACATCTGTAGGGGAGTGTAGAAGACATCTTCTAATTATGGGACTGAGAGATTTTGCAAGGGGAAATAGAAAATTGCTTTAGAGGTGCAGGAGTGTTAACTGCCAAAGAGAAACTGCGTATTATGTTCCTTAACCCCTTAAGGAGCAGGGTGTTTTGGTCACAAAGGATTAGACCCTTTTTACGGATTTTCAATATTTGATAGTTTTTCAACCCTATTTTTATTTCTTCAGCTACCAAAATTATTTTTCCATGACATATAGGGCTATTTTTTATAGGTTTCTTTGCAGCCTTTTTTCTTGTTTTTTTTTTTTATTAGGAGTAAACAGCTAAAAAACTATTTTTTGACATTTATACTTGTTTATTTTTTAAATTAGTATATTCAAGCTAAAATAAGATACGGGAATTGGTTCCTCATTTTGTTTTGGGCGTTTTGATATATAAATGGAATAGTCTTGGATTGCAGGGCGCATATGGTGACAGTTTGGGGTGAAGTCAGTGATGAGTCACTTTCTATTTTATCTATCTATCTGATATCTATTTTTTTTTATCTTATGCTGCAATTTTTTTTACTCTTGTAACTATTTTACATGATATAAGACCTCTGGGGGTCATTCACTGTTATCTTTTCTTATTTTTTTTATTTCACACTTTTCCACTGTAACTGCAGCATCTATAGAAGCCCCAGTCGTAGAGAGAGCATCCCCCTGTAGTGACAGCAGTCATTATCAGAACTGAAATGGGTCTGCTGGGACCCTGCAGCTCTGACTTGGTAGGGGGCACCCGGCAGTAAAGTAAAGTAACACTTCGCTTGGCTTTGAATAACAGCCAAGGATCTGACCTGCTCCTGCTACATTGCAGGAGCAAGAGCTTGACCTTGACCTGGGTATGCTAGAGTTACATCCACTGTGACCCATACCCCGTCTACTACTTCATACCCCCAATAATACACTGAGACCATAGTAATATTTTGGGATATTTTGGCCACGGCAGCCATTTTATTTAACAAACAAACATATTAACTCCTTTTATATACAGAGAGAAGGTCCTTCGAGCCACAAAAAAAAGGTTTGGTGCTTAAACACATAAAACAGAACCTTGCCTCCAACTATACACCCAGCTCGGAGAGACCACTAGCCCCCATTCACTAGGGGGGATAGAATGTCAAAAAATGATCCAGGCCACCCGGGATTTCTTCCCGGGCTTTACCCAAAGCACCAGACCCAACCACGATGAACTCCCCCCACCCAATATTAAAAAAAATTACCTCCAAAGACCCCCCCTCCCCTGCCACAGGCTGCCACAACAGGAAAAAAAACACAATTCTATCCATAAATACTCATATCCCTTGGACTTCTTGAAACTCCTACAATGACTTCTTATCGCTCCGTCACCTGTCCAAGGAGGTTGAGCGGGACTCTTCTCACTTTACTTTCCTAAAACAGCACTCCCACTTAAAACTTTCCCCTTTTATAACCTGCTCTAGCTCAATACCATAACCCTATCTCTACCAATCCACATAGACCGCTGCATGTAAAGGGTTAACACAGCAGAGAGCGGAGGTTTTCTCCATTCTCTGCTGTGTGAGAACTGGTGCCTGGCTATACTTTGACAGCTGAGCACCAGCTCTCCCTGCCACGGAGACTATCTGCCGGCTTCTGACAAGCCGATGGTCTCAGTGGCAACCTGTTAACAAAGCAGAACAGGAGTTTAAAAAAAGAAGCAGAAGTTGCCGGCAGATCACTTCCTGCTTCTTTGTTTAAAGTCCTGCACTGTTCTGTGTGGGTCTATGCAGGCAGAGCACAATGCCACAGCTTGTGGCACTGTGCTCTGCAGGTCCTATAGTGAAACATAGCCCGGAAATCTTCCGGACTATATCACTATGAGCAGTGGAGCTCCTCCCAGAAAATTTCCGGGCGTGCCACTTAAGGGGTTAAAGCCCAGGACCAAGCACCATAAATTTACGGTGCTTGGTCATTAATTGGTTAATCTGTATTTTGCTAGACTGTAGTGGTATTATCAGCGTCTTATCTCTATTACTCAGAAGATAAAATTACAGTAGAGTATTCCCATTTACTTGTTTTTGCTTGTTTCTACGCTTTGTTTACTCCATCTGCTGCATCATATCTTGGGAATTGCACTGCTATATCTAGACCTGTGACACTATTTTATTCCGGAATTTTGGATGTATCTGCACCAGAGGTCCCAAAATGAAATGTTACCATCTCTTAATATAGCTGTTATTAAGCTTTAAAGGCTCAGTCAGATGAGCGTTTTTTCCCGCTTGTATAGGTGTGGAAAAAAAACGGCTCTATTAGAACCAATGCTTTCCAATTAAAGCGGTCACATGTCCATTTTTCACAAGCAAACAAAATTCGCACCTGCAAAAAACAGGACAGAGTTTTGTGATTCGCACAAAAACGCGGTTTTTGTGCAAATCGGTGCAACTTTGACAGTAGTAAATTCTACTGTCAGAGCCCTTAAATAAGCCCTAGATGCAGGAAAATAAATAAATAAATAATACATCAACTAGAAGCGGTGTCCAGCTCCGCCGCATCTTCTCCCTGGGTGTGCGGCACTGTTCTTCCTAATTTTCTTCTAGCCGGGGATTTAAAAATCTCTGCCTCCTGGAAGCGCTGCCTCTGATTGGCTGAGCGCTTTAACAAATCACGACCATTCTGGTATGATTGGTCAAAGCGCTCAGCCTATCAGAGGCAGTGCTTCCAGAAGGCAGGAATTTTTCAATCCCTTGCCAGAAGAAAAAGAAGAACAGTTCCGAGGACTCGGGGAGAAGATGTGGCAGAGCCACTGACACTGCTTCTGGATGATGTATTATATTTTTTTTCCAGCATCTAGGGCTTATTTTTGGGGTAGGGCTTATATTTCAAGCTTCCCCTCCAAACATCGTTGCGGGGGTTCCCTTCATCCTATTACTTTCAATTGGTGGGCAGCAGCACCAGCCCCATTGAAAACATAGGGAGAAGATCGCGCTCCTCTGCCACAGCTGTGGCAGGGGATTCTTTCATCCCCACATGGAGTCCCCTCATGACTGAATACTATGATAGCACTGTCACAGTGTTCAGTGATGAGGCCCACTCCCCACGGGGATGAAGGAATCCCCTGCCACAGCGGAGCGCGATCTTCTCCATATGTCACATCGAGGGGTTTCACATCCAAGGAATACCCTGCTACAGCTGTCACAGCCACAGCAGGGGATAGAAATCCTGTCCCATTGCTTTCAAATGGGCGGCACTATATGTGTGAATTTTAGGGTCGTGTGACCGCACAAGTGCAAATAAAAACGTGTCTGCTGGTTCGGTCACTCGTTTTTTATACATGCATTTTGCGTTTCATTTTCACTGACCAATACGTCCGTGAAAAAAACGTTCGTTTTTTGACTGAGCCCTACTAGAGATTACCATCCTTTGCAGACTCTTGAAGTAAAGATCTACCTCCATATACATCCATCACTCCCACATCCGTCATCCAGGAATCAAGAAAGTTTTGGTGACAACTAGAGATGAGCGAGCGTACTCGGCCACGCCCCTTTTTCGCCCGAGCGCCGCGATTTTCGAGTACTTCCGTACTCGGGCGAAAAGATTCGGGGGCGCCGTGGGTGAGTGGGGGGTTGCAGTGGGGAGTGGGGGGGGGAGAGGAAGAGAGAGAGGGCTCCCCCCTGTTCCCCGCTACTACCCCCCGCGCCGCCACGCCTCCCCCCGCCCCCCGGCGCCCCCCGAATCTTTTCACCCGAGTACTGAAGTACTCGAAAATCGCGGTGCTCGATCGAGTAATTACTCGAAACGAGTACGTTCGCTCATCTCTAGTGACAACCTTTGTTGGACATTTAATGCCATATTGGTTGTTACTGTCTTAGTTCCCCAAAATAGACTAAAATTTTTTTTGTGTGTTTTTTACTTAATTTTTATGAGGAAATGCTATTTAAAGGGGTTATCTGCCACTTACAAAAAAAAGGAAATGGCGTTAAAATAAAGAGAAATTATTTCGGGGTTGGGAGTCCCTAGACATTAAAAGAATTGGGGATCTTTATATAGACAACTTGGTGATGGAAGTCCCTACATAGAGTCAGAAATTTCAACTACCTAGTAAATTGGGGTTCGCTCACTTGAGATTAAGCAACGCCCAACAGTCTCTGGACGGTCAGAAGCCAAGATTCCTTAAGTCAGTCGCCACCTTCTACTCTCTCCCTACTAGCGCCTCTAAAGGTATATCTGTATTCTGTGAGGACTCTTTCTCCTTGGATTCCCAAAGCAAGTCACCGCACATGACAATGTGGGAAATGGACGTGAAGCAGCAATTCAGTCTAGAAGAGTGGATTCGGCCTAAGAAAATCTCCCATGGTATAACGCATTGGGAATCCCCGCTGAAGCTCTTTCTGCAATGGTACCTGACACCGGCTTGATTGGCCAAAATGAATAGAGAGGTCTTGGAGTTGTGTTGAAGGGGAGGTGGGCTGAAGGGTACATATGTGGTGGGCATGTCTAGCTGTGCGCTCCTTCTGAGATGTGGTCTTCGACTTTACTTTTGCTGTAACTCGTCAATTTGTGTCCCCAGACCCAGCACTAGTCCTCTGCTTTTTAAATACGGGCAACCTTTCCCCGTTTCACTCAGCCATCATTTCCCACATCATCCTAGCAGCGTGGCTACCAATTGCCACACATTGGAAATCTGTGAGTTCCCTCTCAATCTCAGAGGTCATTAACTCGATTAACCAAACATTCAACAACATGGATAGATTATGTCTCCTTGAACCCCCGATAGTGGAAAGGCACGGGTTTAGACATTGTGCTTGCGGCGCTGGGTCTATTGGACACAACTATAGAGAGACTCTTGAGTACCCATCTAGATCGCAAGTAATGCACACTAAATCTCCAGGCGCTCACATGCCGTACATTGTGTACATGACCGCTCAGCCACTCACAGGTTTCAGCAGCCATATAGGAATCGCCATTGAAGCCTGTGATTGGCTGAGTGGTCACGTGCACAATGAACGGCAGCTGATCACCAGCCGCTGCTTCTGGGTTCTGTGCGGCGGGCACCAGGGCTGCAGCGGTGGGCAGGGAGCAGTGGGATAGGTGAGTATTCACTTTTTCTTCATTTTCAGGCTGTTTTAACATTTTTTTTAATGTCCTGGTAAATCCCTTTAAGGGTTAATAGCCCATAAAATTTGACTATAGGACAAAAAAAAGCCAAATTTTGCTTTTAACTGGACAACCCCTTTAAATTATGGGAAGAAATGTGGAAAGTCCTCATATTAGCAGAGGGCAAATAAAAAACCATTATTAGGTGCCATTTAATAAAGGTGAGACATGTCTTAAAATAATCCTGACACAGTTTAATAAAGGCCGCTCTCCCGGAGCAGACAATGCTTCCAGTGAGTTAGTGATCCGCGCTCCGCCTGAGAGTGCCTACAGGCCACCGCATGACATACTATACGGTATAAATCTCCGACACAAATTTATTGCCACAATCTATCAGCTCATTCTGCTGAACGGCCAAGTAGTTAATCCTAAAATGAAGTGCTGCTATTTTCATTAATACCCAAGTGCTAACTACCCATCAAAACCTTCAACAATTAATACCATGCACTGGACGCCTGCAACCGATAAATACTGCGGTCTTGGCTCGTGGTTGGCAGGTAAAATACATTAGGCTTTCCCGTTGCCTTAATAATGTTTGCCCACTTTGATTGCTGCCATATTATAAGGTATGCCGGAAAATCTCTATAATAAGTACATTTTAATAAATGTTTGGGAAATATATCCTTAGTACTACAGAATGTATTTACACGCATTAGTCATATTATATTGTGTAACTGCACTGAATCAAGTGGAAACAATTAGGATTTTTATTAAAGGATTAATAGTTAATGTCCACAATTGAGCACCAATCACCTAAAAAGTGAAGTCACTGTGTACATACATTATTTACCCTGCATTAATCCTGAGTTACATCCTGTATTATACTCCAGAGCTGCACTCACTATTCGGCTGGTGGAGTCACTGTGTACATACATTACTTACCCTGCATTAATCCTGAGTTACATCCTGTATTATACTCCAGAGCTGCACTCACTATTCTGCTGGTGGAGTCACTGTGTACATACATTACTTACCCTGCATTAATCCTGAGTTACATCCAGTATTATACTCCAGAGCTGCACTCACTATTCAGCTGGTGGAGTCACTGTGTACATACATTACTTATCCTGTACTGATCCTGAGTTACATCCTGTATTATACTCCAGAGCTGCACTCACTATTCTGCTGGTGGAGTCAATGTGTACATACATTACTTATCCTATACTGATCCTGAGTTATATCCTGTATTATACTCCAGAGCTGCACTCACTATTCTGCTGGTCGAGTCACTGTGTACATATATTACTTATCCTGTACTGATCCTGAGTTACATCCTGTATTATACTCCAGAGCTGCACTCACTATTCTGCTGGTGGAGTTACTGTGTACATACATTACTTATCCTGTACGCATCCTGAGTTACATCCTGTATTATACTCCAGAGCTGCACTCTCTATTCTGCTGGTGGAGTCACTGTGTACATACAATACTTACCCTGCATTAATCCTGAGTTATATCCTGTATTATACTCCAGAGCTTCGCTCACTATTCTGCTGGTGGAGTCACTGTGTACATGCATTATTTATCCTGTGCGGATCCTAAGTTACATCCTGTATTATACTCCAGAGCTGCACTCACTATTCTGCTGGTGGAATCACTGTATACATACATTACTTATTCTGTACTGCTCCTGAGTTACATCCTGTATTATACTCCAGAGCTGCACTGACTATTCTGCTGGTGGAGTCACTGTGTACATACATTACTTATCCTGTACGGATCCTGAGTTACATCCTGTATTATACTCCAGAGCTGCACTCACTATTCTGCTGGTGGAGTCACTGTGTACATACATTACTTATCCTGTACGGATCCTGAGTTACATACTGTATTATACTCCAGAGCTGCACTCACTATTCTGCTGGTGGAGGCACTGTGTACATACATTACTTATCCTGTACTGATCCTGAGCTACATCCTGTATTATACTCCAGAGCTGCACTCACTATTCTGCAGACTCCAGGGATGAAATTGCTTAGCATTCCCTGCTTGTTCAGTGTCTGTGCAGAGCTTGCGCTAGTGATTTGCAGTTTGGGAAGTGTGGCATCCAGCAGAATAGTGAGCGCAGTTCTGGAGTATAATGCAGGAACTTTAGCCCAGTCTTCTTTGAAGTACTGCTTTAGTTGAGACACCCATGGAGACTGTAATGCATGAAATATGCACTTCAGGTGCTATCAGGGATTTAGTTATAGTGGGTGCAGTGGTACCATTTGCACCTGGGTGCTGCCGCCTACAGTTCTTTCTGACACATGAGAAGACACCATTATAAATGGTAGATGGGTTGTTCTTTAGCTTGGGTCTTAATGCGGTGATATCACGGAGTGTAGTGCTATCAGGTTGGCTTATTTACACTTTGAATTGGTTTACAATCGGTTTTGTTGTGTTACGATAAGAGAACAATAACTTTTTAATTGGATTAGAGATGAGCGAGCATGCTCGTTTAAGGCTGATGCTCGAGCGAGCATCGGTCTTCTCGAGTAACTGATTACTCGTCCGAGCAAATGCGGGGGGTGGGGGTGGGGGGTGGAGATCTCTGTCACTCTCCCCTCCCACCACCCCCCGCATTTGCTCGGACGAGTAATCAGTTACTCGAGCCTTAAACGAGCGTGCTCGCTCATCTCTAGTCAAGATAGGATAAGCTTTGAGTTGATGTCAGGACCTTCACCAGGTGAGACAGACCTTCCAATGATATAAACTTTTTTTGGTCCATGTCTCATGGCATAAACCAATTAAACTTTGGCTTTAGCGAATGGATGGACACATTGGACAGTATTCAGGTTTCCTTAAACAGTAATGGTAAAACGTCCAAATCCTGAGTAAACAAAGCATCAGTCATCATCGAACTTCCACCACCATGTTTAGTTGTATCATGTTCTTACTAAGTATAGCTGCATTACCTTAACATCTGAATAATGGGTCATGCCTTGTCCAAAGAGGTCCACGTTTGAGTCACCTGTCCATAGAGATCATTGATGTTCTTTGTGCTCTCCAGCAGTGGGTTCAGTCTAGCTGCGCCGCCGTTTTTTGCCCAGTCTCTTTCTTTGATGAGACTGTATGAGCGTGTAGGCCTTTAGCAGTTCTTCTGAGATGTTTTGTGTCCTCCTGGATATGTTGACCCTTTTTCCTTGGTGGACCACTCTAGAGAATATTTAGTAGCAGTTCCAAGTATTTCCTAAATTGGAGATAATGAAGCCTTAGGTTTTAGACTTCCTGCAGAGACCTTTACGGGATTACCTCACTCTAATAATATGGTTAAAGTGACCCTCCAGTTTCGGGATAGAATTCTGTCTCATACCGAAGCGGAAGGGTCATTCTTCCCTGCTGTTCTCTCTTTGATCTGCTAGTTCGGGTTCCTGTTTTCAGCCACTGCAATTTTCTAGCCACTTAATGCGCACTGTGCACTACTCACTGATTCGCCAGCACTGATCATGTGAGCAGTACCAGCTAATCAGAGAGCAGGTATAGTGCAATGATAGTCTTAACACTACCAATGCACTGTGGGGATTAGGCAGACTGAAGATTGTGTTGGCCATCTTGGATAGCTGAAATGGGACTTGGAAACAGCAAATCACAGGGGTATCAGCATAGAAGGCCAACAACAGATACTCTAACTGCCCCCCAGTCTCAGGAAAACATTTTTTCCAGAAACTAGAGAGTTGCTTTGAAGGGATGTCCAGAATTAGACAAAGGAATCCATGTTTTTTCCCCAAAAACGGTGCACTCTACTCCATGGGTTGTGTCTGGTATTGTAACTCAGCTCTCATTGACTTGACTGGGGCTGATCTGCAGAGTTGCAATATCAGATAATGGGCAGAGCCTCTACCAAATGCTTACAGCTGTGCTGGCAAACAATGAAGCGGACATAGTGCTTCAGGGAGAACTATGACCACTTCAGTCAGATCAGCTAGGATGTCAGGAGTTGGACCCCTGCCAATCTGATATTGACCGCCTATCTTAAGGATGGGTCATCAATACTGTCAATCAATTTAATATATAGTGACATTGAAATCCAACGTGGCTTTCTGCAGTCGAGCCTTTGTCTGTCAATCAAATGTAGATTTTTTTTTTAGCTTCGGGGCAGTTGCTGCATCCTGTAATTACATGGGCTCCAATTGTCTAATATCACAATTTGTTTAACAATCAGAAACAATTCGGTGTGACAAATATGAAATAATGGGGGTGCACATACTTTTTCACAATGCTGTGCAATAGAACATCTAGTTAAATTTAAAATGACGGAGATTTCAGTGTAATGGGTAGTCTTCCTATTACTGGAAATGAAAACGATTAGAGTCATTGACTCTACCATCTCTGCATGATATACATGTGATTAGAAGTAAACATTTGGTACTATTGGCCAGTGGAACAAAATGTTATTGTTCTTAGTAAGAGAAACTAAGTAATCTTGTAGGTCATGAAGACAAGAACTTTCATTGGCTAACAAAAAGAAATGATGTTGCAGCAAGCTTTTGAGGGTACCAAAGGCCCATTCACATTGGACGAGTGTCGGGCAAACGATGCCCGACACTCGTCCCTGTATACCTGTGCTCCTGCATGGCATCTAGCACAGCTGGCTCACTCACGGAGCGGCCAGCAGGGGGGCGGGGCAGTGCAGGAGATTTCTCTCCTCTCGCTCCCCCGCCCCTCACCTTCACATAACACAGGTGCCGTTCGCGATTGAACGGCGGCTGTTTAAACTACACGATGACCGATGATCGTCATCACTCGTCTGCTAAAAGATGAGTGATGACGATCCTCGCTCATTGTGTAGTTTAAACAGCCGCCGTTCCATAGCAAACGGCACCTGTGTTATGTGAAGGTGAGGGGCGGGGGAGCGAGAGGAGAGAAATCTCCTGCACTGCCCCGCCCCCCTGCTGGCTGCTCCGTAAGTGAGCCAGCTGTCCTAGTTCCCGTGGGAGCACGGGGATACAGGGACGAGTGTCGGGCACCGTTTGCCCGACACTCGTCCAGTGTAAATGGGCCTTTAGTCTTCTTCATCAGGCTTATATGCTGCCTGATGAAGAGGCCTAAATAGCCTTGAAAGCTTGCTGTAACATCACTGCTTTTTGTTAGTTATTAAAAGTTAACATATCTACAACATAATTTTGTTTCCCTTCCTGAGGACAATAACATTTTATTCATGTGATTAGAAAGCTCATCACTGAATTACGTCAGAAATTTCTGTTACATAAGGAAAAGCAGGAACTGGCATTATATTCAACTTCCTTTCAGCAGAAAATTGCACCAATCAGCGGAGAGTCTGATCTTCGTCTGTAGGTGTCCTTGCTCAATTGAGAAGGTTTCCATTGTCTAATTTAGGGTCCATTTAGACCTTACAATGTCTCGTTTGAATGAGCAAACGACGTTAGCGCGCGCTCTGTTTGTACAGGCAGATACATCGTTGGCTTGCTCAAATGAGAGGTCGTTTAGGCGTTCATATTCGATGTATAAGTGAATTAGAAGGACCTAACGATCGAGCTGCTGAGCCAACAATGATGTTTAGTCCAGCATAAAATGAACAAAGTGTGAACTAATTACACTGTGCAACAAATGTTTTTAAAATTTTCGTAACAGAAAGTAATTGATGTTTCTGTAATATTAAAACCCGCTGATTCCACTGGTAACACTGAATAATAGCGGCGCGTCTCATTTTCAAGTTTTATGAAAATGAAAAAAAGAACGACATTCCGCCATCTTTCAGTGTGTCTTGTTTCTACGGGCCACAAACTGCAACAAAATGACATGATAACTTTATTCCATGGGTCAGTACTAGAGATGAGCGAGCGTACTCGGTTCGGGTGTTTTTGCAATCGAGCACCACTTTTTTCGAGTAACTGACTATTCGGGCGAAAAGATTCGGGGGGCGGCGTGGTGGAGTGGGGGATAGCAACGGGAAACAGGGGGGGAGCTCTCTCTCTCTCTCCCCCCCCACTCCCCTCTGCAACCCCCCGCTCACCCCCACCCCCCCCGAATCTTTTCGCCCGAGTAGTCAGTTACTCGAAAAAAAGCGGTGCTCGATTGCGAAATCGCCCTAAACGAGTACGTTCGCTCATCTCTAGTCAGTATGATTACTGCGATACCAAACTTGTGTAGTTTTTTTTTTTCTACTACTTTTATTTTTTTTTTCTAAGACAGTTAATTTTTTAAAATATTTTCTGCGGCCATCTTGTGCGCGCAATAACTTTTTTATTTTTCCGTCCACACAGTTGTGCAAGGGCTCATTTTCTGCGAGACGTCCTGTAGTTTGTGTTAGTACCATTCTGGAATACATACGACTTTTTGATCACTTAAAAAAGGGCATTTCTGACGTTCTTAATTTTGTTTTTTCGGATGATGTTCATCGTGCGGGGTAAATTAATGCATTACTTTGATAGATCCAACTTTTACAGATGCAGCGATACCAAATATGTATTTTTGTTTTATGATTTTGGTTGCGCAATCACTTGTTATTCTTTTTATTAAGCACGGTTAATGGCGAGCCGACTGGATTAATTGTATAGGCAGATTTCAAAAAAATACATGACAACGGCAATTGGATTACGTAATTCCCCATAATTGGAAAACCTTACGTGGCAAAAAAACAGATATCATATTTGAATTCAGCGCACTAAAGTTACTATAAGCCACTTATCTGTTACAAAAATTGTGTTGCACAGTGTATTCGCTCCGTATAAAAGGGCCTCCAACACCTCCTGCTAATTTGGTAAGGAATCTTAGCGCTGTTATGCCCTCTCATAAAGTCATGGCATATTGCTAGGATATGCCATCACTTTCTTATTGATGAGGGAGCCACTGCCAGGATCCTCAATGAACCTGAGGGGCCACAGTGCTAAGCCAGTGAATGGGGTCATGTTGCAGTTCCCTGCATAGCTGGAGGTCAGGAGAATCTCTGTGTAGGAATAACATTTGCACGGCAAGAAGCACTAAGCCAGCACTGGATCAGATTCCATAGGGACTTTCTTTACCATGCCCCCCTAGCAACGTAACAGAATGGCGATCTGTTAGCATGTGCACAGGATATGACATGTCTAGTAAATGGTGGTCCTACCAATTGGCATATACAGAAGATATGGAGCTCTATAGCTAAAACTTAAATGGGCCCCCTATTATGGTGTTTTGTTTTGCCACCCAGGACAGAGTAGCTTTGTGTGTGTTTCCCGATTCTATGCCTTTAAATTGAACCATGGGCCAATTTTCACCCTCTATACTCGCTAACAATGCATATGCTCTTTGGAGGAAGTGAAAGGCATGGTGGAATCAAAGCTGGGGCCCATTCTCCAAAAGGGCCCCATAGCAGTTGCATGTTCTGCCTCTATGGTATGTACAGCCTTGGCCCCACATCTGGAACTGCACATCTGTCAAAAATAAGAGTTTCACCTCATCTGTTTCTAAAACTCTTATAGAAGTGAATGGGCACACGCATGGCCACTGCTCCATTAATTCTCTACGTGGATGACGCAGCTGTTGGTAACCTCACCAGGTGGGTCAGGGTTGGTAAGGCCCTGTTCTCAAAAAGGTGTGGATCTCAGAGGTTGCGACCTTCCTGTGGATATGCTATACGTATCTATCAGTGGACTACGTCCTATAACCATGAAGAGTAATTAAAAGTGCAAGTTTCTTGCATATCTCTATATTAATACAGTGATTACCATCGAGTCACCCCTCAAAAATAAGTTACCTTCCCGATGAACCCCTAATTCTACCCCATTCCTAATATTAAAGGGGTTGTGCCAAGTTATAAAGTTATCCCCTATTCAGAGGCGTAACTTGAAGCTCCTGGGCCCCAATGCAAAACCTGTAACAGGGCTCCCAACTATAATGCTTTATTTATAGTACTGGGCTTCCTATATGGAGAAGAGAGGCCTTATGGGCCCCCTAAGGCTCCTGGGCCCGGGTGCAACCGCATCCCCTGCATCCTCTATAGTTACGCCCCTGTCCCTATTCATAATTTAGAGGATAACTTTATAAATAGTGTGAATTGGACCTTTGGTACCTTCAATGATCTCGAGAATGGGGGGTCCCAAAAGTCCACACATGAATAAAGCGGTGGTCGTGCATGCAGCCAAAATTGCTGAGCTCTTACCCGGCAATTTCCAGCATTCCCGCTGAAATGAAAGGAGTGACGGAACACTTGCGCTACTTCGGCTTCATGCATGTTGAGACCTTTGGGACTTCCATTCTCGAGATCGGATGAGGTCCCGGTGGTCCAACCCCCCTGATCATAAAGTTATCTGCTACCCATAATTTTATAACTTGGCAGAACTCTTTTAAAGACGACCCCTTTCAAGGCACCCCTCTTGTTTTCCCAGGAGCTCCTAATCCTCTTCCTAGGAACCCCAACAATCATCATTACTCGAATAAAAAATGAATTGCCTTTAACCAATTGTAGCCCTTCACAGAACTGCTCAGATGTGTCCTCAATAAAAATGCCTTTTTTTTTGTTAAAACACAGAAGAAAAACTCCCGGACAAGTCGTTAGCATTAGCAATTTTTTTTATTTTCCTTTTTTGTTGCATAGGAAATGCAGTATTCGTTTCCAGTAATTGTATTGTAATGTAAGAGTTGGTTGCACTAATGGCTGAGTACAAGAGTTAACTAATCCACACACCAGCTCAAAAAAACCTGCAGAGATTTAGTCGGATAACAATTCATACCCACAGTGATTCTCAACCAATTACATTTTTTTTTTCACAGAACACAGTAAAAAATAAACTGATAACAAGCATGAGTAAATACATGGTAGGAGAGGCACGGAGAGCCTGATTCATAAAACAGGGACTGTATTAACGCAGGCACACAAGGATTTCACTGAAGATCATAAAAACACCCATTATGGGGCGATTAATTAAACACAAAGATAAGGGTTTAACATGGTCAAGAGCCAGCTTGGCTGCAGCGTGTGATTCAATGAAGAGCTCCGGATTGTGAGAAATGAAGAGATAAAATAAATGGGGGACAGGAGATTCCCACGGCTACCAAATAGATCCCACCTAGTCATGCAAACAAAGGGCCAATTCCTCATGCAATCCCTAGCTTGTAAGGATGCCCGTCTTCACCTGCTGTCTGCACCCTTGACTTATGCCAACAATGTATGGTTGTGTGATTCTGTAGAGAGTGGGGACAAAGAACCCATTCAATGGACTATATGTCCCAGAGTGCACACAGCTGAAGGGCTCCTGCAATAACATGTGCGACGTGTCTGTATGGCATCATGAAGGTTACAGCTTATTATTATGTATAAAGCTTGTGGCATACATATCCAAAAAAAACCAAAAAAACCAAGATACGGGTTGCATTCATTAAGGGCCATTCTGCATCATGCCTCAAGCTGCGATGCACAGATAATGTCCTCAAAAATGTTTATCAGCGTCCATATTCTGCAATCCTCTGGGTGATAATAAAACTTAGAACATAAGGCCGAAGAAGGGGTACTAATTTAAAAAAAAAAAAATATGGAAAATTTAAAACATAGAAAATTAGAGGAAACCTGCGGCAGATTTTAAATTTTTCAAAAAGTTTAACAAAATGTAGAAATTTGAAAAAAAAATTGCACAATTCATTCAATTTTTTGTTATATTGATCCATTGCATTAAAAAAAGAAAAAGACTTAGCGTTTGTTTTACAATGAAGACGCAGATTTCCTCATTTCGATAGGTTTTAAATTTTCTAGAAATTCAAAAACTACTGAGCCAAAAAAAGATTTGGAAAGGAATAGGAAATAATTTTTTTGACTTTGTTTAAAATTTTTATTACAGTGGAAAGTTTAAAAACATCGACTAAACCATTCCCATACCATTTGAATTCATTAATAAATTTTAGCGACATTTTATGAATTTTTTTGAGAGCAGCTGTCAAGACGGGAAAAGTTTCGGCACTTTAGCCGTGACTCAAAAAAAAAAAAAAAAATTCTAAAAGTGATGGTTGATCAAGACCAGCTTGCACAGATGAAAAAAAAAACTTACTAAAGAAACTCTGTTACAAGCTATAAAATATATAAGGTGATCAAAAATTTGCAGACCCGAGGATTTCAGAACTTAAAATTGATGCCGTACATTAACTTGATATAGAAAGATTCACATTAACTTAGTCATTATGAGGAAATGAGCTGTGAGATAACACATTTATTAAACACTGATGTCAGGTCCATCCACCACCCATATTTCAAACAGAGTAAAATCCAAAAACTTTATGGTTCTCACTCACTAGATATAAGGGGGAGGGGCCGGCATAGACAAACGAATCAGATAAAAAAAAACAATCGCGCACATGTACTTGCATTGTGTAAGGATACATAGGTTCATATATTTCATGAATCAGGCCCAAAGGTTGTACAGAATAAAATAATTTTGATTAAAAACACACACAAAAAAATAACGAAAAAAACAGGTACATACGGTATATATAGAACTTGAATATGAAACCAATCATCGTAAAGTTTTTGTATTCATTTTTTTTTTTAAAGAATCGGTCTGGTGTGAAGATGGGAAATTATTGGCTCACCATTTGTTTCAACCTAGGTTTGTGAAATGAAGTAACAACAAATCAAACAGAGTAACAACTTCCCCATAAGATGTACATTTTTGAAAAACAAAAAACCCAAAAAAACAAAAATGTATCAAATAAAAATCAGGTGTAATACTGAATTTAAGTTGATGTATACCTCCAAAATACTGAAATATACCCATTAACAAAAAAAAATAAAAAAATTCAAGGCTAGAATTTGCATTATTGGTGACGTACATTAAAAATGATCGGGCAAAAAAAAAACAAAAGCCCAAAAACATCAGGCTAAGATAAGAAGTATTTGTAAAATGACTAAGCAGTATGGGTTCGCATGCATATTTATGGTATGGTTATTTTACATCAGAAGATTCTGACAGACAGCAAAAGGCTCACGGTGTAGAAATTTCTTTCTTTAGAAGAGCATATAATACAGGTTTCACAGGCACTACAATTCATAAATCAGATATTTTGCTGGTTTTTTTTATCATATAATTCATTCTGTCCTAAAGCTGGCATCTTCATAAGAATGACTTAAAAAGGCAAGGACTGAAAGGTAACGGAAAAAAAAAAATATCAAAAAGTTGATCGTATCTGGTCTCAGGTAGGGTTAGTGCATAGTTTCCATGCAGAGAAAAACACTGCTATGCATTTACATGGATGACACAGAAGAGCAAGATCAGCCTAACCAGTTACAAAGGCCTCAATCTGCTAGCCGGACCATCTGGGCAGCATGGCGTGAATTTTTTGGATATTTCCAAAACCAGTGGTGGCAGGTTGTTAGGCCACACAAAGCAGTTCCTTTGTCATCTGCATATTGAAAGAGTTTTCATCTATCAGGCTGGGATTTAAAATAAATAAAAAGAAGTAATAGAACATGAATCGAAAAATATATTCCGATGTACAATGTGGTGAGGCCAAAAGACAACGAAGGACTAGCCTCGACTCACAAGCACTTAGTAGTGGATAGCCCAGGCAAAAAGTGGCAAGGTTGTCTTACTGATTTCCATGCCGCTGAACCTCTCCTGCCAATATAGTCCTCCTTTTTTTTCACTAAATTTGTTCTACAAAGGCTTTTGAACTCCCCCGCCCCCCCCCCCCAACAAAAAATAAAAAGTTTCTACTTTACCAGAGACACGATGCAAGGTACAATATTGATCGACTTTTTGTTAGAGTTATATATGCATATATGTATTTCACCACAAGAAAAGAAAACTATGAAGTTGAAGCTTTTGTGTTGCTCTTAAAAATAACACTGTTACTCTAAGCTGAAAAATATCAGAAAATCAAAAATAAAATGGAAGCGAAGAACAAACTGCCTTGGGATCTGCAAACTGCTACCGGTGGATGACTATGGTGGATGGAAAAAGTCTTGTGTGTGTAGCTTTCAATTTCCTAGTTAAGGGATTTACAGCAGAGTTGCTTTCATCCTACCAAAAATAAAATCAAAAACAACAAAAATGGCAGCGCGATCGTCTCGAGTGTGCAGCAACCTGCCCAATGGACAATGGGCTTTCCATACACCGGCCAATAGGGAAAGCTTTGCTTTATTGCCCTGTTGTTTTTCAGAAAAAAAAACCTACCTCCTCTCATCTATTCCCGACCGAGGAACATATAAACATATGTTTTTAACAAAGTGCATTTCAAAATAAGGGATCCTACGCAAAGATCACTTTGTAACGGCAAAGCTGAAGATACATTTTCTATTGTAGTGTTCTACTAATCACAGCTTATGATCCAAGGAGAGGAAGAGGGGGGTAAATCCTAATTATGAAGTGGAGTTAATTGCGATAACGCAGTAGAGGAGCCCGTGATATGTATACCCTGTGCTAGCATGTACAGTAAGGGCCGAATGTCCACATTTATTGTTTATACCTTTGGTTACAATAAACATATATTACTTCAGGGGGCTGTAAATTCCTACCGTGTTTCCCCGAATATAAGACAGTGTCTTATATTAATTTTTGTTCATAAAGGTTTAACTTTTTTTACATGTATAGCTGCCTGGACACTATTTAAATTGACTTTTTCAATTAACTGTTAGCAGGGCTTAATTTTGGAGTAGGGCTTATATCTCAAGCATCCTCAAAAAGCCTGAAAAATCATTTTGCATCCCCAAAAATTCTGGAAAATCAAGCTATGTCTTATTTTCAGGGTATGTCTTATTTTTAGGGAAACAGGGTAATATGGTGAGCAAGGTAAGGAAATTTTATATCGTAGTATTTGGGCTGTAAATGATGCAAAAAGTATAAGAAAAAATCATCACCAACTGTAATTTCCTTTTTTATGATGCTAAAGACTCTAAAATGTCTAACTAGAAGATTTGCACGTCGTCAATATACCGAATGTACTATGCATATTTTCAAACCATATTCAAATGGACGTCTTAAATATAACAAAAGTCATTGAGGTTACTTTTTAAAAATATTTTAAAGAATTTTCACAATCTTTTTAACTGGCCAACAAAAAATATAGGAGCTCACTGGTTACGATTCATTGAGGGAGGGTCGGGGGGGTGGGGGTGGGGGGTTGGTTATACCATTGGTGTGGCAAATTTTTTTTTTTTACTGCACATGCAGAGAGAGCGCAATAATTGTCGGCCAGGGTGATATATAATCTGCAAAATAAACTTTTTGTAAATTTTTAAAAAAATTTGAATGAATGAAAATTGTATTCATTTTCACTGATTTGCTATCCCATGTTATTTAATAAGAACTTGTTAATATGCTACAATAGAGAAGGCCTCGTATTTCCTGTTCTATTCACACTGCATATATTGAGTTCATTAAATTGCACTTAGTTCTGGACATTTTTTGTAGAATTCCTTATATATAGTTACATTATTTCGAAGAGTCATTTCTATCCTTACGCTGCACACTCAGCATTACTGCACATATGTGAAATAGTACAACTTTTTTTTTTTTTTTGTTAACAGATTTGAGCCTATAGGATTTTTCTGCTGTATGTTCCATACGGTTGGTCGGATGACTGTAAGTAAACTTCATGAGTTCGATACTTGACACGAGTTGGTTGTTCAACCTCCTCGACTGCCCATGTAATAATGTTTTAAAGCCTTTAAAACATTTTCGAATATCTGAGAAAGTCTTCCGAAATTCTCAACCTTTAAGAGTCAGACCCTAAGTGCGAAAACACTTAATACAGCATACCTGTAATGTCCATTTAAAATGGTTCTTTAGTGGCCCATACTTCTCAAGTATAGGAATATGCTATACCAATGTGAGAAGAAACAAAATAATTGTATTTAAATACATACAAAAAGGAAACAGGTAAGTTTTAACTTAAATCCAGTTCCCGGAAGAGAGAAAAAAAAAAAAAAAAAAAATCCCACCGCCCCCTCCCTTCGACCGAAAAAAAAAAATAACAAAAAAACCAAAAAAATTTCTAAGAGCGTTGCCATTATATTAAACAATCCGAAAAATCTGCAAAGCTAAATTGACAGAAAATTGTCCTCATTTAAACAACATTACAAAAGTCCTGCATTATAAAAGAGGGTAGAATAAATCAGTGTACTCATTAAAACTATACAACATACAAATTACATATCTGAGTGGGCAGTTCGCTCTCTTTGCAATTATGTCTACACAACACAATCAACAAAAATCACCAAAACGTAAAAAAAAAAAAAAAAAAGAAAAAACAAAAACAAAAAAAAAAAGAAAACCCTACAACTGCCCAGAGCTATTGCTTAGTTTGCATGTTTATAAAAGGGTGCATTTGTATTGTATGTACAACCAATTTACTGGTAACGCCTTGACTTATAGCAAGGTTCTGACAAAATGTTTGTCTAGGCTTTATTTCCCTTCACTGTGAAGCACTGCAAGCTGCTGTTTTTTTTTTTAGTGCACATATGTCATAAGGTAATGCCCAGCTAAGTGCTATAGGAAAGGCAAAGGATGCTGGCTACAGAAAAATGGACACAATTCACTAACACTCACACGATACAACTACTCAACCACGTATCAGACACATATGAAAAAATCCCAAAAAACATTGTATTCATTTGAAACTTTTTTTTTTTTTCCTTAAATAGAGAGAACCGGTAAACAATTTTTTTTTTTCAGAAGTTGGAAGTTTTTTTTTTTTAAACCTTTTTAAAAACGTGCATATAAAAAAATGGGCATTTAGAACCTCTTCTCTATTGAACGTGGGTTGATTGCTGTCTGCTAATAAAAATGGGGTGTGGGGAAATATTAAGGAAAGGAAGTCAGGTTTGTTTTTTTTTTTTTTACTTTTAAGGCTTGCTTGTGATAGGAACGGTTGTAACACACAAAAACAAAAAAAAAACAAAAAATAATAAAATTGCTCAAAGCAGGGTACAGCTTAGTGCTTCACAGTCTGACTGCTTCTCTAAGAGGCCCCTCCTGCATGTGCATTTGTAGTCACAAAAGATACAATGACTAAACACCTAACACACTGCGTCAAGTACAGCACCAACTTTGGTCAAATAAAAAAAAAAAAAAAAAATTAAAAATCAAAATAAAAAATTCTAATAAATTTGCTAAGCTTTGACTACATGATATAAGCAGGTATTGCATATTTTTCATTGATCAGGGATAAAAAAAAAAAATTTAATAATAAAAGGAAGACTCTAAATAAATTGTCACAATGCAGCAAAAAATCCCCCCCAAAAATACTGATCTCCTACGCAAAATAGCACAGACACTACAAGACTAAGCAACACTACTCCTACTGGTGGGATATAACTAAAATATCTACCTACATGGTGAAGCCTGCAACGTCTGACATAAAAGTCACATTTACAAGAAAACAAAAAAACAAAACAAAAAGTGTCTCCAAAACGCGTGGCTGAGGAATTCTCTCCCCCACTATCTATATAGGAACATGTGCAACAATTTCACAAATAATCGCTATCCAGGGCAAGGCACATTGATATGGAATTTATTTCATATTCGTGCAAATTAACCAATCGGCTGCTGGAGAGGCCTGCGACGGACTGCAAATGCATCCCAAGCCGCTCCCCACGCAGCCAAAAGTGTTAAGAGGAAAATAAAAAATATATAAAAAAAAGAAATAGGAAAAAAAAAAAAGATGAGGAGCAAAGTGTCTTCCCAAGAAATTCATGGACTTGATTGTACAGGACAGTAGCAAAAAGCCCTCCAATAGGACTGAACACGCAGAGTTTAACTCCTTCACTGCCAAAAAAAAGGGCTCCGAAGCCCTATTACAGCTGCAATGGGGAAGAGGGTAAAAAGGCAAGTGCCTGGAATAAGGATTAAAATGTCTTGTCTTAATGCACTCTACTTTATCCTACTTTAAGTATATAAAAATGAGATACTAACACTAAACATGCAGAGACGTTTTTTTTTTTATTCTTCTGGACGGACAAATCTGTCCGCCAGAAAGCATATAATATATGTATAGTATAGGAAACCTTCTTTAAGGTTGCATGCGAAGCAAAGGGATGCTCCGCTGTCTGGTAGAAAATAAATTGTGTATTCTGTTTATTTTGTTTTTTGACTTTTTTTGTCCTTTTTTGTCTTTCTTTTTTTTTTTTAAGTACATAACATACATAAAGTCTATGATTTAATTTTGTTCAATTTTTTTCAGCAACCGCTGAAACCCCCGCCCCTCCCCCCCTCCCCCCCAGATCAATCAGTGTTTATAGTCCAGAGAATGCAAGTCATGGAATTTAAAACAAAAAAAACCCCCAAAATTAGACGATCAAATCTGGACACTTCTAAAGATCCTGAGGCCTGACTAAATCCTATATTGGGAAAAATTTTTGCGTCTTGTCTGAATTGGCATAACCACTAATAGTGACTTTAGCTTATAAAATGAACGAGTATTATGATTCCGTTTTAGTTATGTGCTTTGATAAAAGAAAATGATTACTTAGCATTTAATGTAGTTAACATATTGTGGTAAAAGCACCATTATGTTTTATAATATATTTTTTTTTTTTTTAGATTTTCTTTTTTTTAACTTTTAAGGGATACAAGTTTAACGATAAAAAACATAAAAAGCAAAAATAGCTCCCCTTTTCTTTTGCAAGGCTGTTTTATTTTTTTTATTTTTTTTAAACCCCCATCATTTTAGAGTCCCGGGGGGGTGATAGGACTTGAAAAAACAAAAATAGAATTTTCAACAATCTCTATCTTACAAAGATATTTACCTATCCAATGAAATTGCACTTTACTCAATCCGAACGCGATTGTTTTGATTGGTTCCTGTCAGTTTCTGTCAAAACAGACCATCTTCCCCATTTCTGTGTCGTTGTTGAAAATTTGTCTCAGAAAAGCTTATTTTGTAAGTGCAGCATTTTTTTTTTTCTTACATGTATAATAAAAAGTTCTGGACATTTTTTTTCTCTTTTTTTGAAACATTGCTCTGCAACTTGAATAAAACTATAGGTTAACAGCTTCCTCGTGGGTCGTGGATGTGATTACTCCTTGAAAGAAAGAAGGGCGGACGTTTTGTTGATATGTTAGTGAAAGCATCTTGTCACAGTTGTGTCCTTTTCGATACAACTTCATCGATTCCGCAGGGAGGGGGAGGGGGGGGGAGGTTCGTTAAGTTACACAAAAAATTAAGTGCAGTTTGTGATAACTGATGATGCACATTTCGTGTGTGTTTTAGCAAATCCTTTTTTTAGGTGAAGTAGCACTCAAAATATCAGCAAAGGAAAAAGAAACAAAATATGGAGGCTCTGGACCACGAGAAGGGTTGACTTCCATGTTTTCTGAAACTGTAGTGTGGTCTTAGTCTTAGTAGTAGAAGGTTCGTATCACATGTCATTTTACATGTAAATTTTAAGAGTGCTTTAAGTCTTTTTTTTTTTTCTTGTTAAAGGGGTGGGGGCTTCTCTTCCACAACTCCTCAAGAAGTTTCACAACCATGGACATACAGAAGGAGTGGCTTTTGCAGAAAAGGCTGGGCTTCATGATGAATGTGTTTTACAGCAAGTTGGTAAGAAAAGAAAAAAAAAAAAAGAAAAGAAAAAAAATCTCACTAAGGCTACCCAGAACCACCTAATGTTTACACTACCAATGAAACACTTCAAATGTCATGATGCCCAGCTTTTCCCGGCAAGAACGTTCTTCAGACCCCAAGGTGAGAAAGTAATTCATAAAAAAGTAAGGAAGATAAGGCTGATTATAAAGGGTCATTGCCATGCGACCACATAAGATTCTTTTTTTTTTCTTCTTATACAACGTTGTTATGCTGTTGACACAAGTCTTCCCCTTCCATTGGAGCGAAGCAACTGTGCCGTGTTGTCACCATTTTCTTCCATGTTACAGAGATGGGAAGGGCCAGGTGGTCTGTCATGTGTGTGATTAGAAATCCGTGACCATTATCCCAGGTACCAGGACTGGAAAGACACAAAAAAAAATTATTTTAAACGTTTGCTTTTATAGGGGTAATTTCTATTCATGGATAATCTAGCATGGTATGTCAATATCAACTACACTGGTTTGGTCATTTCGAAACATTCCACCAGTTATGACTAGAGATGAGTGAGCATACTCGTTAAGAGACAATACTGGAGCGAGTATCGTCCTTTTCGAATACCTGCCTGCTCCTCAGAAAAGATTCAGGTGCCGTCAGGGAGGAACGGGGGTGGGGTGGGGGGCTGGGTCTCTCTCTCTCCCCCCCGCAACCCACGCTCACCCTGACCAGCACCTGAATCTTTTCTGATGAGCAGGCAGGTACTCGTAAAGCACGATACTCTCTCGAGTATTGTCCCTTAACGAGTATGCTCGCTCATCTCTAGTTATGACCCATTTGGGTGAGTGGGGGCTTTCAAGACTACCAGATATGTCTAGATGAATCTGGCTTACTGATATAAGAAATATGAAAATTGTCTTTCCTTCAGAACTCTCTCTAGTACAACCTTTAAGTAACTTTCATCTGGAGGAGAGTTAATTCGCATACTTTATTTCCAATGAGCATTTCCTATAAGACTCCCTAAGCTAGCTAGCTAGATTCCCAGAGAGATACTAGAAATACTATGGATGTTATTTCGACATTCAGTCATTCCATAAAACAGTCATTTCAACATTCTTGTTGTCAGAATTCAATGTGCAAATAGAATAATTGAGAACTTTGTTTTATGCTTCCAGTAATTGGAGCCATGATACTTTGTGGCAGTGTTGGACTATTGTTCCTTGGGCCCACCCCAGATGATTCTGAGGATCGACTCCCCACTTACAGAACATAAGGAACATCTACTTAAAATTATATTGCAATCTTTGTCATCATTATACACACAGGACATATTCTCAAAAAGATCTATCCTTTTATTTGACTTCTCACATAAGAAATAGATTCTAGATAGCTCTGAAGCCAGCTCCAAATGTGGCTGCCTTCACTGGACCTTCTGGCTGGATTATTATGTCGGAGCCTAGGCCTATGGTTTGTTGCACTGTTTGCTGTACTGTAAATAGTAGAAAAACCAAGATCTTACATAAAAGTTGCATCCCTGTTTACTAGCTACTTTATCAACTGTGCCTTCCAATGAAATTCATTGTAAACCGTGAGTAGCGTTTGGATTGTTAACTCCCAGAGTAGATGCTGGCTGTCATGTGAGACTTCCTCATTGTAGGAACATCTTTATCTAAACAAAGTAGGCTGAAGGACTGGATTATAACATACACCGGACGGACAGACATAGAGGAACCACAGAACAGGGCAGTGCCTCTTTATACTCGTATGCATATCACTGAGTGGGTAACAAGAAGATGACTTCATAACTTCAAAATGGCTGGCTTTACATACAACTCCCTAACCCTAGATGTAGTAGGAAGATAAGCTTTGAAGCCCAATCTGCAGCTCTAACAAAAACACTGTAAATAGTCTTAAATTATTTGGGTGAACTTCTTAAAGTTTTCTACAGCCACAAATTTTTGATAGTTTTCAATTAAATAGCAACCCCAGATACAAGAAGGCCCAATATTAAAGGGTAACTAAGCTTACAAAAAACTTTTGACCTTTCTTGGTCACATTTTGATCAGTATGGGCAGGTGCCATTACCCTTACCGATCACTAAAACAAAAGGGCACAAGTGATCATTTGAGCCCTGTGCCTGATCAGCTCTTGGAGTGCAGGCCCAACAGAAAGTCTTTGAGTCCATGCACTGCTCATCGATCAGAGCCAAAGGACCATAGCATTCAGCTGAGCGCTTATGCCCTTTTCTTTCAGCGATTGGTCTCAACACCTGGAACACCAGCGATCAAATCTTCTGAAAAGTCAATATGACATATTAAAAGTTTTTTTTTTTGAAGGTTTAGTTACCCTTTGGATTTCGCATATGGGAAGTATGCAACAAGTAAGAAGAGTGTCAGGACCCATTACTAGGTGTTGTCCTGATGATCTTAAACAACCATATTATGGAAGCTGTTCCATATGTTCTGGCACAAGATGACAGATAACTTCATGGGTCTCTGATGAAGTCTCCGATGTGGCCAAAATCCACTCAGAGCTATCCAGCAACGAGACCACATGTTCACTCCAAATTTGGAGGTCTAGGTTTACAAAGGTTTTGAAAACTGATTATAAAAAATATACCAAGTGTCTAATCTGTTCTACTCAAACAAACCTACAGGTTCATACGTCAATGAAAAATAACGTGGCCCTAGATGCGGAGGAACATTTTTTTTTCTCAAAAATTTGCAATATTTTTGAATTAATTTTCTGTCATTTTCTTTCCAAGCAAAGTCTTAAAGCAGCTGGAATCCGATATTCCCCCAACATAAGTAACATAATACTACCATAATAGTACAAGTATCATATAACTACATTGCAATCCCACCAGCCAATCCGATCAGAGGTTTTTATCATTTCTACTTCTTCTCCGGGACTGAAATATTTAATCTGTGATTGGTTGCTGTGGGATACAGAACATTTACATCCTGTAATTAGATTTAAAGATTCTTCTTTCCCAGCGCCGTCAGTCAGTTCTTGGCCCAGGCATCAGGCTCTTATTACAGACAATGCTTTTAGGCTACCTTCCATGACCCACGTTCCAGAGCAGCTGTGCACATGGCTTATGAATGAACTTGCCATGTGTAAACAGCTGGTGCATTGCCATTCTTTTGCACTGTTTCAACACAACAGACCTAAAGCCGGGCTTTGCACAATTAAGAGAGGAAAAAAAAAAATCCAAACCCATGGCCAAAAATAAACTAAACTGCATTATGCTTCTTGCACTTACAACAAAAAATGTACTAAAAAAAAAAAAAGTTTTCTTAGTTTTCAGCTTGAGTCTTGCAGACAAGGTTACCCCAGAGCAGATCTGTAATCCTTCACTGAAATAGGCATTATTGATTACTCTGGTCTATTGTTCCCATTTCAACTCCCCAAGTTCAAGTTCATCGTGGTGTTACATCATGTCTGGTTGTTAGGAGCAACCAGACAGAGCCAGACGTGACTATCATTAGCAAGAAAGTCCCAGCTCCCCTCCCACCGAACCTTCCCCTTTTCTCTGACGTTGCAAATCCACTGCAAACACATTGAAGTATTCATTCAGTGTAATTTATGACCTAAGTACAAGAGTGGGACCCCACACTCCAAAAACACTCTTGTGTGTTTAATTAATCGGTCCTATCCTGGTACTTGGGAAAAGTTAGACAAAGGGCCAATTATTGTGGTTTTCAATTTGCACACTTATAATAGGTGGGGGGGGGGGGGGGGGTTGGGGGTTATTGCATGGGAATGAGAATGCTGCAAGACCGAGTGAGGATCTCCTTTTAAGATTTCTCCTTATTGACATTATTGTGAAATACTCTAGCTGCTTAAGGAAATTGATGAGAGAGTGACGCCTATGGAGTTGGTATTCTGTAACACAAATCAACTTCATGACATGCTTAAATTTAAATGCTAACCACACACTCCAAGAGTTACTTTAAAGGTTAGTTTTTAATCAATAGAAGGTGCTGAGTCGGGAGTTTTATTTTAGCTGTGCAGCACGGCTCTCAAGTCTTTGTCTGGTAATTCAGCTTTCAAACTTTCTCCCCCCCCCCCCCCACCACCCTCCTCCCCTTCTTGAAGACTGGTCTTGCAGTGCTTTGCAGATCTAGCACACTGTTGGAATATGCCAGGAGTTAAGGTCTTATGATGGGAAGGATAAGCCGCTCTTTAGATTTTTTCTGGTTGGAGTAACTTTACTGTCGGACCTCAAATTAACAGCCAAGTGTTTGTATGGCAATTAGTGAATATAATGATAATAAGAATGGACTCTCTAAATTAATTATGAAAATGCAAAAAAAAAAAAGGGGGAAACTAAAATTTGCTTTAATTCCCAAACCAATTTCTGCACCTGACAACAGGCATCCCATATTTTTAGATTTACAAAGTTTATTACCAAAACCTTGCCCCTATTTGATGACATACATACAAAATTTTGGGATGCTAAATAGTTGCACATGTTATAGGACCACAATATAGGCAAAAAGTATCCATAAATTGCAAGACCTAAAGATCAAAATATTCATAAATCGGAGAGTTAAAAACTTCCATAGAGTGCCAAACTCAAGAAAACCTGCCTATCTGGGTTGTCGTACTGGTAGACTAGCTGTTCCTAGCTTCACCGAGCCCTGACAAAGGTTCTCTGTAGTACATCTCGTACTTTGTCTAGAATTGGGGCAGCTTGTGCCCAAATATGCTAACAAAAAGTCAAATACCATCAGCAGCTGGATGAGAGACTTCAATGATCCAACTGTAGATCCAAGAGAAATGGAAGATACCTAGACACTGGGAAAATCCAAGAGCAGATATATTTGACCACTAGGATCTTGATGAAGTCACATATCTTCATCAATGTCCCAGAGATTGATATGTTGCCACTTACCCAATGCCTTGACATTATTCTCCTGCACCAATATTTTTTTTTCTTCAAACTATTACTATGATATCAGTTAATCTACTGTTGCCTATCTTGTGCTCCATCCAACTAGTGATGGATGGAGTAAGGTGCACTACATATTAAACTCATTTTCCCAAGACTACAAATTGCTTCATAGCCACTTGGTTGCTGCTGACCAGGACGTGTGACTGTTGCAGCCAATCACAGGCTATAGGAGGTTATTGCCGCAGTCACATGTCCTGCTCAACAGTAATCAGGAATGACAAAGTAGATGGAAAGCAAAAGTCATGGAAAAACAGCTTTAAGTTTTCAAATAGTACTATAAAAAATACTGCTAATATCACTCAGCAATGCCTATGTAAAATTGGGACTAAACGAACCCAAGGGGACCAATAGCCCATGCATGGAGGAATTTGTTACCTAAATTTCGGGGTTGGCTTCCATTGATGTCTATAAAACCTTTTATTGCTAATCCCCTAAAACGTCAAACCGGCTCCCGGAGAATTTAGTTCATCTAATGTGTGTAGAGCTTCTAATCATTGAGGATATTTTATAGAAAGTGGTGTTGCTAGGGCAGTCTTTATTTCGGGTCTTCATTTCCATCTCGTTGAAGAGCGGTACAGTTATCTTCTTCCCAGTTATGTCATCTGGTTTAGTAAACTCATGTTCAAATACCCTACTAGAGCATGAGTAGCTAATTTGTGGAACTTCCTCATTTGGGACATCCAGCAATTTGCCAAGTTGGAAGGTGGCAAGAAAAAATGTCCAACTCTCTCTGGATGACACGACACAGTCTATTTATTCCAAAGGCCACCATGTAATATTTAGTTTCCGCTGTGGGAGAATTGAACACTTGCTGCAGGCTACCTTGATGATTGATGGGATGAGCTGATACCAGCTTAATTTTGGGAACCCTTCTAACAAAAAGAGATTGCTAAAAGTAGACAACCCCTACTCCGTCACTGCAAGACGAACCCTTGCAATGCAGTAACATTTAAACACTCCAGCCCTTGGAGGTCATATTTCCATTCTCTTTTGGATATCTGAAGGCCTTCTAAAACATGTTCATGCAACTTTCCGTCCTTGACCTCCTCACCAGTGGCAGAAAAAATTCTGTATTCTCAGATGTTTCTAGATTAAAACAGATTTAGTGACCACTACCCTTCATGGATGTCAGATCTGCAGGATTTCCGGATCACCAAGTGGCAGCCCGACGCATTTCATAGTCAATTGCAATTCAAATTTACTGTAAAGCTGAAGCGTCTCCAGCACTATGTCTAGTAAAAGACCCTTACGAGTCCTGACAACGTGTTCCAATGTATCACCTTTAACTAAAAAGTGATCACTGCTTGTCTATCCTCAGGAATATTCCCCATGTCCTCCTTTCATTCTTCAAGGAGAAACATCAGACAGAATTCTGCAGTCCGGTACGAGATCTTAGCTTCCCTTTCTCCAGTCAAATGAAGGAGTAATCACATCAGATTGGAAAGTGCTGACTAAGGATTTAATAAAATGCTTGCAGATGTGTGTCATCTCCAAGGTACTCGACTCATGTAATGCAAAGCAGCTCCACATAGAAGACGCTTATAAAATACCATTTAACCATTGCAAAGCGAATGGGGTTTTACGGTTCTCGAAGGAGCATTTTTACACTATTTTTTTTTCTTTCTTCCTTAATTTACTGCACCATGAAAGCCGAAACACTGATGTGCCGGTGTCGGAGGACAGTAGTAAGATTTTATGAACCATAAACAATATACTCTCGGCTGCATTCTAAACAGGAAGTTCCTCTCATTGATATACCTGCTGATCTGTGACCGTCCCATTGTGATGGACGAATACATAGAAGCTTTTGACAATTTCATCTTTCACGACCAAACTGCAGACGCAGCGTTTAACACATCATCTTATAATACCTTCATCATTAACATATTCGTCTATGTAGCGTACCAGACCGAAGAAAGAAGATTCGCCAGGAGGCGGACAATCTAATGTAGGGCATTGGAACTACCTGGTCAAGGTCAGAAGAAATCAGCCGGAGATTGTGAAACTAGTTTTCTTCTTTTTTTTTGGGTTGTAGTTATGAGACAGCCATGGACGCTCTGATTAGTCACCAGACCCAGATCATTAAAGTTTATGCCGATGTACAGATGTAGCAAAAGTTAACTTGATATTTAACGCGCTAAATGCAAAGTTGCAGCAAAATTGAAATTGACACCTAACGAACAAAAGCCATTGAAAAAGTCCATTTAAAGTTACTGCAACTGTGTATTCGACACGTTAAGTATCCAATTAACGCTTACTGTATCCGTATTGTTGGTGGTGCCAAAACAATTATTACGACTGATGGAATTCTGTTTCATTGGTCAGGGTGGCTGCATTTACAATGGACTATCTGGCTAATATGGTGGGGCACCCTGGGATGTCAAATCACCCGATATTTCTTTCGCTGATGTTGGTCGTAGGTACTATATATGGTGGAATAAGACACGTAAGTCAGTATATAGACTGATGAACCCCATGAAAGCCCATCTCCATGGACAGAATATAGAGGCAATGACCAAGCCCCGTATTCTGCGGAAAGTGCATGAATGGGAATTAAAGATCCCAATTCTGGGCTGACTACATCCAGCCAAAAAAAGAATGAAGAGATGGCACTCCATTGAAGACTATGCAAGTCATGGAAAGAGCAGAATAAGCTTTAAGGTAGTTATTCCGAGAGAAATGCCTACCCTGATTCATTCCAGCTCTGCCAGCACCTCCACTTCCGGTGTGGTTCCGACGCCTGGTAAGGACCTCTTATTGTTGACACTGCAGGAGGCTTGGATGACTGGTTCATTTCAGTAATTCAGCCAGCCCCCTTCTCTGTCTCTGCATTGGCTATAATAGAGACGTTGCTGGCTTAGTTATTGTAATGATCCGAACAGCCTGACCCCTATGATGATGTCACCAACCACGAAAGGTCTACATTACGTGACCCGGTGTCAAAACCGAGCTGGAAGTGAAGGTTTCAGTACTACTGGACTCCGCCTGCATCACGGTAAAGGTCCCCATACACATTATACTTTAGTCATCCAAATCCATCATTACCAACAGAGCCAGACAGCTCTATGATGTGAATGATGTCAGGTAAAAAAGGACAGTGGCCGTTGAATCTCAATGTCCGATCCTTTTCTTTCCCAGAAGATAAGCGGATGCCAGTACTGTCTGTCTGTGGTTTACCTCCCATAACGCATGAACGTTCGGTTGAGTTGAACTTCCATTTGTATGGAGAAGCCGGAAGAAATGGCTGTCAGATGATCGATAGTCATTTAACAGTTGTTGACTGTGTATGTCCAGGTTTAGGAGTTGTCCAGTTGTAAGCTATTGATGGCCTATCCTCAGGATAGGTCAGCAATAGTGGATTAGCAGGGGTCTGCCAATTGTTTTTCGGGGCCAGTGTGCTTGTGTACTGAGCTTATTTCTGCAAGAAGCAGACAAGGTATTGCAGGCAAAGTTGCTATTTATTTCAATGGAGACTTTGCCTGCAATAGCAAGTCCGGCCACTATAAGAACGGAGCTGTCTGCTTCCTGCAGAAATCACCTCAGTGCACAAGTGCACAGCCTTGGTGAACAGATTACTGCTGGGGGCCCTGAGCAAGATTCCCACCATTCTACTATTGATGACCTAGTCTGAGGATAGGCCAACAATAGTTTACAACTGGACAACCCCTTTTGCGTAAATCTCTCTGGATAACCCCTTTAGGTAATTTATGTAGTTTACCAATATTTGCAACAAGTTAACTCTATGTGAGACTCATAACTGACTGACATCTTATGCTACCCTTAACCACGTTTTCCAGATGGGGCTGTCCAAGTAAGATGAGTAGCGCCATCTTGGTTGCCCATTGTTTGACAATGTAACAGTCTACAGGGTTTATATATAAGACACCCAACTTCCTCTTCCTTGCTGGAGCGGATCCCCAGTAATTATGTGAGATTACATTGTAACACGTTCTGCTTTTGTGATTCTCCTGGCTGTGGTTTTCTATTATAAACCCAACGCACAAGAGTAGGACGCCGTCACCTGCAGGTAGGGTTATAGGCTGCATGAGATTTGCGAGCCAGCACTTTTCTGCTTTTCAAATTACAAAGTTAAACAAAAGTCCTGAAGGGCAAAGTTTAACACTGAGGAAGGAGATTGTTAATGTGGAATCCAGAACAGGGTGTGACTCTTGGCGCACGGCTACAAATTGGGGAGTTATTCGAGGACATGTAAATTCAGTTTAACACTTGGAGAGTTGATGTTTCTGCACTTTGGATTATGGTCGGCAGCGAAGGCTCACCTGGTGTTCGGTACGAGGCAGTTAATATCTATTAAACTGGTTATACTCCAAATATTTGTCTTTCAGAAAGTTAGTGAACACTTCAGGATAAAAGCCAAGCCTGGGCTACATTTAGTGAGAATGATCATGGAGATAACTTTTTTAAATTTAACCTTGACTAAGCAAAGATTGCCGTCACATTGGCACTTTCTGTTACTCCCGATCATTTCAATGGAGAGCGGAGATGATGGGTATATCAAAATGTCTATAAAGTCAATTCTTCAGCTATAGCAAGAGTTGTACGACGACACATCAGTTTCGGACTAGCCCTGCAGGGGGCGTGATTTGCAGCGACATAAGCAGATATACTTGGAATGGCCCAATGTCTTTTATTTTCTAGGCACAAGATATCACCACTGTCAGATCTGGAAGGAACTGGCTGACCCAGACTCGCTACTAATTAATCCTTATCTGCGGACCTGACAGCACTTAAGAAGTGTGAAGATTAGACCTTGTTGTGGCCTAGGCTGGTGGCCAGGAGATAAGGGGTTATGGGCCAATGCCCAGGTGTTTTATGTAGTAGTTAATCACTGTGACAGGCACTGAGCGGGCAGGGACTACCATGGGGCGATATACATATTACATGAACTGTGATGAACAAAAACTAACGGGTGAGTGCAGCCAAAGAACTCCTTATCATATACAGCATATAATAGTCATAAACTATTACTATAATTGGGCAAGGTGGTGTAGTTATGGTCAAATATACCCCATATTAAGTTCTTTGGAGACCAACTGTCCCTCTGAGTCCTAATAGGGACCCTCATTGCACTGAACATATAGGATTTACTAGTGGACAGAAAACATATATAGTAGTATGCATAGTATAGGTAGTTAGAGACATAGATATACAGTATTAAATGGGTTGTTCAGTTGTAAAATATTGATGACCTATCCTTGGCATAGGCCATCAATATTAGATATGGGGTACTCTACAGCCCAAAATCGGATGCTTGCCAGGCCAGTGTGCACGTGGATTGAGCTGATTTCTGCAGGAAGCAGACAGCTCTGTTCCCATCGCAGTGGTGAGGCTAGGTATTACAAGGAAAATTCCTATGGGAACATGGTCTGCAATACAAACCCTCACTACTGCAGTGGGAACGGAGCCGTCTGCTTCTTCAGAAATCAGCTCAGTACATGAATACACAGTTGATAAGAGGAGATCACGGATGGTGGTTCACCACCGCCTTACTACTGATGGCCTATGCTTTACAACTGGACAACCCCTTTAAGGTTCCTCCGACTTCTAATACTGGCATAGTCAGGAGCAAGCAAACCCAACTATTAAGCTAGCTCAAGGAATTTATTTGTAATCATTGCCATTAAGCGCAAAAATTTTCACAATGGTCGTTCATAAAAATTGTTGAAATGAGTGAAAGTGAACGATGTCGTTCAGTCTAAAAGCGTGCCAACAACCCGGCAACGAATCAGAATGGTTCACTTTTCGCTCGTCATTCATTTTATGCAGGCGTAAAAATCATTGTTGGTTCATTCACCTATCGCGGTTTAAACAGCAGTTGTTCAGTCGTTCTCATTCACTTATACAGTGCATATGAAAGACTGAACGATCTCTTTAGTTTAAAAGAGCCAGTGATGCATTTGCCTCAGGCTGCAAGAGCGAATGAGCCGATGATGACTTATCTAAAAAGGACCTTAGTGAGAAGGGAAACCGCTCTTAGCAAGCAGGTCTTTGTTCTGGGTAAGAGAGGGGGATCCCGAGCAGTGGACCCTACTCTATAATGTTCATAAGCCCTAGTAGGGTATATAGACAAGGGTTTTTCTCCTGGCCCAACACTTTTAAAGCTCCATTCACAAGCCTGGTGTGATGACGGATCCCAACAACTCCTAACGGATCCTATAGACTGGTATGAATTCTCTGGGTTCCAATGTTTTTGGCAACAAGAATAGCGCCACAAACTATGCCATTAAAAACATCAGAACCCCGACTGATCTGAAAAGTAAAGTGATAGAAACAAAATATAATATAAATATACATACACACATTTTTAAAGAATGAAAGGGATTTTCTCAATGCAACGGTTGGTGACACCTTAAATTTTTGAATTAACTCTCCATTCAAAAAAAAAGAGAAAAAAACCCAAAGAGACCAAAAAAAAAACCAAACGAGGACAGATAGTGGGGACTAGATCTCCAATCGTATTTTAGATTTGCCTTTTTTTCTATTAGGAAATGGCATACTACACAGATCAGAGACTTCTTATACTATAAAACCCCACTGTATACAAAGCACAGGAAAAATGTGAAAAAGAGAGAAGAAGTGGAGGGGGGGGGGGGGGGAGCTAAAAGCAGCTTAGTATGTGTTAACTCTGCTATTCTGTCGGCTTAAAGTGTATTTTATGCTTGATCAACAGTCCCCTTTTATTATGCTTTTCTTTCATTCATTCAGGACTTCAAAGAGAACACCAGCACAGTACCTGATCTTAAAGAGGAACTTGTGAGGGTGTTCTTAAGAAAAACAGGGTATTGGGAGCCATAGACCCCTGTGGACCGCGCCAGTTCAAAGAGAATATTTCAACAATGATTACATTTTGTAAATCTTTTTACTGAGGACAGCTTGTTTCCTGCTTTTTCATAAAAAATAGATTGCAGCCATTAAAACACAGCTCTGGACAAGACTTTCTTCAGACTTAAGGCTCTGCATCGTGATTAAAGGACACAGGAGTTAGAAATGGTGAAGAAAAAAAAAAAAGCCCCGCAGCTTAGATCTTCAGCGTGGTCATTTTGCTTCTCAGAATGTTAATTCTTCTTCTTCTTGAAGATGTTTTTTTTCCCCCCACCCCCCGGTAGGATTTTTGTAAAAAAAAAAAATGTCACAAAGCGAAAAAAAATGGAAGATCTAAATTTTTGAAAAAGTTTTAAATTTTTGTTTTCCTTCTAGTTTTATTTTATTCTTGTAGAGATGTGAAAAGGGGTTAAAAATATCTAAAAAAAAAAGAAAAAAAAGAACTGAAATTCTCCAAAGCCTTATGAAAGCAGATCTCCTGCCAGCCCCCACCCCATCCTAACCAAAACAAAGGCAATTGCAGAAAGTAACTGTAGGTGGGATATGGAGCTTTCAACCTTTTTCCAACCATATGCTCGCTAAATCAACAATATTGGTTAGCAAGCGGATTCCAAGAGGGTTTTCCCATTACATTAGAGTGAACATACGATACGGACTTATTGCATGTTACTGTCCTATTTTATCAAGACCATGTGAGCCTTTTGGATGCAGACAATAGGAACGACATCTGATCGCTCCGCAGAACGCACCATTAACGTCTCTAGCAGACAATGGAGAGGTGCTGATCTCCGAGTTGTTGCCAAATCTCTTTGAAATACCCTTTTCTATGTTGGCTCACTGGCGTGTAACCCCGTTGCTAGGCAGCCATGTTTATTTGTGTTTCTTTTTGCCTGGTTTTGCTTCGTTTTGGAAATCTGAGAGTATTCTTGAACTTTGTAGCAAATCAAGTAGCAATTAGTGGTGAGCGCAAATATTTGGTGTTTTTTTTTTTTTTGCTCAATTTTTTTTTTCTGCCTTCGAAAACCACAATGCTTCAAAAAGTAGGGGGCGTTCCGTCTGCAGAAAACTAAGCAGGATGGAAATACCTATAACAATCTTGGGTTTTAGAAAAGTAGCACAAAATATTCTGGAAGAATTGGATGGATGGGATGAATATTTGTTCTTTTTGTCCATAAATCAATGGTACATCTGATACCTAAAACTTCCGTTCCTCCTCACCTTCTGGCAACCTGTAGATCACTGCCAAAGTTCAGAAATCACCATACATAGTTGAGGAAGGTCAGCCAAATCAATGGATTTGGGTGGGATCGGCTAAGTAACTTATGTGTATGGGGGTGTCCTGACTCTCCCTTTACAGCAAATGTCGAGGGAAAGAAAGAGCAGACATGTTGGATTTCAATATTCCCAATTCTTTCTTCCCAAAGGAGATAAGCTGCTGTGTTCACGGATAGCGTTAGTTTTCTATACCATTGTCTACTTATTCAGACAGGCAATTTTCAGGTCTGTCTGCTGCCCATATTTGCAACTGCTTGCAAACTGATGCATCACTGTCAATGGGGCTAGACACATAGTCTTTGTTTTTACATGGACTGTGAAAAAAATGGCAGCATATCTTATTCTACTTCAACTTTTTGGACAACAGTCACCCAGTCAAGTCAATGGGTGTGAAAAAAAAATCAGAGCACACAGAGGACATCCGTTTGCATTCCGTTCTCCATCAATGCTATAAAAAGAATTGGGACACTTTCCATTTTTTGGGGGCGTACAAGAAAAAAAGATGACAAACATGACACGCTTTGTGTATGGATGCGACATAGACATACACATGGATACAAATTGATCTGTTTTTCATAGACCAAAATTGCACATGCTCATCTGAATTAAGGCCCATTTACAGGCAAAGAATCTTTCAAACGATTGAAGGATTGACAGTTTTAGCGATCGTTTTGTATAAAGTATCAATGGACACTAATGTCCATTAACACTTATCAGCTTCATTTGCATGTAAAAGGGCCTCAGGGAGCTGTTTGCAGAGCACAGCATGTGGTCTGAAATCTGCACACAGCTCCCTTGTTCTGGCATGGGCTGTTGGCAGAATACAATGTAATATCCGACTCCCGTGCAGAACACAGTGTGCGATCCCTGTTATCTTCTCTCTGGCTGAACGATAAATTTTAAGCTCACCATAAAATTATCGGCATCTTTCTGCGCACGAATAGGCGTGCAAAAAGATCACCCCTCGTGTGTGGGGGAAAAAAAAAAAATCGCATGACCAGGTGAATTCCAGCTATTTGAAGTAGCCCGTTCACACAATCGGAAGTGCCTGGTGCGTGTTTTCCAGCTGCCATAGGAGTCTATGGAAAGCACGCTCCAAAGATAAGACAAGTCCTATCTTTGCGCACACAATGGATCGTTAGATGCGAGTTGCATTTGCACATCCTATCTTTGTGTGAACACTTTTATAGGAAAGCATTGGCTCTAACAGACGGGATCTTTTTTGGACGCCTATTCGTGTGCGGAAAAAACGCTCTTCTGACCGAGGCCTTAAGTAGGTGAGAAGTTGGTTACTTTACCAATATGGTTCACTTAAAGGGGTCATTAAAGAAAAAAAAATCTTCCTGTATCCCTCCGCACGCATAACAGTGATTTATCTGTTTAATTAGACACAGAGATGTATTTCACTGCAGCTCTATTGGAGACTCCTGTGGAAAGTCAGACTGCAGCAGACACAACACGCCGAGGCTTATGGCCGAGTCTAATTTGCATGTAATCCCAATGTTCCTCCGTTGTCAAACATGGTTTCCATGCGCCGGCACAAGAATGTGAGACCCTACCGCGCCTTCTCAGACACTTTACTGCTTGACAACAAATTTTCAAGCTCTGAAATGAAAAGTTTCTCTGGAAAGACTGCAGTCCACGGCGGAGCCGCCTCCACCCCGGCTTCAGCGGAGAAGGCCATTATCGGATGGGTATTTACGTGCCGCGCAGTGCTGCCATTTCATTGGTAGCATTCAAACAAAAAAAGTGATACATTGTCTTGCTCTAATTATTAGGAAATGCACATATAATCTACATTATGTTCCAAAATCCAATGCAGATTTTACTGCATTAATCCCACCCCTAAAAACTACGGCAGAAATCCACAGCCAGGCCGGCACTTCCTGCGGCAGATACACATTGAATGGGCAAAATCCGAATGTGGAATTTCCAAATCTTAACATGGATTTGTATGGAATTGTGTTGGAAATTCAACAGGTTCACACGTGGATTTAGGCTTGTGAACGGGCAAAATGAGTGCGTGGAATTTCCGACGCCGTTCCGTGTGCATGCATGTTAATATGGATTAGTGCAGCATTGTGTTGGAAATGTCGCAGGTGGATTTTGTCCATTCAGAGGGATTCATCTATGTGTAAACCTGCGGCAAAGTATGCAGGAGAAATTTGCAGCTTTGCCAGGGATTTCTGTGGTTTTTAGAGGTGGAATCAAGAAGTAAAAATCCGTGTGTGAACATCCCCTAAGGCTTCCTTCACACTGGCGAGAGCGATATGTGGCTCACCATCCATGTGAAATCCCCAGGGATGCGAGGCGTTTGCATGTGAAAACAGCCTCACATCCTGTCGGAAATGAAGGCTCGCAGAGTTTCTCCTACTGTTGTCAATAGAAGACCTCACGTCGCATCGCGTGCACTTTACACCTGGTGCGATGCGACGTAAGGTCTTCCGTTGAAAACAATGGGTGGTGCGATGCGAGACGCACAAGATCGAACATGCCGCGACTTGTTTTCCCCATAGCATCGCTGTCATACGGGAAAACATCTCTCATGTGCATGACCTACTTCAAAAGATTGGAGTTTATACTTGTGCGAGATTTGTGCGTCTCACAACGCACAAATCTTGCTCGATTTTGGCGCCCATGTGATGGTAGCGTTACATGCAGAGTTCAAATGAAAATGATATACTTTGCCATAATAATACCTAAATTAGCGCCACGACATAGGCTTGCAGTTATTCTGATCTCAGAAAGTTATTTCCTACTCACTGCTGGAATCCCCACTGATCCCGAATTTAGAGCCCGGCGTGTCCTGAAGTGTGGTTAGTTGAGACCACGCATGCCCACCTCTGGTCCGTTCAATTAAATGGGACCACCAAGCAAAGCAGAGGCGCTAAAGGCCCATTCAGACACCACAAATATCGCTCAAAAGCCATATTCTGAGCGATAATCGTGGTGTGTAAATGTGCCCATCTTTCACTGTTCTGCTGAACGATGAATTTCAGTTCTGCCTGAAATCCATCCTTCACCAGGGCAGCTGATAAGCAGGACCACACGCTGTGTTCTTCTGGGGGAACACTGACAACAGATGATTACATTGTCACAGCTGTTCTCAGCTGTCAGCTCTGTCAGTAGAACAAAGGGAATGTAATCAGGGAACAGCGGGAGTTCTGTTACCTGATTACAGCTCCTGGCTGCTCACAGGCTACTAATTGGTCCTAATACGCATCATCTTTGTGGTGTAAATGCACCTTAATGCATACTCTTCACTGCTCACATTTCTGGGTAAACACAAGTCCAATAAACAAACATCAGCTCACAGTCTCCAATTAGTCCTGGAAGTCTACCCAAAGCGTGGAGGAAAAAACACTGATCTGGTTCTCAGGCAAAATATCTTGAAAAAAAATGTTTCAGTAAAAAGTCACAAACTTTATTGTACCATGATTTAAAATCATACGCGTTTCGAGCTATCAGTAAGAGCCAAAAAATGCTTGAAACATGTAGGAATGTTTTTACCTGGGTTGTGTGCCCCAAGTTTTATAATCACGCTACAATAAAGTTTGTAACTTTTTACTAAAGCTGGTAAAACATTACTTTTCCACACTTCTGGGTTGGACCCCCACGATCAGCAATGGGGATAACTTTCTGATAGTTGAGACCTCCTAGGAGAATTGTCCCCTATACCAATGGAATAGTCCAACTATGGTCTGGTATATGTCTAAGCCTTAGGCCCGCTAAATGCCTGCCTTCACATTTCTCCACAGTGATAGCTCAGTATGTGGAGCCGGGCGTCTGATCATTGCCTATGTCACCAGGGTGCCACCCAACCCTCGGAATTTACGCTATAATTAGGAGTGGCACAAAATTCTGCCAAACTTGCTGGTCGGTGATTAATGTTTCTCTCTGCATCTCTGGGAGTTGAGGAGAGAAATCAATGGTATTGGCGGGATGAGTTCTGAGCTGACAATCAAACAAATGCGATTTGATGGAAGTGCAAAGCTGCGTGCGGCCGACGGGGGAAGGATAGAAAACCGCAGTCAGGTCTGGATCATCTGGGCCGGATCAATGTGTTCAACAAGAACTCCCAAGCATGGAGCCGGGTCCATAAATAATGTACCTTCCGCTGATTAACGTATGCGCGGCGCTCTGCAGAGTAAACACATAATGACGCCTACCTAAAATACGGACCTAAACGCTATATTTTATTCATTCGTATCATCTGGACACGTTCTTTCCATCTCCCCCTCGTAACAATTACTGTACCGACTGCTCTGACAGACAGGGTCAATATATCGATCCGACAGCCTGATGCAGTAACATCGCGCACTAATTTGATACACCATTATCCGTTATGGATGTGTGACTGGGCGCTAAATGGGGCTGCAGAAGCTTTGGCTAATGCAAACGTCGGCAAATTAACCGTTTCAGCATAACGAGCAAAACTGTCCTCAACCCGGCAGCAGAACACGACACTTATCACTAGATCGTTATGCAGGAGCATTCCTCTAATCCGGCATTTGATAATCCAGAGATTGTGATTGTCCAAAGCAAACAAGAATGTAATGTATCACCAGACGTCTTAGGACACAAAACTGAATAGTGAGCGGGAAGCGCCAAGTTTTCTGATTGTAGATATTTCTATGACTGTCCAATATTCCAGAATATCTGCTAATCCAGCACTTCTTACTGAAGACGCTGTACTGTAATACCTTCACTTTTGTTAGTGTTTGAAGAAATTGGTAGAGAAATTTCGGAGCGGGGGAACTACAACTCCTAGCAAGTCTTCCAGGAATGGGTGATCAGCATGTCTTTATTGTTGCAGTCCCTCGATCAGTCACTTGGCGGCGTTTAGAGCAGGTGTATTAAGCACCCATTGGTTCGCTATGGAAGGACAAGTCTAGGACTAAACTCACATGGGACAGATTTTCAGTAAATTTTCCGAAACTCCAGAAAAGTAAATGACGTTTAACCCCTTAAATACCAGAATGCTGCAGTCCTAAAGGGCCAGACACTTTTTTTAAGCGATTATACTTATGTGGTGGTTTTATGGACCTAATTTTTTCTGGCTCGCCAAAATTATTTTTCCTGCGGGTTTTTTTTTTCGGCACATATAAGGACTATTTATTTTAACACCTTTATTTTTTTCAGTTTTTTAAAAATTTTATATGGGTAACGTGTACAAAAAGTGCAGATTAACAAGCTGTAGGTGTAAAATCCTCAGCGCAGGTCAATTTAAGACACCGCTTGCTGTGTGTCCACGATACACCCGCGAGGCGGAGGCACAACCCACCTCGGACACCACATGGACAACCGTTGGCGAGCTGTTATAGTACACGGACAGCCCGCACATTGATATGCATTAGCACGCTCTAACTCTCATCTGTAATATGCAGCATTTCCGGCCCGTGTGACTTTACTATAAAGTGTATTTACTCGAGTGATACAGAGTCTGTCTGTGGGCTCATTCACATGGCATATTTAATTGTGTTCCGTGAATACGCAGAGTATTCCCTGCATATCCGCACCTGGCGCTGATATTACTTTTCTATGCACTAGTTTTCTCTATTTTTTTTTTTCACGTGTGCAAAAAAAGCACAACCAGTGTATCACGCTTATTCACTACATATTTACCGCAATCCCATTGACTACAATGGCCAATTTCAGTCTGAGGGCAGATTCAGATGAGCGTGAATTTTCCCCTTTGTACGACCGTAATAATCACAGCCGTATAACGGGACAAAACCGAACCACTAATGTCAATGGATTTTTATTACCGGGATTCTCGCTGTTTTTTTTTTTTTTAAAACTCCTGCGTTGTGGTGCGGGGTTTGAAAATCCAGCAAAGGGGAAGGGATTCCTCTTGTTCAGGCGCTCCCTGCCGCCGGGTGTAACTGCGCCTACGGCCATCTGACTAAGCTCCAATATGTAGGACATCTTCCGTTTTTTCACACATGTAAAAAACACAGGTCTGAATACCCAAAATGCAAATCAAGGGGGTTTCATGAACGCATATTATGCGCGTAAAAAATATGTGAATAAGGACTGCAGCGCTCACAGAGCTTTCCCTAAAATAAGACGCCCTATTTTCGCAGTGGTACCTCCGCGCTCCTGTATGGGGCAGACGGTCCTCCTAAAGTGACAGTTTGCATTGGGTTCGTGATCCAAGTCCCACTCGGCCTGGAGACACCGTCTCCTTTTCTGGATTGCTATCCATCTTCTCGTGCCTCCGTGCACCCTCTGCCCAAATTCTACAGGACATAAGTAGTTAGATGCCGGCAGATTATCCGTACGGCTTACAGGACCGGTTATAAAGCAGCGGGACGGCGGCATCTGAGCGTGAGCAGGATAACAGGTTTGTTGTTCTCCCCTCACGTCCCCCGTGTTCTGTCGGGTCTGGGGGCTTTTGCAGGGTTCACATAGGCAGATCACGTATCAAGGACACAGAATATCTGGCGTTACACCGGGATAAAGGGCTTTGTGGTTACTGTAGATCGTTGTGATACATCACTGTGAGTGAATTCTACTGTGTAACAAAGTGTGTGTGTGTGTGGTGGTGGTGGTGGTGGTGGTGGTGGGGGGGGGGGTTGACATGTATTACAGGGGGACATTCCATGTAAAGTTTAAAGGGGTTGTACGAGTTTTGTGAAGGGACTCTCACTGGGTCCGCCATACTGTAAAATAACAAAGCAGCAGACACTCACCTTTTTCCACTTGTCCCCACCTAGTGGCTCCATTCTCCCCGGTGGCATCAAATTTACAGGCTGCAAGTACCTGAGCTATCAAAAAACAAGCTGCTGCAGCCAATGACAACACTCAGCGATCATTGGTGTTACTGGCTGCAGCAGCAGGTTTAAGGGTAGTTACAAGTAGCCTGTAAACAAACAGCAGAGAGCAGAGCTGGTGGGGGGCGAGTGGGAAGTGGAGAAGTGCGTATCCGCTGCTTTATTTTACAGCATGGCGGACCCAGTCAGAGGAACTTTATATAACTCAGAAAGGCCCATTAAAGTCCACCTTTTTTATTGCCGCATCTAAAATGAAGCAACTTGGCAAATAATCTTGATTTAAAAATACTCCTATTGTTTTGTGTCTGCAGCTCCTATGCAGAATTATGTGTCTTCATAGTAACAGAAGTTAAAGGGACACTGTCGTATTTTTTTTTCCATTCATTCAATATGTAGCTATCCTCCCAGTATATATAAGTGAATTAGTGTCACCTTGATTAGTCATTTCTTTCGGCCTCTTTTTCCCCCAGTGATCTCAGTTTTGACTAGCTCAGATCTGCTTGGAGTTATGGATACATTTTCTAGTCAAATTCTCAGTTCATGTTATATAAGAAACTGCCTAGAGGTGAACACAGATACTCCTGTCAGTTACTGATGATGATCACATAGCTCCTGTCACACAGGTATACTAGAGGAGATCACAGCTCATCCTCCTAAATGTATACTTATAGTCTACAGCTTATTTGGGTGATTATAGAAGATACCAATAATTAAAGTTCCCCCTCCCAGGCAGGCAGAATGGTATAGCCTTGGCTAATACAGTGCTGATGCAACATGAGAATGATGTGAAACTGAAAGTAAAAGAATCTCAACGCCAAGGTGGTGCCTGATAAGCATCAGACAGGGGGCTGCACTGCATGGAAGTGACTGCAATACACAGAGGAGATCTTCAGAGTGTGACAGGCAATCAGGTGAGGGGAGCAGGGATGGAACAATGTGTTTTCACTGGAGTGGCACTTTAACAAACCTTGTGAAGTTTGATTCTGCAGTCATACTCTCTTCTACCTGGCCTCTAATTGTAACCAATGATGGCTATACATGGGATAACCGTCATCTGATTAGTTGCTTGAAATAGTCACTAAAGCGTGTGAATGACTGTTGTTTGTGTACTTTTACACAGAACACTTGTTTACACTTGTTATTTAGTTTCGCGATCGCAGAATGAATTGTTGGGGGAGTTTACACGGGCCGACATATCGTCCGTTGACTAGCTATGGGGCGTGAAGCTCTTAACGGGCCTGTACTTAAAATTTCAATCTCTGCGCAAGGCACGCTCATTGGTTGCCGAGTCTGTTGAATGCACAAAAGGAGATGCAAGCGGTTTTCGAATGAACACTCATAGCTGTTAGAGGCCGCAGCGCCGCATGTTCAGTCCAAGCCAAACCAGCGAGACACGGCGGCAGTGAGCGCCCTTTTATAGACCAGAAGGGATTGTTCAGGCGAGGATCACTCAAATAAATTTCTTTTTTTGGAAACCAACGAGTATTAAGTGGAAGGGCAAATGTTCTAAAAGAGGTGGTAACGAATTAGCGTTCAGTGGAAGGCGCACGTCAAACAAGCGCACACCTCCCTGCAAAGTCAACGGTTTGCAGAAAACCTTCAGCTGCAAGAAGCATTAGGTCGGATGAGAATACGGCCAAGCTGAAGCCTGAACCTAAAGTCATGGATAGGCAACCACTTGGATGGGGACAGAGTGCGGTGATTGGAGCGCAAGACAAAACTCAAGGGACATTGCCCATAATATCATTGATATTAACCCTTGATGAACTGATTGCCTGCTGTATTGACTTATGACATCTCTGCCTCTGTGATGGGCATTTTTAAGGGTCAAAAACAGGATGAAGAAGTGTCTGGTGGATGCAGAATCAAATGATTTATGAGGTTTTGGATTCCACACCTGTGGCATTATGTCATGCGCTGAGCCGGTGTCGGGTTCGGCCATTCTTGAAATAGTGCAAATTGCCGTTTTGTTAAAAATAGAAACAACAGAGATGTTTGCCGTCCATAAGTGACAAACAGGCAGGAAAGAGCGAGACTGTAGAAAAGAAGAGCGAAAAGCAGCAAAGAGTCCAGAAGGAGAATGACTGCAGAGAGCTGGATACCAGTGCGGAGCGGGTAGATGCACCAAATGCTGATAGGATATATATATATATGTATATATATGGTCTGCTACATGTTAAGTGAAGCCAATGTACACTCAGTGGGGAAGATATACTGTGCCAAAGTTCTAATGCAAAAACATGGAGTACATGGCGTGCGCCAAAATTATTACGTGTTTTCTGAAACTTTTACGACTATCCTGACAGTTCTGAAATGCGTCTAGCACAAAGCACGTGGCTAGGAGTCGTAAATGCTGCAAATGTATTCAAGATGTGCTTTTTTTGGGTGCAACGTATTGGTGTAGCTGTACGGCAACCATAAGATGACAAACGGAATGAGTCGCGATGTGACAAAAAGTTGCTGTCGTCTAGAACTTTGCCTGTTTGTAGCCGTGAACCTCCAACAATGTCGCTATTTGCGCCGGATTTTTCATTGTGATGGCTAGACATGTAGCCAGCAGATTGAGAGGTCTATCACTAAGGCAATTGGATGGATGCCTCTTCTTCAAAGTTCCTACTACGATGATCCTCCGATCTCCTGGCTCAGTCTTGTTCAAAACATTTAATTCCTCTTAGCTCTATTTTTACAACTTCTTGTTGCCATTTCGATTTTTTTTGTTTGCTTATAAACCCTTTTGTCTACGTTTTATCTACAAAAAATGTTTGCTGCCCGGACGGAGGTCATCTAGCCATGTCTAAGACGTTCGGTGCCTGTCCATCAAGAGTGTCAACATCACTCAATCTAGTTTTACACTTTGTAGCGCTGTTACTGTTTATAGATGACATTTTGTTCTTTTCCATGGAACAGAAAGGTGAATGGCAGCTCTGATTTATGTCCATAAAGGCAGGGATTATGTCCTACACTGAAAATGACCCAGGCCCATCTGTCACTAAGCATATCCAGAAGAGGGGGTGTACAATGGAGGCTTATCGTACAATGGACTTATTATTGGAAGACATGACTTATTGGAAATAACAATTGTGCTTGGAAGAAGAAGAAGAGACGGAATGAACACACAAGCGGCAAGAAGATGGAAATAACCTCAGAAGACATGGACATGTCATGGAGAAGCCTGAAGATCCGAACAGACGTTAGCACTTTCTGGAAGAACATTGTCCATATGGTCACATATGGTCAACAAGAGTAGACACCATAATACTCATAATCATTAGCCATGTTATAACGGACCTTCCCGTCCCATACTAATGCTGTGGTCCAAGGACTTGTACAATGATACCTACATGCTGGGGCTCATCTGACGTGGTCGGCATATACTTGCCTCTTCATAAAGGCTTAGTAAGACTGTAGATAGGAAAGTTTGTGATCTCTAGCTCACTTGCTCCTGAATCTTTGATGCACATTCGGAGACTAAGTGCTCATTTTTAAGCCTTCCTACGTAGCTTTATGCCTGTGTGACACCTATCCTGACCTTGAGTAGCTTGACTCCTCCACTACCTTTCAACTGCTGTTTAATTTAGCCGTTTAGGTCTTATCAAGCCTTCCTTCTCTGCTGAGGTTTCAGTTCAACTCTTGGTGACTCCAAAGCACGTGAGCTGAAACCTCTAACTACAATACAATCCCTGACTAATAGGCGAAAATTAAGCTTAACTTTCTTGGTCTCGGTTAAAATGAAAAGCAAGTGCAAATACTGATGACCCTCTGTGTAAAAAAACACCAGTTTACAGACTCCGACCTGATGTCAGAGGAGTCAGAGAGCTTTCCGTGGGTTTATTCAGGCCAATCTAATGTTCCATATTTTGCTTCATTTTGCTTCCCTTAGTGCTGACCTTGAAGAATATAGGGGGACTGTTGGGCTGGTGCTTACTAGAGATGAGCGAACGTACTCGGTAAGGGCGATTTCGCAATCGAGCACTGCGATTTTCGAGTACTTCACTACTCGGGTGAAAAGTACTCGGGTGCGCTGTGGGTGAGCGGGGGGTTTCAGCGGGGAGTAGGGGGGAGAGGGAGAGAGAGAGGGCTCCCCCCTGTTCCCCGCTGCTACCCCCCACTCCCCTCTGCAACCCCCCGCCCCACAGCGCACCCGAGTACTTTTCACCCGAGTAGTGAAGTACTCGAAAATCGCAGTGCTCGATTGCGAAATCGCCCTTACCGAGTACGTTCGCTCATCTCTAGTGCTTACCCTTCAAAAGGCTTGATGCATCCCAGTACGGCTGGGTTTACACGAGACGGAATTGCCGCAGGATTTCCGCGTGGAATGTCCGCACGGCAATTCTGCCCACGGCTCCTAATCCTAAGATTAGCCAACAAAGTGGACGAGATTTTGCAAAAATCTCGTCCACACGCTGCGGCCAAGCCGCAATGAAATTGACATGCTGAACTGAAAAGACGAAGTATGTCAATTATTTTTTCATTTCCGCAGCGGTCTCTCTCTTCTCTATGGGGAAAGATGGCCGCAGCGGAGATGCAGGCGGCGAAGCCGCTCCAAAACCTGCAGCTGCAGGCTATAGTTCTGAAGCTGTGCTTCTCCCCGGAAATCTCACGGTTTTTCAGTGCAGCCAAGGCACGAGATTTCCGCTGGCTTTCCGTCCCATGAGAACCTAACCTAAAGGTTTATGCGTTTCCCTACCATGAAGTTTGGCCCATTGAAAACACCAAACTACAAGGTATGACAACATCAAATACAGATGTTGGTACTAAAAGTGTAATCCCCCCACCTTCCCAAATTAATAAATAAATAACGCTAATTGCCAGGTTATGAACAAAAATTGTTCCAGCAACATTGTGTGTGCAACAGGTTATGACCAACTCTCAATTTCCAACTGAATAGTCACTTGAAGCTGTATGTTGGTAATCCTCAGTTATATCCTGTATTATACTCCAGAGCTGCACTCACTATTCTGCTAGTGGAATGACTATGTACATACATTACTTATCCTGTAATGGTCCTGAGTAACATCTGCATTATACTCCAGAGCCGTACTCATTATTCTGCTGGTGAAGTCGCTGTGCACATATATTACTTATCCTGTACTGATCTCGAGTTACATCAAGTATTATACTCCAGAGCTGCACTCACTATTCTGCTGGTGAAGTCACTGTGTACATACATTACGTATCCTGTACTGATCCCTGGGTTATATCCTGTATTATACTTCAGAGCTGCACTCACTATTCTGCTGGTGAAGTCACTGTGTACATACATTACTTATCCTGTACTGATCCCTGGGTTATATCCTGTATTATACTTCAGAGCTGCACTCACTATTCTGCTGGTGGAGTCACTGTGTACATACATTACTTATCCTGTACTGATCCTGAGTTACATCCTGTATTATACTCCAGAGCTATACTCACTATTCTGCTGGTGGAGTCACTGTGTACATACATTACGTATCCTGTACTGATCCCTCGGTTATATCCTGTATTATACTTCAGAGCTGCACTCACTATTCTGCTGGTGGAGTCACTGTGTACATACATTACTTATCCTGTACTGATCCTGAGTTACATCCTGTATTATACTCCAGAGCTATACTCACTATTCTGCTGGTGGAGTCACTGTGTACATACATTACTTATCCTGTACTGATCTGGCATTACATCCTGTATTATACTCCAGAGCTGCACTCACTATTCTGCTGGTGGAGTCACTGTGTTCATACATTACTTATCCTGTACTGATCCTGGGTTACATCATGTATTATACTCTAGAGCCGCACTCATTATTCTGCTGGTGGAGTCACTGTGTATATACATTACTTATCCTGTACTGTCCTGAGTTACATCCTGTATTATACTCCAGAGCTGCACTCCCTATTCTGCTGGCGGAGTCACTGTATACATACATTACTTATCCTGTACTGATCCTGAGTTACATCCTGTATTATACTCCAGAGCCGCACTCATTATTCTGCTGGTGGAGTCACTGTGTACATACATTACTTATCCTGTACTGATGCTGAGTTACATCCTGTATTATACTCCAGAGCTGCACTCATTATTCTGCTGGTGGAGTCACTGTATACATACATTACTTATCCTGTACTGATGCTGAGTTACATCCTGTATTATACTGCAGAGCTGCATTCACTATTCTGCTGGTGGAGTCACTGTGTACATACATTACTTATCCTGTACTGATCTGGTGTTACATCCTGTATTATACTCCAGAGCTGCACTCGCTATTCTGCAGGCTTTAATGACGAAATCTCTTGGTTCAGTGTTGTGTTCAGAATGTAAAAAAGTGCGCATAATAATACGGGGAAAATAAAGAAGTCTTGTACCTGAGTCTGTTGAGGGATATTTACAAAGCTTGGATCTCGTGGTCCAACACTGACAAATCGGTTTGCGGGGGAAGTGCTGGGTGTTGAGTAGGCTGTGGGTAGAAAAAATATACAAGGTGAGTACAATGCAAAATGATAAGGTAAGAAACAATGTGAACATAGCAACTGATCTCTGAAGCCGCTGTATAGACCTTGAGTCCTAGATAACATGTGGCACTGAGGGATGTAAAATGTGGGCATATCTATCTATCTATCTCATATCTATCTATCTATCTATCTATCTATCTCATATCTATCTATCTATCTCATATCTATCTATCTATCTATCTCATATCTATCTATCTATCTATCTATCTCATATCTATCTATCTATCTATCTATCTATCTATCTATCTCCTATCTATCTATCTATCTATCCCATATCTATCTATTTAATATCTATCTTATATCTCTCTTTATCTCATATCATATCTATTTATCAATCTATCATCTATTTCTTGCATATCTCTCTCTCTATCTATCTATCTCATATCTATCTATCTCTCTATCTAATATCTATCTATCTATCTTCTATCTATCTATCTCATATCTATCTCATATCTATCTATCTCATATCTATCTATCTCCTATCTATCTATCTATCTATCTATCTATCTATCTATCTATCTATCTATCTATCTATCTCACATCTATCTATCTATCTATCCCATATCTATCTATCTATCTCACATCTATCTATCTATCTATCTATCTATCTCACATCTATCTATCTATCTATCTATCTATCTATCTATCTATCTCCTATCTATCTCATATCTATCTATCTATCTATCTCATATCTTTCTATCTATCTATCTATCTATCTATCTATCTATCTATCTATCTATCTATCTATCTATCTATCTATCTATCTATCTATCTATCTATCTATCTATCTATCCACCCTCTTGTAGGAATGAAACGCACCCCTAAAGATGTAGAAAATCACACTGTGACACTGAGGGCTACATGATATTTCCAGGGTCTCTACCTTAAAACTTCCCCCCTTGTGCCTCATATTACTATTTTCTCCATGCCTGTAATGCCTTGGTAAGGGAATGAGATTGTGGCTTCTTGTGAAGTCTGCACATTATTTCCATAGTTGGGGGGGGGGGGGGGGGGGGGGAGGAGAAGCAAGAATCAATTTAAGGTTCAAAGCTATATTGCAAAGTTGGATCTTGTCCAAGCCAATGGATATTATTCCGAAGCCTGCAAGTCACAAAATGACTAAAGTACTGTAATAATTATATTATAGACGAACACGTCTGCAAATAGAAGTGGAGCAAGACCGCAAGCTCATTGAGTCATTTACATTTGGTAAGCGGTCCCCATACATCCCTGTGAAGTGATTAACATGTACTGCAATTTATCAGGGGTTATCCGCATGATCTATAACGATGGGAGGAAGTCGTTATGGAAGACACACAAACACACATGCTGCGAACGGACACCTCGCCACTCTCCAGATGTGGCTGTTTTAGTAATTACTTGCATCCCCGTTAAAAAATAACAACTCTGGAGTATCTTTACACAGTAATGATGTCCCTCTGTTATTCCTTATGGAAAAATTAAAAACAGGGTGTCACTATTTCACCTCTGTCGATGGAGTGCGTCCATACGAAGTATGACACTGATTGGTAATTAGCTAATGGTAACATCTACTAGTCAACTTATTTATATATTTCCAGGAGGAATAATAGAGGAATAGTATAATGCAAAAAAAGCTCTAGAAATCTTATTTCATGGGAAACTCAAGTATTGAATAAAACAGACATCTGAGCAGAAGGGTCCTCTTTAATGCCTAAAATTTACAGAGCTATCCCAAAATTGTTGCAGCCATGGCATAAGGCCCATTTACACGCAACGCTTATCACTCAAAATTCATTCAAAGATGTCATGAGCGATAATCGTTGCATGTAATTGCAGCCATCATTCAGTCTTTAGCTGAATGATGATTTTAAGGTGAGCTTAAAATCCATCGTTTAGCCGGAGAGAAGATAACAGGGACCGCACACTGTGTTCTGCACGGGAGTCGGAGATTACATGGTATTCTGCCAACAGCCTATATGAGAACAATGGGGCTGTGTGCAGAGCCCAGCCCACATGCTGTGCTCTGCAAACAGCTCCTGGACGCCCTTTTACCCGCAAATGAAGCTGATAAAGTGTTAATGGACATTAGTGTCCATTAACACTTTATGCAAAACGATTGCTAAAACTGTCAATCTTTCAATCGTTTCAAAGATTGTCCTTGCGTGTAAATGGGCCTTTACGTGCACCCTTATATTTATTTGTTGGAAGTATTGACTTTTGTTTTTTGTATGGATTCTTTTATTACAATGACACAAAAGGGCCAGCGACATTGTACGTCCAGAGTCTCTGGGTTCATGAATATAATTCCAGAACTACTGTGCCTACAATATAGGCATTATCACCAACATTCATGCAGGAGAATCAGTAAAAAGAGGAGATGGCGCAGGGATATCGCCATCGCTATTAGGTGGTTTTTCTTTATTTTGGGGTAATTGCCCTTTAAATATCTGTGTGGTCTGCAGTATATGAGAATGTTACTGAAAAGCTCAAAAACGATAGCGTTTGATTGACATTTGCTGAGCAGCATGTACCGGGGAACGTACTAAATATGTTGGCAAGTGTTACATCCTCGAAAATGACTTCTGATTAGCCGGGCGCTGAGCTTCCTGGTGTAATCGCTCTGAAATCTGCCGGACAGAAATAGTTTCTCCAAAAAGTTTTGAAAACTAGAAAGAAAAAAGTAACTTTCTAACAGCCAACGTGAGATAATGGGCAACGGCCAATGTGACCGCCGGGCTGCAATAGGAGGGCGCTGATGGTACGGGCTTTACAGCAGTGTCGAGGGGGAGCACAAGTGGGAAGTGGTCCTGCAGTGCAATTCATTTACCCAAATCAAGTGTATCATGGCTACTGCGGTTGGTAAGGGGTCCAAGACCCTCTGCTGGGGGCCCTGGAGTCAACGCTTGGCTTGGAAAGAAAAACATTCCCTGCAGAGTTAACAGCGCTACGTGTTTCCATATACGTTCTGCATCCATTCTTTACAGTTAGAAGACCTCTGCTTGCTGTCATTGTATAAGAATCTTCACAGTTTGCTTTGCGGTTCTTGTTAGTAGACACGGCTTACTATTCTGTAAGGGCTCAGTCACACAGGTGACATCAATTAGACCTCCTTGCATTTTGCATTTCTCCGCACGTGAAAAACGCATTAAATACGAATGCGATATGGATGTACAAAATTGTGCACAAGTATCAAAACCCATGCAACACACACAAAGTGAATATGGCGCGGTTTTCACTGACCGAAATTGCATAGGCCCGTGTGAATGAGGCCCAACTACAACGAGCTTTGCACTTGTGTGTCTATCATATGACAAGGAACTTTAACCTCTGGAGGTAAGCCAACGAAGGCTGCTATTCAATGACAGTAAGCAGAGATATTAGGAATCGGTACAATAAAACTAAATTGGAAAATTGTATCACTTTCCATTAGGCAAGAAATATCTGCATTTGCTAAAAGCGCAATACCCCTTTAAGGGAATATTGCAGTCAGAGGAGGTCTGCGCCAAACTAAGGCATAAATGGAAGTCCTGACGGATAGCGGAGTATTGGGAGGTGTTTATATCTTACTCAAACCCTTGGCTTCTAGTAAGGATCTCTAATTGGCTCTTTAACAGGCAAGACACGAGAGTTCAAGGTGTCAAACGCATTTCCACCCAACACAGAAGACGTAAATGTGACCACACTCTTCCTTCCACCGACGCCTGCTAGTAAATGTGAGCGCCGCTCTGGAATAATGAAATGTGTAAGTAATGACGGCGAATGATAGCATCTTAGTCTCTTATTTAATTATGAAATAGAACGTAAGTGAGCTCGTAAATATCATTAAATGAGCTGTCGGTACCGCGCCACGGCGACGCTTGCCACCATTTCAATCTTATTTCTAAGCCATCGACAATATTTCGCCCTGGAGCGTACGCAGAAGACGGTCTTAATAATTAGCGCAATGTTTTATCCAATTAAACATCTAAGCAACATGGTAATTCGTAAAGTGGCGAGAAAACGATCGTTTGTCAGAGGCAATGGCTCATATATAACGTGATACGGACGCAACGCCGTACTGTATGATCAAGAGCCGATACACAATGGCGAATGAGATCTTCACGTCGTCTTAATTACAAAAGACAATTTATTCCCATGACTCAAGTGCGGCAGCAGAGATCTTAATTACCCCCTGTGATTATAGGGGGCAGAATTGCATCTTAATTAATTACTAAAGGGGTTTTATGTAAATATAGTTTAATCATCATAGAATAAAAGCTTAGGCAACTTTCAATGTAAAAACATCGCAGCCAAAAACATCATCGGCCGATTCTATACACGGCTGGAAAAGATATACGCTGGCAGCTCCCATAGACTTCTATGGGAGCTGCCAAAAAGGGGAGGGGGAGGGAGTTTAGCAGCGTCCAGCGGGGAAACATGACAGCTGGCTCTATTTAACTAAAAGAAGAATAGAATTCTTCGTTCGTGCGTCTTTCGGACGCGATGTGGCCGGCGTGAAAACACAACGCCCGTGTGAATAAAACCTTAAGCATATAGTCACATGGGATCTAAATGCTGACGCTTTTCCAGAAGGAGAATCTGCAGCATTTGCATGAAATATAAAAAAAAAGTGCAAATAAATTCTGGGTGGAATTGACATTTATTGCAGATTTTAAACCTGCAGCAAGTCAACTGATTGCTGCAGACGTGAGTGTGGATGTCAACCTCCGCAATGCAAGGGTGAAAGCTGCAGAAAACCAACACCATTCGGGCTCGTTCACGTTAGCGCTGTTTTATCGCAGTATAGGCACGGGAAAAAATCACGGCTCTACAGCACTACAGATCACATGAACCGGTAAACTCCAGCTACTTGAATTAGCCCGTTCACATGATCCGAGGTGCGTGTTATCCAGATGCTATAGGAGTGTATGGAAAGCACGCACCAAAGATAGGTCTGGTCCTATCTTTTCTTGCACCATGGACCTTGCATTCGCATATCCTATCTTTGATTGGTGCGAGGATTTAGCGTGTCTAAAATTCATTTATCTGAACGGTTCTATAGGAAACCACTGGTTCTATTTAGACGCAATTCTATTTTCACGCGCCTATAATGTGTGAACGAGGCCTTAGGCTGTATGAATAATTCTAAAAGTTAATGGAAGCCGATGGGGGGATTCATTATGGCTCTAATGAAATAACTCGGACAATCCCTTTCAATTACCACTGACCTCTTCATTAGCCTAGACCACCAGGGAATGAAACATAGCCAATTCTCAACCTCCATTTGGAAATGACATGAAGATCCGAATAAAAGAGCGGTGATGGGGCGAAGGGTGGGGGTCTTTTTTTCCGATTACCCAGGGCCCTAATTACTTAAGAGTTGTGGAGCCTCTAAATGGCATTATAAAGTCTTAATGAGATGGACCCTCCACGATCCATTTCCTGCTCCCATAGACTTCGAGGATCCTTATAAGAAGGACTAGAAGTCTATAATGAGCAGTTACTATGTCTCCCTGCAGAATCCTCCTGTACAACTCTGCATAAAAGACGAGGAACCTGAAAGACGTTGGTGCGATATCACACTTGGTCTAGGCTGTGAGAGCCCCATTGGGAATACAATCATAAAGTTAATGCGCGTGAGACCTAGCATCGCTCTTTTATCTGCTGTTACTTGAAGAGCTTCCTGTAATCAGGCGAGGCGCACTTACATCTCAAGACTATAACTTATTCATAACCGGGGTAACTTTTTCTGCGCCGTTTGATGCAGGATGTCCCAGCTCGGCTCCATAAACGTCTTGTAGGAAGTAAGGAGTCAGCAGCACATTACCAATGACAGTGATGTAATTTACTCTAAAGTGTGATCTTCTTAAGAGACAACCGGTTAGAGCCAGGCAGCTAGGTGGGCCGCCACTCTCACACAACTCAAGATCCGCAACCCCCATTCACTTCTATGGAGAACATTACTGATGGAGCACTCAGCAAAGGTGGAAATCTCATGCTGCCTTTCTAGTGACTACCATGGCATGAAAGGCTTAAAGGGAACCCGTCACCTGCCTACAGCACCATCAACTAACTTATGGGACTGTTAGGGGAGGTGATATATTTTTTTAAACTCACCCCCCAGCGGTGTCCTCCACTAAAGATTGAGTGGAACTGGAAAATCTGACTTAGTTTATGGTTCTGTACGGAAGGTACGTGACAGGTTCCCGTTACAGGGGTTGTACCAGAATCAACTTTTATCACCTATCCAAAGGATAGGTGCTAAATGTATGATCGGTGGGGATCTAACCACTGAGACCACTACCCATCCCAGGAATGGAGATCCCGTGTCCCCCTTTTCTTATCAACTGCAGTGACATCAGATTAAATGAAGCGATGGCCACGCATGTGCGGCAACCGCTCCATTCATTTCAGTGGACTGACGGAAATAGCCGAACACTTGTGCTAGGCTATCTCCGACAATCGCATTGAAAATGAATGGAAGGCACAGTGCACAAGCAACCGCCATTCCATTTGGTTTCCACTTCATTGTGGGGTCTGCAATGAGGAGAAAGGGCACACGGGGACCCCTGTTCATGGGATCATTGGGTGTCTCAGCGGTGAGACCCCCACGATCAGATTTTTGTTATCACATATCACAGTGATAGGCATTAAAAGTCGGTTCTGGTATAACCCCTTTAACTATAAAGGTGCAGATAGTGCAGGTTGACTCAGAGAGGGGCCCAATAGTCATAAATTGGAGCCATATTATTGATTTTGATTTGAAACATAGGTGCTTCACGTTACTCGTCTGATGGCTTTATAGCCCAGACATAGGACAATGAATGTGTGATGGATTGTCATGCCACAGGGGTCACAAAACAATGGGAGGAATACCCCGAATGGATAGGATGGTAAATTCAGACACTAAAGCATTTCCCCTACCTGCTGAATTAAGCAATCCTGTCTGTTCTGCAAGGGCCACAAAAGAAAAGAGGTGAGAGATTAGTAAAAAGAAAGAAAAGTGAAAATTGCTGCTTTGTTGTTAGTGCGTTATTAAGTAAGAAGGCCCTTCAGGAGAGAAAAACACATTTATTACATATAGGATACCATAAGGACCGACGTTACCGCTGTTCTCTAGTGAATGGATAGGCAGCACTGAGATACACTCTTGGTACAAAAAAAACAATCAGCCCCTAGAAGGAGATGTCAAGCTGCTGCAAACCTCGTCCTGCAGTTCCATCTCAGGCAGATATGTAAGTGATGGGAGTTGTGGTGATTAGATGAACGGTCTTGTCACCTGAGGGCCTAAAAGTGGTTCCCCCCTTGCTCGCCCGTATCACATCTTGTATCCAAGCTAGAGGCAGAAAAAAAAGGGTACTAAGACCTCCATGCCTGTCCGTATCACATCTTGTATCCAAGCTAGAGGCAGTACAACAGGGTACTAGAGCCTCCATGCCCACCTGTACCGCCTCTTGTATCCAAGCTAGAGGCGCCACAACAAGGTACTAGAGCCTCCATGCCCTCCTGAATTGCATCTTGTATCCAAGCTAGAGACGGTGCAACAGGGTACTAGAGTCTCCATGCCCACTTATATCACATGGTGTATCCAAGCTAGACGCGGTACAACAGGGTACTAGAGCCTCCATGCCCTCCCGAATCATATCTTGTATCCAAGCTAGAGGTGGTACAATAGGGTACTAGAGCCTCCATGCCCGCCTGTATCACATCTTGTATCCAAGCTAGAGGCGGTACAACAGGGTACTAGAGCCTCCATGCCCGCCTGTATCACATCTTGTATCCAAGCTAGAGGTGGTACAACAGGGTACTAGAGCCTCCATACCAGCCTGTATCACATCTTGCATCCAAGCTAGAGGCGGAACAACAGGGTACTAGAGCCTCCATACCAGCCTGTATCACATCTTGTATCCAAGCTAGAGGCGGTGCAACAGGGTACTAGAGCCTCCATGCCCGCCTGTATCACATCTTGTATCCAAGCTAGAGGCGGTGCAACAAGTACTAGAGCCTCCATGCCCCCCGTATCACATCTTGTATCCAAGCTAGAGGCGGTACAACAGGGCACTGGAGCCTCCATGCCCGCCTGTATCACATCTTGTATCCAAGCTAGAGGTTGTACAACAGGGTACTAGAGCCTCCCTTCAGGTGATTAGCTTTCCACAATCATTTCTCCTTTCGCTCTGATATTACAATCATTTCTATATGACAACAGCGTTCCGTTTGATTCCGACAACTCCTTCTGGGTGCCTGATGTATTTTGACAAGGAGTGTATAAGCGGTTAGCACTATGTATACACGTCTGCTTACTGTTAATGGAGCCTCTTGTTTCGGTACAGATAAGAAATATCTACTCTTCATCTTATATTGTTCCTCGGCTTTCATGTCCACTTCTATTATTAATTTCACCTTGCTAGGAATCTCTTCTGCAAGTCTAACCTGAGGTACTTCTGATAATAAATTCAGGCGGCGTTACGTGAATGTGGAGAATATGAAAGCGCTCGTTTTTTCGAAACTTTTAAATAAATGATGTGAACCGAGCCCCGGGAAGTTCACGTTCAGCTCGACTAAGAAAACAGCAGAGAGTTTGCTCACATAAAATCCACGAGGACTGTGATTCCCCCTTCTGCTGTCATTCCACAGGTGACAGATGTATAGCACCTGCTATTAAAGGCATACTATAAATTACAGGAGCACTTATCTCATAGAAATGGCTGCTTATAAGTGGAGACACACATGGGGGCCAAAAATGACATAAGTGTATATATTTATAATAAAGAGAAAGTCGAAACAATAAAAGTATACTATAGAGAAAATGATACTTCTCTTTTTTGATACTGTAATTTGGGAGATTTACTGTATACATGTGTCTATTCTATAAAACAGTTTAAAGGGCTTCAGAAAAACATCCTGAAATATTCCAGTTTTCACACTGGTCACTGGAGCACACACAGAGATCCTGTTATCTGTAGATCATTTGTCATCTTTGGTGTGTAGATTGGGACAAGGTCAGCAGTGTCATTTCATTATCATTACAGCATAAAGTCAACAGCATGAATCTAAGGACAGATGAGAGCTTTATAGTACTGCTGGAGGCCTAGATAAAAGGAAGACTGTCACCATTCTGCAAGCTACTATATCCAGCTATTTACCGTGTGTAATGTGGCCAAAACACATTAATGTAACAGTACCGTCTCATGTCCACGGCCGGGTCGGATTCCAACGGTGAATTCTCGCAGCAGATTCAAACTCGGTGCGCCGGCAGTGACCCCCGCTCCAAATAGAGCATGCTGCGATTATCCCCCACGAGCGGAAAATCGCATTTGATTTCCACTTGCGGGTAGGGAAGAATCTTTTAACATAGCATGTCTATGGACGGACATTGCTGCGGAATTCACGGCAGGTGCCTGGCTGCGAATTCCGCAGCAAAAATCTGTTCATGGATATTGGGCCCACCTCTTTCATTATCCTCAGTGCCCTCAATCATTCAAAATCTGCTTTTGCGTGATTCCCGTATGGCATGTAAATGAGCCCTGAACCATTCGATGGGCAGTACCCCCTTTTCTTCACCCTTCACACACTCAATCACTGCCCCCCAAGCAGATCAACGTTGAAGATGCCAAGCGTAACCGACATACTGCATGTCCGCTGCATTTCCAGCTTCGGTGCATGTGCAGTGATGTCCACTTGTCTAGATTAATATGGACGTGACTGCGCATGCTCCAAAGCCAAAAATGTGATGCATGTGCAGCATTTCAATTACGCACAGCGTATCTAGGTCAGTCACAAGCTTTGGGAGGGTGTTTGAGAGTGCAGAGGGGAGCGAAAGGCAGGCCAATTTTGGTCGTGGAACCACCCATTGGACTTATTTACATGCCGCTTGGGAATCGGGGCAAGTGGTAAATTATGCTGGCAGACTTCCATCAAACTCTATACTATACTGTATGCAGCTCCCCTGCTACTCCCTGGACCATGGGGGTGAAATCTATAACTTCCCAGAGACTGTATTGGTCTATGGACAATTTTTAAACTATTTCTATTTTTTGCAGCTGCTATAAAGCACAAACACCCGCTACAGGTCTACATAGACAGGAATGAAATGCGTGAGCCTTCAATACGGCACGCCCTGAGAGGGCTTAAAGACAAACGTTCATATACACGGCATATCCATTATCACATAAAACAAGCTGTATAACGCTGTAGAGGCTGCGAGAGGCATAAACCTTCCAAACGGACCCATTTTACTTACTCGGAGAAGTGGGAGATGTGGCTCCTCCGTCTGTAGAAGTAGTTGGAGGCTTTGTGTCTGGCACTGGCAGGGGCACAGGCCTGGCCATTGGTGGCGGAGGAGGTGGTGGCAACATGGGAGTAGGAAGGAATGGATTGTGCACCTTGCCTTGGCTGCTACCATTGGGCTGTGAAATAACAAGAAGCTGAAGTCAAAGACCAATAGATCTGTACAAAAATTAAATATGAAAAAAGAAATATGGAAGGTGACTACATTTATTATGATCAACCTCTTGTCCCCCTTGCTTTGCACTGCAACTGTGCCTCCCACTGGTTGTGTCATCTGATCCTGCAATCAGACTTTGTTCGATTTGCTCCCTGCACCTACATACAGATGGAAAAGCTCAACACATTACTGAAGGATCAGACTACACAAGGCTTGATTGTAGTCTGTTACCATGGAAACACATAGTGCTGCATAAGAGCTGTATATACTAAATAGTAAAATCAAAATTTACAAAGTTTATTTACAAAGTTGCTTTGTTTTTTTTTACTGTGGGAAAATAAAATGAATTAGTTGCAGAAGATACGCTTTTTTGTATATAGATCCTGAAAACAAACTGAAAGGTACTAGATTATCAGATATTATGTATTATTGGATTCCGGATTAAAGGACTTTCTCTATTCAATCAGAAAACATCCTTAGTTTTATGTTCTGGTCCTATGAAGATCTGCAATTCTGTGCTGGATTATCAGACTTTCTGGACTACTGATTGCTGCACTGTTCACCAGCGCTCAGTTTATGACTCCTTGCTACAATGTTTCCACGCTGAGTCTGTCTGCAGCTTGCTGTCCGGGAGGTCATTCCCTCGCAGAGTGATGACGCTGACGTCAGGGCAGCACGCAGTGGTCAGCGTCCTGCACAGGTGTTTGCTACAATGTATCGCCCTCCTGAGTGATATATTCCAGTGCGGATGTTTTGGCCGAGTCATAAATCTGTTTCTTTCGCTTAGATTCACTTAGACTGGAACAAAAAATGGAATAAACTTCCATCTCAGTGTTGGGCTCGTCGGCGCTGCGTGTCGGCGGAACTGTATATTTAACATTTTATGAGGCCGAGCAGTAAGTTTAATTTATGGAGCAATAGAATTTAGGAGGCCGAGCGCTCACGCCGTCTGACAATATCAGTTTTGACAACAGTCAACAAATTGATCTGCCATGTAGGCATCTCATCCGACATGCAGTGCGCTCCGGGGGGAAGAGAGATGGCAACCGGCGAGATGATAAAATGGGACTACAGTGGGTTTAAGGAACAATAAAATCCTTTAGTGAAGTCTTTATAACTTCCATAATCGCGGCTGTTATGTGTCCACCTCACAACACGGAAAATGAATCTCTTGCCGTGTAACAAAGACGGCTTCCTTTGACTGCGGAGACAGAGCCGTCCGAAAATGTAGAATGCCATAGAAAACCTTAGAATATAGTCTAGGAGGGAGATTGCAATAGTGAATTGAAGCTCCTGCTCATTTTTTTAAACCTAGCAATTACTGAAAGGATGTGAAAACTTTTGCAACCATTTTTTTGGTTATAGATCCAATGCTTCTAGAATGAATTTTTTAAAAATGAAGCTGTTTTGCAAAAAGGCTTGATTAAAAATCCCTTTCTATTCTGTGTATACAGCTCCAATGCAGACTATGTGTCTCCATGGTTAAAGACTACAAGAAAGCATTCTGTGTAGTCTGACCCTTCAGTCGTGTTGTTCCGCATAAGGAAAGCAGTAGTAACACATGGCTGATCAGACTACATAGGGTGTGTTTGTAGTCAGTAACCATGGAGACACATAGGTCTACAGAGGCACTGCATACACAAACTAATTTTTTGTTAAGACTATTTGCTACTTTTTTTCTTTTAAAACATTTTGATTAGAGATGAGCGAGCATATCCCTTAGTGAGTACCTGCCCGCTCGAGAGAAAAGGTTCCGCTGCCGGCGCGGTGAGTTGCGGCAGTCAGCAGGGGGGAGCGGGGGGAGGGGGGAGGGGGAGAGAAGGAGAGAGAGATCTCCCCTCCGTTCCTCCCCGCTCTCCCCCGCAGCTCCCTGCCCTCCACCGGCAGCCGAACCTTTTCTATCGAGCGGGCAGGTACTCGCTAAGGGCAATGCTCGCTCGAGCAATTGCCCTTAGTGAGTATGCTCGCTCATCACTTATTTTGATACATTAGTGACTCTTGCCAATATTAAAGGGATATTCCAGAAGTTTTACTATTGACCTAACTGATTGAAATCAATGGAAGCGATGCCTCCTATTACACTTGTGACTTTGACCACCGATGAAATCGTCTGCACTGACAGCAGGCTGGATGATCAGCTGATCGGTGGGAATCCCTAGTGGCTGAATAGGGGATAACTTTAGATTTTTAAATAGGCTCTTTAATGTAAGGCTGGATTCTCATCGGTGCTTTGTTTTCTGTTTTTTGTTCCCGGAATCCCAATTGATTTCAATAGGGTTTATTTTGTTTTAGTTTGCTTCTGTTCCATCCAATATCTTTTTTTTTTTGAATGGACTTTTTGTTAACATTGCACTCTATGGGGAAGAGACATTCAAGAAGGTTTTCGGTTTGCATTCCGCTAAGTGGATCCGTGTAAGTTCTTGTTCACACCAGCGTTCAATCTTTGTAAGGCATTTCCATTCCACAGTTCCATTTTTGGAGCAGAGAAATGGAATTAAACATTTCTGCCTTTTTCCCACTGATTTCTATGGAGTTTAAAAAAAAACCCCAAAAACCCAGAAATGTTTCGATTTGTTTCTTCTTCATTTTTAACATGGAACAAATAGCAGAATACAGATAAAAGCTAGGGATCTGTTAATAACGGACAAAAGCCGCTGATGGGATCCCAGCCTGTCTCAGCCTATTAAGCCCCGGCCTTGGAAGAGTTGCTACATTTCTTGCACAGCCCTTTTCTGCATTCGCAGATCCGCAGACAGATAAATACTAAGTGTAAGGAGTCGGACGTGTGGTATTCAGGGTTCAAGTACTGGTCAACTAGAACTCAAGTACTTGATCTACACGTATAAATAACGGCCAGACCTGCAACATCTGTCTTCCCACAAGTTGCTAAAGATCATTTAACAGGAGCCATTTCATTTTGTAGCTTTATTTCTTCCTTTTCCTAATTTCTCCCATCAGATCCCCCTCCCCCGGTAATAGCTATCTGCAATCATTTCATTTAGAGCGACTGTAAACTACGAGCTCTGCAAAATAGATTTAAAAGGAGATTAATGAACGCGGTGCTTGAGCTGCGATAAAACTCCAAAAACATTAAAAAGTATACTAAAACCTGTGTGTTACCCAGAATGCTTAGAGTGTGAAGTAACTGGAAATGTCACAGTCAGATGTTCACCTTTTAACGGTTCAATATGATCAACATATATTGATTTCAACACTTCCAGTCACATCCAGAGCTGCATTCACAATTCTGCTGACTGTGATCTGGTGATAGGTGACCATAACACCGGAGTTGAGCTCCTATGGTAGTACAATGCACTAACCGTTTGTTTTTTTTGTCTGTTTTTTAACAGTGCCTTTGTGTAAATGTTACATCTCCCACAATGCAACAGAGCAAACATGTTTGATGCAACCATTGAACTGGCACTGAAATGGGAAATCCTATATATATATATATCTATAATAGAGGGGGTGTAAAGTGAGCAGTACCTGGTGTAAAAACAACAAGTACCATAATGAATATCACCAGAAGAAGCTCACACTTATTAAAAAGAGACTGCTGGGAGATTTCAGCTCTGCTGGTGGCAGAATATTGAGTGCAGCTCTGGAGTATATTACACAATGTAATGCAGGGTAAGTACAGGATAAGTAATGTATGTACATAGTGACTCCACCAGCAGAATAGTGAGTGCAGCTCTGGAGTATAATACAGAATGTAACTCAGGAGCAGTACAGGACAAGTAATGTATGTACACAGTGACTCCACCAGCAGAATAGTGAGTGCAGCTTTGGAGTATAATACAGATGTAACTCAGGATCAGTACTGGATAAGTAATGTATGTACACAGTGACTCCACCAGCAGAATAGTGAGTGCAGCTCTGGGATATAATACAGGATATAACTCAGGATCAGTATATGATAAGTAATGTATATACACAGTGACTCCACCAGCAGAATAGTGAGTGCAGCTCTGGAGTATAATACAGGATGTAACTCAGGATCAGTACAGGATAAGTAATGTATGTACACAGTGACTCCACCAGCAGAATAGTGAGTGCAGCTCTGGGGTATAATACAGGATGTAACTCAGGATCAGTATATGATAAGTAATGTATGTACACAGTGACTCCACCAGCAGAATAGTGAGTGCAGCTCTGGAGTATAATACAGGATATAACTCAGTATCAGTACAGGATAAGTAATGTATGTACACAGTGACTCCAGCAGCAGAATAGTGAGTGCAGCTCTGGGATATAATACAGGATATAACTCAGGATCAGTATATGATAAGTAATGTATGTACACAGTGACTCCACCAGCAGAATAGTGAGTGCAGCTCTGGAGTATAATACAGGATGTAACTCAAGATCAGCACAGGATAAGTAATGTATGTATACAGTGACTACACCAGCAGAATAGTGAGTGCAGCTCTAGAGTATAATACAGGATGTAACTCAAGATCAGCACAGGATAAGTAATGTATGTACACAGTGACTCCACCAGCAGAATAGTGAGTTAAGCTCTGGAGTATAATACAGGATATAACGCTGCACAAGAGAAGTACACAGTTGGAAAAGTAACATTTCAGGGACAGTGAGTAGACACTTCTGTAGTATAAAAAGCAGTCCTTACGTTTAGGAACCCCACCTGTCCAGCCTGCTGACCGGCTTCTGGGCAGACAAGTTGGACAAACTCTTTCAGAGTCTCCTGCGGGTGATAGCGGATTGCTGGGTGAGAGAAGTACGGCCCGGGTTGCTGGATAATGGGCGACGTCGGGAAATGTAAAGTTGATGGCGTTGCATGCGGACTCGCTGTCAGGGAGAGAAGAGGAGAGCGGCTGTTATCTCACAGTTCACATAAAGGTCTGAAGCTTAAAAACAAATATCCATCGCAATCACCGTGCAACAAAGACGGCATTGATACAATGTATATACTCTGTGACGGATACACGCTTCCTGTCAGGGATAGTTCATTCCAGGGACAGTTTGCAGTTCTCTGCAGCGCTTACATTCCCTCCTTGTGTCGCGAAAAATATTGTTTTAGGATTCTATATGAGATTGGCGCCGACAAGATGAAAGCCACTCCGAATATGCAAAGTGTTTATACCGAGCCCTAACTCTGTGGTCTCCATCTGAACCAAAACTACAACTCCCAGCATGCCTAGTAGGGGGAAGGCAAATAAGATGGTGAGAAACTATTCCAGAGCTCCTAGAAATGGTGTGGAGGGGAATGCAAACACCAGACCCTTCTGTTCCGGGTGGCACCATAATAGCGGGACCAGTCTGGTCTTTGCTACACCATTAGGCCTCGCTCTTCTACATACACCGCTGGGGGTATTTGGTGGTATGAATTACACTTGTTTTAATGGGGTTGTGTCAAGTTCTAAAGTCATTCCCTGCCTACAGGATAGGGAAAAACTTTATGATTGGTGGGGCTCTGGCGATTGGGACCCTCTCTTATACTAAGGACAGGGGTTTGGTTGGTCTTAAGTGAATTCAGAGAAGGTCGCGCAGGTGCGCCACTCCTCCATGCACTTTAATGGCAGCACCAGAGATTACCAAGTTTAAGGAATCTGGCAATCTTCGGAGCTGTCATTGAAGTAAATGGAGAAGTGATATGACTGCGCGACTTGACCTCAACTCACTCAAGGATCCACTGAACCCACATTCTTAGGGTCAGTGGGGGTCCCAGAGGTTGAACCCCCACAATCCTATAGATAGGGAATAATGTTAAAACTTTGCACAATCCCTTTAGGATAAGATAACTTGTTGCACCAAATTATCAGCGTTGGCTTGAACTTTGCTACATCTGTAGCATACCAACGGGCGTCCCTATTGTACGTTTGCTATGGAGACCATCTCTTTTATGTAAACTATTGGTTTTGTCTGGATTGGCCCATGTCTGCTAGCTTAAAGGGATGTTACCATCTTGGCCAAACAAAGCTGGGATGGGAACACACCACTGATATAAGGTGGCCTTGATGATGGAAACAGCCCGGCTTTGCTGAGATATGCTCTCACAGAAGTCTATGGGAGATATGAGAATAGTGTAGCACCCAAGTTACGGAAACAACATAACGCGCTGTGCTACGCCATTTGCATAACTTTCATTGACTTCTATGACAGTTATAGAAACAGCATAGCACAGGGCTCTTGGCTACTTCCATCCTCCCAACCGCTGCCGCCCACCGCGGTGGAGGGCTTAACTCAAGAGATCTACGGATCCCAGAGGTGAAACCAGGACCTATCAGACTTTCATTGCATAGCCTGTGGATATACCATAAAAGTAGGATGGGAAAGGGGAAAAAGTTACTAATTAAAATGTAACATGTCACAGATTATAGAATAGATAATTATAATTGTTCCCCAAAGCTATTATAATAATGGATTATGAAAAGACTGACATTTTTGAACTTTTTGCTTTCAGTGAATGTCCTCCTTATATAGCGAGTATAAGAAGTATAGCGTACACATGAGCACAATACAACTACTATACAGTTCCCACACGGAAAGCCAAAGTATTTGATGAAATCCAATAGCCTTAAGGCTAGATGATGAAGTAACGCCTCATCTCAGGTTCTAAGAGGCAGCACAAGATGCACAGTACTGAGGAGCTTTATGGAAAGTGGTACTTGGTTTGCTGGGAGGTGACCTCATTATGAGGGCATTTATGTCTCCACCACAAATCAAAGTATCATTGTTCTACCTTTTTTTTCACATGGTCCTATTATTATCATCAAGTAATGGCGGCTCTTTATGGAATGAAGATCTTGATGAGCCTTATAATCACTTATAACAATAGAGGGAAACTGAAGCCTTGCATTGCCAAGTTATAGTGCAGGGAGCACTTCCAGTTTTTGTTTAAGGCAAATCTCTAGATATGGAAACCTACCCTATGGGTCTTTTCCGATGGAACAATTTGCCCCAGCAGACGACCAACAAAACGTTCCTCTACCAGATCTTTACACACACCTACTTAAGGCCCATTTAGACACAACAATTCTCGCTCAAAATTCACTCAAAGCCATCTTTTGAGTGATAACCGTTGCGTCTAAATGCACGGACATCATGCAGTTTTCGTGCACAATTCGTTCCTCGCTCAATTCTAGTTTTATAGAATTGAGCGATGAACTCTTATCAGCAGTGCAGGCTGTTATCACAGTCGGCAACGCAGATAAGATTCTTTTGGCTCATGCCCCGCTGCTAGTTCACAGCGGAACGCGAGCTATAAACGCGGAGAACAATGCAATTTTTGCTCATGCAAAACAGCTGTATTGTTCGCCGAGTGATAGTGGTGGTGTCCCACTCCGCCTGCATAGCTTTTAAGTAGCAACTTAGCTACTATAGACTATGCAAAGATGATCGCTCAAAACTGGCATTCAAACTGTCGTTTGAGCGATCATCTTTCAGTGTAAATGGGGTCTCAGACTCGATTAGAGAACGAAAGATTGTCTTTGTTCATCAGCTAACATGTACAGTCATGTAAGCCATAATCTTGAGGAGGAAGGCTCTTCTTCCATCTCCACATTACCCTCCTCTGTAATATGTCTCCATGATAGACCTAAGCCCAGGCCCAGGTCTGCCTTGTATTTAAGCTTATTAAGCCCTACCCATGGCATGGCTTAATAGACAAACGTTAAAGTTACAATATACTGCAATACTGAAGTACTGCAATACTGTATATTGTAAAAGTGAACAAATGATTGAAGGTTTAAGTCCCCTATGAAAACAAAAAAACTTAAAATTAACTGGAGTCAAATTTTTAAAATACAAACACTTAAATAATATTGAAAATTCAAACCCCTTTTCCAATTTTTTCCACAAAATAATCTAAACAATTAAAAAAATAAACATAATTGGCATCACTGTGTGTTGTAAAAGCCTGAATTATTTATAGTGAACACCATAAATAACATAACACCAGAATTCTGTTGTTTTGGTCACCCCATCTCCCAATGAAAACTGAATAAAAAGTGATCAAAAAGTTGCATGTACTAAAAATGGCAGCAATAAAAACTATCCTTTGCCCAACAAAAACAGCATTTATTTTAAAGAATTTTCAATTTTTGTTTTTTTTAAGTAGTAAAACATAAAAGCTGTATGTCTCAAATCAATATTAAAGTTAACATATCATTTTTTCCTCACCATAAAAGCTGAAAAAGTAAAAAAAAAACCTGAAAGATGGTGCAATTACGTTTTTTTTCTATTTCACCCCACTTAAAAGTTTAAAAAACTTTATAAGGCGCATTTAAAAAATTGCAACGTGTCCCACACAAAACAAACTCTCATGCAGCTAGATTGACGAAAAAATAAAAATCAATAGAAATAAAATATAAATAAAAAATAAAAATATCAAGTAATTTAAAAAAACCCATAAAAAATATTAAAAAAAATAAACATTAAAAAAAACTACATAAAATAAAATAATTAAATAATAACCCTATATAAAATATGCATTCGACGCACAAAAGGCCAGGTGTTTGGTGCAATCCCACATAACCAGTGTTAGGCTACATTACAGAACATTAATCGCCTTGTCTCCCCGCTCAATTCATTTGTCTTCTAGATTGACCATATCAGAGTGCTAATTGGAAGCGCCACCAATCCTGCTGATGTGAAAGGCTTTCAAACATCATATAACAGCCGTCCTTTATCGGAAATATGAAGAGTGACTCTTTAATAGGGGAGGCTGGCAATCCTCCAAGCTCCGCAAGCAACTTGCACCCCTGGTGTCTAATGCCAGATATCAGCAAACAAAAAGCTAAACAGTCATTTTCTAGCTCATCAGATAGGCCGATCAAAGCCGCTAGTGAACCAGTCAGTAACCCCCCTCCACTCATCCACCTGCTGGGAATACCTTAATGGTTTGCATTAGTTAGAAACGCTCACAGATTAAACCCTTAAAGAAGGACGAGATGTCATCTCTGCAGAGCACGGCTTTAGCTGACACATATTCACAGGAAAGAGCGTAATTATAGGAGAACCATTAGCGCCGTGGACTAATTAATCTAGAAAACGCCTGTCAACAAGTCGCTCTTGGAGGATACTTCAACGATGTCTTTGAAAACCAATGACAGATCACAGATTTCTGCTATGTTGGCACTATCTGCTCGGCTGGTGATTTTCATTCTGCTAATTATTCACTAGCTGGCAACTAATTCTCATATTTTATCTTTCATTTTTCTTGCAGCAGAAGTTATCCGGTGACTCCACACCAAAGTTTCAATTTGCAAAATGTCTTTCATTTAGAACAGGTTGTCCAGATTTTAAAAAAAAAAACGAAAAACATTTTCGATCATTGAGAGTAGAGAGTAGGCTGTAGCTAAAAAGAGCGTCTCCTGCTGTGGAGGACTCAGCACAACCATACGATGCACAAGAAGCCCATTATTTCAATGTACATAGTGTAATTCTTCATTTCTCCTGTGGTGGTGCTGCAGGGCAGTTGGACACTTCTTGCCAGGTTCTACTACAAATGACAGCTGATCTTTAGCAATCTGCCTATTGAGTTGGGACGCCTTGATTGTAATACTGTTTGTAGGCAGGTATCATGCATTACAAAGCCTAAAAGTTGCCCAGTTACTGGACATTTTTTTAATTATAGCTCCAAATGTGTTAAAATGACAAAAGCAGGAACACTTACCCGTCCTCTCTCTGGCAATCCAGCCCTGACGCTCCTTGGTCCTCCCTGTCTTTGTTGCAGAATGGCAACTGCCTGACCAGTGTAGCCAATCAGAAGCTGAAGAGGTCAGGTGCTGTTCTCCTGGCATTATGGTGGAGTGGTGGTGCTAGGAGAATTGGCACCTGACTGCTGCAGGCTCTGATTGGCTGTAGCGGTCAGGTGGTAGTCATTACACAACAAAGACCGGGAGAATCGCTAGGCTGCAGCACTATATCTCCAGGGCAGACGACCAGTAAGTACCCCTGCTTTTTGTAATTTTTACACATTTGGACCTACAATTAAAAGATCACCAGCAACCAGTCAACCACCTTTAAAGGGGTTTTCTTAGTTCTTTTTAAAGTAATACACTGTTCCCTATGCAATAAGATAACTAACAGTCATATACTCACCTCTTCCCACTGTGTCCTGCGCCTATTTAACAGATGTGATAGGCACTGTAGCCAATGACAGAGCTGCAGCACCTGTAACGTCCCATGAACCTTGTGGGACTGCAGCCTGCATACAAGCACGGGGGTGGAGGACCGAGCAGTGCTGTGGGAAGCAGCGGGAAGAGGTGAGTAAATGACTGTTAGTTTTTTTACTGCATGAGGAACAGTTTTACTAAATAAAAAAAATAAAAAGACTACTCAGAAAACTCTTATAAGAATGTGGAACTTGGGGTGATCAGCTAATGGCCCCGCTTTCAACACCTATGGCAAATATCCGATTTTGCGGGGGAAGTCTGTGGCCAACCTGACATGTCTCGTCTAGTGGCCACTACAGGGGAAATGTTGTATTGCACAAAGGCAGACACGTATAATGTAAGCAGATACAACACGGACTAAAAACAGTCCGTTTTACATGGACCGAAATGGAACACCCTTGTCTGCATAAGCCCTTAATCTCCCGTGATCTGTATTCTCTCCCCTCTTAACGGTCGTTGAACTGCACTCCACCTATTAATTACTGCCGTATGTGCTCCCCCTCCAAATTACCACTGGCTGATCTGTACTGCTCCTCGTTTGCGCTGCTAATGCCACCCCTTAATTACCGCTGATCCATACTCCTCCTTAATCTATGCCTACCTGTATTCCCCTCTCTTGATTGCGGCTGACCTCTACCCAACGTATTAATCGCCACTGATCTGTACTCCCCCCTTAATCGCTTGCACTCCATCCTAAATACATCTGCCTGTGAAATGAACGAAATAAACATTCTGCGGCCTTAACAGATCTGCGAGGAACATGTTAACGCGGTTCTCCGTCCGTGCGGCGGGAATTCCACATTAACTCGGCGGGACATCCCTCGCATCTATCTACGTGCAAATTATGACTGCAATAGAGCTTTCAGTTATACTTGTGCTTAGTAATTATTGAACAGCTCCACGAAGGGAAGGCGAACGCTCATTGGCCTGGCGAACACAGCCACAGCGTGAGGCGATATGGTTAATTTAAAATACTACTAACCTAAGCTCTTCATTACGGGGAAATGGACAGAGCAATCTCCTGTTTAAATATTTCCTCAGCTCGGCTGAAATCCCCTCCTCTGTATAGCGGAGGCTGCGCTGTAATTACATGCTTTCCGCCTTTAATTGCGCGCTTTTCTGTGCACCTTCACAATAACAATTAGCAGAGCCGGGCGAAGACAATTAAAAAAAAAAAAGCTAAGTTATTATTGTAAAGTCTCTGTAGAAAAGTTGCCTGTTCCCAGCGACAGATCTCCCGCCGTTTTATTGTACGGTCCGGGCATTATGCGGAAAAACATCCCATGATCACAGCGACGCTCGAGGACGGGCTATTAAGTGCACAATACACCTATTATATAGAGAGTTTTATAAACACGGCAAGAATTAGCCAACACATACTCTTATTAATGACCCTCTGCGCTCCGGATAATTATACGGGTTGGCCACAATATTTATTAAGTGTCCGGTAAAAGTGGAGGACAAATGCCAAGACAAGTGCCAGGTATGAGAAGAACAATGCCCATAGATGTCACTAAAGAGACGTCAGCGCTGCCTAGAAGCATAACGCTCAACATCTGCGGAAGGGAAGGGGTATGCTGGAGGTGATGTACTGGAAGACAACCGTCCTACATGTGCAATGACCCGTAAAAGTGCGAGTCATAGTACTTCTAGTATAGTGGTCCTAAAACAGTACTAGCCACAACACCCCTACTATATAACACTCTATTACCTATTAGTTTTAATATATACTGGGTTACTACAAATGATCTTCTTGATCTGAAACCCCCATAAACCCCGTTTTTCATGACACTCAGATACAGAAATTTGATATCAATGGAAACAGAGACTCAAAAAGTTTTGTTGCACAACATCAGAAATATTCTCCTCTTCAGAGTTGAGTCCCCCTTCATCACTAGACACACATCGAGTCTGTAGTCAAGTTCCTGCTGTATACATTGTATCACGACAGGCTGATGCGATGGCTTCTGGGATGCTGCACATCATAAATGGTGGATGTAAGGGAGGCATGTAGACTCTAGCACCACAAGGTGTAAGGTCCGGGGAATGTGAAGGCCAGGAAAAAAGGTCACTATCACCACCACCTGCCAATCCATCGGTTTGGTAGTCGCTTACTGAGTCCACTTTTGACTTCATTGTGAAATATGGGGTGAGGGGGTGATGGCGCCCCGTCCTGTTGGGAGATGAAACCTGGAATTTCCTGTTCCAGGTGCGGCCGAAGCCATATCTGTAGCGTCTAGCTATGAAATTCCCGGGATCGTTCCCTCGTGGAATAATAAGGAGCTGTACACCTTCCTACAGGTTATAGCGCAAAGCACATTCACCGTGAAGTAGTCGTGCATACGCCCCACGTAGATGGGTGGGCTTTCCCTTTTTCCCTCCCCCAGATTCTGACATTACGTTTGGTAACTGTGGACGAAAAGTGGAAGGCGGCTCCATCACTAAATAGTAAAGACTCCACGAATCCATCGCTTTCCATTATAGTTTGCAGACTGGCAGTAGGATCATCGCCGCGCTTTGTCATCTGGTTTCAGGGCCGGTAACAATAGCGTTCGTTAGGCATAATATCCTAAACGTCTGTGCAGAATCTTCCTCACAGTCGGCGGCCGGACGTCCAATTCTCTGCTTGCTCTGACGGTGGATTTCTGAGGACTTTGTTTGAAACTTGCCGGACGCGCTCGGTTGTTTCCACGGTTACTGGTTGATGGATGCATGTTTTTTGCTTATAGATGCAACCGCCTTCCTTTAAATTGGAGTAACACTTACGAATTGTTCGCTCGCTAGTGGACCTTCACTAAGCTTCGTTTAAGAATGACGTTGGACACTAATTACAGACTGGTAGACATGAAAATCAAGGGCGTGCAACGCTCTCCTGTCTTCGTTGTCAGCCATTTGTCTAATATTCCCCTAGCAACGACTATGGCAGAATCAAAGTTTTTGGGCCAAATTCAGAAAAAATGTCTAACACTAAAACGGTCCTTGTTGCCCATAGGAACCAATCACAGCGCAGCTTTGATTTTACTTTAGCAGCTTGAAAAATGAAACTTTTTGAGTTTCTGCTTCCATTGATATCATAATTATGTAACTGAGGGTCATTAAACGGAAGTTATGTGTGTTTCAAACTGGGAAGATCATTTGTAATAACTCTACATCATGTATTAGTACTAGCCACAATACCCCTAGTACCCTAGGCATAACTTGAAGCTCCTGGGGCCCAATGCAAAATCTGTAATGGGGCCTCCAACTATAATGATTTGGTCATAGTACTGGGCTCCCTATTTGGAAAAGAGAGGCCTTATGGGCCCCTAAGGCTCCTGGGCCCTGGTGCAACCGGATCCCCTGCATCTCCTATAGTTACGCCTCTGACTACTACATAATATTAGCCCACGTATCCTTATAACAGTTAATGTTACACTGCCATAGGACAACCAACCACAGTACCCTATTACAAAAAAAACATTATTACTGTTGAGCGAACCAAAACAGGAGAACCCTGTTTTGGGTCAAACTTTGCTAAAAGTTCAGCGAGAACCCAAACCTCAGGAAGTTTGTTTCTGTACTAGAAGTTCATAGGACTAGTATTAAACACTGTCTAAGACTGTTGTAGTGGTCTTTAAATGGATGTGGCTCAGTGGTAGGCATTGTTGCCTCACAGCGCTGAGGTCCTAGGTTCATATCTGGCCAAGTAGACCATCTGTATGGACTTTGCAGAGGTTGTGCTCGATCAGATTTGAACTTAGACCTCCAGCACTGCAAGGCAACAGTGCTAACCACTGAGCCACCACACGTCTTCTCCAGGAGGAGGAGAAGAAGAAATGCAAAGGAAACAAACTTCATACAGATGTTGTCCTTGGTCAGATTTGAACCCAGTACTACAAGGCAACAGTGCTAACCACTGAGCCACCATGCTTCTTCTTCGTTCTCCTTGCTCCATCTTCCTCTTCTGGAGGAGAAGGGAAAGAAGTAAAACGGAGAAAAAGTACCCTACTACAATACCCCCAGAATCCTATATAGAGTATTCCCATAACAGTTCAAGCCACAGTACCCTTTAGAATGGCAAGGGCCACAGAAACCCAATAACAATACCTGCAATAGTACTCTTATAACAGCCACGGTACTTTTATAGTAGTAGCAGCCACAGTTCCCCTCTACCAGTACCTCATCACACTGCTTGCCCAGTGGCCCTATAAGTGCCAGTAAAAGGCCTCAGATTTTTTGCAGAATGCAGCTCTGTCAATGACTGGAGAGTATAAGCCATAATGAATTACATCATGTCTTGTATTCCAGTCACATCCAGAGCTGCATTCACAATTCTGCTGACAGTCACTTGGAATCCATCAGTACTGAGCTAATAGACATGCTCTAAAAGCTTAGGTGAGACTGTCTGAAGCGCTACGGTGGGGGATTTAACACTTTCCTGTACAGTGCAGCACAGCAGAACATGTTAAGGCAAGGTCAGCAGGGATATAAGAGGTCTTGCCAGTTGAACCAGGATCCTGGTGCTTCAGGGGGCCAAAATGCCCCTCTGCACCATACAAATACACCAGTCTTATCAATGGCACAATATAGATGAGGATCAGGATTTTGCATTGGGGCCGAAGAGCTTCAAGATATGTCTCTGGGCCCTAAAATCTAACGGTTGAGCAGAAACAGAATTTTGAAAGCAGCTCTGAATGTAACTAAAGTCATCGTAAAGCTTATCGTAGATGAACATCCATATAATGTTGTAACATAGGCAAGCGGGTCACGTAGGGTCCTTGTAGACCAGCTGATTGGGCGAGTGACGTCACCGCGAACTCCTTTCGCTCTCGGGCAGCCTGTTTAGACAGGCAGCTATATCATTGGCTCGTTCATACGAGAATCGTCCAGTCCCTGTATAAGCGATGAGAGGGACTGAACGAGCGTTGTTTAATCTGAGCGATTAGTGAACGAGTCAACGATGGATTCTATGCCTGCAGAAAATGAACAACAGAAGAAAAGTGAAAGTTCTCGTTAGTTGTTCAGTCGTTGGCTGCGTTTAGACCAGAGGCGTAACTATAGAGGGTGCAGAGGATGCGGTTGCACCCAGGTCCAGGAGCCTCAGGGGGCCCATAAGGCCTCTCTTCTCCATATAGGGAGCCCAGTACTATGAGTAAAGCATTATAGTTGGTGGCCCTGTTACACATTTTGCATTAGGAGCTTCAAGTTATGCCTCTGTGCAGCATGGTTTAGGTATGGGTACGGGTACAGATACAGATAGAGGGGGGGCCCCAGCTCACGTTTAGCATCAGGGCCCCTGAGCCTTTAGTTACGCCCCTGGTTTAGACCGAATGATTATTGTTCACTTTCACTCATTTGAACAATAATAATCATTACGTCTAACGACACCCTTACTTTACCAAGAAGGTTCAGAAGTCTAACCAGACCTCCGTCAACTCCCTGTGATCGGGAAAAGCAGATGTGCCAAGTCCAAGTGGCCCGGGGTGCCGAACACACGACGTGGATGAAGTTTCCAAGGTTTGTAAAGTCGACCAGTAATAAAGCTTCCCTTTGTTGCATTATTGTATAGCTGTCCGTCTATGATAGTCCTTGAGCACCGTGTGCAATTCTTGTTTCTTTTCCCCCAGCCCGGATGGCTGGATTGGGCGGTTGTGACTGGCGCTCTCCAATCTGGATGTCTATGCTGGACAGGGACCTGCTGAGGTGTATAATAAAGGCTGCTAGGTGTTGTGGTGCGCCCTGTTTTACCCGTGGCATCCCCCCACTACACCAGGTGAATCTGTTCTGCATTATCATTTCTGGTATGTTTTTGGGAGCGCTGGCCATTTTTGTATGCCTCATCTGTATTAAGATATTGTCTTTAAACCTTCTTGAGTCGCAGGAATCTGCTTCACTTCATTTACTGGCATCACTCAGGAACTTAATATATGTAAATTTTTGAAAGGAGCAATAACGTACTTCCATGAATCAAGGTGACATTCCTGAAAAGTGATGAAGAGACGAAAGACTGCAATGGGGAAAATGCAGCATGAAAAATATGTATGTGAAGAAAATGTAGCTTCCCATAGAAAGTCAATGTAATCTATCTACACAGTGACTCCAGCAGAATAGTGAGTGCAGCTCTGGAGTATAATACAGGATGTAACTCAGGATCAGTACAGGATAAGTAATGTATATACACAGTGACTCCACCAGCAGAATAGTGAGTGCAGCTCTGGAGTATAATACAGGATGTAACTCAGGATCAGTACAGGATAAGTAATGTATGTACACAGTGACTACACCAGCAGAATAGTGAGTGCAGCTCTGGAGTATAATGCAGGATGTAACTCTGAATCAGTAGAGGATAAGTAATGTATATACACAGTGACTCCACCAGCAGAACAGCGAGTGCAGCTCTGGAGTATAATACAGGATGCAACTCACGATCAATACATGATAAGTAATGTATGTACACAGTGCCTCCACCAGCAGAATAGTGAGTGCAGCTCTGGAGTATAATACAGGGTGTAACTCAAGAGCTGTACAGGATAAGTAATGTATGTATACAGTGCCTCCACCAGCAGAATAGGGAGTACAGCTCTGGAGTATAATACAGGATATAACTCAGGATCAGTATAGGATAAGTAATGTATGTACACAGTGCCTCCACCAGCAGAATAGTGAGTGCAGCTCTGGAGTATAATACAGGGTGTAACTCAGGATCAGTACAGGATACGTAATGGATGCACACAGTGACTCCTCCAGCAGAATAGTGAGTGCAGCTCTGGAGTATAATACAGGATGTAACTCAGGATCAGTACAGGATAAGTAATGGATATACACAGTGACTCCACCAGCAGAATAGTGAGTGCAGCTCTGGAGTATAATATAGGATGTAACTCAGGATCAGTACAGGGTAAGTAATGTATGTACACAGTGACTCCACCAGCAGAATAGTGAGTGCAGCTCTGGAGTATAATACGGGGTGTAACTGAGGATTCATATTTATATACTATATAAAGATGGGCATGCATGCTTCAAAAAATAAGTGTTGGGGCACATGTATAATGAATATTACAGCGTTTTGGACCATGATAACTCAGCAGATCAGTGTCAATAAAGGAGGCCTGGTGGATTCCACATTTAGGAGCCTCGGAAGTGGACGTGATATATGCAGCTTGAGGCAGACTGTAACACCTACAGTACTGCGCAGCGTGGCTCTGTGTTCCCTGGGCTGACAGGACAGACAGGAGACATATACAAGGGACGGCGGTTTTACTAGCTCATAAACCGGGCTGTTTACTGACACAAAACACACACAAGACAAGCTCTGTGTTCTGGGGGCTGCAGGTCCCCAACCGTACAGGACAAGATGCCGGGGCCCGGGGTAAAATATAGGAGGTGGACGCTGATAATGACTCTGGACAAGAGGATGGGATCCTAGGTGAAAGACTGCACTGAAGGTATTCACAGAGTCCTGGGGACTATAGTAGGGATCAATGATGGTAGGCTTAGATACACCAGTAGAACATATGATAAACTTAGATATATCAGCTCAGAAGCACATGATGAGGAATGCAGTGCTGTATGTTTTCTAAAGCTGTATCACATACTTAGATACACTCATCAGACAGTGATGGATATCACTCAGGACTGACTTAGATACATGGGCTCAGGACTACCCCATCCCTAAAAAGTAGCCTATAATATGAAGAATCACAAAAAGGCGGCCATAGTTATTGATACCAAATATAAGGGCAGGTATACCTCAGCATGCAGACAGGTGGGTTGCTAGTGTATATGGAGGGGCCCCCTTGTATGCCTTATCTGAGTGCAGCCCTCCAATATATGATCGGTGTGACTGGTCGCTCATCAGTATTGTGCACCTGTGCAGCGCTCCTCCATATAGCAGTCTGCTCGTCTGCTTGCTGAGGTTTGTTGTTCTACACCTTCCCTTGTATCTTGTATCGGTATACCAGTAAGAACGGGCACCTTCTGTGATTTTTGAATGGGTATGTCCTTTTTTATTTGCACCTAACTTATATATGGGCATAACAGGACATGGTTTAGTCAGTGCACTATAGGACACATATTTAGTACCAGTAATATACTGTGCATCTATTTTATACATTTTGGTACACTAAAGTGGCGGTGTAATAAGACCATTCGTCTCATACTACCCATAAGCATCCATGACCGAGAAAGGAAAGGGACCTCAAGAACAGACAGACTTATCAGGAGCTGTCATATAGATCATGGCGCTAACCTACAGATAAGGGATAGGCGCCACCGGCCATGGGGGGGGGGGGGGGGGGCTGGGAGACACAAAGCAGTACATTAACCCCTCTGTCGATGAGGAACATACGGCCCATATAATGATTCAGCACCATTTACTAGAGTGCCGCTCTCATTAGTGAGTACTATGTAGAATATGTTACCTAGTATTTACCCAGACTAGAACTGGAAAGGCGTTTGTAAGTTGAAAGTGACCGGGGTACAAGAGTAAGGCTGCTGGGAATATCATCCCCCATAGTAACCCTGAGTATCCAACCAATATCTATCTATCTATCTATCTATCTATCTATCTATCTATCTATCTATCTATCTATCTATCTATCTATCTATCCCATATCTATCTATCTATCTATCTATCTATCTATCTATCTATCTCATATCTATCTATCTATTTATCTATCTATTCTATCTATCTATCTATCCCATATCTATCTAATCTATCTATCTATCTATCTCATATCTATCTATCTATTTATCTAATATCTATATCTATCTATCTCATATCTATCTATCTATCTCTAGTTATCTATCTATCCCATATCTATCTATCTATCTATCTATCTATCTATCTATCTATCTATCTATCTATCTATCTATCTATCTATCTATCTATCTATCTATCTATCTCTCTCTCTATCTATCTCATATCTATCTATCTCTCTATAGCTATTTCATATATACCCTTTTTCCCTGAAAATAAGACATAGCATGATTTTCCAGAATTTTTGAGGATGCAAAATGATTTTTCAGGCTTTTTGAGGATGCTTGAAATATAAGCCCTACTCCAAAATTAAGCCCTTCTCACAGTTAATTAAAAAAGTAAATTTAAATAGTGTCCAGGCAGCTATACATGTAAAAAAGTTAAACCTTTTTGAACAAAAATTAATATAAGACACTGTCTTATTTTCAGGGAAACAGGGTATCTATCTATTTCATATCTATCCATTTCATATGTACCTATCTATCTCATATCTACCTATCTATCTAGTTCATATGTATCTATCTCATATCTATCTATGTATGTCATATCTATCTATCTATTTCATATCTATCTATGTATTTCATATCTATTTGTCTATCTATCTCATATTTATATATCTCATATCTATCTATTTCTTATCTATCTATTTCATATCTTTCTATTTCATATGTATCTATCTAATATCTATCTATTTCATATGTATCTATCTATCTCATATCTATTTATCTATTTCATATCAATCTATTTTATATCTATCTATCTATGTATTTCATATCTATCTATCTATCTTATATTTATATATCTCATATCTATCTATTTCATATCTATCTATCTATTTAATATGTATCTATCTATCTATCTCATATCTATCTATTTCATATCTATTTATCTAGCTCATATGTATCTATCTAATATCTATCTTGTATCTATCTATCTAGCTTATATCTATTTATCTATTTCATATGAATCTATTTCATATGTATCTATCTAACTATCTCATATCTATCTATCTATTCCATATATTTCATATGTACCTATCTATCTCATATCAATCTATCTATTCATCTATTTCATATCTATCTCATATCTATCCATCTATTTCATATCTATCTCATATCCATCTATCTATGTATTTCATATTTATCTATCTCTCTCATATCTATCTATCTATCTATCTATCTATCTATCTATTTATTCCATATATATCTATATATTTCATATGTACCTATCTATCTCATATCAATCTATCTATCCATCTATTTCATATCTATCTCATATCCATCTATGTATTTCATATTTATCTATCTCTCTCATATCTATCTCCTATCTATCTATCTATCTATCTATCTATCTATCTATCTATCTATCTATCTATCTATCTATCTATCTATCTATCCCATATCTATCTATTCCATATCTATCTCATATCTATCTATCTATTTCATATTTATCTGTCTATCTATCTCATATCTATCTATCTATCTATCTATCTATCTATCTATCTATCTATCTATCTCATATCTGTCTATCTATCTCATATCTATCTATCTATTTAATATCTATTCTGTAAAGATAGAAAAAATACCATAGATTTTAGGAATCAGCCCTTCCAACTGCAACTACAGTACAGTTGCAACAAAAAGTAAGTAAACCCCCTGAAATGATCTGGATATCTGCATAGATTACCAATACAATGCGGTCTGATTGTTCTATAGACCAACACAATGTAACTAATAACACCCCAACAGTTGTATCGTTTATGTTTTGTATTGATCATACTGTGAAAAAAATGCAAGGAGAAATATTAAGTGTTCCTCTGTGTTAATGACTTATCCAAGAACTAACTGGCAATAGGTGTTTGGATGTGAATTCAGGTCTCGCTGGTGTTTTGCACATTTAATAAAACACAAAGCCTGGTTACTGACAAATCTACTCTCAAGGATGATTGGTTAGTGTGATTTGCAGCTGGATGCAAACAACTTTCAAAAGACATCTTATAGACTTAGCATGAATCTAGAAGAGGCTACAAGAGCTACAGACCCAGGGGTAGATCACGCCACAGTTATTATCTACAAATGGAGAAGACTCGGGATTCTTGCTACTTTCCCTAGGAGCGGGCATCCTGTTATATCACTTCAAGGGCAATCCTGAAACAGGTGAGAAAGAAACCAAGGGGAACAGACAAAGACCTGCGGAAGACTCTACAAACTGCAAAAACCTCTGTTCATGTGATTAGAAGCACACTGACCTGACCAAGAATTGTGTTCATGGAATGACACCACAAAGGAAGCCGCTGCTGGTAAAAAACAAAAAAAACAAAAAACATTACAGACTGCCTCAAGTTTGCGCAAGACAACCTGGATGTTCCACAATGCTTCTGTGTGCTACATGTTATGTGGACGGACGAGACAAAAGTGGAACGCTTAGCATAAATACACAACTCTATATTTGGAGGGAAGAAAACATGGCACACCATCACCAAACCTCGTCTAACCATGAAGCCTGATCATTGAGGGAACAATTAATTCTAAGGCGGATTAGAACATCTTACAGGAAAATGTAAGGGCCGTCCATGACCTCAAGCTGAGGAGACGTTGGGTGATGCAACAAGACAAGGACCCAAAGCGCACAAGTAAACCAACTAGGTAATGGTTAAATATGTTTTGGAAATGTGTCCCCCCTCCCCCCCCCCCAATCATCCTACCTATTCCTTACTTTAAGAATACTGCAACCTTGCAGTTAAGTTCAGTTTGTCGCTTTACCTTTTTTTTTTTTTTTTTTTTTGGGCGAAGTTAATCCTATACTCTCAGCTCATATCTTTTTCTCCCTCTCTTCGCAAATACAGTGTTTGCATATATTTTGTTTAAGTAATAAGAAATAAGCAGTTATTGCCTTGCCTTTTTGCAATGTATGTTTGAAAAATATAATGAAAATCCAAATAAAACTTGTTTTAAAAAAAAAAAATATGTTTTGGAATGGTCAAGTCAGAGTCCTGACCGTAACGCTATGAAAATGCTGTGATTTCAGAAGGCATCTCAGAAATATTGATAAGCAAACACACTTGCAGGCATGAATGGTCCAAACTTCCTCCTCAATGTTGTCCAAATCTTACTTGTAGCTACAGTAAACAATTGGTGGAGGTGACTGCTGCTAAAAGAGGGATCTGCGGGTTATTAAATCAAAAGGCCAATTTACATGCAAAATTAATCGTTCAAAAGATAGGTGATCTGTTCTCTGCATTCAGCTCCTTTGTTCTGCCGTGGGGCTGCAAGCTGAATACAATCTAATCAGCAGCTCCCGTGGAGAATACAGCACCATGGACAGCAAACACAGATGTAGTCATAGTTGCATAGTATGTTAAGCTGAATGAAGACAATGTCCATTTAATTCACCCTGTTTCAACCCCCCTTTGTTGGTCCAGAGAAAGGCAAAAAAAAAACAAAAATAAAACAACGAGCCAATTTAGCTCATTTGGAGGAAACAAATTCCTTCCTTACTCCATAATGGCGGTCAGAGTAATCCCTGGATCAACATTTGAGATCAACAACCCCACTGGTCACCTAATGTGTATATCCTGTAATATCATAGCGCTCTAGAAAGACATCTTCTCTCCGGCTGAATGATGGATTTTATGCTCACCTAAAAATCATCGTTCAGCTGAAGAACGAAAGATGGGAGCATTTACACATAACGATTATTGCTGAAACAATGTTTTTGAGTGATAATCGTTGTATGTAACATAGTTACATAGTATGTAAGGCCGAATGAAGACAATGTCCATCTAGTCCAGCATGTTTATCCTCCTGTGTTGTTGATCCAGAGGAAGGCAAAAAATCCCAAGAGGCAGGAGCCAATTAGCCCTTTTGGGGGAAAAAATTCCTTCCCGACTCCCTAATGACAATCAGACTGTTCCCTGGATCAACCCCTAATAGTTTCTACCTGCCTGTATACCCGGATTAACAATTAACCTAATATTTATATCCTGTAATATCCTTCTCCAGAAAGACATCAAGTCCCCTTTTAAACTCCTCTATGGATTTTGCCATCACCACGTCCTCAGGCAGAGAGTTCCACAGTCTAACTGCTCTTACAGTAAAGAACCCCTTTCTGTGTTGGTGATGAAACCTGCTTTCCTCTAAACGTAGCGTATGCACTCTTGTTACTGTAACTACAGTCGACTTGTACCCCCAGGTCTTTTTCCATCTCACTTTTCCCTAGCAGTACCCCACTTAGTGTATATTGGTGACATCCGTTTCTCCTGCCCATGTGCAGAACCTTACATTTATCCACATTGAACTTCATTTGCCATTTTTCTGCCCAAGCCCCCAGCTTATCTAGGTCCTTTTGTAGCCGCACATTGTCCTCCGCTGCATTAATTATCTTTTATAATTTTGTATCATCTGCAAATATTGATATTTTACTGTGCAGCCCCTCTATCAGGTTGTTGATGTAAATGGGCCTTAAGGGTTCACTTACTTTTTCTCTGTGCACTGTGAATGATTACTCAATGTGCTCAGTACAGGACATGAAAGGCAGAACTTTCTGTGTAAGTTAGATTATATTGGTCTGTAAATGTGGCTTAGACAACAATCAGACCAGTTTTTATTAGTAACCAATGCAGAAATCCAGGGGATGTCAAAGGATTCGCTTACTTTTTTTTGCAATTGCGTGTTCCCAACAGAAGCAACATCGCTTTTCCAGATCCCTTGCATGATGAATACTGACGGTGTCCGAACTGACTTACAGTGGTGTTTGTTGGGATCCTCCAAGCAGTCCATCATTTTGAATAGAGAAATAGTGCTGCCGACAACGCCATTTTTCCATCAAATATGGCAGAATCTGCAATGCAGGCTCTAGTGCAAGTGTGAACGGAGCCTTACCAATATTATAGAATAGATATAAAACGTGGTATGTATATCTATGTCTTTTATTAATAACCCCCCAAATGAGGTTTACGCAGAACCAAGTGAAATGAGTAATCTGTATTTACGTCAGAGCAGAATATGGCGCTGCTGCCAGCGTGAGCTTCCTGCCTGGCGCTCTTGTTCCATGCTCGTTTCGGCTAATCACTTGCTCGAGTCTGAGGTGTAAACAGTGAGCTAATTTCCTCTGCCTAACGAGACATCTGCTCAGAATCTCTACTCAAGGTTAACGTGGCGATCTCAGCGGACAAATATGCCACTTTAAAAGGGAAGAACGTGCTACTTTTTGCTTGGAGGGGGGACTGAAAGCAAGAAAAGAGGCTTTGCCTGATAACAATGGCATAAGTATGCAGATGTATACAGCGCTTTCCATATATACGTGCGAGTGTGTGTATGCCGGCCACTGGGGAGGAGTGAAAGTTAAGTAAAGAAATGACATCACTTCTTATTCGCAGCCCGGGAACTACAACTCTCAGTATGGCTTAGTGAATCATTTTTTACCGCCATGTTTTTTCATATTTGCTGCTTAGACTTTTTTCTTAATATATAACATACAAAGTTTATCATTGCTGAAAAAAAAAAAAAATCTAATTTTTTTAAATTGACTTTCTTAAGATCTACATAAAGTTCTTCATATGGATTTTTAAATATATGGAAGAACAGGCCGACTAAAAATAGGATCGTACTGTATGTTCTACAGAGAGGTAATGAATATTAATAAAAACGTGTTTCCAGAAAACTTTTTCAGTAGTTTACTGCTGTTTCTGTCACAAGGGGATCAGTCTATCTCATCTCAAAGGGAATATATGCAGATTAACAAATGTGCAGGGAATCAGTGATTTATGAGGAGGGAAGAGACGATCTGCATCCTGGCAGCAAGAACAAACTGTCCAGGCCCGTCCATAAGGGCAGGGGCCACACCGGCATTACGGTTGCCTACAAAGGGCTGTTTATAAGGGCTGATTCACACGGGCGTATTTGTGCTCCGCATTACACGTGTAATACGGACAGCTTAATCCCCATTGATTTGCACTGGGGTATTCGGACATGCATTTTAAAAGCACGTAGAAAATAACGTAGCATGTCCCATTTTGGTCGCCCATGAATGTCAATGGGATCATGTAAATATGCAAAGAATACGCATACTACACGTGTATTCACTGCATATTTATCCATGAAGGCAGAGAAATCTATGGGACTTTCTTGTGTTTTTTATGGACATGCGAAAAACGCAGTTAATAAGTAAAAACGTAAGAAGGTCCAAATATGCAGTGAATACGTACATTTTCGGTCCATGAAAACAGAGCGTATTTCATAGACTGAAACTGTATCCACCCGTGTGAATGAGCCCTAAATGTAAGCACTCCTTACTATGAATACGGAGCTCTCTGCACTATGATGGGGTTTCTCTCCCCTTCCACCTATTAAGCACTGAGCTTCCTACCTTGGAGGGTGGCTCAGGTGCCCGGGTCGGCTGTCAGAGCTGTCCCGCTGTTGCTGAACAGAGCGGTGTGGAGGTGTGCTCAGAATCCAAGATGGCACCCGCTCACTGTGCCCCCTCTGCCCAGTGCTGGCTGCATCTCCGGGGAAAGTGGAGAGTCGAGTCGGTTCTTCTGTGTCTGGACTACCTTGTAGGCCACATAAAATGACATGGCGGCCCGTATGTGGCCTTTGGGCCTCGAGTTTGATATGTGCACTAGGTAATAAGGATTCTACTTGAAGGCCATCATGTCTGTTTACAAAAGAACTAGTTTCTGCCCGTGGGAAAAGTAGTGTTGACTGCCACATGTGGTGGGTGGAATGACCCTAATAGTTATTTAATTCATAATTCGCAGTCACCACTGGTGACTATACGGTGGTGGCACCTCAACACCTTCTAGTTGGCAAAGCTCAGCTTGTGAAGAACATTTCCACCTAAGGTAGGAAGCAATCAGTGAGTTTGGACTATGAGGCTTTGCATCATTCAGATGTCTCTTAGTACAGTGTGGTCCATCTTCTTGGGTTGGAGATTTCTTGTCAATTTCATTGCAATGTGCGTGAAAGGACATAACAACTGCCATAGATGGTGCCAACTTGAGCTGAGAGTTTGTAATATTTCGTTAGACACAACCCACCCCTGGGTTTATTCTTGGAGAAGCTCATCGATCCTCTGATTTGGGGATAAAATTCAGCCTTGGAACAGGAGGGGGATATATTATCTCCAGTTGTTCTCTGCTGTGCCTCCTATCCACCAGTTTTGGGCCCTATTTTCGGCTGTCCAAGATGGCTGCAGCAATTTTTTAACCCTCTAACGACCGCTGATACACCTTTTGACGGCCTGTATTGGCGGTCTATGTATGAAGAGAGATCGCACTGCGATCTCTCTTCATACATTCCAGGTGCCGGCTGTTTCTTACAGCTGACACCCGGCGGCAATGGCACCGATGAGCCGCATGGCTCATTGGAGTGGTTGACCTTTTAAATGACCCTAACGATGTTCCAAGGTCCCGTACAACCCCCTGCAATGAGATTGCAGGAGGCCATGCAGGTGTTATGGGGGCCTTCTGAAAGGCCCCAAGGCTATCTTGGCAGAATGCCTATCAAGCCAACCCCATGGGGTGGCTTGATAGACTGCCTACCAGATAGCAGTGTGATGTAATGCTATTACATCATACTGCAGGAGCGATCAAAGCATCGCAGGTTGTTGCCCCTTCTGGGGACTTCAAAAAAAAAGTAAAAATAGGAAAAGTAAAGTTTTACCAATTATTAAAAAAATAAAATTAAAGCTAAAAAAAAAAACCCTTTTGCTATATTTGAAATTAAAGAATGTAAATAATAAAACAAAAATACATATTTGGCATCACTGCGTCCGTAAAAGTCCGATCTATCAAAATAACTCATTAATTACCCCGCAAGATGAACATCGTCAGAAAAAAAAAAAAAAGAACGCCAGAAATCACCCTGTCTCCAAGAAAAAATGCAACGAAAAGCGATGAAAAAGCCGAATGCATTCCAAAATGGTAAAAACGCAAACTACAGGACGTCCCGCAAAAAATGAGCCCTCGCACAACTGTGTTCACGGAAAATTAAAAAAGCAATTGCGTGCAGAAGATGGCGGCAGAAAATAATGAAAAAAAATTAAATATCTTTGAAAAAAAATACAAGTTCTACAGCAAAAAACAAAATATATATGTTTGGTATCGTAGTAATCGCACTGACCCATAGAATAAAGTTATCGTGTCATTTTTGCTGCAGTTTGTGCGCCATAGAAACAAGAGGCACCGAAAGAGGGCAGAATTTCTTTCTTTTCCATTTCTCTCCTCTTAGAATTTTTTAAAGGTTTTTCAGTACATTATATGGTACATTATATAGCACTATTGAAAAATCCAACTCGCTCCGCAACAAAAAACAAGCCCTCATACAGCGACGTCGATGGATAAATAAAGGAGTTATGATTTTTTAAAAGGGTGGAGGAAAAAACGAAAATAGAAAAACGGAAAAAAGCTTGGTCACTAAGGGGCTAAATACCTAATGCAGACTTGTACTGTTCTCTGATTGGCCGGTACTGATCATATGAGCAGCTCTGGCCAATCAGAGAGCAGGTATAGTGTATTAGTAGTCTTACACTACCAATGCACTGTAGGGGATTAGATAGTCTGAAGACCATGTTGGCCATCTTGAACCGGCGGATCATAGGGACGGCAGAGAAGAACAACTGCGGGTAACATAACCCGTTAACCTCCAGTCCTGGGATAGAATTCTGTCCTGAAACCGGGGGGTCACTTTAAGAAAGTGTGAGAAAAGCCTTGTTCACAAGACAAAGCTGGGAGCATGGAGCTCATCTGTATTCCAGAGCATAGACACATTGTGTGCCGCCATATGGTGCCTATGTATGGCAGCATAATTCTAAGGTAGCCACATACTGATATACACCACAACGATATGTAATAAAGCCGCGTGCATGAGGACTTAGACTAAAGCCACATACACTAGAGCTGGTGGGAATGAAGGATCATGGGCGCGGTTCAAATCATGCAAGATCAATACGTTGGAGGTTCCCTGATGTAACATAGTAACATAGTAACATAGTATGTAAGGCCGAATGAAGACATTGTCCATCTAGTCCAGCCTGTCTATCCTACTGTGTTGATCCAGAGGAAGGCAAAAAACCCCAAGGCCAGAACACCAATGATGTACGGCCCCAACGTATACCATTGTATAGTCATACAGGTATACTGGTTTTACTGTCTTCTTTCATTCTATAGGAAAGCGTAGTCTGGTTAAAAAAAGGTATGATGATGCATAATAGTGTGATAAATGCCAAGAGGACACTACTAAGGCCTCCTTCAGGACGGGGACTTATGGCGACATCTGCTGTATGTGCCAGGAATGCACAAGGTGATGTGGACACCCAGGTGGCCCCGCTGGACAAGGATTCTCTTATGGAAAGTCACCGTTTCAGTTTAGCTACTGATCAAAAAGTCCAAAAATAAAAAAACAGTGACTTAAGAAACTTTACAGGAAAATGAGATTGCATTTTCGATATCTATGAGCATCCACACGCAGAACCTCCGCCGCGGTCTTTGGTGCAGAACTACATTTAAAATCTGCATGCAACACCCAGCCTTCATCCGGGCATCTGAAGAGGGGGAATCCGGACTAAGAATAGGCAACATACATTGACACGCTGAGGATGTAAAATACGCACCACGTATTGAGTGCGGATTTAGGACAAAAACACTCGCAACTTCACTCGCCGCTACGGAGCGTAGTTGCGCATGAACAGGTTTTTTCTCCTATCGGGCCATTCAAACGCCGCGCCGTAGCGCACGATTTTGAAAAAAAAACTATGGGAAGGTAGGACCTGCCCCCATCTTTTGAGCAAGTAGAAACATAGGGCAAGTCCTATCTTTTCTCACTTGTACTATTTATGCTAATGAGCGCATAACGAAAATGCAACCATTGAAATGAATAATTACCTTCCGTCCCGTTATGCGGCCGTGACCATCACAGCCGCATATCGGGACTAAATCATGTGAAGAAGCCCTTAGTGTGATTTTTTTTCAATGTCTAGATGAGATTTTGAATATTTCATCCACTTTATTGCTACTGTGAATTCTGCAAATTCTCTTTCTGCCCATGTGAACCTGGCCTGAAGGGGCATTTCCACCACCAATATCACGCATTCTGCTATCTACAGCTGACCCGTTGAATTGTTGGTACAGCAATGCGCATGTGTGAATGTTGCTCCACCCACTCGTGGACACTTGCAACACCCATTCTCCTGATTGGTTGGGGATTCAACAAATCACACCCCACCGATCAGATACTTATTCCCTATACTGCTGCCTTCTTTCGGTGGGACAACTCATTTACCATACCTGCTTCTACGCGTAACGCTTGGTTGTAGGGCCCATACTGGGAAAAAACGTATCTTGCCCAATAACACTTATACTGTAGTTATATATAAAGAACCAACAATAGTATATACAATGTACGCTGCTGACAATCATAGCCCGATGTGTGATTTAGTGCTGCTGCTATATACAGTAAAAACTTGTACAGCAAAACACAAGAAAATGGTGCAAAAAGGGAAAAAAAGTTAAAAAAATAATTATAAATATATATTTTTAAATAAACACATGATTCAAAAAAAGTTTTAAAAAATATTCTTAACAACTTACTTTGACCCCCGAATTCATTAAACTTTAGAATCATGAGACAAGCAGAACCTGTTATGTTATGCAGATTATTTAGTATTTACTCACTTATGCTGTAAGTAACAAAGTCTAAGAAAGCTCTAGAGAACAAAGGGTAACCTATCTGAGGACGAGGCTTAGCGCAGAGCTGGCGGAATAAGGGTGGGGGGAGCGGTCTTCGGTATAGTCCTCACCTCTGGGTCCTGTAATGACAGGTCGATGATGCTGTGTAAAAGCCGTTCCAAGGGAAGAGGTCTGCGAAGGAGAAGGACTGCTGAAACCAGACTTCTCTGACTTCTTTAAGGTAGTAGGCGATGGCATTCCTGGCAAGAATGATTGATAAGTGCAATTTAATAATGCTAAGTCATGGAACCACAGCCTATGCATTGTGAACGTGGGTGCAAAAGCAGGGTTCATTCAGTGATACTCAACCTCCAGAGGGTGCTCCATAAGCCAACATGGCCAGAATGGGATTGGACAATATCGGTCATCCCTATCTCACCTGCTTGATAAGGTGGCATCCTAAATGGTCCGTGAGGGCAACCCTTTAATGACCAGACCTTGGAGGACTACTTCCTGATCTACCTGATTTCTCCTTGTTTAGTCGGACAGTCCTTGTGGGAATAGTAACTGATGGAGCTGAATGCTATTGTTTGCAGCCTAGACACAATGCGTCATATGCATTAACATTCTTGCTCCATAATTTTGGCCTAAGTGCCGAAATTGGGAATTTTTGAGTCTGTTACGCAGGACCCTGGCACTTTTTGAAAAGGCAGGTGGGGCTTAGCATTAAGAGGCAGGGCTTGATGCTGGACATCAGATTCACTACAATCTATGCCAGAACCCGGTGTCATTCGAAGTTCAAACCTACTCAGGCTTGTATCTGGGGCGCACGGGGCGGCCTGAAAGGGGCGCTGAAAATGTTAAGAGTCTTGTGCCTCGTAGTACATTTGGTGCATTTCATGGCAGCACCTCCTGTACTTAGATGGCATCTAAAAAGCCAGTCTAAGGAAATCTACGCCAAGATACACATACTTCTGGCGATAGCTATGTGTCCCCACATGGAGAAGACCCTTAAGGCAAATTTCACGTAGGCGAGTGTGATATTGGGTTACAAGACATGGCCCGATATCTCGTAAACCAACGTCCGATTACCCTGCAGATGTGAGGCGTTTGTGTATCAATCGTATCGCATCATTTTGGGGAAGTAGCGGATTGTCTCCCATTGTTTTCAATGGGGAGGCCTCGCATTGCGTGCATCTAGTATGCAGTGCGATGCTGCCGCTGGCCCCTTTGAGAACAATGAGCGATGTGAGGGCATGCCCAAAGTCTGGACATGCTGCGTATGAATGGGGTTCATATTTGTGCGTTACATGTATAAATCCTGCGTGGGAATCTCGGCCGTGTGAAACCAGCTAAGGGTGCCGTCACACAGGGCAGAATATTCTGCAGGATGCTGTGGAATGTTCTGCCATCACAATTGGCAGTACATATTTCTGTACGTATTTCTACTAAGCTTGTTCCGTCTAGGAGTTCAGGAAAGAAAATAGCGCAGCACGCTGCACAATTTTTTCCAGTGTCGAAACCCCTGGACTGAACCCCCTATAGTCAATGGGGTTTACCAAGTTATGTAGTTTTGACAGATCCAGCGGACATTTAGACCAGAGGGATGGAAATATGAGCAGAGCGGTAATGCACATTTTAACGCAGAATTGCCCGCAGAATACTGCCATTTTCAATTCCGATCAAGATCCCTACATTAGGGCGTTTTTATAGCTTCAGATGCTGTCAGCGACGGAATGTCAAACGATACTTTGTTTGCTTGTCGTTTGTCGTTCCGTTTCTGCCTTTAATGATGATTGATCCATGTGAACAGGCAGTTCTTCATCTATGAATGACTGCCTGTTCACTGTGAATGGAGGCGGGCATCCAGAGCTTTCTCTTGCCCGCTGCGCCTCCATTTACTGGGTAATCATCGTTCCTACGTGAAAGCACAGGAGCGGCTATCGCTGGATGACTGTTGGGTACACATGCGCCCGACAATCGTCTTGTGTAGTAGAGTCCTTAGACGTGTTGATTTTAGTGGACATTTTTCTTATCAGTGGAATATTCGGCTCCTCTTAGGCTGGAGGTCCTATTGTCAGAGCATCATGTTTATTCAGGTCAGGGGAGGGAAAGTTGAAAACTCAACATAGAGACAAAGTTTCTGGTACTGAAGCTTTTTTTATTTGGGGTATAAGGGTCAATGTACAGAAATACATTGTTTTTTAAAAAATATTTTGGTACCATTTTTTGACAGATCAGTGCCAGGTTTATAGAAAAACAAAATATTTATTAAGTAGGTAAGAATGATGGGTTTTCTCAAGATATGTGTTAAAAAGATTCTGCACACGACAGAAGAAGAGTTGTGGTAAAAGCCAAGTAAAAGTCTGAGTGGTTGCCATGGGCAACATAAACTTTGCTGCAAAGTTACTTATGAAAAGGGTTATTAGTCTCTCATTCTTGGTCTGGTGAAGTCTCTAAGGAGAGGATTTCCGGGTTAGTGTCCAGTTTTTGGATAAGGTTGAGTATCACTAAATTGCTTTGGAGGGGGGGAAGAAAAAAAAGAAAGAAAAAACTAAAATAAGAAAAAAACATTGAAAGCAAAGTTAATTAATAGATTAGTGGAGAGATCGTTGTCAGTTTTTATGGTACGTTACATGTTAGGTATGAGTGAGCCCTATGGTCAGAAGCATGGTCTTCGAGCCAAGAATGCAATGTGTTACGGTGTTCAAAACTGTGCAACCTCGCTAACTTCTATTGGGAGTCAAGGGAGTCAAACCACGACTAAAAGGTGCGTCATGTGATCGCTGAGGATAAGGCTTAGTTTTAATTGATCAGGCTCTAATATACATCGGGGTGCATTTACCGGGACCGGTGTATCATCCGCCGGCCTTGGGCCAAGATGCTACACGATGCATGCCTCTTGAGACATTTGGGGGTTTTCTTCCCATCCGGCACACCAGAGAGTCAAATCTACTGCAGCTATGTGCTACAATGTACGCTAACTTCTTGTGTAAACTACTCTGTCGGCCCGCGGGACACCCCGCTCCTGCCGCAACGCCCCGCTCCTGCCGCAACGCCTCCAACACTTTCTCTTAAAAAAAGGTCATGAGGACAGAAGAAAAAGGAAAAAATTGTAACATTTTTGTGCAAGTACTATCTGCGTAAAATATGTGATCTGTATGACAGAACTATGGTGCACGACCTTACTGCTTAATTCCTTCACTATTTAAGAACACTGCCTTCTGTCAGTGAAAGGAAACAATCTTCTGTACATCCAGAGACTGAAAAGCCCTGTTATTTGTACCAGTTGCTTCATTGGGCTCTAAGGGTCGGTTTTATCGTTCGGGCCGCCCGTTCATACAGCAGATACATCGTTGGCTCGTTCATACGAGAATCGTTCGGTCGTTCCCATTCGCTGTGTGAGGGCTCCTACACACTTGCGATCGCGTTATCACTGCGTTTTTTAAACACGAACGTCAATAGGACTTTCTAATGTTAAAAACGTATAAAAATCGCAAAAAAGGAACTTTTAGTCCCGAGTGACTGAAAACGACTGAACGATCGATATTTAAACGGAAGGATTAGTGAACGAGCCAACGATGACTTTTATGCTGCACATAACGAATGATGAACAAAAAGCGAACAATTTATCATTTGGCGTTGGCTGCGTTTACACTGAATAATTATCGCTTATTTTCCTCGCTTGAACGATTTTTTCAACGATAATCATTCCGTGTAGAAGGGCTTTAAGAAGGTACAATTGTATCAAATCCTCAGTTTTCAGCCTCAGGATGCAAACAACCATGTTTCTATTCACTGACAGCTAGGACTTGCTTAGCTGTCTCCATATCTGCCAGTCACTGGTGACTACCTGTCTCTCTGTATATCACTTCTGTAGGCAATAGGACAGATAAATGGCTGACCATTCGCTTCCCTGATCTCACTGGTGAAAGTGCAAACGATCAACCGATGAACGAGCAAACGCTTGTTCATTAGTCATAACTTTTATGGCAGCAGAGGAATGTTCTCTGATTGGCTGCTCACCTCCCTGTGTAAACGCGGCCGACCAATGACAGCAGTATGGAGACCAATGATCGTAGTAGCGATCACTCGCCCCCGTACTGCAGATCATCTGCCCATGTAGACATGCTCTTTGTCAGTCGCCACTCGTTAGCACGGGCAGATTATCTGTCTTTACAGGATCTGTCCTGATCCTTTAGGTGGAGATCATTGAGACATCTGAGGAGAGGACATTGATAACATCAGTGATTTTAGGCCACCGGTGATCTCCAGAATGAAAGGCTCTATGGAGGCCCCCAAACCCTTTGGTGCGGCTCAGAGATTACTCTTATTAATGAGTCAAACATTCCGTAACGGGAATCTCTGAGGAGCACCAAAGGGGTTCCATCGCTGAAGAGAGCCCTCTAATTCTGGGTACCAGGGGTGGGTAGAAATCACATATTCCATCAATATCAACTTCTCACATGTATCTATGAGAAGATCATTTTTCTTGGATTTCCCTTTCAAGCAGATCTCCATTGCAAGGACATTGCATATAGCAGCCTATATCTCTTCTTACCGGGGGGGATAATATGCGCTAACTACGTACTAACTAAAAACGAGCGGTCAACCATGTGCGGATTTGAAAACTTGCCCTATTCTTCACTCTGACAGATCCTTGCATGTGGTTGGTCATTGGGTAATTCGCAGAACATCATGTGAACTTTGATTTGGGACCGTCGTCTATATATCCTTATGTAATGTATCTTTATGTAGTGAATGTATATTGTATCTTCCTGTATACAGCATGTATGTATATTCTGGGCCTCCAGCTAACCTACATCCCTGCGAAACACAGGAAACCAACCTCAGTCTGTCTGCCCTGTGTTATCAGGGTTATATATATAGACGTGTGTGCTCGATAAGACCATAAAAACTGACAATGAACAGGCACAAGTACAGGGCTCCATATAATGACTGGGGGGGGGGGGGGGGGCGTTCAGGGTTAGTTAGCGCAAAGCAATTAGTATCATTCAGAAATCATGGTGCATTGGCAGGTAGCATTATAGGACGGTGCTCGGTTATTGATACCAAAATAACATTGACATCAGGTTAGTAGGACAAGCATGCAATAACATTCTGACATTTGTATGATTTAACACAGTTGCATGGTACAACAACATTGTCACTGATGCCACAATTAATGCTTCTCGACCTGTGGGTATGGGGAGATGTGCCGCCCTGGCAGTCTGTATACTGTATTTGTGTATGTGTAAATGCATATATTACACCTCCCATAGAAACTCGTAGAGATGTATACTACGCTACAGGAGAACATAATGCTGTACAGGGGCACCATATGGCGGCACAAGAGTGCCAACATACAAGCTCTATACACATTGCTGCCTACATGTTGCCCGGGCATGTGGCACAAAGTCGCTGCGTTCTTTGCATATGAATATTATGTGGTATTTTAGGAGCTGACGGGGAGTATACTTTTGCAACTTTTATTTCATCCCACTGGGCATATTTGCACGGGTGTATTTCATGCACAGTTTCTGTCCATTGTCAGACGCACAGAAATCGCGCATTTTTTATTATTTTAAATTGGTTCATTTATAAGAGTGATTTTTCTATCATCGAGAGTCCGAGAAAGGGCATGCTGTAAATGTTCTACATTTGGGTGATTTTGTTCACGAATCGCGCATTATTTCCCATGGAAGCCCATAATATCATATCACACTTACGAGTAAATGTGATTTTCATGTGAGTGCGATGTGGTTTTTTTTCTATTTTTACTATTGAAACAACCCGCGATTTTACAGCGCGTGAAAATCGCGAATGCAACATTGTGATACATTGTTTTTTTTTTGCAAAAAGCATCACAATCGCAGGTTTACGAGTGTGAAATCTGATATTGCACTCAAAATACACCCTTATGCATCTAAAATAGTAAAAAAAAGTTATTTTTCCAATTCTCTTGGTTACCGTTTTGTGTCTACAGCTCCCATGCGGACCTATGTTTCTCCATGGTTGCAGACTACTACGATAGCCTCGTCCTGCACCCATCCGCTTTCTCTCATGAAAAAGGTGTGGAGTAACAGGGGCCTGCAGGATCAGACTACACAGGGTTTGTTTATAGGCTGTAACCGTGGAGACACATAGGTCAGCAAAGGGAGCTGTATACACAAAACGGTGGAAAGTTTTGAGGATTTGCATTTTTTTAAAATTTTAGATGCAAATGGAGCAAACAAAAAATTGTTGCAAAAGTGTACATACCCTGTAGATCCTTGGTAAAAATGATGGCAGTTAGAAAATGAAGCAATATGTTTACTAAACAGGCCAATGAGAATAAGTGATCTGATGGAAGAGCCTACAGAAGCGGACGCTGTGGTAGCTACTCCCTCGCCCCACTCAGTGGTGCAGCTAAGAATTTGGACATGTGCTGCTGTGTAGGACGGGCCAGAGCTGCTGAAAACATTAAGTGGACATCAGATCATGGCATTCAGTGATGTGACAGCAATTCCCAACATTCCAAGGCATGCACAATTCGTGATCTGCTGAAATGCAAGCGCCATGGCCATAGTCAGAGGTCTCATGTTGCAGAAGTCAATGTATTTACAAAGGGCGACTACCATGGTCTATATACTTCGTAAACCTCCCTCCGATCCAGATAACATGTAGATATGTGGTTCGCAAGGATTGTATATAAGAACTGATACAAAGTCCCAATGTCAGAGACACAGAAAGAGATCTCTGTAAGCCAAACCAGTGCAACACAGCGACCGGGTCACCTCCCTGGAGACCCCAAGACAAATCCAAGACTTTCAAGAGAAGAACAGGAAAAAACTTAAAATTAAAAAAAAAAAGCTTCGAAGCACAACAAATCCCATCACCGAATTGGGAAAGTTCGATACAATAGGGTATATTTATGAAAGGGGCTGTCCAGCTGTAAACAAATGAAGGCCTATCATTAGGACAGACCATCAATAGTGGTGGTCCACCACTTGGCATCAGCTGTTTGTCGAGCTGGTGCGCTCAGGCACTGAGACCATTTCTGCAGGAAGCACACAGCTCCATTCCAACTGCAGTGGCCATTGTTGGTATTGCAATCCAAAGTCCTGTTTACTTCAATGGGAACTTCCCCTGCAATATCGTTACTGCAAACTCCAAATATGGTGGAAATGAATGGAAGTCTTGTCAAATGGATACCAAAGTGGTGCTAAAAATTTCAGTCTGGTACATGGGGATGCCACCAGCTATGACAAATATATTATGAGTTTTGGGCCTCTTAACACATTTCTCGTACTTGGGCACTGTTCACACAACATTTTTCGACACCCTGTGGTATTCCGCCTGGCGATTTCCTCACAGGTGCAGAAAATGGCATTATCGACTATGCTACGGCATACTCTGACTATAGTGGAAATGCTCAGAAACCGTGCCAAACAGATACCATAATGACAGTGACTGGTTCCACTTGGTTGTGTTAGGGGGTTCCATCAAAATGCCGTTTTTCAGCACCTGTGACGAAACCCTGCACGCAATGTATGAAAACACTGTAGGGGACAGCTTAGAAAAAGTCGCAAAAATGTTTCAACACTTTTCAGCCTGCTGTGACGGCCACGCCACTCTTTTAAAAAGAGGGCAGGACTTCTCGGAGGAGGGCATGGCCACCCCAGACCGACAGATTATTGTATAATTTACTCCCATGTATTCAGTGCACCGTGCGCTGTGGAAATCATACTAAGCCCGTCACAGGAAATGTCGGGCATAGTAAATTTCCGCCCACGTGAATGCTCACTTAGGGTGGCGCACACCATCATGTAAGTAAATATGTTCTACTGTATTTTCCTTGATACTGATAGAAAACCACCTAATTAATCGCTGCAAATATATAATATTGTATCAATAGTCTAAATGGAACGACTGATAAAAGTCATCAAAGCTGTCCAGCAGTAAGTCTGTCCTCGTGGCCCACAGCAACCAATCACAGCTCAGCTTTCATTTCATTGACTTCTCTGGAAAAAAAGAAAGCTGTGTCATGATTGGTTGCTAAAGGCAACAACAATTTTGTTAAAATGATGCCCATATGTATCTCTATTAGTATCAAATATGTCTAATATCAACCAACCAAAGAAGAATATTCCCTGCCAAAGGTATTACTTATTAACAAGAAAAAATTGTATATTTAATTAAATAAAACATATCTTGAGTTTTCAACCAGCGCTCTGCAATCCACCAGGTTCTCCTTACCCTCATTTGCCGCTGTTTTCACCATTTCACGTCTGTAAGTTCTGATTTTTAGACGGTCTTCACTAATTTTCTGCTGTTTTCTATGCACTATCCAGTAGGGAACAAGTAGGACGCCTAGCATTCTGCCAGTAGTTCACTGTCCTGATTTCCTTGCCCTTACTTCCTATGCTGCACTGCACTGTCTTGGGTCCAATCAACACACACACACGCTGTAATAACAGAAGAAGGCGGCAGAGATTTTGTATATCGTTACCACAGTGTCTGCAGATCTGTCAGCCTGCAGACATCAGAGCTGCCTGTGAAGACAGCTCCTACCCCTGGAAACATCCCTGTATTATTACAGAAGCTCAATACTTAACAACAGAGAGTGGATTGCAGAAACCCCAGAAGGGAGACCCCTAGTGGCAGCCACTTTAAAGGTAATTAATAATGCAAGTATATTACAGAAATGATGAGACTAACACAAGACGGTGGATGAACTGAAGTTGTCTGAAAACTTAGTGTCCCTTTAAGTGTATCCTAGCTATAATGGTTGGTTAGGGCCCAACGATCTATAGTGCCTAGTCCGCATGACCTCACAGCCAGATGGTCGTCGCCTAGCTTTCCCTAAAACAGTCCATAGATTGCATATGATGCTGAATAACAATGAACACCGACCCGTGGCTCTCCAGCTGTAGCAAAACTACAACTCCCAGCATGCCCTGACAGCCTGCTGGGAGTTATGGTTGTGCAATAGTTGGAGAGCCGCGGGTTGCAGACCGTTGCCCTACAGTTAACTATCGATATCTTTGCAGGTTAATGACCTTCCATATAATGGCCGTTTATCTAGCGAGCTCCTGTCTCACCTATCAATCAACGTAATGAAAATGGATGACGACGCAGGAGCGCTACTTTAAGTAATGCAAACTGGGAACAAAAAAAGAATTAATTAGTTCTGACAAATATTCAATACGGCTTTTTTAAGCAGCTGCTGTATATCTTTTACTATGCAGTTACACTAATTACCTCATCCTAATTCTTCATTTTGCGCTTTATTAATAGTCCTGCGATTTGTCACATCACACAAACAAATCACCAGTCATAAGGAGGAAGAAAAATCACCTCGTAAATGTGAAATGAATCCTGTTTGGGCAGGAGAGAAATGACTGACTCACTCCGGAGGGGAGGGGGTGCTGCATATGGGGGAAAATGGGGTTGGGGGCAAATAGTTACTGGCAATAAAAAAAAAAAGACTCCTCCAGATGTCACAAAATTTCCCAATTCTCAAGCCTTCTTCATCCTCCTCCTCCTGTCACTTTTCAGCTCCTATATCTTATGACTATAGGGGTTACTCTTCGCTTTTTGGGGTAGGGTGAGATCTTAGTCCGTGCAGTACAAGTGGGGTTAAGGTACCTTTACACGGTACGACTGTGGAGAGCATTAGTAGCGGCGACTATCGCTTTACACAGCAGCAATAGTTGTTCAAGTTGTTTAGTTCTGCTAAAAACCTAGCAACTCTGACAAGTGAGCGATTTATCCCTCAGTGCTGTGTCGGCGGCGGTTCGCGCACGGGACGACTATCATCCGAATTTGTTGTTTCCAGTGATGATTCAGGCAGTTATTGCCACATGTAAAGGTACCTTTAGTAGTGCCAGTTTAGGCATCCATGCAGCACAGTCCGAAGTGGGCTTCTGGTTTTATGTAAGTAAATGTTAAAAGGGTATTCCAGGCATTTAACCCCTTGCAGTGTTGATGATCTATAGTCATGACAGGTCATCAATAGCTGATCAGTAGGGGTCCGTGACTTGGGACCCTTGGCGATCAGCTAATCCAAGCTTCTGCACTCACTGCAGCTCCGTCCACCCACAATGCAGTTGGAGATGGGAGCGTAATAGAAGTTATAGTTCCCATTGATTTCAATGGTAGGGAATCCTTCTTTTACACTTCGCTCCCATTGAAATTCCATTGATCCACCATTTGCAATAGGTGATGGTCACAGCTCACCTCCTCCCCTCCCTGCACAAGTCACAGATCATGCTTGCAGCACTCTCTGATAGAAGTCTATAGTATCAGCAGTGAGAAAGTTAAAAAGTGAAGTAAGTGAAAAATTATTTCCATTATTATTTGGGGGATTACTTGAGTGCAGCACATTATTTCAATTGAGTTCATTATTTTCTACTGCCCCCTATTGGTGCATCGAACCCTGTAAGGTGGATGTCCTGGTGTACCACATCTGCTATTGATTATTGAAGTGCCTGCTAGGATCATAAGTGCACATAATCGATTACCCCAACTTTTACCCTTTTCACACCAGTTTTTGGTCCATCTTTGGGGCGCTATCCTATTTTTTATATATTTTTTTAAACGGTTCTAAAGAAGTCTACAGGTGATGCCATAGTTCACCTCCTTCCCCTCCCTGCACAGATCACAGAGCATGCCCACAACACTTTCCCATAGAAGTTAATGGGTCCCCTCCTATCCATTATGTCTATGGCCTATGAGGCTGCTGTAAGGCATATCTCTAAAGCCTGTTAAAAGCAAGATGGCCGTCCCCATAGCCGTATAAAGGCAATAGAATTTAAAAAAAACTACAATCAGAGGATAAAAGCAGAAAAATGGAAAATATTTCTCTATCTGCTTTCGATTGGTAAAACTATATGGGCAATACATTCCCTTTAACACCCAATTAAAATGCAGGAAAATATGACGCCTGGAATTCGGCTCTTTTTGTAGACGTCACCTGCGGCCCCCAGGTAATAGAAGAGATATTGGAAAGGACTGTGTGACTTGTAGATGACTGCGATCAACACTTCATCAAACCCTCATGAGGCTCGACCGCTACAAGTGACTCCGCCGCGTCCCCGGCGCCCCGACAGAAGTGAATCTGTTCCATATGAACAATAATTCCAGCTGACGGGAGGATAGATCCTAAGCCGGGGACATAGGAGGGAGATATTATATACCGAGGTGCAGCAGACAATACCCACATGCCGAGGCAGTAAAGAAAAAAAAATAAGATATATTTTCAAGACCTAAAATTGCTTGAACTGTGAAATCAAGTAATGAACAATAGAAAAGGTCCTGTCAGCAGGAATCATCGCTACGCAAAGTCAGCAATTTCTGCCGAAACCTTATTATGGCCCCGTATTCGATTCTTCATCTCTGTACTATTTCCCTCACAACAAATAGACTGACTTGACCTCAGCCTGTTACTTAATGCAAGTTGCCTGTCATCTCTCACTAAGCTCCCATCCTTCTCCTTGAGAGTCCTTTTATCCATATAGGAGAGGGGAGAAGATATGGTCAAGCCCAGGTCTGAGATAACACCGCTAATGCCCGCATTACTCACCAAGGCTGCTTTGTATTTCCCTACAGGAGTTCTGTTATCAGGGGGAAATAAGAGGAAATTACTAAATATGTCAATTGCTCTTACCCATAATGCTCGGTTTAACGTTCGGTCCCCAAGTGGTGGCCTAGGGGGGACGCCATGGCCGGAGGAGGACACTGATGGCAAGAAATGGTTCGCCATGGGTAATACAGATATATTCAATGTTTGAAGTCCACATGGTGAAAGCTTTTCATATATCAGGCCCGTACTGTATAGACCCGTAAGTGTCGCTATAGGTGGTTCAGGGGCCTAAAGACCCCCACAACCTCATACAATGGCAAGAGAATTAGAAGCATGACAGATTCTGCACCTCTTCACGTTAGGCCTGCAGAGAGGCCAGATATGTTGGCCCCCTTTTTGGAAAAAAGGAAATGAATCGTCTTGTGGCTAAATAAAACCAAATTACAGAACCCACATAATACTGCCATATAATTTCTGTATACTAAAGTCATATAATGCCCACAGTATATAATAGTCCTACAGTATCCACATAATACTACCATATAGTGCCTATATAATAAAGTCATATAATGCGCACAGTATATAATAGTGCTACAGTATCCACATAATACTACCATATAGTGCCTATATAATAAAGTCATATAATGCCCACAGTATATAACAGTCTTACAGTATCCACATACTACCATATAGTGCCTATATAATAAAGTCATATAATGCCCACAGTATATAACAGTCCTACAGTATCCACATACTACCATATAGTGCCTATATAATAAAGTCATATAATGCCCACAGTATATAAGTCTTACAGTATCCACATAATACTACCATATAGTGCCTATATAATAAAGTCATATAATGCCCACAGTATATAACAGTCTTACAGTATCCACATACTACCATATAGTGCCTATATAATAAAGTCATATAATGCCCACAGTATATAATAGTCCTACAGTATCCACATAATACTACCATATAGTGCCTATATAATAAAGTCATATAATGCCCACAGTATCCACATACTACCATATAGTGCCTATATAATAAAGTCATATAATGCCCACAGTATATAACAGTCTTACAGTATCCACATAATACTACCATATAGTGCCTATAATAAAGTCATATAATGCCCACAGTATATAACAGTCTTACAGTATCCACATAATACTACCATATAGTGCCTATACAGCAAAGCCAATAGTGTCCAGAGAATCCTGCTATATAATACCTATATAATAAGGCTATACAGTACTCGAATAATACTGCCATATAGAGCCTATGTAAGGCCATACTATGCTTGCATAATACTGCCATCCGGTGCCCACATAATATACCCATATAGTGCTATATAATAAAGTCCTGCAGTGCGGACATAATTCTGATATATAGTGCCAAAATAGTAAAGCCATACAGTTCTCACATAAAAAACTGCTATATAAGGCCTGTGTGTCTACAAAATAACGCCATACAGTAGTCAGATAATACGGCCATATAGTGCCCAGATAATAAAGCCATATAGATAATATTGTTAAATAGTGCTACAAAGTACAAAACTAATCCTCAAATTACGTGAGAGGAGCCCACGATGAACTACAGTACGGTGGACGGCCGGAGCAGCTGACCCCGTTACATATCGCTGTAGTCCAGCCCTGTACAAAGATGTAGAGGTTGATTTATAGCAGCGTTCTCCAGCTGCTGCAAGACTACAACTCCCAGCATGCCCTGAGCTGCAGCTTTGCAATCGCCGCAGGTTGGAGAACACTGCTCTAGAGCGCCACCTCACCACAAACTGCAGCGCAGCCCCTTTACCGAAAAAATACTTCTGTTGTAAGTAAATCATTTTTTAGGTTTCGACTCCTCACTGTATTCAAGATCTCTGCTTGCTTCAATTGAATGGGAACATGCAGAGGCTGATAACTCAGAGCTCATTCACACAAGCGTATTGTCACTGTGTGTTCTGTGCGTATTTTTCACACTTGTAATACGCGGTGCTAAAAGCCCATTGATTTTTACCGCGCCGCTCGCAACTTCGCGTTTTTCATGTGCATAGTACTCGCGTGAAAAAAAAACCGCAACACGTCCTGATTTGGTGTGTATTAGGTGCGTAATACGCCCCAATATATTATATGCAGCAAATACACGTTACATGTGTATTTTCTGTATACTGCATAATACGCGGGCTTTGGGTGTAAATAGAATGATTGCCTCCATTCACTGACAACAAGCAGGGATCTTATTGAGGAATTGAAACACAAAGTGCTTTAAGAGTTGCAGAATTTGTTGCATGAAAGCAGTAAATCTCTGCAGTTTTCGGTCTCAGACCCTTCTGGGGTGTCAGCGTTCTAACATCGCAGCGAATAACGTGTTACGGGGCGAACAGCGTTACGCATTGTACACATCAGCGTCTGCCTCAACCTACAGATTGAATTGAAATCAATCGCCCCATGGGGACCTATTGACAGGACGGAGTTTGTCTCGTGGCGCACGTTACTAGGTAAGACGTCTCGTACAATAACGGCGGCGTGTATCAGCAGAGGCCGGGTTACGTTTTTTTACAGCGCCCAACAAAGGGGACAGTGTGCGCCTAACCGCGCGGACCACTTATCTGCTCAGGATTAGGAGCCCATGTCTGCTTTCTGTTCCTTCTGCTGACAGCTCCGTGACAAGCCGGGCACTTTACTAACTTAATTAGCCAAAATGGACCTTTCCCTCCGAAAAAAAAGAAAAACTTTCACCGTATCGCAGAAAATATTTTCGCTCCCAGATAGCTTATCTCCGGGAGGGCCGACGGCTCTGCAGAATTTCCTAAGTTTGGGTTAAACAAACACCATGCTGAAGCTGTTACAGTTCCCTCCAGTCTCTCGCAGAGGCGCAGGAACGGGGGGGGCTGGGGGGAAAAAATAAGAAGAGGCACGGACATTTTTGCGAGATGAAGTCAGTATCCAGTAGTGAAGCTTGGCCCGGAGGGCGGCGATTGTTCCGTCGGGTCGCGGGCCGATTCAGGATGTGTAATGTTATGGAGGAACATGAATTCTGTTTATGGACAGAACATAGTAACATAGTATGCAGGGCTGAAAGAAGACGTGCGTCCGTCCGTCCCGCTCCGCCTGCTATCCCGCAATGTTCATCCAGAGGAAGGCAAAACCCCCCAATGGGGTAGAAGCCAATTTACCTAATTTCAGGGGAAAACAATCCTCCCCGACTCCAAATCTGGCAATCAGAATAATTCCCGGATCACCGACCCTTCTGAAGTCATCGGTGACGACACTATTATAGTAACATAGTAAGTAAGGCCAAAAAAAGGACATATCCTATCCAAAGTATTTGGACCCCTATCACTAGAATGGATTGTGCCTTATTAGCATGTCACGTGTCCTATGCCATGCTACATAAGCTGCAGACCCTTGGAGATGGCAGCCATAGTTTGTGATGGGAACTGCACGCTATTGGATATACCGGTTATGGCGCTACGCACAAGCTGTCCATCAAGAAGTGCAATGCAATGGGCGGTCTACGAGGGTGCGAGGAGCGTCGTCATTGGAGAGTTGAGCAATGGAAGAACGTTCTCTGGAGTGACGAATCACGCTACTCCATCTTCACATTAGGTGGACATACCTGGGTGTGGAGGATGATAGGGAATGCCTTTGCCTGAATGTGTTATACCAACAGTTAAAGGGGTTGTCCAGTTATAAACCATTGATGGCCTATCCTTCGGACAGGTCATCAATATTAGATCGGTGGGGTCGGTTGTCCAGGACCCTCCACCAAACATCTATTCCCCAAAGCCAGAAAGCTTGTGCACTGAGCTGATTTCTGCAGGAAGCAGACAGCTCCGTTCTTACTGTAGTGGCTAGTCTTGGTAGTGCAGGCCAAGTTCCTATTCATTTCAATGGGAACTTGGCCAAAACGACCAAGCCTGGCCACTACAGTAAGAATAAAAGCTGTCTGCTTCCTGCAGAAATCATCTCAGAATACAAATTCATTGGACTGGCTGATCAGTGGGGGTCCAGTGCGACAGACCCCTGACGTTCCACTATTGATGACTTGAGCTGAAGATAGGCCATCAATAGTTTATAACTGGGCAACCCCTTTAAGTACAGAGTCCGTTATGGCCTTGGGAAGTTTTACATGGCATGGTCTTGGTCTGTTGGTTGTAGTGACAAGAACAATCGTTGGGGTTGATATTTCTGGATTGCTGCGTGTCCCAGCAGTTGAACCGCCACCAATCTCTATAGGGAGAATGGTGGTCCCCTTCTCCCCCAATCAGTGCTCCAAGGAGGAGGAGAGGATACATGCATGCGGCTTTCTCCATTGTAGATGATGGGTGTTGTGGCATTTTACAATTCCCATAAATGATAATGGAGCGAGCCACATGCATTGACTGCTACTGATAACTCATACAGTCCATAGATGGCGCTGTAGAGGTATTTTCCATCTTTCTTATTTGCATATATTTCCCAGAGGAGCATTGCTTTTTAAGTCTCTTTACTTAGCTTTTAGGTTTCCCCACAGCAATTCTGGGTGCTCTCCTTGAGGAGAGACTATACCATCCTCTGACCCACCCACCTCCTAGGTGTCTCCACACACTTTTTTGGGTGCTCTCCTTAAGGAGGCACGACACTGCTTCTGATCCTCTTCTCACTGACATGGAAGTTACATGTAAGCAGCCTATGTAATAGATATTGTGCATATGACATGGCTAGGTTAGAAGTCTTGACTGCCGGAACATGCTGGGGGTTGTAGTTGTGCAGGTTGGACACCATTGGATAAATGAGCAGCTGATTTGTGTATTACTGTCCCTTTAAAATGTATCTACACCATGCAAACATGGGCTGACTGTATCAATCAGAACTGAAGTGGGGGCAAGTGATGCTATTTTGCAATTAACTCGGCTTCACTTGAAATGTGCGAGGCCTCGGCTGTCATCACCTCCGAAACGGAGAGACGTTAATTAGATACAGTACCGGGATTCTTCCCCCCCAGTAGAATATTCTGGTGTATGAGCATCAGGTAGAAGAGAATAAGATGAGCATCTCTGCGCCGTGTAAATCCAGGTCCTCTTACCCGGAATGTTAGAGGAGTTGTGCCAAGTTCTAAAGTTACCCACAACCACAAGGACAGGGGATAACTTTACGATCGGTCTCGGTCTAACCGCTGGAACCCCCGCCGATACTGAGAATGGGGATCCTAAAGGTCCCTGCATGAATGGATGGAGTGGAGGTCGTGCATGTTCACCATCGCTCCATTTATATCTATGGATGCATCGGAAAGTTTAATGTACAAATATTCAGCCATCTCTGGCAGCCCTATTGACCTGTCCGTAGCATCTCGTTTGTATCAGATTTCATGTCTAGGTCTAAAGTTCTCTGGTCGTTAATTTCATACAGTATCTTTATGAGGTTTAGTGCTCTGATTTTCTGGTACAGTGCTCCAAATTCTCTGCTTCCCCTATTCTGTCTGTTTGCAGCAACCACTAGGGAGAGTGCTCCACATATGGATTTACACAGCTCCCAATGAAAGTAATAACATATGGGTCCTCAGAAAGCTCCCCCTAGTGGTGGCTGCAAGCAGTAATAAATGCATCATTTGCCTCTGTGTCTGTGCAGAGGGTTTGGAGCTTTGTATCAGAAAAGTAGAGCTCCAACCTTTATAAAGATATATTACAGGATTAATCAGCACAGAATTTACCCCTCATTTAAAAAAAAAAAAGGTGTTTGAGGGATATTTGATTTAAAGGAGTTTCTGTGACTTTAAGAGAATCTTACAGGCAGCGCCCACTGTCAGGGCTGGGATACAGTGGGGAAGAAGCGTAAGCCGCTGCTCCGACCCCTGACCTCTATATAGTGACCAGCACTTGTAATTACAGGCGCAGCTCCCATTGGGGTCGTAGCAGTGCCATGGTCTCTAATCGGTGGGGATCCTAGAAGGCGGACCCCACTGATAAGCTATTGATTAACTATCCTGAGGATAGGTCATCAACAGTGTAGTGCTGGAAAACCCCTTTAAATCACAATTACCGCTGTGATCCCGCCCACAACATGGCTTCCTGTGATAATATAAGCATCCAATCAGTGCACGGCATATGTCCAATTATCATATAGCTACTTGTGTTTACTGCATGAGGCTCTGGTCGGTCCTGGTGACCCCATCCTGCAGGGCACTGGGTGCAGGAAGGGGGCAGTATTGTAGGTTTGGTAGGTATTGTCTGCGCTTTCATTTATTCTCCGGTCCTCGTAACAAACGAGGTTTCATAAACAGTTTCCATCTGTTTCTCCTTTGTATAAAATGAGGGCTTTGTTTCCTGTAGGGCTGCAAGCTGTCACTTTGTCCACACGTCTGCGAAGCATGTGGTACCCGAGTGACAGGCTGGAGAGAAAGGTAGAGTTCTGCAGGTAATCCCAAACCTTTCCTTCCTGCGCCCTCCTCTTCATTTACACCGACCCCATTCTACGCCCGCAGCCGCTGTTTGTTTGCCCAGGTGCGGCGTGCATGCTCGGTGAGGTCATGCCGAGATAGAATTACACAGGGTATAAGACCCTCCGTGCGGCTCATCTCTCTACGATGTATACGTTGTGGTCTTCCCATAGTTCCCTACAGCTCTAGATGTTGAGCCGAGGTGCATGTCTACAAGTAGATGGGGTCCCATGACTATGTTGGCTGGGATGAACATTGGGTAGGGTAGGACTGGGGGAGTAGTCCTGATTACTTTCCAACAGTCGTTATGTCTATGAGTCACACCACATCTGGACACTATGAGGATCAGACACGGAGCAGTCACATGTATATGGAATCATCCGTCATCCACATCCGATCATCTGACCAGGCTTTACGGAGATGCGAATTAAGCAGATTTTCCCACAGACTTCAGCCATTTCAGAATTATCCCGGCGCCCGATATACATGGGCTGAGAACCACTGGCAGTCATTGCCATGCCTGTTAAAGAAGGTACCCAGACTTCTATGGATGCATTTGCCCAGTCTCTAAGGCCCCGTTCACATTGGCGTTCATTGCTTCCGATTCTGTGTCATGTTGCCATCCCATTGACTTTGATGGTAATTAGTGATGAGCAAGCATTGCCCTTAGCGAGTACCTGCCCGCTCGAGCGAAAAGGTTCGGCTGCCGGCGGCGGGCAGGGAGCCGCGGGGGAGAGTGGGGAGGAACGGAGGGGAGATCTCTCTCTCCCCCTCTCACCCCCCCGCTCCCCCTGCTCACTGCCGCAACTCACCTGTCACCCGCGCCGGCACCCGAACCTTTTCTCTCAAGCGGGCAGGTACTCGCTAAGGGCAATGCTCGCTCATCACTAATGGTAATCCATGTCATATATTTTTTAGCATGCTGATTTAAAACACGTATCGCGGGAAAAAAAATTGACATTTGAGTTTTGAGGTGGATTTCATGCCCGGAAAATTCACATGTGGATTAGACCCACTGAATGAGGTTAAAGGGGTAATCCCATCTCAGCAAGTTACCTCCATGATAGGGAATAACTCGCTGTTTGGAGGGGACTGACTGCTAGGACTTCCGCCAGCCCAAAGAAATTGTCCCCAGCACATCTCTGAATATTGACACTGCAATATTCACCTTAGTGGGAACTGCTGGAAATGGCCAAATTCAAGGCTTGGCAAGCTCCAGCGGTCCCACTCACTTCTAAGGGACCGTTGGAGATTGCTTGAACTCTCTCAAGGTCAACATTGCAAACTTTCAGGTCCCATCTAGGCAATCTCTCTGGATAGGTAAAGTTCCCAGCAGTCGGATACCCAGCCTGTTATCCCCTATTCTGTGGATATGGAGATGGGAGTACTTCTTTCAGGGGAGTGGCACGGAAATGTGGGAGGAGTCAGAAGAGTGAAAAAAATTAAATAATGGCTGAAAAGTTTATTGGCACAAGTGCAGGTCTCAGCACGGTGTACTTGTGTCAGTTTGACAATAGCAGGTTGGATTTTCTGACTGTTAGATGTTCCCATTCAGTGACAGCAAACAGTGATGCTGAAATGGCGAGGAATTAATAAAATAGTAATAAAACTTCCCAAAAGTATATTGTGAAGTTTTAGGACTTTTAAAATATGCTTTATTGATGTAAGGAGAGTCCCTTCAAGTGAATAAAAATGGAATCTAACATGATGGATGATTCAAGTTTGAAATGGTGAAATGCGACAACTTGTACTGTGAAGGTCGCGCTAATAGTTCGGGCACAAGATAACATTATAGACATAAGACGCTGATGAAAAGCTGCAGTCATGGTATAAAACCCAATGGCGAAGAAAACTGAGGCGCTCCTATGGCGGTTGCTCCATTTTCGCTTTACTTTTACTCATAAGACCTAATTTGGCTTGTTAAAGTTGCAGTGTGGTGCAGATAACCAAGAAACAAAAAAGGTGCCGCCCTTATTTTAACCCTTATGAAATAACACTACAGATCTAAGATGCTGAAGATCTGCAGCCGTCGTACACAATTCAATGACGAGGAAAACTGAGGTGTTTCCTACGGTGGCGGCTCGATACTTACTTTTCCTCATCAGACCTAATTTGCCTTGCAGTATGGCGCACATAAACCAATAAATGAAAGCGGCAACCGCTATTTTAACCCCTAAGGAATAAACGTATACAACGTCAACCACATGTGATACATAGGAATACGGGGCACTATGTAGGACCGGAGTTCAGCGACACTGGTAACGTGCAAGGACAATACAATATTTTGTTCAAACAGAAACGGAAAAAAAAAAAGCCAAGGCAATATATATGGGTATAATGGTGTACGTCCGATCATACAGCCAAAAAATAATGAGAAGGTAACACAAGCCGATGCCTTTGCGTCTGTATCACGACTGGAACCGTGCGCCGCTCGCTCTTTCTTACCTGACATTTTTCGTATCCTCTTATGCGCCTCTTCCGTGTTCAATGTGAAATGCGTTGGAGGACGCCGAAATAAAATAAAGATGAGCCTTAAACCATAAATGGTGCATCCACAGCAATGCATATACTACACTCACATATACGATCTCTATATACAGTGCAGCTGAGCGTCATGGCTGTATACATAGGAAAGGACTGAGTGCAGGATATGTGACCAGAGCATTGATATCCGGACTATTGTATAGAGTAACGCTGGACACAGGAGTGCTGGTGAGGAGACATACTGTGCATCTATTAATCACTAGCGCATACCAACACCAGGGGCAACAGACTAGACAACACCAAGTGGTCATTTACGATGGAGCGACGCTTCGGATCCCGATACTGAGCTGCTGCTGATACTTTTACCATGTGGCAACAATGTATCAACTTACAATATATCAATTTAGAATGTATCAATTTAGCAGCATATAAAGAAGAAATAGAAAAATTACTGACAGGTGGAGATTTTACTGAAAACCTTGTTATTTGTATAGCACCAACTTATTCCACAGTGCTTTCATGTATTTTTCTTTTAATTTACTACCCCCCAAGCTGGGTACTCATTTTACTGACCTCAGAGGGATGGAAGGCTGAGTCAACCTTGAGCTGGCTACCTGAACCAAGCACGGATTGAACTTGCAACCTTCAGGTTGTGAGCAAGAGCTTAGGACTGCCTTTATGCTGCCTTAACACTCTGCACCACACGAGGCTCATGACTAAAGTCTAATGGAATGTAACTGGCCTGGGAATAAGGAGCAGAAGAGGGGTTCAAAAACTGCATAACATTGGAGCTGAACCCCAATGAGGGAGCCATAAAGATGGTGTCGGGGGAACTAATTGTTAGCCATGCATTAATCTATCTGCACATCACGGCTTCATTGGGCAGAGTGAATCAATTTAGGTGGACATGAGGAAGTTGGAAAGATATTAGCTGCTCAAGGGAGGACACAGGCGGATGTCAGCTGGAGGCAATCGCCCTCCTTAAGTCAACCCAGCCAGATGACCTTCTTCATGCAGTGTCATGTGGAGTTACATGAATCATTCTCCTCTTGGCTCTGTCTCCTCCCCTCTCAAGTTATGAGGCGTCACTGTCAGCCCATCGGCGCCCCAGCAATACGATAGCTTAGTTCTGCTACTGTATGCTATGAGCTTGGCTCTGGTACCGTATGTATCACTGAGCTGTTCTGATGCAGTATTTATATTATAAGTTTAGTTGTGGTGCTATATTTATGTACTGAGGTTGGTTCTGGTGCTGTACTTATGTACGGAGCTTGGTTCTGGTGCTGTACTTATGTACTGAGCTTGGTTTTGATGGTGCATTTATGTTATGAGCTTGGTTCTGGTACTGTATTTGTGTTATGAGTTTGGTTTTGGTGCTGTGTTTATGGTATGAGCTTGATTTTGGTATGTATCTATGTACTGAATTTGGTTTTGGTGGTGTATTTATTGTAATGGTCACATCACTAGCACATACTTTATTTCGAGAAGGCTCCTTTGACCTGATTTAGGGCCCTTCTATTCCACTGTCAGTATTGTGGTAGAGAATGACATTCCAAAAAATGCAAAAATGGTTCTGTAGCGTTCACTGCGCCGTAAATGACCACCAACAGCTTCTACACACAGTTTATCGACAAAATGAAGGACATTTTCTTATCGACCACAATGAACATAATGCCAACATGATACCATAATGAAGGTCACTGGACAAAAAACAACAAAATATGACGGTCGAATCATCGGATTTTGGTGTTCCTTGATTTTTAGACATTTCAGTGAAGTTCTCCTGCACAGACCATAACATTATATGTTATTACCTGGTTCCACATCATGCCACCCGCTTGACTGACTGCCGCTTCCTGGTGAACGCCCTTGGTTTGGGTAAAATGGCTCCTCATTAGGACTGTCCATCTCATCCTCTACAGACTTGAGGCGCTTCGTAGAACTTTGGGAAAAGAAGAGACAATGAAGGAAGACGTAAGCCACGGCCATAAAGCCATGCAGTGAACACTATGTAGCAATAAAACAACACTACTTAGTGGAAACGTTAACATGAAAAACTATATAATGTGTGGCTGGCATTACAAATCCTTAACGGAGCCTATGATAAAGGACTAGTTACCTGGTAGAAGACGTGCTGGGCAACGATCTTCTCATTGCACCTGGGCTCATACTGTAGTATGAAGAACTGTCCAATTCTGAAATGGGGAAATTAGGACCCGTTCCTGCTGCTATGGGTGCTGGAAAAGAAGGAAAGAAAAGAAACTGAGCATCTGAAAAACGAACAGGCTCCATCAACTTCATGAAACTAATGTTACATTATGGAGGCCGAAAACCATCTTCATCCTATCTGGGAATTAGTGATATCACGGAGGCGCCTCATTCCTTAAGGTCCTTCTATATTGCCCGAGTTCTCGGTCCAGTCTAACGAACGCCAACTGAAATGCATCAATTAGCGTTGTCCTTCACACGGCTCGAGAATTGGTTTGCTTGTTTGTCGACTGGTCGCTGGTCCTTTTATATGGCCATATTGTCGGGCAAGGACCAATTGGGCCTGATAATCATCCCGTGTAAAAGGACCTTCAGAAGTAATTCTCATGGGTCTCAGGCATACTATATTGTAAAATAGAGCTCCTGGGGACCAATGCAAAAACTGTCACTGTGTCCCCCACCTACTATGTGCTATATATAACACTGGTGTCTTCCTATGTGGTACAGGGGCCATTGGGTGCGGCGGAGACCTCCGCACTCTCTAAAACTGCCCCCTGTTTACAAAAACATGAACTTGGACATGGGATATAAGATTATGAAACACAGCCGCAAGTCTCCAGAGGAATAGCTAAAGATTACCTGAGCTTTTTGGCCACTGCCTGACTCTTAGCACTCATTACTAAGGAGATAACTGATCAGTGTGTGTAGACAGTTTTGGTAATCAGTATCGGTTAGGCTGACTAGGGAGACCTGTGAGAACACTGTAAGAGTACGTTCAGAAGATGGAATCCACGTTAGATTCAGCCTCCCAATCCGTGGCCGAGTCGCAGATTAACATATGGATTTAGCTCTTTTCAATTGGCAAATCCACATGTGGATTTCCCAAGGCGGATCCACACAGAACCCACATCGAGAGTTACATGTCACTTTTTTCCCCTCCATGCATGGATTTCAGGTCCACGGATCAAAAAAAAAAATCAACGCTGTATAGACTATGGCGTGGAGTCCCATTAACCCTTTCCAATCCACTGTCTGACTTCTGAAGACATTATGATTTAAGGCTGTACAGCTCCGATGTTGGAAGACATCCATTGGGGTTCTCTTGCGGTACATTACCAGCCTCTCTGCTGGAGGTCTGGCTGCTGGCACCTTGACTAATCAAGAGAACGGGGCACTCTTGCCCAGTACTGCTTATCCCATTGGCAGGCAGAGGATAGGACCCCAGAGGTTATCATTAGTGCCCCCTAAGTTATAGTCTATGAAATATATAGAAACAGCCAATTAAAGGGCTATTCCAACAACTAACATTGGTGGCATTTCCAAAGGATCTAGGACCATCATGAATCAGGAAAAGACTACCAGAGAGTGGCTGTGCAGGCATTCACCATAATAGTCTATTAAAATTGGAGTATGCCCTTACGGTTATTCCCAAAATCAACTTTTATCAACTATCCACAGGACAGGTGATACAAATCTGGTGGGGGACTCACTGCTGACACCCTCACTGATCTCCTAACTGCTGGCTCAGTACACTCCCCACAAGTGATGATGAGATTGAATAGAGTTGAGGTCACATATTGACGGTGCCCTTCCGTTGATCTTCAGTAGGACTGCTGTAGATAGCCGAGCGCTTGCACCCCACTATTTCTGTGAGCCCCATCGAAAGGAATGAGTTTCAGTGCACATCTGCAACCGCCGCTCTCTTCAGTCTCCCCTCACTGTGCGGGTTGCAGAGAGTCCACAGTGAGGAAGAGAACAGGATACGGGACCCCTGTTCTCAGGATTGGTGGTGGTCTCAGCAGTGAGACCACCACCCATCAGGCTTTTATCCCCTATCCTCCACATAGGTGAGTGTCAGTTTTGAGAATAACCCTTTAAGGTTATGCGCCAATTCCAATAGACGATAATGGAGAATGCTTGCACAGTCACTTTCTGGGGGTCTCTTCCCCTATCATGATTCACAGCAGTCTTATATCCTATGGAAATACTACCATGTTAGTTGCTGGAATACTCCTTTAAAGGGACGGGCATTCTCTTGGCTCACACGTTGTACGTTTGTTTTCTGCTTATTACTTCCCTAGAAGTGAGCGGCTCCAGTTCCGAATTCCACAAAGCAATCTCTTACGTGGCGAACAAATGGAGCTTATGAGAAAATTAGCATCTTTGTAGCTGAGAGTCAGCCGGCTTCTGGATCATGTTACAATTATTTATTATGGACTGTATTCATAGCAAACACTAAAATGATGTCAGGAGCAGCATTTCTGTGGAGATGGAGGGTTTGATGCTGAGCAGATGTCAGGCGCTCCGCACATTCGGACACTAAATTTTATCACAGCAAATAAATCTGCTCAGAGATTCTTTGTGCGATCTTATATATAAAATATCAGGTTAGATGGATGATCCGGTTTATATACTGTCCCCGTCACACTAAAGCAGGTCACTGCCCCCCATAAGACCGGCACGCTCCACTCCTGAGATACTCTGTGGACCCTAATAGTCTGCGACCCCTCACTTATCTCCATCGCCCTCCACATATCATGACTGCCCGTCACCTGTAGCCCCATCCTCATAAATATCAGGTCACTGCCCCCCATAAGATCAGCACCACCATAAAAATGAAAGCTGCTAATTAAATCCGCTAGCCCCCCACGCCTGGATGATCATGGCCGTCAGCAGGGACTCTTCTCCTCTGGATAGTGCCTATGAGGGAGGGCTCGGGTTCTTGGACCTCCTGACAGCAGCTCAGAAAGCTGTTAGACTGATGGATTTCCATGGAAGAAGGATCTGAGTGTAGTAATTTGTGTAAGAGGTAGCGGAGATGTGGACGGCTATGAGCCCGGCCCCCCGCAGACGGCAGCTGCTGCAGCGCACGCAGTGATGGCTCAGAGAAATGACCACATTGCAGTCAGTCTGACTTGAATGGAAATCAATCAAACGAGATCGCTGCAGTATCAGAGCCGCACTACTCCTATCAGACGCCCATCGTGCTTCATCAGCGCGGCTCCGTTATTAGAAAGGCTCAACGCAGGACCGAAGGAAGATACTTCTATGAGCTAATTATCTCATATCTGTCATTACACACTATGTATTGTTTTACATGCTAGATTTCTGACATACGACAAAGTAGCAATTTTGGCATAAAAATTACTAATTTTTGGCATTTTACACTTTTTCAAAAGCAGGTGTTGCCCATCACATTTACTATAATTTATGCCAGAAACTGGTGGAGGAGGATTTCATCTTTGCCGAACGGTACGCCCAATGTATGAAGATGCGCTTTTTAATACATTAATTGCACATACATGCGGGTAAGGTTTACTTAGATTGGCGTTTCACATGCAAGTCTAAGTATAGGTAGCGCTGCCATGTAGCTTTATATGATGATCTCACATCTTCTGCATAGCAAGGTTCTCTTAGAAATCTATACCTACCAGCCAACAGCTGTCAGTGACATCATCATATAGAGCAGTTGATGACATCACTAGCATCTAGTGGAGTGGGGTAGGTCTAGGCTTCTAGGAGACACCCCCCTAGTATATAGAACCTGACATTGTGTCACATGTTATATATATACTATGGGGGTTTCCTAAAAACCTAGACCCCCACCCCCAACCCACACCAGCTGCTAGTGATGTCACCAGCTCTGTGTATAATAATGACACATGTTCTATACTGTAGGGGACTCCTATCAACCTAGAACTATCCCCAACAATTGCCAGTGATGTCATCAGCTGCTCTATATAATGATGTAATGTTCTATATAGTAGATGTCACCTAGAACTACCCCCAACAACTGCCGATGATGTCATCTGCTGTATATGTGATGCCACATGGTCTATAGCAGGGGTCTCAAACTTGTGGTTCTCCAGATGTAGCCTTTGCTCATGCTGACGCTTATGGTTCTGCAACAGCTGGAGAGCTACTTTTTGGAGACCCCCGCTCTATAGGATCTAGAGAAACCTAGTGACTATATTTGTACTGTATCGCCGTGCTGTTAGACTGCACTCTCCTTGCCAATCACATATAGTATGGCGCGTCTCTGAGGTGGTAATGGGGGTCTCAGGGGCCAGTTTGGGATTCCAACTTCACTAAGAGCACAGATGAAGGTAGAAGTGCCGGAGTCATAAGATGTGGGTCATCGGTATGATAAATCTGCCTTATGCCACATGGTAACCACAATTCAGAGGAGGAATGCGGCTGGCACACGATGTGCGCGGGTCATCTGACACCGAGGCATGGCGAGTTCACCACAGATCAAACCTGGGGCACGAGCGTAAGAATGTAACCGTCTATAATTAGGCAGGAACCATAATAAGATGTTTTATGTACAGGACGGAGGGGAAGCAAAACCTCAGCTAATTATCAGCTTAGAGAGAACAAAAAATACATTCCGACCAGATATGTGCGAGAAAAACATAGCAAGAACAACATGGATGCATATAGCTGCTACATACCGACCAATCAGGACAACCCAGCGCGTATGTCCTATTAGGGCCTGTCATGATGGGGGAAAGGTGGGGGTGCCGACTGATTCCCCCAATCTGAGTTGAGTCACTACTAAGCCCTGGTAATCTGGGGTCTCATTAGACATATCTGTGGCAATCACTATGGCGAATCGTATGTTATAGGAACTGACTCTGATGAGTCACCCTTTAAAAACTAAGCAAAAGGATTTGTCCCATTTTCAAGATCTCTGCTTGCTCTCATTGAATAGAAATATGTCCTGATAATGTGTGGCTTACACAAGGGCAGGGTTTATTATAACAGAGAGCTGATATAACATATAATATACTATCTATAGTAACTCTTCATGATTCTCAAGATCACTGCTTGCAGTCATGAAATGGGAACCTTAAAGTGACCCTCCAGTTTCGAAACAAAAGTATGTCCCAGGAAAGGAAGGGAGAGGGGGATATTTTACCTACAGTTGTTCTTCTCTGATGTCCCTGCAATCCACCAGTTTGGGTTCCTATTTTCGGCTGTCCAAAATTGCTGCAGCAATCAGCACAATGTTCTCTGCTCATTGGCCAGCGCTGATCATGTGAGGAGCTCTGGCCAATCAGAGAGCAAGTAGAGTGCATTGGTAGTCAAACACTATCAATGTACTGAGGGGATTAAGTAGTATAAAGATTGCTTCACCCATCTAGGACAGCCGAAAACAGGAACCAGAGTCGGTGGATCAGAGGGATGGCAGAGAACAACTGCAGCTCTTGTACCCCCTCCCCTCCTGTCCTCAAACTAGAGGGTCACTTTAAAGGGGTATTCCGGTATCAGACTCTTAAGGTATATCCACCGGATGGGCCACAAACATCTGATCGGTATGAGCCCCAACTCTGGGACCGGGATCTGTCTTGCATCAGGGAGTTGCAGAAACAGCATAACTCAGGCAACCGGTCTCCCACAACCGGATTTAAATTGTGGAATCAGCGATCGTCACCCGCGCGAACGATCTGCGGTATTCCGCACACATTAAAAAGAACAAAACATTCGTATATCCGCTCAGATGAACGGATAGCGATTGTTATTTTCGCTTGCGGAAATAAAATCGCAGCATGTTCTATTTTTGCACAGACTCCGCATGGACGACCTCCATTGAAGTAAACAGAAGCCATCTGACCTGCGGTCTATCCGCAATTGACATTGCAGACAGGCTGCTGGTATCCGCGTTATCGCCTCGCGATGGCGCAGGAAATACAAATACATATATATTTTTTAAATCTCTACTGGGCATGACCGATGACGAGCATCCGTGGTCCTCCACATTAAAAAAACGACAGGTATATGGGGTCGTCAGCCATGGACTCCAACCCATCTGAGTGAGATCAGCCAAACTCAACTGCTTCCGTCCTTCAGGACACTTCCTAATCATCGGCCATGTCTTGCCGAGGTGAGAACGCCCCTTTAATTTCATTAGGACTCGGACACATGCACAGTCGTATCCAAACGTTTTCCTATAAGGAGCGGTGCAAACATGTGTCCATCACGTGAAACTGGAACTTGTGGTTCTTTAGTTGCGGCTAAACTACAACTTCCGACCTGCTGGGAGTTGTAGTCCTGCAACATCTGGAGCGCTCCAGTTCCACTCTACAGCACTCATGGTAAGGCATTCTTTCCGCGGCCCTCTGACACGGTCCCTTCCGCGACGCCACAGTCACAGAAATTTAAGGACAAAGATGAGCACTGATGACTAATCTAATTTTCATGTACTATTTGGGAAATTTATTGGAAGAGAACTGGCTAAATCTAATAAATAAGAGCGGCCAGATGGTGTTTTCGTTCCCTGGAATGCTGCAAAGTTTGATTTACCAACATTTAGTGAAAAGTAAAATAAAACGGCTCAATAAAATGATAAGACTGCATTAGTAACCTTCCATAAATACTCTCATCCTAATGTATTCACCCTCCACGAGACGCGGCATTAGCAAGAAACATTATGTGGCACTAATAAACTTTTTTTTATGTACCAAGGAAGTAGCAGAAGAAAAGCTGCTGGACTTATAGATCCGAATGCCCCGGCTGTGCTCAGCACTGCGCAGCGGGCGATGGTGTGTGCCAGCACTGAGCTGCCAGTTACAATGAACTGTTATTTTGGGGCATATGTACTGTCTAGCGGGCACCAGAATTGTGGAGCTAAAAAGTTGCAATTTCGGTTCAAGTGGCAAATCTTTTAACATTTAGGATAGCCCATTCATGTCAAAGGGGACAGAATAAAGGACGTCACACAGGTAAGTTGTCCAGGTGCTGTCCAGACTTCATGAAAAGGGAGGCAGAAACAATTGCTTTTATTTCAGTTTTTTCAATTAATGTGGACACAATAGATAAATGAATTTGGGTGGTTTTGCATCTGCAGTAGGGATTCCGCTTTCCTGATCTGTCTCTGGATGGAACTGGACAGCGGTGGTAGGACCCCATTAACTATAATGGGGTCCGCTCGCTTTCCGTCAGCTTTTGCATGAAGTGCTTTTTCTTCCAGTATTTTCAGCCTGATCTGTGATGGATCCATGACACATATATAGATAGATAGATATGAGATAGAGAGATAAATAGATAGAAAGATATGTGATAGATGATAGATAGTTATAGATAGATATGAGATAGATAGGTAGATAGATAGATATGAGATAGATAGATAGATAGATATGAGATAGATAGATAGATATGAGATAGATAGATGAGATAGATAGATATGGGATAGATAGATAGATAGATATGAGATAGATGGATAGATATGAGATAGATAGATAGATATGAGATAGATAGATAGATAGATATGAGATTGATAGATAGATATAAGATAGATATGTATGAGATAGATAGATACATAGATAGGTAGATAGGTAGGTAGATAGATATGAGATAGATAGATATGAGATGGATAGATAGATAGATAGATAGATAGATAGATAGATAGATAGATAGATAGATAGATAGATAGATAGATAGATAGATAGATATGAGATAGATAGATAGATAGATATGAGATAGATAGATATGAGATGGATAGATAGATATGAGATAGATGGATAGATAGATATGAGATACATAGATATGAGATAGATAGATATGAGATTGATAGATAGATATGAGATAGATAGATAGATAGATGATAGATAGATAGATAGATATGAGATTGATAGATAGATAGATAGATAGATAGATATGAGATAGATAGATAGATAGATAGATATGAGATAGATAGATAGATATAAGATAGATATGTATGAGATAGATAGATAGATATGAGATAGATAGATATGAGATAGATATATAGATAGATAGATATGAGATAGATAGATAGATAGATAGATATGAGATTGATAGATATATATAAGATAGATAGATAGATAGATATGAGATAGATAGATATATATAAGATAGATATGAGATTGATAGATATATATAAGATAGATAGATAGATAGATAGATAGATAGATAGATATGAGATAGATAGATATATATAAGATAGATATGAGATTGATAGATATATATAAGATAGATAGATAGATAGATAGATATGAGATAGATAGATATATATAAGATAGATATGAGATTGATAGATATATATAAGATAGATAGATAGATAGATAGATAGATAGATAGGAGATAGATAGATATGAGATAGATATATAGATAGATATGAGATAGATAGATAGATAGATGATTGATAGATAGATAGATATGAGATAGATAGATAGATAGATAGATAGATAGATAGATAAGACAGATAGATATGAGAGAGAGAGAGATAGATAGATAGATAGATATGAGATAGATAGATAGATATGAGATAGATAGATAGATATGAGATAGATAGATAGATAGATGATAGATAGATAGATAGATAGATAGATAGATAGATGATAGATAGATAGATAGATAGATGGATATGTGATAGATAGATAGATAGATGGATATGTGATAGATAGATAGATAGATAGATAGATAGATAGATAGATGGATATGTGATAGATAGATAGATAGATAGATAGATAGATAGATAGATAGATAGATGGATATGTGATAGATAGATAGATAGATAGCACTTTCTGATTTTACTCTCCTCACTTCACACAATAGCTATGAAGCGCGTGGCTCTTACTTCAGGATTACTCGGGCAGGTTTCTTATTGACCATCTAATTATGCTGAGTTCCATTTATAAACATGGCTAAACCACTAAGTTTATGGAGACTTTTTGTGCAGCTTTAATAGGATATTGATCGAGAGCACGGTTTGAGTGGACTGCCATTGAATTGTGTAATGGCATACAAAAGGCAAGGTCACTGCGACTGCTCATTCTCGGGCTGCAGGCTATTTTTTATTATAATCTTTTTCTTCCCTCTAATATCCCGGCACAAATAGCTCTGTGTGGAGTAGCAGAGCTGAGCGCACTGCGTAGTGTGGGAGACGCTCCTAATGCCAGAATCACAGGAGCAGCAGATGCTGCGACCCCACAGAAATACAAACCTAGGCGGATGCCAGGGTCCAATGAGCATGGCAGTCTGGGTAACCATACTTTATGCTTGTGTTAGGGGACCCTCTGTGCACCCAGGGGCCCACATACACCTAAGCCATCTCCGCAGTGACCTAATCCGACAGGCAGCACTATAAAGGTGGTCATAGATATTGCTGATCCGTAAAATTATCAATTACCTTCCCCAACTCACTTACTGAGAAGGGCATGTATTATTCTCTGGTTGGAGAGATAAGCAGAGCCAGATGAGAGAGGAAGCTACTTATCAATGGGAAAGTGAAATTGCTGGGTCAGGTAAGAATTCCCATTTTGCCTGACATTTAGGGCACTTTCCCAGCATGCTGTGGAATATTCTGCCACGTGGAACAATCCCCACCAGAATCTGCATGTACAATGTGCGGATTTTCATGCGAAATGGATGGCAGAAATGGCAGAATTCTGTCTGCTATTCCATATCAAAACTGCAGTTAGACCTGTGGATTTAGATAGGGGAATATTCTGCAGCGTTCTGTAAGAAAGTGCCCTTAGGGTGCTTTCACATCTGCACTCGGGGTTCTAGTTTCCTCCTCCACTTAGGGAACAGGAAAGGGGAATCCCCACAGCGCAATGGCTCAGTCTCTGGACAGAACCAAAAAGACCCCACTGATTATAAAGGGGTCCATCTGCTTTCTGCCCGGCTTTTGGATACATGTGGCACTTTTACTTCCATCTAAAGGTCAGGCAGCTGGACAGAAAGCAGACAGACTGCATTATAGTCAATAGGGTCCGCCCGATGCTGTTCGGCTGTGGGGATTCCCTTTTCCTGCTCTCCGAACAGTGCAGGAAAGTGGAACTCACCCCCACTGTCCCAAAGACATAAGTTTATCAGTAGATCCTTTCAAGATCTAAAAGATTTGAAGACCATTATCGAATGTCTTTTGGTGTTATTGCACTTTAAAGGAAACATAAACAATGTGGACTTCAAGAATGATACATTGTATCTGCAATGATACATTATAGCGACTGGAGAGAGATGGAGAACTGTGCGGACTGGATACAGCTGTGACAAACCATCTGCAGCTCTGGGATCTATTAGACCTGGACAGATACTCAGCCTCTCAATGGAAACTATGAAAGTCCACATTTACTGACAACAAGCAGAGATTTTAAAAATCATGGGGAAGTAAAATACAAGCGGTAGAATTCATAAATGTGCTTTATGCCAGAATTCTGCTGTTAAAAGTTCACAAACCTGTTTTTTTTTGCAACTAACTTGCAATTTTTCAGCATTTGTTAAAAAAAAAAAAAAGTGGGCGAGGCTTGGCAGGAGAGGCGGGGCCCACCAAATTCACTAGAACTTCTTGTAAAGTATAGCCAACATCTACAGCAGGATATACTTGCCAAAGATTCTGAAGGCCAAAAGTGTGGCAAATGTATAAAAGGGGTTGTACCAAAATAGACGTATCACCTATCCATTGAATGCATGATGAAATTATGATTTGTGGAAGTCTCACCGCTGAGACCCCCACTGAACATGAGAACGGGCGCCCCTGTCCCCCTCTTCTTCTCACTGTGGGGTTGCTTCTCCCACAATGACGTCATATTGAAAGGACCGATGGTCACACATGCTTAGTGCAACTTCATTCATTTCAATGGAGCTGACCGAAATAGCCGAGTCAAGCGCTTAGCTATGTCCGGTAGTCCCACTGAGGATGAATGGAGCGGCACTGCATGTGCTCGGCTGCCTCTCCATGCGGCGGGTGAAGTGAGGAAGCGAGGAGGACATGGGACCCCTGTTTTCAGAATCAGTGGGAGTTTCAGCGGTAAGACCTCTACTAATTAGACTTTTATGATCTATACTATGTGTAGGTGATAAAAATGTATTTTGCTACAACCTCTTTAAAGAACCTGTGCCTCTTAAAATTGTATATTCAGGGCATCTTAAGGGCGTTTTACATGGAAAAAATCATAAAAAATAGCTAAAATAAATGATAATTATTCAGTGTAAATGCAGCCAACGAACAAACGATGAAAGATAAATCGTTCGCCTTTTGTTCATTTTATGCATAAACATCATCGTTGGCTCGTTTATTAATCATTCGGCTTAATTACCGATCGATCGCTCAGTCGTTCTCAGTCAATTATACAATGAACGTGAATGACTGACAGATTTCTCGTTTAAACGAGTCAGCGATGTGTCTGCCTGTATAAACAGGCTGCCCGGGCGAACTCTGACATAGTTCACTTGTTCAAATGACATATCACTTGATGTAAATGGACCCTTACTCCAGAGACATTTATCTAAAACACTGATCTTACATAAATGTGGCCCCTAGTGTGTTAGAAGGTTGTTCTTTTAATTTGACCACTAGGTGTCACTATGTTCTTGCTCTCTGCCTCCAATAGGTAGATTCAGAATCATGAGATACTATATAAAGTTCCCAAAGTAGTCCTACATGTCTGCAGAAGGATAGCGTCTACCATAAGAGCGAAGAGCAGGGCGCATAGATTGCGGCAGGCACCTTTCTAGAGCGGTGGGTGGCCTGGTATGATGATGGGTGTCAGACTTTGCCGACCTTTTGTAGCACATCTGAATCATATCTGAGACACTGCTGACTCATTAGCGTAATGTAGCAACAAAGAAAAGACGATTAAATAAAAAACAACTGTTCTCCTCGTCGAGCTTGTCCTGACTTGACCGCAAATTCTTTCTCAAAGTGGGACTCGAAGTTCTGATGGGTTTAATATATTATCTGCAGGAGAGCAGCGCTATCTTATCTGCACGCGGGGAATATCAAACTTGGCACTAAATGTGTGTGCATGGGGGGGGGGGGGGGGTTGTTCCTGGAAAATGGTACAAAGAGAAATCTACACCTGGGTCGACTATTTAAAGTGCACCTGTTACCTATACAACAAGTGGTGTGAGGATTCGAACCCAGGACCCCGGATCCACCATGGCCAGCTGCCGCTCTATATTTATGATGTCACATGTTCTGATGTCAGATGTTGCAAACCAGTAGCTAAATAAATTCAGGGCATGCTGAGAGGTAAGGTTTTGGCAAAATCTGGAGGACCACAGGCTCGGGACCCCTGCACTATGGGATTTACCAAGGACCACTGATCCACCATTACTAGGCTAAGGGTGGGGTTATACATGCAAGTGCCAGTTGTTTTGTGTAAATACGGCCACTGATTGGGTGACGAGTGAGAATTTATTCACTAGTCGCTTTGTTTCAGCTCACATAAAAATAATGCTTGGTTAATCAATTATCATCTTCCAACGACTAGCTAATAACTTTGCAGAGGTGTTCGCTTGTTCTGCGTGTGCTTCCACTGAATGCTGATTGGCTCTTGCCTTCTTTTGAACATTTTGCCCTCTTACTTAGCGCTCATTGGTTCCCAGAAAAAAAAAACTTGAGTGCTCCTCTACTGAACAGCCCCTGCTGGGGTCTCCGGCTGGCTCCGGTCTTCGAAGATACACTCGCTGCTGCGATCTGCCGTTGGTTCGGCCTTCAGTGAGGCACCCGATGCTGCGGCCTCTCGCGGCAGCGAGGGTTCACTCAAGGACTTATGCGCGTTTAGTGGACTTGGCAACCAATACGCGTGTATTACGGAGGGCTCAAAATTTAAAATACACACTAGCCAAAGACCCTCCCGCCCCTAACAAGTCAATGAATGATATTTCGGCCTTATAAATGCTCCAAACAATTTGTTGACTGATCAAGAAACTGAACAAGTGGACAAAAAACACACAAACAGGCGTTCACCCGCTTTAGCCACTGTTTCCAGGGTCCATGCACATGGGTAATATAAAAGTTGTACCCAAGATTCTGGTATCGGACAGCACTCAGTATCCCATCCGTGTGCTGAACCCGCATTGACAAGAATAGGACATGCTGTCATTCTTTTTACTCAGTTCACTGGAAAGGTGAGCCTTCAGGTTTGGGGTAACAGTGCCATCCTGATCCGGACTGTCTAGTCTAATGGCCTGTTTACACGTAACGATTGTCGCTCACAATTCGCTGAAACGAACAAAAGTGAGCGATTATTGTTACGTCTAAATGCGAGTTAACAACTGAATGAATAACGAGTATTGCGCACTTCTCGTCAGTCGTTCAGTTTCATCCAGCATGAAAACCATCGCGGTTTGTCCACTTCTCGTTACGGTTAAACACTTGTAACTCACAAATCTTGCAAGATTTGTGACCGTGTGAAAGCAGCCGTAGATAGTATTAGTAAATTTACCCCATAATGTTTTGGCCTTGGGGGTCAGTGACACCTATACTGGGACATGTAGTTCTAGAACCGGCGGTCTAGGTGCATGGTTACAATTCTAGGCCATAGTGGTTCTCAAAATGGTCCAATAATCACCTTTACTGGAACTGCTAGTCCACCGAAAGGAGTGGCATGGGTACAATATTGTGCTACATTGGGAATGTAGGCATAGTGTCTATGCCTATGCGCCTGCCATTCCAGAACTGGCAGGCGCATAGGCATAGACACTACTGGGATTTGTAGCACTGCAATAGCAGTGGATTGGGTCTACACAGTTCTAGGCTGTGGTGGTCAATGGCAGCCCATTCTGGGTCTGGTATACACTTGGGTAGAGACAGTTCTAAGCAGGTACTGATGCTTGTACTTGTAGTTCACCAACAGCGGTACAATGTATTACCTTGGTTGCAAGTGACAGCCCATTCTGGGACCCGCAGGAGGTTGGGAATAGACAATTCTGGGCCAGTAAGCCCTGTGCTGGGACTTGTAGTCCTCCAATACTAGTGGCAGAGGTAATGGGCATTTCTAATTCATCATTGCTCTTTAACCTTCTCCGGCTTTCTTAGTATGCAGGTCACATGGGCATAATCCGCACAATGTAATCTATTTCCCTTTTAGGGACTTGTGTTTTATGGATAGTTCTGAGGAGCGGAGATTAGTTTTGGGACCCAGTATTTATACCTGGGATGAGGTCAGACACTGCAGCCTATCTGCCTCTCCGCTGCCTGGCTCACACTGTAAATTTTCAAGCAATTATACAAATTGACTTTATACGACATTTGCAGAGGTCACAGCGTAGTATATACATTACTGCTTCCTGGAGCTGCATCAATGGCTGCCGGAGATGGAGGCGCAAGGAATTCTAAGTACCGTAAAAAAACACAAACACGTGTATTCACGATGATATCCTGCAGAGCAAGACGCACTACTGTCCCTTTAAATGCTGTAACATAAACAAGTACAATGTTTAAACACTACGCAAATAAGGGAAATGGTTACAAATGTAGCTACAATGTAACGCGACCTGGAATGGTCTTCTCTTATGTTCTGTTCAGCCATTTCTTGCACTCCTACCCACAGACATTACAGTGCCCATTGGGGGATTTGTCACCCATCTTTCTATAGACCCTGAATAGAACCTAAATCCTCCTTGTCATGCAGAGCTCACACTTTCTGTGGAAGTGTCAGCCTTTCCTACTGCGGCCGTTCTGAACCAGGAAGATCAGGATGAACAGAGTGCATGAAATAGCAAAGCAAATAAAGCTCCAGTAGTCAATGCTGCTGCAGCTCTGGCTGGGAGGTTACTCAGCTTATCGTAGACTCGGCATGCGATATAAAGAGACGTAGATAGGTTTTCTTGCAGCAGAGGCGAAGTGTCAGTTTGGCACCACCTTGCCCTTTTGTGGCCCCCGTAGTAATAGTGCTATATTTGTGGCCCTCAGTAGTAATAACAGTGCTCCCTACTTTGGCCCCCAGTACTGATAGTGCTCTCCATGTGATACCCTGGAGTAATAATAGTGTTCCCTTTGTGACCCACAGTAGTAAGAATGCTTCCCAAATAGCTTCCAGTAATAATAGTGCTGCTCTTGAGGCCTCCAATAGTTATAGTGCTCCCTATGTGGCCCCCAGTAGTAATTGTGCTGACCACGAGGCCCCCAGTAGTAATAGTGCTCCCCTTGTGGCTTGCAATAGAGCTTCCCATTTGGCCTTCAGTAGTAATAGTGCTCTCTATGTGGTCTCCTGTAGTAATAATAATATTCTCTTCATGGGCTACAGCAGTCATAGTGCTCCCCATATGGTCCCCAGTAGTAATAAGAGTGCTCCCTTTGTTGTCCCAGCAGTAATAGTTCTCACCTTGTAGCCCCCATAGTAATAACAGTGCTCCCCTTGTGGAACCCAGTAGTAATAGTGCCCCCCATATGGCCTACATTAATAATAGTGCTCTCCATGTGACCCCCAATAACAATAGTGCTCCTTTTGTGGCCTGCAGTAGTAACAGTGCTTCTCATGTGGCTCCCCTCCTGCCCTCCGATACTTTCATACAGCTCCTGGTCTCTCTCATTGCACTGCAAGGTTCAAAGCGATCAGCTAACTTCTAACTTGATCAGGTTGGTGCCTCCCCCTGCCTTCCATCCTAATTGCACCTGGGGCATGTGCCCCGCCTTTCCCATCCCTGCTATATATTGTAAACCTGCATTGATATACTCTGCTTTTGCAGTATCCTTATCTTATCTTCCTATGACAAGATGTACTACTTTATTACTCTCCTTTATATCCTGCTTCATTGGAAGACTACCGTCCAGCTGTTGCAAAACTACAACCCCCAACATGCTCTGATATCCATAGGGCATGGAGGAAGTTGTGGGCACAGCTGGTTACATTGCTTCTATTGCCTACGCAAAGACTGCAGCAGCTGTCAGGGCAGGATGGGAGTTGTAGTCTTGCAACAGGTGGAGAGTGGTCTTCAAAGCAAACACTGCATAGTCACAATTATACTGTAAACCCATGTGAATCTGTGCACCATCGTCATATTTATGGCGAACGTCTATTAAAATTTGTGGCACTTGACAAATTTTTTAAAAACGGGCCCCAATTTATAAATAATCTGGGAAAAACTTGCTTCCTTCCAAGTCATGCGCTCTCCCCGGACCTTAAAAAAGAGACACCTGCCGCCTTACGCATCTCCTAAGGAATGTGCAGGAGGTTTGTTTCTACCATTCACTGATGGAAGGACTCGGCTTCTGCACTTGTCATGCATCCTAACGATCGCTCCTCTAATCTATCGACCGAGCTGGTGAGAGCTACTGCTCCTTCTACTTGGCTGTGCTCAGTGGATATTGACAGGCTGGTAATGATCATGCTGAGTGGTGTCATTCATACAGACGACATCAGTGTCCTCCCAAAGGTCAAACCCAAACTCCTGTGTCCACTGGGGAGCAGAGAGATGGCCCATCGGAGCCACCGCACAGTTATAGACCTTCATCTCTCTCGCGATATATTGTGTACACTGATGCAAAACTCACTTGGAGACTTCATGCACAAGATTCTCTGGGTACGCTTAACAGAGTGTATGCAACCCATTATGCTACCCCAATCTCCTACCGTTTGGGGTATACAGCTTTGCTGCAGACCTATATGTCTCCTTCGTAACAGACTACAAACAAGCCCTGTGTAGTCTGATTTTACCATTACTTCCCCTGCCCTCTGCTCTAGTATCTATACATTAGGCAGGAGGGGAAGGGTCCTGGTGCAATCTGAACCAGTATCCAGATGTGCCCTGATCCTCCATGATGTCAAAAATCAAACCTGGTAACATTGGAGCATATGCATAAACATTTCTATGACAAAAGTTGCAAATTTGGTGCACATACACAAATTGTGACCTTTTGAATGCCTACTGCATGCCAAGCCCTGCCACTTTCTAAAAAAAATGTACTATGAGGTGTGCCAGAGAGTGCCGGACATTATAGCAGCTCATGGCTGATGTCAACTTTCATCTGGTGCCAGATGTGACAAATGTATTAAGAAACTTGTACCTCTTAAAGGAGCCGTGCCAAGTTATAAAGTTATGCCTATCCACAGCATAGGGCGCAGTGGTGTAATTATAGGGGGTGCAGAGGATGCGGTTCCACCAGGGCCCAGGTGCCTTAGGGGGCCCAGTACTATAAATAAAGCATTATAGTTGGGGGCCCTGTTGCAGGTTTTGCATTGGGGCCCAGAAGCTTCAAGTTACGCCTCTGAATAGGGAATAAGTTTACAATTGGTGCCGGTCCGACAACAGTAATTGAAATGAATGGAGCCGCAATGAGCATGTGTGATTACCAGTTCATTCAGATGGTGACTTTTGGGATCCCTGTTCCTGACATCGGTGGTGATCGCAGTGGCTGGACCCCATCGGTTATAAAGTTATCCCCTATTCTGTGGATTGGGGATAACTTATTAATTTGGCACAACCCCTATAATACATTTGTCACCGGAACACTGGCGCACATTCCACTAAACTCATATGCCCCGCCAGTCTAAGGGCACTTTTACATGGGATGACTCTTGGGCGTTAAATCACCCAACAGACATCGCAGTGATCATTGCTTTCACACAGAAGTGACGATCACTCACTGAATGGAGGTGGAGCATGCCAGAGATCTCTTCCAGCCGCCCCCCTCCGTTCAAGTATGCATACAGTCATTCATAGATGAAGGACTGCCTATTTAACGGGCCGACAGTCACATGTCTTGTTAGTTGAGCTAAAAAGCAAGAGACTCCAACAAGTGAGCGATTCTCGGATTGCTGCTCACTTGCCCCGTCAGGTCCCGTGTGATAGTCCCCAGCAAGATAAACCAGGTAATCCTGTAGATATGATAGCTTTTAATGGCTAACAAAAAGACATGATGTTACTGCGAGCTTTCAGACCTCTTCTTCCTCAGGCATAATGAAATAGATCCGAAGATGCATGCAAATACATACAGCTTGCTGTAACATCATGTATTTTTGTTAGCCATTAAGGTCCAATGCCGACGGACGGATTTCTGCTGCATTTTACGTGGCGGAAATCCGCGGCGTTGTCCCGCAGCTATTAGGCTCTATTGAACCTAATAGCTCAATGTTCACGCTGCGGAATTCTGCAGCCTGAAAGAAAACACGGCATGCTCTACCTGCAACGGGAATATGCGCTGCCAGCTTCCACAGTGGAAGTATCGCGTGAATACGCGTCCCCGCCCACCGCGTCATCCTGCACTGCCTGCACATCAAGTGCTGTGCTGCGTAGGTGCGCCGACCCGCCAGGAGGGACGTGTACAGCGGATTCGGAGTGGTGAGCATGGGGGTTTTGGGGGGTGCCGTGGCGGACTTCACTGCGATTACTCCGGTGACTGATGGCCCATGTAAAAGTAAAAGTGCCTCATTGTTTCTATCCACAACGACTGAAGTGCATCATGGGAGTTATACTCCAGAGATGTTTGAACCAATGAATCAGACCACAAGTAAAGCATTGGAAGGGGCGAGGGGGGGGGGGGGGTACTTACTTTGCGACACTCTGACAAGTTCTGTAACACTGAAAACACCTGAAGTCACAAAGCTGTCTTGGAAGCCCAAATGTCCTGCAAAAGAAAAGCGCAAAAGCAGCAATTAATATTTAAATACGCCGCCTGTTATCCTCCAGCACAACTTTATTGATTTTTATAAATGGACATGAGCGATAAGCACCATAAACAGAGCACTTGGCCCGGCTGAGTTATTGTGCGGTTTGGGTTTTCAGAAGATTCGAAGAGGGATAAAATATCTGCACCTGGAAGGGTCCTTAATGCACCAGCAACGTAACAGGAAATGTGGAACAGAGAGAGTTTAATAACGCGTTACCCCGGATAACCCCGAGTGACTGCTAACACATGGAGAGATCAGGCCGAGGTATCCCCCTCCAGGGGTGAGCACTGAGATCCTTGAGAGATTGAAAGCCCTTCTATTAAGTAACATCTGATCGGGATTATCCCGAAACGCGTTCCAACCAAACTAAATCGCGAGATCCCGTCTCCCTGTCTGAGGTTACATAAGGGAAATCTCACAGCAACAGCTGTTAAACAGCGAGGCTCGCAGCCATGAACACCGCTGCCACGGGAGATGCTGTGGCCTCACCTTTACTCCGGGGTTGGAGACCTCTTTCCATAAACTCTATTGGGGTACAGGGGAGTACCCCTACTCAGTAACCCCTGTTATAAGCTACAGAGGAGAGATGCTAATAAATGTCCGCTCTGTCGTATTTAGTCCAGCTATTTATTTCAAAGATGTTATCTAATACATCTTAAACTGGCAGAATCATGAGTGCAGCTCTGGAGTATAATACAGGATGTAACTCAGGATCAGTATCAGATAAGTAATGTATGTACACAGTGACTCCACCAGCAGAATAGTGAGCGCAGCTCTGGAGTATAATACAGGATGTAACTCAGGATCAGTACAGGATAAGTAATGTATGTACACAATGACTCCACCAGCAGAATAGTGAGTGCAGCTCTGGAGTATAATACAGGATGTAACTCAGGATCAGTACAGGATAACTAATGTATGTACACAGTGACTCCACCAGCAGAATAGTGAGCGCAGCTCTGGAGTATAATACAGGATGTAACTCAGGATCAGTACAGGATAAGTAATGTATGTACACAGTGACTCCACCAGCAGAATAGTGAGCGCAGCTCTGGAGTATAATACAGCCTGTAACTCAGGATCAGTACAGGATAACTAATGTATGTACACAGTGACTCCACCAGCAGAACAGTGAGCGCAGCTCTGGAGTATAATACAGGCTGTAACTCAGGATCAGTACAGGATACGTAATGTATGTACACAGTGACTCCACCAGCAGAATAGTGAGTGCAGCTCTGGAGTATAATACAGGATGTAACTCAGGATCAGTGCAGTTTAAGTAATATATGTACACAGTGACTCCACCAGCAGAATAGTGAGTGCAGCTCTGCAGTATAATACAGGATGTAACTCAGGAGCAGTACAGGATAAGTAATGTATGTACACAGTGACTCCACCAGCAGAATAGTGAGTGCAGCTCTGGGGTATAATACAGGATGTAACTCAGGATCAGTACAGGATAAGTAATGTATGTACACAGTGACTCCACCAGCAGAATAGTGAGTGCAGCTCTAGAGTATAATACAGGATGTAACTCAGGATCAGTACAGGATAAGTAATGTATGTACACAGTGACTCCACCAGCAGAATAGTGAGTGCAGCTCTGGAGTATAATACAGGATGTAACTCGGGATCAGTACAGGATAAGTAATATATGTACACAGTGACTCCACCAGCAGAATAGTGAGTGCAGCTCTGGAGTATAATACAGGATGTAACTCGGGATCAGTACAGGATAAGTAATATATGTACACAGTGACTCCACCAGCAGAATAGTGAGTACAGCTCTGGAGTATAATACAGGATGTAACTCAGGATCAGTACAGATAAGTAATGTATGTACACAGTGACTCCACCAGCAGAATAGTGAGTGCAGCTCTGGAGTATAATACAGGATGTAACTCAGGATCAGTACAGGATAAGTAATGTATGCACACAGTGACTCAACCAGCAGAATAGTGAGTGCAGCTCTGTAGTATAATACAGGATATAATTTAGGATGAGCACAGGATAAGTAACGTATGTACACAGTGACTCAACCAGCAGAATAGTGAGTGCAGCTCTGGAGTATAATACAGGATGTAACTCAGGATCAGTACAGGATAAGTAATGTATGTACACAGTGACTCCACCCGCAGAATAGTGAGTGCAGCTCTGCAGCATACTACAGGATGTAACATGTAACTCAGGGTCAGTACAAGATACAACGTATTCCAAAAGTAACTAAACATTCTTTACACATTAATATATATGTGGTCTTCAGAGGTGGACATACCTTTTAAATCTACACTGCGGGCTCAATAATGTGATTACTATGGAGGATGGTGACTGATCTACACATAATATTTCCTGATCTTGACTGCACAAGTAAAACACAGCAACTTCCTACCAACTAGGCAGACGTCTATTGTTCGGCTTCTAAGACGGCCCAAATCCAGTGCAAAATGTATTCAAGAAATCCCAGGAAGGGAAAAAAAAACGCCTTCCCGCAATAAAGGGGAATGAATTATCCCATCCAGAGCATGTCGTGTTCCTACAATGAGGGAACACTTTTAAGACTTTAAATTCATGTAATACAATTCTTGGCTGGATCTTTCCTGTTGAAAAGGCAGAATGGCGGTTATTGAAAAAAAGAGAAAAGGGGGCAATATTTGACAACTGAAATCAGCATAACCTTTTTAGAGCCGCAGTCATGGATGACTGTCCTCTGACCCCGAGAGATTATGTGGGGATTTCAATAACAACAGCTGGAAGTGGCTATGTATGAATAGAAAACTCCGTTCTGCGGCCTCCTACAAAGGGCTCGACAATCCCAGGCCAGATCTCTATGTTCATTGGAAAGTGTTTCCCGGTCCTGGCTTAATAGGGTGTAATAATGCGAGTTTTGCTCACCCAGCTCTGCAGCAGCCCAGATGAGTTTGCAATGTCACTGACGGATTGCTGCAGTGAAGTTGTCCTATATGAAGTACTGCATTTGCCTTTGTGTAAATCATAGGACAAACAGGATATTAGCGGAGACTGATGCAATGCACGGAGCCACCAGCTACAATGCAAACTCAACCAGGGGTGGTGCTTAACTGTGAAGGTCCCACGCGGCATTGGAGGAGGTGGATAGAATTGAGTTTAACTATAAAGATCTGTTAATGTCACTAAAATCAGTTTCAAACTACTCCTAATTCATGGCTGCATGCAACACTGAAACTGTGGATGAGGTCCCATTATTAGGACTTTTGGGATCTTTTCTATTGAGCTATCCTCAATTGGTCTTGGGATCGGGATCCCTGTCGATCAGCATCACTGTCAATGTGGTCAGCGCCAGAAGCAGATAGTGCTGTTAAGATTGCAGCAGCCCAGTTAGGTACTACAGGCACAGCTCCCATAGAATGGGAGTTGTGCCTTTGGTATCAATTCAGTCCGCTGCAATACAGACAGCGCAATCTGTTTCCAGCATTGACTACATTGACAGTGGTGCCAAAAATCAGTTGATCCCCGCAGGATCCTGGGGATAGGTCATTAATAGAAAAAAAATTCCATTCACATCTGCATCAGTGGATCTGTTTGGGACCTCCGGTGTAGAGCGGTCCAAAATTCCACTACGCCATCCAAGTGAATGGCAGACAGCATAAAGAGCCAGAAAGACCCCATTATAGTCAGTGAGGTCTATCCTGGGTCATTTGGTTCCATCATAGACTTATCTATTTGGGCTTTCATAATGGTGTAGAAAAAATGTAACCCAAATGGACCGGACCCCTTAACACCAATCTGAGGTTACATTCTCATAACCATATTTTAGTGCCCGTGTTATGGACGAGTATCCTGTCCCATTTGTGTTAATAGACCCACAGTTGGGCCGGGACACTGAACAAACTGTGACCCATCTGAAACTAACCTCAGAAAGATTCCTGTAAGGCCACCTTGAAATATCTACAGCCCTGCCCTCAGAATTCCCTTCTTACTAGTACAAAAACATCAAATGGAAACATGACCATAAAGACCCCACAGTGTGCGATGAGAACAGCTTTGTGTCCCGATGGCATCCATTGTGACATATTTCGTAGTCGGACACAAAAATGTTGCATGGCTCACCTTGATGACCAGCTATGCACACAAGGCATGGGGACAGAACATGTAGTCGTGACACAATCCCTTTAAGAAAAAAGTCCCTCCCCTTACAAAGCTATGTTTATGATAAGATCTCTTACAACAACCAATCAGAAACCATCTGGCCCAGTTTAGATCCAACAAGTGGAATATTCAGCATATTCAATGACATCAGTTCTCCAAGAGGTTAAAGTGAAATATCAGAACTTGCAAGTTAAAATAGAAAAGACGTAAAGAAATACCCAATAAATTTTGCCGGCAACCCGAGCTGACGAGGGACTAATTATGCACATTAACGAGCCTGAAATTCCCAGTTCAATTTGAATTTCATTTCCCCATGTCAGTTTATGCAAACACCACAATCTCACAAAACCTCTTCAGTTTTCATAAACGGAGCCAGCAGAATTCTTCGGAGCGAGATCTGGAGGTGTAATGTAATGTAATGGCTTACAAGTGACGGGGAAGGGAGTACAGAAGGACGCATTACGTGCCGATGCTTGTGGCTCAGAGTCTGGGGTGAAGTCCTTGAGGGCTGCAGGCCTCGTACACCATAGTTGTCCGAACACTGGATGATGGTGGGTTCAGGCGACTCCGTGATGCGTATGGTGGCGGCTCAATATACCGTGGACAGATGATGGAAAGAAGAATTGGATATACTGTATTCCAATGCCCTATCCTTTTGTCCCCTGGGAGATACACTGGTGCTAGAGCTGTCTGGCTGCGGCTTACCTCCCTAAATACATGAACATTCATGTGTATGATGGAGCCAGGGGAAACAGCTGTCAGACAAACGATCGTTGTGGAAGTTGTATGGGCACCTTAACTGAGGTCCATGAGCCATAAATTGGGCATATTAGGTGTATATATTAAAATTCCATTAATCCAACATCAATGATCTGCAAATCCTAATATTCTGGCAAAAGAATCCCATGACGGATTATTATAAATAATTATCTGATAGTCTGGCACTTGTTCTTCCAGGTCGGATTAGGAAGCAGATGGGAAGTCCCACTCTATAACTCCATCCTGAACTCCTTCTATGGGCCCCAGGGCCTCAATTCTCACCCTACTGTAAGGAGCATTCCGATCTAGGCCAAACATGTCCGAAATGTGAACGCTACTCTAAATGAGGTGGCCGAGATTGCAAAAACAGCCAAGTATGGCTGAAATATGTTGTTTTCCTGTCTTTCATAGTGTTGCATTGTTAATGGCATTGACTTCTATGGGAATTATGGAAACAGCGTAGCAAAGGCTGCGTGGTTGTTTCCATAATCTCGACCACTCCCAGCCACCTTGTATAGCAGGAACAGGGGCAACGGTGGGATAGGTGTGGGTCCCAAAGGTAGGACCCACACCTACAGGAACTTTATGGAACTCTGGATATACCATTAAAGTCACTGCTGGGAGTACCCATTAATTACTGATTAGGCTGCCAATATGCAAACTATATACCAGTGCCAGCGCTGGCGTCACAATTACATTTCCACCAGATTTATGGGCAGTTGTGAATGTTAGTGGCATCATGTTGCATCAACATTTACATATATATGAGTAGAGAGTCTGACTACTGGTAATTACATGAAGAATTATTCTCATCACCTTTCATTACCATGATGCCAATAGTATCACTACAAACACCCCACTAACCGGCTGCAGAGGATCTGTCGATAGCATAAGTGTGTCTTAATTTGAGTTTCAGTAGGCCAGCATTATTAGAATTGAACAGCATTGTAGAAGTTTATTTATTTCCTCTTACCTGTAACAGCGCCACATCTGTACTCAGGTTGTGTTTGGTATTGCAGCTCAGCCATATTTAAATAAACTAAAGGTGTTCATTTCGCAGTGGTGGTGCCCGGTATTGCATTTCAATCCAATTAACTTGAATGGGATTTCGTTGCACTTAGGCAATGTCACCGATGGTAGTGACATCACAGGCCAATGAAGAGTATGCAGAGCTCATCCGACAGCCCTGGCCCCTTCAAACAGCTGATAGGTGGTTATGTCATAAGTCCCTCATCAAGCTCATATTTCTGACCTATCCTGAGCATAAGTCATCAATATTTTTTTATCCTAAAAAAAACCTTTAAGCTGAGCTGCAGTACCGGACACAACCCCTGGACATTTGTGGCGCCGTTTCTGGAAGACAGCAGTCATGTTTTTCTTATCCAGTAATAACCCTTTTAAATACTTTCCATTAAACAAGAGTTAAACTAATGAACTGTTCGGAGTAATTACTATTTTACCAATATATCTGTCACTTCCAGACAAGCGGATTTGCCAGGGTTTGGCTCCCAGCATCTGCAATACTCTGAGTTTAGATCTGCTTTATGTATAACGCCAAGTGTGTGCTGCCAAACAAGTGCCAATTATAATGTTTGGGAGAAGAAAATGGAAAAAGTGTGAGGACTTTTAGTGCAGAAAATCATTCTAGCAGCAGAAACACTAGGAGGTTACAGTGAAGGGTTTGGATGGGGTCACTCATTAAATCACAGTGACTGCTGCACTACATGATATTGGCTTTTAATAGCACTGCTGCAAGAGTCGTGCCCGGGCGCTCCAAAAACTGATAGATTTGTGTAAAGCCTCCAAACGGCAAAATTAAACCAGGAGGATATACAGATAAAGTAATGTAAATAGCTATACACAGCGGGCAGGGTAAGGACAGATGTGAGGGGTCACTGGTGAGGAGATACTGAAGAGAAAGGACATTCCTCTCTACAGTAATGCAACAATGACACCAGACTCACTGCAGCCAGGAGGAGCTACACCCATAGTCACGGAAATAAAGGGTTTTAAATGAAAGATTTGTAGCCCATGTTATAACCCCAATATGTTGGAATCTGTGCAGATTTGCCTGGTTCCATAATGAAGAAAACCTATCAAAGTAATATCATTCTAAAAAATACTGCGCCCTATGTACAAGAATATATCTACTATAATACTGCCCCCTATGTACAAGAATAAACCTACTATAATACTGCCCTCTATGTGCAAGAATATAACTACTATAATACTGCTCCTATGTACAAGAATATAACTACTATAATACTGCCCCCTATGTACAAGAATATATCTACTATAATACTGCCCCCTATGTACAAAAATATAACTACTATAATACTGCCCTCTATGTACAGGAATATAACTACTATAATACTGCCCCCTATGTACAAGAATATAACTACTATAATACTGCCCCCCATGTACAAGAATATAACTACTATAATACTGCCCCCTATGTACAAGAATATAACTACTATAATACTGCCCCCTATGTACAAGACTATAACTACTATAATACTGCCTCCTATGTACAAGAATATAACTACTATAATACTGCCCCCTATGTACAAGAATATAGCTACTATAATACTGCCCCCTATGTACAAGAATATAACTACTATAATACTGCTCCTATGTACAAGAATATAACTACTATAATACTGCCCTCTATGTACAAGAATATAACTACTATTATACTGTCCCCTATGTCCAAGAATATAACTACTATAATACTGCCCCCTATGTACAAGAATATAACTACTATAATACTGCTCCCTATGTACAAGAATATAACTACTATAATACTGCTCCTATGTACAAGAATATAACTACTATAATACTGCCTCCTATGTACAAGAATATAACTACTATAATACTGCCCCCCTATGTACAAGAATATAACTACTATAATACTGCCCTCTATGTACAAGAATATAACTACTATAATACTGCCCCCTATGTACAAGAATATAACTACTATAATACTGCCCCTATGTACAAGAATATAACTACTATAATACTGCCCTCTATGTACAAGAATATAACTACTATAATACTTCCCCCTATGTACAAGAATGTAACTACTATAATACTGCCCCCTATGTACAAGAATATAACTACTATAATATTGCCCCTATGTACAAGAATATAACTACTATAATACTGCCCCTATGTACAAGAATATAACTACTATAATACTGCCCTCTATGTACAAGAATATAACTACTATAATACTGCCCCCTATGTACAAGAATATAACTACTATAATACTGCCCCCTATGTACAAGAATATAACTACTATAATACTGCCTCCTATGTACAAGAATATAACTACTATAATACTGCCTCCTATGTACAAGAATATAACTACTATAATACTGCCTCCTATGTACAAGAATATAACTACTATAATACTGCCCCCTATGTACAAGAATATAAGTACTATAATACTGCCCCCTATGTACAAGAATATAACTACTATAATACTGCCCCCCTATGTACAAGAATATAACTACTATAATACTGCCCCCTTATGGAATAGAATGGGCCTCGTGTGGCGCAGAATGTTAAGGTAGCAGAAAAGCAGTTCTTAAGCTCTGGCTCAGCCTAGGCGTCAGGCATGACTCGTTGCTCGCACCAGGGGACTTCACCTTTACCTACCTACGGAGTACCCGTGTAACTCATATATGCACCACTGTCTTTAGTCTTTGTTAACAACAATGGAAGCAGCAGAGAGGTTTGCTCAGTTATTGCTAATTTTAAGCACCATCTTGCTCGGTTTCTAGACCCTTCCGGAGTCCCTTATGATGCAGTCCGGGTTCTTCTGTACGACTTTCTTGTGCCAACTCCAGTTTTCAATAAGGATTTTCAGATTATATTCCCTCCTGTTTAAGAATAACTAGCAGTTCCTTCTTAGTAGAATTAGTGGCAGGTTAGTAAAAAGAAGACGTGTCCCATTCAGTCTGCGATGTGCAGTAACCTAATAGCTGCTTCCTCCTTTACAATATGAGCGGGCTGTTCTATCGTGATATTAGTGATGTACATTATACTTTATTTTTATCAGACCTGTAAAAAATTGCAAAATTCCCCAACGCGCAGTGAGACCCCGCTGTATGACCTGACACTCAGGGAGGAATGTCAATGGAGAATCACAGCCATGGTAAAGACCCCATGAAGACACCTGTCTGAGATTCTTGTCCAATCAGAACTTCCAAGCAGACGGTGGAGGGACAGCTGAGGCTCGACACACATGGGGGTCATTCTATTTCACAATGCAAATCATACAGAACATCCCTTAACAGCTGAACAATAAATCTAGATCAGGCTACAGACAGTGCAAATGACGAGCTCCAGATTGTATGCAGAAGGTATGCTCAATGCCAGAAGGCTGCTCTGCACCTTACAGCACTTGCCTACATTGAATATATGCTGTATGATTTTCCCCACATATGCAGATAAGTTGGAGCTTATTTACCAATACTGTCTAAATGTTAGTCTTTGGGCTCATTCACATGCTGAGTATAATGAGTATACGCTGAGTATAATGCGCGCAATTTTTTGGACAAGCCAGAAAAACTGTCCAGAAGATTCTTAAAACACATATTAAGCGCGCCGTATGCACATTTCGGTCTGCGAATTTACAGTGTATTCAAATACACTGATAACTTCCATGTTTCTACCTATTGGCAGTTTTTTGCGCACATGAATTTGCGCGTGTAATCAAATGCACAAAATCCCATTGATTTTGTATGTAAATATGCAGTAAATATGTAGGTTTCCTGTTTATTTCCTGCATATTTACGAACACCTATTAATTTCAATGAACAATTACGGTGCGTAAAAGGCACCAAGATCGGACATGCGACCAAAAGTTGCATTGAAAATACGCAGTTGTGAATTAAGCTATTGAAATCACTGGGCTCTAATCACTGCATATTACGTGGAAAAAGAACATTTCCTTTATACACCACCTCAATGATAAGTGAACGTCTATTTTCACATTTTGTAAATATGTGAAAAACTTTTTCAATAAAAACCAAAAGTTCAGTAAAAAAAAAGTACGCGCATAATACGTAGAGCATTTACGTTTGTGTGAATGAGCTCTAAACGTGGTGCAAAGCATGTAAGACAGTTCTCTGGCATAATTTCCACCAGAAAAGTGTCATATTTTGAATAGCGAATAAGGCACATTAGGGCTTATTTATAAATAAAGGCGTAATTTGCTCCGATTCTCTATTAGTTACTGACATAGACTGAACATGAGTCAACAATGTGATGCAGCAGCCAAAAAGGAAAACACAATTCTGGGATGTATTAAGAGAAGCACAGAGTCTAGATCACGTGAGGTCATTATCCCCCTCTACTCTTCCTTAGTCAGACCTCATCTGGAAAACTGTGTCCAGTTCTGGGTAAACTGGAGCAAGTTCAGAGAAGAGTTACCAAGATGGTGAGCAGTCTGCAAATCTTGTCCTATGAGGAACGGTTAAAGGATCTGGGAATGTTTAGCTTGCAGAAGAGAAGGCTGAGAGGAGACTTAATAGCTGTCTACAAATATCTGAAGGGCTGTCACAGTGCAGAGGGATCAGCCCTATTCTCATCTGCACAAGGAAAGACTAGACGCAATGGGATGAAACTGAAAGGGAGGTGACACAGATTAGATATTAAGACATTGAGGGGGATCAATGAGTGGAACAGGTTGCCACAGGAGCTGGTGAGTTCTCCTTCAATGGAAGTGTTCAAACAAAGGCTGGACAAATATCTGTCTGGGATGATGTAGTGATCCTGCACTGAGCAGGGGGTTGGACCCGATGACCCTGGAGGTCCCTTCCAACGCTACCATTCTAGGATTGTATGAGGTGTAATCTTTGCCATATTTATGAAAGAAGTTAATGTAAATGTGGTGAATATTTAGAAGCATTGGAAAAACTACTAGATACACCAAAATGTGTTCAAATGCGCCTAATTTTGGCAAAGTTTGCTAAAGAGATGCACGCAGGTCAGGAAAAGTCAATAGAGGAGGCATAAAAAGTTGGGATGTGCCACAATTTATACCAATTTGCCAAAATTCACCTAGATAAGCCAAAATGAGAATTTGGTCAAAATTTCCCCCGGAGTGCGTGCTGAGGTGATGTTTACAGCGAGCGTCTGGATTCACCGCCGTATACAGAATATTATCCCACTAAAATAATAAAAAAATGTATCAAAAGTTTATAAAAGCAGGAGCAATGCAAGCGCCAAAATGATGACATATGCTCCAAAAAGAATGCTTAGATGTGATATGGGCGGGCATGGAGGCTCTAGTACCCTGCTGTACCGCCTCTAGCTTGGATACAAGATGTGATACAGGCAGGCATGGAGGCTCTAGTACCCTGTTGTACCACCTCTAGCTTGGATACAAGATGTGATACAGGTGGGCATGGAGGCTCTAGTATCCTGTTGTACCACCTCTAGCTTGGATACAAGATGTGATACAGGCAGGCATGGAGGCTCTAGTACCCTGTTGTACCACCTCTAGCTTGGATACAAGATGTGATACAGGTGGGCATGGAGGCTCCAGTACCCTCTTGTACTGCCTCTAGCTTGGATACAAGATGTGATACGGGGGGATGGAGGCTCTAGTACCCTGTTGTACCGCCTCTAGCTTGGATACAAGATGTGATACAGGTGGGCATGGAGGCTCTAGTATCCTGTTGTACCGCCTCTAGCTTGGATACAAGATGTGATACAGGTGGGCATGGAGGCTCTAGTATCCTGTTGTACCGCCTCTAGCTTGGATACAAGATGTGATACAGGTGGGCATGGAGGCTCTAGTACCCTGTTGTACCACCACTAACTTGGATACCAGATGTGATACGGGCAGGAATGGAGGCTCTAGTACCCTGTTGTACCGCCTGTAGCTTGGATACAAGATGTGATACGGGAGCATGGAGGCTCTAGTACCCTGTTCTACCATCTCTTGCTTGGATACAAGACGTGATATGGATGGGCTCTAGTACCCTGTTGTGGGGACATTCCTATGACCCCCTTGTGTGTGCGGCTGAGCATTATCCTGCTGCCTCTTGGAAGCCGCCATGAGAGGAGCACATGTGGCTGCAGGACGTCCTGAACATATCGCTGAGCTGTCATTGTCCCTCGTACCTCTACTTGGGGTGACTGACTGTCGTATGGGATGGGCCCCCAGACCGTCACCCCAGCAGGGGGCAGTATGCCACTCCACAACAAAGGCAGGACTGAGACGATCAACTCGAGGTCTCCAGACACAAACATGGCCGTCGTTAGCGCCCAAACTAAACCTGGATTCACTCCGTACCATTCAGTTTCATTGTTCATGACATCACTGCAAACAGAGGCGACGGTGGGGATCAAGGGCCGTAGACATAATGGGCGCGGTGAAACCAAATGTCCCTTAGCCAAGCACCTGGAAATGGGTCCAGCAGACACAACAGCCTGTAAGGATGGCGCCACCTGTCTGTGGATGCTGGACAATGAAACAGTTGGAGCTGCTCGTGCTTGTGAGACGCTCCTCTATACTGGTGGTCTGTTGGGGGTCCTGAGCGCGGTCGCCTTGTGAGCCCCCATGCATCCACTGGTCCCAACACTTCCTAGGAGTCTGGTCAGAATATCATTGTGTACTTGCTGCGTGCCGATTTGCGAGACCATCGCGTGCGGCGCACCTATATACGCAGTCCTGTGAGCCCGACTTGACATGTAACTGCATGCCGAGTTTTGCAGCTAAATGACAACTTCTCCCGGGTGCCGGATTGTTTCTGACAGACTGTATATTTATAAACACACACAATGTTTACGTTACCTCTGATACAAATATTAGCCAAGTTGAAACATAATCACTTCTAGATTCCATATAACCAAGTGACCTTATATCACCCGGGCCGCTCAGGTTACATGATACAGAGCTAATGAGAGGCTTATAGGTTGAATCACTTCTGCATTTCTCGGTGGCAATCCGTCTGAAGCTTCAGAGCTGAATGTCCAGCCTGCGAGCACCTGTCAGAGTGTGTCTAGTGGAACCAAAATAATATACAATGTAACAAACCCGAACATGAGACGGGAGATGGCTCTGCCGCATGTACGAGTCTAATATATATATAGCTTCTACAGACAGCGGAAATAAACATATACCGTAGTAACAGCGGCAGCAAGCCCCCGATCCCAAGTCAGGTGGAATTTATGGCCCAGGGCTCTGTTCACATCAGTAGGGCTTCGTTTGGAACCTCCGTTACTAAATTCCATTAATATTTTGGGTGAAATAGCATAAAATGCTGCGCTATGTTGTCTGGGAAAACTAAAAGGACCCCATTATAATCAAATGGGACTGTACAGCGCAGTTAAAGGGGTTGTAGCTTGTGGCACAATTTCAAGTTATCACCTACCCACTGCTGAGACCCCACCTAACTCAAGAACGGGGGTCCCCTGTCCTCATCACTGCGAGATTACTGCACCCCATGCAGTCAGGAGGAGGCTTAATGAAGCGCTGTAGACCAGCGCTCTATTCACTTCCAATGAGGCCAACGAGACACCCGAGTAGCATCCGCTCGGTTATTTCCATCAGCTCCATTGCAATTCTCGGCCAATGCTCAATTCGGGGTGACATCACTACGGGGGCAAAACAGACCCCCGCAGTGACAGGAGAGCAGGACATAGGAGTCCCCTTCTCAAGTAATCCTCCTAAATTGTGGATATGGATTATGGTTGAAATTCTAGTACAAGCCCTTTAATTTTGGTCATTAGGCTGTGTTCACATGGACAGGCGCAATATGGGTCACAGACAGGTGTAGGTGTGGTGTCCAGTGGGAGTTACACCTGAACCTCTCAGCAGGTGTGCGTCTGGCCCTATGAAAAGTTCTGCAACTCTGTAATACACTACACATCTTAATTAAGCATCATTCTCAACATTAAGGCTTGCTGTCAGTGAACTGTAAATGTGTACAACCCTAATACCTCTCACAGCTGAGGTTTTGCTATAATTGTATCCAGTCTAGACAATCCTCTGTGGGCGAAATACAAATATTTGAGACACCAAGGGGCGCAGGTAAATGGTAAGAAAAAGCTGCAATTAAATGTACTGATCGCTGGCATCAAGAGACCCGGGGCACCAGGTAAAAGACCCAGGGCACGTATTTCTGGTGCCGTATTTCTGCTCGCAACACAAATCTTCTTCCTGTCCTGATTGTTGCTACAGTGTATCAGCGCAGGTAAAATGTATCAGTCTGGAGTCCAGCTTGTGTAGCTCTTAATTTGTTGTCCAAAGTGGATACAACTGTAACAAACGCTCAGCTGTGAAATGTATCAGGGCTGTAGAGGTTTTGCAGACTCAGAAGACATAGAAGAATGTTCCTATTCACTGACAACAAACATGCAAATGAGCTCTCCTAAAATAAAGCTGGAAAATTGTCTCTCTAGTGCCACCTATTGGAAGGTAGATATAAGTCCACAAGTTTTGCTGCTTAGGACACTCTCACAGAGGAGTTGCATCACTTTTGTGAAATTGCGATCACAAGTGTTTTCCGTTGCTTTCCATGGGAAACATTACATTGCACTCGCATGTACATCGCATGGTATGCGAGTGCCATGCGATAGTATTTAAGGTCCCGTTGAAAACAAAGGGCGAGGCGTTTCGAAGGAACGCCAAAAGATAGAACATACTGCGATTTTTGAGCGGAGATGATCGTAGTTTACCTAAAATAGGATCAACGCAACTCTTTTTATGTCCGTTAAAGTGACCCTGCAGATGTGGAGAAACAAAGATGGCCGCACCAGCTTCTCCATGATGCACCCTGTGTATTGGTATCCATCATAAGTCTAAAACGCTACACCTGCTGTGATTAACTAGTGCTGCCCCCATGGGCAATGCTGGCCAGTCAGAGAAGTATGTAGTGTCTTAGACTACCGATGCATAGTAATGTACAGTGGGCATCACATAGTCGGAGAAGTAGTGCGGCCATCTTTACTTGTCCAGATCCAGAGAGTGACTTTACGAACTGTCTCATTATCCATTGCTTTGCTCTCTACTGTATTATAAGCAATCTCTCTTTCACACTGCCGCCCATTAAAAAGTGCACGCCTCACTCGCTGTTCCCCTCTATGTCACTAAGGGGCACAGTCCAACATTGAGCAACGTGTGACACTGCAGCGCTGTGGTCTCCCAGCTCAGGGGGTCAGAGTTGAGTGGCGGTCTCGCCCTCTTGCTGGTTGCATCACTGACAAGAATCCTCTCCGGCTGCCAGTTAATGTTCCTGACTTCTCATCCCCACAATGATTCCCGACAAGACCCTGCTAACTATGTAAAACTATGCTGACGATTGAACTGTCTATACAGGGGTCCGCTAAGAGCTGAACTGTGCATTAACGGCTCCGACCACAAGTGCATCTGCCTCTCAACAGTAAATTGCAGCTAAATTATGTATCCAGCCATGAAAGGCGAGCCTTGTATCCACTCAGCAGCAGGTGTCTGCCGCGCCGCACCGTCCATTACCGGCTCCACCAGCAAGAGATCTATTGACCTGACCTGTCCTCCCTATACCAGCACTGACCATCGGCAAGAACTTGGGATTACCTCCGGGATGGGCATATATTAACCCTTTAGTAATGAAATGGCCTATGTTAGGAACTCATTGAATAGCAAATATAAACATTAACCTGAGCTGACCTCCATATCTGAGAAAGCAGTGTGACCACCAATATGGCCGCCATCACAGCTTCCATCGATCGCTGCAAGGACTCGTTCACATCCCCGCTTTTATCTTCTGTTTAGCTGTTCTCTCTGCGATGAGGGTGAATGGAAGACAACAGTTTAATTTGGGTTCCCGTTGATTTCAGTGGGTACAGAAGTGCTGCGGTTCCGCTCCCTTTGCCTCTGGTCCGCTTCATTTCCATTTTTTAAATGCAAATAATAGCGCAGGCGGCTGCGCCATTGTTTCCACAAAAAAAAAATCAGAAATCAAACAGAAGGGACACTTCGTAATTTTTGCTTTTACTTTATAGCCAATGGATGATGGAAGGGAACGGGAAGGAAGCGAACCCTTACGGCATTCCTACAGAGTGGATTTGGTGTGGATCTTCCACAGTGCAAAATTTGCACCAAAATCGGCACCATTGCTGCAGGTTTAATCCCTCTGATGCCGATCCACAGCACAATCCGCCACGTGTGAACTCGCCATTCATTCAGCTTTCTGATATTTCAAAATAGGTATGTAGTGATTTCCTCTCGGTTGTCATATCACTACAAGCTCCGCTATTCAAAAGTCGGGAAAGATGGGTGACAACCAATATGGCTGCCATTACCGCTTCATTCAAGGGTCCCATTCAGCTGAGATTCCTGAAAGGCAAATCTTGTGATGCAGTTGTCCCAGCCCGACTCTTAAGCCGCTTTAACATCCGCCATTGTGGACTCTGGGAAAGCTGGGGGATAACTGCGACATTGCTTCTCACTTGAATTTCTATGGGCGCTTTTAAACAAGCGCCCTCATTTTTGGGTCTGCAAATCCAGAACCGACAGCAGATCCAATGACCCAAATGGACAGCACTGAAGACCGCCAAGATGCTATTAACCCTTTGCAATCCAATTTTGGATTCAGGGTTTCCTAGGGGGTTTTCTCTTTCTGCCATTTTACAAAGGCGCCACCTGCTGGCTAAAGCCAGTATTGCGGTATTGGACATGCTGGAGAGGCCCCCGACAATAGAGCGGCCAGTAATATACAGTAAGAATACCCTGCCGGACGTCTACTGACATCAGACGCTGTACAGCCTCAAATCAGAATGTCTTTAGACGTCAGACAGTGGATTGGAAAGGGTTAAATCAGGTGCACAAATAAGACCATATGGCGCTTAACTGATACCGGCCCAACAAGTCCAGCTATTAAAATAACATCAATTTTATCATTTTTCTCTTTTTAAATGAAGATTTTGGCGAGAAATATTATTTAAAGGAGTCGGTTCTATTAACAGTAAGGAGCTAAAGTAAGGGGTGATACTTACACCCCAAAACAACCTCCAAGGTGCTGATGGGGGATGCAGAACAGCGAGTGTCTAGGTAAGCTTAAATAGATGTCTCCTGCGGGGGTTGTGATGACATAATGTATATTTGTGAGGAGGTTTGTCCAGCGAGATAAAACACGATGTGTAACAGGAGACGGATCTCTTCACATACGTTTCGCTACAAAGTAAAGCAACGTATCGGGAGTGCAGGCTGGCGAGTCACTTTGGCAAGAAACGTTAAGAAGAAGTGAGCAGCAGCCGGCGCCAGGGTCATTAAACAAGATTGAAGACGTTTTTTTCTTTCCTTCTTCATCCACCAGTGTATTTAATAATACACATTGTGCCGCATCACCACTTAAACTTTAAGGAAATGTGTCTGTACATTAACGGAGGTAATGCAGAGAGGAAGCCGATCGCGCAGAGGAGCTGAGAGCAGCGTCTACTACTCCACAGCACAGAGATGACGCGGCGTAATACCGCCAAGATATTATACTAATGCCCTGAATATACCCCATCGTCATCACTACTATAACACTGCGCCATGTTAGGAGTTACATTGTATCATTTATAGGTATGCTGGATCATCCTGATGGTCACGGGTTATGTTTGCTACCTTTGTGGATTCTATAGGGCCTGACACTGGACTTTTACATGAAATAAGCAGAAATAAAGCAGGTGTTCAAATAACAGTTTTTCCAAGCCAAAAACTAATTTAAGCTAAAATGAGATTTTGCTGGCCCATGTGCCGGAGCTGTAACAGGCTGGAATATATCGCCGCCGTCATTCAAGAGACTTAATTCAATCCCCGCTGCTGTTCAAACAGAACAGAACGATCTCCTGAACCTGAAATGAGCGATCCGGAGACTGAGCTGCTATCAGGCCTAAGATTGCAAGATTGGGAAAATCTGGACTTAAATGGGGTTTCCAGGCAAATGCTATTGATGACTAAAGACCCTTTTACAAGCAAAGATAATCTTTCAAACGACTGAAAGATTTAGCGATCTTTTTGCAGAAAGTGTTAATGGCCATTAACACGTTATCATCTTCATTTGCATGTAAAAGGGCCTCCAGGAGCTGTTTGCAGAGCCCCGTGTGTGATTAATCACATGCCCAGCTGTGAACACAGCTGCATTGTTCTCTTTGAGGTTACCAGCAGTTGACAATGTTATCTACTGACTCTTCGCAGAGATAACAGCCTATGCTTGCTTTTTCTCCAGTAGCTGAATGATGGATTTTAAGTTCACCTTAAAATCATTGTTCAAATGAAAAGTGCCCGATGTCCACGCTTACACGTAATGATTATCAATCATTTTCGGTCGTTTGAACAAATTGTGAGCGATAATCGTTGCGTGTAATTGGGCCTTTATCCTCAGGATAGATTATCAATTGTTGATCTGCTGCTCGGGATCCTGACTAGAGATGAGCGAGCGTACTCGGTTCGGGTGTTTTTGCACTCGAGCACCGCTTTTTCCGAGTAACTGACTACTCGGACGAAAAGATTCGGGGGGCGCTGGGGGTGTTGCAGAGGGGGGAGGGGGGGAGGGGAGAGAGCTCCCCCCTGTTCCCCACTGCTACCCCCCGCTCCACCACGCCGCCCCCCAAATCTTTTCGTCCGAGTAGTCAGTTACTCGGAAAAAGCGGTGCTCGAGTGCAAAAACACCCGAACCAAGTACGCTCGCTCATCTCTAATCCTGAACAATCAGCGGGTCAGGTGCCAACTGTCAGCAAACCAAAACACATAGGTAAGAAGGGTATTGAGAGCTGTGCCCATAATTACCAACTCCAGCCAGTACAAAGAGGTTGGAGCGATCTGCTTCTTTACAATACCCTGTGTGTTGTGGCGCCTGATCAGCTGATTGGTTGAGATCCCGAGCTGTTAACCCCAGCTGATCGGCTATTCCTGAGGATAATCCCTGAACTCCAACTATCTGGATTCTCACATGTCAGCACTGTAAACCAATGCGCCAAGTTCTACAACTTTCTAATAAACTTTCTGCTTCAATTCATCCACATTTGTCAAATGTCCGCTTGCTTTCAGTGAATGGGATCATTCATGTTTCTATTCAGAGGCTGAAAACGTGCAGAGACCTAATTCATCTTACAGTTGTTACAATTGTATCCAGTCTGGACAATATTCTATGAGCTAAACACCCTGGACTCCAGATTGATACATTGACCTGCACTGATACATTGTAGCAAAGTACAAGGACAGGAGGGAGATTTGTGCTGCCGACTGCGTTAACCCCACTGAGAATAGTCAAGACTAGCTACAACTGCTACGAACCATCTGAGAAGTATTAGGCCCATATGGAGTTTTTAATCGCTGAATGCCAATGGTAATGTTTCTATTCACTGACAGCAAGATGAGATTGTGAAAAGGAATTGAAACATGAACTGTATTAGATAGTTTCAAGACTTTTTTTACATAGTGATTAAGTTTTATGCACAGAGGCTCCTAGTATGGATTTGGAGGTGCAAAGTGCCGACCCAGTTCTCGATGGGATTGTGGGTTTCCACTTTAGCGCGTCAGTGTACTTGTTCACTGCGGCCGCAATGAATGGCGTATTTAGTTTCGGATTTACCTTCAGAAAATAAAGGAATGCCAGCGATGCATCGGCAAGTTCAGTCTTATAAGCGGAAAGTTGTGAAACCGGTTCCTCAAGCTGCCGCTAAATGCTGAGGAAGAGGACAAAAGAGCGCTCTGTGGCCGCCGAGCTCCCGGCTCTCGGTTCCCGTAAATGAAATCCCGCAGTTTTGCTGATTTTAATCTCGCTCACTCTTTGGTTTAAAAGAAACGGCTAAGATGGTTCAGATAATCAAGAAGTCGGGTCAAATGGAAATTCAGGTTACAAGTCTCCTTATTGTGGGATTCAATCCCATAAAATGCCTTTGTAACTTACACTCATGAAGATAGAAAGTAGCGCGCTGACTGAGCACAGCGCCGGAGCGCAGCACCATCCACCTATGTCACGGGTTGTAATAAATCTGATTAATCCAGACCAATAATCAGATGGATAAATAGATATCTGGATTAATGAACTAATTAAAGAAAATAAAGTCGTCTGAGGGTCAGATTTACATCCTGTCACTCCAAATAGTATCAGCAGCAAAAGATGCTTTCTCATGTGAACCGCAAAAATTCCAGATCATGAGGTGCTTGATTACAAGGACTGTACAGGATGCTAGCATGCAATAAACTATGTCATATGACACAAAAAGTAGGGTGACTGTATACGTACATTACTTATCCTATATTATACTCCAGAGCTGCACTCACTATTCTGCTGATCGAGTCACTGTGTACATACATTACTTATCCTGTACTGATCCAGAGTTACATCCTATATTATACCTCAGAGCTGCACTCTCTATTCTGCTGGTGGAGTCACTGTGTGCATACACTACTTATCCTGTACTGACCCCGAGTTACATCCTGCATTATACTCCAGAGCTGCACTCACTATTCTGCTGGTGGAGTCACTGTGTACATACATTACTTATCCTGTACTGATCCTGAGTTACATCCTGTATTATACTCCAGAGCTGCACTCACTATTCTGCTGGTGGAGTCACTGTGTACATACATTACTTATCCTGTACTGATCCTGAGTTACATCTTGCATTATACTCCAGAGCTGCACTCACTATTCTGCTGGTGGAGTCACTGTGTACATACATTACTTATCCTGTACTGATCCTGAATTACATCCTGTATTATACTCCAGAGCTGCACTCACTGTCCAGCTGGTGGAGTCACTGTGTACATACATTACTTATCCTGTACTGATCCTGAGTTATGTCCTGTATTATACTCCAGAGCTGTACTCACTATTCTGCTGGTGCAGTCACTGTGTACATTCATTACTTATCCTGTACTGATCCTGAGTTACATCCTGTATTATACTCCAGAGCTGCACTCACTATTCTGCTAGTGGAGTCACTGTGTACATACATTACTTATCATGTACTGATCCTGAGTTACATCCTGTATTATACTCCAGAGCTGCACTCACTATTCTGCTGGTGGAGTCACTGTGTACATACATTACTTATCCTGTATTGACCCCGAGTTATATCCTGTATTATACTCCAGAGCTGTACTCACTTATCTGCTGGTGGAGTCACTGTGTTCATACATTACTTATCCTGTACTGATCCTGAGTTATATCCTGTATGATACCCCAGAGCAGCACTCACTATTCTGCTGGTGGACTCACTGTGTACATACATTACTAATCCTGTACTGATCCCAAGTTACATCCTGTATTATACTCCAGAGCTGTACTCATTCTTCTGTAGGTATAGACATTATGCCTTACATCAGCAAATAGCACAACTTGTTTTAAAAATGACAGCAGATCCGCCTTCAGCCATTATCCCTGGTAAAATCTGTAACCAACCAGATGCCTTCTGTGTAGCGGCCACTACAGGAAATAAGTAGTATTGCATGCTGAATGGCTGATCATGTAATATATGGACAAGCCATGCACCACTATTGGCTGATGTCCCTCTGCACAGGGGACCCCCCTCTTGATGACATCTATAGGCTCATAGAGGGTTACCAGACAACATCCCTTTAATAGGGCTGCTTGTATAAAATAATACACAGAGCTGTACTTCTCTCCCACTGCCCAGACCCAGTGCTGTAGCCCTGCAGGTTGTTGGGACATTTACCGTCACTAGTAGTCAGGTGACAACTGCAGCCAATCAGAGAGCTCCCATTCCATAATTCCTGGCATCATGGCACTGGTGCCAGAACAAGCGTTGACGCTGCAGCCTCTGATTGGTTGCAGATGTCACTTGACTTGCGATGACCGCAACTGACACAACAATCACGGGGACCACAAGGGGGGCTGCAGTGCGGCAGAGAATGGGGGTAAGTAAAACTTTAATTGCAGGCAGCCCAATTAAAGGGATTTTATTCGGTAACCAGACAACCCCTTTAAGCTTCATTTACAGCTGAGAGGTTCACTTACTTTAATGCACTTTTAGGCAAGTAACGGCTGGAACGTCCCTGACAGCAGCGCATATAAAAAGTTCTCAGTCGGGAAGAGAGGAGATTTCTATTAGTGCTGGAATGTTTGGACTGAGAAGCAACTTGTATAAACTCCTCCAGTCATCACATCTGCATGAAGGATTAGCTGCTATAAAGCCCTTGAAGTGGCGCTGTCAGCCCATAGTGGGCGCTGTCGGTCTACTTTTCATGGGTGTGGCCATATAAGCCGTTACAGGCAGATTTGGAATCGACCCCCCGAATGTTCCTGTGACTACACCAGGCGAGGAACGTGCAGAACGAGAGCCTTCTGCTGTATAAAGAATATTAGAAATTAGCATGCGACGACCGCGGGGCTGGAGGATCCTGCCAACGGATTTATAGCGGCGCTGCGACGGAGCAGCACACAGCACAGGGGGCTGCAAACTGCTTGACAACCAATAGCACATGAAAGAACATTAGTTTCCCTGCTTGACGGTGACAGTGACGAGCGGAGTCTCCGTGCCGCGGTTACCATAGAATTAGGGGGGGGGGGGGGGGGGAGACAACAAATGCGGAACTTCCTGAGGACACCGTCCAATCTACAAAAAGATTCTTAAAGTGACGGTTCACCCTGGAGGTCCCTTCTTCAGAGAACGGCATTAATGACTCCTTTTGCAGCAGTAGAAGGACTTGTTGCTTTACACTGCAGGTCATCTTTGCGTACTCTAAAGCCTCATTCACACAGGTGATATTACGCCGGCCGTATCTCAGGCCAAAAACCGGGTGGCTGAAGGATAGCCGCGATCGAGTCCCGAGATTACTTAGTGTTTTCTCGTTCATTCGCACGGGCATATCGCATGAAAATGCTGCGCGGAATTTCGTCGGTCGGCAAAAATCCTTGGAATGACTTCTAATTAGAGATGAGCGAGCACGCTCGGATAAGCCAGGTACTCAAGCGAGCCTCGCTTTTCTCGAGTAACAGTATTCCTGTCTGAGCATGCTCAGGGGAGGGGGGGCAGCGGAGGCGAGCAGCGGGCGGCAGGGGAGGAGAGAGGGAGATCTCTCACTCTCTTCCCCGCTACCTCCCGCAGCCCCCTGCCCCGCACGCTCGGACAAGAGTGCAGTTACTTGAGAAGAGTGAGGCTCGCTTGAGTACCTGGCTTATCCGAGCGTGCTCGCTCACCTTTACTTCTAATGCTTAGAGCGGCTGTCTTCGTTCACGATGGGAATCTATGGGAGCCTCCGATGGTTCTCGGTGAAGACCTATCTATTGACGCAGCGTGAAAAATCGTCGACTGAAAGCGGTCGTCCATTTAATATTTTCACGCTGCGTTTTTTTTTCACGTGCCCTAAAATCGCCCTTGTGAATGAACGCGTTGGGACGCACAGGGTCGCAATTTTCGGCTGATGCGTTATTGCGGTATAATAGGCGTGTAAAAACGCCCGTATGAATAAGGCCTACGAGTGGCTGGCTCTCATATGGTAGATGAGGGCATTGCTGATAGGGAACCCGTCAGCATGCAGAACCAACCAAACCAACAGAACGGAGAAGCTTAGCTCCTTCCAATCGAAGTGACTGACGCCTGCAACATTGTCCACAGGACAGATGAATTGTCATGACGTTGCTGGCCGAATCCTCACAGGACTGAAGTCTTGTGCAAGCAGTGGTAGATCGTTACTTGTCCTGACAAGCTGATGGCAACTAAAACTGGCAGAATAGTGAGTGCAGCTCTGGGGTATAATACAGGATGTAACTCAGGATCAGTACAGGATAAGTAATGTATGTACACAGTGACTCCACCAGCAGAATAGTGAGTGCAGCTCTGGAGTATAATACAGGATGTAACTCAGGATCAGTACAGGATAAGTAATGTATGTACACAGTGACTCCACCAGCAGAATACTGAATGCAGCTCTGCAGTATAACATAGAATGTAGCTCGGGATCAGTACAGGATAAGTAATGTATGTACACAGTGACTCCACCAGCAGAATAGTGAGTGCAGCTCTGGAGTATAACACAGAATGTAGCTCGGGATCAGTACAGGATAAGTAATGTATGTACACAGTGACTCCACCAGCAGAATAGTGAGTGCAGCTCTGGAGTATAACACAGAATGTAGCTCGGGATCAGTACAGGATAAGTAATGTATGTACACAGTGACTCCACCAGCAGAATAGTGAGTGCAGCTCTGGAGTATAACACAGAATGTAGCTCGGGATCAGTACAGGATAAGTAATGTGTGTACACAGTGACTCCACCAACAGAATAGTGAGTGCAGCTCTGAAGTATAATACAGGATGTAACTCAGGATCAGTACAGGATAAGTAATGTATGTACACAGTGACTCCACCAGCAGAATAGTGAGTACAGCTCTGGAGTATAATACAGTATGTAGCTCGGGATCAGTACAGGATAAGTAATGTATATTATATATTGTTTTTAAAGGTTAAATTTTCTTATCATTTTGACCCTTAAAAATATAGCATATATCATGTGTGGTTGACTCACCATTCTCCGGCTGGTCCTTGATATCAGCCTCACTGGGATGGCTGGGACTATCTGACTGACTTGAATCTGGTAAAAGAAAGTAAGAACATTTTAGACTTAATTTCTTAAATTCTAGTGAATTGCTAATTCCAAGAACAATGTGAACAATATCATCATCCACATGAGCATCACTGGCCAATCGGAGCACCGCGTACTGTCTTAGACTACCAATACACAACCAGTGCTCAGCGTGCATCAGGTAGTCAGGGAAGTGGTTTCTACAGAACTGGAGGGTCATTGAAAGGAAAAATTTCCAGGAGTGTTATATAAGAGTCTTTGCTCCCGTGACCCTATGATAACACTTCCTGTTGCGCACTCAGTGCTACAATACAAACATTGTATGAATCAGAATGTTTATGTACATCAATGTCTACATACAGAGACACACGTAGTGGCCAGTATTCAAGCCCATGTCCCAATGGCAAGGATAAAGCATTAGAGCAAAACCAGGAAGTGCCGTCATAAGGACACATGACGGGATGTAATGCTAAAGTAAAGTAATAAAAACCAGTAGAAGAAGGACGAATGACGACTACATAAGGTTTGTTGGTAGTCTGTTGCCATAGAAACACATAAGGAGGCACAGGGGCTGCACAGACAAAACGGTCGTAGATTTTTAATCACAATTGCTTGCATTTAAAACACTGGTTGCAAAAGTCTCCACGCCCGTGGGGTGTCATTCATTTAATAGAGAGCAACGGATTTCTTTCTCTTTAATTAAACAAACTGCCCCTCCCCCGTCAGAAATAAAATATGGTCCTATGACAGAACGAGCACGGATGGAATGAGATGATAAAGGAGCCATTTGGATTTCATGGTCCCTCAGTGCACAGATGTGTAAAAACAGTGCGATCTGTCAATCATCGGGGGAGGGGAGAACAGGTAATCCGATGAATAGATTAATATCTGCCCATCCGTAATGAATGCAAATGATGGATCCATATTGGAGGCATTTCCATGAAATCAATAGCACTACTTAGTGCACCGGACTGGACCGCTCCCATTAACATTGTGTGCAGAGCATTAACTCATCGCCATTTCCCAAGAGTCATTGCTTCCCTGCAGGAGCCGGTTCAAACCCCAGTGATCACAGAGCGCAGAGTTACTGTTTTGCAATTTTGGTTTAATTTTTTTAGTTAATTTAATATCTACAAATACATTCAGTAATTTCAATTTCACCCTCCGAGGAAGAAGAAAAAGAAATTATGATAATTCTAATCAGGAATATCCAGCGATATCTACAAATCTAGCCTAAGTGGCAAATATACTGTATATCATCATAGATGGCGGTAGAAAGAAAAGTTCTGCAACTTTTTAATATAGTTTATGTCTCAGTTCCCCACCTTTGTCAATATATCTGCTTGCTGTCAGTGAATGGGAACATGATTGTTTATATCCAAAAGCTTAAGCCCATGCTGATTATGTCCACCAGGCACATTACAGTGTATCGGGGGTACATTCAGTTGTAGCGAGCCCTGGGCATGATCAGAACGGGGTGGTTGTATTCACTGACAGCAAGCACAGATCATGACAATGGTACATTATAGCAAACTATTAGGACAGCAGAGAGATGTGTGCAGCTAATGGATAAAAGGGGTTTCACCGCAATTGACTTTTATTACCACAAGACCGGGGATAAAAGTCTGATTGGTGAGGGTCTCGCTGCTGAGTCCCCCTGCCGATCCCAAAAAAGGTGTTTCTCCCACTTCCACTGCACCTTCCACAATGAGGAGGACCTTGAGTGTGCGGCGGTAACGGATACGCGGTGACGCTCCATTCAGTCTCCATGTCACTGTGTCTGGGGAACATTGGGCTCCCGTTATTGCAATTGGTGGGGGTCTCAACAGTGTGACCCCCTACTGATCAGACTTTTGTCACCTATCCTATGGGCTGTACTCTGCTTTTTCCGTCGACCCCAGAGAGCCCACAGTGATGACAAAGCGTGGTATAGGACCCCCCCCCTAAGGTTCGGTCAGGGTCTCAGTGGTATAACCCCCACCAATCAGTCTTTCCTCACTTATCCCGTAAGCTCAAAATAGATTGTTTAAACTGGATACAGCTGTAACAAACCCTCAGCTGTGGAAATATTATGGCTGTATAGGTTATTACTAGTTGACTACAAAACACAATGTTTCCATTCACCGACAGCAAGCACAGATATCGAAATTAGTGAGCAATTTGTACACAAAATATGCAAAAAAATTATATTGTATTTACAGAAAACCATTTTAAAGGGCTGCTCCGGTGAAAACACATTTTCTATCCCTGCCCCCTCACGTGATTGCCTGTCACACTCTGGGGGTCTCCTCTGTGTGTTGCAGCCACCTCCCTGCCATGCAGCTCCCTGTCTGATGCTTATTAGTCACCATCTTCAGGCTGAGATTTTTTACTTTCAGTTTCACATCTATCCCATGATGCGTACGCACAGCAGTAGCTGAGGTTATGCCATTTTGGCCTGCTGGGGGGCATACAGTCAGGAGGATGAGCTGTGATCTCCTCTATTGTAACTGTGTGACAGGAGCCCTGTGGTCCTGATCAGTAACTGTAGCAGTGTCTGTGCCCCCTCTAGGCAGTTTCATGTGACTGCCTAACACAGGCTATGAAGCTCACTTAATTGGAGAAAACATGACCCCAAGCAGATCTGAGCTGATCAGACCTGAGGTCACATGACCATCTGAGGAGAAAGAGGCCGGGTGTCTCAAACAGAAAGGAATAACTAACCAATGTAACACAAGCTTACTTATATATACTGGCGGTGGTGGTGGGGGAGCTACACAATGAATGGATTTAAAAAAATCATTGGAGTGGTTCCTTAAATAACTGTTTTGCATATTTAAAGGCATATTCCAATTTTGACCAAAAACTGGCAACCATAAAGGTAGAATCTACCTAAAATGTGCAGTTTCTTAGTATATCCTTCACTTTTTCTTATCTTGCGCTTATTTCGAGTTCTATGATAGTTTATCCTCCTTTCACATCTAAAGCTAAATGTAAAGTGCTGCTAACAGAAAGCAGTGCATCCTGGGAGCTGAGATGACAGTTACACTGTTTAGTTGTGTCACATGACTGACAGCAGGGTGGAGCTAAACTACTAGAGAAACCAGAAAAATAGTGGAAGGCAGCTTTGGATGTGACTGGAGACCACAACATGAAATACCATAAGCATGAAAGCGGCTTTTGCTGGAGCCGTCGAGTCATAGACGTAGATCCATAAGTAGATCTTCTAAGACAATATCATCCGGACGTCTCAGACTGAGTGACCTGTGGAGCGCCCTGCGCCTGGAGATAAGTATTCGCCGCGCCGCACGGTTAACTGCTCCGTTATTTTCTGATGCCCAAATGATGATTGTGAATTGTAAACCTTCAGCGACCGTTACTTAAACTCGTCACCTCTGATCATAAATCTCACGGGTGATTCTGTTATGACCGGCTGACTTTTGGCATGTAGGCGAGCGGTGGCTCCTGGCCATTTTTTATTGCACGCTGCAAAACCCACAGCTATTGGCCGCCGGGAGCCAGATGGCGGCAGGCCCAGCGGACGGCCAAATCTCCACAGGAGGAAAAAAAAAGGATGCATTTAAATAGGATCATTTCATCCTTTCCTGGACTTTGGTATCAGGTAATGAACAGCAGATCTACGATACAGAATCAGACCGGAGGACCCCCGGGGTCTCCGCAGCCGTCGGGCCCCATACACTGAGTTGTGGGCCCTCAAAAACCAATACAAGCCCATAGCACCGAATTAAAGGGAACGTCCACTTCTAAGCGGAATTAGTATAGAATGAAAAGCCCTACAATTCCTTATCCTTTTCAAGATCTCTGCTTGCTGTCAGTGAATTTAATCGACTATTTAAATCCAGAGGCTGAAAATCCATCCTGATCAAATACTTCTCACAGCTGATGGTTTGCTACTACTGTATCCCCTCTAGACAACCTCCTGTGAAGTAAGCTCAAGACCAGCACATAATCTGTTACAATGTATCAGCGCAGATGAAATGTATCAATCTAAGACCACTTTTATAGCCAAGAAAATCAAGTCAGATTGGCGAGTTGCGAGACGCACAAATCTCGCATGAATATAAACCCCAATCTTTTGAATGGGGTCAAACACATGAGCGATCTTTTTTTTAACCAAATCGCATTGCAGTGTGGGAAAAAAATCACGGCATGTCCTATGTTTGGGCGTTCCATCACATCGCCCATGGGTTTCAATTGGGTCAGCAAAGCATCGAATGGCGTACGAGATGCACAGAAGTGCGATGCGATGTTTCCCATTGAAAACAATGGATTGCTGCTTCCTTGATGAGATGCAAGGCGGTATTTACCACTAAAGAGTCTCCCATCCACGGGGAAATCGCATGTTGGCGAGTGCGATATCGGGCCGAGTTTCACAGCCTGATACCGCACTCGCCCATATCAGATATTGAATAGCAAAGAAGTTCAGTTAAGTTCAACGCAGCTGTATGCAAGGAGCGCCCCCTAGTGGTGAATTCAGGCAGAATTTAATCAACTATGCAGCGGATTGGGAAGCATGAATTAGGAAAATGGAACTCTGATGCCCATAAACATGGATTATGAAATAATTCAGCCCACGATATTGGGTCTGTATAGATAAAAATATAGGTTACCCTGAAATGATGATGGTAAAACCAGTTACTGATGCAATGGAGGGTGATGTTCTCATAGGCTTGTGTGTGATATTGCAGGTCAGCTACATGGAAGTGAATGGGAATTGAGCTGCAATACCAGACACAATCCACAGATAAGGGTGGCGCTGTGTTTGGAGGAAAGCAGCCATTAACCCCGGACAACCCCTTTAAAATGGTATAAAATAAAGAAAAATCCATACTCCCCAGCTCTAGTCCCTGTCCAGAGTCCCCTGGTGTGTGGTCATGTGCCGCACACTGACCACTCAGCCAATCACAGGCTTCAGCATCCATGGAAGTCTCACCTCTTAAGCCTGTGATTGGCTGAGTGGTCACATGCACAGTGTATGGCACATGACCACCTTCCAGCTTCTTCCTGCTTCCAAGTGGCAGGGACCAGGGCTCCAGCACTGGACAGGGACAGCCGGACTATGTGGTTTTTTTTTATTTTATACCATTATAACCCTGTAATTATTATTTTTTTTAAATCCCAGACAACCCCTTTAAGAGCTGCAAGCCTCCTTATACACCTATGGCAAACTTTCCTTAGACCGGCATATAAGTAAATAGTCCCCAATGTTACCATCTGACTACACGCTTCCCATCCAGCCCCGTCCGTATTCACAGCAGCCGCCATCAATAGCAAAAGAGCTTTTTTCCTGGACCCGGCGCAGCGTCCAGTCCGGCAAGATGTTTTTTTTAACGTCGCATATTCAAATAAGAAGCAAACAAAAAATAATGAGCCGCGGTTGAGACAAAAGCCGCATCCATACAAAAGAGGGGGGAAGAAAAAAAAAAACACCCCAAGGATGTTGTGCTGCGAGCTGGGAAAATATGGGATGCCTTTGTTACTTTTTATATACTTTCTAAAGGGGGATAAAATCCCCAAAGAAAAAAAAAAGCGTAATTGACTCAACCCTTCTCCCGAGACAAAAATAAACACTCCCCCTCGCTTGTTTGTATGCTTGTCAGTAGCTTTCTATGCAACAGCAGCTAAAAACAAAAGAAGTTTTAGATTCTCAGACAAAATGCAGAATCTCCCCAAACAACGAGGAGGGGGGAGGCCGGAGATGCGGGCGAGGGAGGGTATGAGGTGGGGGTTCTTTCAGAGAGGGCCTGACAGTACATTCAATATGGCAGCATCAAAAGTCCCCTCACTAATTAAATATGCATCGGCGTGGAGTTTTTGATCGATGCGAGGCATGGATCCGATGACACACCTGCAAAAATCCGGAGCTCAGAGCTCCGAGGAAAAGAGGGGGAAAAAAATTCAAGCTCTCGTCTTATCTTCGCTTTCAAAGGCTCTCGATTTCTTTTGCGTAGAGATCTAATTTAATTCTCTCACCCCTTCTGCAAAGTGGATTAAAAAAAAAGTCAATACTGCCTTTGTGCAGTACTGCAGGAACACACTGCGCTCCTCTCATTCAATTTAGGTGTGACCTTTCGACCAAGGTAATGACAACTGTCTGGGAGTGAGGTACAGCTGGCAGAAGACGGGCAGCACCCTATAGATCTTTCCCGCACAGGTGGGATGGAGCCGGGTGCCAGGGAGGGCTCCGGATTCCAGGAAGTTGGAGGTTTTGCTATAAGTTTACGCTCCAGGAATGAAGGGTAATAAAGTTTAAAGACTATCAAGAAAAGTTCTGCAACTTTCTACTAAACTTTGGTGCAGAGTAAGCGCTCATTCACATCAGCGCCAGGGCTTCCTATTTTCCTGCTGCATTCAGGGAGCAGGAAAACGCCAAGGCTGAACGGATCCAGAGAAAAACAGCGCCAAGTGGACCCCATTGACTACAATAGATTCCGTCTGGTTTCCGTCCGGCATTTTGCTGGATCTGACCGGAAAAAATAGCGCTAAATGTAGCACTATGTCATTGCGTTTTTTTTAGTGGAGGTCTGACACTGATGTGTATAAGCCCTTCTTATGATCGGCATTTCATATGTTGTCCCCTGTTTATATCTACACTGTTTCCGTAACTCCCATAGAAGACAATGGGAATTATGGAAACGGTATAAGACAGCGAACTGCGCCGTTTCCATAACTCAGGAGTTGACTTAACTGTCAATGACTTCTATGGGAGTTACAGAAACAGTGATCGGCTCACTTGGCTGCATAAACTGTTCCTTTAAAGCTGTGCGTTCTGGAAAAGAAAGAGTTAAACCAACATTTTAATGAAGAGTATAGAGTCCAATAAAAGTGCGTTCGCACTTGGCATTTGTGGAGCGTTTCTAAAGTGCAAAAAAAAAACAAGGCATAAGCGCCAGTCAAGCGCACCCTTGGCCACCGCATCACACAAGTTAGTAAAGATAGGTGCAGAGTTGGGACCCACGTCTATGTGACTTCCTTGGCATCTCAGGAGATGCTGTCAGATTCTCAGATGGGGAAACACCTTTATTTCGTCAACATATTCAAGATCTCTGCTTGCTGACAATAAAGAGTTTGTTTTGTTTGCTTTAGGCCTCATTCTCACGGGGGATGCGTTTTTTATACCGGCCGCATCTTGGGCAAAAATCACATCAATAAAGTAGAGCCGCGATCGAGTCCCAGGATGTATTAGCGTTTTACCGCCATTCACACGGGCGTATCGCATGAAACATACGCTGAAACACGGAATTCCGTTGGTCTTCTTTTCCGAGCTCCGGAGTCTATGAGCGCTTCCAGCGTTTTTCGTCAATAGATGGGTCAAGACTTACCTTTTGATGCAGCATGAAAAATCAGCGACCGAAAACTTTCCCATGTTACGTTGCGATTTTTTTCACACGCCCATGTGGCGAATACACTGGACTCCAATGCTTCACGTGATTGCGGTTTTGGTCGCCACATGTGAATGAGGCCTAAAGTGCTGAAAACCTACAGACATAATACTTCTCCCAGGTGAAGTTCTGTTACAATTGCATTCAATGCAGAAAATCCTCTGGTGCATTGAGCCCCCCATCATCATCCCTAACCCTCTGCTGATTTTACATTCACCATCTCTGTTTGCTGTCAATGAGTGAGAACCTACACTTACAGTTTGTGATATCTGTATCCAGCCTCTGTGAGCTAAACACATCCGCAGCACAAACCTCCCTCCTGTGCTGATGGTTTGTTACAATGTATCAGTGCAGGTAAAATGTATCAGTCTGGATTCCAGGCTATTTAGGTTACAACTGTGGCAAAACTCGTTTGTAATAACAGTTTGGATGTAAATATGGTGGGTTTTTTACCTCCCATTCACTGAAAGCAAGCAGAGATCTTGTAGCAAAAAGCATATTAGAAAGTGCAGAACTTTTTATTGTACAATAATTAATCTTTTATTTAATTAACACCAGAAAATGGCTTTAACAGGAACAGTTTGCTCCCCGGAGGAGTGAGGATGGACGGCGGCAGGGCAAATCTGATTCAAGAAGGAAGAAAGGAAAAAAAGGAGTTCAAAAGTGCACGGCTCGTCTCCTCATTACAGCTGACAACTGCTGATGTATCAATTACTTTGCGTACTTTTAGCTCTTGAGTCGAGTGTCTCCCTAACAGCCATGGAGGAAGGAAAGAAAACACGCTGCTCGCTGTGTACGGTTTCCTCTTCTGATTTCTGCATTTATTTAGATGTCTGCTATTGTAACACAGTCATGGCCGTACAGCATAACCCTACAGATAGGAGGCGCTATGTACACAGACGTATCGTAATGTTACACAAAGCTGGACTACTGGCCTTTAAGGATCTGAAGATCAAGGCAAGCCCTATAGGATCGGATGGGATCGCCGAAGTACAGACCACTGAATGTCGGATTAAAGGAGCTTTACTTAAAACTGACTTATACACTAATTATACAGTGTAACATCAAGAAGGATCAATTGATATTTCACCCTTTGTCCACCAGGGCCGCGCCACAACCAAATGTTTCTAACGTGAAAAAATGGGACCTGTGAATCGCAGACTAGAACAGTTCCCATATGGATTAGCTTTCCCTCCGATGCTGCAGTGAAATGCTGGAGGGAAACTAATGCCAGAACTGATAGCACTCTCCACTGGGCTCAGCTCTTCTGTAAGGCAACTGCCTGCAGCAGGAGCCCTTCCCCGCTGTTGTAAAGGACTGGGCATGTTAAACCCCACACCGTTAGCGTAGCTCTCTTATTGGATAATGTGGAATCCCTTTCCGGCTATTATAATCTCCACTAGGCCCAGCTTTACTGTCAGGCAACTGCCTGCAGCAGGAGCCCTTCCCCATTATTATAGAGGAGTTCATAAAAACCATGTTAAGACCCACCATTTGCATAGCTCTGCTATAGGATAATGATTATCCATTGTCAGTCACCACAATTGCCATTGAGCTTAGCTGTTCTGTTAGGCAACTGCTTGCAGCAGGAGCCCTTCCCCATTGTTAAAGCTGACTCAGCATGTTAAGCCCCACCCTAATCCGTAGCCCTGCTATTGAATAACGAGGAAACCATTCTTGGCTGTTGCATTCTCTACTAGGCTTAGCTCTTCTATAGAGTGACTACTTGCAACAGGTGCCCTTCCCCATTGTAGAAGACTGGGCATGTTAAACCCTACCCCTTTAACGTAGCTCTCCTATTGGATGATGCAGAATCCATTCTTGGCTACCACATTCTCCACTAAGCCCAGCTCTACTGTCAGGCAACTGCCTGTAGCAGGAACCCTTCCCCATTATTATAAAGAGCAGGCATGTTATTTCCCGCCCTTTAGAATACCACTGCTATTGGACAACGAAGAATCCATTCTCATTGGGCTTAACACCTTCCTTAACGCCCATAGAGCTCAATAATGCAACTGCTTACAGCTCAGCATGGTACCCAATGGGGAATCCAGCAAGCAGGGGTCAGGATTGAAGTGAGACCTGTGGATATGCCATAAATGATGAGGATGGAAATACCTCTTAACTATGTATCTGAACATGAGATGGTCATTAAAGTTCCATTTCAGCAGCAATCTCCAACCGATGGCTCTTCAGCGGCTGTGGAACTACAACTCCAAGGGTGTCCTGACAGCCTACAGCTCTCAGGGCATGCTAGGAGTGGTAGTTCTGCACCAGCAGGAAAGCCACAGGTAGGGAATTACTGCATTATAGAGAAAATGATGAGCCTTCCATAAAACAACGCCCTGATTCTGCAGAATATCAATCCCATTTCATTGTCCTTTCATAGACTTGCAGGGAGATGTGATTTATGCTCCGTGGCCCCACATTTTATACCGTGATTGAAATTCATGGGACAATTTCAATTTCAAAGAGACGAGAGTGGAATTCTTGGACATATGCACAGATCCGTTATTTCAAATTAATTGAAGGGAAGTGTAATAATTGTAAATTGCTTCCCACACTACTACTTAAAGCACTTTCCCCATGTTTAATCCAGTCAATTTAGAGCCAACATTTTAAGGATTTGTATAATTTCTGAAATAACTGTCAAGAGATACGAGAGGAGAGATGATATTTTCACACTCTCTCATCTACGGAGGCAGATACTGTAAAATGGACCATCAAAACCACGCTGAAAATACCAAGATATTCAGAGCTAATGGCCGCGGCGGGCAATAAATACCAGACGGAAAATACCGAGGATTCTCAAAATTAAAAATTTGTAAAATAAAAAAAAATTTTTTTTTTCGTTAACTCATTCTGTTCCATTATTCAATGGTCAGTGGAGTTATTTTTGCTTTCAGGCTCCCCTGTCCGGGGAAGACAGATCCAGGAAGGGTTAACCATGCATGGTGCATCTGGGTAGCGGGGAGCACATGCACCTCAACAGCCAATGATGCTATTCACAAGGGTGGTTTTTCACACGGGTTGATGGTCCATAGGGTAAAAATGTCTGCATGTCCTATATATAGGGATTCAGTGTATGGGGTTTAAAGTACATCAGGCAGCATACGATAGGGGTCCATGTGCTCTCTGATGTTTTTTGAATATGAATTCTTGGAAAGCACACGGCGCAGCCCATGTGAATAAGCCCCACGGTAAATTTAACACAGTGGATTCTCATGTGCATCTGATGGCGAATCCTCATTACCCTTTCCAATCCACTGTCTGACGTCTAAAGACATTCTGATTGACTGCTGTACAGCTCCGATATCGGAAGACATCCGGCAGGGTAATCTTACTGTAGATTACTGTCCGCTCTGTTGTCGGGGGCCTCTCCAGCATGTCCCATACCACAGTACTGGCTCTAATCAGCAGATGGCGCCATTGTATAATGGCAGAAAGAGAAAGCTCCCTAGGAAACCCTGAATCCAATTGGATTGCAAAGGGTTAATCCCATGCCTATACTACATTATATCCATGGCAAAACCAACACTCAGACGTGGTCAATGCATTGTAGTGCCAATTCGCACCACAGTCTATACAAGTCAGTTCTTGACACAGATTCTGCGCAGAATCCGCACGGATTGCATATGTATTTCTCACATTGGAACGGTCTAAATCCACGTGTAGATCCATGGGTGCTACAATTGGAAATTCATGGCAGAAATCTGTAGATTATGGTAAAAACAGATGAGTATATTTGCAACTACACTTGCCGCTACGGAGCGTAGTTGCGCATGAACCTTTTTTTTTTTTAAGGCCATTCAACGACTCACAAGCATGGCCAGGTTAGTAAATAAGGGAGAGATGGAGCCGCTCAAGGATTACATTGCCCTTCTCTTGTCCCTGCTCTCATTATTGACCTAGAGTCTGGTGTGATACTGAAAAAAGGGGTGGAGCATGACAATCACCAAAGGTCCACCCACGAGGAGCTGGGAAAGACTAGATGAGAAAGGAACATAGCCATATCTTCAGTGGGGTGGAGGAATATACCCACATTTCTAAATGTGGAAGTTCTGATTGCTAAAACTCCTTTGGGTACCTGTTAACAGTCCAAAAACATATATAAAAACTTGCTGACTATTTCCTCATCTCCCAAAGATTTCAATAAAGAGTAATCTTGCATATAAGCTTACTTCTCCATGAAGTGATTTGCAATCGATGGTAATCTCAGCTGCCAGATGAAAACTAAATATTTAGGCAAATTCCAATTGAGATCCTGTAATCAGGATGGGGTGGTCCCTTTAAATAAGAGTCTGCATCATAAACTTGCTTTAATGTTCACAATTGCCAAAAGGAAATCTCTTTGAAACAAATCCTAATTTATATTTTTAATGCTGAAAACCTGAGATTTTTGCTCCAAACGTTTTGAAACGAGACTTTGTAAGAAGTTTACCTGCAATTTACGGGGCTCTCCAGCACACTGGCAGCGTAATTCAGTAAAATCGCTGCAGTGCTGAGCCTTGTCTGAGTTTTGCAGAGTCGACGATTCCTAGACATCATCCCAATCTTTTTTCCCTTAGCTCTTCTATTGGATTTATGTAACTGTGAGTCATTTTTTTTAACTGACTATAACAATCACTAGAAAAGAAGCGGCCACTGTGCGGTGGAGATACTTCGAACAATATCACAATGGTTATTGGGTGATTTACTAAGATGATGATGCCTGCCCTGCGTCTCTCAATGCTGTGACTCCAGTTTTCCCTGCACAACAAATTTAGCGTATGCCGTCTACATGCTGAAAACCGGCCCGACCCAGAGAATATTATGCTAATGTGATAAATGCCGATTATTCATATAATACTTTACAACTCCCTTAAAAGTGGATATCCATCTTTGGAAAAAAGCTATCAATTCTATACAAACTTTAACTACATAAAGGCTGACTCATTCTGCACATTTATTTCTTATCCTGTATTATACTCCAAGAGCTGTACTCGCTATTCTGCTGGAGGAGTCACCGTGTAGATACATTACTAATGCCAATCATATTACAAGAGCTATTTTCGCTATTCAGCTGGTTGCTACTGGAAACAGACAAGATTCTTTTTGTCAGCGATGTTCCATATTCCTAATGGCTAAGCTGTTATTGTGTAATATGCTATAATATAGTATTTTCTATAGAATATAACTTCTATAATACTGCCTCCTATGTACAAGAATATAACGACTATAATACTGCCTCCTATGTACAAGGATATAACTACTATAATACTGCCCCTATGTACAAGAATATAACTACTATAATACTGCCCCCTATGTACAAGAATATAACTACTATAATACTGCCCCCTATGTACAAGAATATAACTACTATAATACCACCCCCTATGTACAAGAATATAACTACTATAATAGTGCCCGCTATGTACAAGAATATAACTACTATAATACTGCCCCTATGTACAAGAATATAACTACTATAATACTGCCCCCTATGTACAAGAATATACCTACTATAATACTGCCCCTATGTACAAGAATATAATTACTATAATACTGCCCTCTATGTACAAGAATATAACTACTATAATACTGCCCTCTATGTACAAGAATATAACTACTATAATACTGCCTCCTATGTACAAGAATATAACCACTATAATACTGCCCCCTATGTACAAGAATATAACTACTATAATACTGCCTGCTATGTACAAGAATATAACTACTATAATACTGCCCCCTATGTACAAGAATATAACTACTATAATACTGCCCCCTATGTACAAGAATATAACGACTATAATACTGCCTCCTATGTACAAGGATATAACTACTATAATACTTCCCCATATGTACAAGAATATAACTACTATAATACTGCCTCCTATGTACAAGAATATAACGACTATAATACTGCCTCCTATGTACAAGGATATAACTACTATAATACTGCCCCCTATGTACAAGAATATAACTACTATAATACTGCCTGCTATGTACAAGAATATAACTACTATAATACTGCCCCCTATGTACAAGAATATAACTACTATAATACTGCCCCCTATGTACAAGAATATAACGACTATAATACTGCCTCCTATGTACAAGAATATAACTACTATAATACTGCCCCCTATGTACAAGAATATAACGACTATAATACTGCCCCCTATGTACAAGAATATAACTACTATAATACTGCCTGCTATGTACAAGAATATAACTACTATAATACTGCCCCCTATGTACAAGAATATAACTACTATAATACTGCCCCCTATGTACAAGAATATAACGACTATAATACTGCCTCCTATGTACAAGAATATAACTACTATAATACTGCCTCCTATGTACAAGAATATAACGACTATAATACTGCCTCCTATGTACAAGGATATAACTACTATAATACTGCCCCTATGTACAAGAATATAACTACTATAATACTGCCTCCTATGTACAAGACTATAACAACTATAATACTGCCCCCTATGTACAAGAATATAACTACTATAATACTGCCCCCTATGTACAAGAATATAACTACTATAATACTGCCCTCTATGTACAAGAATATAACTACTATAATACTGCCCCCTATGTACAAGAATATAACTACTATAATACTGACCCCTATGTACAAGAATATAACTACTATAATACTGCCCCCTATGTTCAAGAATATAACTATTATAATACTGCCCCCTATGTACAAGAATATAACTACTATACTACTGCCTCCTATGTACAAGAATATAACTACTATAATACTGCCCCTATGTACAAGAATATAACTACTATAATACTGCCCCCTATGTTCAAGAATATAACTATTATAATACTGCCCCCTATGTACAAGAATATAACTACTATAATACTGCCCCCCATGTACAAGAATATCACTACTATAATACTGCCCCCTATGTACAAGAATATAACTACTATAATACTGTCCTCTATGTACAAGAATATAACTACTATAATACTGCCTCCTATGTACAAGAATATAACTACTATAATACTGCCCCCTATGTACAAGAATATAACTACTATAATACTGCCCCCTATGTACAAGAATATAACTACTATAATACTGCTCCTATGTACAAGAATATAACTACTATAATACTGCCTGCTATGTATAAGAATATAAAGACTATAATACTGCCCCCTATGTACAGGAATATAACTACTATAATACTGCCCCCTATGTACAGGAATATAACTACTATAATACTGCCCCTTATGTACAAGAATATAACTACTATAATACTGCCTCCTATGTACAGGAATATAACTGCTATAATACTGCCCCCCTATGTACAAGAATATAACTACTATAATACTGCCCCCTATGTACAAGAATATAACTACTATAATACTGCCTCCTATGTACAAGAATATAGCTACTATAATACTGCTCCTATGTACAAGAATATAACTACTATAATACTGCCCCCTATGTACAAGAATATAACTACTATAATACTGCCTCCTATGTACAAGAATATAGCTACTATAATACTGCTCCTATGTACAAGAATATAACTCCTATAATACTGCCCCCTATGTACAAGAATATAACTCCTATAATACTGCCCCCTATAGATGATTCTATGAATCTGTAACTTCTTTTTTACATTCTAGGATGTCCTCCACCTTTGATCACACACGGCTGGAAAGCATTCTACAGAAAAAAGATCTTCCCCTTTAAACAAGACAAGTCTGCAGCCGCAGTCAGGAGACATGAGAGGCCCCGCTCAGGCTCTCAGTGAGAACTCACAATTAGTGAAAGTCAGTCTGCGGTATTTAAACAGTGGGTATTGTCTCCGCTGTGAGTCAGCTCGTTTCCACTTTCCTAACCCAAGCACATTTCTTGAATGGAAAACTCTGTAGAACTTTCATGCTCCAAAAAGGCTAAGAACATAAAAGCCCCATTCAGGCCACCCGGTCTCCCCCCCACCCCACCCTCCCGCCCCAAGGACATTTAATTGGATAATTGCTCCATAAAATCTTCCCAAGTGCATAACTGATAAAGAAATGAGCCCTGGATGCAGAAGCTGCCGCGTTCAGAGGACCTCGACGTCGGCTCATTTAAATGTTTGCTGGAACCATCCTTGTTTTTGCACACATGGTGCGAGTTACGCGGCTTTCCAGTGTGCACAGGAGATAGGACCATGTTGTGGCTTCTGCAGGCGCTTCCACTGAGTCATGGTGAGGAAGCGCCTTTTCAAACAGACGTGTCAAGTAGACTCCCTCTCTGGTGGGGCCTGAGCACCTTGAGAGGACATCAAGAAGACGTCCTTCACGTGGAGTTTCCTTTGTGTCTCGTAGACAGTCTGCAGGGCTATGTGACTGCTCGGATGAATGTGGTCTTGACATGAGTCGAGACGAGGGGAGAAATGGGAGTCACGGCAACGGCGACCCTGCCGATAGACGTCTCAGCCCTAATGATACAACGTGGAGAAGATCGTGTGTCTTCTCCTCCACCTCACACTGGAGAGGAGTTCCCCAATCCCTCTACAGTGCACATACCAACCCGTAGCCATGGCTTCTCCTCCTCCATGTCCTTCACATTGTCCAATCACTTGCAGTGGCCTTCAGATATCAGCAAATGCCCCAATACAATGTCAGCAAATTAAAGGGGTGTCTGGTTTATGTGAATAAAGCTTAAAGTGACCGTCCGGCTTCAGGACACAATTCTGTCCAGGCACCGAAGCCATTGGGGGAATATCCCCTGCAGTTGTTCTTCTCTGCCGCATCTTCCGATTCACCAGTTTCAGGCTCAGTTTTCAGCCATCCAAGATGTCTGCAGCAATTTTCTATTTAACTAACGCACACTGTGTACTGATTGGCCGATGCTGATCACATGAGCAGATCTGGCCAATCAGAGAGCAGGTGTAGTGCATTAGTAGTCTAACAGTACCAGTGCATAGTGTGCATTATATAGTCTGAAGTGTGTGCATCATGTAGTCATCGGCCATCATAGATAGCCGAAAACAGGACCCAAAACTAGAAAATCGCAGGGCTGGCAGAGAGCAACTGCAGGTGATATACCTGCTCCAGTTTCGGGATAGAATTTTGTCCTGAAACTGGAGCATTACTTTAATTGATGGATCATGAAAAGTTTTGCAACCTTCTACCGTGTTTCCCCGAAAATAAGACCTTGTCTTATATTAATTTTTGCCCTAACGGAGGCACTACGTCTTATTTTTCGGGAATGGCTTATTTTACTTACCCAGCCGACGCGGTCCGGGTGCCTCCCGCTGGTCTCTGAGCTCCCGTATTTATGCCGCACGTCCTGCACTCCTAGGCCGCTTACAAAACATTACTTGCTGGTCATAGGATTCATAAATCCCAGCACCAGGAAGCGACGGCTCTGATTGGTTCAGTCAGCACTGCTCTCAGCCAATCAATGCAGCGCTCACCGAACCAATACGGCGGCTTTGATTGGCTAAGAGCAGCGCTCGCTGAACCAATCAGAGCCATCACTTCTTGCAGGCGGAATTTCTGAATCCCGCGCGCGACCAGCAAGTGATGTTCTGTCAGCGACCAAGTACTGCAGAGACCAGCGAGAGGGACTCGAACCCCGGTTGCTAGGTAATGCATTCATTTTTTTAATGTAGTCTAGCAAGGGCTTATTTTTGGGAATGAGCTTATATTCCAAGCCTCCCCGAAAATAGCAAAAAATCAGGGTAGGGCTTATTTTAGAACTAGTTCTTATTTTTGTGGAAACACGGTAATCTAGTATAATGCAATGATTTGCTATTTTCAATATCTCTGCTGGTTGTCAGTGAGTAGGAACTGCTGCAACCAGTTAGGCCTTATTCAGATGACCGTAACACAGGCGTTTTGGCTCACAGAGAATTGTCTAGATTTGATACAAAGCCCCAGATGAGAAAAATATTAAGTCAGTTAGGGGCTCATTCACATAGTCATATTTACTCTCCGTATGACGCACATAATACAAAAGCTGAAACTCTATAGATTTACATTTGGGGTATTTAGACCTGTTTTTCACGTGAAAATCGCAGCATGTCCTATTTTGATCCGTATAGTAGACCGAAATAGCCCATTACAGTCAATGGGATTGTGTAAATATGGAGTGAATATACATGATACATACGTATTCACTGCTTATTTACACATGCAGTCAATTGGGCCTTCATACATTTTTTTTTTTTTGCGCGCGAAACAATTGTAACAAACCCTCAGCTGCGAGAGGAGGCAATCATGCAAGTGTGATGTCGGCACTGAATAGGAATGGGGAGTATTTTAATAAGCAGCGGATTCGAAGACTAATGGGACGTCCCTTTATTAGATAGGTTAAGTACAACGCACTACAATTCACCGTTCTTCCCCGGATTCTGCTTAATGAAAACCGCCAAGGGTCCGCGCTGCTCCTTTACATTAATTAAAAGAGAGGTTTTTTATATTACAGGAAATTGCGCAAATAAAAAGCCTGCAGATGTAACATCCAGGATTGTAGTACAACGGGGTAAGAGTGACTGATGGGAAAAATCAAGTGACACCCGATATAGTCACCATTACAGCTCCCACAGGGGTTGTCACACCACCTTACCTTCTCCATTCAGGACTCTAGGAAAGCTGGGTGACCGCTGATGTGGGAGCTGTGACTGCAGCTATATTCTTATCAATCTTACCCGCCTCCACACCGTGATTGGTTCTTCAAAGTCTGCTCTGCCAATCAATGCAGATCTATATCAACCAATCACAGCCCTTGTATTGGTTCATCGAACTCTACATTGATTGGCGCTGGATGAACCAATCAGAGCCATCGCTTCCTGGAGGAGGGACTTTTGAATTGCACAACCAGGAAGTGATCTTCTGTGGGCGAATGAAGACGGCAAGATGCCCGGCGGAGCTCCGGCGAGCATTGGGAGGACCCAGACCATGCCTGCAAGGTAAGTATTCCTTTTTTTCTGCAGCTAGGGCTTGTTTTATGGGTAGAGAATCACATCGCATCTCACGAAAATCGCTAGTTTGTGAGATGCAATAAACAAGGAGGCTGCATAGGGAACATGGGCTACAAAACATCGCAAATCGCGGCAATATAGAACATGGCGCACTTTTTCTCTCTCGCAAGATTGCATCAGACAAAACATCGCTAATGTGAAGGAACCCATTGGAAACCATGGGCGTCACATACCTGCGATTTGTAGCATCGCCGCATCGCGAGAAAATTGCGTAATTCTTTCGCACGTGTGAAAGCAGCCTTAGGCCCCCTGCACACGGGCAGAAATTCCGCGGCGAGATTTCCCACAGAATTTCCGCCCGTGGCCGCTGCCATAGGGTTGCATTAGAAAACGCAATCCTAGGCAGACGGTCGCAATTTGTCCGCATGAGAACACACGCGGAAAAAAATTGCGGCATGTCCTATTTCTGTGCGGGTCTCACAGAGGCCTGCACAGAAATGTCAGTGGTGACGGGCCGGCTCCTCTCTGCGCATGCGCCGGCTGGCCGGCACGTCACAGAGAGGAGCCGTCGGGAGCCACAGGGCTGTGCAGGGGCACGGGTCTGCATCCTGCTGAGAGAATTCTTGCAGCGGGATCCGACCCGGCCATCTGCAGGCGACCTTACAAGGGAATTAACCGTGATCTGGTTCCACCAACATTGTTGTTACAATGTATAGATGATTCTCAAATCTCTGAACACTGATACATTGTAACAAAGTACAACTATGTGAGCAGGTAAAGTAGGGTTGAATCAGCATTCGTCGTGTCCATCCTCTCTTTAAGCATGTTGTATAATGAGTCACTAATGCAAACACTACATAAACATAGAATGATCGCCAGCGGATCCTTCTGATATACTGGCGAGACCCAAAAACAATGCATAGGAGGGCAACACCACTGTACCCCAATAACTGTAGTTGGGTTGGATATAGATGGAGCAAATTGGGTGGTTGAGGCCCCTAGGCAGTTGACACTTTTGCCCTCCCTTTAATCCAGCCCTGGTTTCCGTCTTTTGAAAGCAAGCAGAGTTCTTGAAAAAAGATGAGGTATGGAAACACAATGATTCAGCTTTGTTTACATAACAATGGAAAACCCCTTGAAGACAAATGTGAAATACTACACTAGTGACTGCTAATAGTCAACTATTAATAAAGAAAGCAGAATACTGGGACTGTCTGCAGCGCAGTGGGCGGAGCTCTACAGAACGACCGGCTCCTTTTGGCATTTAAACAGGATCATACGAAAATTGTAGAGCAATTCCGCTCAATGCTAATACGGAGGAGTGCCTGTCTGGTCTGCACACTGTGAATGGTAATTAACAAGCAGGAGGGGGTCCTATTATGTCAACAACTGGCGGGAGCACCCCCCGACCAGCAGGTGACCCCAAACATGTCATGTGTCTGACAGCCTGGTTCCCATTCTCCGAAGACGGAGAATCCAGAGGCCCAAGGGCTGTATATTCCCCGGGTCCCGGGGGAAGCCTGGGACACTGATTCCTTCTGCTTGGCTGGGACGCTGCCAAAATCTTTCCAGAGCCCGTGTTCCTGAAAGGGGTTTACTAGAAAAAAATAAAAGCCCCCCCCCCCCCTCCCCATCATCCACATGGTAATAAATCTGATGTTTCCCACAGTTTCTTTGAGACCTGAATGTTGCAGTGTCAGCGCTATGTGCCGGATCCTGCGCTCGCATTGTTTCAGAGAGCGCGCTACAATTTCTGGGGAAAGTCGACTTCTCATAAATAGAAAACTGTGAGCGGAGCGTTTTCATGGAGTTGACGTTAAGTAGCAGAAACTGTGGATCAATGGGCACAAAAGGGAGCTGCGGCAAAATGTATCTGGTCTTTACAAATGGAACTGTGTAGTGTGATGTCAAAATAGTCGACAGATTAGTGTCTGGTGTAAGGATAATTCAATCAGGATGGGTAAAACGATGAGCAGCTGGAGGGAGACTTTACACGGCCCGAAAATTGGCACAAACATTTGCCTGAACGTTCGTTTCCGCGATTGCCGGGCCATGTAACAGTACAAATGATCAGCTGACGAGTGATGACATTCTGATCATCTTGCAGTCTGGCAGCACATCTCCCACGCGGACAGGAAGACGTGCAGCCGATCAATAGTAGCTGCACTGCATCATATTACCAATCGGTCCCCATACAGCCGATCATCTGCTATGTAAACAGAATGACTGGCACTTCACCCAAATCTATAGATTAGAGAGGTAATCAATGTACAAGACTTAAAGGGGGTCTCCATGACTAGAACATAGATGGCAATCAGAGATTACAGAATACTGCAGATTTCTCCAATACTACTAAAGCAACACTATCTATCTCCTATCTATCTATCTATCTATCTATCTCCTATCTATCTATCTATCTATCTATCTATCTATCTATCTATCTATCTATCTATCTCATATCTATCTCTCTCATATCTATCTCTATCCCATATCTATCTATCTATCTATCTATCTATCTATCTATCTATCTATCTATCTATCTATCTATCTATCTATCTATCTATCTATCTCGCTCATATCTATCTATCTCCTATCTATCTATCTATCTATCTATCTATCTATCTATCTATCTATCTATCTATCTCATATCTAGCTATCTATCTCATATCTATCTATCTATCTATCTATCTCATATCTATCTATCTATCACATATCTTTCTATCTATTTCATATCTATCTATCTATCTATCTATCTCATATCTATCTATCTATCTCATATCTATCTATCTCATATCTATCTATCTATCACATATCTTTCTATCTATCTATCTATCTATCTATCTATCTATCTATCTATCTATCTATCTCATATCTATCTATCTCATATCTATCTATCTATTTCATATCTATCTATCTATCTATTTCATATCTATCTATCTATCTATCTCATATCTATCTATCTATCTAACATCTATCTATCTATCTATCTCATATCTATCTATCTATCTATCTCCTATCTATCTATCTCATATCTATCTATCTATCTATCTCATAACTTTCCGTTTCACTAAACTATAATAAATCACCGTCACTGATGTCATCTTCTTCCCGCAGATAGCCAGCGAGTGTTGATATTTATCCCAAACATCAAACAAGTCATTATGTAGGGGGGATAACAGCTGAGCCTTTGGACAGGATACAGATGGACAGGAATATAACCGGAGAACAAAGCGTAAAGGCAGACACAGGAAAACAGCACAATACAGAGCCGTATCTGCAGACAATCACTGTGTAACAGAGTATCGCTTCACGCGCTTCACGAATCTCAATTGACAAGAATCGTTTTAAAGTCCACATTCGATTGCCTCTACTTATAAGATGCGCAGTAAGAAAGTGACTGATGCCAAACTTTTTGGAAATATAGAAACAAATTAGGCTAGAGGAATGATCCAGTCAGTACTGTGAGCCAGAACATCTTGTAGCAATGGATGTCAGAAGGCGTTGTCTAACCAAGACATCGACAAGACGAAAACCCTTATGAGACCATTATGACGCATTGTAACGTCGGTGAGGATGCCATAAAAATGTCTGCAAAGAAGGGGGCTGTCCAGTTTGTTCATTGGAAGTCTCTCTCCTTTTTCAAGGCTCAAAAAAGGGTCAGACATTGACTTATAGGGTACGTCCGTACGTGAAGCTGGTGGTATCAAAAACATAGTTTTCCATCTTCATGGTGGAGAGCTAATTTGCATTCCCTTCTTCCCAGGAAGCATTGCCTTTTATTCTGGCTTAGCTGCTACTGGTGCCCAAAAGGTGTTCTCACCCCACCTCTAGAAGGACCAGGGCACGCACCCATCTTTTCAGTTCCTGGCCAATCCATTCCTGGTTCTTTAAGGCAACCAACACTGCTATCAGGTACCTAAGTGTTTCTGTTTGATCTCCCAGTAGATGATCCATGCCTCAACCACCCAACTTTCCTGACTGCTCCAATCCTGGCCTTGGCTTATTATTTGACTATACTTTCTGGTCGACTGCCTGCCCTGATCAACATTGTGAAAGTAACTGTCCTGCCCTGACTCCAGCTCTGTTTTACGACTCTACACCGTCTAGAAAGCATGACCAAGTATGTCAACTACCTCTTTACTGAGACTATTTCTAGGGTAACGGTCTCGGGGTCTCAGCAGAGAGGACCAGATCCCCACTAGTGGAGTTGGAAGGATGAAAACTAGAGAACCTCAGGTTCTACACCTGCATCTAACCCCAAGTTAAATCCGTTCTGAGCCGTGACAGCAATACACTAGTTGATCTAGAGAGGATATAAGTTCTAGATTCCTTCAAGCCTTCACAGCCAGATACGATTACAACTAAGGAGTTTTGAGAAGTCTCTGCTCCTTTCAAAAAGTTCCTTGTCAATTAATAAAATCCTGAATACACTTTTAAATTAAAAAAAAAAGCAAACATTTGGATTCAGGAAGTTGTCCTGGAAGGCGAGATAGAAACAAAGTGTACTAGACAGCCTGATCTCCATCTTGGCTCAAGCCTTTTTGAGTGCAAGCCACCTTCTCTCACCTATCCTGGCAAAAATATGTGCCTGGCTGTGAAGAAAGCCACAATGTGGAACGGAAAAGCCTTGAGAAGAATGAAAATAGAACGCGTCTAAGGTTTTGGCAGAAGGATACTAAATAAAATAGAGAGTGAAGGAGAGAGCGAGAGAGTGGTGACTCATGTTGGCAGTGAATCCACCTCAACCCCTTCAAAGGCTTTGGCAAGTGGCCTCAGAGGAGACCCCGTGTTTCTGCCAAGCCACAAAACACCACAATTATTATCTGAACAGTCATCAAGAAAACACATTTAGTAAACTGACTTGTTGGCACATGGATTAAATCAGCTATTAAAAAAAAATTGGAATCCCAGCTGTGTTGGGTGTCGTATATAGGACAAAAAAATAAAAATAATCCGATAAACAGCTGGGGTTGCACCGTATCTGCCTGCAGAGAAGCAGAAGACATTTGCTGCATTTCCATTTACAGCCACTTAACAGGGGGCAGCCATATGCATTAGAAAGCACTCATCGGTTTATGGCCACAGGAACGCTTGGCATATTGGCATAAGCAAGGACAACTGTGCAGCTAAATTAAAGACTACTGAAGTATTTTGCACTGACCGCTGCTGTGCCCAATGGTGAGCAGTAAATGAGGGTGGGACTGCGGTGGGACCGACAGCTCGGCTGTGTTATGCCACAGTCCCGTGTTAAGGTGCTTTAACATGGGAAGATCTGTGAGGCAACGGATACCCGACAGCTCGTCCCAGCGATGATCAGTCCTGGCCTTTTAGACAGAAACGGGCATCACTGACTGGATGGAAGTGGAGCGGGCCGGGACTGTAACGGGCCACCCGCCTCCATTCACAGGGACCGTAACGGGCCACGCGCCTCCATTCACAGTAAGCAGGCAGTTGTTCATAAGTGAACGGTCTGTCGTTCAGTTTTCTGCATACATTTACAATAAACGATAACCGTTCAGATTCTTGCTGGATCACGGGAATCCCAACAATAAGCGTTACGTGTAAAAGCACCTTATAGGGTACGTATGTCCAGTTGGTGGCATTAAAAAGACAGGTTTCCAACTTCATGGTGGAGAGCTGATTTGCATTCCCTTTTCCCAGGTAGATCCCTGAAGACATAGGGCAGATTTGGAACACCCTAGTGGAAGGTGACTGACTCGAAAGCCACCAACTGCTGGACCTACAGATGTAGCCAAGTTAGACTTTACTGTGATAACTTTCTGCAGCATGTAATAGTTCTTGCTATCTTGTCTTATAGCGACTACAGACGAGCGAGTATACTCGCTAAGGCACATTACTCGAGCGCGTAGTGCCTTAGCCGAGTATCTCCCCGCTCGTCTCTAAAGATTCGGGGGCCGGCGCGGGTGACAGGTGAGTTGCGGTGGGGAGCGGAAGGGGTTTGGGGGGGCGGGGGGAGAGGAAGAGAGAGATCACCCCTCCGTTCCTCCCCGCTCTCCCCCGCCGCTCCCCCGAATCTTTAGAGACGAGCGGGGAGATACTCGGCTAAGGCACTACTCGCTCGAGTAATTTGCCTTAGCGAGTATATTCGCTCATCTCTAATAGCGACCCTTCGGTTTCAGGACACAATTCTGTCCCAGGACCGTAGGAGGCATGCGATATATTACCTGCAGTTGTTCTTCTGTGTTGGCCCCCTGATCTGCTGGTTCTGGGTCCCATTTGTGGCCATCTAAGATGTTCAATGCAACCTAATTCACGCAGTGTTAGACTACCAATGCATTATACAGAACCTGTTCTTTCATTGGCCAGGGCTCTTCATGGTCGTCATTGGTCAGTGCTGACTAATCAAATAGTAATGCATTAGTTAGTTAGTAATTTGTGAAGGCCATCCTGAATGACTAAAAGTGGGACCCAGATTCAGGTAATATACACCTTTTCCCCTACAATCCCAGGACTAAAGTTTTACCAAAACCAAAGCTATTGAAAAGGCAAATAAACTGTGGCACAGAAAGTTATCATAACGGCAACCTGTCACCAACTAGTAGCACCATAAACCAACTTATGCTGCTTATGGTTTAGGTGACGTGGACTCGGGGAGTCACTTTTCCCTGTTACTGCGGTGTCCACTGGAAAAATCAGCCATTGCACAGCCAGCTTGACTCTTTTCAGAAGACTGTGCCTGCACTCTCATAGAGATGAATGGGAATGCGTGCACAGCCTTCTGAAAAGAGCCAAGCTTGCTGTGCGCCTACTGACTTTGCTGGTAGACACCACAGAAATGGGTAACTGGGTGAGTATGAGACAAGGCTCCCAAGACTCAACTTTACCTAAACTATAAGCACAACTTCGTTTATAGTTGGTGACAGGTTCCCTTTAAGAGACAAGTTAAACACAATGCGGGAGATTTACTAGAACCAAGGGCGGCTTCACGTGGATGCACTTGCGTGCTTTTTCAGGCACTCAAAAATTGTGTGCGCAAAACCATTCATTTTAATATGACTGTTCTCGTTTCCTTTTTTTTGCACGCGTATTTCTTGCTCTATTCTTCTGCGTATTTACACAGCAAAATGCCCTATACAAGTCTATGGGAGGGGCCCAAATGTGTGTGCAAGGAGATGCGTAATACGCTGCGCAAAATCACAGGACGAAGAACACATCTGGACCTCCTTAGGCTAAGTAGCCTTTTAAATCAATGTGGGGGGGGCCTTATTTATTCTCAAAAAGGGAATTTAAAAAATGAGCGCTGCTCTTGGATTGCTGCGGTGACTCCCCTGCTTTTTGTTGGCATCTATTTTCGTAAACCTGCGCCATTGTACATACATCTTTACCGCACGCTATCTACTAGACACCGGTAAATAGGACATGGCCAACCCTTTAATTTCAGGCACGTTGGTATTTTTGTATACACATATAGTTAATATTCTTAATACCGAAAACAAAATCTATAATCGAAATGTATTCTTCGCCGCTTATATATAGCGCAAACGTGCTCTGCGGCGCGGTCTGCAGCATGCCGTCCCTCACACAGTGGGAGTTGAAATCCTATAATTATAGGCCTGTAATTTGCACAGAAAGTAGAGCGATCAGATCACTCTTACCTTGGCCTCTTACCACAGAAGAACGTATCCGAACATGAATCAGAGGATTGGTTATATAACTGGCGTTAGGGCCATCTGTTCCACTGACCTCTAAATGCCCTATCTGTTATCAGGCTATACGGGATTTGGAGAAGCCAATTGTTTCAGCGGTATTATTGCTGCACACGGACATATTTACCCTTTACGGCGGCTTTAACTAAAAAACAGACATTATAATCATGTATGTCACTGTGTCTTTAAATAATAGAGGCCAGGGAGAAATATCCGGAACACAGATCCCTCGTTGACATATTATATATTCATCCACTAGAATGAGAAATAGATTATGGTTGATGAAAACTAATTATCAAATATTATATTAGGGAATTCAAAGTGAGTCTCAGGACCCTCATCTAATAGCCACAATGGCTACAAAGAAGGCTGGAGGACCCAGGACATCCACATACGACACAGACAGTCCATTAATTTCATTGAGAGCTGTGTAATACTTTTTTTCTCCTGCGGAAGTGCTGTGGTGTAATTGATCGCTTAGTACAGGCCTTGTTTTTAGGTATATCTCATTAAAGGTTACTTTTTAGGGGTGTCCTCATTGAATTTGTTCTATACTTTGACATTTCCCTTGGCTACACTGCGATTCCCTTAGGGTAATTGAACACATGGGCAAAGGCGAAGATCGCATTTGAAAACGTATTTCACTTGCGGGTTTTTGTGCGTCAAATACGGCGTGCATTAATGCATGCAAAAAAGTGCGCAGAAGGGCCCAATGATTTGCTGCACAAATAAACAGAAAGTACGCAGGTTTGCTCTGTATTCACTGCGTATTTGCGCTGGCCCATTCACATCAATTGCATATTGTCGTGCGTAATACGTACTAAAATAGGACACGCCTTGTATTCTTTCAAGTGATTGAATATCATGTGAAAAAATACGCACGTGTGAACAAACCCAGTTCTATTTAATGCGCATTACACACACAAAAAAAGTTACGAGCATAGGGGCTCATTCACACAGACGCATTTGCGCTGCGTATTACGATTAAGATTTTATACCTAAACTGCTTGACTATTTTCGACTTGTGTTAAAGAGGTTGTACCAAAATTGACTTTTACCCCCTATCCATCGGATAGGGGATAAAAGTCAGATTGGTGGGAGTCTCACTGCTGAGGCTCTCACCGATCTCAAGAGCAAGGGTCCCGAGACCCCCTCTCCTCCTCAGAGCGGGCTCGTTGCACCCACCCGCAGCATTGTGCAGACTGAATGGAGTGACGGTCGCACATGCAGAGCGCAACTCCATTTATTTCAGTGGGGCTGATGGGAATAGTCAAGTACAAGCACTCGGTTATCGCCGGTACTCCCAATGAAGATGAACGGAGCCAGGGACATAATTATAGGGGTTGCAGAGGTAGCACTCATTACCGGGTCCAGGGGCTTAGAGGGCCCAAAGACCCCCCTGTTACATACCCATAAACCAGTATTGGCACATGGTAGATAGGGGGCCCTGTAACAGATTTCACATCGGGAGCCAAAAGCTCCTAGTTACACCTCTGATTACGGAGCATTGCTGCGCATGCCCGTCCATACTCTACTCAATCTCGTCCTCCCTGTAGGGCATGCACTTATCCAACAGTGAGGACGAGAGGATCGGTGGGGGTCCCAGCGTTGAGACCCCAGCCACTTAAGACTTTTTTTGCCTCTCCTATGGTAGGTGATAAAAGCCATTTTTTGGTACAACCCCTTTAAGTTCTGTTGTGTTATAATCTGCATGTTATGTATATTCCACGCCAAATGCAGCATAGACACTCCTATAAACTTTGTACCACATCTGACGTTTCCAATAAAATGTTGGCGCCTCCTTTAGGTCCTTTTTTTAATATTAATATATTTTTTTAAAAACTTAGCCAAAAAAAAAAGTATATTTCCCTTTAAATTCCCACTAAATGCCCATTGTACACCAGCGATCTGCTCTTGGGCACCCGCCAAGCTCCTGAACACTTGGACGATGTGCAAACTAGTTAAGACTTCCTTAAATGTGTGATCCCCCTATCTCCATGTCATCCTCCAGCGCTGTCGTTGTTAGAGCCGAAAACGACATTTTTTAACTTATTTTTTTAGAAGACCCCCTTGCGTAAGTTTCGGCGGACCCCTTTAATAAGCCATGTCTTTTTGTAACTTTTTGGGCTCAGTCGGTATGATGCACACGTGATGACAGCGAGACGCCTCTCCGCTCCGACACGTCCGTACAGTAGGTGAGCCCCGGTAACTGTTCCACGACGCTTCTCCCCCTCGGTGACAGTTTCACCTCTCTCCGTCTCTCCCGGTGTGTTCCTGAACATCCTGTTGCCAAGAAGGACGCTGAAGCAAATCGAACACAGTGACTGCTCTAAGTCTCTGGATGACACTGGGAACGCTTGTGCCAAGTTTTTTTTTTTTTTTTCAATTTTCGTTTGCCAAGTGCCGAATCGTTCTTATTCTGACAGACAGACCCGGGGAAGTTGGTCACCATTTTGAAATGGACGTTTTTCCTCTTTCTCTACAAACCTTGGCAGCCATCTTACAGCTTGGCAACCATTTTGAGAATTTCTCTGGCAGCCTCACACAGCTGCACATTCAGCTCCGTGCGCTCGGCGTGTCGATTCTACAGCTATATATAGACTAAATTCCAAAAAAGAAAAAAAAAAGTCAGAAACGGTTAACAGGTAGTCCTGCACTCGAGATGCTGGCACCGGGAGGAGGATATTTTTGTCACACGTTATTTGTTTTATTAACAATTGGGCTTCCTAAGCCTTAAGGTTCTGTGAGAACTCGGGAAGGTTAACCCTTTAGAGGCAGATTTCAAAACTCAATGTCTTTGGAAAACACGGGGAAAAAATTGTTCAAAATTCTAAATTTCCGACATTTTTCAATTCAGCTAAATGTTAGTGCTTTTTTATCTGTGAGAGATCATTGTGGTGGGATCAACAAAGTCTTCTAATTCATTAGGAGTCAGAGGTCCTGTATCTCCAAGGCACAAAGTATCAAATGGTCTGTGTAAAATATGGCCCCGGATAAAATATTTTATAAAAATTGTAACTTTACGACATTTCCTAAAAGGTTTAGGTGGTTGTAGGACAAATAAAGAATATTGCCTCTTCTTTCTATTACCTGTGAGAACTGTTGAGGACACTTTGTCAGAGACCTTCTCAACTGTTCTTAGCAATGGGTTATGCTACTCTCCAAGTATAAAGACCCTTTCTACATCGAGTCAAGAAGTCTGATCCAACACCCCTATGAAGGAAATCCACCGATTGGCTGGAGTATTCATACTTTTCGGCCATTCAGGAAGTCATTCGATTTAGAACAGAAGGAAGGATCTACCTGGGATTTCTAGAATGGTACTTTTGACACATTGAGGTTTTTTTTTTTTTTTTAATTCTTATTTTTTTATATATAAATTTTGGTAATCTATTTATTATCTCAGGTATCCCAAATGAATTGAGGATCATAAAAAGTGCCAACGTGACACACTATACAAAGAGGAGAAACCTTGCAAGTTAGTTTACCCTTAAGCAAGTAGACTGTTTGTCAAAAACAATTGCGCCCCTAGAAAGAGTTGTCATTTTGCTGCAAAACTCGTCCTGCAGTTCCATCTCAGGCAGATCTGTAAATGATGAGAGTTGTGGTGATTAGATGAACAGTCTTGTCACTTGAGGCCCTAAAAGTGGTTCCCCCCTTGGCCTATAAGAGGCTCTCGGAGGCTCCTTGTGTGCAGTGACCTCTTCTTCCGCTTGTGTAGAGCTTGTTGGCCACTAGACGCCTCTACGACACAGAGAAGAGATTTTGCCCAGTTAACAGAGTTTAACACATTTTGTGACCTCCCCAGTTGCCAGATTAATCATCAATAGAACATGCATGGGACCATCTGTGATGCCAACTTTAAAAGCCTATGAGTTTGCATGATCGACAGCCTCAGTTACAGCAAATGTGGAGCGATATGCCGCAGCACACCATGCAGAACCGCTATGACTCCAAGTACACCCATATTCCATTTGTATCCAAGCTAGAGGCGGTACAACAGGGTATTAGAGCCTCCATGCCCACCCGTATCACATCTTGTTTCCAAGCTTGAGGCGGTAAAACTGAGTACTAGAGCCTCCATGCCTGCCAGCATCACAACTTGTATCCAAACTAGAGGTGCTACAACAAGGTACTAGAGCCTCCATGCCTGTCTATATCACATCTTGTATCCAAGCTAGAGGCGGCCCAACAGGGTACTAGAGCCTCCATGCCCTCCCGTATCATGTCTTGTGTCCAAGCTAGAGGCGGCCCAACAGGGTACTAGAGCCTCCATGCCCATCTGTACCACATCTTGTATCCAAGCCAGTCGCAGTACAGCCGGGTACTAGAGCCTCTCTACACGGGGTCGGTTTTCCACAATAAATGCTTTACTCTGATATTGTAATCACTTACTTATATCAACATTACAATCACACAGAGAAAGTTTCATTCAACTCTGGCAACTTCTTCTAGGCGCTTGATTTTTTGACAATGAGTGTATATTCATCCATTGTACAGGGGAGGGATTATGTGCCTCAAGTCAACAAATTAGTTAAATCCATACAGCAGGAAATAAAATATGATGAAACAAACCTGGCAAGGACACTATGTTCAGTAAACAATGTTTGTCTTTCAATGTATTGGGGGTGGCACACACATGAAACAATTGAAGTAGATTTACAAAATACAGAATTCATTGTTCGTGTTTAACGAGGCCGTAAGAAAACATCCAATGGGACACACAGGAAAAAAAAAATTAAAAGCTCATTGTTTTGGTTTTATTATAGAAGAACGTGCTCACAGTGTTTGTAATGTAATTTAAGGGCAAAACTACAAAATGTGAAGTCCTCCACATACTGACTCTTGGGAGGTATCACCATGTGTGGGGCGATGGATGAACGAGATGATGGGGAGAAAGCTGATATTTAGTTGGACAATTCAGGTACTGACAACTTTGATTACTACGACTCACCAAATTAGTCAACCAATCTTGCCAAATCTGCAATGACTACAATCTACGGTAGTAGTACTCAACTAATAAATTTACCCAGGCTGGTCCTGACCCATGATGCTCTGCAAGAATGGATAATTGTATCTGCGCTCTAAGGGCGTATCAATATATAGCAAATATTGTAATAAATGGAAGTTGACTGGTGTGAGGAACCCATCGAGATGGCAGGTCTCCACACCAATGGTCCTCTAGGAATAGTCACAAGCACCAATCCCCACCAGGTCTCAGAAAGGCAGGGAGAACGACAGCGGAGATACCCAGGGTTTCAAACCTCGGTAATAGAAAATAGGAACAAGGAAGTAAAAAAACTCCTGCGCTACTATGCGTACTTATCTGGTCAACAATCAGTGGTTTTACTTACTTTGCAAAGTAGACCTGAGGTCCACCAGGTCTCCTCTATATACAGGTTCACGGATCGACAAGTTACCAAGGCATGGCTTGAAAAAGAAGGCAATCTGTGGCCTTCACAACCCATTTCCTACCTATTTGACTGTCGTTTTTTATTTGTGTGACAAAACTGCGTCATGGAATTAACTACTAGAAGCCATCCTTCTCCTCCCTTGGTGAACCTGGATATAGAGGAGACCTGGTGGACCTCTGCAAAGTAAGACCACTGATTGTTTAATGGACCAGCCGCATAGTAGCGCAGGAGCTTTTTTACTTCCTTGTTCCTATTATGATGCTCTGAAAGAGATGGGTCTACCAAGAGTCCTATGAAGGGGAGGGGGTCGTTATATTGTTGGACAATTCAGGTACTGATATCTTCGATTGCAATTCTTCACCCAATTAGTCAACCTAAATCTACAATGACTCAACTAATAAAGCACCCAGGATGGCCCTGAACCATGATGTACTGAAAGAAATGGGGGTTGATATATAGTTAGACAAATCTGGTGCTAACACGTCCAATTTGCTACATCTCCCCCAATTAATAAACCAATCTTGTCAAATCTACAATGATTACAATCTAGTTATACTAGACTGATAAAGTAACCAGGATGGTCCTGACCCATGATGAAATGGGTCCATCAAGAGTCCTAGGGGGAAGTTACATAGTTGGATAATTCAGGTACTGGACTCTTCGTTTGCAACTCCTCACCTAATTACTCAACCAATTTTGCCAAATCTACAATGATTACAATCTAGATGTACTCAACTTATAAAGTAGTTTGCCCTGACCTATGATGGGCTGGAAGAGAGGGGTCAACAAGGAGTTTTATGAATGGTTTCCCTTGGGTTTAGTTTCTGGGTTATAGACTAGCCATACTTTAATCGTATCATGTAACAAATTTATCAAGAACCGGTGATCCTATGTGCGGGTTGAGTTGGCTGGTCCTGGTATGGAACCTTGTTACAGTTGGGTTGCCGAGGTTGGCTTACAATCAACCCCAATGTCTTCAGATTTTCGACAGGCAAGAAATTAGCAATAATAATAAGTTTGTCTGCAGCTATTCTTGATCTAATAAAGTTTATTACGCAAACATAAAATATTTAAAAATAATTTTCAAAAATTTTCAAAATAGTCAAAATTCTTCACACACCAATGAAAACCAAACATGTTTGATCTCTCAGGCATCCCTAGAAATGACCCAAGGTATCACTAGAAGAGCTTTCCCCGGGATGAGTCTTCCATTTAGTAAACTTTTAGTTACCGCGAGGTTGTGACCTTGAGGTCTAATATAACTGGTGCAGCAAATCACGGTCTCCCCTTACAGAGCAGACGATTTATTAAGGGAATGAATTGATTGTGGTTAATTTGAGGTGTGATAAAAAATAAATGAATGAAGCTGTAAAAGACAGGCTGACATCTGAAGCATCGCAGGAAGAAGGAAAAAAAAAACATCAGTCAACTCGTAAATTTTATTTTAGAATTTTTTGAATTTTTTTTTCTTTTTTTTTTTTCTATATTGTAGGAGAGTATTTTCAGCTGTATGACGTAAACTGCGGTACTAGAGGGTAAAGCCTGCTGATAAATTGTTCTATCGATCCTGTTCAGTTTCACTTACCATAATTATAGCACAGTAATGGATGACACGAGTGATATATTTTTACTTTAGAGAAAAGCCAAGAGTTTTTCTGTCGCTTTATGAGATTAGACCTAATCCTTTCAATTAATATAGTATGATTGATATCTAAAAGCGCAGCAGTGGAACATACATGCTTCAAGTTTTCCTATTAAATATTATTCGTTCAGTATTGATCTACCATCGGGTGGGGAAGGTTGGGGGGGGGGGGCACTGATTTCCAACGCTGTGGTGCAATTTTGTTGATTTGACAGATTGATATCTTCCACCAATTTTCTAAAATGATGAAAATTAGCTTTTTGGTTTCCTCTAATAAATGTAATGCTTTATTGTTATTATTATTGAATGGGTGTAGATCTCATGATCCCATTGTCACTCTAGGAAATTGTTTCCTTTGATAAATTGCTTGGATTAATCCTCTCTAATTACATACCAAACTGTATACCGGGCCTTTTCATAGAAGCTTCGTGAATAGAAAGAGCTGCTGCTGCCGCTGGTGGGAGAGTATGCAATATACCATAATTGACGGACAAGACAGAAAAAAAAATTTCTTAAAGACACAGCAAGACTAAAATAATAGAACTACCTCTATATACATCTTGATACAAATGTATATCCTACAATAGTTCCAAACACGGTAGTAGCGGATTGTTTTCTGATGCAAATTTAAGGGGGCGGTATACAGACTAGCGGGAAAAAAAACTACAAATGCCGATACCCAATGAGATTCCAGCATTCCTCAACCAATCATTAAATATAGAAATAAATACAATGCAACTATTAGGTCAGGGATCTGATTGTCTATAAGGCTGAGCTATTCCTTATTTGTTTTGCTTCTTCTGGATCCACAGAGCTCTGTACACAGTAAAGATTAAACTTAATGGACAGACTTTTCTATTTTCTATGCATTTATTTTTTTTACTCACTATTGAGGAATCTGCTATAATTCAACAAAAATGATCTGCAAAATGACAGGAATGTTCCATTATATTCTAGGAACTTCATTCTGCCTTTCCCAAGCTGACCACCGCCCGCAGCCGGTCTATACCCTGGCTTGCAGTACTAGTATAGTGAGCACCTTTCTCAAGTGTTTTCTAGGAACATTGGGAAAATATTCTTAAACATATTTATGCCAGAATTCATTTTTTTTACGCAACCTGCACACAAATTTGCAACTTCTCTGCTTTTTAATCCGCCCTCGCCATTTTTTGTAAAACAAAGTGGGTGGGGCTTAGTGAAAGTGGTGTAGCCAATCAATTTCGCTCTAATTTACATAAATTATAGCGCAAATCTACAGAGGGTTTTACTTGCTGTAGATGTCAGAAAGTGGTGCATCGGATGTGCCAAATTTAATAGGAGGCTTGCACCTATTATAACATTTGGTGCATCTTACTCAGTCAACACTTATCTAAAACTCCCATTAGGTGACAAAACTGTTGGTGGACTCAAATTTTTGACAGCCCAACTTTTTACTGTTGGTTCATACCACAGCAATATGCAAACCACGTATTAAACCTTTACGTTGTACCTTGTCTGTCTAAACTAGGACAGCATGACCTAACCCAACTTTACTAGATACCACAGAGAATAACTGAGAGACTATGAAATGTAGCAGAAAAACTCATTCTTGTTGACTTGAGCAACCAAAGTTCAGCTTATTTCTCTAAAATGCACTGAGAAATCGGAACTTGGATTCCTCTTGGTCACTTTGGACAGTCCGAGTGTTTTCTCTGGGATATTTTTGATAGATGGGGTAAAAATCTGAGTTGTATCAACTGCAATTGACTTTTTCACAAACATTTTCCATCTTCCCCCCCAAAAAAATTACACATCACGGTCAGGTATTTTTTAAAGCAGTTAATGACGGCTCCGTACTTTAGCACCTGATTCTACGACTATATCCGATGCTGGGTCAGATTAGGGCTTTGTGGAGGAGAGGAAATTGGGGTTTTAATCAAAACAGCTAAAAGTAGAAACTTTTTGAAATATTCAAAAATCTCCAAATAATGAATCAATCAATTCCCTTTGTCTTCAAAAAATGGTATAAGAAGAGTTTTCATCATACAGGGAGTCAGACAGTGGATAAAATGTTGGCATCACTAGCTGCCCCGGGTCAGTGCCCGTCCTAAAATGCCCACTTAGTGTCTTTGAGTTGCTTATAATGGCAGTCACGTAGCAAAACGGGACTAAAAAGGAACTGAATAAACTAAATAGTCCTAAAACTTGGAAAACAATTAGCAACTGTTACAAATTAGTGAATTTCAAAAAGGAACCATTTGCTTTATGATAGGTAAGATGATGTTCTAGGATGAGGCGAGCCTTATATCATTAGAGTAAAATCTGGGTTAAACCTACAACGGTTCTATAAATTCATCTGTCTATAGTCTCTAAAGTTTATCAGCTTGATATTTTTCATACTGGAAAGCAGACCCACCGCGCAGGGAACAGGCTGAAAACCCTATATTGATCATGGTATTGATTTTAGCGCGTGAAGAGCCTCAAGTAGGGAAGAAACGGTGAAAGCTAGAATTTCTTTTTTATTTTCTGTACTTCCCTGACTTATTGGCTGCCAAACACTGTGGCCTTCTCCGTCTCGTCCTGGAAGGCGGCTTGTGTTGCAGCTAGGCAGGATGTCTGCCTAAGATAATACAAGCTGAAGGCAGACGATCTGCTGCAGGAGCTGATTAAGTCATTGACTTCCAAAATGACCTGCTAAGGTCCCACAAGAAGCTTCTTGACAGAAACACAAGAAAGTTCCACTCTAGCATTCGAGGATATCGGAAATTCTGGCATCAGCTGACATCTTTAGCAATATGTTTAGAACAGGTAACAACAGGCAAAAGGAAATTAGGGACCACAATAAATATAAAGTATATATGAAATAAAAATGTATCAAAGTTATGATGACGCAATGCAAGAAAAGCCCTGAGGTCAACAGATTTTCATAGTTCATTAGACTGGAAATTTGGTATAGTCATAATTGGATGGAGATAGATAGATAGATAGATAGATAGATAGATAGATAGATAGATAGATATGAGATAGATAGATGGATATGAGATAGATAGATATGAGATAGATAGATAGATAGATATGAGATAGATAGATAGATATGGGATAGATAGATAGATAGATATGAGATAGATAGATAGATATGAGATAGATAGATATGAGATAGATAGATTAGATAGATATGAGATAGATAGATAGATAGATAGATAGATAGATAGATAGATATGAGATAGATATAGATAGATATGAGATAGATAGATAGATATGAGATAGATATAGATAGATAGATATGAGATAGATATAGATAGATAGATATGAGATAGATAGATATGAGATAGATAGATAGATAGATAGATATGGGATAGATAGATATGAGATAGATAGATAGATAGATAGATATGAGATAGATATGAGATAGATAGATAGATAGATAGATATAAGATAGATAGATAGATAGATATTAGATAGATAGATAGATAGATAGATAGATAGATATGAGATAGATAGATATGAGATAGATATGAGATAGATAGATAGATATGAGATAGATAGATAGATAGATAGATAGATAGATATGAGATAGATATGAGATAGATAGATAGATAGATAGATATGAGATAGATATGAGATAGATAGATATGAGATAGATAGATAGATAGATAGATAGATAGATAGATAGATATGAGATAGATAGATAGATAGATAGATATAAGATAGATAGATAGATAGATATAAGATAGATAGATAGATAGATATGAGATAGATATGAGATAGATATGAGATAGATAGATAGATAGATAGATAGATAGATAGATAGATAGATAGATAGATATGAGATAGATAGATAGATAGATAGATAGATATGAGATAGATAGATAGATAGATAGATATGAGATAGATATGAGATAGATAGATAGATATGAGATAGATAGATAGATAGATATGCGATATAGAGCTCTAACTACCTTTTGTTTCTCACCTTAAGTTCCTTTAGTTAATACAGCGATATTTAATCCTTAGTTTGATTCCTCAGGTGACGGGTTATTGGAATTGCACAGCAATGATGAAAGTGAAATTTCACATTTATTGGCTCAATAGCTACATAATGTCCGCAGTATAAAGAGAGCAGATGAGTTTTTTGTCCAAACATAGAAACGTCGGAGCTGAACTACACAGCATTACGCAACTGGATCTGCATATTCTACCCCGATGAAGACGGAAAAATCCAGAATATATCTGGAATGATCTCTTCGACGTACAGAATATTTATTGATCTGTGTTAATAAGGCATGTAATTAATGGTTCTGGAGATGGGAGAGCATTAGAACAGCTGAAGACGTGTCCTACTAGCCGAAGTCCTTCTATGATAAGTAGTTTGGAAGACTCTATCAGTGGTCTCCAACCTGTGGCTCTCCAGTGGATGCGAAACTGCAACCCTCAGCATCAACCTGCAGTAAGAAGCAGTTTTGCAGAGGCTGTAAAGCCACCAGTTGGAGACAACTAATCTGCCATATAGAGTTTTGTAGGGATACTGATTATTATCTGGACTATCAGTAGAGGCCGTGGGGTTCCTTTAGCCTGATGGGTTTGTTACTCAAACCCAACTCTAATCAGGTCTAACAAGCCTGGAGTAGATCTAGGATTTGAGGCTACATCTATATATACACCCTAGGTTCAGAACCCATAGCAGTCCCCATGGGTAGTGTTGGTCTTAGGTTAGATGGCAATCTGTGCACCCCAGGGTCATAAGAAAAATACAATATATAGTGTGCTGATAAGCAGTTGGCCTGTATTCTGCTTGTGAAGAAAGCATCAAGATATCAGCATACCCACACCAGAACAGCTCGGTACATAAATACAGTACCAGACCCAGGTTCATAACATAAATACAACACCAAAACCAAGCGCATAACATAAATACAGCCCTATAACTTATCTCAGTGCATAGATACAATACCATAATTAAACTCCTAAAATAAATACAGCATCATAATATAACTACAGCTGCAGAACCAAGCTCATAACATTAATACAACACCAGAACCAAGCTCATAATATAACTATAGCACCAGAACCAAGCTCATAATATATCAACAGCCTCAGAACCAAGCTCATAATATAACTACAGCTGCAGAACCAAACTCATAATTTAACTATAGCACCAGAACCAAGCTCATAATATATCAACAGCCTCAGAACCAAGCTCATAATATAACTACAGCACCAGAACCAAGCGCATAATATAGCTACAGCACCAGAACTAAGTTCATAATATAACTACAGCCGCAGAACCAAGCTTGTAACATTAATACAGCACCAGAGCCAAGCTCATAATATAACTCCAGTACTAGAACCAAGCTCATAACTACAGCACCAGAACCAAGCTCATAATATTACTACAGCACCAGAACCAAGCTCATAATATGACTACAGCCGCAGAACCAAGCTCATAATATAACTACAGCTGCAGAACCAAACTCATAATTTAACTACAGCACCAGAACCAAGCTCATAATATGACTACAGCCGCAGAACCAAACTCAGAATATAACTACAGCACTAGAACCAAGCGCATAATATAACTACAGCACCAGAACCAAGCTCATAATATAACTACAGCACCAGAACCAAGCTCATAATATTACTACAGCACCAGAACCAAGCTCATAATATGACTACAGCCGCAGAACCAAACTCAGAATATAACTACAGCACTAAAACCAAGCTCATAATATAACTACAGCACCAGAACCAAGCTTATAATATAACTACAGCTGCAGAACCAAGCTCATAATATAACTACAGCATCAGAACCAAACTCATAATATAACTACAGCATCAGAACCAAACTCATAATATAACTGCAGCACCAGAACCAAGCTCATAATATAACTACAGCACTAGAACCAAGCTCATAATATAACTACAGCACTAGAACCAAGCTCATAATATAACTACAGCCGCAGAACCAAACTCATAATATAACTACAGAACCAAGCTCACAATATAGCTACAGAACCAGAACTAAGTTCATAATATAACTACAGTCCCAGAACCAAGCTCGTATCAATAATACAGCACCAGAAAAACGGTCATTAAATAAATGCAGAACTAAGTGACTGTATTGTGGGGGAACTGATGGGCTGATAGCATCAGAGGAGAGTGGACAGAGCCAGGAGGAGAATGAGTCATGTACTTCCACAAGATGCTGCCACATGGAAGACGATCAACTGGCTGCTTGTACCTGGCAATCGTTCCCAGCGTACATACACCCGATGCTCTCCCCACCAGGCTGGCGGCCAGCACCCAGCTTGACTTCACAGGTCGCACGCCACTAAGGCTGGCCATGTCTATGGGCAAAGGGTACAACTGGCACAATATGTTTTTGAGGATTTTGAATGGATGTGACGAAAGTTCTGAATTTTGCCGCGTACAATGGTAATTGCATCTGTTTCGAGAATAAGCTGGAGTGCAGCACTAACAGCCTACAATGTGCCTGTCCCATAAAACCCAAGCTGCAAACAATTGCTTTTCATGAGCTTGGCACATTCTGCAATTGTTCCATTTTTCTCAGGATGTTAAAGGGACGACGTCAGCCGTCATAAACTCCTTTGTGAAAAGTGTCCCTGGATGGTTTTATCCGTCGTCTAAATTAACTGGTGTGTTAAAATTTATATATATACACACCAATAATTTAAAAATGGCACGTCACCCCGTCCCCCACCCGTCGGCAGCCTAGTCAACTGTGTTCCAGTCTGTTTGACTGCTCCGTGTGCGATACCAAAAAAAAAGTGATATCTCCTATTGCACAAGTCTGACTCTGGCTATGGCTGGTTCAACTCTACTGATCCGATGGAGAGACAAAAGAGGATCTGATGCGGAGTGGGTGCAGGGGATGTCTGGTCTGCTGCAGCTCGCAGTCTGTCTGGCTGCGCACATAAAGCTGGCATGGAAGGAACAGAAAGAACCATTATTGGTTCTCTTTAGAGCCTTAGAGCGACACACACACAAGCGGAAGGTTAAGACAGGCTACGGAGAATGGCATACTTGGCTGTATGTTAAGCCAGGTGGCCTGGGCATATTGGCAACCAGCTGGCGCAATGCCCACTGCATATGGCTCTCAGTGCTTTGTGATTCCCATTAAACCTTCTAAGACTCTTAACCCTTTCCATGCCAGACGAGGAGGGTGGAGGAAAAACAGCTGGGCCCTCGGAGGGCAAACCCAGCCGAATGTAGGGTAAAGGTGGCAAGCAGGCAGAGAAATGCCACCTCTTATTATCTGACTATATCAGAATTTGGAGGGAATTTCACTTTAAAATATTTTATAGGGATGGCATCCTGCTGAGCCCATTATGTGTGATACTGCCAGCTGCGCTCGTGTATCTAAGCCTATCACAGCTGCTATGTCTACTGAGACTGCGCATCTAACCTTATCATGAGATACTGTCTGCTGAGACTGTGTATCTAATAGTATTATACGATATTATCTGTATCTAAGCCAACCTTGTGTGATACTGCCTACTGTATATCTAAGCCCATGACACATGTCACTATGAGATGATGTATCTAAGCCTATCATGTCTAATACTGTCTGCTGAGACTGTGCAGTGTATCTAAGCCTACCTTGTGTGATACTGCCTGCTGAGACTGTATATCTAAACCGATGAAGTGTAACACTATGGGATGATGTATCTAAGCCGATCATGTCTCATTCTGTCTGCTGAGACTGTACATCTAGGCCAATCATGTGGAACTCTCTTAAGACTGTGTATCTAAGCCTATATTCTGTGATGCCGCCTGCTGGGAGTGTATATCTAAGACCATGATCTGTGACACTATAAGATGATGTATCTAAGGCTTTCATGTCTCATTCTGTCTGCTGAGACTGCGTACCTAACCCTACTATGTGAAATACTGTCTGCTGAGACTGTATATCTAAGCCTATGGCGTGTGATGCCATGAGCTAAGCTCATGTATCTAAGCCTATGTGATACTATCTGCTGAGCTGTTGTATCTAATCTTATGTGTGATACTGTCTGATGAGCCCCGTTATCTAATCCTATGATGTGCTATACTGTCTGCTGAATTGGTGTATATAAGTACCGTTAGCTTCTGTATCTAAGCTAATCACGCGGTACTGTCTGCTGAGCTGGGCTGCTTTAGCTATGACTATCATGTGTAAGTCCACCGGCACAAGAACTGGTCAGATTCCGCATGCGGGGGTCCGTGTGTACCTGAATTATCTGTACTGCGGTTGGTCCACATGGCTCCCCATCGGACATACGCGGTACTTTGTTTTTTCACTTTTTTTTTTCTTGCGCCATCGCAGTTTATTTAAACATATACCTAACTCTGTGTATCTAAGCCTGTATCTAACCTTGAGGCCTCAGGGAACCATAATCCTTATTGTGAATCCCCGGGACTGTCCATAATGTCTGAGCGCAGTTGGCCAATAAGAGGAGATATTTCACCATCTAATACCATCTAGAAGGAGCAATAAGCGCGGTTATATTGGCGAATACCGCCCCTCGTCTCCGGCTCTAGTGTCAGCGCAGAAGTATGGAAGGTGAGAGGAGGCTGCGGGGATTAATCCCAGCCACGCACTAACAATCTACATTTGGATTTGTTTGTGAGGTGGAGAATAATATCCGTTTCTGAAATAATTCGCAAAACAGATGGAAAATGATCGGAGGGGCGCACTTACTTCTAGCAGATGTTTAAAGGAAGAAAACCTACGGATCCAAAGTGAATTAATGAAGGAACGGGCAGCGCGGCGAGGATCCTGCCGGGTTAACCCAATCGGTGCCGGAGGCCTAGCGGCATGCCACAGAAGTGGAAACATAAGGAATGTGACCATATAAAAGAACAGATATGTATAAATAAAGTCTCCGCGCACAGAGAGGAGGTCGTATCGCAACGCGGTTACTTACAGATGGCATTACCACTGTGTGGCATCAGTATTTCATCACTATTTGCCTCCGTATATTTTTTTTTAGACTGAGCAAAAACTGTAGATCTGTATTTATGCAATACAAAATAATAGCAATATGGAGGCGAAAACAGAAAAAATTGGCCATGCTGCGTTTTTAAAAATGGCCGTGAAAACTATGGCCACGGCCATGTGAGTAGATGCATAGATTTACATTGGCTTCGTATTACAATCCACAAAACATGGACCAAAAATGGAGCTAAAAGTGTCTGAAAGTGGCCAAAATGTAGAATAAAATGTAAAATAATTCTAAAAAAATTTGCATCTTTAAGCTTAGAAAAAATATATAATTCATTAAAAAAATAAATAAATAAAAAAATATATATATATATACACAATTTTTTTTTCTTGGTCAGAAAAAAGTAGTAAAAAAAAGCAAAAAATAAGTCTGTTTGGTGCAAAAAAAAAACTATTCAAATGTAAACAATATAGAGGTGATTTGGAGAAAAAAAAAGGCCGTATAAACAACAAAAATATTTAAAAAGAAAAAGCCGAAGTAAAAAAATTTAAATTCAACACACCCGTATAATAAATATTCCGAAAAAAAACAACTTGAATATAAAAAAATAAAAATATAAAACAATCTTTATGAATAAAAAAAAACTATATGAAAAAATTCATCCTTCACATTCAGGAAAAAAAAACATGTAAAAAAATGAAAAAACTAGCGGTAAAATAAAAAAAAATATATAAATGAAACAAAAGAAGTAAATAAATGAAAACTTATCAGCTGTCCGCGGGGAAAAACAGCTTCTACCGTCCCAGATTTCCCCCAGACAAAGCCAATATTATTTCATTTATGTTCCAACAATGTCTAATTTTATATATAACATTTTGCCCGCCTATTAAATGCAACCTTTCAATGAGAAACTCAATCCGCTGGTAACTGGCGAGAGATTTGGCCCAGCAAGAGGCACATTGTGTTTTATCAATTGACAGAAAATTCTCCCAATCCCTTCACAAGATAAGAGGAGATTATCAGCGAGGAGCGCCACAAATGGCTATTTTCTTATAGTATCCCCCCAAATTATTATTTGTCGTGATTGCCCCCCCCCCCCCCCCCCCCGCCCCCCAGGAAAACACATAAGGATTCAAAAATAGAGAACAAATGGCCTGAATTTTTTGTTTTTTTAATTTTTCTCTTCTCCGGGGTTCGCGATGACTTCCGAGCCTGGAGATCAAGCGCTCCGCTTAGCAAAGCAACAATGGCCGTCCGTTCTGTTCAATCTTTTCAGCTTAAATATTCACAATGTGCCGTTATTACCGAACCATTATCTTCCTTAGCTCTGACAACAGCGTCGTACGGTCTATGAAAGGCTTCTTTCTTCTTCTGATTACGCTCTAAAACATGACCGCATCTTACAGTGATTTTCTACTTTCCCACAATGCACCGCTCAATTACTGTGCCAAAATTAACTGTATGTCACTCTTATTTATTGATAAAAAATAATTAAGCGCGTCGAGCCTTAAATCTGACTTGGCCACAATTCCCATATTAACTTTCAAGTAATTAAAAGAAGAGATTAACTCTTTGCGGAGCGCCGGCTCTATCGACGGCCATAATTTTCCATGTGAAGCCTACCCTTGGCTCTTCCGAATGACCCTCGTAAAGAAGGCTCGCTTCTTACGCCTATAATTTGAAGGTTTAGACCCAGTAAATTAGCAAAGGTTGAAAGGATTTAATGAATCCCAATTTTTCAATTTCGGTCGTAATTTTTAAATTCAAAAATATATATATTTTTTTTCATTTGGAATATCATTTTAAACACACAAATATACGAGGGATATAAAATGTTACAAGTTCGTTTTTAAATAGGCGCTCTTCAATATTTACAGGCCAAAGGGACGTGGACGACGAATTTATTGGTAGAAGACCCAAAATCCAGCTTCAATTAAGAACACTTTTCCACTTTCTATTCCCATAGAGTATTGTTGAAGCCTAACTTTTGGAATTCGGTCAGAAATTCCAAAATTTGGGAGTAGATTTCAAGTTATTCGCCATTATTTGGTGTCTCTAAGAGACAACTGTTCTGGAACTCTTCAGGAGTTTCTAAATTCTATGTTTGATAAAAAGATTGAGGAACCGTTCTATGCTTACGTTGCATGGGGGGGCGGGGGGGCAAACACATGTCTGCTCAAGAGTTGGCTTTTAACTAGATCTTAGATCATCTATGCTCTATTGTATTCACTGTTTCTAAGGCCAGTTTCACACAAGTGTATTAAGGGCAATTTTGAAGGGGTTGTCCCAAAATTGACTCTTACCACCTATCCATGAGATAGGTGAAAAAAGTCTGATCGGAGGCAGTGTCACCGCAGAGACCCTCACCAATCCTGAGAATGGGGGTGCCATGTCCCTCTCTCTTCCACACTGTGGGATCAGTGCACCTGCATGCAGTGATGTGGAGACTGAATGGAGTGGTGGATGAGCATCTGCAGTGCTGCTCCAAATCATTTTGGTGGGTGCAGCATGCCTGCAGAGACTAGAAGAGGTGGGCACAGGTCAACCATTTTCAAGATCGCTGGGGACATCGGCCGAGACCCCACAGAGTAGACAAAGATTGCCCTGATTGGCTGAGCCGCGGGCTCAGCCAATCAGAGCTGGCACGAGATGCACCAATCACAGCCATTCATTGAATGGCTGTGATTGGTTCATCGAGGACTAGCTCTGATTAGATAAGCCCGCATTTGAGGAACCAATCAGAGCAATCTCTTGCTGGAGGCGGGTTCTTCAAACCCTGTCACTAGCAAAAGATGCTCTATCAGCGCTGACAAGTGGCCGGCAGCCTGCCCGGAGCTGAGGAGAGCAGCAGCAGGGACCCAAACGGCACCAGCTACGTGAGTATTGATTTATTTATTTTTTTAAGTAGCACAGCTTGTGTTTACCGCTGCCAAAAGTGTGGTATTAAGTTGTGCACAGGGCTGAAAACTGAGAAAGATCGAACACGTATCGCTGTCAAGGCGAAGCATTGAAGACGCTGCATTTTCTTGCTTCTGTGAACAGCCCCATTGAAATGCATGGGAGCGTCGTACAGCGTTTAGTGCAGCGCTGAAAAGGCAGCGCTAAATGCTGCACAAAAACGTCTGTGTGAGGGAGGCCTCAGTCCTACAACTGGTTCCGAGAGACAGATTCAGGATGGGAGTCATATGATAATATATGATACTGCTCCCAGCCCCTTTAGTTATTCTTCAGAGGGGAATCCTCAGCTTTTCTGACCCATCTGATTTAATAAATATGTGCGCTCTCTGTATATAACCATTCTGGGGCAGCTTTTTCTTAGAAAAGCTGCTTTGTGCCGTACCTCTGTTATTCCTCCTGGAAAAGATGCACCGACATCGTTATTTCATACCTAATGCAAGTATTTGCTAAAACAGACAAGTCGGGTGAGCTTAGAGTTCCTCTGTAAGCATTCACACCTCCTTATTACCCATTGAATAATCTATAAATGGCACCGATAGGCATTAACAAGTTCATTGGTCCCATTTCCCGCCGCGTAGGTTGGCAGAGTGAGAGGCAATCTTAACTTTTAAAGTTTCAAGGACCGCAGCTAACAATGCAGAACGTTAATCATTCATGCCACATAATTATTGTTCTGTAACTGAGAATTAACAAGTAGCTTGTGTGCCTATGCGGGGGGGTTACTGAGGGTTTCCACAAACCACAATATATTTAGGCAAAGCCAACTTTTAACAGTTACTATAGGTTGCCAAACCAAGATAAACACACACCATTACCGGGACTACATAGAAGCCACTGTTGACAGCAATGTGATTAGTCCTAACAGGATAACGTTATAATTAAATGAACGCACATGTTTACTGTTCCAGCAATTACAATGCTACAATTCAGCAACTATTCAAAGGGATTAAGTCATTGCGACATTAAACTGTGTCGCCATACAAACTCTAAACTTCACCGGGGCTGACATGTAAATAAATGGTAACTGGCAAACTTACCTCTATGTATCAGTTGCAATCAGTTCCATTATTACCTATGTAGCCACTTAAAAGAATAGTCCAGGCAGAACTGATACACCATGCTATGCCTAGAGCATTTCACAAAGGACTCCCTCGTGGGTGGTCTCTGAATCCCTGAGTCAGGCCACGCCCCCTCGGAGCCTGTACTAGGCATGACACAGTGTATCAGTCTTGTCTGCATTACAAGCTCTTTCAAAAATCTTTTTGCTTTCGGAAAGCAGAGATGAAAGGGGAAAAAATTACAGTGTGCTTAAAGGGAATGTTTAATCAGAAAGAAAATTATGCATAGTATACATTAACTTTTTATGTTGAGTGTATTTTTTATGCGTTTTTCATAATTATTTAACATTTTTCACGTGAGTATCTTTATTTTAACAAAAACCCTAATATCCTGCAGCCCTCTCATTGACCACTAATCCTAATAATAGTCTGACACTTCATTCTCACCAGTCATCACGTTATCCTCATAGGGATTTAGTTAGTAAAAAATAGAAGTGATACATTCCCTTAAGGGGTTAAAAAGGTGCATCTGGTTCCAATCAATTCCAAAGCAAACACAGGATATAATAACAATACAACATGCTTTGCTTCAAGGGTGTGTACACATTTGCAATCAACATATACTATGCATCTAAAATCTAAAAGAAGCAAATGTGGATTACAAATCCCCTACCATTTTGTTTCTCAGCTCCTATGCAGACCTATGTGTCTCCATGGTTACAGACTACAAACAAAGCATGTATGTAGTCAGATCCTGCAGTCATGTGACACTCTCTGCCCTCTATCTCCTACTGTCTGGATTACCAGGCCAGCACAGTAGAGTGGAGTGACACATGACTGCAGGATCAGACTACACACAGGGTTTGATTGCAGTCCGCAACAATGGAGGGACATAGAGGCTTCATACAGAAAATGGTTGGGATTTTTTTGCAAAGTTGCTTCATTTTGCATTGGAGCAATAGATAAAATTGTTGCAAAAGTGCACACATCCTTTAAATGACTGGAAATGTTACGTGGCGCTCGCTCTTGAACCCAGATGACTTACAGATTAGGATCTTTCCTAGCAGCCTGCGTGCGGCCGGTCAGCTGTTTACCTGAACATTACTGTTCTTTTTAAACTTTTTCCTTTTGATGTCAGTCATTGCATGCCTTACTAAACAGCCAAGAGGTCCGTGCAGACTGACAGAGAAAACATTTCCAAAAGTAGCAAAAAGTTTCCAATCCCATTAAAAAAAGATGTTAATATTCTAATAGGGCGGTGCGACCGTGGAGGAGCAGGGACTCTCTGAACAAATATCCAACATTATACAGCATACAAGTAGATGGGTTCTTTATATTAAGGGAATTGTATGAAGCGAATACTTTAGACAAAGACATTTTATGTTCAGTAATGATGACAGGTGGATGGATGGATGGATGGATAGATAGGAGATAGATAGATAGATAGAGAGATAGATATGAGATAGATAGATATGAGATAGATAGATAGATGGATAGATAGATAGATATGAGATAGATAGATAGGAGATAGATAGATATGAAGTAGATAGATGGATAGACAGATAGATAGATATGAGATAGATAGATAGATAGATAGATAGATAGATATTGGATAGATAGATGGATAGATAGATAGATAGATAGATATGAGATAGATTGGAGATAGATAGATAGAGGATAATAGATATGTGAGATAGATAGATATGAAGTAGATAGATGGATAGATAGATAGATAGATATGAGATAGATTGGAGATAGATAGAGATATGAGATAAATAGATAGAGATAGATAGATAGATAGATAGATAGATAGAAGATAATAGATATGAGAGATAGATATGAAATAGATAGATAGATATGAGATAGATAGATAGATATGAGATAGATAGATAGATAGATATGGGATAGATAGATAGATAGATAGATAGATAGATAGATAGATAGATAGATATGAGATGGATAGATAGATATGGGATAGATAGATAGATAGATAGATAGATAGGAGATAGATAGATAGATAGATAGATAGATAGATAGATAGATATGAGATAGATATGAGATAGATAGATAGATAGATAGATAGATAGATAGATATGGGATAGATAGATAGATAGATAGATTGATAGATACATTGATAGATATGAGATAGATAGATAGATAGATAGACAGATAGATAGATGTGAGATAGATAGATATGAGATAGATAGATAGATAGATAGATAGATAGATAGATAGATAGATAGATATGAGATAGATAGATAGATAGATATGAGATGGATAGATAGATATGGGATAGATAGGTAGATATGGGATAGATAGATAGATAGATAGATAGATAGATAGATAGATAGATAGATAGATAGATAGATATGAGATAGATAGATATGAGATAGATAGATAGATAGATAGATTGATAGATACATTGATAGATATGAGATAGATAGAAGATAGATAGATAGATAGATAGATAGATAGATAGATACTGGTGTATTACGGTTCACGCACAGCCTTATACATTACTATATTTACGCTTCCACATCTCACATTTAGAAGTATTTCTGCTTTTCCATTTTACCATACAGACCATCCCGCACCCATGCCATTCCCTTACCAACTGTAAATGTTCTTGCGGGCTATAGAAGATTTAAATGAAGGAAAAAGTTATGTAAGGTATTGTAAATTCTGGATGTAAGCGCTTGGTGCATAATTGGAACCAGGTTTTCGCTGCGAGCATAACCTCTTCCTCTCCTACCTCCCAGTTCTTAACCCTTTTGGAGCCATAGCGCACAAAAAGCAAAAACATATATGTGGCCCATCAGCATTTCTCAAACTTTGCAACTTTATAAGTCCAAGTGAGCAGCTGCTATTACTGAGAGAGCTATGAGGTACAGAACCGCATGGTGAGATCCGTTCGGTACCTTATCCTAAAGAGTCCTCCTCCACCCCCCCAGATAAAAAAGAACCCACCCTCCCCCGAACCCATTATTCATTACCTTAGGTAACCCAGGGCTGTTTAGCTAAGCGAGGGTTAAAGGGGACGAAGGAACTTGCAGACAATTTGGTCGCTGTCCAAACTCATGGTTTTAACATGAAAAATCTTGGCAAAGATATATGAACTTGCTGAAGTGAATTATGGCCCTTACACATGGAAAAATCATACCAGTATGTATCCCTTGAACTCTTTTTCTAACATACACAGTGAGAAAGTTAAAATATCCCCGTGTTTCCTGTACCGAACCGCCAAATGTTTTGTAAATCAAGAGCCCCTATGTTAAGTGCATGACCGCCGCAAAGGTCCACCACCATCCCTATGTATTTGGGCACGAGGCCCAATTTCTTAAACTTTTTTTTTTTGAGTGGGGGGGCTCTCACAATTTTTACACATTGTTATTCCCTCTCTTTTTGTTCTCAGCCAATCAAGAACTATAAACCCTGATGATGGCCGCCTCCCACAAGGCAGGATGTATGGAATCAATTATAAAATGTAACAAACTATGAAAATACATTCGTATCTGAGAACCGTGTTCAGGTTTTACCAAAATGATGGTAATAGAGTCAACCGAGTCCCGAAGAACCCCTTGTAGGATGTCCATGTGACTAGAACACCAGTGGACAACTGCCAACTATAAAGTGTCATGAGAACTTTGTGACCCTCCTAGTTCAAGTATTAGAGGTGCTGACCACTAGCCCTTTCTGACTGTAACTTTTTGGCAGTTGCTTACTGGTTTCTATGAGTCTAATGGGTGATTCCCATCCTAAGATGTACAAAGTATGGGTCCCACCTTGGGAGTATGCAGTTCTGTGACCTTCATTCTGAGATTGAATGCTACCAGCAGGGATCACTTTTACCATTATGATTAGAGAGGTTGTCCAGCTTTAAACTGGCCATCAATAGTAGATCGGCAATGGTCCACCATTCAGGACCCCTGCTGATTAGCTGTTCTCCCACTCCTGCACTGAGCTGATTTCTGCAGGAAGCAGACAGCTCCAATTCTGCTGCAGTGGCCAGGCTTGGTATCACAGTCAAACAACCCATTGAAATGAATGGGAACTTTGCCTGCAAGCTTGGCCAATGTGTTGGGAATGGAGCTGTCTGTTTCCTGAACACATCAACTCCATGAAGAAAAGCACCAAACAGTTGGTCAGTAGGGATCCCCACCAATATTCTGGGAATATATCATCAATACTTAAATGCTGGGAAAACCCCATTAATGATTAGTGATCGCTAATTGCAGTGTTTGTTGTTTTCCGAACTTGCATAAGACAATAAGAGGGTACCATACACCATTAAAGTCAATGCAACAATCTGCCAGCAGATGGCCACTTTGTCAGGGGGTCTCATTAACTCATTAGCTCCTCAGGACATATATGTACTGTGCGTCCTCGGTGCATGGGGTTTGTATGGGGCGGGATCAGGAGCCGAGCCTGCGCCATACATCGTCGATGTAAACAGCTGACATCGAGCCACAACAGCATTAATGCCAATCACCACTGTCAATTTAAATGCCCCAATCAGCATTCATGGGCCACAAACGGCTCCACTGCAATGGGCTTACAAAGAGCTGTCCAGATGTCATGGCAGCCTCCTGAAGGCCACCAAGGCTGCCATGTATTTCTGCCTATTAAGATTGGCTTGTCTTAATGTGATGCCTGCAGAAATACCATATACTGCAGTACGCTATGGTTTTAATAGGTTTAATAATGGAAAAAACGAAGAATAATAAAAGTTTTAAGAAAACCCTTTCCCAGTGTTTATAACAAAAAAAAATCAAAACTAAAAAAAAAGTTTCATGTATTGACATAATGCATTATTTATCGCACACAGTGTACATTGTCAGAAAAAAACGCACAATGTTACAATTCTACTTTTTTGGTTACCGAATCTCTAAGAACAAATGTAATAAAAAACTATCAAAAAGTCATATGCACCCTAAAATGGTACCAGGAGAAACAGAAAGTAGTCCCTCAAAAAACAAGCCTTTACACACCCCCATCAATGGAAAGATAGAAAAGTTATGGCAGCTAGAAGATAAAAGAAATAGCAAAAAACCCTAAATTTGGTATTATAGTAATTGTACTACAGAATAAATTTAGGCCGCCTGCACACGGGCGGAAATCCCGTGGCGGTATTTCCCGCGGGATTTCCGCCACTGAAAGTTTGCATAGGAGTGCATTACAATACGCACTCCTATGCAGACGGCCGCGGTTTGGCCGCGGCATGTCCTATTTTTGTGCGGGGCGCGCACTCACCCGGCCGCCGGCTCCGGTCTGCGCATGCGCCGGCTGCGCCGCAGCCGGCACATGAAAGAGCCGGGGCCGCCAGGCGCGGGTGAGTACGCGCTCGTCTCTGCAGGCTCTCGGGTCGGGTCCCGCGGCGAGAATTCTCGCTGCCGGATCCGACCCGCTCATCTGCAGGCGGCCTTATGTGTCATTTTAGCGGCTGTCTGCGCTGTAATAACAAGAACCCCTCGAAAATGGTGAAAATGCATTTTTTTCCATTTTATTCCACTAAAATTTTTGGAAAGTTTTTCAGTACATTACATATCACCATTGGAAAATACAATTCGTTCTGCAAAAAAAACAAGCCTCAGATGGTAACGTCAACGGAAAAATAAGAGTTGTGATTTTTTTTGGGAAGTGGAGAGAAACTGAAAAGCGGAAAGAAAAGATCCAAGCCGTCTTTTACGGGGTTAATCCTAAAGATATAAGTGCTTGAGATGTTTACCATCAAATACCTAATGTCTGTATCCACCCTAATGCTGTCCAGCTGAAGTCCTAAGCCTCTGATACACTGTAACAAGCTCTGCACCTGTTGGGTGTAGATGTACACAGGAACAATCCCGTTCACTGAGAGGAAAATGGCAAGAAGTTGAAACATAAAGTATAACTTCTGGAAGAAGAGGCATACGAGCCGCAGCTGAGCAGGTGGGTAACAAAAGTGATCACTTTCTAACAATTTCTAATGAAAAGCGTTATTTTTTTTTATCCAGAACCTTCCAAGACAACATTTTTGAGATCGAAGGATTGCCGGTTAATGACTTTGTTTATGGTGGAAATCTCTGTTAATGGGTTACAATGATACAAGCAATCAGCTATTATGATTCATTAAGTCAATATGCAGGTGGTGATATAAAGTTGGATAGGGCACAATGCCACCGTCTGTGGCGTCTGGGGACACAGCGTGGTACAGTGGTGCCATTCCTGCACAGGTTAAGAGGATAATACTGCATTGTGCTCTAATACTCAGAAACTATCGAATACACTGTAATTAGCCTGGTCCCATCCCTAAGGTCACAGAAAAACCTATACACTACAATTAAGCTGGAGACAGTGCAATATCGGCTGGGCGTCAAAATAATTAAAGGGGGCCCAGGGGTGAGTTCAGCAGCTTTCAAAATCTCCAGTTAAAGGCTTATTATTCCTTATTACAGCCCAATTGTGCAGCGCATTAACAAACATGCCGCATACACAGACGTAAACAGGCTGAGGATGGAAGGTTTGATAAATACATGTTCAGGGGCTTAAAGGCATAAGAAAAGAAGGCTATTGTCTGGAGCAGAAGACCGTAGTAATCTTAGACAGACTGGTTGCTAGGGATGTACAGCATAGCAACTCAATGGGAAAGGCTAGTTGTTAGGCCATTTATCCATAGTCAGACAGGACTTATAAGTTCAGCTCAAACTATGTAGAATTCGGGAGGCAGCCTGGCAAAAATTGCATCATGAGATTTACAAGCCCAGGCTACCAGATAAATCTAGCTTAAAAAAAATACTTTTGAGTGAACTTTAGAAAAGTTTGGTTGGTTTGCCAAAGTTTGGCAAAAAGTTTGTTAGGTCCGAAAAAGTTTGAACAAACACTTCACCAACAGCTCTAAAACTGGTATATAAAACTGTCTAAGAGCCATACAATTCTTCCTCCTTCTCCTCTTTGGAAGAGGAGGAATATTTTGGGGTTTGGCTGAGATACACCACCCAAGGTTTGGGTTTGTGCAAAATTGAACCTTTAGCAAAGTTTGACCCAAAACAGGGTCAAAACTTCAAAAGAACGCCACTAATCATGACGCATTTTGTATCGCAGCCGACGTGGACCTACTGTGTCACTGACTGATTTGACTTTGTGCTACACCTGAAGATATCTTCAAGAGGTCTTGGTCTTCACTGATTAAGCCCTTTTTAGAGGGATTTGGTCTCTGCTACCAGAAATTTCCTGGGTGTTACCTCTGGAGTAGTTTCAATTCAGTGACATGACAAGAACTGTCCAAAAGCCACTGGAGTGTGGTACAAGGGGATCAAAGTAGAACAGAGTTAGACAACAGGCCAACATCAAGACAGGCGAAGGTTGTACAATATGGCAGACAGGAAGGTGGTTGTGGCAGATGGCTTTCAGGATACCCATAGTCTGTAAACAGTCAGAGGTCAGGACAGAAAGGAAATGCTGGAAATTGAGGCAGAGGGTCAGAACCGAAAAACAAGCAGGATACAGAGACACCTTCAATGCAACCGTAGGACCTTATTGCTTAGGCACCTTCCAGGTGGGAGAAGGTGCCATAAAAGGCTGGGATAGGCTGGGGATGGGAAAGCTGGGTGTGCACAGGAGGTGCCGACAGCAATGGTCCGCCAGAGAGGGAGGCGAGAGGAATCCCCACCAGGCATAATACATTGCAATGACAGTTTTTGGAACTTTTTGAAAAATTAAAGAGTAAAAGCTAAAAACTGATATCTGACATCTTACATATTTCCATCTTACATTTTTAGAGAAAGGCCATTGATATAAACATAATTTTACTGCATATTAGATGTACATAAAATCAATATTAAGGACTTGTGGATGGAGGGATGTGAAGAAACGATAGAAACCATATAACTCAACATTTTCCAGATTAATACAGGGAAATATTAAAACTAATTGAAAAATCTATGACTTTTATTTTTCGGATCTGAATCACATTCCCCTTTCTGGTAAATGCTAAAATTACATTCCTCTAATTTTTTATGTATATATTTATTTTAACTCTTCGTCCATACGTGATTAATTAAATGGCTCCTGCATAATGCATTCTATTAATTTGTTACATTTTAGCATTTCCCTCCAGTTGCATTTGATAATTCTATAAAGTTACAACGGTCCGAGCCCAAATGTGCTTTAATTTTGCTTACTCATAACTGTATTCCAGGAAAACATGAACTGGCTGTAGAAATGGCTTGCAGATAAGAAATGTATGTAAATTCGAGCTGCTTTTGAAGGTTCAGGCCAACCATTTATGGCAGTGTGTTGCATTGACCATCACCCAGAGGGTACAGTATGGACCAGTACTGCACCTACTTGTGCCTGGTGGTTGTTCCAACAAATGGATCGGTACCATTTTTTCTTAAATAAGGGAATAGGTGCCGCATGTTCCTCTGGATAGGGATAGCAACTCCCCCATGTTCCATCAGTAGTGGACAATAGTGCCACATCCTTCATCAAATGCGGACAACAGGTGTCATATGTTCCATCACATAGGGGTAATAGGTGGGGCATGTCACATTGGATAGGGACAATAGGTGCTACATGCTTCATTGGAAGGGGCAACAGGTGCCACATGTTCCAAAACCGGGAGAGTAGGCCTTACATGTTTCATCGGATGGAGACAATAGGTGACATATGTTTCACCATTTAGAGATAATAAGTGTCACATATTCAATCGGATGGATATAATAGGTGCCCCATGTTCCATCAGTTGGAACAGTAACCGCCACATCTTGCATTAGATGGGGCAAAAGTTATTGCATGTCACATCAGATGGGGCAATTGGTGTCAAATGTTCCATCAGATAGGAGAGTACGTGGCACATGTTCCATTGGATGAGGGCAACAGTTGCCACATGTTCCATCGGATGAGGACAACAGTTGCCACATGTTCCATCGGATGAGGACAACAGTTGCCACATGTTCCATCGGATGAGGACAACAGGTGCCACATATTTCATCACCTAAAAGAATAAATGCTGCAAATTCCAACAAACAGGAAAAATAAGGTGTTATTTACCTTACCGATTCTGCTCTGGTTCCCCACCACCCAGCTTGTTGTGTTACGTGACTGGCCAATGTCTGGGTGTAGGAGCAACAGGATCAATGAGGAGCACACTGAGGACATTGGGATGGTTACACTAACCAAATTATAGTTTAATTTTTCACATTTTGGGACTATACGCAGATATTTAAAAATATGGGAAAATCCTCTAAAATTATTAATTAGCTAAGATAAAAATTTAGCCCCAAAAATCTTACTAACCATATTAGCAACCTAAAGTCAGAAAACGGATGATTCTGGAGCACAATTATGGCAATTGTACAAGAAGAAGTAAGTCCATAAATGTAATACATTTTTCAAAAAGTTCATCAAAAAGTTGCTAATTATTTGCAATTGTAATTATTGGCGCTGGCATCGCCATCACTTGGCTCTCCTTCAGTTCCTGACCCACTTAATGCACCTGTAATTGCCGCCGTTGGATTTTAGCCCTGGTAAAAATAAAACTAATCTTTATTAATTTTAATAACAATTAGACAGCAGTTTCTGGCGGCGAGCGGCGTTGAGCTGCCGAGAGAGACGACTCTGAACAGACTTTTGCTTCTTGTGGTTGCTAACGCTTGTGGTTTTGTGAAATGTCGGTCTCTGTCAGGGACGCCGGTGGCCATATACAATCATCACAAACCACAGGGTGGTTGACTTCCCCACTAGTAATCTCCCAATCAGGATCAGACACTTACTGGTCAAGTGGGTTCTGCAGAAAAAAAAAACGTAACGACTATTGCCCTGGGGAGTGATAATAATATGTAGATAGAAATATTGAAGCTCCTTTCATCTGAAATCCAATAATCCAGAAAGACTGATAGTCTGGAATTTGAATTACATAAATTTAGGAGAATTTGGGAAATTCCAATGATATAAAAAAAAAGTTTCAACCTAAGATTTAATTTCGGGCTCCTGGTCTTCCTGAATGGCCTATACTCCTACATGTGAATTTTATATGCTTTTATGTGACTGGTAATCCAGAATATCAGATAATCTAATAGGTAATTGGTCTCATTGATCCCAATATCTAGGAATTTGACTGTATTTATATTGAGTTTTTGTGAAAAATTTTGAACAAAACTGGAAAAAAACCCATTTTCCCTTCTTGGTGGTTGGGCTCTCCCTCGATCCTCATATCATATCTCCTAGGTCCTCTTTTTGTTATATCTGGATATAGTTTAGTGTCACTTGCCCCCTTGGCTCTTCTTCTCCCTTGCTACATTCCCCTCCTCATTGCCCTCTCTCCCAAGTGATGAAGGACAGAGAAGGACCACGACCCCTTAGTCCTAATTTAAAGGAAGGACTTTATGAAGGCAATCATTGCCCATATGTCCTACGAGGCCATATGGATGTCATAAAGAGGGGTCTGGAGCTCAGAACCTCCTAATAAGCCAGCATTATGGACCTTCATTAGAGAAGGGTTCCTTCTCTGACAGACTCAGGCCATCCATATACTACATGGTTGGCCAGTCATTGGGAATTTCCCCAAGGGTAATGTATGGTCATCTGGATCTTTAGGAACCTACGTTCTTTTATAATCTGTGATAGCCAAACCCAATGCCAAGGCATGAGGCAAACAGATCAACAAGGCTAGGACTCAACAGCAACTGTGCCTCAATTGTAATTGGGATTTTTTGCAATCTGCAGGTCAGGAAAACGTGATAGCTGTAACGTATTGAGTTCTACTATTTTATTTATTTTACACATTTATTTAGCGCAAACTTATTCCACGGCGCTGTACATCACTTGATGCCCCCATTGCGGCTTTTAGTCTATGCTCAGCTATTACTATGTTTTTGGAGAGTGGAGGGAAACTGGAGTACCTGGAGGAAACCCACGCAAATATGGGGTAAGCATACAAACTCCAGACAGATGTTGTCCTTGGTGAGATTTGAACCCAGGACCCCAGCGCTGCATGGCGACATCGCTAACCACTGAGCCTCTGCCCATCAGAGTGCGCAATCACACAGCTACACTATCATCATTAACCCCACTATCTGTGTCGTGCCCAAACAGACATACCCTAAAATATGGAAAACAATACATTTTAATTCATTTTGACAACTTTTTGTTGTGTACAAAAAATGAAGGATCCCTTTATTATTACATAGCAAAATGCTCAAAAGAGACTGCGATCACCGTAATCAAGTGTTATCCCTATAATGAACAGGTAACACTTACATTACAATAAGTTATGCTGCCATCCAATAGGTGGCGCTGCATTGGCATTGTTCCATCTTCCTTATTTGCATAAATTACCCAGAGGAGCGTGCATGGCCATACAAGTCTCCTCACTCACCTCTCAGGTGTCTTCTCACACCCCCTCTGGGTGCTCTTCTTGGGGAAAGACTACGCCATCCCCCGACCCACTCACCCACTAGTTGGCTCTACACATACTTTACGGGTGCTCTCCTTAAGGAGAGATGACACCCCTGTTGACCCACATTGCAGGTCTCTCACCAGCCAAGCCAGAAATCTACTGCACACTGATGAGGGGCAAAAACCCTGAAACAGCTGTCTGTGTATGGATTCTGGCTTAGTTTCCTATTCCCAATCATTGTTGTAAAGACCTGTATAAAGAGTCTGACATTGATTTGAAGAATGCTGCCATCCAATAGGTGGCGCTGAAGAAGTATGGTTCTATCTTCCTTATTTGCATAAATTACCCAGAAGAGCGTGAATGGCTGTACAAGTCTCCTCACACCCCTTCTGGGTGCTCTTCTTGGGCAGAGACGATGCCTCTTCCCTGACTCACTCACCCCCTAGGTGTCTCCACACACTTTTTGGGTGCTCTCCTTAAGGAGAGACAACATCCCTCTTGACCCAATGAGTTATGTGACACGAATGACATCACTGTTTTCCAAAAATAAGATCTATGTTACAGCTATGATGCCACTTGCTGACAAAATATATGAACATACATTATTGGACACTTAGGCCTTAGTCAGACGGGCGTTTTTTCGCGCAATTTGCGCATGCGTCCGGCGATTTTTTAAAACCATTGCTTTGCAATGGTATCGGACACATGAGCGCTTTTTATGCGCTCGTCCGATAAATTATAGAACAGAAATCGCAGATCGCACCTATCTGCGATTCCTGTTCTCTTCTCTATATGCGCTCAATGGGGCCGGCGGCAGCAGCGCCGACCCCATTGAGAACATATAGAAGACAAATCATTCTTCTCTGCCACAGCTGTAACAGCTGTGGCAGAGAAGAATGATGTTTGCCCATTGAATTAAATGGAGCCGGCAATACAGCCGCCTCCATTGAAAGCAATGGGCTGCCGGCGAGCGCAGGATGAATTGTCGGGAAGGGCTTAAATATATAAGCCCTTCCCTGCAATTCATCCAGAAATGTGTTAAAATAAAAAATATATATATACTCACCTTGTCCCGGCAGTCGGAGTTCCCCGCGGCCGGCCTGCAGGGGGTGTGAAGGGGGTGTGAGTCAGACTTGCCCCTGATTGGCTCAGCGCTGAGCCAATCAGAGGCAAGTCTGACTCACACCCCCTTCACACCCCCTGCAGGCCGGCTGCTCTGAACTCCCTCTGCCGGAACAAGGTGAGTATATATATATTTTTTATTTTAACACATTTCTGGATGAATTGCAGGGAAGGGCTTATATATTTAAGCCCTTCCCGACAATTCATCCTGCGCTCGCCGGCAGCCCATTGCTTTCAATGGAGGCGGCTGTATTGCCGGCTCCATTGAATTCAATGCGCTGGACAGCTCCAGCCCGTTTCTAATGAAACGCGGCTAGGAGCAGATTTTTCGGGCGATTTTTTTGGCCCCGGTCACGCGATTTGTGGATGCGCATCCGTCATGCGATCCGCAAATCGCGCGAAAAAAACGCCCGTGTGACTAAGGCCTCAAAGTGACCCTCCGGTTTTGGAACAAAATTCTATCCCAAGACCAGAGGGCGGGTAGTACATCACCTGCACTCGTTCTGCTCTGCAGTCTGTCCAATCTGCCGGTTTAGGGACCCACATTCGTCCGTCCAAGATGACCGAAGCAATCTTCAGACTAATCCCCATAGTGCATTGGCAGTGTTAGACTACCAAAGCACTATACCTGCTCACTGACTGGCCACTGCTGCCATCAACACTGGCCAATCAGAAATCAGTGCACAGTGTAGCTAGATAGATAATTGCAACATTCCTCTTGGACGGATGAAAACTGAAATCAGAACTGGTGGACTGGATGGCAGAAGAGCTCAGGTAATACATATACACCCAACCCCTCCGGTCCCATGAAAGAATTTTGTCCTGAAACGGAAATGTCACTTTACCATAAGACACGTCACCGGTTGAAGGTACATAATTCTACATCAGAATGGGTCTTGCTTACATCCTGGGTGGCTGTTTAAATATTTTTTAGATATTTTAAAAAAAAACAACCTATTTTAAAAGCCCATTTTGCCCTTCAGAAAAAGGTAAAACTGTGAAATTGAAAAGAAAAAAAAAAGTAAAAATGAAAAAAAAAATTTCCCAAAAATAGTCGAAATTTAAAAAAATTCAAACTTTTATATTAATTGAAAACTTTCCATCTATTAAAAAGTGTATGTTCATATTGCTAAACCTGAGCACGTTTTTTTTTTTTTTTTAAACAGTTTTTTTTTTCTTTTCTTTTCAGTGACAGCCGGATACCTTTGCAACAATCTCTTGTGGAAGCTAAACACCTCAGCCGAGTGCGGTAATGATCATGATCTTCCCATTACACAATAATGTGCTATTTTCTTGAATTTTGGCATGGATTTAGCTTGTTTGGTTCCGAGCCAAAACTGTTGAGTGTGTCAGTCCACTAGTTTGTGTGCAGACGAGGACTCTTCTCGCCCAGCTCCTTAAGTCTGGCTCCGGGCCAGGTAGGGAAATCCATTTTACATAAAGAATACGCGCAGCTCAAGCGCTCCGAGACTTTTTACCTACTAAAATAACTTTATGGACAAATGCCAGTCTGCTAGACAGCCGCGCCGAGGAGCATCTGGCAGAAAAAAACAAGGTAATCTGTAAGGGTAACAAAGTTTTTTGTTTTTTTTTTCTATTTCCGAGACAAGGAAATGCCTGTGACTGCACTCGTGGCATGTCACATGACTTGGCACGGTTTACAGGATTGGCTGGGAATGCAGTATATACGGCCGCCATGTAAGGAACTAAAAAGCTTTTGCCTTTTGCTGAATTCTTAAAATGGCGGACATCGAGCGCTGCGAGGGAAAACAAGCGAGACCCTTTCCTTAATTTTTTTTTTTTCCCCCCCCTCTGCTGGAGTTTTATAAACCTTAACAGATTTGAGTAGAAACAGATTTCTTGCAACTTGCTCTGCGTCTCGATTTCACAGCTCAGCATACACTCAGGCACTGTCAAAAACTTGACTGCGTTCCAGGGAATATATTAACTGTAAACTTTCCAAGCGCGCAAAGCGGGAGAAGGAAGGGAAAGAAAAAAAAAAAAGGAGCTGCGTTCTGCAGAACAGGAAATCCACGTCTCAGTTTGTGCGCGGCTCCCCGTTCGCAGGCGTGCACACCATACATGGTTAATGTGGAGATGGCCAGATGTGATCCTGACTCTGACTATGTCATACAAAATCATTAAAAAAAAAAAACTCTGGCAGAGTCGCAGACAGCTCGTTCGCTTCCAAGGCCTGGCCAGTCGAACGCTGCACTCAGATGTATAAATAGTCGCTTGCAGCCTGGCTGAAGTTCAAGCCTACTGTGGTTGCCAGACACAACAGCAAATCAACATTCAAGAGAAAGTGTTTACTTCGGCTGTGGCCAAAGATACAAATGCCAGCAAACAATCAAGGCCGACTGGCCGGGTCTTGCAGCCGTTTTATCACAAACTGACTGGCTTCCAGCCACTAGACTAGCCCAGCCTTGATAACTACTTGTACGCCAGGATAGGATACTGCGATGCTCTTCCTTGCAAATCATTTTTTGCTTTTTTTTTTTTGTCCGGGGGCAAATGAAATGGTTAACTGGGTAAGAAACGTAACGTCAGCTGTTGACTCTCGACTCCTGAAAGTTTCTGGGTTTTTTTTCTTTTTTTTTTCTTAAAACGATCAATTTGCAAGCACACCATTTTTTGGAATTTTTTTTTTCCTTTTGCCACATGCTCAGTTGACAGCGCTTCCTGGCTCCGTGGCGGAGGTGTTAGGAGCACGTTACCAACTGTAACAACAATGATAGAGGGGGGGAAAAATCCCCAGGTCTTCCATTCATCTGGAAAAAAGCAGGTCACACTTTTCTAATTTAAAGTGGCAACTTTGTGTTCCTCCAACGAGACCCGAGGGAACTTTTTAGGTTCAGACCTGTTTTTTTTTTTTTTGCCTTTTGTTCTTTTCTTTTTTTTTTTTAAACAATTTAATAATAGATCGTGTGAACGTTGGCCGCAGATTGAAACCGGGCTCGGGAAATAAAAGTACCGCGAGCCATAAAATCTACAGGGTGAGGGCCAGGTATTGGTTTTTTGTTTTTTTTTGGATGACTCAAAGTCCAGGCCGTGGGGGTGCAAAGAGAGCCATGTTAAATAACATCACTCAGGGCAGCCTCACACGTGCGCATTTGTAGCCGCAAAATCTGCGCCCGCAATGCGCAGCATATAGATCCCATTCACTTCAATGGGTTCCATCACTTATGGTGTTTGGAGCATTTTTATTTTTCTGCACAATTGCGCACAAAATCATGCAGTGAACTGTACGATTTTGCCGGCTCAATCGAGAACACCAGGGCCTAGTGAGTCAGCCGACCCGCATACAGGTAGGCTGCCCCGCTTACTAAATAGATGGTCCAGCCTACTCCAACGTGGCGCTGCCAGGACGGCGCTGATGAGAGCGATAAGTATGGTAAGATGCGCTGATCGGGGCGTTATGCATAGCGCATATACGTCCGATAGCGAGCGTATATGCGCTTATGTTCGAGTGAGGCTGCCCTCAAAAGTGCCTTCAGACAGGACACATAACGGAGCGGGTCACATGACACTAAATCACTGGGAATTTCCTGCAGTGAAGAAATCCACAGTGATTCTGCTGAAATTCCGCAGCAGATGAAACCACGTATTTGCTCCCCAACGATTTTAATACGCAAATACTACAGATTAGCTGCAGCTTCATCGTTTGCCTAGCCGTGACTGAAGTGGATTCAAATGGCAGAGGAAATAGAGGCGTTGTCCCACTCCTGGCTGTTTTGCTGCAGGAAGTAGACAGCTCCATACATCGCGCAGTGTCCTCAGTTGGTACTGCAGGCTGAAATTCAATTACTTCAATGGGACTCAACCTGCAGTACCAATACGAGCCACTGTGCAATGTATGGAGCTGTCTACTTCCTGCAGCAAAACAGCTAGAAATGGGACCACCCCTTTAAACAAAGTTCATCTCTTGGATTTTCTGCTCTTCTGGGTGACACATTATATAGCGCCCACTGGTATAAGTGAGTGTCCATATAGTGCCCAACTCTAGAGTCATTCTTTGCACTAGACTTCCTGCTCTGACTAATAGGGGTAACCCCCATCACTGGTCATTAGTTGTCACAGCAGAGAACTGTCTTAGGTGTTGAGACAATGAACACAATTACATTTATACATAAAATCAACAAAAACTCAATAAATTAAATGAGAGCCCGCACTGCCCCCGTGATGTCACCGCAGTCCGTCTAGTCCTCAGAAGCCAGCCATTAATCGTTTAAAGCCCGGCTCACAGGAAACATATCAAAGAGGATCACCGGAGGAATGTTCTGTTCTCATAGTGAATAAGGCGGGATGAGTTCTCTTACTTAGATGGTCTGAAACGTCAGCCGGATTAGCTGTGGATCAGATAGACAGAACAACTGCAGCCGCCCCTCCCCCGACGATGAAGAAACCTCATTATTCTACTGACACACATTAGACCAGGTGCCTAGGACTTCTCCATGAAATCTGCAGATGAGAATATAGGGGGCGCTCTCCGTCTGTTGCAGGTACCACCTCACATGGAAAGTGCAGTATACTGTGTCATGACTTCGATACCCACATGTATATAGCGCAAAAACTCCATTTTTTAAGATACGCGCTACAAATTCTCTACCCCTGTTGATATAGCCATAAAGCTATAACATTATGGTAGCCTGATGCCACCACTAGGGGGAGCTAAGAAGCATACTGAAGACAGGTCTATTACAGAGTTTAAAGGGTTTGCGCAGTTGTAAACTATTGATGCCCTATCATTAGGATAGGCCACCAACAGTGGATGAGCAGCGGTCTGCCACCCGTGACCAACACCAATCTGCTGTTCGCCGGACCGATGCGCTTGTGCACGAAACTGAAATCTGGAGGAAGCAGACAGCTCCGTTCCCACTGCAGTGGCCAGGCTTGCAATTACACTAAAGTGAAAAAGAACCTGGGTTGCAATACCAAGCCTGGCCACTGCAATGAGAACAGAGCTGTCTGCTTCCTGCAGAAATCAGCGCAGTGCATGAGCACCACAGCCCGGAGAACAACTGATCAGAGAGGAACCCCAGTGGCGGACCCCTTCCTAAGGAGAGGCCCTTAACAGTTGATGGACAGGCCCTTTAAACATCTAAATCTGTAAGCAGCGAGCTCCCCCTAAAGGTGGCTATAGTCAGACAGAATTGTATCACCTGCCTCTATGTCGATGCGCCTACTATAATACATTATGGGTTAAACGGCCCAGAATGTGAAGGGCAGACACTTGTTGTTTCCGTAGAGCGGCATCATAAAATTGCAATATTAAAAACATCACGCCAAATGTTTTTTGCATTTGCTGTAATGATGCCGTTGGTCTCATTTGCACTGAGTTTTATTTTTGGTTCATGTCAGTCTGCTGCAAATGCCAAGAAGTGGAGATAGTGACATGAACTTCTGGTGTGAGACATCTGAACTGTGATGAGAGTGTCGCAGCCCCAACCCCCTCCGGATCCTTCCAAATACTCAGAAACTTTCCAGCTTTTACACTCGCTTAGACAAGTTTCAGTTTCTGCTGCAAAGAAACTTCCAGAAGTTGAGTCAAGAAGATATCTAATGTCTATTCAAGCCTGGAAGCCTTTATTACTTGGGAGGATTGTGGATGGACTTTAGATGAAACTAAACAGCAGATAACAGAGAGCAACAGCGTTTTGTGATATAATTAAAAGGCTTGCCCAGTCTTCTGTAATTAAAGGGGTTTCCTGGGGCTAAGATACTGATGACCTATGCATTGCTCGGGACTCCCACAGATCGGCTGACGGCAATCGGGTGAACGCAGCGGCATGTTCTACTGAGGGCAGCTCGGTCCCATCCAAGTGAATGGGATTAAGCTGCTGTACCACCCACAGCCACTATACAATGTATGGTGCTGTGCCTGGTAGGCAGTGAACAGGCGCTGGGAGTGCCGTAGCCACTTTGCTGGGTCCCGAACGGTAGACCCCCACTGTTCTGAAACTGATTACCAACCCAGACGATATCAGACCTTAAAACGCCTTTAAAGGGTAATCATTGTATAATGAGAAGTTCAGTAACTTTCTAATAAACTACAGGGCAGATTTATCAATGCCTTTTTGGTGTAAAAACGTTACACAATTTGGCGCTCATCTAGCTTGTGTGCCTTTTTGAGCGATACAACACAGTGTGCCTTTTTCTCAAAAAGGGGGCATGGCCTATTGGGAGGGGGTGTGGCCACAGTAGTCCCACACATTGAAATATATTTAAATTATACCCGAAATCTACACCAGCTCCTTCTGTATAAGCGTACGGAGCAGCCAAGATGCGCCTAATACAAGAAGGAGTTGGCGTCTCTTCATTTATTATACGCATCATGTGCCGCCCAGGATAATATTCAGACCAGCGGTCTTATAGATATCCCCCCTGATTCCTCGCTGCTTTCTATATCTCTGCTTTCTGTTCCATCGTGGTCATGTGAAATAATAATGCAACACATAAGCAGTGATTGGCTGCCACAATCACATGATCTCATAAAACAGGTATGTTTCCAAAGCCATGTGACATGAATAGGGAACGCTACAGTCACGTGATGTCATTATAACTGATGCCATCATGTAAGGAGAGGCGGGGCTTCTTCCAATCTCAGGCATAGGATTCGGTAGATGAAGAGTTCAATGGATGGACAAATTGCCCCATTCTAGGAGCCAATCAGATACTTTTTTGCTCAGCCAATAGGAAACTGATGTCAATTAAAAATTACCCAAAAGCTGGGCACCTCAAGTAAAGTTGGCTCCTGCAGGGATCAATGAATTTGGTTGATTGGTGGAACACGTTTAACCCAAGAAACAGTCCGCTGTCACTTTAAATCCTCCTCATCATGGAATGCCTGCGCTCGGAATAGAGAACTCCCAGAGCAGCATCTGTCGCCATCACCCAGAGGCATCGTATACATCCCGAGCGTGCTGAATTGTGGAAACCAACCTACGGGAAAGCCAGGGACGTTTACAGGCGCGGGTCATTCAGCTCTCGCTCTCATCAGTCGCTGGCAGCAGCGTGAGAGCGCCACGATTAGACTGTCTATCGTATAACGCAGGGCTGACGACGACTTAAAGGGGACGGCGCAGAGTCATCATCCGCCGTGAAGAATAAGTAATCCAGCCAGTAAGAGAGTAAAGCGAAAAAACAGATGACGCATCAAAAAAGTTTCTACGGAAGTGATGATCCGCGAAACGACACCGGCGCTAATATAGAGAATTGTGATCATCTGAAATAGGGAATGAAGCTCGACAAAAAATCCCCTGCTGTTTTGTGTATGCAGCTCCCATGCAGACCTATGTAGTCCGCACCAGCGGTCATGTATTACTCCGTACCTTCCGTTCCACTCTTCTACTGTCAGTAGGTTATCAAGAAGTAGGGGGCTTAGCGGAGAACGTAACATGTGACCGCAGGTTGTTTGCCTAGGAGCTGTATACGCCAAACGGTACATTTTTTAAAAATTTTTAATCAAGATTTATAGCAAATTCTTCTCACTTCATTAATTAAACTGCAGGTTGCGAAAGTCCTCATACCCTTCAGAGAAGTGAACCCCTCACGCACTGCAGCCTAAGTATAAGTAGAGCAGCCATGGATGCCAGAGTCCACAGATCCCACATAGACCGCAGGGCATGACTTCCATGACTGCGGCACAAGCATTGCAGAAGTCTACACACCCTACATTTGCTTCACGTTATTATTTTAGATGAAGTGGGGCCAAAGTTGCACAGGTTGAGTATCCGCACCGTGACTCCACGGCCAATACCGCCCGTTACTTCACATGGAGATCCGCTGCTTCCTTCTCATGAGTGGAAACCAACTGTGATTTCTGCTCGCGGAGAAAAAATCGCAGCATGCTTCATTTCTTTGCGGTTTCCGCACGGACGGCTTCCATTGAAGTCAATAGAAGCCGTCCAACCCACGGCCTGTATCAATGAACACTGTGGACGGGCCACGGACTCCATGTTGTTGCCTAGCGATGGTGCAGGGGAAATAAAACTTTTGAAAAAAAAATCTGAACTGCGTATGTGCGACGGCGAACCACCGGGCCCATCCGCAGTACAGAAAAGACGACGACGGAGCAGGTAAGCGCGGATGCCGATGCTGCCAGAGCCGGATTCCGCCTGCTGAATCCGGCTCTGCCCTGTGCAAGAGGCCTTAGGCTGGAGTCACATGGGACAGAATTCATGTGGAATTCTCGCGGAATGGCCGCACCGAAAAAACGTGAGAATTCCGCTGGAAAAGCGCAGCTTCAAAACCCGTGGCTATTTTGAAGCAGTTTTGCCGTCAGCATTCCGCTGTGGCTTTCTCTCCCCATAGAGAGGAGAGAGGCCGCTGCAGAACTGAAAAAAGAACTGACATGCTGCATCTTTGTTTTGCGCCACATGTCCGTTTCCGCATGGCTTGGCCGCAAAATCTTGCCCGCTTTTGCTGGTTAATCCCAGGATTTGGAGACATTCCGCAGCAATTCTGCCCTGTCCTGAACCCAGCCTAAAAAAAGTAAAAAAATAAAAATCTCATGTATGACCGCACAAGCGGCTTCAGCTGCAGGAACACAATTATTACTCCAATCAGTAAAAAGAAGCCATTGCACAAGTGTACCCCCCCCCCATCCACATCCCCCCCCCCATCCACATCCCACCACACTCCCTCCCAGACAATATCTCAGTTCCTCGAAAGCGCTTCCAAGTTCTGCTCGGTCTACCGTACTGATGAGCAATAACGACTTCACTTACTCCTTAAGACGACGGAGAAAACCCCATGGAAATGAAAGGAACAAGAGGCCGAGGAGCAGATAAACCCCCCAACCAGCGGCGGCGAGATGTGGTGAGCGTGTCGGTAACCTCACATTACCCACATCCTGTGTGCCATGTGAGCGGCAGCAAATTATAGTAATAAAAAAAATGCCACTTAAAGGCCCTGATTCCATCCCGGCACAAAGACTTGTGGGCAATTCCCTCATTGCAGCACAGTACACATTAGCGTCTGTAGGCTGTAATTTGCCGTGGCGCATCATTAATGACCTGAATAGTGGCTGTTTCACACATACATATTTAATTACAACAGCTGAACAAATTACATATTTATGATGTATAAAACGGGGGTTGCCAGTAGAATTCATTTGCTATGCATGCAGGTACAAGGCTTCCATCTGTACCAGCATCTGTACAACAAGAGCTTACAATTAGCCATTGTATGCACCCAGACCTGGGAATAGCCGGCTCCGGATGAGTCCCATCCATCCCTATAGCACGCGGCTCCGTCACCTCTGCAGCTTGTGGCCAACTGTTCTCCAGAGAAGCCGAAAATGACGCGCTTGAATTCTTTCTGTGCTTTCGATGCTCCTTACTGGCATTGTCCACTTTTTGTTGTGACGACCCACTGAGGATAACGTGATCATGGAGCGTCCAGCGATCAGGTCATCCGTAAGGCCGTCCTCTCATATGGCGGAATCTCTGTGGGCATTCCGTAACGGAATACACGCAGCGAATCTGCAGGAATTTCACGCTGGCAAAATCAGATGAGCATATGCGCAACTACGCTCGCTGTTACGCTGCATAGTAGCACATGAGCTAGGTTTTTTTCTTCTAAGGCATTGAAACTCTGCGCCATAGTGCCCAAGGTTGAAAAAAAAACTGCGGGAAGATGGGTGCTGCCCTATCTTTCCCGCACGTTAATACTTATAGGGAGGGTCCTATCTTTTCTTGCCCGTACTATTAGGGTGTCTACCCCCTGGCGATTTTTTTTCCTGCGATGCTAAATTGCGTTTTGCGTTTTTTCTGAAGAGCAATTAGCATAGAATGTGTTCTTGTCCATTTGGGGTTTTTTTTCCGGTCCGTTGCAATTTTTCACATAGGAACTGTCAGTTGCATATGTCTCCTTATTTTTCTCTTAATGCACCCATGATTGTCAATGGAAATTAACGAAAAAGGCGCGAAAAACGCCACGAAAAAGGCGCGGAAAACGCGCAAAAAACGCAGCGTTTTTCACGCACGAAAATCGGCAACGCCAGTGGGTAGGCGCCCTTAATGGGGGAGAATACCGGTGCTATAATTGATAGCTTTGGACATGGGGGGGGGGGGGCAGCGGTTGGACATGCTCGGGCCGCTCCATTCTTCTTCAATGGGACTTCAGAGATAATAGCTATTTCTGTCATCCCCACTGAAATGAATAGGGTTGTGCCTGCATGTGCGACCGCCACTCCATTCACTCTCCATCTCATTGTGGATTGGAGCAGCGAGCCCACAGCGACGAGAAGGGGACATAGGACCCCCATCTCAGGACTGTTGGAGGTTAGACCACCACCAATCAGACTTTTATCACCCATCCTTTCGATAGATGATAAAAGTCAATTTTGGCCCAACCCCTTTAACCTGAGGTAAAATCCTAGGACGTAGAAAGAACAAAACATAAACGGCCCCTTAAAGGGGTTTCCACGTTAATTCCTTTTCCTGGCACATTTACACATTTTCGCGTGACGAGTGGTTATGTACTCAGATGCAAAATAACAAAGTGTGTCAGCAGCACCAGAAAACCCCAATCTGGGTAGGGCCACCAAATGCAACAGCCAGATAAGAGTCCAACCCACACTCCCACAGAAGTCCACGTAATGCAGAAGAAAATCCTGGCAGCATGTAGAGGGGCTATATAAAATGTACTCTTTATTCTCCCATCACAGAGACCGCAACGTTTCGGCCATGAGGCCTTTCTCAAGCCGAGTGGTTATGTACTGTCATATCCCCCACTGAGACCCAGTCTGCAGTGTCTATATACAGTGATATGTAGAAGATGCAGAAGCAAACAGTGCAACATGTTTAATTAAACCCAACCACAAAGATAATTGACAATCTACTGCATGCGTTTAAGTGAAAAAATGTTCTCTCCCAAAAGGTGTCCATAGACGTCAAACTTCCATAGCAACATGGTACAAAAGTTGCAAGTAGTTGCCAGTGCGCCATATTGGAGCCCATGTCCCTCAGCAGGGAGGTGATAGTGGAGAGAGCAGCAGAAGACCGCAGGGTTCACATATACATTGACCATAAATGAATTGTCAGAAGCCCAGCTGTTGTAATTAGATTGGAGCCTCGGACATTCCTGTGACACGCGTCTCCGAGAGAGAGAGAGGGGAAAATAATATCTGCTGAAACTTTCAAGAACTCCAAATCAAATCAGAGTTAAGCTCCATTTCTTAAGTGGAATATACAATCAAGGCCAAGTGTATAAACAATTTATAACAATGTATTCTTCTCTGCTGACCTTGTGTAAACCATCGCAGGCCGTTCCTGTCCCCACATCACGGTGAGCAAGAGATACGTGTCTGTAGGAGTTTGGGGGGCAAATGTTTTGGAAAAAATAATGTTACACACAATATTCACCAATAGAATAGTGAGTGCAGCTCTGGAGTATAATATAGGATAAGTAATGTATGTACACAGTGACTCCACCAGCAGAATAGTGAGTGCAGCTCTGGAGTATAATACAAGATGTAACTCCGGATCAGTACAGGATAAGTAATGTATGTACACAGTGACTCCACCCGCAGACTAGTGAGTACAGCTCTGGAGTATAATACAGGATGTAACTCAGGATCAGTACAGGATAAGTAATGTATGTACACAGTGACTCCACCAGCAGACTAGTGAGTACAGCTCTGGAGTATAATACAGGATGTAACTCAGGATCAGTACACGATAAGTAATGTATGTACACAGTGACTCCACCAGCAGAATAGTGAGTGCAGCTCTGGAGTATAATACAGAATAAGTAATGTATGTTCATAGTGACTCCACCAGCAGAATAGTGAGTGCAGCTCTGGAGTATAATATAGGATGTAACTCGGGATCAGTAATGTATGTACACAGTGGCTCCACCAGCAGAATAGTGAGTGCAGCTCTGGAGTATAATACAGGATGTAACTCAGGATGAGTACAGGATAAGTAATGTATGTACACAGTGACTCCACCAGCAGAATAGTGAGTGCAGCTCTGGAGTATAATACAGGATGTAACTCAGGAGCAGTACAGGATAAGTAATGTAATACCTATACGCAGTCATTCAGCTTTTTATATGAGTTATATCTATACAGTATATAAACTGTAATCAGCAGGATACTTTCAGCTCCGTAGTATGGCATTGAGTCCATATGCATGACGCCAAAGTTTAAGCACTTTAAGTAAGTCTGATAGTTTGGAAAATGCAGCTAATGTATTTCCCGCAGATGCCAGAGTAGCAGAATTCTGCAATCCCCACACCTCTTGTGCTGTACAGTAGCTGCTATTAATGCAAGCCTCTTGCATTTAAGTCAATATTTGACCTGGATTGCTGGCGCTGGCGTCGTATCAATGCCTCTTCCTGACACGCTGACTGATGGGCTTGTTTAAATTGTGTTTTGTTTAACATAAATCTCCTAATAAAACATCAATAATTTATAAAACAATTATTCTGTCCAACATGAATTTCTGATAGATGATTGATCCGCACAGCGATGACTGATGTCTGCTGCAATGTGATTGATACAGTATCTCTCGTCTATCGCTCTTCCCTTCCAACATGTCCATTTCTTCTCCCCTTACTAAATTATTTATCCACACTTACAAGCTCCTCGCTCTCCGCCGCCTTTTCTTTACCTTCTCTCTGCTGCGGTATAGACGATATATCTCTATTATTTCCAGACCACCATATATGAAGCTGCGGCGACTGAGATACGAGAGATTACCTGCTCAATGGACATCCAGTCTGCTGGGAACGTCATTTATCTTTTTGCCTTTCCTGGGCAGAATGTTCCAAAAGAGAAGGAGCTGCACAAGAATCAACTTTTTTCACCTGTCCCTAGGTTGGGTGATAAAAGCTGATTGGTGGAGGAGCCCCCTACCGATCCCGAGGGCCCCATGTCCCCCTCTCCTCCTCACTACTGGTTTATGGCACCCACCTGCAGTGAGGAGGAAATTAAATAGAAAGGTGGTCGCCCCATTCAGCCTGATGTCAATGAGAGGGACATGGGAACCCTTCTTGGGGTTCTTGGGATCAGTGAGACCCCCACTGATCAGATCCTAGCGATAGGTGATAAAAGTTGACTCAGGTACATCCCCTTTAATTTATAAAATGGGGCCTGCAAAGTAAAATGTCCCAAAAAGGATACAAAAAGAGATGCAAATGGAGAATGAGGTTAAGAGCATGTAGTCCAGTTCACTACAACTACTGCCTCTGAGGGTTTTCAAAGGTGCCCACTGAAAGAATGGATGGCATGCTAGGGTACCACATAATGTTTTGGGTTCTATCATTGACACCACTGGAGCTCCCAATGCTACAAAACTCTTCAGGGTATCCAGCAGTGAGACCAAAGCTAGAATGCCCCAAAGACTGATCCCAAGTAGTCAACGGACCTAGAAATCTATAACTTTTTGGCCTGCTTCTATTGAAGTCTATCTAATGACTTGTGAAGTCTATGTTAAATGTGCCACCTCTGAGATTATTCCAACTAGAGTAAATCCCCAAAGTAAGTTGACAGAATTCTTTTTATCTTTATTGCCAAACCCAGTAGACTTCAAAGTTGGCTCTTGGTTCATCTTCACACTCCTTCCCACCCAATACTATAGCCATGTTGGAGTTCTTGAAGTACATGCTGGGAGTTGTGATCTTGCAACAGCTGGAAACCCCTGTTCCAATAGATCATTTCTAAATAGGTTTGGGTTGCTCCTTACGAACAGTAGACGTGGGACATGAGGGACTGTTCTTGGACAGATCCAGTGATGTTACCAGAAGGATACATTGATACATGCACCTCAAGCATTTCTGGTTCAAACTGAAAGATGATCACAGTTACTGGAACTAGGTAAAGTATTTAAAAAATGCATGCAGTAATGGAGAATGTTTGGACGTTGTGTTCCCCTTCCCAAAACGGCACTAAATCCTGGTACTTTTCCACCAATGACTATTGATGCTGCAACAATGACCATATTGCTTAGCTATTTTGAAATATCCCGAGAAGAGACAACATCAGATATCACACAACACAAACACTTCTCATTGTTGTAGAAACATAACAACTTAATCCAAACATCGGGAGGACGTGCGAGAGGCACGGAGCGGGCCGTCCTGCAACCGGGAGACCTCATAGAGCCGGATAGGAAGAAAGAGTTCCATCTTATTGCAGATCCTGTGCCGTGTAAAGCTGGAATGGCTTCATGCATGTTGGAAGATCAATGTGCCGGTGGAGCTGTGGACAAGAGACCCTGCAATGTGCCTCTTCTGTGAGGGGGGTGTAAGATGCAGCACTTTCTAGAATTCCAGGGGCTCTAGCTTTGGAAAAAGATGACCGTGGTGATGAAAATAAAGTTGCTGATGGGCTGTTGCTCTAAACCTCGTTGTAGGACAACATTAGAGTTTGGAAGCAACGCAGAGCCCCTCCTATTATAGTCTATGTGGTATTGCTGGGCGGTACAAAGATATACAAGAGAGTATTTCATAGAGGAGCAACTTCAACTCCTGCAAATCCAACAAGGCTCCCAATCCACCTTGTGCCCATAAGTCATTTTGTGTGACAGATGGGCCATTGGGCCTCCACAAGCTCACAGGAGCCACTGCTAACTCTGTATCCTCCATAGCTATGTCTCTGGTACTTCACATATCCAGTATGTTGGCTGCGAATGGTTCAATTAGGACCAGTCACAGGCAACAAACCAATAATCAAGTACTATAGTCAACAGTCTTGAGGATCTAGTACGTATCTAATTGGTAACCTTACTGGATACATATTAGATAAGTTGTCCAAAGCTGCTGATTACAGTGGGATGTGCAAACAATTGAATGTGTATGGAGAAAAGGGGTGGGGTGGGGGGTCCGACTGTAGATATCGAGGGAAAGAAAAATCTGGCAACCTGCTCTATCTTTCTCCTCCTCCCCACATCTGCTATCACGGACTACAATCTTTCTCCCCCTCCCCACATCTGCTATCACGGACTACAATCGTTCTCCTCCTCCCCACATCTGCTGTCACAGACTATCAGGAGTTCTCTATACCCATTAGAATGTCCGTTGATCTCAGTGAGACAGGTGGGTTTGGCTGATTTTTATCTACTGTGTATGGGCAGTTTAAGATACCAGTAATGGAAGACATTAAACAGGTCTTCCTGGACTCCAATATTGATGGCCTACACTCAGGATACGCTACTGATATTCTCCTCCCGGGACTCTCGCTGATCAGTTGAGCCCCGTCTCCTCTTCTCAGGCCAGTGACGTCACATTTATCAGTCAGATGACCTGAGATCAGCTCAGTCCTGTTCAAGTGAATGGGATTGAGCTGCTATACAGGCACAATGCCGTTATGAAATGTATGGCGCTGTGCCTGGTATGCCGTGAAGAGGCCTCTACAAACAGCAGATAAGCAGGGGTCCCAAGCAGCAGACCCCCGCCGATCTGAAAATGATGACCGATATATCCCAAGGATAGGTCATTCATCGCAAAACTCCTTTAACTTGCCCTTGGGTGGCCATATACATGAGTCATTTATTGATGGGTCTGGCCAATTTTGGTTGGGTCTTCTATATACAATTTTAGGGGACTATTTAAAGGGCCACGGATCACAGAAGGGGCCACTGGTCAAAATGGCTCTGGAACTTTAAAAATGTTTTTCCATTACTCGCAAACAAAAAAGGCATTGCCCGTCTCTTTAGTTACCCATTTCGGCAATAAACCAAATAGGGGCACATATTAGAGCTCAGCATTGTGAACAAGGGTTTCCTTAATTTTGATGATTTTTGGGGTCTGTATTCAGGAATAGACTGGCCAGGCATGGGTCACTCTCCTCCACACTATGTGACAGCCAGGAGCTCCTCGGACACAAGGTGCCATGTGTTCAGAACATCCCGCGCTGCCTTAGGTAACCTCATATCTCCACTATACATTGCTGCTACTATAAAGAGCCTGCGAAGAATGAAAGCCAGCAGCCAAGAGATTAATAAAAGCTGTTATTGTTCCAGGGGAAAATTCCCTTCCTTCAGCAAAACAGCTCCCTGCAGCGCGGATCACAGAACGCAGCCGTACAGACGCATTGTCTTACCGGCGGACAATACAACATGACTGGTTTTTCCCTTTTTTTTTGTTAAAGTCTTTAATTGCCCAACATGACTCCAGACTTATCCATTAACCTATAAACAATACAAATATATACAGCAAACGTATTTTATCTGACATTTCATAATCCAGAAAGTCTGATAATCTGGCATTTGTTTCCAGTAGAGCGGTAGTGTGAAGCCAGATGGGGTGCCGCGGGCGAAAATCGCATCGAGTTCAAAGATTAATTAGCCTTTTCTCGTTCATTCACATGGACGTATTGCATGAAAAATACGCTGCAACGCGGAAATCCTTCCAATAGCTTAAATTGCGGCAGCTGTCCTCTTTTCCGAGCGCCGGACGCACGCAGGTAATCTCCTTCCCCCTCCCCTTTTTTTCAACTCCCATGGGAGCTTCCAGTGTTTTTCATCAAAAGATAGGTCAAGACCTCTCTTTTGACAGAGCGTTAAAAATCGGCGACCGATTTGACTGCAATTTTTTTCACATGCCCGAAAATATCGCCCATGTGAATGAATGCCTTGGAATCCAATGCTTCACATGGTCGCGATTTTCAGGCTATGTTTTATCGCAACTGCGTAAAAACACTTGTGTGAATGAGGCCTACGACAGAATGGAAGTAGAAGAATCCGGCACTTTTCCTTTTTCTTATTGGCCAGCTGTCACCTTAAAGTCCATAGAGCAATAAAAAAACACGTGGGGCACATTTATAGCTGGTGGTGCGCCAGAATTCCGGCGTAGGTTGTGCCTTATTTTGGCTTAAATCAATTTAGACAAATTTATTATTGATTTATGTCAAAAAGAACAGATGTCATTCCACTTTTCCGAAACGTCTAAAAAAAGGGGGCGGGGTTTGAGTGGAGTGAGATTTTTAGAAGTATTCAAGAATTGCAACTTAAAAAAAAAAAAGTTGCAACATTTGTTGCAACTTCGGTCCAGTAGTTGAGTGGCAGACAAAGGGGCATATTTACTTAGGCCCCGTCTCATACGCCAGTCTGAGTAAACTGTGTGCCCAGATATGAATGACAAATGTATTAAGAGGCACATCTGGCATCATCGCCGTGTGCCAGATGGAAACCAATGCCAGCTACAAGCTGGAGTATGTTTCTAGTATAATGTACGCCAGTTTCTGCAAAAGTAGCGGCGCCTGGCAAAGATACCCGAAAAGCCGCAATTTTGGCACATGCACCAAAATTGCAATTTTTGTATGCCAGGAAACAACAACTGATATGCCCCAAAGTGACTCAATATCTCTATTCTGTATAAGTTTGCAACTGACAGAACTCGGAGCCATTAAAGTTAATGCAGGCAGTTTTTAAAAAATTGCAGAATGTCACATTTTGATTGCATTTTCTCGCTCCACACTCACCCATTAAAGTAAATGGTTGTGTGAAAGAAATTGGAATGCACTGCCCAAAACTGCACCGACCCTGTGAATGAGGCCCTAAATGGAGGCTCTAGTACCCTGTTGTACCGCCTCTAGCTTGGATACAAGATGTGATACGGTGGGCATGGAAGCTCTAGTACCCTGTTGGGCCACCTCTAGCTTGGATACAAGATGTGATACGGTGGGCATGGAGGCTCTAGTACCCTGTTGTACCGCCTCTAGCTTGGATACAAGATGTGATACGGGCGGGCATGGAAGCTCTAGTACCTTGTTGGGCCACCTCTAGCTTGGATACAAGATGTGATACGGACACGCACAACAGGGTACTAGAGTCTCCATGCCCGCCTGTATCACATCTTGTATTCAAGCTAGAAGCAGTACAAGTGGGTACTACAGACTCCATCACGTTGTGCTTGTTGGACGATCAGTCGAACCTCTCTACTGGTGGTCTGTAGGGGATTCCTGAGCCTTGTGTGCCGTCACACATCCACTGGCCCCAACACCTCCTAACAGTCTGAACAGAACGGCCGGTGGGGGACAATCCATGGATACGACCATCCAGCTTCTCACATCCCAATAATGCGCACCTCTCAGACTCTGGTAACGGGGTGAAATCTCTTCTCTGCGTCGTAGAGACTTCTAGTGGTCAACAATCTCTACACAAGCAGAAGAAGAGGTCACTGCACACAAGGAGCCTCCGAGAGCCTCTTATAGGCCAAGGGGGGAACCACTATTATGGCCTCCGGTGGCAAGACCGTCCATCTAATCACCACAACTCTCATCATCTACAGATCTGCCTGAGATGGAACTGCTAAGTCACGCAGCAAAATTACAACTTCTTCAGGGAACTGTTTTTTATTTTTTTTTACAAAGAGTATATATATATATTTGTTTTTGCTGTTTTTGGCACTTTTTTTCAAAAAGCAGCTCGCTCTGTGTGAGGTGATTTTCTGCCATTAAAACCTATTGAATTTTTAAAAACTGAAACCGTTGTAAGAAGTGTGTTTGTGAAGGAGGTCTTATGAATGTCCCATGGTCTTCGGGGCCCCCTGATTTCAGGTTGCATCAGAAGACCAGAAGCAGAAGACTCCTAACATCCTGTATATACCCCCATGCACAGATAGATTCGCCTCTCTGAGGTATACACATATATATTCATACATATTCTCAGTTTCCAGCACTGCAGCTGCAAGACCAACTGCCTTTGGGAAGCTGTGAAGCTTCTCTCAAGAACTGACCTTGACACTTCCTCAGGGGGTTAGTACGGAGATCAGGTTTAGGCGGTACGGTGTCATTTAACTGTTCACAAGGACGATATGGACACGACGGAGCGCGCTCCAAGGTAGACTAGCTGAGGGAACATTATGAAGTGAACAACTCCTGGATGGTTTACCACTTTATGGCATCTCTCCAGCCTTGTCGGGGTTAATTATACGTTCGTCCTGATTTCCCTAACTACATCCCGCCAGCTATTATTCCAAACCATTATCATTGTAAGACCCAGGCACAATGTTGTAACCTGCAAGTCAACATTACGGGTTTGTGCTGCAAGGAACAGATTCAATGTGTCGCCACAATGGAGACAGATACTGGAAATATTGGGGGGCTACAAATTCATAGTGGGGTGCAACGAGAGAATGATGACCTAGTGTGGTTGAGCGAGACATGTGAGATATCTGCTCAGGCTGGGCCCTTTCTGGAAAGACACCTCCAAAGTATTCCAACGTCTTTGAGTAGGAGCCCCCAGTCTGATATGTTCTTGGTGGATCAGCCTCCCGATAAGTAGTCTGAGCTGCTGGCCATCTCTGATCCAGTATGCAGGACCCTGGTGTCTATGGATAGCTTTAGATTCTCTATAGAGTCAAACAACACTATCTTATATTGACTGAAAGAAGAGAAATGTAACTATTGACCCTCCGAAGACCGACCAAACTCAACTAGATTTATAGGCGTCATCCTGCTTTAGCAAAAAATGACTGTTTTTCTTCTAAAAACTTTGTCCAGGGCTGTGCGTACTGGACAAGTGTGCACAGCAACCAATCTGAACAAGCAGAGCTGCAGTGTAAAGCAAGGACAGAACATTAACTTGAGTTGCTACCTAAAATGCTAAATGGATTTCAGTCTATCTTGAGCTCCAAAAGGCATAGGAAGTTCTACATGCAGATTTTGCCCCTTGACGGATCTGTGGGTTTCTGCCACAGTTCTAGAGGTGAGATCTGGGTACAATATTCTGGGTCGTGATTCCGCCGTGTGAACATACCCAGAATGATGAAATTGGCTGTAGGTTGTGAGAAGCAGTATATACGATACAGGCAAAATGCATAGACTCTTCTTTATGCAAATCCAATGCTGTAGCTATCTGTGTATTGCACAGCGGGCACATGGCCCCATATTAGTATGTGAGGCTGTAGAAATGAGCACACGGATCAATGGACCACATCATGGCTTGTCCGTGAATATCAGGAAGCACGCGGTCAGGTGGCCATGTGCTGCCCGATGCAAGTTGTGCTCAAGTTTTTTGGGTGCAACTTACTTTAAGGCCATGTGCCTTCGGCCTCATAGAGAGGGAATACTGCTGCAGCGAGTCCTTGATCCTTTAATTTAAGGACTCGTTCCTTTTCTCCAGCGCGGCTCTGAACACGACGTTCTTGCTGCAGTGAATGCAGCTGCTTAATCCTCCATTCTCCAGGAATGCGGATGGATTAGGGCCACATCTTATACAGCAAACAGATAATTAGCTCATAAATACCACACTTATATTATAGCTAACAGGATTTTTAATACTCCGGGAGATACGGAGTTACAAGATGGAATATTATTAACACACACTGCATACCATAAAGATTAAGTACATTAAGTATTTCCATACTATTCCAGAGGCGACGCGGACCCGAGGGCTCGGCACCACTTTATCTTCAACCACTTTCCTAGAAAACCCCAACTTGCTACAGATAAACGGATACATCTCCATTCCCAATGTGGTTGCATTGTATCTATTGCTCTCTGTCATCAGCCTGGAGAGAGACTGACTGCATGGCCCTGACATGATCATTATATTATGACTCATGTGAACCCCCTTCCATTATAGAAATCAGTTGTAGTCGAAGATCACAGTCTTCACCAATGAGATCTTGTTACTTGTATCTATGATATGTCAGAAGTTCATTTTCATTGGCTTTCCCCCTTGAAGTTTCTATTTAGGGACAAGGTGGTAAAGTCTCATAAGGACTAACAGGTAGAGATGAGCGAGTATACTCACTAAGGCTAACTACTCGAGCGAATAGTGCCTTAGCCGAGTATCTCCCCGCTCGTCTGTAAAGATTCGGCTGCCGGCGCGGGTGACAGGTGAGTTGCGGCGGTGAGCAGGGGGGAGCGGGGGGAAGAGAGGGAGAGAGAGATCTCCCCTCCATTCCTCCCTGCTCTCCCCCGCCGCTCCCCGCCCACCACCGGCCCCCGAATCTTTAGAGACGAGCGGGAGGATACTCGGCTAAGGCACTACTCGCTCGAGTAGTTAGCCTTAGCGAGTATACTCGCTCATCTCTATCAACAGGCATATATGGTATCTACTAGTAATTATTAGGAAATTACAGTACCAGTGTTTCTGGTGGCGCAATATGCTACACAACTCTGCTACAAGCACGTCACACACCCACAGCTCTGCAACAAGCACGTCACGCACACAGGACTGCTACATATTTTGTTCATGCCATACAAAAGGGATCAGAAATGGCACAGCAATAGAGATGAAGGAGCTGTGATGATGTCATCATCATGCTCCGCCCCTGATCACATGACGGTGAAGCTCATCCAGAGTGAATGACTTACATGCTCCACCCCTGATAACATGACGGTTACCTCATCAAAGGTCATGCATCCTTGTGCAGATTACGTGCGGACTAAGAACCCCCTGCAGCCTCAGTTGCTATGGAATACTAACGAACACCTAGCCGGACAGCAGCCGTGTGCGCAGGGGACCTGTGATGATGTCATTGTCATGTGATCAGGGTCAGAGCATGTAACTCCCTCACTGGGGATGAAGGACCTTTGATGACGTCGCTTGTCATGTGATCAGGGGTGGATAATGTAAGTCACTCACAAACCCACTCACTCACGCAGTAGTTTGCTTTTCTAGGAGCTCTGCACATTAGTCACTTAGACTTTGTACGAACATATAGCCAGATTTTTACAAATGCACAAATCCAAAAACTCTAAGAACTGATGCTGCGGTCGATCACAAGGCCCAATTAATATTGTCTAGGGAGATTAGAAAAATTGGCATATATCAAGGAGGAGGAGGAAGACATCTTTGGTAAGTCACTGATATGAATAACGTTACAGTAGGTATCCATTCTGGGGATGTAATCCAAGCATATAAATTGACTTGAGTTTCGGAATACTAGCCCCAATGGGAGACCTAACCAGAACCATATGATGTAACTCTTACAGATTCAAGTCAAAGAACGTCTTAGCCCTTCAGTTGCTCTCCAATAGAAGTGAACTGCAAAAGTGGAACGAATTATCGGTCGAATCGTCATATATCATTTACTTCAAGTTATGACACATAAAGTCCCATATATGAGGGAGATGGAGTCAACTGCAACTTTGAGATGACCACTATTGCAATCCCACTGAATTGGACGTGCCATTATGTATTGCTTCCTATAGATGTGACTGTTTACTTTGCTTATCACAAGTTTGTACATGTTGATGGTCTATAAACGAAGGTCAAGATCCACCCAACTCCTGCTTGACGTCACGGCTCTTTAGATGTCAAATATCAGAACAAATTAGAAAATTTATGCGTGATGGCAACAGTAATTAATTTTTGTCTTTTGCAAACGTTTTCCTTATCAATCATCAGCACATGAGAATCCAGTCACTTGGATAGAACACTCATGGTGGACATAGACCTGCAATGGCTGTTGGCCACTACATATTTTTCCTGACTCTCGCTGAACATTTATGTGTTCTCAAAAGGGGGATTGGAATAAGCCCATGCTAGATACTTCTGGTGGTGACATGTCCAACTATTCTCTTTCTCCATGTCTGCCATCAGTGTAGAGTCTGAACACCACCATAAGTATAGATGGTCGGCTAGTCCCTTCAAAGTCATCAAGTTCATCCACCATTGATCTTAGGTGTATGCACTCTCACACAAGCAGCTATATGTCAGGAGGGTCAAGTGGAATGCTTGTTTTGGCCAACAGCTATTTAAGTTGTATGGCCCCCTTAAGTTACAACTACACTGTACTTGTTATAAAGGAACTTCCTTGATTGTATACCTCATGTAAAAAAATTTCAATCCCAATCAACGTTGAACATAGGTCAGCCAATTGGCTTTACCAGATTAGACTACTACTGCTTCATACTAAACCAAACTTGAATAACTGGAAACCAACAGTTCAAACTCCGGTCAAGAAGAAGATGAAGAACCGGTGACACATCCTTCTATAGAACCTCGAAGGCTAGATGGCATCACAGACATAAAGATTATTGCCACCCTTCTGCACTTTCAGGACTTAATATCTATGGGTACATGAGGCTGCAGATACACTCAAATGTGTGGGTCAATCTTACACTGGTCTCAATTTTCGCCAAAGTAAATCATGGATCCTCCACTGTTTGGATTTGTTGACCATCAGATGACCAAGGAACATACTCCGGTTTCAAACGGCTTGTACCAGAATCACGAGCTATCCCCTATCTAAGACCAATGCCGATCTCTAGAACAGGGTTCTCATGTCGCCTTCTGCCTGTCACTTTATTCCTGCAGTGACGTCAGAATTAATGGAGAACTGGCCAATGAGGCTGACGGTAATGCCTCAGTGCTTGCCGCTTGGCTATCTCTGCAGTCCCATTGAAAGTAAGTGGTGTGTCAGCATGCTTATTTGAGCAGCGCTCTATTTAGTCTCCTCCTCACTGCAGGGTTGTCCAGTATTAGAAAAACATGGCTGCATTCCTTCCTTCATAAGCAGCGCCACTCTTGTTCACAGGTTATATAGGGTATTGCAGCTCAGTTTCATTTACTTCCCTGCAGTTGCAACACCAGACCCAACCCATGGACAGAGGTAGCACCGTTTCTGGATGAAGCAACCATATTTTTCTAATTCTATACAATCCCTGATCCAACACCATTGTGGCCATGTAGGAATTCATGGGAATTGATGACATCACAACTCAGCAGCCATGTAGGAATTCATAGGAATTGATGACATCACAACTCAGCAGCACATGATACCATGGACTTTATCTATTACATAATTCATTGGGACTTGAAGATGACACCATGAATCCTGGAATAAAGACCCAATGAAGGAATAAAGAAGCCTTTATGGGCAAGCGATAATTTGCTAATGACTGCGAGCGAGATTACAACCTCGTAATCTTCCGTTCTCCTCCTCTCGCTGTTTCGCAAATGGCTGCCGCCATTACAAATCTTTAAAGCCTACTTTAAGTGGTGCAGATAAACCCAATGGCTTCAAATGAGGGAACATTACAATAATAGACTCATTTGCTAATGACAATAAATTAGGTCTTCTCCCAGCATATTCATTCAAAAATTAATTCTGATGTCGCTCCACGGCACAAATGTAAAAATAATTACATTTTACAACACACTTCTGCTAATTGCATCTGATGCTTCCAGCATCATTATTACAGGCCGGATCCGCATAGCTCCCATGAAGCTGCAATACTTTCCTGCAAGGAAGAAGGAGACGTCTTCTCCTCCGCTCCCGCCATCCTCTCTCCATGTTGGGACAGAAAAGCCCTCATGATATATGATCAGCAAAGCCTCTTCTAATTGGATGAGCGAACTAAATGAAGTGCGCTGGATGTGGCATATACAACGCCATTTATTTTCATTTATTCCGTACTCCGTGCTGCAATAACAATTCATCAGGTCAGAATAGATCCAACCAATAAATGACACTTTACAGCCTTAATCTAGAATGTTCTGCCAAAGCCTGGTTCATGGTTACTGCCCAATAATCCAGGGTCATCCTCACCAGAAAGAGACAATCTGACTCCTCTACTATACTGAAGCAGTAAGAGACAATCTGACTCCTCTTCTATACTGAAGTTCTTTCAATCCAGAAGCCAGATTATTACGTTTTTCTTCTCTATGACTTGTTGATGGTGGTCAACCAGAAACTGGTGGGACTATGTTGGTTAAATTGGACTACTGGATTATTTCATTACATGTCTAGGGATGGATGGATAGATATGATATAGATAGATAAGAGATAGATAGATAGATAGATAGATAGATAGATAGATAGATAGATAGATAGATAGATATGAGATGATAGACATGAGGATAGATAGATATGAGATGACAGATAAGAGATAGATAGATAGATAGATAGATAGATAGATAGATAGATAGATAGATAGATAGGAGATAGATAGATAGATAGATAGATAGATAGATATGAGATGATAGACATGAGGATAGATAGATATGAGATGACAGATATGGGATAGATAGATAGATAGATAGATAGATAGATAGATAGATATGAGATAGATATGAGATAGATAGATAGATAGATAGATAGATAGATAGATATTAGATAGATAGATAGATAGATAGATAGATAGATAGATAGATAGATATCACACCCCGGCCCTGGTGCCTGGAGGAAACCAAATGTCCCCTCTTCCACCATAATAAGACAGTAGTATTATAAATGGCACATGGTACTTGGGGGCCCTCTTACAGATTTTCAAGAGGGGCCCAGTCAAGTTACACCCATTAAAAGAGTCATTATTCACGGGATTGGGAAGGCTGGGTGATAGTCTCCTTGTGATCTGAAAAACGCTTATATTATAGTCCATATTTAGTGGACTGTAATGTAAATCAATAGGACTAGTCACATGGCTGTATTTTTCACAGCCATTTTTTAAAAACCACGGAATGACCTATTTCTTGCACATTCACCTCAGTATTTGTATTCTTTTCTGTTGGGATATACGGATCAGCATTTGCACAGTAGAAAGTAAAATATACGGAGGCAAATACCGATGAAATAGTGGTGACATTCGGATGCATCCGTATTATGGAGGTCTGGCGATCAGTTGTCTGAAACTGTCCTAATAGTGACTGCCCATAGCTGAGGGTTTGTTACAGTTGTAGCCAGTCTATCCAACTATCTGAGCGGTAAGCACGTCTCTGTCCTGTCGGGATAGTGTGTGGCAGTTTAGCAGTGCAGGTGTCGTGTCTGTTCCGCTCACAGAGCATTGTCTACACTAAATACACTCTAACAAACCCTTATGAGTGGCTACAAAATAACATTTAACATCGAAACCCGTTCTACTTGCTTTATGACACAGTAACAGCGGCAACGCTCAAGACTTTATTAAATTTCAGGGAAGACGTGATGAGGGCTCAGGCTGAGATGGAAAATGAACCTGGCTAATAAATCTCACTTTAAATGGAAGAGTCCCCTGAGTGCCATCCACTCGTGTTTCTCTAATTGTACCTACAGGTCCAGCGGGCCGTAATGTCGGGATCGAGCAGCTTACATCTTCACGTAGTATAATGAATAGACGCATAAAAGAAACACATAGAGAACTGCAGCATACATTATCTATTACAGCTTGGAGGAAATATCTAATATCAGCGATAATAATGGGATGTTATTATGTATTCCATGTATCCAAGAAAGATCTATCTATCAATCTATCTAATACTTATCTATCTATCTAATACTTATCTATCTATCTAATACTTATCTATCTATCTATCTATCTATCTATCTATCTCAGATAGATATGAGATGGATACATAGATATGAGATAGATAGATAGATATGAAATAGATAGATAGATATATCTCCTATCTATCTCATATCTATCGATCTATCTATCTATCTCCTATCTATCTATCTATCTATCTATCTATCTATCTATCTATCTATCTATCTCATATCTATCTATCTATCTATCTATCTCATATCTATCTATCTATCTATTTCATATCAATCTCATATCTATCTCATATCTATCTATCTATCTATCTATCTATCTATCTATCCATCTATCTATCTCCTATCTCATATCTATCTATCTCCTATCTATCTCATATCTGTCTATCTATCTGTCTATCTCCTATCTATCTATCTATCTATCTATCTATCTATCTATCTATCTATCTATCTATCTATCTATCTATCTATCTATCTCATATCTATCTATCTATCTATCTATCTCATATCTATCTATCTATCTATCTATCTCATATCTATCTATCTATCTATCTCATATCTATCTATCTCCTATCTCATATCTATCTATCTATCTATCTAGCTATCTATCTATCTCATATATATCTATCTATCTATCTATTTCATATCAATCTCATATCTATTTATCTATATCTTTCCTTTCTGATATTCTTTCAATGTATCAAGGTCAGTTTTATCTATTTGTTTCCATTCTTTCTCATGCGTCAAAACCTGTATCTATTTCTCCATCCATCCATCCATCCATCCATCCATCCATCCTTGGCTGCTGCACCCATGTCCCAAGCTTACAATCCTTTTTGTCCGTACCTCCATAGGGGAACACTGTGATGCCGAAAACATGAGCAGTTGGCCCTGTCGATAGAAAGCAACCCATCAGCGGCCCAGCGCTGCGAGCCATTTCCAAACGCAGCCACAAACTCTGCTTAAAATATCCGTCAGCCCTCGCAGGACATAAACCTCACACAGCCCATATTCCACTCTGATTAAATCACTTAATTCACAAGACGTTACTTGTCTGAAGACGAAAGCAAACTGTACGGTAAACAGAATGAGAAGAGAAAGTTACGCCGCCTCTAATAGGACCTGACAAGGAAACTTTCCTACAAGCCCTGGCATTGTGACGGGTTAAGAGACAGCGGGCATTAATCCTATACTATATATTGCCAAACTTCCTTTTTGTGGTCAGCTGAAAAGCTGTGTGGTCGCCTGCGACAGCCCAAAGCCTCGATTCTGCGCTACAACATGGGAAAGTGAGGCGGTCATATGGTGAGGAGAAGAAAAAAGCAAAAACCGCAACCAACCCACTTGCTTCTGCCTTCCTCCCAAATGTGACCCCGAGCTATTCTGTGAGCGCTCCGCTTCTTTTTTTTCGAAGGGATAATTTAAACCATCCAGCGCTCGCCGAGCTGCCACGTTTCCAGCCTGCGCATTCCAATCTAATCTCTGCACTGTAATAACTGACATGTTATATTCCTCTCCTAACACTGACCCCGCAGAGACAACACTGCTACATCCAAACTAATCACTGCAAGTGGACAAACAAGTTCAGCAAAAGGGGCGCCGACGAAACCAAATTGCAAAATGTCAAAAACATCTGCCTGTTCGGAAAGTAACAGAATCTTCTGCAACTTCTGAATTGTCTTTCAAAGATCTCTGCTTGCTGACAGTGAATGAGAACATCCTAGTTTACACCTGTACAGATCTAAGGCCGAATTCACATGAACGTATTCGCGAATTGAATGGAACCGATTGATTTCAATGGGTTCATTCACATAAGCGTATTTTACTGCGCATTTGCTCAGAGAAAAAGCATATATTGACCTAATTACACTGAGGGCTTAACCAGGTAGGTGTATGCACAACTACTCTCATCATTAGAGATGAGCGAGCACTGCCGTTAGTGAGTACCTGCCTGCTCGAGAGAAAAGGTTCGGCTGCCGGCGCGGGGGAGGGGTGAGTTGCGGCAGTCAGCAGGGTGGAGCGGGGAGGGAGAGAGAGATCTCCCCTCCGTTCCTCCCCGCTCTCTCCCGCAGCTCCCTGCCCGCCGCCGGCACCCGAACCTTTTCTCTTGAGCGGGCAGGTACTCGCTAAGCGCAATGCTCGCTCGAGCAATTGCCCTTAGCGAGTATGCTCGCTCATCACTACTCATCATTAAGCAGCATAGTTGCATATGAATTTATTTTTTTTTCCTCCCGACCACTCAAACTCTGTCCTATTACGTAAGAGTTTGAAAAAAATAGCGGGAAGATAGGTAGTATTAATGCGCCAGAATACCGCCGGTGAAAAACAAATGCGGGCAAATAAGCGCATGACTGCACTTATAGCCGTATGACACCGGCCTAATACGCCTCACAGATGGGAGTTTGCTGCAGTTGTATCCAGTCTAGACAATCCTCTCTGAAATAAACACCCTGGACTCCAGACTGCTACAATGTACTTGCACTGATACATTGTAACAAACTATCAGAACAGAAGAAAAAAAGGCTTGTTCAGATTACTTCAAAATAACAAAAAGTTTGGAAACTTTATAACTTACTTTCTGTTCCAAAAGTTCTGAGAAATCCTAGTTTACACCCAGAGACTGAAAACCTGTAAAGGCCTAATACTTTTCACAGCTGAGAGTTTGTTACAATTGTATGCCATATAGGCAATCCACGGTGAAACAAACAGGCTGGACTTCAGACTGCTTCAATTACCTGCACTGATACATTGTAACAAACTATCACTGTTACAAACTGAACATGGAAACAACTGGCTGTTCAAGTCCTTCTAAAGTAACAAAAAGTTCTGCGACTTTCTAGTGTACTTTATATTTCACCAAGAGGCTGAAAATCTGAAAAAACTACTAATTCACCGTAGGGTGGCTCACCTTAGCACAATGTATTTGCGCTATGAGGGAGGTTGATAGGGTTGATTTGTGTTCGTGTCCACGCACAGTACTCTACTTTTTGCGCACGCATGCGACACATCCCTTCCGTGGTGTAAAAGGTTATTTATCCTAATGAGGTCCAGATGTGTTCAGCATTGTGCAGCATATTGTACATTTGCGCGCATATTGACTGTGTATTCGCGCACCTCCCATAGGCTTCTATAGTGACCTTGTTGCACAATACACAGAAAGATAAAGCAGGACCTACTTTTTTGTGCGTGTGCAAAAAATGTTCGTGAGAACGAACCCCTTAATGTCAATGGGTTCTATTCTCTGCATATTTTATGCAGTCTGAAGGAGCCCTTACAGCTGAGGGCTCGGTACAATTGTATCCAGTCTAGACCATCCTCTGTCAAATAACAGGGACTCCAGTTTGCAACAATTTACCTGCACTGATACACTGTAACAAACTATCAAACTGTCACAAACTATCTGAGCAGGGAAACATCTGCCTGTTCAGGTTGCTTTAAAGTAACTAAAGGTTCTGCAACTTTATAATATACTTAGTGTTTCAAGATCTCTGCTTGCTGAAAGTGAATTAGAACATCCTAATTTACATCCAGAGACGCTGTATAAAGACTTATTTAGACTTATTATTTGGATCCGTATGAAAAAAATTGCATGTCTGAAAATCAGCATTAAAGTTAATGGGTCGGCGTACTGTATGTGTGTATGTAGCCTGTCGCAAACACAGGCTGATGTGTGAATAAGCCCCAAACCTAATACTTCTCACAGCTGGGAGTTTGCTACAATTGTATCCAGTCTAAACAATCCTTTGTGAAATAAACAGCCTGGACTCCAGACTGATACATTTTTCCTGCACTGATACATTGTAACAAACTCTCAGGACAGGAGGGAGAGGTGTGCTACTGCTGTAATTTGCTGACAGAGAATTGTCTAGATGGGGTACAACTGCAGCAAACTCCCAGCTGTGTAAAGTATTAAGGTGCCCATACACTTTCAACAACTGTTGGGTCAACAATGAAGTTGTTTTCCCGACTCGGATGAAACTTGTGTGTTTAGGGAGTTAAGCTGCAGCAAGACAGCGCTGGCGCCAGCTTACTTCTCGGGAAGCAATAAGTCCGGGTGTTGAAATTCAACGTCCCCGATCCTTCTTTCCCTTGACATCATCTGTGGGGGGAAAGTTGAGCCGCCCCACACACATTAGAAAGTCATCCCCCTCCGCCGCTATCGGCACGTTTGAATGACTAACTGTATTGTGTATTGGGGTCTGTGCAGCCTTTGCAAGCAGAGGTTGGGGACCACCGCAGTCATGGCCGCCCCTATACTGTCTTCTTACGATTCCTGACCCGTATACTGACTATTACGTTAGTTAGCAGACCTAAAATCGAATAAACTTACAAAAGGGCCTTCAGGGCAGGTATATTGAATAAAAAAATATTTAGCATTTAGTCCCATCCATCAAATACTTGGAAAGACAAAAAGGCCTTATATTAGGAAAAATGAGCGTGATGGCCGGCCATCTATCACAGCCATACATAAAGGAGAGCCACAAACCTAATTACGATGCCACCGCTTAGTATAATAGCATATCCGGCATAAGCAGCCTGTCTGCAGTGCATGAGGTCCAGGACTACAAGTGTCAGCAAAGCCATGGTGTGCCTACACTAGGACTGAGCTTTATAAAGGGATGTGTATACTGTTGGAAACGGACCTAAAAAGAAAGGGGAAAACTGGCTTTGAAATTAGTCCTGATTTGAAATCTCCCAAAGCTTTAGGTATACAGTTCATATGCACACCAATGTGTCTCCATGGTTACAGACTACAAACAAACCCCGTGTAGTCAGTTTCTGCAATCATGTTAGGGCTTGCACACACTAACTTTTGAAGCATCCATTTAACGTAAGAACATCTGAAGTGTGTCCAGGTCTGAGCGTGTGACTCCAAATATCATACGGACGTACGGCTGGGACACACTTTAGATGTCTGTCCGTTAAACAGATGCTGCAAAAGTCAGTGTGGACGGGCCATCGCTCCAATCCCTCATCTATAGACAGTAGAAGAGGAAGAGAGAAAAACAGACGAAATGCAGAATCAAGACTACAGAGGGTTTGTTTGTAGTCTGTAACCATGGAGACATATAGCTGTGCATAGCTGCTGCTGACACAATATGGCATGCAGTTAGTTTTTGTATTTTTTAAATCAAGACTATTTAAAAGTTCTTGGTTTGCGATTTGCAATTGGAGAATAAAGTCTCTGATTATGTTCTCAAATGAAACCAATAATTTCTGCTCCTGATTTCCGGCCTTGCGCTCATTGGATATATTATTATCACTCTTGCTCTTTTATATTAACACTTGGATATTAGTTAGGAACTGTTTGCTGTTCTCTATTTACAGGAAGCCGGGACACAAAGTCCATTCTGTGCAGACCTCCAACCAAGCTCAAAAACAAGGTCACAACCTTACAGGGTGACACAAAGGAAAATAATTCACAGGATATGCCAATACATCTGATATATGCACATCTCATCTCTGGGACCACCCATACTGGGATAACAGGTCCCCCTCCGCTCCAGGGACTGGCAAGAGTCTCCTTTAAAATAAACTTCTGACCGTTCATAATGACTAGAAATGAGCGAGCATACTCACTAAGGACAATTACTCGAGCGAGCATTGCCCTTAGCGAGTACCTGCCTGCTCAGAAGAAAAGATTCGGTTGCCGGCACGGGGGAGTGGTAAGTCGCAGGAGTGAGCAGGAGGGAGCAGGGGGGGGGGGGGGGGGGTTGGGGAGGGAGAGAGATCTCCCCTCCGTTCCCCCCCGCATTGGCACACGAATCTTTTCTTCCGAGCAGGCAGGTACTCGCTAAGGGCAATGCTCGCTCGAGTAATTGCTCTTGTGAGCTGAACCCTCACTCTTATTTGCTCATAGATTGTAAGCTCTGGTGAGCAGGATCTTCACCCCTATTCCCTCATACCTTGTAAGCTCTGGTGACCAGGACCTTCACCCCTATTTCCTCATAGATTGTAAGCTCATGTGAGCAGGACCCTCACCCCTATTTCCTCATAGATTGTAAACTCTTGTTAGCAGGACCCTCACTCCTATTACCTCATAGACTGTAAGCTTTTGTGAGCAGGACCCTCACCCCTATTACCTCATACATTGTAAACTCTTGTTAGCAGGACCCTCACTCCTATTACCTCATAGACTGTAAGCTTTTGTGAGCAGGACCCTCATCCTTATTCCCTTATAGATCATAAGCTCTTGTGGGCTAAACACTAAGTCTAGGTTCACATAGGGCGGATTTGCCGTGGTTCTGCCGCAGCAGATCCGCCCGCGGCCGCTAATCTCGGGATTAGCCAGCCATGGGAACGAGGTTTCTCAGAAACCTCGTCCACACAGGACGGCTAATCCGCTGCGGTAAATCCGGTTGAAACCGCGGCTGCGGCCGCCGCAGCCGCAGTTTCAAAGGAAGCAGCATGTCTGTTTACTTTCGTTTTTTTGTTTATTTACATCGCGGCCACACTCTCCTCTATGGGAGAGCCGGCCGCAACGGAAAAGCAAGCGGCCGGGCCGCTTCAAAGCCGCCGCGGCGGTTCTCCCGGTGTAAAAATCTCGCGGTTTTTGCTGCGGCCAAACCGCGAGATTTCCGACGGGAATCCGCCCTGTGTGAACCCAGCCTAACTCTTATTTGCTCATAGATTGTAAGCTCTTGCGAGCAGGACCCTCACTTCTATTTCCTCATAGATCGTAAGCTCTTGTGAGCAGGACCCTCACTCCTATTACCTCATAGACTGTAAGCTCTGGTGAGCAGGACCCTCACCCTTATTCCCTCATAGATCATAAGCTCTTGTGGGCTAAACCCTCACTCTTATTTGCTCATAGATTGTAAACTCTTATGAGCAGGACCCTCACCCCTATTGCCTCATAGATGGTAAGCTCTTGTGAGCAGGACCCTCAATCCTATTTTCTCATAGATTGTAAGCTCTTGTTAGCAGGACCCTCAATCCTATTCCTTCATAGATTGTAAGCTCTTGTGAGCAGGACCCTCAATCCTATTCCTTCGTAGATTGTAAGCTCTTGTGAGCAGGACCCTCACCCCTATTTCCTCATAGATCATAAGCTCTTGTGAGCAGGACCCTCACTCCCAATTTCCAATCCGGTATGTAATGCCTGGCTTTTGTCTGCTCCCGCTCCCTCTGATCTGTAAAGTGCTGTGGAATATATTGTCACTAGAAATAACGAATATTATTATTATATCAATAAAGATTATTCTGAAGAACCTTTCTGGGAGCCGTAATAGCGGATATACTGGAATGGAAACGTACCTGTCCTATAAACTCCAGCACATATCGCTGATATCAGCAGTGAAGAGCCGGCGCTGCTGCCATATGGCACATGCTATACATTTTTCAACATACCGCTTGCTTTTGCTTTGCACATTTTCAGTTGAACAGAATAACAATATAACAATATGTTACAAAAATCTCAGTTTATTTAGCACGCCCAAGAGGGAAAACAAACGGCACATATCTGCGACAAGCATCCATGTGAGGCCCGGCGGCAGCGCTCACCGCAGGCTTCGATATATGTAGAATTCAGGGTGTGTACAGGGGACAGACGAGTTCAAACCTCGGCCCTACCCCTGCCCCAAGGTCACAGCCAGGCAGAGCCTGACAGCAGACTACCTGGGGGAGGGGAGGGGTGCAGTGCCTGTCATGGTGGGGGCAGGTGGGGTCACCTCCCATCCATCTAGGGGGTTTCCAGCTAAGTTCAATCATTGCATGAAGAAAAGGACTGCAACTTCCTAACAGACTTTATTTGCTGTCAACAAAGGGGAACCTTCACATCCAGATGCTAAAATATATGGTGCGACTTTTCAACAGTTGAGGGTTTGTTACAGTTGTATCCAGTCTAGACAATAAGTAAACAGCCTGAACTGCAGATTGATACATTATGACAAACTAGCCAGACAGGAAAGATATCTCAGCTGTTTAGGTCTCTGAGCTCCCATTCACTGACTGCAAGCGGAGATGATGGCTGTGGACAGGGCCGAGAGCTTTGTACAGGTGATGTGATCCATTCACAGTGATTACCTAGAATGGATTACTGTATTTATGCATTGCAGCGCAGCATCATTAACAGGGATCAATGCTGCTCATCCTGAGCCTCCTGGTGCAGTGAAGAGAATAACACCTCACACAGCAGGAGAGGGGCGATCTAAAGTCACAGCATCATATGAACACGTATTCCACCCCCTAAGGATGACTGATAGCACCAGCAGGACTCACACTGAGGATAGTGACAGCCTGTAGGGAAGGTTACATGACTAATCACATGATCAATAGACCATGTGATTAGCTTCTAATAGCCATGAGGGAGTCAGGGTAAAATAACCTTTGTATAGAGTAATCCCTGCGTAACAGAGGTCAGGAAATGGGTGAGTAAGCTGGCTGCAGGGTCTGACTACCTCTGACCAAAACTGCATAGTTTATGTATATACAGTAGTCACAATATACCATACATGGCTACTTAAGTCACTTTATAAATACTTGACATTACTTATCCTGCATTATACTCCAGAGCTGCACTCACTATTCTGCTGGTGGAGTCACTGTGTACATTACATTACTTATCCTGTACTGATCCTGATTTACATTTTGTATCAAACTTCAGAGCTGCACTCACTATTCTGCTGGTGGAGTCACTGTGTACATACATTACTTATCCTGTACTGATCCTGAGTTACATCCTGCATTATACTCCAGAGCTGCACTCACTATTCTGCTGGTGGAGTCACTGTGTACATACATTACTTATCCTGCATTATACTCCAGAGCTGCACTCACTATTCTGCTGGTGGAGTCACTGTGTACATTACATTACTGATCCTGTACTGATCCTGATTTACATTTTGTATCAAACTTCAGAGCTGCACTCACTATTCTGCTGGTGGAGTCACTGTGTACATACATTACTTATCCTGTACTGATCCTGAGTTACATCCTGTATTATACTGCAGAGCTGCACTCACTATTCTGCTGGTGGAGTCACTGTGTACACACATTACTTATCCTGTACTGATCCTGAGTTACATCCTGTATTATACTCCAGAGCTGCACTCACTATTCTGCTGGTGGAGTCACTGTGTACATACATTACTTATCCTGTACTGATTCTGAGTTACATCCTGTACTATACTCCAGAGCTGCACTCACTATTCTGCTGGTGGAGTCACTGTGTACATACATTACTTATCCTGTACTGATCCTGGGTTACATCCTGTATTATACTCCAGAGCTGCGCTCACTATTCTGCTGGTGGAGTCACTGTGTACATACGTTACTTATCCGATACTGATCCCAAGTGATATTCTATATTACACTTCACAGCTGGCTGCATTCAGCAGGATTCGGAGCTGAACTCTCCCAGCATTCCCTGCTTGTTCTGATGATCTGCATTCTGAGAACTGACTAACAAAGTGACTAAACTTTTGATATACATTCTATAGATGGACAAACCCTTTAAGGTCAAACGGCTTGAGGTGGTCACAGTGGAAGGAGGTCATAAAAGCGAAGACCCCCTTCTGACTACACGCACCCTCCATGTATCTGTCAGCCTCGTCATACATAAAAGCTGTTTCGAATTACCTTTTATACAGTATTTGTCATCATTTTTATACCCACTTGGGTGAGTGAATGCGGCCGCCTGTTAATGCCCCTGGGTGGTCTCGCTCATCTCTGGTGGGCGACGCCTTGGCACCGCAGTACGGAGCTTGTGGAGGAACACAGTGCACCGATGGCTGACCTGACATGTACTGGTTAATGCCTGGTCTCCATGCAATTACTTGCCAGTCCGGGCCGGCGCTCCACAATTTCAGAGTTTTGTCCTCTCTCAGCGCCCTTACACACTGCGACGAGATCACTGCTGTGCACACCGGGCTCTCCTCCATACTACTAGATGATTTATATAGGATGGGCCACAGAAACGTAGGCCGCCACCAGACTCGCTGTCTAAGAGATAATCTGTCTAGCAACCAATCGCAGCGCAGATTTCATTTTACCTCAGCAACATAAGAAGTAAAAGCTGCGCTGTGATTGGTTGCTATTTCTGCTGCTGAGGTAAAATGAAAGCTGCGCTGTGATTGGTTGCTATGGGCACCACACTCTTACAAAAGCCGTCTGAAGGAAAATATTGCCCCTAGCAACCAATCACAGCGCAGCTTTCACTTTACCTCAGCAGTATAAGAAATGAAAGCTGCGCTGTGATTGGTTGCTAGCGGCAACAAAGACAGATTTTCCTCAAGACGGCTTTCATAAGAGTGTGGTGCAGGCCTACTTCCGTGTCCCACCCTGTACTTGCAGAAATTAGACATTAAACTTTACATCTACATCTCGTATTTCCATCAGTATTGCATGAGCTGAAGTAGGGGAGGCCAGGGCTGCATGTGAAGGCCGGAATGGAAGCCATAACTGACAGTTACATTGTGGATAGACTGGGTTCTAGAGCAGCACAGAGTATTTCAGGAAAGGGAGTGTGCTGATATTGTTTGGCTAGGTTTCCATGGGAGAGAAACCTTGCGGAATGTCAACAGCGGGACGCACGAAAATTCCGCAGCGAAAAGAGCGCCTCAAAACCCACGCCATTTGGCGTGAGTTTAAAGCGACTTTTCCACCTGTATTCCACTGCGGAAATCTCTACGCATACAGACAAAAGAGTCCGTAGCGTAAGCGGCGCCAAAATTGACATGTCGCGGATTTGAATTCCGCGCCACATGTCAGTTCCCGCGCCTCTTGTCCGCAGCGTGTGAATGGGATATTTGCTAATCTCGTCCACTTTGCTGCTTAGTCTCAGGTTTAAAAATGCATGCGGAATGTCCGGCCCCGTGTGAACCCAACCGAAGAGGACAGCAATCTGTCTGTTACTCTGATGACTCTGGTGAGGGCCAGGATGTCTGCGGCGGCCATTATCATGATGTGAGGAGGGGGATGTAGACAAGTGGAAAGAGGTACCCAATGAAAAGAACGGGGCCCACAGCAGCACAGGGAGCATGTCAGGGGATACGTGCGCGGCTCTTGTGAAAATAGTGACCTGAACATGCATGTATATGATGATGAGAAGGTAAGGGGGTCAGTTAGGAGACCTCAGCAGGACCCCACAGTGCAGTACTGATGTGAGACTCCTACGAGACCATCTAAGGCCCTCTCCCAATGAGTGCATTTGTGTGCATGTTTGCACACGCAAAATTTGCGCGCGCAATATGCACACAATAGAACCCACTGATTTCAAGGGGTTCCCACATATTTTTGGTCACACAAACCCCCCTCCCACCCTGTAGCATGCTCTATTTTCCTGCGCAATTGCGCACTCAAAGTCCCCTTAGAAGTCAATGGGAGGTGCGCAAATGCGTGCAAAGTACACTAGAAGATGCGTGAAATACTGCGTAATTGCGCAGGAAAAGAACACATCTGGAACTCGTTAGACTAATTAGCCATTTCAATCGGGGCGTATTTTTCTGCGCACACTAATGGACATGCCTTGTGGGCACAAAAAGTACAGTAAAATATGTCGATCTGCGGGAAAAAAAAATATTGCTCTTACTGCAAATATGTAGCGCTCAGCTGTGCGCAGTTTCACTTACGCATCTGTGAAGGGGCCCTTAAGGTCAGGGTTAATTGTGATCACATCGATCTCTTTTTTTGTTTCTTGGATATTTTATTTTATTGGCCAACTTACGGAAAAACAATCTTATCCTTCCAAACAAAATCACAAGTCAAGCCTCAACTCTGTCCCTCGCTACAACCTCCATCGTCCTCTTCTTCACACCCTTCTCCCATTGTCATATGGTCGCTGATGTTCTTCCGTGGCGAATGCACATTGTGGCCTGCGACCAACCTGAAGAGGTCTTAAGGGGTTAACAGGCTGCTCGACTCCCTTCCAGAAGGAGAAAGCCTTCAGATATGGAGTGATTGAGGGCTGTGGGATTGGACTGCATAGAGCAATTCAGAGTTACTGGAGTGCTGCACATTTTATAGAACTACTTGAGCATGAGAAGAGGTGACTCCTTCAAACTGCGAATATCCACTTCGCTTTTCCTAATTTTATTTTTTAAAGGTGTACAGTGCAAAGTAAGGATCCGGCTTTCCGTGCGTCTCAAGAATGTAGCCTGCAGTGTGGAAACCTGAGGAGCCCTACACCGCCCCGAAGGGCGCACCTGCACACGTAGCGCGGCCATTTTTTCCCCTTCTTTGTTTGTGTAACCCTAGTAAGGGGCTGCGGTGTATGACAGATGATTGCTCACAGCTGTATTTTGACAGGTTAAGACGAGCTGGTCAGTGCTACAGATGTTCTCATAATTGCAGGGGGGGATTTCTACTAATAAACAACCCATCACACCATCCTGTGGAACACGTTACGCAGCCTGACGCGTCAATGGAGTGCAGCAAATCCCCCATGATGGCAAAATTCAAGGAAGAGCAAAAAATTATGGGGCAGGTCAATCAAAAAAGAAAAAGTTATCCATAGGTGTGGATATGGAAGAGTTAAAGGAGGTTTCTGCGACTCTACTATGGATGACCTATCGGCAGGATTCCCACCAATCAGCTGATTAAGGAGGCTGCGACGCGTGGGTGAGCACTGCGGTCTCTTCTCGGTGTGTGACGTCACATTCAACCGTCACATGGCCTGAGAGCAGCTTAGTCACATTCAAATAAATGGGCGGCAATACCGGGCGCCCCCACTAAAGAATGTACATCGCTGTGCCTTGTAAGCGCTCAAGAGGCTGCAGCAGTAATAGGGTCGGAACTGGTAAATCTTTGTGCTCGAAGGGTGGTATAGGGTATTCAAATATATGCCATAGGCTCTAGTCTTTCCTAATTGCCCCCCTGCCCTTTTCCCATTATTTCAATTTGAGACTCGGTATCTACTAGCCTCACAAACTGCAAGGAAGTCCCAGTAACTACAGTGAAATCTCTTTGAGGCGTCCCAAAATTGCATGAAAATTGGTCTTCTAGATGGGTGGTCCAAACTAACTTTTTGAGAAAAGTCAATTTCACATGTGAATAAGGACCTATAATGCTGTTAGGGTGATCAGACTAGTGGTCGGACTGGGATTTGCACCCATAATACAAGCACAGAAAGGCGCCCATGTGTAAAACTACTCTAATGTGGATAGAACCACATACAGGGATTGGAGCAAGTGGAACCACAGAAGTCTTGTAGTGATCTAAAGGGGTCAGGAATATCAGTCAAGAACAGAGTTAACAGATGCAGCCAAAAACTATGTGAAAAATTAGCTTACCAAGAGAGCCTCTCGCTGTGGAGGACCTGTCCTGCACTACATAGAGAAATCACTAATGTGAATGGGCACTGTGTAATACTTCATTTCTCCTGCGGGAGTGCTGCAGAGAAACTGAACACTTAGTGCAAGGTTCCCCACACATTACATCTGATTGCTAGTTGTCCCAGCAGGAGGTGACTTTGTGATCAACTTATACTCATGGGGTCATTCTAAAAAGTAGCGGATTCTCTAAGGAGGAGATCTCTCTAAAACTGTAGTCCTTGTGTGGCCCATGACTTCATTGTATTGTCCAGTTAGAGCCCTCATTCCTCTAGTCACAAGGGTTAAGTCCAAGTGCAAAAAACCCCCCAAAAAGATGAGATAGAAGACAAACATAACATAAAGGGTATATCGGCCTTTTAGGGAAAATCTTCCGCCTGCGACATTAGGGTTTATTTCCCATTTTATGGCCAGTAAAACATATGGAGAGCGTTTACTGCGAGCAGAGGACGTGATTCTTCTGTATATTTTCATTTCTGGACACCTCAGTGGGAACCGCTATGTAGGGATTCATCAAAGACAGCCCTAGGTCTACCCAAAACAACACATAGCGGGGGAGGGGTAAGATGACACATTGTAACTTGTTCCAGTATTGTCTTCCTCTTATGTATCACTGAAGTCATTAGTGAATTAATCGGCCCCATTCCTACAAATATTGCTTCAGCTGCTGCACCGGGGGTATAACGCCACTTCTCCCAATATTCCTTGCTTGCGCTTTTGAAGTATTTTCGGACCAAAAAAAAAAAGTTTCAAAAACAAAACTGCTTGAAAGGACTTTTTCTCTGCCGAAAGAGGAAGCATTCAATGTGCGAAACCCAGGAGCAAAAATAGTAAGAGATATGATCAGCGCTGAGATCTAGCAGAGAAAAGATAAATATACCTACGATCTGAGGGGGATTTATGCCGAGGCTCCAGAAAGTTACTAGTCTCTGACTAAACAGAAGTTACAGAGTTATCGGTTACAAAGCGTCTATTCCTGGAGCCCGACAACTATATCAGAGGAAAAACACTGAAATTCTGAGAACTTAAAGGGATCCTCAAACAGGGAACGCGGTGTACCCAATACTGATGATATAGGGGCCACCAATGGGGGACAATAAATAGATATTACACCTTAGTACGTTTTCTTTACACAGACTTCTCTATACACATGATACAATGTTTATTTTATATATATATATATATATATATATATATATATATATCATTCATGTCAATTAGAACTGAGTCACCCTGTACATTAATAGGATTACTTATATACTAAGTTAAAATGCATCCACCAACGGAACGACGAACCAGAAGTTGCTCGCTTCTCGTTTGTCGTTCAGTTTCTCCATGCAGACAATTGAATGATGAATCGGTCCGTGTAAAACAGGCAGTCGTACCCTTATTAATGGCTGTCTGCTTACTGTGGAGGCGAGTGGACTGGAACAATCCTTGGCCTGCTCCGTCTCCATTCACTAACAATAATCGTCCCTGTGTAAGGCCATGAATAGGTGAGTGCTGCCTCTGATTGACTGAGCGCAGGGACCAACCAGAGGCAGCTATCAGCTGTCATTCAATAGCCGAGAGCTGCCTCTGATTGGTCACAGTGCGCAGCCAATTAGAGGCAGCCCATTCAGCAGGCAGGGATTTTAAATCCCCGCTTGCTGAATACTACTCAGAGCAGTGCAGGGAGAAGACCCAGCTGGATGTCGCTGAGCCCCATCAGCTGCCGAGAGGTGAGTATAGATTTTTTTTTACACATTTTTGGATTGTTTTTCCGGGAAGGGCTAATATTTGAAGCCCTCCCCCGAAAATCACTACAGCGCTTGCCGGAAGCCCATTGCTTTCCATGGAGCTAACTGAATTTAATGGGAGAACATCGTGTTCCTTTGTGGCAGCTGTGGCTGAGGATCGCGATCTTCATTATATGTTCTCAATGGGGTCTGCGCTGCTGCTGCCAGCCCTATTGAGCGCAAGGTGAAAGCCCTGGATGCGAAAGCATCCAGGGGTTTCACATACATAGAACACCGGTTTGCTGCAGTTACATGCGTTCTTGGTTCTATCAAGTGCAAATTTTTTGACGTGTGGAAAAACGCATGTAAAAATGCCCATGTGACTGAGCCCTTTGTGTGTACATACATTACATTACTTATCTTATACTGATCATGAGTTAAATCCTGTATTACACTCCAGAGCTGCAGTCATAATTCTGCATACCAGGTGTATCACTGCCAAATCATACAATATGACCCTATAGTGAAAACTATCAGAAACTCTGGTTGTATTAGAAGCAAATGGACTCTTTGGAGATGCCTATATGGATGAGCTGTAACTAGCCTCCTCTATCGCTCCCCTCCCCTGTATTAGACCATATAACAGGGACCTGTACTATATTTTAAAAAATCCCCACAAAATCCTATAATAAGTGATTGGCGTAGATTGCCTCCACACCACTCCAGCCGTGAGTGCGCCGCAGGCGGGGAGGGCACATGTAACATTACACTGCTTGCAAGCAAAGGTTACCCCGCTTTATTCTATTAGTCTCAGCTAAGTGGGATCCTTGTGTCTAATATGCATTTTCCCTCCAGATTAGCGAGGCTATTACTTAGGTCTTAAATGTTTACATACGACTATGTCAGCAGAAAAGGACTCCTACTTCCAGCAGACAGTTGCATATGCCATACACAAATACACGCTGACATGATAGTTAATTACACAGAGTAGTCCGCGCCATGCATGAACGCCGCACTAATGAAACCACTTTGTAAAGCGAAGAAGATCAGGGAGACTTGTTCCAATAACATTCACTTAGGTATATAGATGACTTCATCAAACCCAATTACATGATTTTTTTTCTCCCCTTTGGCCAGAAAGCCGAGTTCAGGGGCTTTTTTTTCCTGTATGCATAATGAAATCGGAATCAATCCCACAATGCAACAGGAAATGATTGTGTCAATAAATGTCCACACGTGAAAGCCATTTAGTTTTGCAATTCAAACAAGACCAACATTTTGTGCTAATTCATTCATTTCTTCAAATCCCCTTCAAAGATGAAAACGCTAAATGATAAAATGTATCTGTCCACAAACACCACTAGAGGGAGCTCAGGAGGTTACTGCATACTGATTATACAGACAACACAATACTAACACAGTATGCAGGAAGCTGCATCGAGTGGTGGCTGCAAGCAGGCAGAATTCTATCATTTACTGTATGCCTAAGAAGGAGATTTGGAGCTCTGTGTCAGAAAAAATGCGTTTTGACCCATCTTAAAGGGGGCGACTTTGGCAAGAACACATTTTCCCATCCCTGTCTCCCTCGCCTGATTGCCTGTCACATAGCCCCCTGTCTGCCAACATCTTCAGGCTGAGATTTTTTTTAATTTCACTGTCAATCTCATGATGCATTAGTTAAGGTTATACAATTTTTGCCTTCAAGGGGAACTATTTACTTATCATTAGCTTCTATTTCACCTAAATAAGCTACAGCCCATAAGTATGCAGTCAAGAGGATGAGCTGTGATCTCCTCTATTATAACTGTGTGACAGGAGCTGTGTGATCATCATCAGTAACTGTGATAGGAATGTCTGTGTCCCCGTCGAAAGATCTTGTGTGATAGATCCATGTAATATATAAGTGTACACAGATGGGGCCCCCTACTGGACATCCAATAATTTTGCAAATAGTGTGTGAATAAAAGCAGCACTTGTGACGATATTGCCCTTTGCTAACCCTATACTTTTACAGCAAGGAATATCACAGCAAACCTTCAGGTTAAAGGTATATTCCTGACATTTATCCCATTGTAGTACTGATGACCTATCCTTAGGATAGATCATCAGTAGTTGATCAGCTGGGATCTGCCACTCGGGACCCTCTCAGTGATCACCCGATCTCAGCTCCTGCACTCACTATAGTGGGGCTAGATGTCCACACTGGGGTTGAAGGGGGTTTTCTCCCATTGAAATCAAAGGGAGCTATGCCTTCTATAGCACTTCCAGCTCCGACCCCAATGTGGAAGGAGCCGTCGACATCTACTGAGATCAGGTGATCATCGGGGGTCCCAAGCGGTGCACTCCTGCTAAGCAACTACTGATGATCTATCCAGAAGATAGGTCACCAGTTTTAAACCAGTTAAATGCTCCAATTATCTCTTTACAGTTGCCCACCCGGATGAACATTCACGTATTTAGGGAGGTAAGCCGCAGCTAGACAGCTCTGTTGCTGGATTATCTCCCCGGAGAACAAAACGACCAGATGCTGAACTTCATCATCGCCAATCCTTCTCTTCCCTAATGTCATCTGTCGAGGAAAGTGGAGTCGCCCCCCCCCCCCCCCCCTTACACATCAGAGAGTCGTCCTGCCCTCCTGGTACCGGAGAGCTCATAGGACTACACTCTAATGTATATGGGGGTCTTAACCCTTCGTAGACTTCCTTGCATTGAACAAACCACAAAAGCCCCCCACAAGCTGCAGCTCTCAGGTGCACCATCAGCTCCTACGCGAGACGTCTCCTCCCACCGCGCTGATAAGGCCGCGTTATATTTATCAATTGTTTCTTGTGCGAACAGTTTCCAAGTAACAGAATTAAAATAGACAAATAACAGAGAACGAATCTTGCCGGGATAATTATTATTGTTTTTTTCTTCCTCATATACTTCGTTATAGCGATGAATGAATGACCCACTTTATCGTGAATAAAGGAACATTGCGAATGAGAGGGGAAAAAAAGAAAAGCCCGCACGTCTCAGCATGAACGAAGTTTTGCAAAAATTGCTCTGTTTGAGTGTGCAGTAAAGACAACTGGTAACGCTCAGTGGGATGCCAGCAATTGCAAAACTACAACTCCCAGCATGCCCTAATAGCCTCATCTCAGGGCTTCTTCAGACAGAATGAACAAAAACGCCATGAAGAACACTGCAAAAATTTAGATTTTTTTTTTTTTAATTGCGGTGTGTGAAAGCAGAATTAAAACAACCTTCCAGACTTGGACAAACAAATATGGCCGCACCACTTCTCCAACTGACCACTAGTATGCATCGGTAGTCAAAGACACGACATGCTGCTCTGACTGGCCAGCACTCCTCATGTGGTCAGCATTGACCAATCCCAGCAGGTGTAGTGTTTCAGACTAACGATGCAGTCAGAGGGCTGCCTTATGGACCATCTATGGATGGCCTACCCGTACAATCAATGCATGATCGGTGGGGTCTAAACCCCAGGACCCTAATGATTAGTAAATTAGAAGTGGTGTTGGGTTTGCTGTGGCGTCATGGCTCCCTCACTGTTCGTCTACACATATTCGTACATCCAGCGGAGCCTGGTACCGCTGCTAAATGCCATTCAAATTAATGAGACTGAGCCGCAGTACCAGGAACCACCACATGGATGCATAAAGATACACCCGCTAGCGCTGCAGCCCCTTCATTTCGCTGATGAGTGGGAGTCCAAGGGGTTAGACTCCACCAACCAGACATGGATCCTAAGGATAGGTTACCAACTGGAAACCCCTTTTACAACCTTAAGTAGAAGTTTTCCCCACTAAATCCTTTATTGCCTATCCACAAGATAAGGAATGAGTGTCTGATCACTGGGGGGCCAACTATTAGAACCCCCATGATCTCAAGAACAGCGAATGCCCCATGTGAATGGAGCGGTGGTGCACATACTCAACCATCATTCCATTCACTTCTATGGGAGAGCAATGCACTTAGCTGTCTTCCTCCTTCCCATAGAAGTGAATGGAGCCATGGTAATACACGAACACCACCGCTTCATCGGTGCCCATTCTTGGGATTACAGGGGTCCCAATAATTGGACCCCCTTTAATCAGAATTTATCTTGTGTGTACAGCATAAATGCCTTTAATGGGAAAACCCCTTTAAACCACTAATGCCATCTCAGCAATTTGTCCTCTCTCCACAGGATAAAGAATAACTTGCTGACTGGTGGGAATCCAGCCACTAGGAACCCCCACTGATCCCAATATATCACCCTGGTGTGTACTAAGGATTTGACAGTGTTGGTCACGTATTGGTCACCACTCCATTTATTTCAATGGGAGAGCCAGACGCTCCGCTATCTCTGGCAGTCCCACAGAAATGAATGGAGCAACCGTGTGCATGCATAGCTGCCACAGTTCACACTTCAGAATGGCGCTGGAAGTGAAATGCCGAGAAAGGACAGGCCATGCTGAGACCCCCAATGATCCCAAGATATCACCCCTGAACCTCCTAAAGGTTTGATGCATGCACTTCAATCAAGCCGCCAGAGATATAACACTCAGCTATCTCAAGAAGTCCCATAAAAGTGAACGGAGCAGCAGCATTCTCACTTCGGGATCGGCCAAGGGGTTAAGAGAAGTTGGGGGCCCCAAAGATAAAGCCTTTAGCTATGCCCCTGGGCCAGGGGTGAATCATAATGTAGGTATTCTAGGTTCTGCCTCTACTCCAATCTCCCAATTATAAGGACCCCCTTGTATAAGCCCTCTCTAGTGATATATACGGCGGTGCCAGAAGTTACTAGAACCTGTTAATTTACTTTCAGAATTTGCGCAGCGCGTTTCATTGATTTATTGGTAAATCCCACGTTCTAGCACCGCCTGGTACAGCTTGCCTCGGGCTTTCTAGCAGACACTACGGAAAAATATATTTCCTTCCGAACTAAAGAGGAAATACTAGGGGAATCACAGGGAGAGGCCAAACGTAACGCAGCTTCTTCACTTAAAGGAGATGTCTGTAAAAAACCTTAAAGGGGTTTGCCATAGAAGCATTGTATCCTCTATTTTCCCTTCCAGGTAACACAAATGAACTGTAGATTCCTGGGGGTCCCAGTGGTCCAGAACCTGGGGGTCTTGTGCATTCAGGGTGGTAGTCACACGTGCGCACTGCCACTCTATTCATTTCAATGGGATCGCTGTAGACAGCCAAACCCTTGTATTCAGCCCCCTCTGGCAGGCCCATTGAGATGAATGGATCGGCAGCGCAGGTGAGCGACCATCGCTCTGTCATTCCTGCAGTGCATTGCTGGGATCTGTAGACGTTCCTCCACTGATCGCGTTATCGCCTATCCCATAGATATGGGGTAACTTACTGCTAAATGATGCTTTAAAACTTCTGCAACTTTTCTAATCATATCACTTGCACCAGAATTCTGGCAGCCAAAAGTTGCAATTTTGTCGCAATTCCAAAAATGTGGACTTTTTGAAGTTTACCACCACTTTTTTAAAAAAGTGTGCTGGCCTAGCATAAGGGGGTATAGCTCATCTGTACCCACTGCACCCGTTCTTCAAGATATAATCAGGACAGTGTATAGGATTGTCTAGATACAATTGTAACAAACCCTCAGCCGTCAGCAGTATTAGTTTTCAGCCACTGAATATAAACGGAAATGTTCTCAGTCACTTACAGCAAACAGAGATATTGAAAACCAGAGTAATGATATCAGTAAGGCCATGTGACCTACGCATATTTTGGCACATCAGGTGTTGCGTATTTGTGCGG